>NC_139008.1:73294517-74494517 GCF_964374135.1 Grampus griseus | reverse complement strand
CTTATCACGCCACGACCTGAATTGACAGGACCAACTCTGGAAATGAAATTGCCTCCCCCCTCCCCCGCCGCCCGTCCCCGCCCCTTCCCTGGGCTCCTGGTTCTTTCCACACTCCAGCCCGCACCTCTGGAGGCCCTGCCGGTAGAGACCCAGAGACAGAGACAGAGAAGCAAAGGTAGAGGGGAAAGTGGGGTGGGCAGGGACCCCACGCCCCTGGGGGGCCACGCGCCAGAGGTCGAAACAAGGAAGAGATGGGAGAAGAGAGGGTAGCGTGGGACGTCAGCAGAGGAGGGTGCGCCCCTCACTTCTCACTTCTCCACCTGCCCCTGCACCCAGCTGGAGGGCCGGGGCCCTCTCCTTCCTGCTGGCCCGGGGCAGGGCTCTGGTGACCGGGGCAGAACCCTGGGCTGGAGCCCATGGGTGCTTGGAAGCAGCCCCAGTGAGTTCCTGGCAGAGCCCCGGCTGCAGGTGGTGGGGAACGGCCGCGGGTGGCCAGGGGCAGTCAGCTGTGCAATCAGGCGGGCGCTCACCACAGCCAGCCTCAGGCACGAGGTAAGCAGGGTGGGGCCGAGCGGAGGGCGGGCCTGGCTCCAGGTGCTGCCTGGGCAGGGGGCTGGGACACAGTATATTACCCTCTATAGCCCCCATGGTACCTACCAGCCCAGCCCCCAGGCCTGATGGCAAGCCGGAAGCTAAATGTTGCCGCCTCCCAGCTGAGCTGGTCTGACTCCCCCTTCCCAAGATAGCATCTCCATCTAGAGCCTGAAAGTATAGGACTCTCTCGTTCACTGGCACCTTGGCCTTCAGCCAGGTTGTGGTCCCCTCTCTCACATCCATCCCTCTCTCCTCAGCCCCTGCTCACCCCCTCCCATCTCCCCCTCCCCCATGTATCCACCCATCACTGGCCTGGTGCAGACTGCCTGCGGGTAGGCAGTCACAGGGGCCAGGGAGCCCAGCAGGGGGAGGACTGCATCCCAGGATCATGTGGTCCCAGACCTTCCCCCACTCAGCCCACTCCCCCTCCACACAAACACCGCCCCCCCCACCACACACATCTTTTTTTCAGAATGTGTTGTTGAATCTCAAGTTCATGCATTATCAACTCCAGACACCTCTTAATCCAAGCCCCATTTTACAGGTGGGGAAACCAAGGCCCGGGGATGGAGTGGACTTGTCCAAAGTCACACGACAAGGAAATCCCTCTGTGCCCAGCCAGTCCTTCTCTCCCAGGAGGTCCCCCCGTAGAAGCCCCCACTGGCCTCAAGACTCGCTTCCCAGACTTTCCTGGTCCTCCTAGCTTCCCTGCTCACCTGGGCCTCCCAGGCCTGGCCAATTGCAAGGCCCCAAAGTTAATAAATCAAGGTGACTTTGGGGACAAGTATCGGCCTCTTTCTCCCTTGTCCCTCCCATTTACATAATCCTGGCTGGCAATATGATAATGATGTTTGTTAAAGGCAGAGCACAATAAATTAATACCGTTAAGTTGTTGCTACAAAATGCAAAGTAGGTAATTTACTGCCAGGGAGGAACGGAGCCTTTAAATTGTAATGGATTAACTTTCCCAGCAGCAAACGTGTCCCCCGAGGGAGGGAGTTGGGGAGGCAGGGGTGGAGCTGGGTTGATGGTGGGGGGCCCCCCTGATTGCTGCCCAGGATCTGGGCCTCAGGTGTCCAGGCCCCGATCTGAGGTCTCCACTGGATGTCAACCCCTTCCCCACTGTACAGAAGGGGAAACTGAGGCCTGCACGAGGCAGGGAGCTGTAGAAGCCCACGGGGAGACAGTGGTGGTGATCAGGGACTTCCTGTGACAACCCCCACTCCTCTAGAGAGGGAGGCTGCGGATGCCGCATTTGTGGGACCCTCAGGAGGAGCCCCTGTCACAGACCACCCTTTCTTGAGGGTGACTAGAGCAGTCCCCCCAGGCCTGGTCCAGCCCCAAAGATGACTGAGCCCCCAGCCCAGCGGAGGCCTCAGCCCCAGAGGCAGTTGTGGCCCAGGCGCCAGCTTCTCCCTCCCAGGGTCCACACCATGGAAAGCAGGGAAGGATGGGGTTTCCTTAGGGCTGAGGAGGTGGGAGAAGGGGAAGGGTGCACCAGGAACTGAGGGTCAGACCCTGGCCTGATGCCCTGCCCCGCTCCCCCCAAACACTGCCCTTAGGCCCTGGGAAGGGAGGGGGCTCGAGGAGGAGGGGAGGGGGAATCATGAGGGGAGCAGTTATTTCCGTCAGTGGGGGAGGGGAGGGAGTGGGAGATGCTGGCAGGCCAGCTGAGAGGCCAGTGTGAACTGGGCCCACACCAGCACCTCTCAGGGGCAGCCCCTCCTTTAAGGCTCGGGCAGCCCCTCCTTTAAGGCTCAGGCAGCTCCTCCGTCCCCAGGAGAATTGCTGCAGCCCCAGCTCAGGGCAGGCCGCTGGGCGGTCTCAGGGACCCTGGCAGAATTCTAATTTCCCATTTATCTCTGCAGCTTCTCCAGCTATATTAAAGGGGTGACGCTCTGCAGGAGGCTCCCAGACTAATTGGATTTGGACTTCCTCTCACTCCTGGGCGAGGGAAGGTGTGGGAGGGAGACGGGGCAGCTCCAACTTGGGGAGGGATGCTGGAGCTGGACTCAACGTGGGTGGCTGCGATCCTGGAGTCCAGACCCCTGGTTATATCCCGACTGCTGTGTGGCCTTGAGCAAGCTTCTGCCCCTCATCTGAGGTGATGATGATGATGATGACAATAATAACAACCGCAGCAACAACGACCATCACTTACACAGCATTTCCTAGGTACCAGGCCCTGTTCAAAGTGCTCTGTATGACAGCACGCCTCCAGTCTCAACAATAGCCCAGGGCGCTAAGTATGTTCCATTGTACAGACGAATAAACAGAGGCATTCAGTAACCTCCCCAGAATCTGGATAGTACCCACAATGAGCATTTCATGTTTGTCACATGCCTGGAGTCCCAAGTTTAAAAGCCCAGTTACACCTAAATAAACCGGGGTTGGGGAGGAGGGTGCTCCCTGTGCCCATTTTGCAGATGGGGAATTGGAGGTCTGGTCCACAGCTGCTTTTAGCTTTAGGATTATGTCACTCTCATGAAGGCTCCCTTTCATTCCCTCCCAGGGTTCAGAGCTGGCATTTCCAGGGTAGAAGGCTGGGTTTTCACATGGTATATTCAGTGCCAGTGTCAGAGGTAGGGCAGGGGTCCATGTGCCCAGCACCTGCTCTCCCTCCATCCATCCTACCTCTCTCCTTCCCTGGACTCAGGTCTCAATCCTAGTATTCTCTAGGCCTGCTCAGGCCCCTTGTCCCACACAAGAGCTGAGTTGGAGGGAGGGCCTCACCTCCTGAGCACAAATTCATTCCCAGATGAAACCCAGAGGCAAATCACACCCCTCTGCAGGTCCAGAGTGGAAGGATGAAGAGGTGAGAGCGCCAAACTCCACTGGATCCTGGTCCCTAGTGACCCTAGAATGAGGTCCTTTACACGAGTTACCTCATCTCGTCTTTAAGCCAGTCCCATAAGCCATGCCACTCACTCACCCATTTTACAGACAAAAAACCAGAGGCTCTTGTGAAGTACTCTGTGCAAGGTCTCATGGTGAGGACCTGGTTGAGCTGGGATTCAGACCAAGTTTGTCTGAATCCAGAAGCTGAGCTCTTCACAGCACGCTTCCCCACGCAGGGGGAGTCAGGACTCGGAAATTCCAGCGACGGAGGCCCTGCAACCAGGGCCGGAGAACAGGACTCCAGTGGAAGGAGCCCTGGGCTGGGAACCAGGGGACCTGGGTTGACATCTCTACTTGGCCCCAGACTCACTGTGTGATACTTTACTTCTCAGTTCAATGACAAAAATGGAGATAATAATAGTGCCTACCTTATGGGGTGTTTGTATCACAGGAACTGTTAAAAAAACAAAGCACTTATCACAGTGCCTGACCCACAGTAGGTGCAGGATCAAAGCTAGCCATCACTTCCATCATGAATTCATTTCCATCATGAATTCACATCAGCCTCCCGAGACTGAGAAGCACGTGGGAAAGAGCTTTGCCTGCTCCACAGTCTCAGAGATTGTCAGTGCTGGAAGCATCAAGTTCTAGGCCCTATATGTCAGATAGGGAAACTAAGGCCCAGGGTTGCAACAAGCGAGTGGCAGGGCCAGGACTCAACTCTAGGGCTCCTGGTGGCTTCCCTGCTCCAGCCAGGGGGACGGTTCTTTTTCCATTCTCCTTTTGCCCTATGTGCCCGCATCTGTCCATCCAGGCGTCCCTCCTGCAGGAGGCCAGCTGGATGGCTGACCCTGGCAGCCCTTTTTAGTCCAGCCACGCTGGCAGGAACCTACCCGAATAAATGCAAAGAGACCGCCCTCTGGAGGTGCTCTTGCTGTGTCCCCGTCCAAATGTAACTTTGCCAGGGCCTTGATAAATCTTCTTGTGGCCTCCACCCGGCCTGAGACATAGATTTCATCTTATTGAGAGGTGACACTTCTGCCCTTTGGTACCAGCTATCGATTGCAGGTGGCGCCCGGAGGGGAGAGCGATGAAGAACCAGGTCCTGGTAAACACTCTTCTGCCCTCCATCCTTCCCTTAAACACCGTGGGGCCAGCCTACTTGGGACATGGTCACCTGCCCTTCCAGAACAAGTGCCGGGACCCCACTTCTATTCCCTGGCTCTCAGCATTTCCGTGCACACCTGCCTGACTTCCAACTGCCAACACCTGAACCTCTTTACCTGAGATTTGCTCTGGCCTTCGGAGCCAGTTTGCTGCCCAGATGGCAGACTGGAAGAGCCATGGGACAATGTCCACGGAGTAGCTCTTAACTACTGACTCTTCGGGGGTTAGATACTCTGAAGTATGAGCTCTATGCTGGCTCCCAGAATTCCCCAGTGGGGTTAGGCTCCACTCCGCAGTAGTAATGGGCTTGACCATCCCACCTCATTGGCTGTCTCCCTTCCCCCCTCACTTGCCCACCCTCCTGCTCGTGTTTTCTGAGATGACCTCCCCAATCAACTACTTGACCTTGAATGCTTTCCTTTGGGTCTCTTTCTGCAAGAACCCAAACTTAGACACTCACCAAACATTTTTTAGCAGCTCAAGAGGTAATGCACTGTCGTCAGCAACGGAGATACGGGAGAGGTCTGACATTTATTGAATGCCTACTACGTTCAGGGACACAAGAAACACATGTGTGTTTCTTTCTCCTGGATCAATTATTCATGCAAGCTGAATGACGCCTCTGGAACGTTTTGTCCCAGTTTTACAGATGAGGAAACAGATGCTCAGAGAGGTGAAGTCACTTGCCTAAGGTCACACAGCCAGCAAACGAGAGTCAATGTCTAAACTCAGGCAGCCCACTCTCTTACCCACTAGACAGAGGTGTGAAATGAAGCCAGGATCCACTTCCAGGTATGACCAACAGTTCAGTTGGGAGAATTTCTCCCAAGGGCAGGGCAGGCAGCCTTCTGCAAGGCGCTAAGGACACCACAATAAAAAGATACAGTTCCTGCTCTCACAGGGGCTGGAGATCTGGTGGGGGAGATAGACGCATGAAAGACAATGTGGCTGGGACCCCTCACAGAATGCACTGCAACATCTTCCCTACAAGGTCTTCTTCCTATAGAATCTTGGGATATTTGTGGTAGCAGGCAGCTGAGAGATTGTGTATTTCAGCACTTTCATTTTATGGACGGGGCAACTGAAGCCCAAGAGAGATGGGGACTCGCCCAAGGCTGTCATCCAGGACCAGGGCTCTTGTATTTGAATTCTGCTGAGCCTCACCCCCTAGCCCCGACCCCCAGCCCAGCCTGTGTCTTGGTCTTACCCTGCAATTCCCCAACAGAAGATCCATCATAAACAATTCGCAAAACTCAGAAGTCTCAACGTTAAAAAAAAAAAAACAACAGGTGTTACTACATAAAATGTTTAAATTTCTGTACAACCTAAGGAAAAAAAATATACAGATGTAGGAGAAAATATTTGCATATAGCAGCTTAAGGGTTAATAACCTTAATATACACAGAACTTTTACCAATCAATAAGGGAAAAACAGGCAATCGGAAAAAATAATGGACAAAAGATATGAGGAGGGGACACGAGTCTAAGGAGTGGATGCCAGAGCTTTGGACTTCTGAGGATCCCAAGAGTGGTAAAGCTGTTACAACTCGTCAAATAAATGCTTATTCATTATTAAAAGATCCATTTGTAGTGTGGGTTGCACATTACTGCTTGTTAAACCTGTTAACATGCTGGGAGTCCTCCCAGCTGCCTTATTTACAGTTACAATCGCAGAAGAAGGTGGCCAAATGCCAGAGCCATGGCCCCAGTGTTGGGACCCACTCCCTGCCCCCCCACTCCCAGCCCTGTGCCTGTGGTCCCTCAGTCCCAAGCAAGGTGGCCTTCGAGTCAAGTTGCCTCTGCAGCCTGGATGGGGCACACCCAGGAGGAACATGGCTGGGGAGTCAGGACACCTGCTCCTGCTCCTGACTGTGTGATCTGGACGTCAGTTTTCCTGTCTGTAAAATGGGTGGGTTGGCACCAATGATATCAGAGGTCATTCCAACGCTGAAGAGTCAACATTCGGGGGGAGGGGGGAGTGGCCGAGGGAGATTTGGCACCAACCATCTTCCCTGCCCCCACCTCTATGCAGAAGGGCAGGTGCTGACCTAATCAACTGGAACTCAAGGAGTCCTTTTACGTGACTTAGGACAGAGATCCCACTTTACAGGTGGAAAGTCAGAGGCCCAGAGAAGAGCAGGGACTCACGTAAAGTTCCCCAGGCCCCCAGTCAGGAATAGAGCCCCAGTCCCTGGATTCCTCCTCTTTCTCCCTGAAAGGGAAGCAGAGGCCACAGACAGCTGTAGAGTTCTGCGGCTACCGGGAATTCCCTGCCTCCCTGCTCTCGTCTCCCAGCCTCCTTCCCCTCCTCCCTGATTCCATGGAAATCCCTCCCCCAGGACCATAAGCATCCTTGCAGCAGGGGAGTCTTGTCAGGTGTCAGGCCAGCAGTGTCCCCCCAGCCAGCCGGGCTCCCTTTGTCTCTGCTCTGAAGACAAGCCCTGGCCCTGAGGGAGTGATGCGCCCTACACTGCCCGTGGCTATTAGCCACATGGCCCTTCAGATTAAGCATCGCCAGCTTCAGGAAGTCTCCAGAGCGGCACCTAAGTCCTACCGAACACCTACTCCGTTTTGTCGTGGGCTTGATATCCTTCATCTTGATGACTCCTCTTCCATCACTCTCAAAATGAGTCAGTGTGTGCCCAGTGCTGGCGGTGAGGAGATCAGGACTTGGGGCCAGATTCTGCTGCTTCCTGTGTGACTCCAGGCAAGCCACGTAACCTCTCTGTGTTCTTCAGTAAACGGAGCTGTCATAAGGAAACATGTAGAGAATAAATGAAAGGTATTAGCACAGTACCTAGGACATGGGGGGAGGTCAATAAAAAGTTGCTGCTATTGTTATCTGAAAGATGGGATTAATAACATCTACCTGAGTGTGCTTGAGAGGAGGTAATGACACGATGGATCTAAAGCATATGGGAAAATATCAGGGGCTCATTTAGGACCATCCTGGGGCGAGACCAAAACTGGCGGCGGTGACTCAGGCAGAGATGCTCAGCTCGTGGACAAGGGGCTCCATCAGGGTGGCCCCGAATGCTCGCCAGGGAGATGACCACCTCCTCAGCTCCCACCTAGGGCTGACCCCAGCCCTGTCCAGCCTTGGGGTGTGATCCAAGCCGGGCACGCCAGCATCAAGCCTGGATGAGAATGTGGAGCCCAGGAAGACACACATGATCAATACTAAGCCAATCTACTACAAGATTATCCTGGCCTCTGATATCCAGTCGTAAAGAAAATCACTCAGCACGCTAGGGAGATGTGAAAAATGCCACGGATTACAGTTTGGGATGTTCCTAGTGAGAGTAAGTGAGTTCGGGATTGTTTCCTGCAGTAAATAATTCATCCACTTTAAAGTTCGTTTCTTCTTACCAGTGTCTCCCCTCCCTGCCTCTCCCGCCAGCTCCCTCTCAGGCTTGATTTCTCCAAGGCTCCCACCCCGCCTCTATCCAGGGCAACCCTGGACAGGAGCTCATTTGTATTATGAGCTCCTTGCAGCCAGCAAGGAGCTCATAATACAAATGTTTTGAGGCTGTTAATGACACTCATCATCATTCTCTGTTAATTAGTAACACTGGCAAGAAAAGCTTCTTTGTGACAGAGGCTGAGGACCACCCAGGCAGGAGAGCCTCGTTGGGGTAGCCATGGGGAACGCTGGAGCTATGCCGGGGAGCCAGGCATGGGGTAGGGCACCAAGGAGGGTCAGCTTGCTGGACCGAGGGTGGTCTGGCCAGAGACAGCTCCTACCATGAAGGACTCCTTCCTCTGCTCCTATCAGATGGCTTGAGGGGGGCCTGGGACCGGGCCAGGAGGCAGGAAAAGAGGTCTGGCTAGTGATGGCCCCTTCACCACAGCTATAAGCACTTCACGGCCCTGAGTCAAAAGCATTTAAGAATGAATTTAATTACCAGGCGGCATGGGTGACGGGGGACGGATAGATTGGGAGTTTGGGATTGACATGTACACACTGCTGTATTTAAAATAGATAACCAACAAGGACCTACGGTATAGCACAGGGAACTCTGCTCAGTATTCTGTAATAACCTAAATGGGGAAAGAACTTGAAAAAGAGTAGATACATGTATATGTATAACTGAGTCACTTTGCTGTACCCCTGAAGCTAACACAACGTTGTTAATCAATTGTACTCCAAACTAAATTAAAAATTTTCTAAAAAGAATCCATTTAAGAATCAATTCTGAGACCTGGGGCTCAGAATTGGCCGATGGTGGGCACCTGTGTGGCATCTCTTAACACACCAGCAGCTGGGTCTCCAGCAGATGACCACTCAAGAAGCAGACCCCAGGGAGGTGCGAGGCATATGATCTCCGGGAACTCTTAGCTTGGCGTGCGGAGATGGAGGATAACAGCAAACATTTATGGAGACTTTACTGTGTGCTAAGAACTTACACAGATCCATTGATTCCTCTCAACATTCCCATGAAGTAGGTACTTTTTTGGGTTGGGGTTTGATTTTTTTAATTTTTTGATAGGTACTCTTTTTTATCCCCATTTTACAGATGAGAAACCTGAGGTACAGAACGATCAAGTAATTTGTCCACTGTCACAATAAGGCAGAACCAGTAGTGGACTCAGGGAACCTGGGTCCAAAGCTCACCTGTTTTTACCATAAAACGTCTAACGGGGAAGTAAAAAGACAGCTTTGGTTCATTGGGAACCATAGGGTACATTGGGGGCTGCAGGAGCACAGAGGAGGCACGCCATGCAGTCTGGGGTGATCAGCGAAGGCTTCCATGAAGAGGTGAGGTCTGAGAGAGCCTTGAGGGGTACATAGGAGTTCACTAGGG
Source organism: Grampus griseus (assembly GCF_964374135.1). Taxonomy (NCBI): domain Eukaryota; kingdom Metazoa; phylum Chordata; class Mammalia; order Artiodactyla; family Delphinidae; genus Grampus; species Grampus griseus. Next base: position 74,485,113 of record NC_139008.1, on the reverse strand, counting down.
AAACTGGAGGTGGAAAAAAATTCCAAAAGGAGAGGGCATCATGAGCAAAGCAAGGAGAAAAGAAAGGGCAGAATTCAAGTGGTCTAGTGATGTCTGAGGATAAGGAGTGAGGTGGGGAGCCGTGAGAAACCAAGCTGAGGACCCTGGAGGTGCTGGATGCTATGCAGAGCAGGGAGAGCAGCGGAGAAGAGCTGACTTTAGGATGAAGGGAGGCGTTGTAGGGAGAGACACCTGGGAGACTGGTGATGGGCCAGGAGAGGGCTGGCCAGGGATTGGAGAGGAGGAGGCAAATTCAATAAACGATTTGGAGGTAAAAGAGGGCAGGATGAGTGATGGATTGCAAGCGGAGGGAGGATAAAAGAGAGGGAGAGTCCAGGAGGCGGAACCAGCAGGCTCCAGGCAGGCAGAAGGAGACCGCCTTTCTCCCCAGGCACAGGGGAGCCCTGCCAGCCCTCTTGGGGAGGGGGGCACAGCAGGCCGCTTCAAGCCCAGCTTGGCTGGTAGGGGGCCCAACCACCAGCAGCTGATAAGGCAAGAAGTACCCAAGCCTGAAAGACCCCCCAGCCAACTATATCTCCTCCTCTGGCGCCTTAAATCCCACCTTTCCAGCTTGACTCTCTTGGGTAAAGCATTGCCTGCTCTCTGATGGGGAGATCGTATTATGCCTTGAACTCGTCTTACGCAGCGTGGTAGATAAATTACATATCATCTGTTTTCAGGGGCCGCTTTCTGGGGTTCCCCCAGGCAGGATAAATTCTTCCCTCATCTGAGGTGCCGGAGTGCCTTGTATGCTTGCACAGCCCTGATGATGTCAGAGGGAGTTGCTTTTTTTTCCGCCTCTGTTCGCTGCATTAGCCTGGGAGTTCCTGGAGGGGCGAGGTGACAAGGGATCTTTTTGTTTGTGTTTTTGCAAATAAGGACAATTTTGCATGAATGCAATTTTTTAAGTGTGTCTCCCCTTCTAGAACTAACCCTCTGAAGGGGGTCTCTTGTCTTATTATATTTATCATGCAGTAACATTGACTCTTTTTTGGTGTTCAGCTTTATACGTTTCAACACTTGTAGATTCATGTAACCACTGTCTGAATGCACTTTGAATTCACATAAATGGTATTATGCCACAGATCCCCCACTGGTTTCTTTTTTCTTTTTTTTTTTGGCCGAGCCTTGCGGCTAGCGGGATCTTAGTTCCCTGGTGACCAGGGATCGAACCCAAGCCCCAGCAGTGAAAGCACCGAGTCCTAACCACTGGACTGCCAGGGAATTCCCCCCATTGGTTTCTTACTCCTTTCATTTTGTGTTTTAAAGACCCATCCACGTCTGTCACTGTGTACACGTCTCTAGCACTAACAGCTGCGCAGACCTCCATGCTGTGTGCCCCTGCGCCCTCCTGCCCACTCCCCCGGGGACGGCACTGGGGCTGCCTCCAGCTCCCCACACCACAGACAATGTTGGCATGAGCACCCCCAGACTTGTCCCTTGTGGACATGCTGAGAATTTCCCTGGGATATACATCCAGGAGCAGAACCCCTGGGTCCTAGGGTCATCGTATAAATAACGATCTCTAAATCCCACGTCACTCACAAGGGTGTCCCATCCCATCTTGGGAGACGACAGGCCATGTAGAGCCAGGATGCGCCAATAAGGCTATTACAGGTGTTAAAATATTGACACCCTTCCGCTCTGGTGGCTAAATAGCTACTTCCCTGTCTTCTGAGTCTCCCAAGGGCTCAGCCCCCCTCCTTGACTTCCAGCTCCTCTTGGAGCCCCTGGCTTTTCCCAGGATCTAGCAAGTAATGGGTTATACCTCACCCAGAAAGGGCCTCCAGGGTCCTGCTCCGGTTCCCAATGTCCATTCCCCACTATTACATATTTTGAATATTATCCTTGTACATAGCCTTGTGTAGGAGAAAGAGCCTAACAAGGGCCCCAGGGGTTGAAGATAAGTCCTCTCCAGCCAGTTTCTGGCCACAGCCTCCCCTTACTGGATTCCCACAGCACAAGACCAGCACTTTAGGGATTGCCATGCCCTCCAGAAACATGCTTGCATAATCCCACAGCCACCCTGAGAGCTAGAGCGTGGTTCTCCCCATTTGACAGATGAAGAAACTGAGGCCCAGAAAGTGGGAATGACTTGCCCAAGGTCACACAGTGAGTAAGGAACAGAGCAGGGACCCAAGAGTGTTTGAAGATGGAGACAGACCCAGTGCACTCCTGCTTTGAGGGGTCTCTACTCCACACCACACGCAGTAAAACGCATCCACACCCACCTCATGCATCTTTTATGCACGAGTATGGGAGAGGTGAGCTGAATTGCTATTGACGAGCTGCCAAAATGCTAGGTTTTGTAGACATTTAACTGAACACTCATTAATTTCGATTTTGCAGTTTTCATTTTGTATTTTGGAGCTAATCTTTTTTTCTCCTTTTTTCCTTTCACATCTCTGAGTTTTCTGTAGGCCCTTGACAAGAAGATCAAAGGCCCTTCTGAATGCTTGAATGATCACATGTGGTACTGAGTCCTGCTAGCAACTGGACCCAAGTCTGTCCCTCCGTCTCAGTGATGGGCCGTTGGTAGATATCCAGGCTTCAGCTGATCTGGCAGGTGGGGGACACAGAGGTCAGTCAACCTGGGGTCCTGCCCTCAAGGGGTCTCTGTTCTGCCTCGGAAACTCAAGGTTCCCAAAGGCAAAGGCTCTCTATTCCCAAGAGGTGTGTGCTCAGGCTGGCCGTAGGGAGTCAGCACAGTGATTCTCTGAAGCTAGCAGTTGGGGCAAGGGTGAGGGATTCCTGGTGCAGAATGGAAGTTATTGGCAGGCTTTTTTTTTTGCGGTACGCGGGCCTCTCACTGTTGTGGCCTCTCCCGTTGCGGAGCACAGGCTCTGGACGCGCAGGCTCAGCGGCCATGGCTGACAGGCCCAGCCGCTCGTGGCATGTGGGATGCTCCCGGACCGGGGCATGAACCCGTGTCCCCTGCATCGGCAGGCGGACTCTCAACCACTGCGCCACCGGGAAAGCCCTCGGCAGGCTTTTTTTAAGGTAGCGAGGAAGAGGGAAGAGTGGGGGCCTGGGATCCCAGGATTCCAGGCCTAGAGCCCTGGTCCAGATTAATAATAGTGTCAACCAGTATCTATTGGACACCTTCCGGGGGCCAGGCACTGTACTCCCATCATTTTATTTAACCTTCATGATATCTGTGGGATGCAGGCAGGGCAAAATATTTCCTACCCAGTGCAGCATGTATGGGTCCAGCAGAACATTCATCACTGACGCTGGAGCAAGTCCTTGAGGTGCCCAGAGGAGCTGACTTTTAGTTTTTGGATTGTGGGCAGAAGAGGCATCCTAGGTGGGACTGGGGTAGTAGCAGGGATGAGCACTGAGTCCATTGGCTATTTACAGACCAGTGTGGAAGTACTGCAATATTTTAACACGCTGAGCTGAGTTCAGGTTACGGGTACTATTATTATCATCTCCGCTTTACAGTCAAGAAAACAGGTTTGGGGAGAGGCAGTGACTTGCCGCTTTGGTCAGGAGGTGCTACCTGGATTCAGACGTAGATCTGGCTCATAGCTTTTATCGTGAGGCTCCTAGGTTTAGCATTCTGGCGGCTTTCTCTTTGCCCAAAAAGCCTTGACATAGGCCTCCGGGCTGCAGCCTCCAGCTCAAAGGGCGGCAGCTTAGGCGGGAGGAAGGGAAGGGTTAACTAGGCCACACCCCCGGGGCAGTCATGGCATCACCCTCAGGCCTGGCAGCCGCTGGCACCTACCCGAGTCTTTCACCTTCACGGGCTCCAGGTTAGAGAAGCTGGAGCCAGGTCCGCCAGGGACCCAGCAGCGTGGTTTCCCTTTGACTCCCCTGGAGGCCACCTGCTCCAAGCCCAGAATCAAAAGCAGGCAGTTGTGGCCAGTGCCTCAGGGTCCCCAGGATGGCAGCCGTGGGCTGCTCCCTTCCACCTGCTCGGCCTGGGCCGCTGCCAGGGCTCCCCTTCTGCCATATTCTTGGGGACCAGCCAGAGCAGGAGATGGGCTGAGAGAGGCTCTGGGCCACAGGGGAGAAGGGAAAACAATGTAAGGTCAGGACATCAGGGGCTCAGACCCAGGACAGGCAGGGCGTGGGTGGGCTCCAGGAGGCTGGAGTGAGACGCCTCCAGGAGGCCTCCCAGAAGCATGGAGCTTCAACAGGGAGTTCCCCCCCTCAGGATTTGGGGGGATCTCAAGGTGAGAGCTGTAGGGGACCGGTGAGAAAAAGCAACGACTTTAAAAGGAATGAGTCAGGAGGAGGTGACAGGCCCATTCTGAAGCAAGATGAATGGGTTTCAGTTGGAGAAAATGATTCTAATTTATAATCTGCTTCTTGCTGCCGCTCGCCAATTAATTCTCTATAGATACATAAATAGGCCGTGTGTTTGCTTTGCTTCAAACATAATAAACATTATACTCTGTCCCCTTCTTTTGTGCCGGTTCCTGTCACGGCATCAGTCCCCACAGCTAATTCCTCACACCTGTCTCTGCCACTCAGGGGAGCAGGGCTGCTGAGGAGGAAGCGCCCGGCTCCAGGAAACTCATGGCACCGGGAGACAAATGACGGATCCAGAAGCTGTGGGCACCTGCAGCAAGGCTGGGCTCCCCCCGGCTCAGGAGAGGCCTAGGCAGGCAGGGAGGGAGGGGGGGGAAGGAGACGGGCGGAGGGAGGGGAGCCCCCCCCCACCAGCCTCCTATGCCACAAACTTAGGGACCATCTTCCCACTGAGGGAGGGACGGAGGGAGGAAGAGAATCAACCATCATCACTCTCTGTCCTTCCGTCATTGGCCTCAGCTCGCTGGGCTTCAGACACATGTGCCTCCTGGTTCTCAGACACACCCAGCCAGCCTCTGCTCCTGGCTTTTGCACTTGCCCAGAAGCCTCTTTCCCTAAAAAGCCACCTCCTTTGTGTCTTTCTTCATATATCTCACCTAGCAGTGGGATATTTTCCAGACCCCGCCCCCTTCCCAAAACGAGAACCTCCTCTTTGACATTCTTGGTGCCCCTTTCTTGCTTTAAATCTCTACTAAGCACTATCTAATGTACTATTTATTTTTCTAATTTATCTTATTTTTTGTCTTCCTTAATTGGAATGGAAGTCCATAAGGGCATCCCCATATTCACTGCTATATCCTCAGTGCCTTGGGACATAGTAGATGCTCAGTAAATATTTATGGAAATGAATGAATGAGGTGGGGATGGGATGGGAGGGAACAGCAGATGGGATCCAAAGACTGAAATGGTTTCTTGGTTCAGCTTATCATCTCACGTGACGACACCCTGGCAAAACCAAGGGGAGGGGAGGGGGATTGACTTGCCCAAGGTGACACAGTGGGTTAGTGGTGGAACAGGAACTAGGATCCCTGGCCTGGGCTGCTCTCTAAGGCAGCTCAGGCCACCTGAGAACATACACCTCACAATAATTCTTCCAGGCTGGATATTGAGAAAACTGAAACTCAAGGAGGCGTCATGACTCGCCCAAGGTCACAATTATTTATCTAGTGAAATGATTGTGTATCTATTGTGTGCCAGGCACTGTTCCAGGAGCAGTGACCCAGAAGATAAGATCCTTGCCCTCACAGAACTTACAGTCCAGAGGGAGGAATGGTCATTGGACAATTTAACAAATGAATGTAAATGCCAGGAAGTCACAAGAGCTAAGAAGATAAATAAATCAAGGTGACAAGACGGGTGAGGGAAGGGGTGAGGCGGAGTGGGGGGCACCATTGTACTTGAGAGGGGCAGGGAGACCCCCTAGAAGAAGGAGCCTGAGAAGAAACGCCATTGGCAAGAAGACAAGGCTGTGGAACAGAGCAGGGCCGGGATTTCCACTCACACGAGTCTGCTCCCAAGGGCGTGTTCTTCCCGGATCCAGCTGTGTTGCCACTAAAAATGGGCATTCCGTGAGGAGTGAGGTGACAGTGAGAAGACCATAAGTCAAAGCAAGAAGTACTCACTTGCAGTGGATGAGTTGGGGCCTGAAATCTGAGTGGGAGCAACCCCTGGGAGCAAGGGCTGAGGCAGGGGCCTCTCAAATCGGGGTACCGTGGGAGCAAAGGCCTGGAGGAGGGAGTAGAGATGCTGAGGCAGAGCAACCTGGCTCTCCGGGAAGGTGTAGGGGGGAAGCCCTGGTCTGTAGTGTTTGCCAATTTCCATGGTGTAAATAATCTCCACGTGGTCAATTTCAAGGGCTTGTAAAACTGGCTTGAAAAATTCCTGAAAAACCCAACAACTGGCTTTGACGCATCAGTCCAAGCCCACCGGGTATCAATGAGGGAGCTGGTCAGACAACATCCACCTGGGGAAAGAGCAAGGAATTGTTTCCAAAAGTATATGTGAGCAGAGAATCCTGGACTCATAACTACAAGGGCCGTCAGCCATCGGGAAATTATCCCCTGCCACTCCTCCTGCAATTTACAGAATAGAAAACAAAGGCCAAGAGAGAACCAGGAATTTGCCCCAAAACACAGAGAATTGGGGCCAGACACAGGACTGGGAGGAGACCTCAGACTCCTCAGGGTGACCAGCTCCCTCTCTGCTGCTTCTCAGAGGATCAGGAACTATGATGACCCCATCAGGCCTGACAGTCAAAGACACCCGTGTGGGGCATGAAGAGGGGAAGCAACAGGGGATGTGTATTCCAGGTCCAACGGAGGACAGAAGTGGGTGAGCTTAATGACATCTGGTGGGGTGGTACTTAAGCTGGGTTTTGAAGGATAAATAGGAGTTTTCCAGCGAGAAAAAGGAAGAAAGAGATATCCAAGGGGGCAGGAATGGCTTCATAAAAGCTCAGAGTGCAATTTTTTAAAACATATACTAAAACTATTTGGTATTACCAGGATATAAGGTTCAAGAAGGAAGTAGCAAGAGATAGAGCTGGAGGGACTTCCCTGGTGGTGCGGTGGTTAAGAATCCGCCTGCCAATGCAGGGGACATGGGTTCAAGCCCTGGTCCAGGAAGATCCCACATGCCACGGAGCAACTAAGCCCGTGCGTCACAACTACTGAGCCCATGTGCCACAACTACTAAGCCCGTGCACCTAGAGCCCATGCTCCGCAACAAAGGAAGCCACGGCAGTGAGAAGCCCGCGCACCACAATGAAGAGTAGCCCCCGCTCGCCACAGCTAGAGAGAGCCCACGCGCAGCAAAGGAGACCCAACACAGCCAAAAATAATAAATAAATCAATTTATAAAAGAGATAGAGCTGGAGAGGTGATGCTCTGCTCCCGATACTGAAGCAGTAACGGTTGGCTTTCAGGCAATTGCAAAGAAGCTATTTTAAGATGGGTCCTCCTGCTTATCAGAATCAGGTGAGTGAGGTGGTACAGCAAGGGCCACTTCCTCGTGGGGGAGGGCCTGCAGGGAGGGAAGGCCAGGCTTCTCCAGTGGCATGGCCTTCCTCCCTCTGCTGGAGCTCAGCAAGTCATTCACCGCATCGTGGGTCTCTCCCCTCAGCCCCCTGCTTATCCCCCTTCCCCTCCTGCTGGCTGCTCTTCTCCAGGCCAGGAATAGCACCACACATCGGACAATCCTCAGCGGTGTTTAAATTTAATGGGCGCTCCTGCTTTTTTCCTCCTCAGCACCTGGGCTGGGCACTCTGCTGCAGCCCTGGGGAGAGGCAGGTGAATAATTCAGGAAGAGTGGAGTGTTTGAAGCATTGGAGGGGAGTGTGTGGCAGGGCTGTCTGCCTCTCCCACCCCAGGGAAGGGGCTCAGGAGGGATGGTCCAGGTGCTTGGGCCCTGTTCTACTGTCACTGTGTCTTTAGGGACTTTCAGGAAAGCCCAGGGAAGCCCTACTCCCATCTCCAGGCAGCCACCTGCAGCGTGGGGCCTCAAGGCTGCAGACGCTGTCTAGGGCCGAAGGCAAGGGAGGGGAAGAAGGGAAAGGCGATGGGCTGCTTTCCCAGTCGGCTGCTTGGATCTGGATCCAAAGAGAAGAAAAAGGACACAGTTTGTGTGGGAGGCAGAAGTTTGGGGTCTAGTCCCAGACTGATGTTCCAAGTGCCAGGTCAGGGGACGGGGATGCAATCAGAGATGGAGGGCTGGGCCAGGCCGGGCAGCTGGAGAGGCCTCCCAGGGCCTGGGGGCATCTCTGCTGTCCATGGTGCTCCCGCAGGCTGGGTCTCGGTGGCTTGGACCCAGACTTGGACAAGCTCTCCTCGCCCAGAAGTTCCCCAGGCACTGGGCTCCTTCCTCCACGTCAACCCAAACTATCCCTCTGCAAACAAAGCAGGCTTTCCATTTTCTAGCTCTGGCAACTTTCCAGCCATTTTCATTCCTTCCTTCCTTCACTCATTAACAAATATTTATTGAGCATCTACTATGTGGTATCCACAGGAGTCAGCAGTGAACAAAACAGACTCAGTCTTTTTTTTTTTAAAGAAAAAATTATTTATTTATGTTTGGCTGTGTTGGGTCTTTGTTGCTGCGCGTGGGCTTTCTCTAGTTGCAGCGAGCGGGGGCTACTCTTCTTTGTGGTACACGGGCTTCTCATTGCGGTGGCTTCTCTTGTTGCAGAGTACAGGCTCTAGGCACGCGGACTTCAGTAGTTGTGGCACACAGGCTCAGTAATTGTGGCTCGCGGGCTCAGTAGCTGTGGCTCACGGGCTCATTAGCTGTGGCTCGCAGGCTCTAGAGCGCAGGCTTCAGTAGTTGTGGCACGTGGGCTCAGTAGTTGTGGCTCACAGGCTTAGTTGCTCCGCGGCATGTGGGATCTTCCTGGACCAGGGCTTGAACCCATGTGCCCTGCATTGGCAGGTGGATTCTTAACCACTGCACCACCAGGGAAGTCCCCAGACGCACTCTTTGAATCCTGGAGCTTGTTTTCCACCCCTGCACTCTCTCCCTTGAGGACAAAAGGGGAGAAGGGAGAGGGAGCCTGGCTTTAACCCCTGTTCCGTCACTGACTTGCTCTGAATCTCTGGCTGGTCACTTTCCCCCTCTAAACCTTCCCCATCTAGAGCATGCAGCTGATAATCCCACATTACCGAGTTGTTGTTCTCCTTATTAATTACAGCAAACATTTATTCTAAGTCCTTACATGGATTCGCTCATTCACCCAGCCCTTTGACCTAAGCACTGTTATCACCACGCCCATTTTACCTATGAGGAAACTGAAACGTGGAGAGGTGAAGTCACTTGCCCAGGATGATACAGCCGGTAAGTGGGGTGATGGGTTTTGAACCCAGACAGTGTGGCCCCAGGATGAACGCCATGGGGTGTTTAAGTGCGCAGCGAGCGTTCGGGCTCCCCTGCAGGCTCGCAGCCCGCCGGCTCTCTCCAGGGCGGCGGGGCCTCCCCCCACCTCACCCCCGCCCCGCCCCTGCGCTCCAGTCGCCCCGGTGGAGGAAGCCTGGGGTCCGTAGAGGCTCAGAGCGCCTGCGAGCCCCTCGTGAGGGGCCCTGCATCCCTGCCTGGGTCCAAGGTCCCTTCCTGGGAGGGGCTGGGGGGGCGCCCTGACTGCCCCCCCCAACGCCCACCGGCGGGCTGGCGGCCTCAGTCCCCGCGCTGACATTTCTTTGGTTGTTCATGTCACAGGCCCTTCAGTCTGCGCAGTTTTACAAATGTGCTGGCGAGATGAAAGGCGCCAGGAACAGCGACTGGAGAGCAAGTTCGGAAAAGCTTTTAACTTCCGGCTTCTAGAGACAAAACGCTAGGAGGGGGAGGAAAGGAGGGATGGGGTGGAGGGGAAAATAGAGGGAGGGGAACAGAGGAAGAGAGTGGGGGAAAGGCGGAAAGGGAGGGAGGGAGGAGGGAAGGCAGGGGAGGCATTGAGAGCAGAGAAGGAGGGAGGAGAGACAGAGGGAGGAGGATGGGGACAGAGAGAGCCAGGATAGGACAGGTGAAGTGGAGGCAGAGGGAAACTGAGGGAAAGGGACAGAGATAGAAAAAGACAGGGAGACACAGAGAGAAAGAGGCAGAGAGAATGAGGGAGGGTGGACAGATGGAGTAGGGAGTGGCTAGAGAAAGACAGACACAGAGACACAGCTAGGGGGAGAGAGAGAAAGAAAGAACAGCCATAGAGAAGAATAGAAGGACAGGTAGAAACAGACAAATAAGGAGACAGACACTAAGAGAGAAAGAGTCAGGGAGACCCAGAAACACTGATGAACAGAAGGAGACAGAGGGGGGTTGAGCAGGGGAGACAGACAGCGGGTGAGAAGGCAACAGGCAGACATAAAGAAATGAACAAGGAGATAGAAAGATAGAGAAGGGCTGCAGGTGAAGACAGAGAGAAGTGAGGCCCTGTGGGCTCCAGCCACGGTGTAAGGAAATGTGGAAAAGGAGAGGAGAGCCAGGGAGTGGGGCAGAGCCTGGAGCTGAGGGCCGTCTGCCTCCTGGACACCTGTTCAAGCTCTTGAGCAGGCCCTGCCATTAAGGCGTTCAGGCTGGAGCAGCTGTTCTCAGTTGTGTGTGTGTCGGGGTGGTGGTGGTGACTTTGCCTCTCGGGAGGTTTGGCCATGTTGGGACACATTTTTGGTTGTCACATCGGGGCTGGGTAGGGGGGATTGATGGATGTGCTGGCACTAGTGAGTAGAGGCCAGGGGTGTTGCTAAGCGCCCTGCAACATACAGGACAGCCTCCCACAGCAAAGAACTGTCTGACCCAAAATATCAATAGTGCCAAAGTGGAGAAACCCTGGGCTAGAGGGAGGGGAATAGTTATGGACCCGGGTGACTACTCAAAAGGAAAACATGCTCCGTGTCTCAGGACGGTGTTGGAAGCATCTGATATAAGTGAAAGGAGGACTTTTACAAACCCCTTCTCCGGAATCATTCTAGCCATTCCGCCCACCCGCTCCCACCCTTCCTTATCCCATCCCCATGCCTGGCAGAGGAGCATCTCCCTTCTAAGTACACTCCCCAGGCTATAATGTAATCAGGCACAGGCTCGGGCCTCTAACTGAGCACCTGCAATGCATTAGGCATGTCGCTTGCCTGGGGAGGCATGGCGCACCAGTTCAGTATGTGGGCTCTGGTGTGGCTGGGATCCCAGTTCTGCCACAAACTACTTGTGTGACCTGGGGCAAGTTTAGAGTTTTTCTGTGCCTCAGTTTCCACACCTCTAAATGTGTGTGTTGGTTGGTATGAGAATCAAATGAAATGATCCAGGTAAGCAATTAGCACAGGGCTTGACACGTGGCAAAAGCTTGCTAAGTGCTAACGATTGCTATTATCATGTCATTTTATCTGCACGAGGACGCTGAGGGAAGTGGCTTGCCCAATACCACACAGCCCAGTGTGCTTCCTCTGTCACACTACACAACCTCTTGCCGCCCCTGTCACACTGCAGCAGAAGTTCCTGCTTACCTCCTCCCAGACCAGAGTGCAAGGTCAGGCCCAAGTGTCACGCACCAACCTGATCTCGCCACTTGCCAGCTGTGGGAGCTTTTGACATTTCAGCACTTGCTGCCTCTGTTTCCCCGTTTGTAAAATGGGGCTCATACTGGTTAGTATCTGATTGTTGCGAGGACTTAAAAGCAAAATCATGGCACACAGGAAGTGTTGTCATGGCTGATGGTGACCTCAGCGTGTGTCCAGAGCCTAGCGTTGTGCCTGGCCCAGAGTGGATGTTCAGAGGTTTGTTGGAGGAAGGAAGGGTTAGAGCAAACCCGGGAGATCTAATAAAGAGTCATGGGGAGAGCAGAGAGATCAAAAGGAAGATGCATGAGGAGCTCATTCAGTGAACATTACGGAGCACCTACTGTGTGGACGCAGGTGTGAGAGCAACAGGGTCCCAGGCCAGAACAACCTGTGGACAATTAAACAGGTCTGACTCCTAAGATGAGCCGCACACAGCAGGGCCTGGAGGGAGAGGAAGGGAGAGAGGGGTAACTGAAACAAATGGCCAAAGTGAGTCGGAGGGGAGGAAAAGAACAGAAAGTGAGGAGATGCCTCTGGAAGGGCTGGCCTCCGGTCTCTGAAAGCATGAAAGAGTGGAGGCTAAGAATAGAGAGGAGAGGGGAGGAGAGAGGCGAGAGAAGGAGGGGGCGATACAAAGACAGGGCTGGGAGAGATCAATGAAGGGGAATAAACCTAGAGAAGGACTTAAGGGAGGGAACAGGCTGGCGAGATGAAGAATAAATCTCAAAATAAATAAAAGAGTGACAGAGTTTAGTGGGAGGGGCTGGAGGGGCAGCCATGAGAGAGGTGATTTCAATCACCAGGGAGCAGAGAGAAGGACCAGGACATGGGGATGGAGATGGAAATTAGGGAAGGAGGCAAAGGAGGAAGCAGGATGGGGTGAGGTAGAGCCTGGGTCCCTGAGGACCCACAGGACTCCAGGGGCCTGGGGCTCCCTGCTCCCTCTTGGCTTTGAACTTCATACATCATTCTGTGTCTGGTCAGTGACAGCACGGCAGGACAGAGGCGTATGGGGGTCTTGGCTCCTCCTATCCTTCACCCCCTATCCAACAGCCCTGGGGAGCTCCTAAGGGGACATCCAATCCAAGAAAAAGAATGGGTCTATGGAACTCATGGGTCCTAGCCCACCAGCAACAACCTCATACTGAGAGCTAAGGGGCCAGGGGTCTCCTCCATTAGGCCTCATCCTAGAGAGATGGGACTAGAGAAAGCCATGCAGCCAGCAGAAAGAAACTGGGCCAGGCAGAAAGACCTCAGGCAGCGGGCTAGCTGGATTTGAAAGAGATTGGAAAATCCACCTGCACCGTGTTTCAGGGCAGGGGAGGGGCTGGATGGGGGCAGGGGGATTTTATTGGGAGGCTCTGGGGGCCAAGGTGGCGCTAAATTTAGGATGGGGATGTCTTGCCTGTTTACTTTGTTGGTTGCAGGATGTCCAGCATCCCATCCCCCACCCTCAAGAGGAAAAGCCCCCGGGACACTTGACCTCGCACCTCCCTTGAGATTGGGCCCCCCGCCTCAACGCGCAGCGACTGCTTCTGAAACTGGCGGGTCAGTGCGGGGGGGTGGGGGTCCTTCTTGGCAGCCAGCCAGGGGCGGCCACTGGAGAAACCTGCCCCCACTCTCCACTGCGCCCCCCCTCCTCTGAAGCCGGCCTCCCATAGTAGTGGGAAGAAAATGTGGAACCCTGGACACAGTAAAGTCAAGTGGTGGAGAAGGGTCGAGTCTCAAACTGGGTGTCTCCAGAGGAGCTGCCACGCTGAGGGAGATGGTGCCCCTCCTGGGGGCGCTCCCTTCGCGTGGATCTGCGGTTGGAAGAAGGAGGAGTGCCGTCCCCCGGGGGTTCCTGGAACGAGGCCGCCGACGGGACTGAGAGGCCGGCCCCTCCCGGCGGGGGAGGGGCTCGATCCGGGGGCGGGGGCCGGGGCTCCCCGGCTTCGGCATCCCGGCCGGGCGACAGCCTGCGGCTCGGCGCGGCGCTGCGCTCCGGCCGGGCTGGCGCTGCATTCTCCGAGTCTCCACCAGAGGCTGCGGGAGCTGGGAAGGGATCCGTCCCTTGCACACTTCCCCCCTAGTCAGACACGCACGCTCCCTCGCTCCCGCTCGCTCACTCCCTCGCTCTCCCTCGCTCCCTCGCTCACACACACGCGCGCACACGCCGCCGCGGCTCCCTCTCTCGCGCCCGCTCTCCCTCCGGCTCCTCCGGGCGGCCGCCGGGCTCCAGACTCGCCCGTCAGCGCCGGGGCTCCCGCCCCACGCAGCGTCCCGAGGCTGCAGGACTGGGAGAGCCCCGGGCCGCTCCCCGAGGTAAGAGCGCGGGGTGCCGCGGGAGGGGCGGCCGGATCGCCGCCGAAGGGAGGCTGCCCAGCCGGCGGGAGCCCCCTGGCCGGCGGGAGCCGCCCGGCAGGCGGCGCGGGGGGGCGAACCTCCCGCCGCAGGAGGAGCCCGGGTGCCCGCGCCCGGGCCCCGCGCGCCCCCTCCTCTCGGCGGGGCGGGCAGGGAGGGAGTTTCCCACGTCCAAACTTTCCCCGGCGCGGAGCCGAGCCGCCTCTCGGCCCGGAGCCAGCGGTCCCCGCCCGCCCCCCACCCCATCCGCCGCGCGCCCCGGAGCCTCTGGGATCTCGGCGGGTCGCCGGGTGGCAGCGCCGGGGGCCAAGACCGCGCGCCGAAAGGGGCTGGAGAGGTGGCGCACAGCCTCGACACGGGGACGGGGACCCAGGCGTTCCCGGCGCCCCCCACCCTCTTCTACCGGGTTTCGGCTCCCGGGCCCCTCCCAGAGGCGGGGTCCGAGCCGGGAAATAACAGCACGGCGTGATTGTGTGCGTGGGTGTGTGTGTGTGTGTGTGTGTGTATGTGCATGTGCGTGTGTGTGTGCGCGCGCGAGGTCGTGCCGCGTCCGGGGGCACCCAGAAGCTGACTCAAGCCGCGGCAACACGCGCGGCTGCGGCCACCTCGGGAGGAGGGGGAGAGCTGGCCCACGGGGACCCCCCGCCGGCCCCACCAGCGCGAACTCTCTACCCTGGGGCCGTCGGGCCGGTGAGCGAAGGGCAGCGCTGCCCTCTCCCCTAGTATCTGGCTCCGGCCACACTGTCCCTTCTACGGAATAAGGACAGGGCCGACAGCCTCACGTCCAAAGGGAGCGTCACTTGGGACTGACCCTAGGGGACCCGGGCGCTGATGAGGGAGTTGTGGATTGTGTGGGCGCGCTGGGTGCTGGGCGGCCCGCAGAGGGCACAGTCGGGACCCATCTTACGCGGGCCTCCAGACTTGACCTCCCCTCTCCCTCTTCCCTGGGGCTGCCAGGCCCCTGCCCCAGCCAGGGCGTGGGGGGGTGGGGCTGGAGACCACCAGGCAGGGCCGCAGCAGGAGGAGCTAATCCGGAGTCCCTCGGGGTCTCCCCGAGCTGCAGGGCCACCCCCTGGTGGCGGGCAGAGAAGCCGCCGTTTCCAACACCCGCGCTTCTGGGAACCCTCGTGTCTTCTCTACCACCCCTCTGGGCCTGGCCTAGGATTGCCCAAACCAACTCTTTTCTGTGTCTGACTCCAGCTTTCTCTGGGTCTCTGGGTCTGGCCAAGGTGCCCCGATCACCGGCAGCGGCTCATCTGAGGGATTTACCTGCTGCCAGCCCTCTGTCGGCCCCTCCTGCGAGGTTCTGGATCTTATTCTCTTTCTCCCCCACTAGTCAGCGCCACTGCCCTACATCAGCATCACCATTGCCTTGGAACCCATAGGCTCCTCCCTAACCATCATGGCTCTCTGTCCCTCATTAGTACCCCATATATTTGTCCATCAGTGCCCACTCTGTCCCCCTTAATTACCCCTATTCAACGGTCATTTGGGGGATTCGGTCTCTACACCCATCCTTTGGTCTTTGCCCATCTACGACCATTTCTCCTCCACCCATCTTCCATCCTGCCTGCCTCAGTTTCCCTCTGCAGCAGTCACCCGCTCCCTGGCCCAGCTACTTCTCCAGCCCCTATTCCTCTCCATCTCCCAGTGTCTGAGATGCTTCTCTTCCATTCCTCCTGGAAGGGAAGGCCATTGTCGACATTTTAACCCTGCTTCCTAGGGGTGTCTGCGTACCCACCTGAGACCACGCTCTCCAGTGCCTGTGGGGCAGGTGCTTTGCAAAAGCAGCCAGGCCTGTCTCAAGCAAGGGGCAGCTGCCTTTCCTGAGAAGCCCTCTCAACGGGCTCCTGGCGATGAGGAACCCCCTCCCCTATTCCTGACTGTGAGCACATTAGAGACCCTTGGACCCCACGCTTTCCCCTTTCAGAATCCCAGGTCACACCATAAGCTATAGCCAGAGACAGAATAGGAGCCCAGGTGTCCCGACTTCCAGGCCTTCCCAATTCTCCTTATATGTCGGGCAGGTCTGGGGGGAGATGAAACCGTTTTCTGCCTTCACACTGCAAGCAGAACAAGAAGACCCCTGCTTACATGAAAGAGGTGTTTAAATGAGACCCCCATGCTCCTCCGCCAGTACCCAGGGAAAGCCGTTGAAATCCCTTCTGCAGAGAAGCCTAAATAACACACTGAGGATGCAGCTCGGCCCCTAAATGTTCAGCGTTACCCCCGGCAAGTCCCAGCCCTTCTATAAAAAGTGTGTGTGCACGGAGGGGGTGGCTGTGATCTCCAGCCGTTTCAGTTGGTCTGGAATAATTGTGTCTAGAGGCAGGACTTCCAATTCCCCAGCCATTTCCCAAGGCTCTGCTTTTTCCGAGGCCTTCTCAGGAGCTCTGTGCTCCACGGCCCTCTGAGGGGAGCTGGGCAGGGACCCCAGGAGGGTCTGTCTCCTCTGAGGTAGCAAAGTTTGGAGCAGCTAGTTTATTTACCACATGGGTGATAGGAGTCAGCCAATTAAATCTCCTTGCCTCTCTCTCTGTTCTTTTTTTTTCGGTTTTCTCCTTTTTCTTCCATCAGGAAGCTCCATTCGGAAATATAGCCTCAGGTATTCCGAGAGAGAGAGAGAGAGAGAGAGACAGAGAGAGAGAGACAGAGAGACAGACAGAGAGACAGACAGAGAGAGACAGAGAGAGAGAGATTCCTGTTTATATAACTCCAGCAGCAGCCAGTGCGACTCGGCCTGCGAGGGGGTGGGAGCTGAGGATGGAGTCAGTGTTGTTCCAGGAAAGAGACCCTAAGGAGTTTCCTTGGGCTGGGGTCTCAGGCCTGGGGGCTTCCCCATCCTGTCTTGGGGCAACCCAAACAGGACGCTAGGGACTGGGGACAAGGAATCCACCCCTGTCA
Source organism: Grampus griseus (assembly GCF_964374135.1). Taxonomy (NCBI): domain Eukaryota; kingdom Metazoa; phylum Chordata; class Mammalia; order Artiodactyla; family Delphinidae; genus Grampus; species Grampus griseus. The sequence continues at coordinate 74,468,482 of NC_139008.1, read as the reverse complement.
GTCCAAGAGGAGACCCAGGCCTCAGGCCAAGCTCAGGAAGAAAAGCTTCATGCCCCCAGAGAAGGTGCTGTACCCTTCATGCCTCCCACACCCCCACGGGACTCTTCAGAGTGCCCTTAAGATGGAGCTCTTGACCAGAGGCCTTTGCTTCCTGGAATCTTGTGTTTTGTTATAGGACTCTCTAGAGAAAGCCTAGATTTTTTTTTCAAACTACCAAGGACAGGCTCTGACCTCAACTTTTTCATCAGCGCAACGGGCATAATTGAATTTTGTCTTTTCTCCCATGGAGGAGACAAGGACTAACAAGAAACTTGTTTGCAAAATGGTCTGAGCTCTAGGTATCTGCCTGCATGTTTTTCTCATTGAGAATGATACAGAGTGGCTGCCGGGACAATGTGGATGGAGGCATGGCTGTAGTGTACAGTTGGGTAGGTTGCTGACTGTCCAAGGGGACTCAGTACAAGAGACTAGGGAATGAAATCCATCCTAAGCTCCACTCAACAAATCAGGTGCCCTAAAGGCAGACTGTGTCCTTCCTTTGGAGGAAGGGCCACCATTCTCTAATTTGCAGAATAGGTTTCATATACCCTCTGGCCATGGGCCCGTAGCACTGCGTGCCCCCAGAGGAGGATATTTTTTTTAATTCCCACAGAGTTGCCCAACTGGGGGTTAAGGATATACACACTACTTACTCTTTAGCCCAATTCTCTAACAGCGTGGACACCCTTCTGTATACGGTAGTCTGGGTCTGAACACATGGTGTGCAGGGACCTGGAGGGATTCCCTTCCTGCCCCGTGTCTCCTTCCATGCCCCATCGGCAGGCCCCTTCCTGCTGTCACATAGAGATTAAGATGGGAGCTTCAGACCCACAGCCTTCAGCCATCCACTGCTACTAGCTCCCTCTTTCGTGTAATATAAATAGCTGATTAAGAACATGGGCATTGGGGTCAGACTAGCTTGGATTTGTGACTTGCTGGCTGTGTGACTTTGGGAAAGTTACTTTGCCTCTCTGAGCCTCAGTTGCCTCCACTGTGAAATGGGGGGAAAATGGTAATACCTACCTTATTAGGTTGTTGTGAAGATTACATGTGCATGAGTGTGTATGCTGCTTAGCACAGTGCCTGACACACAGGACACTCAAACAATGAAGCAGTTTTGTTACTGTTATCATCCTCTGTTTGTGTCCCTTGGTTTCCGCGGGGCTGAAGGCAGCTGTTCCTCTGTTTGGTTTTGTGCGTGACTTTGGCTGCCTGCACCCCTGCAGGAGGGTGAAGATGAGTCGGGACCACCAGGATCTGTCTCTGACCTCAGGATCCTTCAAGGGACTGGCCAGTGCCTGCAGGTGGCTGGGGCATCAGAACACGTTCTAGATTCCCAGATTCATTTCACCCTAGTCTCTCCCTCTTTTTTCTTCTCCCATCCATCCCACGATCCCTGCTCTGGCTCAGACCTCACTGGCTTTGCCTAAGCCGTTGTGGCAGCCTCCTCCCTGGCCTCCCAGCCTCTGATCCCCTCCCTACCGCAATCCCTGCTGCAGAAGAGTGATCTTTCTCCAACGCAGGTGGGATCGTGTCACTCGCTTGATTAAAACTCTCCTATGGCTCCCCATCGCCTACTGAATTAAGTCCAGTCTCTGCACCGTGACATTCAAGGTCCTTGTAATCCGTCTGCATCTTCCTTTATCTCCCACTGTGCCTCCAATCCGACACTCCTGCATTCAGCCACACCTGCCCTTCTACCTGAATGCCCTTCCCCTGAAGATCTTTGAAAGCATTAAAGACCCAATTCAAATAGTACCTTGCATCCACCCAGCCGTCAGTCTAACAGTCCGTCCATTCGTTATCCAGTTTAAAATATACTTTCACACATCCATATTAGATGTTTACTCTGTGCTAAGCGTTGTGCTAAATGCTAGAGATACAACGGAGAACGAGCAGACATGATCCCAGCCGACAGGAATCTGATGGTCCTGGGAAGGAGACAGACAATTAAACAATTCTCATAAGCCATGATAAGAGCCAATGAGGGGCCAGCATTTGCTTCCAGGAGAAGTGATGGTTAAGCAGAGACCTGCAGGTTGATTGGCAGCCATCTAGGAGACGAAGGGGGTGGGGCAGTGGGAAGATGGGAACAGGCTCCAGGCCAAGGAGTGCAAGGTCCAGAGCTGAGAGAGAATATTGGAGGAGCTGCAAGTTCAGTGGCTGAAATGGAGCACAGAGAGCTTGGGGTCCAGGTGCTGGGGTTACAGGAAAGGAGGCCAGTGAAGTGGGTGGAAGCCCGGTCCTGTGGGCCTAGAGAGCCACGAGGAGGAGCTTGGACTGCGTCCTGAGAGCCGTGGGGAACCACTGAGGGGTTCTCAGCAGGAGAGTGGCATGATGGGATTGCCCTGAGAAGCCTCACTTTGCTGCTGGATGGAGAACGGATTGCTGGGGAAGATGGGGTCCAGAGCTGCCAGTGGCCAGGCCTGGGGAGTAGAGGAGGATGGTGAGGTTGGAGGAGTAGAATGGGCAGGGCTGGGAGATTTGGTAGATGTGGGGGACAGGAAGAGTCCTTGTTTCTGACTTGGGAAGCTATGTGGGTCTTCAAGAGGTGGAGACCAGCTGTGGACAGAGTGTATGTGAGATGCTGGTGGGACATGCAGTGGAGATGCCTGATGGACAGTTGTGCAGAAAAGACTAGGGCACCCTGAGAGGTCTAGGCCAGAAATAGATCTTTGAAGCCACAAGGATGGATGAGATCCCCCAGAATAAGTCTGTAGAATGCAAAGAACCTTGAGGGACCCTCAAATTTCAAGGACAGGTACATCCCGGGAAGCCTTCTCTGATCCATCCAGGCACAGATGACTTCCATCTACACTGAGCCCCCTAGAAATTAGTTTAGGTTTTGTTTTGTTTTGGTTTGTTTTTCCTGGCTGCCTTGTATCATCGACTGGCTCCACAGTTCTTAACCAGGAGTGATTTTGTCCCCAGGGGACATTTGGCAATGTCTAGTGACTTCTCTGGTTGTCACAGCTGGGTAAGAAGCTGCTACTGGCATCTAGTGGGTAGAAGCCAGGGGTGCTGCTAGACACCCTGCGATGCACAGGACAGGCCCCACAGCAAAGAATTATGCAGCCCCGAGTGTTGATAGTACAGAGGTTGAAAAACCCAGCCATGGATGAGACGATCCTGAAGACAGGCTGTGGGTGGTTGACATTTTGGTCTCCCCAGGGTCCAGCACGGCACATGACACATGGCTCACTACCCTCCCTGAATCAAATTTGGGCTTGAGGAGGGGGCCTCAGTCCATGCAGCAGTGAAGCCTACAATGCTTAAGTCCCAACCCTACCCAGGGTTGCCTGGCCCATCTCCAGCATCCTGGACCCGCCCACGATACAGGATGGAGGGAAGGATGAGCCGACGGGGCAAACCTGCTGAAACGCTGCCAGAGACCCCAGAGATTGAGAGCGTGTTGCTGTGTATATCTTGCCAGCCTCATTTTTTTCCTTGTCTTGTTAACTTCTGTCATTTCTTTATCTCCCAAGTGAATATATGTTATTTTTTTTAACAGGCAAGTTACAGATAAACAATAGGAGAAACGTGACAACCTACTGATTAAGAGCGCGGGCTCTGGAGTCAGAGAAAGCCAAGTTTAAATCCTGGCTCTGCCACTTACTAACTAACGGAGTGAGCCTCTGTTTCCTCGTCTGTAAAATGGTTTTAATGAACCTGCCTTGTAGGATTGTAGGGAAGAGTAAATGAGACGATATAGACAAAGGGTTTAGCCCCGCGCTGGGCTTGTAGGAAGTCTTCAGTACAGAGTCACTACATATGTGTATGTGTGTGTAAGTTTATATGTATGTATGTACATGTATGTGTCTTTTTGTATATGAAAGCATTTTTAATTAGCCATGATCCACCATTTGCCTAACATTTCAGTGCATATCCTTCCGCCATACATGGATTTTTAAAAAATAAAAATGGCATCTCGCTTTATACATAGGCCTTTGTAACCTGCTTTTTTCACTCTATAATATATTGTGAATGTCTTGCCGTTTCGATAAATACACATCCACATCATCATTTTTTAAGAGCTGCATGGTTCTCCATTGTGTGGCTGGACCGTAATTCATTCAACCAGCCCCCACAGTTGGACATTTGGGTTGTTTCCAGTCCTTCGCGATTACAAACAATTCTGCAATGAACATCCTTGTACAAACATCTTCACGCTCTTGTCCGATGATTTCCTCGGGGACCACTTGGACATATTTGGCAGGAGGCATGTGGCCCTGACCAGATTCCTCAAGTAGAAGCCCTTGGGCCCAGGAAGGAGGTGGCTGGGGGTCCCCGGGGAAGGGAGAGGATGCCCGATGGCAGAGAACTGTTTTGGCCCCTGGAAAGCAGGTTCTGATGTTAAGACTGGGCTTCTCTATGAGCGGAAACAGCCCCACCCTATCTCTCTGTTGTCACTGTGGTGCTTGCAGAGTGAGGCACCAGGGGTGAGGAGGTGGGCTCTGTGTGTGCGTGATGGGCAGAATGACAGATACCAGGCAGGTGGGGACACAAGGTGGAGGGGCCCCAGGCAGGCTGATGGATGGGTAGCTGAGGCAGACGGATACAGGTCAGTGGGCAGACAAGATGATGGGCAGTGACGGGCTGAAAAGATTCAGGGGACCAGACACAGGACTGTGGCCTCCCAGTGGAGCCCACAGGAACCAGAAGCTGCAATCCTGTATTCAGGAGCATGGGGGAGTTCCTGGGAGATGCAGCCAGGCCCCGAGGCCAAGAGGCTCCCAGGGATTCTTCTTTCATCCAAGCATCTGTTTAGGATTAGGCATGTCAGAGCTGGAAGGATCTTTACTGTGGATGGGCCCAACCCTATTATGCAGATGGGGAACTGAGGCCCCGGGGGAGAAGGGAACTTGCCTAGGGTCCTCCAGTGTCTCAGCAACAGACTTAGCCCCTTGACTGTAATTCAGTCCATTATCATTTCCGTTTTTTTAAATGATCCTCTCACCTGGGCTTGAAAGGAAGGGGACCAGGTTGGCAGAGAGGCAGGTTATGGCCCAGCGGGGGAGGGTGCGGGGAGGTCAGAGTGAGCCTGGTCATGAATTTCTCCATCTGTCTTCCTCCCACGATTGTATTTCTGCCACCCTACTGTGTGCTGTTGAAAGCACAGACCCACTGTGTCTCTGCCACTTACTAGCTGAATGACCGCAGATAAATTGCCCCACCCGTGCCTCAGTTTCCTCGTCTGTACCTACCTCAGAGGTTTGTTGAGAGGATTACAGGAGTTAATAAAGTCCTTAGAACAGTGCTGGGACCATCCTAAGTGCTCCATGAGCCTTAATTACTAATATTCCACTATTTTGCCCTTATTTTTTTCCTTTGAATTCTGTATGTGTCAGTGTGCACACTCACAGGCACCTCCACAAGCACGCTGTATCCCCTTGAAGGCGAAGAATGTGTCTTTCTCATCCTGTATCTCATCTTCAGCTCTCACCACCAGGGCCCTCTAGCCAGCTGGGCACGTACATAGTAGGTGGTCAGTAAATGCGTCTTGAAGTGGCTTGTGGACTGTATCTGGTTGAAGGGATTAGGGAAGTTTCATCAGAGGGTGGCGGCCGGCCGTGGAGCTGTGTGTTGGGGTCTAGGATGGCTTTGCGGCGGTAGAGGCGGCAGCGTGGGCATCCCAGGTGGGGGGACAGCATGAGAGAAGCGGGGAAGCTTGGTGAATGTCTGGTGACAGATCATTGCCTGCTGTGACCAGAGCACCGAGACCATAAAAGGGAGGAACGAGAGAGGCTGAGAAAGGGGGGATTCAGCAGAATTCAGAAGGGTGGGCCTCCAGGCCGGGGGATGCAGGCCATGGGGAGCTATTGACTAGAGCTTTAGGGAGATCATGCTGATGGCATTGTTTTAGGATCGACTTGAAGGAAAGAGAAAGGAAGCAGCAGGCAGGGGCAGCTGAAATCGTCCCGGAGACAAGTGAGGTTGGGGCTTGAATGAGGTCGTGGAGAACAGCCGCCAGAGGGAAAAGGCACTGAGGAAATAGGATCAACGTGACTGCTGGGGGCCTCCCCGGTTGCGCAGTGGTTGGGAGTCCGCCTGCCGATGCAGGGAACGCGGGTTCGTGCCCTGGTCCGGGAGGATCCCGCGTGCCGCGGAGCGGCTGGGCCCGTGAGCCATGGCCGCTGGGCCTGCGCATCCGGAGCCTGTGCTCCACAGCGGGAGAGGCCACAACGGTGAGAGGCCCGCGTACCGCAAAAAACAAACAACAAAAGAAACATGACTGCTGGTCGTGGAAGATGAGGGAGACAGAGAAGTAAAAAATGATGGTGTCAAGCCTGGGTGTCCGGGAGAACTGGGGCGCCGTCAACCACTTTGGGGGTCTGTATTTGGGAGGTATGGGGAAAAGCTGAGATGCCAGCTACGGTTCATCCATCCAGCCTCCCATATAAGCCATCCATCGATCCACCATCCAATCCATCTTCCTCCTGCCCACCCGCCTCCATTTAAACATCCATCTGCCCAGTCTACCCCTCCTTCCCCCTCCTCCACCCCTCTATCCATCCACTCGTCATCCACCACAGAGGTACCACTGCCTTTCTTTCCATCTTCTGCTATCCATTTATCCACACTCATTCATCCGTGATCCTCCAACTTATTCATCCATCCAAGTTACATTTCTTGTGAGCCTACAATGTGCCAGGCTCTGGTAAAATCTTATCACAAGCCTTGAGAGATGCTTGATTGATAATAAAGATAGTGATTAGAAAATCCAGTAGAAGAGACCAGAATTCTTTTCCCTAGAAGAAAGAAATTTGAGAGGACACTTTATGTCTCCAAAGCACGGAGGATGCCCCGAAAGGAGGTGGTCTGCAGATCAGCTGTGTTCTATTCTTGCAGCTGGAGGGACTGTGGTTAGCTTGGAGGGACGACTGCCTTATTGACCATTACAGGTGTCTGAAGTACCCACCTGATCATGTGTTTGGGCTAAAGGGGGACACAAAATCTATAGGGGCGACTTAGAGGGGATGAGTAGAGACTGGGGCATTTACGGTGCAGTTAGTGGAGAAGGACTCAGGACTATGCCTTGAAGAAAGGTGGGGAAGGGGGAGTGGAGGAGCAGAGGACCACGGTGAGGGGAGCTTCGGGGGAAGCAGACAAACCTGTGGCTGGGATGAGCCAGGACAAAATAGGGCACCTTAGGGCTTCCCTGGTGGCGCAGTGGTTGAGAGTCCGGCTGCCGATGCAGGGGACGCGGGTTCGTGCCCCAGTCCGGGAGGATCCCACAGGCCGCAGGGCGGCTAGGCCCGTGAGCCATGGCCGCTGAGCCTGCGCGTCCGGAGCCTGTGCTCCGCAACGGGAGAGGCCACAGCAGTGAGAGGCCCGCATACCGCAAAAAAAAATTAGGGCACCTTAATTCTCAAAGCAACCCTTAGGGGAAGGGCCCCTCCATTCTCCTCACTCAGCTTCCATCCCTTCACAAGCCAACATTTCTCTCTGAGCACCCCACCTCTTACACAGCCCTGACCCCTCCCAAAGCCTCTCCCCCGCCTGGATTTAGCCCCGATCCCTTCACTGAGCCCCTGTTCTCTCTTCTGAGCCTTGTTTCCTCAAGATTCCCAGTCTCCTCACAAATCCCAGGCTCTCAGCGGAGCCCCTGGCCAGAATTCCCCCCTCTCAGAGCCCTCACCTCCTCTCAGAGCCCTCACCTCCTCTCAGAGCCCTCACCTCCTCTCAGAGCCCTCACCTCTTCCCTGAGCCCTCACCTCTTCTCAGAGCCCTCACCTCTTCTCAGAGCCCTCACCTCCTCTCTGAGCCCTCACCTCCTCTCAGAGCCCTCACCTCCTCTCTGAGCCCTCACCTCTTCTCTGAGCCCTCACCTCTTCTCAGAGCCCTCACCTCCTCTCAGAGCCCTCACCTCTTCTCAGAGCCCTCACCTCTTCTCTGAGCCCTCACCTCCTCTCAGAGCCCTCACGTCCTCTCAGAGCCCTCACCTCTTCTCTGAGCCCTCACCTCTTCTCAGAGCCCTCACCTCTTCTCTGAGCCCTCACCTCTTCCCTGAGCCCTCACCTCTTCCCTGAGCCCTCACCTCTTCCCTGAGCCCTCACCTCTTCTCTGAGCCCTCGCCTCTTCTCAGAGCCCTCACCTCTTCTCTGAGCCCTCGTCTCTTTGTGGAAGCCCTCTCCTCTCATGGCAGATGCCCCAGCAGAGCTCTCACTCCCCTCTGCAAGAGCCCTAGCCCACTGCAGAGCACCCACGCACCCCCTCCTGGAGCCCCAGATCCTCTCACAGGGCCCCATCCCCTCCTGGACAACCCAGGTCCCTCGCAGAGTACCTACCACTTCTCTTAGCTCCTGGCCACTTTCTGCATGTACTTCCCTTGTTCTCTAACAGAATATCTGTCCCTGTTCTGAACCCTCCTCTCCTCTCTGAGGCCGCATTCCCTCATGGAGCCCTCCTGCTGGCCCACATCTCAGGAACCAGACCTTGCTCTCCAGCCTGTGTCAACTGGCAGGCAGTGGCTTCAACTCTACAGCCATCCCTGGGGCTCTGCATCAACCCAGTCAGCCCACAAGACCCTCCCCACAGCCTGTGCAGTACCCTGGGGGGCACTGGGCATGGAGGGACTCATAGGTGCCCAAGTGGGCTGGACTCGGGGCAGAGACCAGCAGCTCTGGCAGCTCAACTCGATTCGTGGGCTGGGAGAAGCTGGAGACTACTGCTGCTTCTGGGTTAGGAAAACAATCACGAATTAGAGAAAATGCTTTGGGAAATTGCTCTGCTGCCTGAGAGGAGGTCGCCTTGGGAGGGAGGGAAAGAGGCCCTAAGCCAGCAATGGCTCCCCGTGGCCTCGCCCATCGGCTCCAGACCATCTGCTTGGCGTTCGAGGCCCCAAGCACGGTCACCGGCCGAGTGCTGACACCCACCTGGTCCAGCTAAGCCATTGCTCCAAGGTCCATTCTCACCTGCGGAACTTTGCTCACCTGGGCTGAGCTCTTCCACCCATGTAGCGTGAGCGCTTCCTTCCGGTCCTTCACGAACCATTGTTAGCCGTCTTGACTCTTTGACAGTCCCTCAAGGCCAGGAACCACGTCTTGTACTACTCGCAGGCAGGCAGATGGATCTGGGCACCCGTCCTCATCTGATACATATTGGCTGGGTGGCCTTGGGCAAGTCTCTTTGACTTTCTGAGCCTCAGTTTCCTCATCTGCAAAGAGGGTCGAGTAAGGCCTCCCTTGCTGAGTTGTTACTGGGAATGAATGAGGTAAGGGGCACACAGTGCCCTGCTCACTATAGGTATCAGATTAATGAAGATGACCCTGTGCATCTTATAGCCAGATCAGAACAGTGGCCACGGGAGGCTGCACTTATCTATGAATATGCACTTATCAGCAACATCCCCAGCTGCCTTCTTTGTACCTGTCTGTCCATCATTCCCCTACGGAGAAGATACAGAAAGAGGACACATGAGCTTCAGGACAAGCACTTGGGGGTTCCTGATATAAGAAAATGAGGCAATAGATGTTGAATTTTATGAGTCTTCTGGCCATCAGGCGAGACTCACCCTCAAGCCAGACCACCCTCTGTCAGGAGGAATTGGGACAGTAGCCTAGATCTTGGGTTCTGGAGCCAGACTGCCTGGGTTTGCGTCTGCACTTTCCTAGCTGCCTGACCTTGAACCAGTGACTTAACCACTTCAGTTTCCCCATCTGTCAAATAAGAATGATAATCACAGTACCTGCTCCATAGGGTGTGGTGAGGACTAAAAGAGCTAATATTTGTAAAGTGCTTAGAATGGTGTCTGATACCTACTAAACTCTAGAAAAGGGTTTGTCAAATAAAATTGATGAAGGGTTCAGGGACATAGGAGTGGACAGCCGGGAAGCTCAAGCATAGGAAATGGGCTTTCAGAATTGGGTTTTTGCAGAGCTAGAGTCCAGCCAGTTGCCCGTCAAATTGGCCTCTTTCTAAATAAGGAGAGCACGGGATGTTCTCTAAGTAAAAGGGCTTTTTCTGGAGATCACTGGAGAGCTTCATTTGGAGAAGGATGGGCCCAGGCACGTGGCACACAGAGGCTGCCTCTGCAGAGGGCGGCAGGGAAAGGGATCTAGGGTTCACAGTAGCACCTCTGAGCCCCGAGGGTCTCGCCTGCCCTTTCTGTGGCGCAGTGGAGGTTCCCTCCTGGCGTGACTATTCTCTTCCTGCCCATGACAGGTGAGACCAATCGCTGGTTCCTATGGTGGAGGGGGACCAAGATGCTTTGTCAGGGGGTCTCAGAGAATTCCCTCCCACAGGCTGGCTGAGCAGGGAGTGGAGGCTGTGTCCTGGGATCCGCTGCTCACCGCAGCACTGGGAAAGTACAGTGGACCAGGCACGGTCCTTGCCCTTGAGGGAATTGGGGAGAAACAGATAATTCCTGGAGTCCCTCTTCTCCTTGGGCCTCAGTTTCCTCATTTGTTCTCTTCCTTTTTACAGAGTGGTCCTTCCACCTGCCCCTCTCTTTTTATCCTCCTCCCCAGGCTCCTCCCCAAGCAGAGGATGGGAGGGGCCCCCAGGGAGGAGAGAGAGTTTGTACAAACTGGAGGCATGACTGGAACTTCTGATTGGCTGGTCAGGGCCATTCTTTTCCCTGGTTGCCATAGCAGCCATTTCCTGGGGTTGTCAGTGATGAAACTCATAACATTGTTTTCAAATAATCCGTGTAATTGAAATAACAATTGAGCTGTTAACTCGTCTCTCACACTCGGGCTGGGACAGAGCCTCCTTTCCTTACACCCTCCTGCCCACCCCAGGAATCTTACACCCTCCTGCCCATCCCAGGAACCTTATACCCTCCTGCCCACCCCAGGAAGCTCTGGTCCCTCTCCATCTCCTCTCTGAGGCTCCAGCCCCTTCCTTGGGTTGGAGGGAAAAAGAGGTAAATTTATTTTAAAATCCTAGAAACTCAGGCCCCCAGAGTTGAACCAGAACTTAGAAACCAGAATCCACCCCCCCCCATCTTTTGCAGCCAGAGGCACAGAAGAGGAAGGGGCTTAACCAGGGTCACGCAGGAAGGAAACAGCTGAACTAAGACATGCATGTCTGTTCGTCAGTGGAGGTTGGAGTTGATATGTTGCACTGAGGGGTTGATAGAAGTCCACAGAACTGCCTTCTCTAAGGACTTGAGCTTGTATGAATCCTTACCTACTCCTACCCCCATTTTACAAGTGAATAACTGAGGACCTGAGAAGTTAAGCTTCATACACGTGATTTTTATAACTTTTCAGAAAATACCTATTGAATGGGTGGATCTCAAAGAGCACAGACCACTTCTCTCTCTCTTCACTCCCCTCCCCACCAACAAGAAACTAAGAGCTGGCTTCTTCAGTCAGAGGACTTCTTGGAAAAGGGGGTTGAGAGCGATGTGGAGACGTGTGGCTTAGAGGAAGAGGAGGATGGATTCCTGGAGGAGATAATAGGAGGAGGGAATTCCGCAGTACCGAACCGCGCCCCGCCTCCCCGCCCACCATCCACCCCTAGTCAGAGGCTGCGTGTTCAGAAGCATAAACGTGAGCAACGCAGATCCTTTTGCCCAATCCTCAACCTGGGATGGATTGAAAACTGGAAGAAGCAAGGCCTCTTCTATTAGTAAATGTCTCCATGCACATGTGGGAATGCAGGTCTGCACAGACAGCTCCCTATGTTGGCAGCTTCACTGAGGATAAAAGCATTTAAAAAAAAAAAAGGTGGGTTGAGGGGGGAGTGTCTGGTCGCTGTCCAAGGTACTCACTGGGTCCGCAGACTGTGGATGGCTGGGGCAGGAGGCACTTGCTGGGACTGGGGGTGGGGACAGTTCTCTGAATGTGAGACTGGGTAACAGCAAGAGGCTGGCTTCCTTCCCTGGATTCCAGAGTGCTGGAACCGCTCAGGGTCTTGGCAACCATCTACTCCCTCCGTTCATTCATTCTTACTTATTCAACATTTATTGAGCACCTACTCTATACCAGGCACTGTGTGGGCCATGAGGATATGAGAACTAGGGACACCCAGTCTCCATCTTCAAGGGCTCTTTCAGTCTTTTGGGGAAGACACACACACACACACACACACACACCCTTTGTGAGGGAAGTGACTTGGGCTCAATGTTGAAGGATGAATAGGAGTTCTCCAGGTAGATAATGGAGCAAATAGCATTTCAGAGGGGCAGCATAGGAAAAGAAAGGGAAGTATTCATAGTTTAGAGAGCATTGAGAAGTTCTGTGTGGCTCAAGTTTTGGCTCAAGTATTGGTTCTGGAGAAGGACAGTGACTTGTCCAAAGTGCCACCTTGAGTTGGGGCACAGCTAGGGCTAAAACATGATACCTTACTTTGTCAGAGAACCAGAACTTCAGAGCTAGTTGGGTCTTTGAAAGACTCTAGTCCAAACCGCCCATTTTTCAGATGGGAAAATAGAGGGTCAGGGATGTTCAGTATTGTGCTTGGGCTCGCACAGTAAGGATGTAGCAGAGCTGGGATTTGAAATCTGGTCTGTTTGATATTAAAGCCTGAACTGTGTTCACAGAACAAAAGCTGGGAGCAGGGTGAGTGCCACCGCAGCTCAGCTAGAGAGGGCTCGGGCAAGGTCAGGCTGCCCCAGCGGGACCTTTCCCTGGGGTGGGATGGGCAGCCTGGGCCAGCTCTGGTCCCATTGTTGGCACTCAGCACTTGCACAGGAAGAGCACGACTCCAGCAGGAAAACTCAGCAGCAGGCCTTCCTCTTGGCTGGAGTGAGCCTGGTCCTACTTGCAGTCCTGCCCCGACTCTCTGAGTGACCTTGGGCAAGACATTACCTCTCTCCAGGTCTTATTTTCCACAGTCATCTATATCATAGGAGTATCCTCCTCGCCTTCTCTCCGGGGCAGTCGTTCTTAATGGCGAGGAGGAAGGGGGCATGATTTGGACCCCTAGCGGACGTTTGGCAGTGTCTGGAAACAGCTTGGTTGACAGGGGTGCTACTGGCATCTAGTGGGTAGAGGCCAGGGATGCGGCTGAACAGCCTACAGTGTGCAGGACAGCCCCTGCCACAGAGAATTATCCAGTCCAGGATGTCAACAGTGCCAAGGTGGAGAGGCCCTGCAGTCCGAGCCTTGGTGAAAATCAAATGAGGCCACGAGGGTGGGCACCGAGGGCTGTGCAGAGGTGCACCCCAAGCTGTAATGTAGAGAAGCAGAAGTGACCTTGATGTTGGTCAGACCTGGCTGTGTTGAGAAGTATTTAACCTCTCTGAGCCTTCGTTGCTTCATCAGTGAAACAGAGGCAGTGATAATAGCCCCTATCTCAGGAGACTGTTGAGAGGGTGTGATGAGATCACGTATGCAGGTGGCAGAGGAAAACGGCAACACGGGAAGTTGAGGGGGTCCCCACCCTGAACCCCTCTACTGCAGACGCAAATGCTGAGCCTTTAAGCTCAAACTGCCGAGCCAGCTCTGCCATGCAGAGCTAAGGGATCTTGGGCAACTTAACCACTCTGTGCCTCAATTTCTCATCTGTAAAATGGGGAAGACAGTAGTACCTACCATATAGGTTTGGTGGGAAGGTTAAAAATGAGTTAACAGACGTAAAGCACTTAGAATGGCACACAGTAAGTGCTATGCAAATGTTAGCTACTATTGTTGTTATGTCGTTGTTGTTGTTGTTATTATTATTGTTATATGGATTCTATCTGGAACAAGGCACTCACACAGGTTGCAGAAGGTGCCTCAGACACTAGCTTCTCTAGATGCCGTCTCTTTACAGCTTTCTGCCTGTCCCTCCCCCACTACCCAAGCCTCCCATGGACCCAGCTTAGGGCCTCTGCGACCCTGCCAAGGCTGCTGGTCTCCCTCTCAACAGCTCCCACTCCGCTTGTCTATAACTTCATGAATCCCATCTCCACCCTTACCCTCCTCCTTTCCTGTTGAGTCCACCAGAGCCAGAGATGGCTGTGAGAAGCTGAATCCATGGGGAGGGAGACATGGGCACCTGTACCTCAGTCTATAACTCAGGCCCCATTACACCAGCTCGCAGCCCTGAACACTCATATCCTGACTGCTCTGGACTAGCCCTTGACTAACCCTTCAGAGAATGGATAAATTCTTTAGCACAGGGTTTCACAACCTCAGCACTACTGACATTTGGGGCTGGATAATTCTTTGCTGAGGAGGGCTTCTCTGTGCATTGTAGGATGTTTAAAGCATCCCTGGTCTCTACTAAGTAGAAATCAATAGCTCCCCACCTCCAGATGCAACAACCAAAAATGAGCCCAGACATTGCCAAATGTCCCCTGGGTGGCAAAATCATCTTCGGTGGAGAATCACTGTTCTAGAACTTTGTTATAAAATGTGAGTTTCTGTCTTGTAGTATCCTGGCAGAGACGCTTTCAAAACCTAATGAATGTCCTCAGATTGGGCCCCTGATGCCACCCTCAACTTTATCCCATTTTACAACCAAAATTCTAATCCTTTGACCCACTGTCAAAACCAATTGGCCACAAGCATCAGGCCCAACTTCCAAACTCTAGGCCGTGACTCCAAACCCGGAATCTTAATCTTAAATCCAGAATTTCAACCTATTACCCAAATCCCACACCTTAATTCAAATTCTAATCCTAAACCCTCAACCTGTTCTAAAACCTCAGATTTCTTAACCTCAAACAGAATTTGAAATCCACAGGTTAAATGCATATATGTATAGTATAATATATATATTTATATATAAATACATAAATATATATAAAACTGAATCATTTTGCTGTACACCAGAAACTAACACAACATTGTAAATCAACTATACTTTGATTTGAAAAGAAAGAGAGGGCTTCCCTGGTGGTGCAGTGGTTGAGAGTCCGCCTGCCGATGCAGGGGACACGGGTTCGTGCCCCGGTCCGGGAAGATCCCACATGCCGCGGAGCGGCTGGGCCCGTGAGCCATGCCCGCTGAGCCTGCGCGTCCGGAGCCTGTGCTCCGCAATGGGAGAGGCCACAACAGTGAGAGGCCCTCGTAACGCAAAAAAATAAATAAATAAAAGAAAAAAAGAAAGAGAAATCAATCCATCAGTCAATCCACAGTTTAGCCCAATAGGAAACCTACATTTCCAGATCCTTCCGGCACTAGCTCCTAATCCCGGTCCCTGTCCCTTCTGGCCTCTGGAGATTCTTTGTTCGAGCTTCTAGCCTCCTCCCCTCCAAGGTAGCCCCAGGTCCCCAGGGAGAGGCAGGAAGGGCCAGAGAGTAAGAAGCTCCAGGAGGCAACTCTGTCTCATAACCCCTCCCTCACACTACCCCAGGCATCCCATCTGGAAATTCTATTATTTATTCATTTGCTTATTCAAACATTTAATGAGCACCCACTCTCCGGGCTTTGTGTTGGATACTAGAAAAACAGCAGAGAATTGGATCCATTGCTGCCTACTGTCTACTGGGGAAGAGAAAGAAATAGACAAACAAGTAGACAGAGAGTTCAAAACAATGATTCCAGAGTCATTCGAGAAATGACCACCAAGCGCCTATTATATGCCAAGCACCATTCTAAGTGCTGGTGATACAGCCCTGAGCACAAAAGACAAAGCTCCTATGCGAGCTTCCATTACAGGGCAAGGAGGCAGATAATAAATCAGTAAATGTGTGCTGTATCAGACAGTGCTGAGTTCTATGGGGGCAGGGCAGGGAGAGAGCAGGACAAGGGGGTAGGGGGGTCCTGAGGATGGAGGAGCTGTTCTATCGCAGGGGAAGTCTCACATTTAAGCAGACATCCAAAGGAAGGGAAAGAGTAAACCATGCAGATATCAGGGGCAAGGGTGCTCCAGGCCAGAGGAGCAGCAAATGCAAAGGCCCTGAGGTGGGAACATGCCTGTTACATTCAGAGAGCAGCTAGAAGGTCCGTGTGGCTGGAATGGGGAGGGAGCGGGGATGGTAAGAGGAGGTCGGGAAGCAACAAGCGGCCAGATCATGCTGGGTCTTATGAACCATTTTATCCAGGGTGAGACGAGAAACCCAAGGAATTTGGAGAGGAGGAGTGTTATGATCTGATTTGCGTTTTGACACCATCACTGAGAACAGTCTGTAGGGGGCAAAGGCAGAAGCAGGGGGACCAGCGAGGAGGCAGTGACCCAGGTGAGAGATGAGGGTGGCTTGGACCAGGCTGTGAACAAAGAAGGTGGTGAGAATACTCAGATTCTGCATCTATTCTGAGGTAGCGCTGGCGGGATTTGCCGATGGATTGGATGGAGGGTGTGAGATACAGTGAAGTCAAGAAGGGCTCCAAGGCTTTTGGCGGAAGCAGCTGGGATCGTGGAGTTGCCAGTTACTGAAATGGGAAAGCCGGAAGAGGAGCAGCTTGAAATTGATTTTCTTTTACTATTATCTGGTGAGGGGTGGGGATAGAAGTCAGGAGCTCTGCTTTAGACATGATGAGTTTGAAGTGCATTTTAGACATCCAAGTGGAGATGTTGAACAGGCAAGTGGATTTAGGAGTCAGGGTTATGGGAGAAATCTGAGTTGGACGCAGACACTTGGGCATCATCAATATATCGATGGGGTTTCAAGTTGTGGGATTGCATGTGGTGACCTAGGGAGTAGGTGTAGACAGAAAAGACGAGCAGCCCAAGGACTAAGCTCTGGGCCCCGCCAGCATATGGGGGAGATGAGGTAGAAACAGCAAAAGGGACAGTGAAATGGACAAGGTAGTGAGGTACAGGGTGCTGGGAGGGGCGCGTGATGCTGTCTTTGCTCCTGGTCCCTTTCTTTTGCAGTGGTTATCCTACCTTTTAATGAAATCGTGAGTTAACGCAGAGAAGTTGCTAACAGAGAAGGGAGTTGATGCTGGGCAAAGGGAAAAGAGAGGAGAGACACCAAATCTAGAGCAGCCAGGGAAAGCTTCATGTGTCGGAGGTCACACTGGAGCCTGGCTTTGAGCAATTAATAAAAATCCCCCATCAGGGCTTCCCTGGTGGCGCAGTGGTTGAGAGTCCACCTGCCGATGCAGGGGACACGGATTCGTGCCCCGGTCCAGGAAGATCCCTCATGCCACGGAGCAGCTGGGCCCGTGAGCCATGGCCGCTGAGCCTGCGCATCCGGAGCCTGTGCTCTGCAACGGGAGGGGCCACAACAGTGAGAGGCCCGCGTACCAACAAAAACAAAAATCCCCCATCAGACAAGATTGGGGGAAAAGCATTGCAGGGAGAAGGAACAGCACATGCAAAGGTTCACAGGCCTACGACCACCAGGGTACACAAACCGAGCTCATGGTTCCCGACCCTCCAAACCTATATGACTCACTCCGCCTCTGTTCCCCACATCACCACTGTGTCCTCCTTGGAATCCTCCCCTCTCCCTTACCTCCCAAGAGCACTCCTGCTGTGTCCTGAGGATTCTGCCTCCTGCAGATCTCTAGAAACAGCCCTCTCCTCTCCACCCTCCCTGCCCCCACCCGGGACCGGCTCACCGTTATCAATCACGTGGACAACAGCTGCTTCTTCCATCGCCCCGTTTCTTTCTCAGCCACCCCGTGAGGGTCCCCGCAGGGTAAGGGGCGCCCATCTGCTTTACACGCACAACAGCCTGGGTGTTTAAAAATGGGACAAGGTTGATGGCGATCCTCTGCTTCACAAGCTTTCAACAGCTTTCCGTCACTATCAGGACAAAGTTTAAAATTTAACAAGGCCCGCGAGGCCCTTCGTGGTGTGGCCCCCTGCCTGCTTTTCTAGCCTCATTTCATTCTCCTTCCCCATCACTCCTGATGCGTCAACCTCCTGCTGCCTTTCAGGTTTCTCAACTCCGCAATCCATCCAGCCTCAGGGCCTTTACCTGTGCTGTTCCCTCCACTTGTCCGCTCTCTCCCTCCCCGACCCCACCACTTCAGTTAACACCCACTCATCCCTCCAGTCTGAGAAAATCGGACATCCTCAGGGAACCCTTCCCAGAGCTCCAGACTGGACCAGCCCCCCTGTTTGATGCCCTACTTGCTCCCCCATAACTTTATTTAGTCATCATCATCGTTTTTGTTTTGTTTTTTTTGGCCGCGACCAGGGATCAAACCTGTGCCCCCTGAAGTGGAAGCGCAGAGTCTCAACCACTGGACCACCAGGGAAGTCCCATCATCATTTGTTTTAATGCAGTCCTGGGTTAATAATGATAGTACTAGCTAACAATTATTGAGTACTTCGTGCTCAATAATAAATGATAGTATATTACATGTTTTCCCATATTTTTAGTCATTTAATTGCTCAAACAACCCAATGAGGTAGATACTATTCTCATTCCCGTTCTACAGACGAAGAAACTGAGGCCCAGAAGGGGTTATTTGGGCTGTAAGATCACAGAGATATCTTTAAAAAGAGTGGATATATGTACATGTATAACTGATTCACGTTGCTGTACAGCAGAAACTAACACAACATTGTAAAGCAACTAGACTCCAGTAAAAATTAAAAAAAAAAAAATCACACAGATAGTGAACAGCCAAACTGGCATATGGACCCAGGCAGCCTGGCTCCAGAGCCCGCAAACGTCTGTCTTTTCTGCTCGATGTTAAACCCCATGAGATGAGGGACCATGTCTATCTTGCTCACAGCTTTGTCCCCCGCATCCTTCAGAGGGTGCAGTAAATGTTGAATGAATGAATGAATGAATGAATAGAAGTTTAAGCACTACAAGGTTCATGGTGTGGGAATGCAAGCAAGGAGGCTGGAGTGATGGACGGGACGGGACATGAAAGGGCCTGTATGGCAGCCAAAGGAGTCCAGACTTGGCTGTGGTTCATGGGAACCATGGAGCTTTCTGGAGCAGAGGAGGGTGGAGCTCAGATAAGTATGTTAGAGAGATCCCGCTGCTGGCAGTTGTGGAGGAGAGCCAGAGGTGGGGTCCTTTCCTGCCCAGTAGCCGGGCGAGACTGGCACCTGCCCCCTCCCACTTGGCCCTATTAGCATTCCGCTTGTGGCTTGGGCTCCACAATTAACACAAAGGTACAGTCATTCGTTCTGACTGGTGGAGGTACAGTCATTCATTCTGACTGGCGGACTCCGGGAATCAGCCAATCGGGGGCTGGCTGCGCGGTGCCTCGGCTGGGAAGGCGTGTCACAGCACAGCGGCCACCGAAATGAAAAGCTATTAATAATGATCCTGGAACTTCACTCCCATCAGCTGTTTGTTTAAAGGTGTTCCGTACTTGGAACTGCCTGATTTATGTGGGCAATAATGCGCCCTGGTCAGTCCGCACTTTTTAAAGCATTGCTAATGGGGTGAGACCGAGACCCCGGGGGATGCTGGGGAATAAGGCTTGAAGGCCAGGCCTGGTCAGCCTCAAACCTCAACTCCCTACCCAGCACCATCTTAAAAGGCCCTGGAGATTACAAAAAGGGAAGAGCTGAAAGAACCAGGAGAGCTGGCTTCAAATCCCAGCTGCTACACTTGACCAACTTAAGCTGTCTTTTCCCAACGCAACCCCCCGCCCCAGCCTCAGCTTCCTCATGTGCACTTTGAGTAAAACAACACCCAAATGGCAGAGTTGTTGGGAGCATCCGTGAGAAGCATACAGTAAGGGCTCAATAACGTCTTCGTTTTCTCCCCCATCTCTTTTTTTCAATGGAAAACTTCCCCACCACCTGCCCAGTCCTCTCCAGGAAGGAGAAGCAATCCACTTCAATGTTTATCAAGGACCTACGGTTGCAATTTGATTTGAATTTCTGAAGGCCTCACAACAACAAGGAGAGACATAGTATCGTGCCCATTTTAGAGATGGGAAAGCTGAGGCTCAGAGGAGGAAGAGACAAGACTAAGGTGACCCAGCTCAAAGTCCACTACAATGTGAGTTCCAAATGGGCAGAGATTGGATCTATTTTGTCCACTACTGAGTACACAGCACTTTGCACAATGCATGGCACAGAATAGAAGTACAATGATTGTTGAGTTGCAAACAAAAAGTGTCAGAACCCTGAATCTTTGACTTGGAGGCCTACTGCCCTTTCCATGTTGAATCCCAGGAGTAGACACAGTCAGAAGAGCTGGGTGCTACCCCCCATCTCCTGGGTAAGTTACGTAATGGGGACATCGCATCAAATGACTCTAGGGAGGGGGTTCTCAGCCTCGGCACTATTGACATCTTGGGTTGGATAATTCTCTGTTGTGTGTTGGGGGAGGGACCTGTCCTGTGCACTACAGGATGTTTCACAGTGTCCCTGCCTTCCACCCACTAGATGCCAGTAGCACCCCTCCAGCTATGACAAGCAAAAGTGTCTCCAGACATTGCAAATGTCCCTGGGGGTCAAAATCGCCCCTGGTTGGGACCCGCTGTTCTAAGAGCTTTCTCCAAACATCACACAACCTCTGCACAGCAGAGGGTTATGTCGTGGAGGTCTGGCGGGGAGACGATACTTGAACTCATGACCCAGCCATGACCCGAGAGGACATATCATATTGATATTTCCACAGAGTCACATTTTCCCACTTGGCCTGTTAGAGGGCAATTCTTCTCTTTGTCAGAGCCAATCGCCTGGTAGTTTCTGCTGATGATGCTAACCTGGTCCACACACGGAAGTTGTGGAGGAGAGCCAGAGGTGGGGTCCTTTTCCTGCCCCCCCCCCGCCTTACACAAAAGGTCACTTCCTTTTGTGTAAGGTGAATTTCCCAGAATGCATTGCAGCTAAAACCGGGGACTGCTAGGTCCCTATTAGGGTCAGAGGTGAAGAAGAGATCTGAGGCTGTTGGGGATGAAGCCTAGGAATGACCTGGGCTGGTCTCCAGGGAGGCTCGGGAGGATCTGGAGACAAGAGAAAGCCATAGGCAGGTCAGGGGGTAGGTACAGCTTCAGCAAAGATGAGGAGGCTGGAGTGAGCAGTGGTAGGGAGCGAGGGAAAAAATGGCCTGTACCCATTCCAGAAGGATAGACACGAGGACATCCTTCCTTCTCCAACGGGCCCTGCCTCTCACTTTCCCACCTGAGGAAGCCACCCCTTTTCCCCCGGGTACACAGTTCCTCCTAGCTCTAAGTCATTCCCTCCAAGCCTCCTTCCCACTGGGACTCATTACACAGAGGTGGCCTGCAGGGGCAGGAAAGGTGGATGCTTTGATGTGGGACACCGAGGGTTTCAATTTCAAACACAGATTGGAACTTACAGCCCTGTGGCCTTGGCCCAATCATATGACGGAGGACGACTGACAGTCAAAATATTTAACAACTGGCACAGCACAGGCACTGACCAGTCAGAGCAGATGACACCTGGAAAACAAACAAACAAACAGTAGTGCTGGCTGAACACCATCAAGCCTGCCTCTGCACCGCTACTCCACCTCCACAGAATGGTGACACATCTGCACTGTGGGGCTATGGGATGAAATAGAGGAAAAGCGCCCAGCACAGCAACTTGCATACAGCAGGCAATCAATAAATAGGCCTTAGCTTCCCCAGAGGATCCAGAAGGTGCTGAGGTCCCTGCAGCGGACCCTGGATGCCAGCAAAGACTTCTCTCTTTCCAGATGTTGAGGAAGCTTTCTAATGATTCCGCCCCGCCTCCCCCGCTGCCGCAACCCTCCAGGGCTCAGGAGCACAGAGGCTGGAGAGATGCACGGGGTCCAAATACATCCACTACAACCAGTGCGCTGAGGCTGTGGGCCCTGGACCCTTACCCCCAGGGGTCTCCATCCTGCCCAGGGGCCCTGGAACACCAACCGTCACCTGTCCCAGGAGGACCCGGATCTGTCACTCCATCCTGGCGCAGCCAGCCCCCCTCTCGGTGTGTTGAGGCAGCTTGTCATCATGAAATCCATTTTCTTTTTCCTTACCATATCTATTTTTCTAATTCTTCCTTAACGAGCTCCCCTGAAAATAAGAAAATCATTGGAACAATTTCCTTAAGTGTGAAAGATTAGTCTGAAATCGGCATTAAGGGGACTAATTACCTTCATTCTCCCACCTTTCCGACAGCCGTTTGTTAGTGGCAAGGTCTCATTCATCTGCTGCTCAGGGAGGGCCGTCAACATTTGGCTGCGATGGGATTCTCCGCTCCTGCTTTTACTCACAGGGTGCGTGCGTGCGCGTGTGTGTGCGTGCGTGTGTGTGTGTGTATGTGTGTGTGAAAGAGAGAGAGCGACAAATGGGAAGTGGGCACAGACAAGAGCAGAATGTCCCATGGGCAGGTCTGGGGGTGGGGGGAGAGTGGGGTCCTGTTCAGGGTCAGGGGTGGCTGGGTACCTGGGGGTGGTGGAGGCAGGGTCCTGCCACGCAAGCTCCTCCCCAGGGACCTCGATTCCCCACCACTACTCACTGGATGGCTTTGGGAAGTCGCTTTGTGTCTTTGGGCCCATCTTCTCATCGGTAAAACGAGAGTAGGGAATTCCCTAGTAGTCCCTTGGTTAGGACTCCGAGCTTTCACAGCAGAGGGCCCGGGTTCGATCCCTGCACGGGGAATTAAGATCCCACAGGCTACATGGTATGGCCAAAAAAGAAAAAAAAAAAGTAAAATGAGGGTGATTTCCCATAGCTACAGTAACAGCACTGTCGGGCTTTCATGGAGACCAGGCCCTGCACAGGTGACCCGGTTAGTCCTGGCTATAGCCCCAAGGGCATCCACTGTCATTAGCTCAGTGTACAGAGGAGAGAGTGGACGATCAGAGACGTTAGGGAACATGCCCCAGGTCACGCAGACAGCGAGTTCAGAGCTGCAGGTGGAACCTGGGTCTGTCTGATTCTGGAGCTCAGGCCCTGTCCACTCTACCTGGACTCCAGACCTCCATCTGCTCCCAGAATAGCACTCCCAGAGAAACAGGGTCTGAAGACCTGGGCTCCAACCCCAAATGGAGCTCATACCAGTGGTGGGACCAGAGACACCTCCAGGCACCTCTCTGAGCCTCGGTTTTCTCCTCTGTGAAATGGGGATGGTTGTCATGCTTCCCACCATAGAAGGGTGTGGCGAGGCCCACATGTTGGAACTGAAGCGTGAGGTGGCCGAGTGAAGGATGGCAGCGGCAAAGCTCATCTGAGGGTGGAGGACACAGGGAGAGGCAGAGACTTGCTCATAGGCGTCCTCGGAGTCTGTGGAAGCTGGGGACAAGAACCCAGGTGTCTGCACTCCCAGCTCCCCTACACCTGCTCAGCTGCTGCCTCTCCTGTCCCCAGTGTTGAGGGGCCTCCTTTTGGAACAAGGCTGTGAGCGGCAGGAAGGCAGACTGACAAATGGTGACGCCCAGAGCGAGGCAGGGATTATGGGCTCAGCGTCCAGCCTGGTACCTGGTATGGGAGAGGGGCCGTCACCCTTCCGGGGAAAACTCATTGGGGGAGGCGGATAAGCTCTGAGAAGATGATGGGAACATCTTCCATTTTCCATTTAACCACCTGATATTGAATTATAAATAATTCATACACCTGCCAAACATTTGATTAAAAGAACCCAATTCGCACTGCATTTGTCAAGGGGTAAGAATTGCATTTGGTGTTTTTATTTTAATCTGTCCTTAACTCTTTTACGAATATTTATTTATACTTGGCTGTCAGGTTTTATTCTATTTGCCCTGATTTGATTCTGGCTGTAGCTGGCGTTTCTTCCTTTCCCTTTTTATTTTGTCACTTCTGCCTAGTAGTCATGCATTTGAGAGCCCAGAGGTAATAAATAAGGAAGTGGGACTCTGTCTCTGCTCTCTCCCTGCACTCCTGCCCCACCCCTGTCTACACCCACTGTTTATGGACCCCTCTCTCCCCTGATCTTCTCCCCACCCACCCAGGCTAACCTACTGTGGGTCTCACCTGCCAAGTCCAGGGTGTCTGGGCATGTCACACACATACACACACACCTCTGTCTCCGGACCTCAGCCCATGCCCTTCCCTGTCATCCTCCTTCTTTGTTACCAAGCACAGAGGAAGCCCTCTAATAATTATTTTTTTGAATGAATAAATGAAGCAACATCATTATCAGTGTGTTTGGAGACAAAAAGGAAAGTATTGGTAGTCATCAAGTCTGGTGATGAGAATAAGCTGTCACTGTGGACTAGACAAGCTCAAAACCCCAGCCCTGCCACTTACCCTCTGTGTGAAAGTGGGTAAAATACTTCAGTTTCCTAGGTCTGCACTCCCCCCATCTGTAAAAGGCATACATTAAAATAGCACCCATGTCAGAGATCGATACAAGAATTAGTGCGTGTGCCCAGCACATAGGAAGCATTCAAAAACTAGGAGCTGCTAATTTTTATTATAATCTTCAGTCTCTCTCTCTGTCTGTCAACGCTGCCCATATTCCCACCCGCCCTTCCTGCTTGTCCCTTGAGGCTGAGTTTCGGGCGTTTGTAATATTATCCTGAATGCCGGGTGTAGGTCGACAGATGTGTCTGTGACAAACAGGAAAAAGAAAAGCGGGCCATTCCTTTTTTGCTGGCTACCTGCTTCCGCAATAACGTTCTGTGTTTGTCGGAGGGCTTACACCAGTCGGTTTGTGAGTTGACATAAAAACTTGTTTCTGCCAAGTGATTCAGGTGAGCTGGGAATTTACTTGAGACCTTGTGGTTGCTCTCTGAATACAAAGGGCCTGGGAGGCTGTATGCCCAAGAAAGCCTGTGATTTTGATAACAGAGCATTAGAGTGGGGATATGCGATTTTTTAAAAAGTTTATGAAACGTATTCTCATATACATCATGTGTTTCATCTCAATCTCCTATAAAATTCTAGCGTCTTTCAAAATCCATCCAGCCACCCTACTCTCCCCTGGCTTTCCCCAGTCCGCCAGGTATCTCACAGGATTAGACGGGACCTCAGGGCCCTATCTGTCACCTGAACTGTTCAGAGCCTCATCACGGGTTCCCTGCCTCCGGGCTTGTCCCTTCCAAAGCCATACCCCACACTGAGCGTTCTTTCTGAGACCCAGCCAACCCCATCACTCTCTTGATTAAACCTTCAGTGGTTCCCGCGGCCCTCAAAGTAGAGTTGAAGTTGGCCCTTGATTGTGAGTGGGGTCTGCCACCCCAGTTAGATGGTGGAGACTTTTCCTTTTGTCATCGATAATTTAATCCTATGAGAAGCCAAGGCACAGCTTCCCTGCGTGCCTACTTTATGTCATGTACTGTGCCTGGCACAGGGTTCAGGGGTGAGTCAGGCCCCTGCTTAGAGCCAGGAAAGCTGTGGGAAGAGAGAAAGCGCAGGAACCAACATTCACGGAGCACTTCCTATGTACATGTTGCCCACTGCAGCCTGCAAACTAGGTAACATCTTGCAGAGCAAGGAAGTGGCTTGTTCAAGATTGCAGGCTGGTAAGTGACAGACCTGGGATTCAAATCCAGGTCTCTCTGAGTCTGATATTCAAGGTCTATGTTAACACTACCTCCCAGAAACTAGTGGGTGAGGGTCTCAAGATAGAGGGCAGCCCCCAGACCATGAGGCCGAGGTCTCTGGGGCCAGCTCAGCTGGGGCTGTGGCACTCCTGGGCGGAGGCTGCAGGTCCTCTTGAGAGGGGGCTCAGAGTCAGGACAGCGCCTCCACCATGATTAGCCTAAGACACCAGTGGCCCGGAGACAGTTCAAAAGGCATTTGCACCCTAGAGCCTGAAGAAGTAGAAAGAGGGGCCCGTGACTTTCCTCGTGGTCCTGTGGTTAGACTCGGCGCTTCCACTGCAGGGAGCACGGTTTCCATCCCTGGTCAGGGAACTAAGATCCCGCATGCTGTGCGGCCTGGCTGGAAAAAAAAAAAAAAAAAAAAAGCTGGGCCCAGGCTATGGAGCCAGACAGCCGCAGTCTGAAATCCCAGTTTTGTCCCCACATGACACACATATGACCTGGGAAAAATCACTTCACTTCTCCATGCCCTGGTTTCCCCCTCACTAGAACACACATTATAATCCAGCCCTCAAAGTCTTATTGAGAGGATGGAGTAAGGTCACGTGGGTAAAAACATGCTCTCTCAGCTAGAAAATAAATTATACATTCTCTGTGCACATATAATTTTTTTTTTTTTTTTTTTTTTTTTGCGGTACGCGGGCCTCTCACTGTTGTGGCCTCTCCCGTTGCGGAGCACAGGCTCCGGATGCGCAGGCTCAGCGGCCATGGCTCACGGACCCAGCCGCTCCGCGGCATGTGGGATCTTCCCGGACCGGGGCACAAACCCGTGTCCCCTGCATCGGCAGGCGGACTCTCAACCACTGCGCCACCAGGGAAGCCCTGTGCACATATAATTTGGTCCTCCAAACAATTTTGTGAAATAGGCAGGGCAGAAATTTTTTTCAGTTAATTTCTTTTAAAAACTTAATTTTATAAGAAATACATGAATCCATTCTCTTAGAAACCAGGACACTGTTGATGAAACTAAAGTCCCCTTTATCGCCACTTCCAGTCTGGTCTCTTCCCCACGTCCCTAGAAACCACTCCTGGGATGAGTTTGATTTGTATCATTGCATGCCATTTTTATACTTGAGCATACATGACATGTACCTACAGAAAACAAGGAGCATTATTTTGTATTATTTTAGTGTTAATGGATTCCTACTAGATCTATCATCGCGCGGCGACTTGCTTTTTTCTCTCCTACGATGTGTTTGAAAGCTATCGACGTTGATGGATCTGGTCCATTCCATTTAAGTGGCTGTGTTCCATGGTATGAAAATAGCCTATTTTATGTGTCCCCTCTTTTACCAAGAGACATGTAGAATGTTTTCTCTTTTTCCCTTATTACCATCAGTGCTTCTGTAACTACGTACGCATCTCCTGGAGCATATGCTGGTGTTTGTCTAGCCCAGATGTAATAGATCATGGCGGGGCTTATTGATAATGATGATAGTTGTCCTATACTGAGCTTTTGCTGTGTTCTAGAAGTGTCACATGCATTATCTCATTTAACCCTCACCTAAAACCTTGCGTGAGTGAAGATCTTGTCCAGTTTTCAGATGAGAAGACTGAGGCGCAGAGACATGCAGAATTTATTCATGGTCACACAGCTGGGTTGGGGCAGAGTCTCCACCAGGCCCTGGTTTTCCTCAGCCCAGCACACACCCTGCCCCAGCAGTGGTGTCCCCCTCTGCTCATGGGGGTTTAGGGCAAGAATATTTGGAAAAACCAACTGGGCTAGTCTGCAGTCAGAGCCCAGAATCCACAAAATTCCAAGTGGCAGGTGTCCTCTGGTGATAAGAAAGGTGTCCAGGTCATTTCTGGGACAGGAGGCTCAACTTGTCAGCTGGGAGGACCACCCTCCCCCTTCCTGAGTTTTCCTTAACGGGGACATCAGAGGCTGAGGCAGCAGAGGCGGGGACTGGCAGGGACATTGAACCGTGAAATTGTAGGATCCTGGAGCTGGGCCTTTGAGGAGAAACTGAGGCCCAGGGCAGGGGTAGGGAGGACTTGCTGACGACCACACAGGCAGCCAGGGGTCGAGCTGGATCGGGAGGCTGCCGTGCCCCGTCCAATGGACCAAGCAACTGAGTCGAGGGGCCTGGAAGCCTGGGCCTGGATTAACGGTACTTGAGATGCAAAGCCGTTACTGTCCCCAGAAGGCCACAACCACATGGGAAAGAGCAGGAGGGGTGGCCCCAGGGAGCAGAGGCCCCACCCCTGCTCCCAGCTCCGCCCTTTCCCCTCCGGTTCTGTCGGAGGAGCCAGCCTCTCTCTGCCTGTGCTCCAGGCCCGGCTCTCCCGCTTCTGCCCTCCGTCTTCAGCGTGTCAGCACGCGGGCACACTCAGCTCTCTCTCTTTTAAAAGTCCCTCCCTCCCCCGCCACATTCCTCTCCAGCTACTGCCCGCTCCCTCCTTCCCTTCCCAGCCCCACTGATCGAGTTGCCTCCGTTTCACTCCCTCCCACTCCTCAGGCCACTCCAATCTGGCGTGGGCCCCCCTCCCCGTTACAACTCTCCCAGGGTCCCCGCGGCCTCCTACACCGCGATGCTTCGGTTCCTCACCTCCGATCCCTGCGCCATCACCGTCATCACCTTGGTCCTTCATCGACATTGGACGCCTGTGGCCCCGGCATCCTCCGAAATCTCCTTCCTCTGACCTCCGAGACCCCTCTCTCTGCTGGTTTCTAACTGCCTCTCTGAGAGCTCCTTCTCCATCACCTTTGCCATCTCCTCTGCCCCCTGCTCCTCCGTTTGTTTAAAAATACAAAAAAGTATACAGAGAAAAATGAACCAAAATGACTTGAAATCTCACCAGTTATTCCTCGTTGATGTTTTTTTGAAGTAGATGTGGCCCGTGAAGCACGTGTCCAGGAATATGCTGTGTCCAGAGGGCCCCTCCCCTGCCCTGCAGCCGCTCTCCAGAGGCAAACCCTGATCCCCCATCTCGTAATTCCTTCTAGAAAAATGTCTTGTTCATACTCCAGCACATATGTCTTTATATTATTTTTATTTACCCCAAAGGGGTCATCCTGACACCCCATTCTGTGCTTCGGCTCCCCTTTATATCTTGGAGCTGACCTGGGCCTTTTCTCACTCCCCTGGCTTGAGCCAGGGTGGTGTCTTGCGGGGTGTGATGCCCAAATCACTTGTTGCCAGCTTTCATTTCTTCTCTGGCTTCCAGACCCACACATTCAACTGTACAGTTGGCATCTCCACTTGCGTGACACCTCACACTTTTTGTGGGTTTGGCATCTTCCTCCCCCACCCCCAGCCCTGCCACCCCCGTCTCCCCAAATGGCTCTAGCACTCATCCAAGCCAGCAGCCTGGGGTCACCCCTGAAAGCCTAACGTCATCTCTGGTCTGTGTCTGAATCCTGGAGGCACCACTTCGGTTGTGGAAACACCGTGTGTTTCAGGTTCCTGGTGTGTCCTGTGGATTAAGAGATAGGACCTGCCAGGTGCTCAGAGGCTTCCCTGGCACACAGTACCTGCCCAAGAAATGCTGGTTGTGGTTAGGGATATTATCCATGTTCCCTCCCTTTTCCAATCACCCACATCCAATCCATCACCTACGATTGTCCATTCTCCCAGCCAGACTGGCTTAAAGGCCCTTGTCTAGCTCCCCCGCAATCATCGTGGGCCCCTCCAATCTGTTCCACTCTTAAGTGACCCTTCTGTAACCCTGATTACAGCCACTCCCCTATTTGAACCCTTCAGTGATCACCAACACGTGTAAACTCCACGGTCTCTCCCGTGGCTTAGGGCACAGCAGAGATTCAGCCGGCAGGTCCCAGCTGTGTATGACCAGTGTCTTTTCTGATTGGTTGGTGCCCTGCTGAACTGACCGTTACATATTTCCATGTGCCCCAGGTCCTGTGCGGTCCAGCCCCTGCCAACCTTGCCAGCCCCCTCTCTCCCGCCACTCCCCTTTCAGTTCAGGTTTCAACTGGAATAAACATCTTACGTGTCTCCAAACAGGACACACTTCCTCTCTGACCTCTGGGCCTTCTCACATGCTGTTCCCTGGGCCTGAAACCCTCTTCCCTCCTCCCCACATGGCCAATTCCTACTTACCCAACGGGTCACTCTCCAGGAAGCCCCTCCCTCATCCCGCTCCCGTAACAGCCTTTTGTAAAGTTTATCACACTCGGTGGTTTCTTGGTGATGGGACTCGGTGTTGCCTTCCATTACCGATTTAAAATTTGTTCTTAACTATGGTCTCTCTACCACTGAAACGCAAGCCATTTAGGGGTGAGAGATTTTTTTACCCATTCACTGCTGTATGCTCAGCTCCTGACACAGAGAGGGTGTTTAGAAAACGTTTGTTGAATCACTTATTAATTCTTCCACTTAACAAATATTTGTTGAACTCCTTTTTCTGTCAGGTATTGTTCAATGGCCTAAGGGTACATCAGGGAATCAAACCGACAGGAATTCCTATCCCAGCGAAGCAGATATGCCAGGGATGAGAGAGAAACAAGCAATAAGCACAATAAATAAGTAAATCATATATGAAAAGGTGATAAACACTATGAAAAATCAGGAGGAGGAAAAGGGGGTTGGAGAGGGGCTGTAATTTCAGATGGAGTGATTGGGTTGCTTTCCACTGAAAAGATGATATTTGAGCAAAGATATTAAAATTGATAAGGGAGGGAGCCCTGCCGATATTTAGGGGAAGAATATTACAGGCAGATGGAACAGACAGTGCAAATGCCGTCAGGTGGAAACACGTCTGCGTGTTCAAGGAAAACCCAGAAGCCCAAGGGGGCTGGAGCAGAGGGAGGGAGGGACAGGGTGGGAGGAGGGATGAAATCAAAGAGGCCATGATCGCAGACCATGCAGGGCCTTGTAGAAGCTCTGACTTTTACGCTGAGAGAAATGAGAGCCTTTTTTTTTTTGACAGCTTTATTGAGGTATAATTTACATACTATAATATTCATTCATTGTCAGCATACAATTTGATAATTTTTAGTAAATTACAGACTTGTGCAACCACTGTCACTATCAAGTTTTAGAACACTTGTTTTATCCCAGAAAGATCCTACAGTCAATCCCCATTCTCACCAGCAGCCCCAGGCAACCACTAATCTGTTTTCTGTCTCCGTAGATTTGCCTTTTCTGGACATTTCACATCATCAAAACCAAACAGTATGTGGGTCTTTTTTTTTGGGGGGGGGTCTGGCTTCTTTCATTGAGCGTAATATTTTTGAGATGCGTTCCACATGATAGCACTTATCGGCGGTGTGTTCCTTTTTATTGCTTAATAGTATTCCTTTGTGCTGCTATACCATACTTTGTTTCTCCATTCACCAGTTGATAGATTTTGTGTTTGTTTTTGTTTGTTTTGGCCACACTGCACTGCATGTGGAACCTTAGTTCCCCCACCAGGCGTCAAACCCACCCCGCCTGCAGTGAAAGCGTGGAGTCTGGACCACCAGGGAAGTCCCTTGATAGACTTTTGTATTGTTTCCACTTTGGGGCTATTCTGAATCATGCTGCTCTGAGCATTTGCTTACAATCTTCATGTGGACCTATGTTTTCACTTCTCTTGGGGAGATACCTAAGAGTGCAATTGCTGGATCATATGGTAAATTTATGTTTAACTTTTTAAGAAACTCCCAAACTGTTTCCCAAATGGGCTGCTATGTGGAGAATAGTCTACAGTGGATCAAGGGTGGAAGCTGAGAGACCAGTTGTTTAATGAGCATAATTTATTAAATAAACCCACTGGATCTGAGGAGAAAGGAATTAGAACAGTCATCCGATTGGCACCAGAGACCCTCATGGAGGACCCAGGCCAGGAGACCCCGGGCTGCAAACCCAGCCTTCCCAGCTCCAGAAAGGTACAGAGAGGCCTGTCTCACGCCCACCCCTCCCTCCACACTACCCAATCCCCAGACGACTTTCATGCAGCCAAAGCGTGAAAATCCCCCGTATGGAAAAGGATCGGCATCAGGCATGACTGTTCGAAGCTCTGGAGCCCTCTCCCCCCAGGGAGATGACAACATTTTCTTTGCAATTAAAATTCCTTTGAAACTGAGACCAAGGAAAATTCAGAGGAGAAAGCTTTTTAAACTAGGGGAAATACTCTTCTTAGCAATTACCATGTGTGCATTTCAACAAAAGCTGTTTCTCCTCCCTCCTCCTGCTGGCTGCAGGGAGCTGTCTCTGCCGGCACTCTGGTTCCATATTCACACTGAGCCCAGAAGTCTCCCTTGGCCTTCAAAACTTTTCCCTGGCTGGTCCTTGCTTCTCTGTCCACTGCCCACTCTTAGCTCCTGGCTCCCTCACACATTCCAGACTTCACTCCAGGCCTTTACTTACAATGTCACTTCCCGTGAGTCCTCCTTTCCCAACCCAATGGCTCATGTGCCAAGGTGAACTTCCATCCTTGTGCTCCCTCTGGCTCTATCCTCAACCCACTGCTATTGTCCCTCCGCATCCCACAGGGATCTTCCTCGCTCTGAGCTCACAGCTCTACCTTTCTGCGCAGCTCACTGCTCTGACCACAGCCTTCTCTGTTAGTATCTTGGCCTGGGAGTGTGATGTCCAACACATTAGAAAGAATGGGATGTTGGAGACCTGGGTTCACTGCATCCATTCAATCAACACATATTCATTGAGTCATTACAACGTGCCGTGCATGTTGCCAAGCTCCAGGGATTAGCAATTTCTGTGTTTAGAAACAGGAGGCTAGGTTTTTTGGAACAACCCTTCAGCTGAAAAGAGCTAAGAATACTGGATAAAATAGGAAAGGCATCTTATTAAAGCATCAAAGAGCTGACAAGTAAGCTCTTTGTAAGGAATTACCAGGAATTATTAGGTCAAAACTGAGGGAAAAGAGAAACCCAGAGAAGTTTGAGAGCACAGGATCTGTTTTTGTCCTGAGGGCGTTTGCTGATCTCGGAAATTTTGAATTTGTTTTTGATGATCTCCCAGCGTAAAGGGAATTGAAATCAAAGTCCATAGCCCAGACAAAGTGGGTGATCAAGAAGGAGACCCTCACCGAAATAAGCTGGGACTCTGGAGGGCTTCACCCTTGCAGTAAGGGTGAACCAAATGTAACCCAGCTTTGAATCATAGATTGGCAGCTTCATCCACACTACTTGGGCATTCCAGGGAACTTTGAACCTTGAATTTTATTTAAAGCAATCCCAGTATGGTCGCACCACAGCCAAATGCAAATCCTTTTTAGAAGCAAATACCTTTATTCTAGGCCTGAAATTCTTCCTAAAAAAACAATAAAAGTCCAAGTATTAGGCTGGCGAAAATTTCGTTCGGGTTTTCTGTAACATCATACAGAAACCCGAACGAACTTTTTGGCCAACCAAAATGTTGGTTGGCCGTTGTATTTTGGCCAACCAAATTACAATGGCCAGCACAGAGTCAAAAATAACCAGACAAGCCAGAAAGCAATGCTAATGAGCTAGGTAAGCAGTAGCGGTACAGTGTGAGCAAACAAATGACACCCCTTGCCTCATAGGGCTTACAGTCCAGCAAGGAAGACAGGTATCAACGCTCTTATCAAGGCCACTAACAACCTCTGCACTGCCTAGTGGAGTCACTTCTTCATCCTCAGTTTACTTTGCCTCTCAGCAGCTTTCAACACGCTGACCTCTAGTTAATGCTCTTGGTTTCCATGACACCACAGTCTCTTGGATGGCCTCCAACCTCACTGGAAGCTTCTTCTCAGTCTTTCTGTTTCCTTCTCCTCCTCTGTTTCATCTCTGATGTTGGAGTGCCTCAGGGATCACTTCTGGGTCTGCTCTCTGTCTCTTCCCAAGTGATCTCATTCATTTCCTCAGCATTAGATACCACCTACATGCTCATGAATCTCAGATTTATATCCCTTCTCCTTGGAGTCCAGACTGTTCCACCCAACTGCCTGCTACTTATCTCCTCTTGCAGATCTCGTCAATGTCTCCAACATAAGATACCTAAATAGGAACTCTTGCTTCCTCTTCCAACCCTTCCTTCCCTCATTTGCTCCATCACGGTAAGTGTCACACCATCCGGTGTTAAGCCAGGAATCTAAGAATCATCTTGAATCCCTGGTTTGAATTAGGGTGGTAATAAAGATGATGCAAAGTGGTCAACTTAGAGAGTTATTTAGGAAGTAAAGTGAACCAGACTTAATAATAGATCGCCCACGGGGGCTGCAGGGGTGAGAGTTGTCAAGCATGACTTCCAGCCTTCTGGCTTGGCCCACTTGACATATAAGGATGCCATTCACTGAGGTGGGGCGCCCAGGAGAAGGACCAGCATGGAAGAAGAAGAACGTATGTTTGTTTTTTCACATGTTAGGTTTGAGGTCTCTCAGAGGCATCTAAGCGGAAGTATTGAGAAGCAATTGTATTTTTTATCTCTGGACTTCAGAAGGGAGGTTGAGACTAAGCTTGGGGGTCATCATAGTATTGATGGTAATTGGAGCCATTGGCATGGCTGAGATTGCCCAGGAAGAGATTGAGGAGTTTGAACATGGGATAGAGGCAGATATGCCTGCAAAGGAGATGCGGAAAGTATTGTTAGAGAGGTGGGAAGGAACCCAGTTGTTTAGTTTCATGTTTCAGATGCTGCTGAGAGGTTAAGTAAAATGAAGAGTGGAGAACATCCATTGGATTTAGCAAGATGGAGGTCATTGGTGACCTCTGTGAGCCGTCTTGATGTAGTGCTGGGGATGAAAGCCAGATGGCAGTGGGTTGAGAAGAGAGTGGGAGGTGAGTAAAGGAGTTCGTGAGAACACCCAGTCTGCAGAGAAGTTCTGCTGTTAAGGGAAGGGGCTGAGAGGTGTCAAGAGGTGTGTGCCTATTTTTGTTTGCTTTAAGATGGAATCTTCCTGAGCACATGTAAATGCCAGGAGCCAATCAGAGACAGGTGGAGATAAGGCAGGAGAAGGGAGAATTTGTAATGTAAGGTTTCTCAGATGCCGGGAAGGTGTGAGTGGGCTTCCGAACCCAGATGAGGTGCCTGTCCTCAGACAAGAGACATTTTCTCTGTTGAAAAGAGGAAGAAAGAGGAGAGAGGAGATGTGTTCTCTCATCTATCAAATGGGGATGATAATAGTGCCTATCTCTGGGACGGGTGGGGTGGGGATTCCACGAATGGACGCTTATAATGGGCTCAGCCTGGGGTAGTAATGGCGGGTGGTTAAAGCTCTACAGACAGCAGCCACTACTATTATCTTTCACTCTCAAAGCTCTGATCCACTCTCGCTTGTGGGTAATAATCACCAGACCTCAGCTGGTTATAGCACTTAACTCTTTCCAGAGGATTACTTTGATATTCATCTATGTGAGCCTCACAACAGACCTGGGAGGATTTATTTCCCCTGTTCTCCAGAAGAGAGTGCTGCGGCTCAGAGAGGTGAAGTCACTTGCCCGACTGAGGTCCCACAGCTGGCAGCAGAGTTGGGAGTCCAGTCCAGGTCCACCTCCCAAGCCTACTGCCGCCACGCCAGTTCCTGCCTTCTCCACAAAGAAGAACTCGTATCTAGGGTCTCACCACTCCCCACATGCAGCCCCTACAGTATAGCCCTGTGTGTGAGCTCTGTTTTCTTCAACAGTTGCAGTGTCAGTGTCCCCTGGAGGAAGGGCTGAGGAATTCATGACTCAAATCTATAGCTTTAAACTCAGGAAGGAGAGGATTAAAGTTTGAACAAGGTGCCGAGCTCGGCTTGCTTTCTTATTCCAGCCCGAGACAGGAGATTAGGGAAGAAAATACCCAATCTGCCAGCTCCATCGCTTGTCAGGAGAGAGAGGAAAGTGAAGCCTCCTTCAGGCCTGGCATCGGTGCTGCCTATCTGTCACCCCAGATGAGGCCCTGCTCGGAGTCTGGGGAGTGATTTGGCCAAACTGGCTTGCAGCTTTCAGCTCCAGCAGTCCCAGCACGGGGATGTAGGACCCGTGAGAAATATTCTCTCCCTGTTCCCTTCTCCCATCTGTTCCAGGCAAAGCTAGGTCATAATGAGTATTTCCACCTCTAAGTTAACACCCAGCCCCTTGCCAAGGTGCTCAGCCTGGCCACACCTTACCTTTCTACCCTCTTCCCCACCTCCCAGTCCCACCCCCGCCCCGCACTCTGGATATCCCTTCCTCCAAGACATCACCCAAGTAGTTCCCTCTGCCTGGTTATCCCTTTCCTCTTTGTTCAACATGGTGAACTGCTACTTAACCTTCAAGGAGCAATTCAAATGTCACCTGCTACAGGGAGCGCCATGTGACTTCCTTAGAGAAGGAAAACGAGCGTTTATTGAGCACCTACTATGTTCTAGTCCCTGGGTTAGGCTCAGAGATGCGTCAGATCCTGGCCTAGCCTCCAGGGGTCCAGGATTGCAGTCCAGTAGGAAGAAGTGGCAAGGCTGGAAGTCCCTGGGGATTTGGACGGGAAGCTGCAGAGAAGGTGGGAAGTGACAACCCCGAATGGGCAGACTCGGGGCTGGGGGAGTGCTGACCTCAGGGCCCAGGCCCGGTAATGCAAGTGACAGGTCAGTTTCCCTGACAGAGCAGCCGCCTGTACTTCTCCTTGGTATGTTGGCTCCTCTTGGCATCTTCTGTCTGCTCAACTGTTCACAAAAAAGCCAGGCGGAGGGCAGCAGTGGGAGCACCTGGTGAGGAGCTTGGCTCTGATGTCAGACCACCTGTGCGACCTTGGGGAAGTCACCTGACCTCTCTGGGCCTCATCCCATCCACAAAATGGCAATAGAAATAGGGCCTGCCTTGTAGGGTTGTTCGAGAATTAAGTGGATTACACGTGAGGTGCTTAGGATGGTGGTATCAAGCACTCAGTGGGTGTGAGCTATTTTATTACTATTTATTATTTTCACTGGCAGAAGATTTGGGCCCATTATCAGCTCCCCCTGTGCACTAGGTCATCCTCTCTCTGAGCCTCTCTCCAACAGGGAAATGAGGAAAGTAGTGGATTTCCAGCTCTGATATTCTGGGATAGGAATGAAGGGGGGTAGTAATTGTGAGGGGTTGGGGGAATAGAAAGACCCAGGGACAGAGCTGGGCCCTAAGCAGGGCGGAGACCAACCCCCCCCCAACACCCCCGTACTGCAGGAAGCCTACTGTGTTGGTGAGCCACAAAAGGTAAGTTTCCAGAAGGGAGCTGGCACCTGGATCACAGAGAACCTTAAATGCCAAAACAGTGCTTCTGAGAGGTGACAAGTCTTGATCAATGATTTGGAGACCGTGTCTAATCATTAGACATGGGTCCTTCAGAGAGGCAGGCATCTCCCCATCCCCAGAGGAATGCAAGCAGAGGCTGAGATCTAAGAGACATCAGACGTCAGATGGATGGGTCAAGGTCTAAGAGGGCCTGAAACCCTCTAAGAGACTACAGCCCTCCAGGAACAGTGGTTGGGGGAAGAGGCGGTGGCCATAGTATTAAGTGCCACAGCCCTGGAGTCAACTGCTTCTTTGGTATGTGACCTTGGCAGTTGACCCCACGCTCCCTGGCCCCAGTTTGCCCGTCTCTAAAATGGGGTGATGGTAGTGTCTTGCATCACGGTTAGTGTGAGGATTAGCTGGAATAGCATCGATGTGCTCCTTTATTGCTGGGGTTACTGTTGCTTCTCCGCCTTGGCCTCCAGAAGCCTATTCTGCTGTCTTGGCCTCTCCTCTGTCCCATTCTAGGAGGAATCGGCCACACTGGAGATTGGGGCTGACGAGCCTCCAGCCTGAGGCCTCCCTAAGGAGCTTGCCATGGCTACCAGCTGCCTGCAAGGAGAGGCCATAAATCCTGAGCCTGGGGTGGTAGGAGGGAAGGAACCCGTGTGCGGGGTGGGAAGGGGGGGCAGCTAAGTGGAATTGAATCTTGTTTAAGGAGGAGGCTCACACCTCCCTGGGCCTGTAATTTACTGCGAGGTTGACAAGATGAAAGCGGAATTTTCAGTGGCATAATCACTGGGACTTCGGGAAGCCGCGGGAGACAAGCCATGAGGCAGGTGGTGGCAGCCAGTGTTTAAGCGAGATCTGGGGCGCTGATCCCGCTGTGATCACAGCGGGCAGCAGACTGGGAGCACAGGGCTCCGAGTGGGGCCGGCCCAGCTGGCTAAGCCCAGGGCTCAGGCCACGTCTTGTCTGCTGTCATCTCCAGAGCCAAGGTCAGGCCCCGATTTTTCAGCCAATTTTATGTAGTGGAACGTACCGCCCAAGACAGCTGTGACAGTGGCTGCTGACAGCCGTCAGCTGAGCCCCTTCACCAGGATTGCCCTCAGCTAAAGGGAGGTGTCTGGCTCAAGGTCACACCCCCTGGAGAGGTGGACAGCTCACGTCCAATATCTGGTAGATGCAAGGATTCCAAGGCCAGGCCCCTTGCCTCAACTTGGAGCATCCCAGCTCCAGAGCGCCCCATGGAAGCAGCTGGGGCCTCTGCTGTGACAGCCTCACAGCGCAAGTTCTCCCTCTGTGCAGCCTTGCCTCTCTCACCCCCGCCACAGTGTTCCCTTCAACTCTCCTCAATAAACCTCCCGGAAGCACATCTCTACCCTGGAGCCTGTTTCCAGGGAAGCGGACCTAAGGCTTTCCATCACCAGGAGGCTTGTTGTAAAACAGCTTTTGTGTACAGTGTTGTAAGAGGATCACAGAACCTTCTTTTCCAGATGGGGAGACTGAGGCCCAGAGAAGCAAGAAACTTACCCAAGAACACTTGGTGTTAGGGGCAAAAACTGGGATGCCGGACTCCCAGCCCCGTAGCCCAACTCCTCCATTTTGCACATGGGCAGACGGAGGACCAGAGAGTTGGGGGATGCAATTCAGCATCTATTACAAGGAACAGGGGAGAGTGGGGTCATGGAGGCAGTATGCTAGGGTGAAAGCTCACAGCTTTGGAGCTGGATCCTAGCCACATGGTGTCTCGAGCAAAGCCACCTCTTCTTAAGTACTTCTATTTTTCATCAGTAATTGGAGAGACTAAAGCCCATCTCGGGAGGATAGGGTGAGGCTCGCTTAAAATACTAAGAGCTCGCACTGGTTGGTTATTGGATGAGCCCTTCACACACACCTTGATGAATCACTGAGAAAACATGTTGCTCATAGTAGGTCCATGATGCTTGATCTTTCTTATACAACTTTCTGACCACCTGGTCCAGGGGCTCCCGGGTCAGCATCAGAACCTGCTAGGGAGCTGTCCCAGACCTAGAACAGGCTCTGGGGCCAGACTTTCCTAGTTCAAGTCCTGGATCCCCACTTCTTGGCTATGACTTTGGGCAAGTTACTTTACCTCTCTGTGCCCCAATGTCTTCATCTGTAAAATAATAGTAATAAAACAGACTGTGGCACAGCTTAAACCAGGGAACTCATGTAAAGTGCTTAGCACAGCGGTTAACTTATTTTTATTTCATGAAATACACAAGTCCTGGCACGTAGAAAGAACCCTATAAATGTTGCCTATTAATATTATTATCACTATTACTGAATCAGATGCCCCGGGGACCTGGGGATATGTGTTTTAAGAGTCCCTCTTGTTATGCTTCCAACATGACCCTGCTCCCAGCAGGTCCTCTGATGAGCTCTGGGAACCACAGTTTGACCTTCCATTGTACAGAAGCCCAGAGGGGGCGGGGACTTGCCCATGGTCACCCAGCACGGTGGGATCACATCCAAGCTCCAACCTAGTCAGCTTGCCTTCCAGCCTGGAGAGCTTCCTTCTGTGCTGCAAAGGGACAGATCCCTAATGTCATCTGCTTGGGTTGCAATAAAAATTAACTACCCTGAATATATGCAGCTCCAAGACAGATAAGGGACGGAAATGAGATGTGTCACACATGCTCCTGGGGTATCCAAGCAGTCTCTTTAATGACTCCCTGGAGGGCCCTCCACTCCTCTGTGAGGACAAGGCAGCTGGTCTCCTCTGCTCTGCCCTGGGTGAGACCCATTGCTAGGTCTGGGATGGGTGCCCCAATAAGCCTTGAGTGAGCAGAGCTGAGGGTGGGGCTTCACCCTTGGCCGGCCCGGCTCCAGTCCCCCCTCCCAACTCATCTGTGCATCTTACAGGTGCATCCTGACCGGGACCACCTCGGTTCTCACCCCAGCCCAGATGGTAGTGTTTTACTGTCTGAGTGAGGGTGATGGGTGAGGACCTCTCCCCTACGGATGCTAGAATAGAAGTTGATGCCCAGGGGCAAAGGACCCTGCTGTGGACCCCCAGTCTCTGTCCCTAGCGATCCTCTGCTACAGATAAACGTTAATAGACTCAGGTCTGGGGAAACCTCCCTGTGGCTGGAGCCATGTATTCCAGGAACTGCGTGGGGGAGGGAGAGACCCAGAGGGAACATCCAGGCCCCTGGTAGGATGGAGGAGCTGGGATCAGGTATGTGTGTATGTGATATGAACAGATACAGCAGACAGAAAAATGGGAGACAGACAAACAAGGAGGCAATACAGGGGGAGAAGAAGATAGAAGGGAAGGAAGAGAAAGAAAGAAGAGCAGGAGAAAGGAAGAAAGCAGAGGAAAAAGGAGAATGACTAGAATGGAGATATAAATCATGGTATACTCATGCAATGGAGTACTATACAGCAGTGAAAAGGAAACACGAAAGAACAAAGATGAATCTCTAAAACAATGCAAACAAGATGCAAAAGAGTGTATACAGCATGATTCCATCTATCTCAAGTTTAAAAACAAAAGAAAACTAAACTAAGACTTTAGGAAGGCATAATCAGATGATAAAGCATAAACAAAGGCAAGGGGCTGGTTACCGTAAAAGCCAGGGAGAAGGGAAGCAGTAGGTTATGGTCAAAAAAGGGACACAGTTGTGGGGCTTCTGAAGGGGGGACAATTTTCAGTGTTTTGATCAAAGGGTGATCCATGGGTTCATTTTATAATTATTTGTTAAACTCTGCATTTATGTTTTGTGCACTTTTAGGTATGAATGTCGAATTTCACAATTTTAACTGATTACAAAAGTCGAGAAAGAGGAGGAGGAGAGAGAGGAGGGAGCAGCTCAGGCGTGAGAGAGAGAAGGACCTCCCAGGGCTCTGCTTGGCTGGTACCACAGCAGGGCCCTGCCCCCCATCCGGCTGCATTTGTAAAATGGAATAAATATTGACACGGCCAGGATGGTATTCAATTTGTCCTGATCACTGGGCTGCAGTGAGTTCTGACAGGGCGAGGTGTAAAGCAGCAGCTCGGATGTAATTTCTACTGTCAACATGATGTACAGCAGGCTCTGCCTGGGGCACCAGCAGGCGGGCAGGGCAGGGGCAGGGCGGGGAGACAGGTGCAGGCCCCGGGGAACCTGGGCTGGAGGGTCCAGGTGGCCACCCCAGGGCAGGTGAGCAGTGGCAGCTAAGGTGTGTGTGTGCATGTGTGTGTAGTTGTGAACGTGCATACACGAGTGTGTTCATAACTTTCATGGGAGGTCATGCTTTAAGTAGACAGTCAGGCCTCAGGTAAGCAGTGTCAAGAGGTGTTTGAGGGGAGGGACATAGTCCATGCTTAGAGCTAGATGAAGGCCTTTCCTTCCTTCCCAGCAACCACTAAACACCTCTTTGCCCATCCTCATGCCCCTCCCTCTGCCACAACCCATTTGAATTCCACATCTACCAACTAGCTAGCTGTGTGATCTTGGGCAAGTCCCTCAACCTCTCTGAGCCACTGTCCTTTCTTCTGTAATAGAAATTTTAAAGAGAGCTGTTGCAAGATTTCAATCAGATCCTTGATATAAAGTGTCCTGCATGGAGTTTAGTGTCACCTCTTATTATTAGCTAATTGGATGGCACTGGGCCCGGCACACAGTAAAAGTTCTAAAAATGTTATCTGTCATCATTCTCACTGACTCAGAATCAGCTCAGAATATGCAGCCTGCCTCCATTTCTTCCTTCTCTATCCCTTTGATCTGCCAAGGATGTTGCCCCAAAGGAACAGAGCTTGGGACAAACCCCACTGGGTCCCATCAGCCCCTGCATTCTTATCAGAGTGAAGTGAGACTGTGAAGGGGGCTATTGTGAGGAATAAGCAAGGGATACCCATAAAGTGTCAGAACAGTGCCTGGGTTTTAGTAGGTGATCAATAAATGTCACTTAAAAACCAGGGGTCATGCCGATGTCGCTCTCCCTCATCACCTACGTCAGACCCATCAGCAAGACTGGTCCACTTCCTAAATATTTCATATCCGTCACCTTCTCTCCATCCCACAATGGCCTCCCTGGTCTGAGCCACCACCAGCATCTCTCCCCCAGACACCGCCACCGTCTCCTCTTAGGGCCCCTGCTTCTGGTCCTGCACATGCGCAGTTTGTCCTTTAAGCCTCAAACCCGTGACCTCCTTCAAAACACAAGTTTGATCACATCTCCTCTGCTGAAAACCCTTCAATGCCTTCCCATTGCTCTGAGCTAAAAATCCAAACTTCTTAAGCCCATTCGAATGTTGCCTCTCCCCGGCCCCACCCATCCCTAATGAGCACACGCTGTGCTCTGGTCCCTGAATTTTCAGGCCCTCAAATGTGGCTTTGCACATTCTGTCACCTGGGCCCCAGTATGTCGCTCTCATCCTTTACATTTCAGCTCAAAAACCCCTTTCTCAAGGAACTGCCCCTCCCCGGCCCCACCCATCCCTAATGAGGTTGTGCCCCTGTTAAATGTGGGAGTCCCCTGTACTTTCCCTCTGTGGAACCTGATCCCGTTGGTAATTGTACATTTACTTGTGAGATGATTGGATTGATGAATATCTCCTCCTTACACACACACACACACACACACACACACACACACACACACACACACACGGAACAGAAGGCCATGGGGGCAGGGACTTCGATTTGTCCACTGCTACATCCTCAGCCTCCAGCACAGTGTCCGGCATAGAGTAGGTGCTCAATAAATATTTAATGAATCAATGAATGGAACAAACAGAAGGAAACAATGCCATAGAAGGGCAGTCTCAGGGGAGATGGTGTGGCCGTAACCAGGCAACCCCACCACCTGGCCTTCCACCCATCCATCCAGCCATCCAGCCATGCATTCTTTCA
This sequence comes from Grampus griseus, assembly GCF_964374135.1. Classification (NCBI taxonomy): domain Eukaryota; kingdom Metazoa; phylum Chordata; class Mammalia; order Artiodactyla; family Delphinidae; genus Grampus; species Grampus griseus. Next base: position 74,426,235 of record NC_139008.1, on the reverse strand, counting down.
TCTGTTCATTCACACATTCAGTAGCACCCACTCTGAGCACGGCACAGAGGTGTGAGCTGAAGGGCAGAGAGCAGTGAGGGAGGTGCCCACGGCCAGCTGGCAGGATGCTGAGACCGAGACAAGAGAGAGTGTGGTTCTGAGCCACCACTCAGACAAGTGAGCTCACTGGGGTCGGGGGTGGGTGAATTGGGGGAGGCAGAGAGGCTGCCTGGAGAAGAGGGCATGGGCCCCGAGAGGTGGGTCAGTGTTGGATGTGGGGCAACATGGGAGAAGGGTATTCCTGGCAGAGGGAACAGCAGGAACAAAGGCCTAGAGGCACAAAAGTAGTAAACAGTGGTTGGTGCCACCTGCCCAGAGAGATGAGTACATGAAAAGATGCAGTGACAATAACGTAGAGGGGGGCGTCCAGCTCTCACGGGGTCTTGAGTGGCCGCATCCTCCCGGTTGTATCTTGGGCAAGTTTCATGAACTCTTTGTGCCTCAGTTTCCTCATCTGAAAAATGAGGACAAATAACAGTCCCCACCTCAAAGGACTCTGTCTGTGTGGAGTCATTGAACAGGAAAAACTCTTTGTTACTCTGAATGGTAACTAACGAGTGCCAGGCCCAAGTCTGGACTTTATCTTGAAGGTGAAAGGGAGCTGGGGAAAATTTTGAAAAGAAACTTCCAGGCTGAGCTGGGCTTCATGAAGGTGCGTCTGGCAGCATGCCCAGCATAGACTGGGGGCAAGACTGGGGGCCCTTGGACCAGCCTTTGCAGATGGGGTGACCCTGTATATGGGGTACATATGGCCCCAGCTCTGCTCATCCCTGTCCCCTGACCTCCCACCTTTGCCATCCTGGGTCCAGCTACCAAGCCCAGAAGCTTCGGCATGTTCTGACCTCCCACTAAAACACCCAGAGAGGCAGTTGCTACCCCCCCCAGCAATATAACGCTGAGCTTATAGGACACGTGCATCACCCCCAAGACCCCAGGGACAGCCCACGGACACGGCCCACACAGAACAGGCCCCCATCTAGTCACTCGCTCCACACTTACTGAGTGCCTACCACAAGTAGGAAGTTGTTCTAGGTGCTGGGATACGGTGCACACGCATGCTTCCCCTGCACACATCATTACTGATGCAAACGCACACACGTGCTCAGGCACACACACGCTCATGGATGTCAAGGCAGCCCAAGGCCGTAACTGGTCTGCTCTCCTGTTTATGGTTTCACCGTGCTTTCCCTGGAGCAGGGGGCGGGGGAGCAATGAGAGGTGAGCAGAGACAGGTGACCCTGCCCAGCACCCCTCCACACCTCAACAGCTCCCGCATTACTCTGGGATCCATTCTGGCCTGGAGGGAGAGTACTGAGCTGGTAGAGATCATTTCCCCCCAGGGAGAAGGCAGCGGCCAAGCACAGAGATCTGGGCTCAGGACCCAGCCGGCATGGTGCCCTTGGGACGCGGGCAGGGCAAACAGGAGCCAGGCTGCCAGACACAGTTCCCACTGGCAGACCGGGGAGCCAGGCGGGCACGGAGAAAGGACATATACACGCCAAGCCAGCGTACAGAATGGAGGGAGTGAATGAATGAATGAGCAAATGAATGAGCTGCCTCTTCCTGCATCCCCCAGGCACCAGCCTAGCCCTGGAGCCAGAGGACCTACCCTGACCCGGTACAAGTCTTCACTCTTCTTGGAACAAGGTGCACTCATGGGCTCATAGCAGTTGTTAAATATTTATTTATTTGTTTATTTTTTGGCCACACCATGTGGCGCGTGGGATCTTAGGTCCCTGACCAGGGATCAAACCCGAGCCCCCTGTATTGGAAGCGCGGAATATTAACCACTGGACCACCAGGGAAATCCACAGTTGTTAAATAAATGCATAAGTGAATAAATGAATGACTGAGTGGACAGATAATTACAAACCCCTTTTACCTGGTCAGGATACTTTGTACGTAATAGGGGTCTAGTAGTATGTTTCAAGTGACCAAAATAATAATAACAACAGTAGCCATTATCGGTACACTATCTAACATTTATTGCGAACACTGTGGGTCCCTTCACATGCATCATCTCATTTATTCCTCACACTAGGTCTAGAAGGTAAGCACTGTTATCCCCATTTTTCCGATAAGAAAACTGAGACTCAGAGAAATGGAGAAAATTACCAAGATCATACGTAAAGTAACACAATGGAATTGGGACTCAAACCCTGGTCTGACTTTGGACCTTGTGGCTTTAGGTTCCCTGAACATTAAATTCTGCCCCAGAGATAGGGGCCGGGAAGGTTATCAGGAATCTGGGGGAGGAGGCAGGGGTGAGGAGCCCCAGGCTGCACCGTGAAGTCTCCCCTGCTTTGTCCTGCCTGTGGAGTCACTGAGCCCAGCCCCTCTTCTTGGTCTTGGCAGAGTGAGAGTCTGGGAAACAAATGTGGGATGGATAGGATAAGAATTCCTTCTCTGTCCCCGGGGAGACAGCCAGATGACAAAGGAAGGCCTGGCGCTACTGAGCTTGCAGTGATACAGCCTTGGCAGCAGTGGTACTAGGGCACTGAGAAATCAAGAAAGGACATGCTGGTCACCCAGCCCAGATTCTGAAAGTATACAAGGTAGGCAGTGGCAGTGATGCCCACAGCAAATCAGCAAGTCTAGCAGCTCCTCAGTGAGAAGGAAAGGCAAGTTGCCCAAGCAGCTCCTCAAAGCTATCCGAGGCAAAGTTCTCCTTAGTCCCTCCCAGACCCCAGCTCCCTGTTCGGCTCTTCCAGGTGTGTGTGGGAAGGAGCAGGGAGGGATGGAGGAAGGAATAGGCATGATCTCTGTCCTCCAGAAGCTTGCCATTACTGCTGACACCAAGCCCCAGAGGAAGACCCAGCCATAGGGGTCTGAGGGGGTTCAGGGGAGAGAGAGAATGAGTCTGGAGGAAGTGGGGCTGGAACTTGGTCATCCAAACCCAGAATGAATAACTTTGGTGGTTCAACAATATCGTCAACGATACAGATTGTGCCCTCATTTCTTAGTAGGTGCCTTTGGCCTCTTGGAGTAGCTCCCCTCATTGTCCCAAAATGGCTGCTATTGCTCTGGCCATCACCTTTTCACACATGCAGAAAATAAAACATTTCTCCTCAAGGCATCTCTTTTTAAAGAGTAAAAAATATATATCCAGACGCTCTTCGGGAGTTATATTTCACTGGCCAGAATTATGTCACATGATACTTTCTAGACCAATCACTGGTGGGGATGGGGGAACGGCTCTTATTGGCTTAGACTAATCACTGTTCAGAGGGGAGGGGCTGTACACATGGCCAAGCTGTGGGAAAGTGGCTATCAAAAGAAAATTGAAACAAGAAAGAAGGATGGGGGGATGAATTAGCCTTTAGCAGCCAGCCCATCTTTTATATTTCCCATCGCTCTCTTTTACACACCATAAAACCCAGCCAGACTGCTGAGGTAGGGGCGGGAGCTGGGAGAGCAGGCAAAACGAACCTTCAAAAATCCCTAGAGGGGCTGCGGCCCACTCACACGTGTCTCCACCTATTCTCTTCCCAGTCTCTCCTGAATCCACTCCAGTCGTGCCTGCACACCCACCACTCAACCAAAATAGCTTTATTCAAGGCCACTAATGACCTCCGTGTTGCTAAATCAAATGGTCAATTCAAAGTCCGCATCTGATTTGACCCATCAGTAGGATGACCGTATAGATTATCATCCAATCTGAGAGCAAAAGAGGGTATGACGCTATTCATAGTTATGCCAGGACAACAGATGTAAAGTGGAACTGACACAAGCAAAGGTGGACAGACAGTCACCAGTTAATGCCTCCTTCTTCCTTTCTTCTGTGGGCTTCCAAGGTACCTCCTCTCTCCTCCCCTCCCCTCCCCCTCTCTCCCCTCTCTCTCAGCCTCCTTCGCTATTTCCTCCTCATCTACCTGATCTCTATGGGCTGAGGTGCAGGAACTCTTCCCCATCTACGCTCACTCCTTCATAAGCTCACTCAGTCTCAGCTCTAAATATCCAAATTCCCTCATTTGTATCTGCAGCCAGGACCTCGCCCCTGAGCTCCTGACTGTAAGTACTGTTGCCTGCTCAACGTCTCTGCTGGATGTCTAATAGGCATTGGATGTAGCACGTCCAAGACTTGATTGTAATATGTCCAAATGAGTCCCTGATTGTCTTCCAAATCTGCTCTGCCCATGCTTGTCTGCAGCTCCGTGAAAGGACACCCCATCATTTCCGTCGCCTAGGCTGCAGATGTGGTCGTGCTCGGTTCCTCTCTTTCCCTCACACCCCATTTCTGACCCATCAGCATATCTTGTGATACAGCCTTAATTCTCAGCACCCCCACCGCTCCCACTTGGTCCAAGCCGCCTTTACTCCTCGTCTGGATTACTGAAATAGCTCCCTTGCCCCCTCCCAGCGCCAGCTTCTATTTTGAATACAGAAGCCAAACAACCACAGTGATCTTTTAAAACACAAATCAGATCATGTCATTCCTCTGCTCAAACCCTCCTACTGGGTCCCATCTCACTCAGAAAAACCCAAAGGAGACCCTGCAGAGTCTGATGCCCAGCTCCACATCTCTCTGGCTTCATCTCCTGCTGCCCCCCTGCACTCACTCCATTTCAGCAACACTGGGCTCCTTGCTTTTCTCCTGCACACCAAATATGCACTGACCTCAGGACCTTTGCCCTTGCTGTTCCCTCAGCCTAGAATGCTCTTCTTCCAACTATGTGCACAGCTCTCTCCTTCCCTCACTTCAGATCTCTGTTCAAATGTCATTTTCACTGCTGGGCGTTCCCTGACCACCTTGTATAAATTATCATTTATAATACACGATTGAGAGAGAAAGAGGGAGAAAGAAAATCCCCATCCAGCACTTCCTGTGCCCCTTACCCTGCTTTGTTTTTCTCCATAGCACTTACCATCATCTGACATGTTATTTGTTTGTTTATCGTCTGAACCCACTAGACGTGCAAGGGCAAGGACTCTCTTTCTTTTCATTGTGCTGAGAACAGAACAGAGTGGAAACTCACAAATATCTGTGGAATGAAGGAATGGGCACCAGATACACACATGCGCTGGCATCCACGATTGCAGACCTGTGCCCGCACGCACGTAGGAACCACACGCACTTACGTGGGCCCGAGGGCACATGGGTTATAGGAGGTGAGGCTGAAGAGCAGACAGGGCAAAGCCAACATTTATGGAGCAAGGTTGGGGCTCGGCTTTTCATCCCATTTGGGATTAAACAACTGTGCAGTAGGCTGAGACGTGTGGCCCAGAGAAGGCCACCCACATGCCCAGGACCTCACAGAGAGGCCCAGCAGAGCCAAACGCAGCTCAAAGGCGCCACAGCTGTCTCCCCTGAAGGACTTGGAATGCCAAGACAGGGTCCTGTAGTTGACACCCACTTGGGAAAAGCAGCTGGAGCAGGAGAGAAAGGAAGGGAGGGAGGGATGGGGCAGTGAGGGCCTCGTCCCTCAAACGACAGCACAGGATGTGCCTCGTACAAGGGGGTAGGTGGGGACTGAGATGCAGCCACCCTTGTCTTGCCAAGCGTGCCTCCTGGCACTGGGCTGCATCCACTCAGGGGGGCGTCTTTTCCCATCCCCTCAAAGGTGCCCTCCCCCAAGGGGAATCCAAGTCCTGGGTTTGAGGCCCTGCTCCACCACCAAGGATCCTATGCAACTTTGGACAACACTCTTGGACTCTGCCCCTTTCTAAAGTGGGATTTGACCTCAGACCTTTGTAGCGCTTCCACAGGGCACTCCCTCTCCTCCCCAACACCCCAAATTCCACATATCCAAATCCCTCCTGTGCTTTAACTCCAAGTGCCACCTCCTCTGTGATGCTGTCCCTACTCTGCAACCCACTATGCCTAGCCCTCCAAAGTTAAAGGACTCACATCATGAAATTCGTGATTACGGCCATGTGCCATTTCAGTCTCCCATGGTTTTTATTGTATAAAGTCCCTCCTAATATTTCTCTGCACGCTCAGAATAAAACGGACACTGCCTTCCTTCCTCCAGTCTGCCTTGTACCCGCCCGCTCCTGATGCACCTTCAACCACCCCCTTGCTCTGTACCAGCTTCAGTGGCCTTACTGTTCGTCAGCTTGTTCCAGCCTCTGGACCTTTGTACACGTTCCCTCTGCATCGAACCTTGCTGTACCCTGCTGCTTCTCATTCTTCCAGATCAGCCAATGTCCCTTCCTCTGAGAGATCCTCCCTGATGCCCTGTCTATAATAACACACACCCCGGTCCTTCCATCATCCTCTTCCTCCCTCTTTCCTGCTTTATATTCCCTCTTATCAATCTCCAAAACTATATTGTAGATTTCATTCCTTTGTTACCAGAAGGTCAGCTCCATGAGAGCCGGGACTTTTTATTGCTTTGTCTCCAGTGCACAGGGGCTGGCATCAGGGAGGCACGGGTAAATATTTGTAGAAAGAGTAAATGAATAACCAGAAGAAATGCATCTCTCCCCTGTCGTATAGCTGAGCAGCTGATTGCATCTTGCCGTCTCACACAGAGAAACTGTTTTTCAAGGGTGTTGAATGAATAAATGAAGTGCATTTCTGTCTCCCTAGTTGCAGTAGATGCTAATGTATGATGAACGAATGAATGACTGAATCTTAGTATGTCCCCCTCTTGTAAAAGGTGTTATAAAGAAAGAAATCAAGGAAAGGAGGGAGAGAGGGAGGGAGAAAGAGCCACAAGAGGGTGCCTGCAAACATTGGGGGAATCTCCCCTTGTTCCCACTTCCTGCGCCAGGCCTCCCCAGAAATGGCCCCAGCCTCCGCCAAACCCTCCCTCCCACCAGCCCCTCCCCTCTGCGTCCCTGCAAGGCTGTGATGGGCCCTGAAACTGCCTGATGGAGCCTGGGGACCAGTTCCTGCAGCGCGCATGGAAGTCATAAGCTCCAGGAAATGAAGGCTTCGGAGCGGCACCTCCTTCTCACCCATGACTCCAGCCTCGTTACAACCAGCCCAGGCCATAACGTGGGGAATCAACGCTGGATCCCCAGAGGCGGCAGCACAGCTCAGGGATTGCGGAGAGGGGGCCGCTTGGGTGGGGGAAGGTCCACCCACATCCCTGGGCGGCACCTTCATCCCTAGACCCCATGGAGTGGGCGAGGAGGGGGTGGGACAGGGGAGCTGCGGATGCTCACAGCAGGGTCGTGGGCCTTCCTGATGTCCGTTAATTCAGGGTGGGTCCTACAGGGAAAGGGCTGGCTCAGGACTCCTCCCCTCTGCTCTTCCCTATGAACCGTTGATGTTTTCTTATTCTCATTGCCCTGAAATGCAGTTTTAACGCCCTCACCGTCACCCGCACCTCCCAACAGATGACTCCCTACCCTGGAACCCCTTCCATAAAGAAATTCTGGAGCTGACAGTGGGAAAGAGCACTGGGGAGTCGAGCATCTGCAAAATGGGTATAAGACACCAACTTTCACAGTTGTTGTGACTCATGTGAGTTACTGAGTTAAAGGTAGGAGAATCACCTGCTGTGGTCCTGGGTCACAGGAAGTGATCAACATGTCTTCTGCCCCAAAGAGTCCAGCCACTTCCTTTGTCCACAGGAGGACCTGGCTGGGGCCAGGTCAGACCCTCACAGATTCTCTGCTTAGCCACACACCTCATATTTCCAGCCTGGTCCCCCAAACTAGCCAGATCCCCCTTAGCCTGGCTGCAGATTCCTCTGTCAAAATGCCCATCCCTTTCTTCTCACCGATCAGATGCCCCCTCCTCCAAGAGAAGCAGCCCTGATGCCCTCCCACCCACCTGCCACTTCCAGACAGCTGTGCCCACTCCCTTCCCTGAGGCCCACAGCTGTCAGGTTGCATACCCTTTTACAGCTCTGGTCACAAACAACCTGGCATTTAGGTCGTTCGTTACTGGGGGTTTTGTCTCTCACCCCACTAAACTGTGAGCTTATTGAATCTTTATCTTAGCATCCAGCCCAAACCTGGCACAGAGTCGAAGCTCAGCGGAATGGAGTTGTTGAACTGAACTGAGCTTGGGGAGAGGAAAAGGGGGGCTGAGCCCCTCACCTCCGCTAATGCTTCTCCGTGCCTGAAACTCCTCCATGAAAGCAGCATTGCTGTCCCCTGTAAACACCCACATTAAGCCATTATTCATCATTATGGCTTGAGTAGGAGTTAGTCCCTCAGATCCTTTCTTGCTGAAAGCAGAATCTGATGGAGGGAGGGAATGAGAGATGGATTGATCTGGGGAGGCAGTGCTGGTCCAGGAAGGGGAAGTGTCTTCCAGACTTTGGGAAAGGAAGGTTTTTCTGGGGAGTGTGGAGACACCAAAGGCAAGCTCAGAGGGGATGTGACCCTGCCCAAAGCCACACAGGGAGCCTCCAAGCAAGGCCCTCTGGGACTCAGGTGCCCCACCCGTGAAAGGGAGTGTGCAGGGACTCACATGAGGTCAGTGGGCCTTCTCTGGGTCCCTGGTTTGGATGGAATGACCTCTCTGTGCTGCTGTGGGGAGGCAGGAGTGGTGGGTGGTGGGCTGCGTGCTGGACTCTGTGCCCCCAGGAGGCCTGGGTCCTGGGAGCTCTTGAAGACCCCTTCTGGAAGGGGCAGCTTCCTCTCTAGGATGGGGGTTTTCTATGGGGTCGGCCGGGCTGGAGAGATTGTCAGCCAGGGGGCAGGGAAAGCAGCTCATAAGGTCCCTGCCCCTGTGGGCACCCGGGCTGGCCCAGAACCACCAAGAAAGGGCTGGATGCGGGGGCTGTGAGGAAAGGAGGCGTGCTGGGAGAGTGGGGGAGAGGAGAGGTGTGCGACGGGAGTGGAAAGGGAGCAGCCAGGGCTGGGGGAGGGGGAGAGGCAGAGCTACTAAGCCGTGGGCCAAGGAGGCGGGAACCACTCTGTCTTGTTTGCCCCACGCTGCACAGTGCCAGGCACATGGTAGGTGTCTAATTAGTACCTAAAGGACAAAAAGGTGGACCCAACCTGCCCTGTCCCCGCAGAGAGCCTCCTCTAATGTTTTCTTGTTTTTCTCGCAGGCTCCTGGCCCGGACAGCCTCTCGTCCCCAAAGGACCCCTGTGCTCAGGGACCATGGCGCACCCCAGACTCCGGAGCTGCCAAGGCGCTGCCTGGTGATCCGGCCGCGGCGACGCCAGGGGGGCGCGGGCGGGGACCCCGGGGGGCCGTCCATGCCCCGGGTGCGGCCGCGCCCCCTCCCCCTCCAGCCGGGCGCCTCCACGGCTGGGCGGCGTTCAGGGCCGCGGGCCTGTCCGGGTGCCCGTCGGGGGCGGCGCCCCGGCGGCCGCGCTAAGGCCACCATGTGACGCGGCGCCGCTCCGTCCTGCCACCAAGCGGCGACGCCCTGGTACCTCCCGTCCATGATCCTGGGCCCGGGCCCCTCGCAGGCCAAGCATGAGGCCGCGGCCCGACGGTCGGGGGCTCCGGGTAGGAGCGGCGCTGTCGCCCGCGATGCTGCTGCTGCTGCTGCTGATGCCGCCGCCGCCGCCGGGACCCCTGTGGGCGGCGGGCACGCCTGCGCCCTCGGCGTACGGGGCTGCGCAGAACGGCGCGCCGGGCGCGGGCCGCGTGAAGCGCGGCTGGGTGTGGAACCAGTTCTTCGTGGTGGAGGAGTACACGGGCACCGAGCCCCTGTACGTGGGCAAGGTAAAGTGGGACCCCGCACCCGCTGTCCCGCGCCCGGGACCCCGGAGACGCCCGCTGGTAGAGGCAAGGGACCCCAGTTCCCCTCCCCCCCAAATCCCAGTCCCTACTGCCTCCTCCCGGCTGCCCCTGGTCAGGAGCAGACAATAGGGTCATCACTCTGCTCCCATTACTACTACGCATCCTTCTCTAGTCCCTCTTCCTTCTGCATCTTAGAGCAAAGAGTACTAGTAGGGAGGGAAACCCAGTCCATCTTGTCGCTAGATGCATCTAGAATGGAGAAACGAGTTTGCACATCTGATCATGTCACTCACAAACTGTCCCCACTGTGTTTAAAATTCCTCAGTAGCTTCCCATGCACTTGAGGTCAAATCCAGATTCCCTCCCGCCGCTTGCCAAGACCGGCTCCTCCTCCAGCCTCATCTGCTGCCACGCTCGCTCTGAGTTTCCGACCACACACCCTTCTGATGCCCTTCTGATGGTCCCTCCGATGCTCCCACAGGCTCCTGCCAGCCCCGTCCCCCCTTATCTAGATTGTTTGCCTCCCTCAACTGCTCTGTCCTGCTCCGTTCTACTACTTCTGCTGCTTACTTTATCTCACACTCAGGCCTCTGCTCAAATGCCACTTCCTGAAAGAAGCTGCCCCTGACCACACCAGGCTGGGACAGACCCCTCTGCATGTGGCCATCCCTCCCTGTTATGTGCCCTCCTAGGTCCTGGTATCTTTCCTTCATAACACTTAACTATGCGTGTGTTTGTTTGATTATGCAATTAATGCATGTCTTTCCTATTAGATCGTGTGTTTTGCTCACCATAAAATCCCTAGTGCCTAGCACAGACATTGCTCACAAATTGTTCATTGAATGAATGAAGGAAGGAATGAAAGCTGCTTTCTCAAACTCTCTGAGTAAATGTTGCTTAACGTGGCAGAAGATCTGTGCCCTAAGAGTATAAGGAGCTGGGAAGGACTTTCGTTCATCCATTTAATCCCTGCGCCCCCAAGGGTGCGATGCTGGAGACACCCTGGTACATAAAAAGCTTCACAGGTCAGCCCCTGGCACTGAGTAGGCATTTAATAAGTGGTATGTGTTGGCTGGCTTCATGGAAGTGTTTTCTAAATGCCTGAGCTGGGTTTTGATGTATGAGTAGGAGTTTAGGCTGATGGGGAAGAGGGCATAGCCTATCAAAAGACATGGAGGCCTGACGGAACCTGGCTTTTTCAGAGACTTGTCCGCAGTTGAGATGTTGAGGTGGAGGGTGCTTATAGGGCAGGAAGAGCAGCGCAGTGCCCAGGGACAGTTCTCTGGCTTCTGCCGAGGCCAGTCAGCTTTCCAGGAAGTTTTGGTCAGCAGAGGTGAGGGGGGACCAACTGTGGAATTTCCTGTGTGCTTAAATGAGTCTGAGAATTGGGAGGCTGACCAGGCTGCTCAGTTCAAGGCTCATGGCTCAGGACCCTCGACAAGGAGGAGAGGAAAGTTTGATGTAAACCTTGTGGGTTTGTCTTGCAGGAAACCCAGATTCTCACTGGTCTAGATACAGTCATCCCTGGTCCTTGGCTACTCTCCCCTCCATACATGTGGCTGAAGTTGATCCCCACAACAGAGCAAAGTGAAGATTTGACAGAGCACAGAGAGGTTCATGTCTCTGCTCAAGGTCACCCAGCAAACTAGTGGCAGAGCCTAGGACTCCTGACTCCCAGCCAGGGCGGTGAGATGGTGGGGCTGGTAGAATGGGGTGAGGGGAGGGGGAAGGAGGAGCCAGTGCCAGCTGGGCAGTAGCTAATGGTGAGGCAGCTAGGGATGCAGACTTTGGAGCCAGACATGCCTGAGCTCGAGGCCCGGTTCTGCCAACCAACCCATTAACCGTATTGCCTGAAACAAGTTACTTCACCTCTCTGGACCTCAGTCTCTTCGTCTGTAAAAGTGGGGCTAGGGGAGCCCACTTCTGAGGGTTGTTGAAAGGATTACAGAAGAAAACTGAGCACAGAAAGTGTTCGGCCTGTGGCCTGGTTGTTTGTTTATTATTGTTTTCTCATTATTCCCACGTGAAGCACTTAACCCTTAAACTGCAAGGTAGAAATCGTTCCCTTTTGTGGGCAAGGAACTGGAGGCGCAGAGAGGGCAGGCAGACAGTGGGCAAGTGGCTTAGCCAGGATTGGAACGTGTGTTCTGATTCTCCAAACATCTCCAAGACCTCCAGGCCTGGGAGAGAGATTTTGGTCCAGGAAGCCCCAGAAAGTCAGGGAAGGACTCTGACACATCTCCCTGAATGTCAGCTGTCGTGGTCTCAGGCGCCTCAGCCCGCTTGTCTACCCGGAAGCTGGGGCTCTGAGAAGGCTTCCTCAGCCGCTCACCTCCTGAAAAGATGAGAGAAACCAGCCGCTGATTCACCACTTGCAACCTGCATCCACCTAGCCATTATCGCCATGAGTCAAACGCCGCCCCTATTGCCTTGAACCACAGTCTGTCGGCGATGGGGGGACCCTAGTAAGTCCCTGCCTTAGAAGATGGGGAAGCTGAGGCTAGAGGCAGAGAACATCATGCCAAGGCCAGTTAGCTTTCCAGAGAGTTTGGATTAACAGAGATGGGGTGAGACCAGCACGGTGGTAGAACCAACCCCAAGAGACGAGGCTCTCCTGACACCGGGTCTGGGCCCAGTGCAATTTTTAAAAAAATTTTTATTGGAGTATAGTTGATTCACAATGTTGTACAGCTATACAGCAAAGTGAGTCAGTTATACATATACATATATCCACTCTTTTTTAGATTCTTTTCCCATATAGATCATTACAGATTATTGAGTAGAGTTACCTGTGCTGTACAGTACCGTCCTATATTAAGCATCTTCTATTAGCTGAACACTGTGCCCAGCCCTGGGGGTCTTCTCTTCACAGCAGCCTCTCGCAGCATCCCCACTGCTGTCATGACTACGTTATCTTCCCCCTCCATCATCTTCACCCAGAGCCCCTCCTTGCTTACTCTCAAGGCCACCTACAGAAAAGCACGCCATGCAGGAAGGAGAGAGAAGTTTCCATCTCTTTGCAAACATGTGCCCAAAGCACCCTTTCTTGTGAAAGATGGTATAGTGTGTGGTTCAGGGAGGCCAACCAGAGCCAGACTGCCAGGGCTCAAATCCCAGCTCTGCTGCTGATTCCCTCTCTGACCTTGGCACATTATTTAACCTCTCTGTGCCTTAGTTTCTTTATCTGCTGAGTGAGGCTATACCTGGCACCTCCTCAAAGAGTTGCGGTGAGGATTCAATGAGTTAGCATATGTCAGGAACCTGGAGAGCACCTGGTATGTGCCCAGTAAGTATTAGCTTTTATTATGATGGGTCTCACCTGTTATTTCCACCACCTAGAGTATGCATAGATACTATGAACCCCTGCCCCCAATTCCGAAAGCCTTCTGGGCAACCTGATGTCCTAGTTTCTCACCACAAAGTAGGGGGACGTGGTTGCCAGCCCACCCCTCGCTCTAGGAATATGAGCTCAGCCTTTTAAAAAAACCACCTGTCCCCTTTCCAGCCAAGTCCCACATTTGTTCAAGTGGTCGTGTGCATGCATGCACACACACACTCATACCATGCTCTCTCGCTCTTCAGGGAAAAAGGACTTCTCCACGGTTTCAGTTAATTCACTGCTTCCCGGTCCCCCGCCCCAGGGAGCCATAGGGAGCATCTGTCCTTGCCGAATTCCAAAGGTAGCTTAGCAACAGCACCATCAGCCGAGTGAACCCTGGGCACCCAACGGTAACCTATTTTACAACTGCCTCCTCCATCACTCACCGCCAGGCTCCTGTCAGCACCTGCAGGAACCACTGGCCCCAGTCGTTGTCACCAGGGCCCCACACCAACAGCTCCCTCTGCTGTCCTGCCCCCCCTACTCCCCACCCCCGGCAGCCTGGCTCACCTCTTCCCCTCACCTTCTCACAACACCCACCCTCAAAGCAACCTACCAACATTTCCATATAATCTGGGTACTTGGACTAATCCCTTTTCCGAACTGTAATTTCCCCCGAGGCTTCTGTCAGCTGGATGTGGATTTTGTAGGATTTTTAATTTCTTTTTTTTTTTTAAAGAGAGAATTATGGGGTCAGCACTTATGACCAACTCCTGTGGGCGGTGAGATCTATTTTAGATATGCGTCAGGATTAAGGTGAGGAGGAGAGCAGATTTAATTAAGTTGCTAATATTTAAAGAAAATTGATGAACTCCTGGTTTACGAGTAGCACAGACATGAGCAAACCCCTCGTTCCAGGGGAGGCTTTTTATTTGATTTGCTTTCCGTTTAAATCCTGGACTCGTTTTATTTGTGTAGCCGCACTGTCCGTTTAATTGTCTTTAATAAGGGAAACGTACCTCTGCTTGCATTTAATTTTGATTTAATTAGGAGGAAGTAATTAATGGCCTCGTAAATCCCATTTTTCAGCCCCCCAGGATGAGAAGCCATCACTCTGGTGTTTTTCATGTTGTTTATGATCCAGGGCTGGGGCTTAGGGAGGGGGAATTCCCTCAGGGGCCGTCTACACTCGATGCAAAGAACCGAGGATGTGGAGCCAGACAGGCCTCGGACTGCCTCTTGTTAGCTGTGTGGCTTTAAGTATGATATGGGCCCTCTCTGAGCCTCAGCTTGCCAAACTGTACAGTGGGGAGAGGATAATCTGAGTCCCAAGATCATTATGAGCTATCAAGGAGGTAACAGTAGGGGGTCTAGAAGTGTGCCCAGTGATTGACCTTCCAAGTCTAGCTCAGGTGCACCTGGGATTTAACAGAGTGACTGGATCCTCCAGAAATCCCAGCAGACAGTTGGAGAATTCTAATGACAGCTGTATATTTCATTATTCATGTATTCAATGTTTGGTGCTGTGGCCTATCCTGGGGACCAGGGAGCAATGAACCGCCATATGCTTGATCCTCAGGGAGCTCACCATCTCACACACACATACACACACACGCACACTCACACTCACCTGTCCCACTCCCCCTGTATTTTCTCTGCATGCATTGTCAGGACAGCTAGCGTGTGCCAGGCGTGGGGAGTTCAGACAAAGACAAATCAAAGTTAGTCCCTGCCCCTGAGCCCCATGACAACTGAGGAGACAGATTGCAACACGAAGGTGTTACAGGGGAGTGTGGAGCAGAGGGGAGTGTGCATGGGACAGGGGTACAGAGCAGCGGGAGGGCAAATGGGAAGGCATCTGGGAGGGCTGCCTGAAGGAGGAAACAAGCTGAGTTTAAAAGACAAGAAGATATTGCATGATGGCCCCTGTGTCTCCAGTGGGTCAGGATTTGAGCCTATGGTTCTCGTGTCAGGAGATGGGGGAATGAACTAGATGACCCTCAATCTCTTCTGAGACCAGGTTCCAGGAAAGGAGAGAAAACTCATCTTCACTGAGCACTCACTGTGTGCCAGGAGCTCCCACATATTATCTGATGAATCTTTGGACTCTATGGGGAAGCATTATCCATTTCATTTATAGATGAGAAAACTGAGGCTCAGAGGAGGGTAGCCTCTTGCTCAGGGCCAGGCAACAAGTGGGTGACAAAGCTGACGCTGGCACCCGGCCATTCCTGAATACAAGGCCCATCACCTCTCCTGATCTGTGCCCTGAAGTCCTTTTCCAAAAGATAAAATGCATAAGATAGAGGCTCAGATTGAAAAGGCCATCGATAACCATGGCCTGCGGGTACAGGGTGGTACAGGCCTCTCCCCCAGCCGTGAAGCCCAGTGAATGCCCTGTAACCTATTCCATCTTCCTTTCTCCCGCTTCTTTAGCCAGAAACGTTGTAAGTGGACTAACCAGGTTCCAAAGGCTGCAGAGGGACTAACCTGCGCTTTGGAATCAAACAGAACTAAGCCCATCTCAGTCTGTTCACCTGGAAAATGGGGAGATATTTACATAGGCCACAAAATTAAATTAGATTTCTGCAGAGGCCTGCAATCCGGCACATAGTAGGCGCTCGGTCAATAAGAGCACCGTCCTCCAGCCTCATAGCTGAGATTCTTGAGAAATACCCTCCTGGAGTAGAACCACAGGCACTTCTCCTCCACTCCAGAGCCAGGACCCAGGCAGGTGGGGCGAGCAGCCCCAACCCAGCCCAACTCTGCCGCTCTGAGCTCTCAGCTTCTCCGCAGGCCGACCAGCCCTGTTCGGACTCTGCAGTCCCCAGAGAGTAGCCACTGCACCCCACTGTGAGCTCTGTGTCGTGCTTCACGGAAGAGCGTCAGTGACATCACTACTGGGTTCCACTCCCTCCTCCCCCATCCTCAATGGTAGGTGATCCCTGGCCAGGGTCTGAGATAAAATGTCAAGGGCACCAGGGACATGATGGAGACAGAAAGGGAAGGAGACAGCCACTTACAGAGTGTGTAGGTCATTACCAACATGCTCACGTTTCATCTTCACCACACCTGTGCGAGGTAGGACTTGATCTGATTTCTCAGATGGAAAAACAGACCCAGAGGGGTAAAATTAACAAGCCATGCAGGTTGATCGCAACATTAGTGAGCCGTGGGATCAGGAGATTGGCTTCCTGCACTTAGCTGGGTGACAAAGCAAATGACCTCCCCTCCCTGTGCCTCAGTTTCCTCATCTGAGAAATGGGAATAATAATAATGTTTCATAGGGCGGTGACGAAGACTAATAAGATTACAGGTGTTAAGCATTCCCCCAAATGGTATCTATTCTCCCACACTCTTTGGGAATGTTTACTGATTAAATAAAAGCTCGCAACAGGTCTGATTGGAAAGTGGGTGGAGGCACCCTAAAAGGGAACACGTTTGCCCTCTCCTGTCCCCAGCTCCCCTGGGCAAAGGTGGAGGAAGAGCATAAACAGCAAACAGCAGAGACAGGTCTCCTCATCCCCAGCACTGCCGGTGATTCAGGGCTGATGTCTTGAGATAATTTTATTGGGGGTATTAAACTGAGTTATGAGGTTTTTACAATCCAGCCACTTATGAGAAATCTATTAACAGTAACTGGACAGGAAGAAGGCTTCACAGTGGAGCCCAGGATGGGCATTAATTGGGGCAATCCATAACAGGACAGGGACCCGGAAAGTTTCCACCCAACGCCTCCATTTACTCCCTGCAATTTCTGCTGAGAATCAGCAGACTCGCCAAAAAGAGAGAGATGCCCATTAATCGGCTAATGAAATATGAAAATGTTTATGGGCCATTCAATCTTCCAAATAGCACTTCTATAATCCACCCTTCAGACACAAAGTTCCACCAGCAGAATTTATACTCAGACTCCTCCTGCATGGCGGGGGGTGGGCTTTCATCCCTCTTCATGGTGATTTCATTGGCACCTGTTATCCTGCTGAGTGGGCTGGGGTACATGCTGTCCTGGCCCGAAAGGAGCCTTAGGGATTTTCTTGTTCACGTCCCATCTTTGCGGAAGCTTAGAGAGGAGCAGGGACCTGCCCAAGGTCACCAGCTTCATTGGATGCATTTTCCTCTGCTCAGAGCTGCCTCAGAGATTTGGACGTTGAAGGATAAGGACTTGGGCGTTTCTATTTGGGAGAACAGTCCCTCTGCTGGTTCCTTGCCCAGGAGATCTCAGTGCAGTGAAAACAGCCTGGGTTCTGGAGCTTAACAGTGCCTGGATTAAATCCTAGTTATATATAGCTAACATTTAGTAATAATATAATAATAACGATAGCTACCATTTATGGGACACTTATTATGTCACAGGCAGGGCTGATTTTCAGCTAGTACAAACTGGTATAGTTGTGCCGGTTGTTAAAATAGTGAAAAAGCTCCCCACCTGTGGTACATAGTCTGTTTCCTCTCCCTTGCCTCAGCCTCCTCAGCCCCTCCGACCTGTCTGTGATCCAGCATCCAAGGGGTTCCCATCTGAACCAGCAGGGGCTTTGCTGCAGTACCACTCCATGGGCAGTGCCTCTGCCGGGCTGGCCGTTACATATTGTGTCACCTGGTGCCAGGCAGGTGCTAAGGGCTTTATGTGGACTTTATGCTCAATTAACCCCTCCGGCACCTCTAGAAGGAGGTGCTATTATGACCCACATGTTAGAGAGGAGGCAGCTGAGGCCCAGAGAGGTACAGTGACTTGTGCGAGGACTCACAGGGAGGTGATGCTGGAGCCGAGGCTGGACCAGGCTGGACTGCCTGTTCTGCCGCCATGGGCTCCTCCCAGGAGGCCTGAGGATGGAGTGAGAAAGCCCAGGCTGTGGACCAGGCCGGTTCCTCCAGCAGTCTGACCTTGAGCAAATCATCCTATTTCTCTAATCCTCAGTGGGAAAGTGAAAAAAAAAAAAAAATCTGCAAAGTGACGATAGCAAAACCTACTCTAGTAGGGATTTTTTTTAATATTTATTTTATTTGTTTTTATTTATTTAATTTTTTAGGCTGTGTCGGGTCTTAGTTGCAGCATGCGGGATCTTTCGTTGCGGCACGTGGGCTCTTCGTTGCAGCGCGCGGGCTTCTCTCTAGCTGTGGCACGCGGGTTCCAGAGTACGTGGGCTCTGTAGTTAGCGGCCCGCGGGCTTTCTCGTTGAGGCGCGCAAGCTCAGTAGTTGTGGCGCGCGCGGGCTTAACTGCCCCGCGGCATGTTCCCCAACCAGGGATCCAACCCGCATCCCTCGCATTGGAAGGCGCATTCTTTACCACTGGACCACCAGGGAAGTCCCCTAGTAGGGATTTTTTTTTTTTTTTTTTAAAGAACTCTGAACCAGATAAGTATGTAAATTGCTTAGTACACTGCCTGGCACATAACAGGTGCTCCTCCAATTTGCATCCCCTTTCCCCCTCTGTCCCTTAACTCCCTGTCCCCGGCATGTGCCAAGCCCTGAGGCTGACTCTCCAGGTACCAGATGAGTAAGAAAATACCTCCGGGGGCTCAGAGACTAGGGATCCTGGACCTATAGCTCAGAGTGAGGTCATGGCCAGCAGCTTGGAAATTTGTTAGGAATGCAGATTCTGAGGCCCCACCCCAGACCTCCTGGGTCAGAATTGCTTTTTACCAGGATCTTCGGGTGATTTGCATGCACATTGAGATCTGAGAAGCGTGGCTGCAGCAGTCCTACAGGCTGAACGTGATAATGATGACTTGCTGTATTGCAAAGATCTTGGAGGGGAATGGTGGGGTTGGAGGTAGGGGCAGGGAGGGAATCCATAAACGCTTTTGGGAAGAGGCGGCGTCTGAACTGAGCCTCGCAGGATGAGTAGACTTTCCGTAGACAGAGAAATAAGGACAGGGCGCTCGAGGAAGCAGCAGAGAGCTGTGGAGGTGGTTCTGATTTCTTTGTAAGGGCGATAGGGAGCCATGGGAGAGTTGCAGGCGGGGGAGGACGTGTTCAGGTCTGCCCCTGAGGCTGACAGCTCTGGCGGCAGAGGGGAAGGTAGATTGCAGGGGCGGGGCTGGAGCAGGAAAAGCCATGGCGGGCTAGTGAAGCACTCCAGCCCAGACAGTGAGGCCTGGGACCGGGATGACGCGTGACTTCCCCAGCCTCAGTGTCTTCACTGAAGAATGGGTATGTCAGAGAAGAGATGTGCTTAGGCACAGGCCCCCTGTGGGACTTGGCCAGGGGGAGTGCCAGGAGGAGCCCCCACCCCAGCCTCCACCCTGCCTCCCCAGATCCACTCGGACTCAGACGAGGGTGACGGGGCCATCAAGTACACCATCTCAGGCGAGGGCGCTGGTACCATCTTCCTGATCGATGAGCTGACGGGCGACATCCACGCCATGGAGCGCCTGGACCGGGAACAGAAAACCTTCTACACGCTGCGGGCTCAAGCTCGGGACCGCACCACCAACCGCCTGCTGGAGCCTGAGTCGGAGTTCATCATCAAGGTGCAGGACATCAACGACAGCGAGCCCCGCTTCCTGCACGGCCCCTACATCGGCAGCGTGGCCGAGCTCTCACCCACAGGTGGGTTGCCGGCTCTGAGGGGCGCGGGGAGCCGGGGAACGGGGGAAGGGGAGCTGCCAGGTTGTGAGAAGGAGCCTGCTGCGGGGAGGGGCAGGGGAGACAGTGTATAGGTGTGAGCCCAGGTGCCCACACGGACTCAGGCACAGTCCCGGGCAGTCGCAGCTGCACTTCTGGACAGAGACACACACGTGATCTCAGGCACATACATGGGCACAGTCCCTATGTGGACATGGACCTACGTGCAAACACAGAGATGTACTTGGACATGCTTATACACCCACACAGAATCGCACAGGCCAAGACCCACTTACAAGCTCGGCTGTCCACGGCCCGGCTCAGGCACGGCCCCATGCGTGGACAGCATCGGGACAGTCACACACACAGGCATGGCTGTCCACCTGGACACGGCCCTTCCCCAGACTTCAACTCACCCAGACACAGCACAGCCCTTGGCCGCAACTCCCACACAAATGCAGGCACAACCGAACATGGGCACACCTACAACCTAAATCAACCAGAGTGGGCATAGCTGAAACAAGACCCCACCACACAACCAGACACGCCCTCACACTAGACACAGCTACGTGCAACGTCACCCAGGAAACAGCCCCTCACGTGGACGCAGCTTATGCACAGACACCTACCTAGACACAGGCGAAAGCCACAGCCAGACATCTTTACCATCCTGGGGTCGGGCTTCACCAGAGCGTAGCCGCAGACAGGCATGGGCACAGCCAGACGCGACAACCTCCAGACAGCTTCCTCCACGGCCCACAGGAAGCCCCAGTACACCAAGACCCAGCCACCTGGGGACACAGGCTCACAGAGGTGGCCGAACCCCCGGGCACAGATTCAGCCACCCCCTCCCAGGTGTGGCTGCAAACACCAGGGGCGCCGCACACACACAGTTGTAATAGAAAAGGCAGGACGCACACCGAAACACACATCTGCAGGAAGCCTTCAGACCCAGACATCCTCAGAAACACAGCAGCGGGACACTGAAAGGAAAGGTTGGATGAATCTGCCTTCCCCCACCGTAGGGCCCACAGGTAGTGGAACGACCATCAAGGTCCCACCTAGCCGAGGGCTCCTGGTAGAAGCTGGAGTCGTGGCGTGAGGGGCAAGCCAGTAGCTGCCACCTTCCCCACCGCGTTAGGCTAAGTCACCTGCAAGCTAGACCGGACAGGGAGCAGTGGCCCTAGGTCCTAGAACACGTGCTGTCGCTGACATACTGTGGCCAAGGGCTTGGCACTGCCTCTCACTTGGCCTTCCAGCTCTGCAGCTACATGGCAGAGGCCGGGGGAATTTGGGTTTTGGGGGAAGAGTGCAGTCAGCCCTGGCTTCCCCGGATTGGACCAGATCTGGCAGGTTGGTGGGTAGTGAGTGGGCAGCCGGTGACAGAAGAGAAGGGAGTGGACCGGAGAAAATGGTGAGCATGAAGGAATGGTGGGAGAACAGGGAATGGCGAGGGTGTGAATGTGGGTGTGGGCTGGCATTCACACACTCATGGTGCACGTGTGCCTGCTGTGCATACGCATCTCACACGTGCACAGGTGTGCCCCTGCACGGCCATAGCCTGTGTATGTGACAGGCTATGTGTCTGTTGAACGGATTCATTCATTCATTGAACAGATATGCATAGGCACTGGGGACACAGCGAGGAGAAGGTAGACCAGCCTCCCTGCTCTCTCACAGAGCGGACATTCTGGCCGAGGAAGACAGGCAGGAAACAAGTTAACAGATCATGGGTCTGGGAAGATGACACTGAAGCAAAGACTTGAAAGAAGTGACGGCATGGGCCCTAGGGAACAGCATTCCAGGCAGTGGGAACAGTACATGCAAAGGTCCCAAGGTTGAATTCCCTCTGAGGGGAAGCAGAAAAGCGACCAGATCACGCAGCCACGTGGTCATAGTCAGGGTTTTGCCTTTTAGGCTCAGCAAGCTGGGAAGTCAGTGGAGGGGCTTGTTCAGAAGAGTGACATGATGTGACTTAATTTTAACAGGATCCTGTGGCTGTTCCATGAAGATTAGATGGGAAGGTGGGGTAAGGGCAGAAGCAGATTGCCCGTTGAGAAGGATATTGCAGTTACCTAGGCAGGAAATGATGGTGGCTTGGAACAAGGTGGTACCAGTAAGGGTATTGAAAAGAGGTCAACTTCTGGATATATTTCAAAAGTATAGCTGAAAGCATTTGCTAATAGATTGGATATGGGGCGTGAGAGAAAGAAAATTCAAGGATGACTGTCGAGATTTTGACCTGGGCAATTATATAGATGGGATCTCCATTTACTGAGATGGGAGAAACAGCGGGAGGAACAGATTTTGGGGGGATGGAGGGAAATCAGGAGTTTGGTTTCAGACTTGCTAAGTTGGAAGTATTTATTAGAAAGCCAAGGAGAGATCTTGGAAAAGGCAGTTCAGTATACAGGTTCAGCAGCAAGGTCTGAGCTAGAGAGATAAATTTGGAGGTTGTCCATGGCAAAGACCCAGGGAGCACTTAGAACTCAATTTTGCAAGTGGGGAAACTGAGGCTCAGAGCAGGAGTCCAAGGTCACACAGCAAGTGAGAAGTAGCTTAAAGCCCTGCCTTCCCAGGTCCAGCAGCCCTCACTCCTGGACTCAAACTCTGGCCAAAGGAGACATGGCCCTCTCTCCAAGCAAAACTGAACTGCATGTTTCTGCATGGAAAAGGCTAGAAAGATGACGAGAGAGATAAGGCTGGAGAGGGAAGCTGGAATCATATGCGAAGGACTTGAGGGAAGCACATAGCCTGGGAAAGGCTTAAGCAAGGAAGTAACACGGGCAAACTTGCATTTTAGAAATTCCCCTCTGCTGTGGGGTGGAGAGTGGATGGGGATGAGGGATCCAGAAGGAGGTGCAGCCCCATATGCGCCATGGTGGCTTGCCCATCACCACTTCACTCACTTCAACTCCGAGTGGTGGCAGGACTGATGTCAACATCCCCATTGAACAGATGGGAACACCAAGGCTCAGAGAGAGGAGAAGATGTACCCACAGTCACATAGCAAGTCAATGACTGAGCAAGTTGGGCTTGGCTCCCAGGCTGTTGGAGCAGCAAGCTTCCTGTGTCACTCGTGGGGAAAGTGAGACCGAGAAAAGGGCAAGGACTCATTCAAGGTCACCCAGAGAGTGGGAGGCAGCGCCAGCCCCCAGCTTCATGAGCACGGCCCCAAGGAACCCCAGCCCTGCCTCACCTTCCTCTCCCGGTCCACTGACTCTGACATTCTGCTCAGGAAAAAGTGGGGACTTAACTAGGACAAGCCAGGGGAACCCAGGAGGGGGAAAGAGGAAGCAGAAATTAAATTAGTTTGTTTCATTTGAGCAACTTTTTGAAGGGGAGGCAAATCCGACACTGTGGTGCTTACAGAGACTCCAGGCGGCTTTGAAAATCAGTTACAATTACTGAGCTTCCTGATCTGGGCTAAGCGGGGCGGGGCCGACAAGCAGCACCAGGGTCTGGGCGGCTTCCCGAGATCAGAAGAAGGGACACAGCCTGGAACATGAAAGGCAGCAGCGCTCACCATTTAAACCACTCACAGCTTAAAAGGGAAGGGAGGTGTGCCGGGGGCATCCAATGAGCCATGCTTCTGAGGAGGGGCACGCCAGCCATGCTGAGCCTAATGTGGTGAAGCGGGTCCTGCATCTGACCGCCAGGAGGCCCGGCTCCCCGCGTGACCTTGGGAAAGTCCCTGCCCCTCTCTGGCCCCCAAATTCCCTTTTGAGCACGGAGGGGGCTCATTCATGCCTAGATGTTTACTGAGTGCCTACTCTGTGCCAGGCACTGTTCCAGGCATTGGGGATTCTTAGAAAGCCTACATCTAGAGCAAGGAGAGAGACAGGAAAGAAATAAACAAGTCAACATATAAATGCACCCTGTGGTGTAAGTGCTGTGAAGAATAAGGGAATTGGGAGTTATACTGGGGGAGTGCTATTTTAGAGGGGTCAGGGAAAGCCTTTCTTTTTTAGAAAGGCTGAAGAAACCAAGGGAATGGACAAAGGAGAAGAAGAAACCAAGGGAATGGACAAAGGAGAAGAAACCGAGGGAATGGACAAAGGAGCTATGTGAAACAGTGGTTTTCACAGTTTATTGTGCATCCAGGTTACTTGGAGGACTTGTTAAAACACAGATGGCTCCCCTCTCCTCCCCAGGGTTTCTGATTCAGTAGGTCTGGGCTATTAGAAATGTTTGCTTTTTTTTTTTTTTTTTTTTTTGCGGTACGCGGGCCTCTCACTCTTGTGGCCTCTCCTGTTGCGGAGCACAAGCTCTGGACGTGCAGGCTCAGCGGCCATGGCTCACAGGCCCAGCCGCTCCGCGGCATGTGGGATCTTCCCGGACCGGGGCAGGAATCCGCGTCCCCTGCATCGGCAGGCGGACTCTCAACCACTGCGCCACCAGGGAAGCCCTAGAAATGTTTGCATTTTTAACAAAGATGCTGTCAAAGGTGATGCT
This sequence comes from Grampus griseus, assembly GCF_964374135.1. NCBI lineage: Eukaryota > Metazoa > Chordata > Mammalia > Artiodactyla > Delphinidae > Grampus > Grampus griseus. The sequence goes on along the minus strand of NC_139008.1, from coordinate 74,402,252 downwards.
GATGCTACTGGTTCAGGGACCACACTTGGAGAACCACTAAGCTAGAGGAAGAATGTTCCAGGCGGAGGGAACAGCGAGTGCAAAGGTCCTGAGGAATAATGTTTGGTCATGTCTGAGGAATAGCAAGGAAGTCAATGTGGCTGAAGAGAAGAGTAAATGAGGGGGAGAGGATCCAAGGAGGTCAGAAGAGGTACCGGAAGGTGGACCACATAGGACTTTGTAGCCATTGAAAGCCTTGGTTGTACTGTGAGTGAGATAGGGAGCAGAGGAGTTATATGATGCAACGTAGATTTTTAAAAGATGATTTGCTGGCCGCCATGTTGAAAATAGACTGTAGGGGTCAAGGATAGAAGAGGGAGATCAACGAGGAGACAACTGCAGTCTTGGGGGCAAGAGGTGATGGTGACTTGGATCCTGGATGTATGCTGAAGGTAGAACCGACAGGGTTGGTGAGGGATTGGATGTGGGAAGTGAGAGAGAGAGAAGACAAGGGTGATGCTGAAGTTTTTGACCTGAGCAACTAGGTGGATGGAGCTGCTATTGCTGAGATGGGGAATGATCCAGGAAGAGCAAGTTTGCAGCACAAAATTAAGAATTCATTATTGGACACGTTAAGATTGAGATGTCTACTGGAAATCCACGTGGAGTTCTCAAGGGGACAGTTGGATCTCTGAGTCTGGAGGTCAGGAGCAAGTTCAGGGCTGGAGTTACAACTCTGGAAGTCATCAGCAGAGAGAGAGAATTTAAAGTTTGAGACTGGGTGAAATCAACAAGGGAGTGAGTTTTGGTAGAGAAGAGTTAGACTAGATAATCTCTTGATGTTGGGGGGCTAGACCCCTTCCCTAGGCTGTCACAACCCGACCAGTGGACCACAAGAGAATTTCACAGAGCTCCTGTGCCCGGTTCAACTCCACCTACTTATTAATGCCAACTATGTATAAGACAAAATACTTGGCACTGTTGAGGATACGAAAATGAGAAGTTCAATCCAGCACACATCTGTTAGCCACTGCTTTACTCTGGGCACTGCAGGGGATATAAAGATAAGTAATTGAATTAAATCCACAAATGTTTATTAGCACCCATTATATTACAAGGCCTCCAATGTACTTGGCTCTGGAGGGGTTGCAAAGATGAGTCACCCAACTAAGCAAACACTTATTAGCACCTACTTTATATATATATATAGCCCCAAGCGGATAGAAAAATAAGCAGTTGGTTTAATTCAGTAAATACATAATAGTTCCTACTGTGTACATGTCACTTTTTCTTTTCTTTCCTGTACGTGTCACTGCTAGGTATGTGGGGATACAAAGATAAGCAAGATACTGCCACTGACCTCAAAGGGGTAGCAGATCAGTTTCATCTGTGGTGCCAACTCTGATCGACTGGTAGTGACTGTAGGGCTGTGTTGAGGAGTCTGAGGTCTCATTTGGGCTCAGCAGAAAAGAATGCCACAGTCGATTAGTGATGTCTGCTGGGAGCAAAGGAAGGAGAACGTGGTGAAGGAGAACGTGTATGTGGTGGTACATATACCGTAGGATGGGCATTACTGGACCACAGGATTGGGGCTCAACAGACTGTCGAAACGGGCAGGGGCCCTGCCACAGCTGCTTTCCCATGGATTCCAATCCCTTCTGTGAGCAGCATCTTTAATAGATGGAAAAAAGACTTTCGTAGTACAGTCTGCACTTCTTGGGACAGTCACTAAATAATAGCTATCGGCCAACACTGCTTTCACAAAGCTATTTCCGTTTATTCTCACTGTCCTGGGGAATAAGCAGGGCAGGTATTTCTATCCTCATTTTACCAATGAGGAGAAAAATGCAGAGAGAGATAAAGTAACTTGCCTGAGGTTCCATACTAAGAGCTGGAGCCGGAACCAGACCCAGAACCTGGAATCAGAACCTAAACTACTTGGCTCTGTGTACATGGGAAACAGTCACAACCATCTCTTTAGTGTGCACAGGACTTTACAGCTTGCAAAACACTTTCACATCCCTAATCTCATTTCATCCTCCCAGGAACTCTCTTGGGTTAAGTGCTGATACCCCCATTTTACAGATGAGGAAACTGAGGCTCAAGAGAGGAGGGGAAATAATATCGGGAGGGCACACTATCTGATTCCCAGGTCCCATGCTTGGGAGGAGGGCGGCAGAGAGGAAAGGAGGAAGGCAGGAGGCAGTGTGCTCCCCAGGGGTCTCATTCGGGGAGGGCAGTGGCTGGCTGGGAGCCTCCAATTGTCCCATCTGCAGCTGGAGAGAGTGTGGCTCGACAGCCCTCAGGCCCAAGCCAGGAATCAATCGCTGGCCTCTGCAGAGACAACTTCTAAAGATGTTTTTAATTAAAGTCCAGGAAGATCTATATGTGCAATATCTCCTTGCCTAGCAACGGCACTGGCTCTCACCACCCAGGATGGGGAGAAGTGGGACAGGAGGTTTCTGGTGGAGAGAGGTGTCAGAGAAGAACAGAGGCCCTGGCCCTCAGGAGTCGGCCCCATAGCTTTCTTTGTCTTTTCCATCAACAAATCACTCAGCGAACACGAGCACCCTCGCTATGCTAGGCCCTGTGCCCGCGTGGCAGTGGGTACAAAGGTGACAAATCTACCGTCCTGCCCTCAAGGACCTAGCACATGGTAGGTGCTCCGTAGATATTGGGTGACTGAATGGAACTGAATTAGAAGCCAAAACTGTTTGCTTTCTGCAACTGGCAGAGGGACGCTACTGCAGAAACTTAGAATGTTGCTGTCCCAAACAAACAAGGTGACCGGACTACTCCGCAGAGGGTCCCGTTTAAATGTGGAGAGGATAGAAGAGCCTATGGGACTCAGTTAGGGATAGTAGGGGAGTCCCTTCTCTCAGGGGGACAGATGAGATCCACACACACACTCAAGTGTTGCCCGCCTGGGTGAGTCCGTGGCTACCTCTTTCTGTCCCACTCTCTCTCTCTCTTTGTCTCTCTCTATATCTCTGCCTCTCTTACCCTCATCTCTCTGTCGCTATTCTAATTTCTCCCTATGTGTCTGGGTACCTCTGTTTTTCTCACTTTCTCTCTGTCCATCTCTCTGCACCTCTGTCTCTCTGTCCCTTGTTTCTCTGTCTCTGACCCATTTTCTTGCTCCATCTCTCTATGCCTCCTTCTCTGTCACTTGTCTGTGGACCTGCCTCCTCCCCTCTATCCTCCGACCTCCCCTTCCCATGCAGCCACTTTCCTGAAGCTCCTGTGTATCATTCGTCTGCATTAGGCTGCCTTGGGTGGGCAGCCGGAAGTGCGGTGGAGGCCAGTCCAGTAAGCTGGCATTGTAAGTGACGAGCAAAGAGGGAGTTGGGAGGGGCATGGTGAGGGGGGGAGTTTGAGAAGGGGCTTGTTTCCTGTGTAATCTGAATGTTCCCAGGGACTTGACAAGTGGTTTTTAATTTTTAATAGAAAGCATTCCATACAGTTCCGGCAGCAGCAGGGGGTGGGACTCATGTTTCATAAATGTTTGAGAAGGTAATGGGAGCCAAGGGTTTCCCCAGGCCCAGCAGGGAGGCAAGGGGAGGTAGGGAAGAGGCAGGATGATAATAATTACAAACATCTTCATAATCATGACACTTGGTCACCTTAGTTGAGGACTCTGTTCTTTTCCAGAGCGTTTCATCTCCTTCATCTTATTAAGGGATATCCCTCACCCAGGAGACAGGAAGGGTAAAGTGTTGTTTCCATTTTACGGAAGGGGAACTGAGGCCCAGTCAGGCCGAGTAGTTTTCCCACCGCCACACAGAGAGCCAAGGAGAGGGCTGGAATGAGAATTTGTCTTCAATCCCTGACATCCACTCCACATGACATCACCTTCTCCCTGAGCAGCTGGAGGTCCTGGGGCCCAATTTTGCGCTTCCGTTGGATTTCACAGACAGCAAGGGTTAAAGGAACAAGAAGGGAAAGAATTCTGGCCTGGGAGCCAGAGCATGGATTCCAGTTCTTGCCCCGTGACAAACCATGTCAGAAAACAGATAAACTAGAAATGAGGAGTGGGCAAGGCCCCTCCTTCCTGATACTGGTACCCACGAGTCTCCTGCGCAGGGCCAAGGACACAGACCTAGAGATCTTCTGACCATACAGAGAGAGGAGAAAGGAATAAACTCTTATTGAGCACCTACTACGTGCCTGGCTTCACCAGGCACTTAAATCCATCATCTCTAATTCCCATAGCACCTCTGAGAGGCAGAGTGGGCCCCTCTAAAGTACCAGTGAGGAAACAGGTCAAACAGGGGGAAAGACTTGATTGAGGGCACAGAGTGAGGGAGTGGTGGGATTTGAACCCAGGACTCTCTGATGCCAAAGTCCACCCAGTCTCCATGAAGTTGTGAGGGGCATCTCGTTGTAGGAGTGTCCAACTTCTCATGCTGATTTGGTGGCTTGTGTCATCCTTGCTGCTTCCTTCTGGGTGCCGGTCTCAGTACAGGCACAGTGAGTCCAGGAGGGTGACATGCTGGCTACAGTGTTGTGGGTTTGAATCTTTTCCTACCACTTACTAATAACCTAATCTTGGGAAAGTCATTGAGCCTCTCTGTGACTCAGTTTGCTCATCAGTTCAATCAAAGGCTGGGGCATCAGTTCTCAGTCTGGAATGCACTTTAGAATCACTGCAGGAGCTTTTAAAATCCCCTTGCCTATGCTCCACCCCAAGAGAGCTCTATTAAATTGGTCTGGGATGGGGACCCAGCATCAGTTTTACTTTAAAGCTCCTAAGAGATTCTAATGTGCAGCCAGGTTGAGAACCACTGGTTTCTGTGCTCTCCAAGGACCAGCCTTTTCATAGCCAACATTCCACATGGAGCCCTGGGCTCTGAGATACTGTTTACCCGAGAATCCTTTGGGCAACCCTTCCTATGCCAGCCTGGAATTAGGCCCTTGATCCCGCGTAGCAGGACTGGGTGGCAGCACCATGGACAGCAAATGGCTCATTCTAGCCAATCCCACCCCTGCTTCTGGAAGCCTGGGCTTGAACCAGCTGCCAGAGAGCGAGAATCCTGAGCCCAGTTCCTTGCTGTTCCTCTGCTCTTCCCTCGCTCTCCTTTCTTTGACTCTTCTCTCATTTGTCTATCTACTTCTCCTACGGATCCCCTCTCCTACAGCCTTATAAGGCAAGGTACATGTGTGTTTTGACATCAGATCGACCTGGGTTTGAATCCCGCCTCTCCTATTTCCTTGCCGGATGAATTTAGCCAGGGGCTGTCCTTGCTGCTGAACAAGGAAATCTATTTGAGTTCTCACAGCGATCCTGAGAGCTTGTTAGTAATATTACCCCCGTGTCACAAATGATGAAATTGAGGCAAAAGGGGTTCATTACTAAACATCACTCAGTCTCCGTCTCCTCGTCTGCAAAGTGGAAATCTTAATAGAGCTTACTTCAAGGCTCTATTATATGAATTCCATGAGATACTATACATAAAGGGCTTGTTATAGCATGTATCACAAAGAAGTTTTTAATAAACCTAATCGATCATTATCATTGAATAAGGGTATATAATAATGGGTTTCATTATTAATTTACATTGTCACCCTTCACTGTGTGTAGCAGTTTCCTCATCTGTAAAATGGAATTGATGCAGGATTGCTCTGGAGTCGGCTCGTATCAGCTCATGAGAGCCAAGTATTGATTTTCAGGAGTTTTATGAACCACTTGATACCACATTCATAGCTTGAAATTGGCCATGGTGAGAGTATTTACACCGTAGAAATCAGCAAACACTACAAAGCAGGGAATTCCTCCCTACCCCTCCATCCCCCAGAGCCAATGGTTAAACACGTGCCAGCATGTCCCCTGCATCTACATCAGAGACTTGGTGTGAGGACTGAAGAAGAGAATGGCTGTGATGGCGCGTTGCAAAATGCAAACTGCTGAACATAGGGGCACGGCACAAGGTGGTCCTACAGCGGCCACAAGCCTGGCACCCTTTTGTCTGTGGATTCTGGGGAGCTCCTGACTTGTGAAGAAGGTGGGAGGGCGTGTGGGGCCTTGGGGAATCCGTGGTGAATCACTGACCCTTTGCCATCCCCACGTGTCGGCATTAACTGTAACGGCTGCAATAAAGAAACCCAGATCGGGGAAATGATTCCATCATCCCCGCGGGTGTCCCAGGGATGCAGCCAGGGATAGAGAGAGAGAGCTCATCCTTGTCCCTGGGGAGTCACTCAGCCTAGCACTGTGCCTTGCCCAGGGGGAGAGGGGAACATGCAGAGGAGAGTGACAGGGAGACCCTCTCTCATAACTGTTACAGCAGCTACTAGTTATTGAGCACCCACCGTGAGCCCGATGCTTTATGTATCGTCTCTCATTTCAGTTTGTCCGTGAGGGAGGCTTGATTGTGCCGTTGTATACGGGCATGCAGCATCTGCTGAGAGGACAGCAACCTGCGTTTATCGAGTTCTTAGTGTGGGATGGGCACTGTCCTCGGTGCTGCATACAGAAACCTATTTGAATTCTGAAACCAATCCCAGGAGTTTGGTGGTACTCTCACCCTCATTTCACAAATGAGGAAATTGAGGCAAAAATGGGGTTCATGACAGGCCCAAGGCCACACTTCTAATAAGCGGCAGAGTCACTGATTGTGATTCAGTACACCAGGCCACCATCCAGAGTCACTGTGTGTGTGTGTGCTGACTCTGGCTCCCAGAGGACTTTGGCCTTAGAGAGTCCTGGATTCAAATCCCACCACTTCCTCAGTCTGTGCCCTCAGTCGAGTCTTTTCCCCTGTTTGACCCCTTTCCTCACCTGTAATTTAGAGGGGCCCACTCTGCCTCTCAGAGATGCTGTGAGAATTAGATTTAAGTGGCTGGTGAAGCTAAGCATGTAGGGAGTGCTCAATAGGGTTTATTTCTTTCTCCTCTCTCTGTTTAAGAGGAGGCGCCTAGGATCATGCCCTTGCCCTGAATAGGAGACCCCTGAGTACCAAGCATCAGGAAGGAGGGGGCTTGCCCAAGCCTCTTCCCCAGCTTCTGCAGGCAACTCTGACATGGTTGATAGGGGGCCGGAGCCTCCAAAGAGAGAGGCGCATTGCAGGGCCGGTTTAGGAGGCTGGGGCGGGGGGGACACGGAGAGGGAAATGAGAAATGCAAAAGAGTGAAAAATAAATACATGTGTCTGTCTGGAGTGATCGAGGGCTGGAGGCGGGAGAGGTGGGTGGCCGGCTGGGCTTAGCAGAATTGCTGCAGTAGCACTTGCAGAGCCCCACTCATTAGCCAGGCAGTGGACTGGCGTCACCCCCCAGCGTGCTGCCCCGCTGGCCCAGAGAGCCCAACCCACCAGGAGGGCCCTACCCAGAACCTCAGGAGGCCTGGGCCCCGTCCCCTCACCATCAGGGCACCCAGAAGAGGGCATCTCCTTGAGGTGAGGTCTGAGTCTCATCCCCCTTGGATCCTATCCTGAGCCCCCAAGACTCCCTCTTGGGTCCTGCATCTCACACCCTCCTATCTGGAAAGGTTTGGATGGACCACACAGCTTTGCCCATCCTTCCATTCACCCCCGCCCCCACCCCTTCCATCACCCCCACCCTGTCCAGCCTCACATCCCAAGCCCTGCTTTTGTCAAATTGAACATGATGTCAAATTAGAGCCATCTCTGGGACAGGCCGAGAGGAGCTCCCAGTTTAATGAGGCAGCGTCGAAAATCAATAACTTAATTGCCGCTGTTTGATGGACTTTTATCCAATTTATACTCTCCCCAGCAGCCTACGTGCAGAGCATGAGGAGAAGTGTGTGTGTCGGGGGCGGGAACTGTCTGGGCACCCGGGAGGAGGGGCGAGGAGGGCACCAGGACCCACAGCCAGCTACTTCCAAAGGGAAAGCTGGCCGCTGCTCTTCTGCCTGGGGCCCAAGAGACACTGGCCCCTGAGCCCCAATGAACTTGGTTGTCCTTCTGGGATGCCCACACATCCCCATGGCGGGATGGGGGGGTGGGGGGATTAGGATGTGGGAGGAAGGAGGCAGAATTCCCTTGAGAAATCAGGAGGGGCTGGGATGGGTAGAAGGACCCCTGCTTTGGGAGTAAAGTGCCTGGTTTCCAGTGTTAGCTCTAACTCTGTGATGACCTTAATTGGTGAAAATAACCATTTCCACCACCCACTGAGATACTGCTCTGAGTTCTGCACTGGGAGATTAAAAGTGTTCCCTCATGAACCAAGGACTAGGACTGTCCCCATTTTGCTGGTGAGGAAACTGAGATGCAGGGAGGCTGTCTTCCCTTGCCAGAGTTTTACAGCTGGGAACCACCGAAGGGAGATTTGACTCCAGATCTGACTCCATGGTCATGCTTGTGCCACTGGGAAGGCCCCAGGTCTGGAAGCGGGTTGGGGCTTCATGTGGGGATGAGGACTGTGAGGGGATTGGCTTCAGTGACCTCCGGCCTAGGTCTCCTTTCCCAGTTTCTCTGGGAGTGGGGAGCCAGGGGGAGGACGAGCACAGCGGCCCCAGCTGACCCTTGTCTCGCTTGGTCCCCCGGGCCCAGGCACGTCGGTGATGCAGGTGATGGCCTCGGATGCGGATGACCCCACGTACGGCAGCAGCGCTCGACTGGTGTACAGCGTGCTGGATGGCGAGCGCCACTTCACCGTGGACCCCAAGACCGGTGAGGGGCGGGGCCAGGCCAAAGGGGCGGAGCCGGGGCGAAACCAGAGGCGTGGCGAAAGGGGCGGTGCCGGAGGGGGCGGGCGGAAGTCTCTCAGCGTTCCAACCAACAGTGCTGAGGTGTGGACAGAGGATACCGAGGCATCTTTCTGGCTCCAGGAGACCCCAGGGTCGCGGAGAGGGAGGGCGACCAGGTAGGAAGAGAGAATGACCGAGGAGCAGAAAAAAAAAATAGAGTGGGGGGCGCCTGCAAGACTGGTGAGGAAACCAAAAGGCAGGAGGCTATCACTATGGGCCCCCTGAAAGGACTTCGGAGGTCTGAACTCAGTGGCCCCTCTTGCCGTTGGAGCTGAACTGAGGCAGGCGTGTCCGCAGCCCAGACGGGGTCGGTCATGGTCATAAGTGTCGCTGGGGGCCGGGGGTAAGGGGGGACGGCCGTCGGCCGGTGAAAGGCACCTTTTCGGCAGTTGTGAAAGCTGTTCAGGTGCCAGTTGTTAAGGATCTGATGGGAAGACCGAGGCCGAGACGGTTAGGAAAGGATGGCTTCTTGACTTCCTTGCCCTCCCCGCCATTACCAAGCAATGGTGCAGCACTCCCACGCACCGTCCCCCACGTCACTCACTCTGGGGCTAGAACCTGAGTACATCTCTGAGGGGCCTCGTGAGAGTGGCAGGGAGAACAGAGGCAGGAGGCTGAGGCTCAGAGAGATGAAGTGGTTCACTCAAGGTCCCACAGCTGGGAGCGGCTGCCGGTGACAAGGGCAGTGCTCTCACTGTCCCAGGGACTGGAGAAGGCAGGGGATGAGACATCATACACCACACAGTGTTCATCACATGCCTTCCTGGGGCTCACAGTTCAGTGGGGGCAGGGGGACAGGCATCCGTGTGGGTAATCAGGAGGCAAGTTTCTTGGAGGCGGGAGCAGCAATCTCCAAAGGATAAGAAAGTGTTGGCCAGACCGAGATTCAGAGAAGGGCATTCCAGGCAGAGGGCATGGTGTACGCAAAACTGGGAGGAGGAGAACAGCCTGAGGCATGAGGGGAATTTTAAGCAACTCAGGACTGGAGAAGAGGCTTGTTGAGGGGTAATGTAGAGAGGCTGGCAGGGGCCTGACTGCCCCGTGTGAGGCGGGCTGAAGCACTTGGATTTTATTCTAAGAGTGGTGGGGTGGGAGGGTGTTTGATGCATTTGGGTTTGGGGTTTTTGTGTGTGTTTGTTTTGTTTAGGCGGAGAGGTTGAGGATTCCAGTCTATAATTGCATTCTCTTACACATAATATCTGCATTATTTTTTTCTCCTTGTGAAACTAATACGTTTTAGAAACCATTCAAACATTAAAGAAATGTTTTTTAAAAGAGACAAAGGAAGGAAGGAAGAAAGGGCTTCCCACCCTCATCCCCAGTAATTGCAACCCCAAAGGTAGCCACTTGGTATATATATCCTATGAGACCTTGAACTCATTCACTTGTAAAGTATTGAGGTTTTTTTGAAAAAAAAATAGATAATACATTTCAAGGTTCAAAATTCAAAAAGTCCAAATTTGTATTTAGTGGAAATTCTTCACCCCCTCTAGTCCCCCAGCCACCCAGTCTGTATCCCCAAGGCAACCAATGTAATTTTCTTGTGTATCTTTCCAGAGCTATTCTATGCATGTACAAGAAAATAGGTACATGTATTTGGTTTTTTTTTTTTTTTACACAAATGGTAGCTATAAACACACACTATACACACTGCTTGCCTTTTTCGCTTAACAATACATCTTGCAGATTATTCCATATCGGTACATAAAGAGCTTCATCATTCTTCTGTTTAACAGCTGTTGTGGATACACTAAAATTTATTTCGCCAGTCCCCTATTGATGGACACTTACGCTGTTTCCAATCTTTTTCTACGACGAACAGTGTTACAGTGCATAACCTCATACATAGATCATTTTGTGCTTGTGTGAATGTATCTGCAGGATAATTTTCAGGAAGTGGAAAAGCTGGGTCAAAGAGCATAGTGCGTTTGGAATCTGGATAGATGATGAGGAAATGTACCAGATTACACTCCTGAAGACCCAATTACGAGAGAGCCTGTTTCCCTTCCCCCTCACCAACACTGTGGATTCATTGATGACTTTTAAGCAGGGAAGTGACATGCTCAGGTTTTCATTTTAACAAGATCCCTCGGGCTGCCACTGTATAGCATGGCTCAGAGGCAGGAACTGAATTCAGGGAGACCCAGGAGCCTGGAGTGCCCAGCAGAGAGCCCCGAAAGACAGAAGCCAAAGCCTGCGCCCTTTCTCAGCACCCACCCAGACTCCTTAACCTGCTGCATCTAGTTAGGGAGCCAGAGATGATACGGGATTGGTAGAGAGGGTTAGTTGAGATACTGAGGAGGGAGAGTGAGGGATGACAGTGAGAATCTGCAAAGGGCAAACCTTGGAGGCCTGGATGCATGTACGGGACTATATTCAGGGAGGAATCTGGGGGTTCCTAACTTTGGAACCTAGGATGGGAAGGGGCACCACCTACAGAAACAGAAGGAGGAACGTGGATTAAGAAAACTGTCTAGGGACAGAGGAGTTACTGAATGTGTTCCAGGATCTGATATAGAGCTAAGTAATTCAATTTTAACTATATTGGCTTTAAGATGAGAGAAGAGGAGGAAAGAAACATCTAGGATGGGCCGTCTGAAATATGGGCCTAAAGCTCCAAGAATGGTTGAGGCTCTTTAAGCTTTGGTTTCCCCATGTACACAACAGAGGTAATAATACTCATGTCACATGATTGTCGTGAGGATCCAGTGGGAGAGTTCATTCATTCATTCAGCAACTCTTTATTGAGTCCTGTACATGCCCAGCTCTGCTCTAGGCTCTAGGAAGGCAGCAGCAGGGAAACCCAACACCCTACCCTCATGGAGCTTTTATTTAAGTAGGAAATACAGAAAATAAGCACATAAACATACAACATAATGTGGAGTAGCAATGAGTGCTAGAAAAACACATAAACAGGGTAAGAGAGTGGACTTAGACAAAGAAATCAGGACAGGCCTTTCCGGGGAGGTGATGTTGGGACTGAGTCCTGAATGAAGTGAGGGTGTGAGCCACTTCGTATCTAGGAGAGATACTGACATGCTCAGTGCAATACGTGGTACATAAACGTAAACCAGGGGGATGATGGGGATGATGATGAAGCCTTCGTCCATTCAACCTGAGGAGGTGAAGTCCTTAGAGTTGATCAGCTTTAAGGTGGGGAGGAAAAGACAGAACACAGAAATAAGGGAAGGGCCAGGATTGAGTCTGGGAGGTGGCAGGGGTGGGCAGATGAAGCGTCAGACTCCAGAGTGAGAAGGATGGCCAGGTTCTAAGAAAGAACATCCCCCACTGCAGAGAGTCGGGAGGAGGGTGGCAGGCGGGAGGCCGTGGAGCCTGGGAGGGCAGAAACAGTTCTCAAGAAGCCAGAAAGTGGGCACCAGGCGAGGTAAGTGAAGAAACACAAACAGCGTCCTTGTTTCTAGGGTCCATCAACTTTCTCTGTTTGGAAGGGTCTTTGTAGACATTGCCCAGGAAGGACCCGATTTTTCCTCCCCCTTCCTTCGGCCCCATGGTAGGAGCCACCCTGGTGCCATTTGCAGCCCCAGCTCCATTTTCCCAGCCAGGAATATTCCGCTCATGCGGGTCTATATTTAGCAGCTGCTGCGAGGTACAGTCTGTTCTCGCTGTGCAGATAGCAGGGAGCAGAGCCGGAACAGGGCCTGTGAGGAAGGTGTGAGGGAGGGGAGAAGGCGGGGCGCCACGAGGCTCGTGCCAGAGGAAGAATTAACTTGTGTGTTTTAAAGGCCAGGCCTGCCCGTAGACCCCCAACAGGGAAAACAGGGATGGCATTTGCGGGCTAATGAGGCATCACTTGGGCTCCAGGGCCCCTTCTGCAGCATTTGCTGTTCTCCCCGGGGGCGGGGAGAACAACAGCTGGAACTGGGACGACTGCTGAGGACAAGGCTGTGGGTTGCCGGGGCCAGGTTCTCATTACCAGCCCCCGCTCACCACCACCCCAGCAAGAAGAGAAAGCCTCTCTCTCTCAGAGACTCCAAGATATCTGCTGACAATTCTCAATTGAGCCAGAGATGTTTGCTTTTCCTGGGAGGGAATGAAACTAACCTTTGTAAGTACCAGATCCTGATCAGGGTGATGTACTAGATCTGGTTTCTGCCTTCATGGTGCTTTTGTTCCAGCAGAGAAGCCAAATACAAAGAGACAACTACACCCAGGCTGCAAGAGGCGGGCAGAGGGTCTATGGTTGTAGGTCAATAAGTCAAAATGTTTATCGAACACCTACTATATGCCGGACCCTATAGATAAGATGATGGATGGACAAGACCAGCATGAATCTCAGCCCTTGTGGAACTGATTTATGAGGTCCTCAACCCAGGACTTGAGGAGGGAGAATCATCAAGGCATCTCCAAAATGTGGGACCTGCTGCTGGAAGCTTTGTCTCATTTAACCCTCTTAACAACCCTTCCAACTGGGTATCCCCATTTGACAGAATAGGAAACAGAGGCACAGAGAGAGTTAAGAACTTGCCCGAGGTCAGATAACGTATAAATGGTGGAAGGAAGGCTTGAATCCATACCTGTCTGACCCCAAAGTCCTTCAAAATCCCGAAGTGCCTCTTATCTGACTCTGTGTAGCCCTGGCACATAGTAGGCCGTCAGTAAGGGTCTAATAAATGGGTCAGTGAGTGAATTTTCAGAGCCAGATGGTTTAAGAACAACTTCATCAGCTGATTTGGGAATTTTCCCCCAGGCCCCCCAGGAGGGCACCAGCCTCCAATATGCTTCTCCCAGCATCAGGAGTGGGAAGTGGAACAGAGTAGATAGCAAAATATGCCATCAGTTCCTGCCATCCCTGAACTGCCTCTTGGTAAAGTGACTGTGCTGGAGAGAGGAGGGGTCTATTTCCCTGCCCTTTGAATCTGGGCTGCCTTATGACTTGCTTTGGGCCAATAGAATGTAGCAGAAGTGATGTTCTGCAAATTCTCAGATTAGGCCTTAAGAGACCTTGCAGTTTTCACTCTTCTCTCCTGGAACATGGGCCTGAGACTACCATATAAGGAAGCCAGCCCAGCTCAATGGAGGATGAGAGAGGTCTGGCCAATAGCCAGGGTCAACCGCCCGGCAGGTACATGAGGCTATCTTGGACCTTCCAGCCAGATGACCCTGCAGTGAAACGCAGCTGTGTGAGTGAGCCCCAAAGAGGGACGGCCTAGGGAGCTCGATTTCTCTGTTAACCTATCTACTGCTATATGACAAACCGTCCCCAAACACAGTGGCGTAAACAGCACCGATTTATTATGTGTCACAATTCTGTGGGTTGGATGGGCAGTTCTTTTGCTGGGGTCACTCCCATGGCAACAGTCAGCTGGCAGGTCAGCTAGGACAGCTGGCATGGCTGGGCCTGCCACATGGCCTTTCATCCTGGCCTTCTTCACAGCACAGTGGTCTCAGGGTTCCAAGAGGACGAGCCCCAATGCACAAGGGCTGATCAAGCCTCTGCTTTTGTCACACTTGCTAACGTCGCATTAGCCAAAGCAAGTCGCACGCACGGCCAAGGCCAGAGTCAGTGTGGGAGGGGATGACCCAAGGATGTGGATCCCAGCAGGCACCCTTCGTCAGGAGCTATCACCATAGCAACCTATCACTGGGTGTGACCCCAGGAACAGGGTCCAGAGGCAGCATGGCCTCAGGGTACCAACCTCCTAGTTGCCCAGAGATGGCATCTAATCACACACTGTTTACCTGTTTCCAGGTAAGAAGACTTCAGTGTCCCCAGTTCCCCTAGAGCTGGAAGTGGCAGGGCAGCAAGGAGGCCAGCCACATAAGCATGGCTCCTCACCCACAGGGGTACACCTCAGCCAGACCCCTGCTCGGAGCCCCCTCAGAGTGAGGGTCGCTGAGCTTCTGGTCCACAGGCTCACAGATGTACAGCGGCCCCGATCCCATCACCAGCCTCCGCATCAGTGAGATCCTAGGTGTAAATGACATGCACAAAGCTTAGCACGTAGTAAGTGTTCGACTGGCCCGCACCCCTCCTGCCTTTCTGCCTGGCTCACACCAGGAGCCCTCTACCGCGTCTCTGGCCCAGTGATCACTCCCCCGTCAGTCCATCTGTCTACCCTCTCCTTCCTCCCTCCCACCCTCTTTCTCCACCCCTTGCTGTCCGTCTGCCTCTCTGGTGTCCCTGAGAAGCTCTGTTCACGCTGCCCTTGCTGTTCTTCGTCTTGCTTTCTCCCCGTCTTTCTCTCTTTCTGTTTCTCTCCAGGTCTCTGTCTCTCTGTGGATCTCTGTCTTACTGCCTCCGCCTGCGTGTGTGTATTTCTCTCTGGCTTTACTGCTCCCCTCCTTCTTTCTCTCTTTTTCTGTCTCTGTGGGTCTCCCTTTCCCTCTCCTCCCCTCCTTTCCCTTCCTCTTTGCCTCTGAGTGTGTGGCTCTCTGTCTCTTTCCCCTCACTAGATTGCCCTCTGTCTGTCTCTTCTCTCTCTTCTTCCCTCTCTGCCACCTTCATCCTTCTTCCTCTCCTCTCTTTTCCCTTTCTGCTCTTTCTCTCCTTCCAGCCCCCCAGGGGAGAGGACGTGACAGGCCCACATTCCCAGTACAGCCCCTGCTGTCCAGGACTGCAAACACTTAGCTAAGAGACCAGCCAAGGCCTTGGGCCCCATGCTCATCCCTAGAAGGGCATCCCTCTGACAATCCCAGTGTTGAGGTGCGGCTCCAGGGGGAAGGGACAAGGGGCCTGCTGCGTGATTGGAAGCATGTCTTGCCTGATTAGGACTGAGACGAGCACGGGGGCTGTCTCATGAGCTGAGACGGGACCACATAAACAGCATTGCTCTGTCAGAGGCCTGGGCTCTCCCCTTGTACCTGGTGGTGGGGGAGGGGGGGGATACCAGGCAGGCTGGGCAGGGACCCTCCGTCCTTACAGTGGTCCAGCAGAGCAGTCCACAGCATGGATTCTGGCCCCAGAGTGCCTGCTGGAATCCTGACTGTGCGCTTCCTACATGTGTGACCTTGGGCCAGTGCTTAACCTCTCTGTGCCTCCATCTCCTTATCTGTAAACTGGGTATAAGCAAAGCACCTTCCTCCCAGGGGTGTTGAGAAGATCAAATGAGGCAGTTCACTCAGATGCACATCAGGGTCAGTTATTGTTGTTATTGTCACATGCAATCCTCGTGAGATGAAACTCTGAGCCAGTGGTTCTCAACCGGTTTTGTCCCCAGGGACCATTTGACAGTGTCTGGAACTAGGGTTGGGCAGGGAGGGTGCTGCTGCCAGCGTCTAGTGGATGGAATTATCCTGCCCAAAATGTCCATGGTACCAAGTTGGAGAATCTTGTTCTTTAGGGAGGTATTGTGATTGTCCCATTTTACAGATAAGGAAACTGAGGTTCAGAGAGGTGAAGGGATCTGCTCAAGATCACATGGTCAACAAACGGCAGATCTGGGATTTATCCCAAGTTCGTCTGCTTCCAAGTCTCCCCTGCCCTTGGAAAGACCAGTCCCGGCTGAGGAGGGGTCAAGAGAGAGCTTACTGAGGAGTCTTGAAGGCTTCTGATAGAGAGTCTGTATGACCCCTGGTTAGACAGACTACACTTTCCATATCTCCATGGGATCCCTCAAAGTAGGGTCACCCCCTAGGTGCCCACCCCTGGCTCCCCCAGCTATACACACATGCACACGCACACGCGCACACACACACACACACACACACACTCACACTCACACTCCAGCCTCTCCTCCCATTCCGTTGCCTTTATTGGCATCTAGAGGCTGTCTGGGGACATCAGGAGTGAGAGGTTGGGTATTATGGGGCACATCATGGGGCTGCTGGTGCGTGACTCCACCTGGCGCTCAGGCCCTGGGCACCACCTGTCACCACTGGTGCTCGCAGGTTGGAGTGGGTCGGGGGGGTGGGGGGTGGGAGGGGGAGGCTCTGAATGGCTCGTCCACTTCCCCCTCCCCCCTGGTCTCCCACTGGCAGGGAGACAAGAAGCCCAGGCTTCCCCTGCACAGGATCAATCTTGTGGCCACCCCAACTCCTGCCGCCTCTCCCCCTGCTTCCGTTAACAGCTTGAAGGATTGTCTGATTAGCGATTAGCTGGTGCCTGGACAGAGAATCTAGGGCCAGGCCTGAGAGGAAGGGGCTGGGACCCGCAGGGCAGGGGGATGATTTAATCGTGGAGGGGTGTGCGGGGGGGAATAAGTGTGTGCAGTAGCTATGCGTGCGCGTGTGACCTCATGTGTGTTACGTATGTAGTACATAAGTGTGTGAGACATATCAGTGTTTGTGTGCACGTAAGTGTGACTCCAAGGTGAGTGTGTTTGAGGGTGGGTGTGAGTCCAGTTCATTTTGTTAAACACTCACCGAGCTGCCACTCCAGGCCTGGCTCTGGGCTGAGCGCCACTGACCCAGAGACAAATCAGACACAGGCCAGGCTCATGCAGAGAATTATTGCAGGTTCCCCCTCACATGGGGAAACCGAAGCCCCCAAAGTGGGATCAGTAGCCCGGGGGGTCACACAGCGCCTGGTTCTAGATCCTACGCCTCTTTTTAGTAAACCAAATAGTCTATATTCTATTGCTTTTGTGTTGCGTGTGTGTGTTTGAGAGTGTGTGTTAGTATGTGTGTGTATGTGTACGAGTGTGTGGGAAGGTGTGTTTTAAAGTGTGTATGTGTGAATCTGATAGTTGTGTGTATGTGTGAAAGAGTAGTGTGTGTGTGAGTGTGTGTGTAGCATAGAATCTGTGTGCGTTATCTGTGAGCCTATCTATATAAGCACGTGTGTGTGTGTGTAGCATAGAATCTGAGTTATCTGTGAGCATATCTATAGAAGCACGTGTGTGTGCGCGCGCGCGCATGTGTGTGTGTGTGTGTGTGTGTGTGTGTGGTGGCTGCTGGGCCCCACACCTGCACAGCGGCCATATCCGTGTCTTCTGCATCAGCCGCTCCCCTCCTGAACTTGAACGAGCCCGGCTCTGCCTAGGGAGGGGTCTCCGTATCAGCTGGCAGCTGGCAGGGGGGCATCCCTGGCCTCACCCTCCCTCATCCACAGGCGTGATCCGGACGGCCGTGCCTGACCTTGACCGCGAGAGCCAGGAGCGCTACGAGGTGGTGATCCAGGCCACAGACATGGCGGGCCAGCTGGGCGGCCTCTCCGGCTCCACAACTGTCACCATCGTGGTCACCGACGTCAACGACAACCCTCCCCGGTTCCCGCAGAGTGAGTGAGGCCTTCCCAGAGGGAGGAGGCAGATCCGTGTGTCTGTCTGGTCATCCCTCCAAGCCACCCACTGACCCCGAGCTGCCTTGTAGGCTTCCCGCCATAGAGGAGCTCCCCCATCTGTCTGTGTCCATCCATCCGAGTCACCCACGTACCCCCTGCCCCTCCAGCCACTCTTTTTGCAGGGGATGGCCTCAAAGTCGTCTGATTTTCCATACATCCAAGTAACGCGGTTACCTTGCCACCCCTCACCTTGCTTCCTGCCAAGAGTGAGCCCCGTCTGTCCACCCACCCCGACCAGCCCTTGCACACACCCCTGTCCTGCTTATTGTGTGTGTGATCTGCTACTGACCCAGGCTTGCAAAGGGACATTGGAGGTGGGAGGACAGATACAAGGATATCTTAGGGATGTAGACAGAGGCTGCAGCCATGCCCAAGCTGAGTGACACCTATAATTGTGCATGGAGATGCCAAGGTCTGGAGTGACAGGTCTTACCCTTTTCCTCTGAGCCTGGAGGGCAGGATTCCGTGCTCCTGAACTAGGAGGCCTTTCCACTCTCTGCCTCCCCAGGCACAACAGGGTGGAGGCGGCTTCTCTGACTCAGCCCCCCACCACCCCATCAGCCCAGCCAGCCCCTCTGTCCCAGGTTCGGGCTGAGCCGAGTGAGAAGCCGCCGAAGCTGGCAGAGACTAAATGCCGTGGGGAGCTGGGCTGATTCCTATCGGGCAAGTCATTACTTGAGGTCTGCTGCTCTCACATTAGGCCCCGCCACAGGGGACTGACCCCCGAGAGATAAGGGAATCCAATCCCTTAGCTGAGAGCACATCGCAGCCTGAGCGCCTCAGTCCAGACGCACAGCGGGGTGGGCAGAGCCGGCCAGCCAGCTCCACATCGTTGCCAGGGAGCCTGGTATGGCAGCCGCCCCCAGCCACTCCTCCAGCCCAGCCCCACTCACCGATGGGAAGCTTCAAAGCACCGTGTGGAGGGGCGGGGACCACCCAGTCTTCTGCCCAGCTGTGTGATGCTCTGTGCCAGCCCTGAGCCAGAAGGGGTAGGGCAGAGCAGAGGGGCCAGGGTCCCCCAGAAGACTCCTGTTTATTCATTCATGTACTCCTTCATTCTTTCTTTATTGTGAAATACACACACAAACAGAAGTATGTAAAATAGAAATGTCCAGTTCGACAAATAATTACAAAGCAAACACTCCTGTAACCACCAGCCAGGACCCCAGAAGCCACCAAAAGCCCCTTCTCTTTTTTTTCCCATCCAGCTATTCCTTTATTTTATTTTTTAATTTTTTTTAACATCTTTATTGGAGTATAATTGCTTTACAATGATGTGTTTGTTTCTGCTGTATCACAAAGTGAATCAGCTATACGTATACATGTATCCCCATATCCCCTCCCTCTTGTGTTTCCCTCTCACCTTCCCTATCCCACCCCTCTAGGTGGTCGCAAAGCACCGAGCTGATCTCCCTGTGCTACGCGGCTGCTTCCCACTAGCTATCTATTTTACATTTGGTAGTCTGTATATGTCCATGCCACTCTCAAGCCCTTTCTTGATCATAACTTCTCCCCCCAAACCCTCCTCCGGAGTTAACTTCCATCTGCTTTTGTGATCATCTCCTTGCTTTTCTTTTTGCTTGAAGTGTAGTTGATGTATAATATTATATAAATCATAGGTGCACAATATGGTGATTTGCAAGTTTTAAAGGTTATACTCCATTTATAGTTATTACAAATTATTTGCTATATTCCCTGTGTTGTACAATATATCCGTGTAGCTTATTTTAAACCTAATAATTTGTACCTCTTAACCCCCTCCTCCTATCTTGACCCTTCCTCCTTCCCTCTCCCCCTTGGTAACCACTGGTTTGTTCTCTATATCTGTGAGTCTGCTTCTTTTTTATTATATTCACTAGTTTGTTATATTTTTTAAATTTTTATTTATTTATTTATTTTTGGCTGTGTTGGGTCTTCGTTTCTGTGCGAGGGCTTTGTCTAGTTGCGGCGAACGGGGGCCTCTCTTCATCGCGGTGCGCGGGCCTCTCACTGTCGCGGCCTCTCTTGTTGCGGAGCACAAGCTCCAGACACGCAGGCTCAGTAGTTGTGGCTCACGGGCCTAGTTGCTCCACGGCATGTGGGATCTTCCCAGACTAGGGCTCGAACCCGTGTCCCCTGCATTGGCAGGCAGATTCTCAACCACTGCGCCACCAGGGAAGCCCTATTATATTTTTTAGATTCCCCATATAAGCGATATCATACAGTATTTTTCTTTTTCAGTCTGACTTATTTCACTTAGCATAATGCATTGTAAGTCCATCCATGTTGCTGCAAATGGCAAAATTTCATTCTTTTTTATGGCTGAGTAGTATTTCATTGTGTATATATATACCACATCTTCTTTATCCATTCCTTTAGGGTTGATTCACCCATGTAGGCATCGCCTAACATTTAGTTTAATTTCATGTTTTTTAACCTTATCTAAATGGAGCCACACAATACAAATGATTTGTGTCTTGCTTTTTTTTCTCTCAAAATTATGTTTGTGAAATCACATGTTGTTGCTTGTAGCTATAATTTATTCATTTTCACTGCTGTATAGTATTCCATGATTTATCTATTCTCCTGTCAGTGGACATTTGGGTTGTTTCCAGTTTGAGGCTATTATAGAGGATATAATTGCTCTCTCTCTATATATATATAATGTTCAACTGCTTTGAACATTGTTGCATGTGTCCTAGTGCCATTTTGCATACATTTCTGTAGTGTACAGAGGAGCAGAATAAACTCATCTTCAATTTTACTAAATAAAGCCAAATTGTTTTCCCCCACGAAGAAATGCATGTGTCCATTGTACCATATCCTCACCGACAGTTAGTACTGTCAGATTCTTTCATTTGTGTTCATCTGGTGAGTGTATACTAGTATCTCATGCTGCTTTTCATTCATTCACTCACTAGTCACTCACACATTTCACTTATGTGACAGCCTGGTGTTCTGCCAGGCACCGGGAATGCCTGATGAATAAGGGATGTGGTCCCAGCCTTGCCGGAGCTCACACCCCTGAGGGAGGGAGGGGGAGAGAGAGAGGGAGAGAGAATAAACAGAAAATGATAGGGAAATGCAGTAATCCTTACAATGGGATGAGCTTGGGGGCCCTAGACACACAGGAACAGAGCCTGGAGGTCTGGGAAGCTTCCCTGTTGGAGGTAATATTCAGTGAGACTAAAAATGAGTAGGAACAGGGGAGGTGAGGGCAGAGAGGAGAATAAAGAGAGGGAATGTCTAGAGGTGGGACAGAGCAAGTCATCCTGAAGGAATTACAAGAACTTCAGCCCGACTGAAGCTCAAGTTAGGGTAGGCGGTTGCGGGCACGAGGCTGCAGAAGTCAGCAGGGGCCAGGCAGCAGGCATCTTGCAGGGCAGGCCAAGGGGCTTGTACAACTCCATCCCAAGGGCAGCGGTGAGCTATGGCAAGGATGAACGCAGGGGAGCGGCGAGGTCAGCTTGTGTTAAAGCGCCCCCCAGCCCGGCTGTTTATGTGACAGTGAATCAGAGGCAGCCACTCCACACAAGGGTATCCAGACCAGAGGGGGTCCCAAGAGACACATCCCCATCTCCACAACCCCTGCTGGCCCATCATTTAGCAAATCACCCTCACCTTCATCTCGGCTCTGGGAGGAGAGCAGGGAGCTGTTTGCGTCCCACCCGACCCTCACTCCTTCTGGTTCCCCTGCTTCCCCTCCTCTGGCCACAGTGGTCATCTCGCCATTCTTCAGACACGTCAGGCATTGCACCCACCTCAGGGCCTTTGCACCTGCTGTTCCCTCTGTCTGGAATGCTCCTTCTGAAATATCTGCTTGACTCACTCCCTCACCTCCCTCAGACTTCTGCAGAAATGTCGTCTTTTCCTCAATTGCCTTATTTAAAACTCCACACACACCATCATCATCACTCCCATTTCCCTTCGCAGCTTTATTTTTCTCCAAAGTACCATTTGACCTGCTGTTTTACTGATGTGATTGTTTAGTGTCTTTCTCCTTCCATTAAGAGGAAAGCACTGTGAGCCCTGGGATTTGGGTCTGTTTTGCTTGTTGCTGGAACCCCAGTGCATAGAGCTGCATCTGGGACATCATAGATACTAAATAAATATGTGGAAATGAAGGAACCAATATCATTAACATCAACAGCAACAAAAAATCAGCATGAAGCCCCACTGTTCTAAGGCAATTTGTTCCATTTATTGGGTAGCTACCAGGTGTTGGACCCTATGCTAAGCAATTGACAGGCATCATCATCTGAGTTAATTGCAGGATGAACAGTGCTGTTAGGAAGGCACTGTTATTATTCCCATTCTACAGATGAGGAAAACCAAAGCTTGGGATTACGCAGCTGGGACTGACTCTAGAGCCTTAGCCTTGATCACTGTGCTCCTCTGTCCCTTCACTGGGCAGATGGGGACACTGAGTCCCAAAGAACTGCAGGCACTTTCCCAAGTCAATCAGAGAATAAAGCCAGGGTGAGAATTAAAACCCTCCTCTTTGCACTGCATCCCACATTTCTGCAGGGGACGCACCTCTCCCAGCATCAGTCCTGGCCAAGCAGGGAGCGCCTTTAAGACACTGCCCCTCAAGGAGCCCATCTGAGACACCCCCCTCCTCTCCCCTAGTGCTGGTGGGAGCTGGGGGAGGGGCTGTCACTCCATCCCTGCTCACAGCTGTATTCCCTACAGAGATGTACCAGTTCAGCATTCAGGAGTCGGCCCCCATCGGCACAGCTGTGGGACGCGTGAAGGCCGAGGACTCAGACGTGGGCGAAAACACAGACATGACTTACCACCTCAGGGAGGAGAGCGGCAGCGGCGGCCATGTGTTCAAGGTCACCACAGACAGCGACACTCAGGAGGCCATCATCGTAGTGCAGAAGGTGCGGGGCTGCCCCAGGAGGGGTGGGGGAGGCAGGCCCCAGGGCAGCAGGGTCAGGAGGGCCGTTGAGTGGCCAAATATCCCCACCCCACTCCACTCCAGGGATTAAGTCTCTCCGGAAACTCTGGACCAACCTGGTGTCATTCCCATTTTACAAATGGGAAAATGAAGCACAGAGAGGTTAAGTGACTTGTCCAAGGTTGCACAGCTGGTTGTCAAGAGCCAGGATTCAATCCAGATTTGAATCTGTGCTCTTCAACACTATGCTGAGCTACTTCAAGTTCATACCAGGCCCTTCACACTCATTGTTTCCTTTAATCCTCATGTTCCCCTCTGAAGGAAATATATTATGCCCATTTTTACAAGTGAGAAAACAGAGGCTCAGAGAGGTAAGAGGGCTCGCCCAAGAGCACACCTCTCCTTCCTGAGTCTAACAGCCTCCTCACCCACTGGCCAGCCTCGGAACCAGAAGCTAAAACAGCAAAGTCAGCAACCCCTAGGGAAAGCGGACGGAGGTCAAATAAAAAAGCAAAAATCCATCTTCCAGGACTTGGTCACAGGCTTGGCAACTCAGGGCTGCGCAGGCCTTTGAGCCTGTCCGCTCCAACCCTGCTGTCCCATGGGAGGTCTAAATCCCCTGCCCTGGCCCACAAATGGTCATAGGCCTTTGTACGTGCCCGGGGATGGGATGCTCACTCCCTACCATCGTCCAGCTCTTCCTCCTCCCATTCAGCCAGAATCCGTCTCCTTTAATCTGCTCCTATCAGCCCAGGTTCTGCCCTCTGGGACCCACAGAAACATCTGCCCCCCGACGGCCCTTCATTCACTCAATAAGCAAACTCTCTACCTGGGCTTGAGGGCTTGAGGATAGAGAAAACTCCCAGTTTCTTCAACAAGGATAATAATATAATACTAATACTTATAATGAGTGTTTACATTGTGCCAGGAATCCTTCCACTGCTTTCCATGTATTAACTCAATTGATCCCTACAATGACCCTCTGAAGTACTATTATTGCCCATTTTATAGATGAGAAACTGAGGCCCTGAGAACTTCAGACATTTACATCCAAGGTCATGCATCTTACAGAGCAGTTGTAGGGCTATGGGTCCGGGCAGTCTGGCTCCAGGATCCACCCTTTTAAGCATTAAGTGGTTTTCAGTCTTCTGACCTCCATTTGTCCTCACTGTAAGATGAACCCATTTCACAGATGGGGAACTGGAGGCCCAGAGAAGCCCAGCATCACACAGCAACAGAATCAGGCCCCAAGCCCAGCCTGGGGACCCCAGCACAGCATTTGCTCTCATCCACAGTGCTGCCTCTATCCTGTCCCCCTCTCCTCCCTGGCTCTTGGGCCCCCCTCCCGCCTGCTCCAGCAGTGGCGCCCGAGGTGCCTCTGTGGAGTCAGTGCTGGCTCAGGGAGCAGAGCCCCCGCCTGATGGATGACCTGGCTCCAGAGCCCATCGCTCACTCCCAGACCAGGCCCGCGCCTGCCTCCCTGCATCCTGATTTCCCAGGCAACAGGATGGAGGAAGGAGGCAGGAGGTAGCCCTTCTTTTTTTTTTTTTTTTGGCTGCTGGAGAAGGGGGCGGGGGATGGGAGGTTCTGAGAGGAAAGGACGGTCCCTACACACAGGGCAGATCTCCAGGAAGGTGGCCCCTGCTGCTCAGATAGCTCCCCCACCGTGTAACGGAGGTGCCTGTGGTTCCACCGGTGCAATTTCTCTTTGCTCTAAGGCATTGTCCTTAGGAGGCCAGCACCCATACAGCCATGGAGCTTGTCCATCAGAGCATCACCCACCAGCACTCTCTGATGAGAAGCAGGGCTCAGCATGGCTTTAGCCAGATCTCGGAGGAAAGCTCTAAGGCAGCCAGGCTTATCAGGCTCAACTCACATTAGCGGCTGCCACCAGTATATACCAGGAACGTGTCATTTAACCCTCCCACCTGAGGCCCAGAGAGGCCAAACAGACTGCCGGCAGACACAGAGCCAGTCAGCGCGGATCCAGTACCTTTCCTCTCACGGGCCTGGGACTTGGGAGCCGACCTTGGGCAAGTCACAGAGCCTTCTGGGCCTCGATTTCCTTGTGTGTAAAATGTGATAATAATAATACAAGCCTCTTTGGGATGTTGTAAAATAGATGAGCCACTATGTTTAGAACACAGGCACATAGCGCTTTGTAAGTTATAATAATAAATAATAATAAATCAATGCCCCAACCTACTGTGCTCTGTAGCGGGAAGTCTGGGTATCAGTACTTGACCCTGTGTCCCTGGACAAGACTGTCCCCAGCAGGGCCTTACTTTCTCCACTTGTAACCAGAGAGGGTTGGTCTGGGTCTTGGACAGCCAGTTCCGGGGTGCAGCCTGATACTCCGGAGGCCCTGCTGAGTCAACTGTCACCTTGGGCCAGCTCCGCCCTCTCGGGGCCCATCCCCCCTGACTTAGGATCTGTCCGCCCGGAGGTGTTGAGCAGACCACAACCCACTCACCGGCCCTCTGCTTCCTCCCCACCAGCGCCTGGACTTCGAGTCCCAGCCCGTGCACACCGTGGTCCTGGAGGCGCTCAACAAGTTCGTGGATCCCCGCTTCGCTGACCTGGGCACGTTCCGCGACCAGGCGATCGTGCGTGTGGCCGTGACCGACGTGGACGAGCCCCCCGAGTTCCAGCAGCCCTCCGGCCTCCTGGAGGTACAGGAGGACGCGCAGGTGGGCTCCCTGGTCGTCGTGGTGACGGCGCGGGACCCCGACGCCGCCAACCGGCCCGTCCGGTGAGACCCCCGCCCGGGGCCGACGCCTGCTGCCTGCTACCCCGTCAGCGCCCTCGGACAGACGGCGGGCAGAGGGGGAGGGGGCAGGTCGGGGAGGGGAGGGGGAAAAGATGGTGTGGGGGGAGGGGAGAGAGAGAGATGGACACAGAGATGGAGAGAAACAGGCCGGGAGCCAAGGAGACAAAGGAAACAGGTTAGAGAACAGTCGCAGAGAGACAAGGGACCCAGGATAAGGAGAGAACCAGGTGTGACAGACACAACACAGTGACCTGGGCTCAACCTCAGTCCTCCACCAAAAAAAAAAAAAAAAAAAAGATAATTTCATCCTTTCAGCTTTTCAGGTCAAAAATGTTGAAAACCATCCTCGAGCTCTGTTTTTCTCTCACACCTCCCTCCAGTCCATCAGCAGCCCCTGTCATCCCTGCTTTAAAATCATCAGCAGAATCAGACCATTTCTCACCTCCTCCGCTGCTGCCACCCTGGTCCAAGCCACCTCCTTCTCCTGCCTGGATTACTGCCTCCTCGCTGGACTCCCTGCTTGTGTCCTCACACCTCTTCAGTCTAGAATGGGCACAGGAGCTAGACTGATCCCACCCAAATGTAAATCAGAGCGTGGCCCTCCTCTGCTCAAAGCCCTCCAAAGGCACCTCTCGGGCTCAGGATAAAAGCCCAGACCCTCACAGTGCCCCCCAGACCCTATGCGGTGTGGCCTCACTGTAACCTCTCAGACATCACCTCCCACGACCCTCCTTCCCTGGTTCACTCTGCTCAGCCACACTGGCCTCCGCCCAGCTCCGCAGATACACCCAGCCCGCCTCTACCCCAGGGCCTTTGCAGCTCCTGATCACTTTGCTTGGAATGTTCTCCCCCTTAATATCCCCATGGTTGGTCCTTTCACTTCCTCCAGGACTTTCCTCAAGCATCAGCTTCTCAGTGCAACCTTCCCCAACCACTCTTTCTAAAATGTCAACCCCACCCCAACCTGTCCCCACACTTCGTATCCATTTTCCTGATGACTTCGTTTGTACCCCCCCTAAAAGATAAACACCAGGAGGGTAGGGATGCATGTCTGTGTTCACGGCTGTATCCTCAGCGCCTCACCCACTGCCTAGCGCTCGGTGGACACTCCCTGACGCATGGTGAATGAATGACATGTAAAATCAGAGAAAGACTGAGAAAAGAGAGAGACTCATGGAGGGGTAGCGAGACCAACAATGAGAGGAAGTGACCAGAGAAGGAGGAGAGCCGGTGGAAAGAGGGCAGGAGTAACTAAAGGACAGAGGGACCTACCTGGCACTGTAGGAACAGAGAGAGGAGACTTGGAGAGAAAGCCAGAAAGGGGAAGAAATAGAATCAGACACAGAGAGAGAGGCAGAGCAGTGAGCGGGGCAGGTGGGTGGAGGGGAGGGGATGCTGCGGCACTATCAGTGTCCCAGGAAGGGTTTGAGAGCTGCAGCGGTTAGGGAGTCCCTGACTGTGGCCCAGGTTGGAAGAATGTCAGATAGAAAGTGATCCAGAGGAGAAGGTCGGGGTGGGGCGGATGGCCATTGTTGGATGGATGGGAAAAAGAGCCTGTAGCTTCCTGCTTTTTCCCTAAAACCCCTGTTATATAGTCAGTGAATGATCCCTCAGGCAACTGTGTGCCTAGCTCTGTGCTGAGCATTGGAGAAAGAGGGAAGGGAAGTTACTTTGAGGATCTCTGCATCACATAACTCCAGATGCGTGACATTCCCACCATCATCCGTGTGAACGGCTCAGATTTGTACAGTGCGCAGGCTGTGCAACCTTACATGGCAACCCGAGGTGAGGACACAAAGATGCCATCCTGCTTAACTACTCATGCACTTCCAGACTAGGAGCTACCCTCAGGGGTCTAGAAAGACTTCTTGAAGGAGGGAGGAATTGAACTAAGCTGGATACCTGAGCCTGGTCAGGTACAACTATGAAGAGAAGGCCATTCCCGGGTGCAGGCGTATGGAGGCAGGGGAGTGGTAGGTGTGCCTGGAAAAGAGTAGACTGTGATAGCTACAGGAGGCGGAGGGAGATGAGCTAGTGAGAGAGGTCTGACAGGCCTCAAAGGTAGGCCAAGGGGCTCAGACTGGTCCAGAGGTCCAGAATGCCTCCTGGGCTGCCTCCACCCTTCTCAAGGCCAAAACTGCCCTCCACTGCCTCTGAACTCCTCCACCGCCCTTCCATCCCTGCTACTGGTAGGTACAGTCTTTAAACATCCCCATCAGCCTTGGGCTCAGCCCAGACCTCTCCCAGGAGGGCATTATCACCCATGTTTGGCAGGAAACTCAGGCCCAGGGAGGGGAGGAGTTAAGAACCAGCAGTAGGAGCCTCATCCTTGCCTCCCAGGTCCCTGCTTCAGTCTGCCTGGCCCCCTCCTCTCCAGTACAGCTCTCCACACCCCCTCTCAGTCCTCTCCCTCCCACTCTCCGTTGACTTCCCTCCCCCCACCCCCCGCTTTTATCTGCACTGAAAGGGCCAACTTGGAAACCTGCTCTCACCTCTTTTCATCTCTCTTTGCTGCCTCTTCCCTGGGGCCCCTCAGATGTGGAGGTGGTGAGGAGCTTGAGACAGGTCCAATTTCATACGACAAACATTTACCCAACTCCTCCTCCATGCCCAGCCCTGAGCCAGGCCTGAGATGACTCAGCCACGGGCAGAGCTGGAGAGGAGCGCCCAGTCCATAGGGGACAGGCGTGGAAATGGGAGGCCAGAGAAGCGGTCCTCACAGGCCGCGTGTGCGGCCGAGCCCAGCTTATATTCCAGCTCCCCCAGTTCCAAAGTTTCTAGACTCAGCACCTATGCATTGAGACATGTCATGTCAGCCACTGACCCAGGAAATGGGGAAATGGTGATAAGACCCAGTCCCTCCCCTCATGGAGCTTGCGGGCCGTTGTGGGGGCAGACAGTCAACAAGTAGCTGTTGAGACACATCAACAAATGTTTAAAAGGGATCATTGCTGATAAGAACTATGAAGAAAATAAACTACTATGTAATGGGATAAGGAGGACTGGGGCCACAGGGGGCTACTTTGGCTTAAGTTGTCAAGGAGCTGGCAGATGTGTTCACATCAGAATGATCAAGAGAGAGCCACCCAAACAAAGATGTGTGGAAGCGCTGTCCAGGTAGAAGGAACAGCAAGTGCAAAGGTCCAGAGGCAGGAACAAGCTTAGTGCGTTCCTGGAAATGAAGTGGTATCCTGGGAGATTTTGCCTAGCATAGTAGGCACCTTGGAAATACAGAAATACAGATGTACAGAGTGGTTTTTCTGAGTCGCTGCACTGGAGAGAGTGGAAGATGCCTCATACTGTGGCGTTTGGCCCTCAGGATGTAGTTAACTCATTCTACAGATGAAGGAACTGAGGGTCTGAGAGGAGAAGGGAGTCTCCCAGTGTCACTCGGCCTGAAAGGGGAAGGAATGAGATTTAACCCATGATTGTCTGCTTCTTGAGTCCAGCCTCCTGCCATTTCACTCCTGCTTCTGACTCTCTGTTTAGTTAGAACTATTTCCAACCTTACACTGTGCCCTTCCCCGTGCTTGAGGCCCAGAGAGTCAGATGGGGGCGATGGGAAGGCTGGGGCCCCGTGTGAGTGAATCTAGTGACAGATCTAAGCCTGAGTGGGCTGAGGCAGGGGCTAAGGACTAAGGAGCTCCAAGCAGGGGCAAGGACTCTGGGCACCAAGGAGGGATGGCCCCCGAGCAAGGATGAAGAGGACGAGGTTGGAATGGGAGGACAGCACTCCAGGGTGGAGTGATAGTGAGGGCCTGGTGGCAGGAACAGAATCATGGAGCCAGGAGGTTAAGTTCAGGGGCAGGGAGGTCAGCTGGATGAGCTCACGTGAGGGGGGTGGGCTGGAGATGAGGTCATGGGGGGG
The DNA here is from genome assembly GCF_964374135.1 of Grampus griseus. Taxonomy (NCBI): domain Eukaryota; kingdom Metazoa; phylum Chordata; class Mammalia; order Artiodactyla; family Delphinidae; genus Grampus; species Grampus griseus. The sequence goes on along the minus strand of NC_139008.1, from coordinate 74,372,806 downwards.
CACTTGGGGACAAGCTGTGAAGGGCCTTGAATGTCAGATGAAGGTGTGGGACTTTATCCCTAGGCAGTGGGAAGTCTTGGAAGGCTTTTGAGAGGAGGAGGAGAGGGCTCAGATGGGCCCATGCCTGGATTAGGCAGCCTTGCAGATAGACCGGCTGTTTATCAGCCCAGCCCCAGCCCTACCAGCCCCAGCCCCCTCGTGAGTCTTCCTTGAATGCCAAAAACAGGAAAGCCCACACTGGACCAGAGAGAGAGTAAACACTTCATTTCCTCCCAGCAGTCCACAGTGGGGTGCAGCAGAAAGTACATGCACTTTAGAATCATGAATCCTAGCTCAGTTGTAGAATTGTGGGAAAATCACTGCACCCACTCCAAGCCTCAGTTTTCCCATCTCTAAAATGGGTGTCGTGGTAGTTCTTGCCTCATTCATTTATTCAAAAAAATAGGTACTAAATGTCTATCATGGACCAGGTTCTACGCTCGGTGGTACCGGGATTAGAGGGAGGATTAAGTGTTTGGTACATAATAGGTCCTCAGGAAATGAACATTACCATTTTTCTCGGTGCTCTGGACACCTGTTTCTCCCCTTCATTCTGCAACCAGAACTAACCACACACAAATTTCTAGGTGTCATGTGCAGGCTTTGAGTGTGTGCTTTAAAAGGGTTAGGGGGAGGGGAAAGAGTCGAAGACAGAATGGGGTGAGCAGAGAAGAATCCCCGGGTCAGAGGAGCAGCCCCTTTTGCATCTGAAGTTTCCCCCACTAGTAGCTCAGGTGGGGGCCGCATCATTCAGCCTGCTGCATGTACACGAGCCTGGACACAGGAGCACCGGGCAGCCTGGACACACATGAATCTGCAGACTTTCCTATCTGTCATGCCTGTGTGAGCTATCTATGCACATATTTATGTGGAGAAAACCCACATGCACTCAAGGCAGGAAGAAGTACCCTCCCCACTTCTCTCACCCTGACCTTGACAGCAGCAGCGTTTTGTGCTGTGCCCAGGGTGTGGGAGCACCCGCAGGTATACCTGGCTGGTCCTCAGGAGAGTACCCTTAGTTAGATCTGGGAATCTGGACAGACAGACGTGGCTTGGGAACTTGGCTCTGCCACTAACCAGCCCTTTTGACCCGGGGCGAGGCACCTGGCTTCTCTGAGCCTCAGCTTCCTCATGTGTAAAACGGCAGCGGCAGTGATGACTGTTATCTGCAAGCACTGGAGGAGCTCGTGCATGTGAAGCCCTTACACAGGCCTGTCACAAAGTCTTGCTGAGCAAATAAAAATAAGAGCTAATCCATACGTCATGTGCTAGGTGCCCAGCGCTGTTAAAAGTGTTTTATTGGTAGTACTTGTCTAATCCTCACAACCACCCTGTGAGGTAGGTGTTATTATTAGCGCCATTTCTAAGATGGAACCAAAGACCAGAGAGGTTAAGTGACTTGCTCAGGGTCACACAGCTAGGTTTCAAACCTAGCCAGATAGCCACCAGATCCGCACTCCTGACCGTCATTCCCAGGCTTTCTTTGCACGTGTGCACACGCACACACACACTAGCAGACACATACCCATACTCTGTCACTGTACTCTTCCACCCACACCAGCTGCTGTTCCCCTTCCTGCCCTTCAGATCCTGGCTGACCAAATGAGAAGTAGGGCAGTGAGAACTGAGCAGAACCTTCTAGACCACAGATGCCTCCTGTCCTTCTCAGACCGCTGGCAATGCTGCCATGTCCATACATGGTGCCTCCCACCCCCAGGCACACAGACCACACACTGGGTTGAAGGGTCACCTGTGTCCCCCTTACCAGACATTTCGGAACGCTCATTAGAATAACAGTAGTTCTCACTCCGGGAGTCATTTTCCTGGAACCCAACTAGGCACCTGTCCCCTAGCTAGGCACTTAATCCTCCCAACCAGTTGCAAGGTGGGAGTAAAATCGGTTCCATTTTGCTGAAAATTAAGGCTCAAAGATGCAGTGACTTGTCCGGGGACATCATGGATCCAGACCCAGGGCTGAGCGGCTGCCTCTTGTACCTTCCAACTGCAACACAGCGTCACACACCAGTTTCCACCCACAACACAGACACACAACTCTTGCACCTACACGTGAGGGGTACACGAGCGTCTCCCGCTGCCCCCCACATCTGCCAGGCCACACTCCTTGCCACACACCACGCCCTCCGCCCCTCCCTCCCATTCACTCGCTGGCTCCCTGAGCTGGAACAAAGCCACCTGGGCTCAGCGGCCACACTGACCTGCAGCCCCAAGTCTTTAGCTGGTTAACGGAGGCTCCCCGCGGCTCCCGCCCCATGGCCTTGGGAACAGCTGCCTCCACTTAGATTCCAGACCCCCTTCCCCTCCAGGAGGGAACAGAAAAGAACTGGGAGGAGGAGGGAGAAGAGAGCAAACAGGTCTGAGCCGAGAGGGGAGGAGAAACAAGAAGGCGGTGGGCATCCTCCCACCAGCCTGGCCTCACGCCCAGCCCTGACCAGGTGATCAGGAGCCCCAGGCTAGGTCATGCCCCTGGCTCTCTCCTGGACTCACTTCTCCCACCTGTAAAATCAGGAGGAGGTCTCCACGTTCCTTCCAGCTGAGCTGACGCTACTCAGAGTCTGGTTCTACCTCCTTTGGACCCAAACATCCGACAGGCCAGGCTCGGGGCAAAGGCAACCTGAGGCTCCATGCATTGCCACTTTGGATGGTTCAGTGCGCTAGAAAGAACTCTGGGTGTAGAGGCCCATATTGGGGTACAGATCCCAATTCTGTGACAGTCCCTGTGCAACCTTGGGCGGGGTTATCACTAGCCCATATGGCACCTTTCGTAAATAAGAAAAACGTCGCCTTTTGAGAAGATGCTCCCTGGGCTAGGACACATGGCTGGGCAAGCGGAACACTGGCTGGACTTCACCCCCACCCCCTTCTTCCGCCTGTTAACTCTGTGCAGGGCACAACCTGCACAACCGTACTTGGCAGCCCTAAGCTTGGCAAGTTTCCTCTCTGAGCCTCAGTGTCTCCATCTGCAAAATGGGGTGAGATCACATCAGCCTCACAAGATGCCAGGCAGGGATGGACATTGTCTGTCTTGTTTGCCATTTTATCCCCAGGGCTTAGCACATAGCAGCACAGAGAAGGCACTCAGTTAATGTTTAGGCGTAAAGGAACGAAGGGAGGGATGGCTGGAGGAAAAGTAAGCTACAAACAGCTAGGAGCTATACCGGTGAGAGGAATTGTCATCTTGGATCTGAACCTCCCCACACACTTTCACCCAGGTCAGGAGGACCCAGGCTGATCAGGGCCAAGGAGAATATAGGCTTAGCAGCTTAGGGACAGGAAGGGGCAATAAACTAGGGACTCAGGAGATGCCCACTACACCCACGTGCCCAGGCCTTTTCAGTTTGACACGATCCTCCACTTCCACTACAACAGTGAATATGAAAATAAGGGCTGTCACCTCTGCCCAGTTCCATGAATTACCTCCTCTAACCCACACCAGTGTGAGGTGAGTATGAATCACCCTATTTTCCAGACAACCAAACAGAGGCCAAAGAGGTCCAGTGACTTGTCCAAGGTCACACAGGTGGAATAAGAAGCAGAGGATTCAAAGCCAGCTCCAGCTGCTCCCAGATCTGTGCAGTCCCACTGGACATCATTATCCCCATTCAACAGATGAGGAAACTGAGGCCCAGAGAGGTTTGGTAATGCAGCCAAGGCCCCACTGAAGGGTCATCTCAGGGCTTCGGGTTCCCACAGAGGGTGTTTCTTGTATCCTCAGTTTCCCCGCTCTGGAAGATGGGGGAAGGGCCCCTTTCCTTCTGCTGGTGGAAGTGGGAGGGGCGCCCCGCTGGGGCGGAGCCCCACCCCACCACGCTCCTTTGTCGCCGCTTCACAAAGAGCCCTTGCTAGGCATTAGGGGCCTTCGTCGGCCGTGCAGCCTGGCGGCGCCCCCTCCCGCGTTATCAGCGCCGGGAAGCGGCGGAGAGAGCTGGCGGGGCCTCTCTGGGCCGCCGCCTCCCGAGACATGTGTTGGACACGGGCCTTTCAGGCCTGGAGTAGCCGCACAAAGGCCGGGGAAGAAGGCGGAACAAAGGGCTTTTTCACGCGGCAACGAAAAAGCCGCAGATTAGCACGGGCATGCTAAGCTGGCGGGGAGGGGCCGGCGGCCATCCCCCCAGATCCCTTCCCGCCGCCTCCGCTCAGCCCGTGTGCCCTGTCTGGGGCCTCCGGAGAGCCTCAGAGCGACAGAGTCAACCCACTCTCTCCTGCTCAAAATCCCCCTTGGCGCCCCAGGACGCTCAGCCCCCTGAATTCTGCACTCTGCCTGTTCTGATGCCTCCTCCTCCCCACTTCCCAGTTCTGGCCGTTTTTGCACCATAAGCCATTCCCTGAGTAATTCTCACCGCCCTTTGCAGCTTCTGTTCCCCCTGCCTGAAATGCCGTCCTGTCCCTTTCTCAAGCCCAACTCTAGGGTCACCTCTTACGGAAAGATAAGAATCAAATATCCCGCGGGTGCTAACTCTATGCTGGGCCCTTTGCCTTCTTCCAGCCCTCACAACGACCGTGGGACGCAAATCATTAGCCCCATTACCCAGCTGAGGAAACTGAGGCTCAGAAAGCTTGAGGGTTGCCCATGGACACATGGCAGGTACCCAGTGCAGCTGAGATGCAAACTCAGATCCATTTCCACTCCTCTGCTTCTTGTGTCTCCCAGGCAGGTGGTTCCTCTTTGGGGGTAGGGTGGAGGGACATGGGCACAGGCTCCACTGGCGCCAGGCCACCTTCAATCAGCCCCGCCCTGCCTCCCTCAGGTACGCCATTGACCGTGACTCAGATATGGACCAGATTTTTGATATCGATGCGGACACGGGCGCCATCGTAACCGGCAAGGGGCTGGACCGAGAGACTGCCGGCTGGCACAACATCACTGTGCTGGCCATGGAGGCGGGTGAGCCAGGGGGCGTGGCGCATATGGGAGGGAGGGGCGATGGCTGAGGGCTGGAGCTGGGGCGGGGCAAAGCCCAGGGGGGAGGGGCCAAAGGCTGGGGGCGGGGCAAAGAGTAAGAAACTGGGCAAAGCTAGGGTGGGGGAGTGGTCAGCAAAAGCTGACCCGCAGGAACAAAGATCTGGGAAGGCTCCCAAGCCAAAAAATGAGGGCCAGTCTTGGGTCTGGCTTTCTTACCTCAGCATTTATTGAGCACCTACTACACACCAATCCCTTTTTTAGAGGCTGGGGATACAGCCCTGAACAAGATAGAAGAACTCCTTTCTCCATGGGGTAGAGTTAGACCATCAACAAACTGAGAGAAAGGGCGTACGCATGTCAGCTGATGCTAAGTGCTAAGTGCTAACAAGAAACTGAGAAAGAAGGAAGTAGAGGAAGGGGATCGGGAGGGGATTGTTTCTCTTAGGGGAAGGGCTCTCTGAAAAGGAGACATTTCAACAGAGAGCTCAGTAAGCTCCCTCTGAGCTCTGCCGCCGTCAGAGGGAAGAGTGTTCCAAGGAAAGGGAACAGCCAGTGCAAAGGGCCTGAGGTAGTAGTTTGCCTAGCGTTGGAGGAACAGCAAGGACAGTGTGGTTGGTGAGGGGCAAAGTGGTCAGCCATTGCAAGGTTTTTGGACTTGACTCCAAATGAGGTGGGAGTCACTGGGGGGGTGTTGAGTAGAGGAGGGAGGTTGCCTGACATGATACCTCTGGCTGCTGCATTGCAAATAGACCAGGAGCTCCGAGGCGGGGGCGGGGGCGTGGAGGGGGAACAGGGGCTCAGCCAGAAGTTACATGCGACAGTGCCCAGAAGATGAGACAATGGCCTGGCCCAGGATGATTAGCCATGTTAATGGTGAGACGTGGTCAGCTTTGGGAAACAGACTGAAGACAGAGCCCGCAGGACCTGCTGATGGGATGGTACAGAGGAGAGATAGAGAGGGGTCAAAGGATGACTCCAAGGTGCTTGGCCTGAGTTTCTGGAAGTGTGTGTGTGTGTGTGTGTGTGTGTGTGTGTGTGTGTGTGTGTGAGAGAGAGAGAGAGACATGCAATTTGGCACAGCTGGGGAGGAGTGTGAGCTGAGAGAGAAAGAGGGGGCCCTGGGACATGGGGGCCAGACAAGTCAGGCCGTGGAGGAGGAGCTAAGAGCATGGAGGGTCACGCCACCCAGGAGTGGGGACAGGGCAGTTCTAGGCCTCCTCCACAACCACAGCAAAACTGCCACTGCCCCTGCCTGGACCTGCTCTGCAAGCTCCCCCACCCTGTCAGCTCGCCAGGTCTCAGGAGCCAGCAAAGCCTCCAGGAAGCAGTGGTGACAACAGGAATACTCAGAGTCTCTGAGCCTTGGGTGGGGTGGGCGCCGTTCAAACTCCCCTCTGCATACCTCAGCCCCAGGCCCCTCCTGCCACTTCGAGGCCTCCTGGTGGCCTCCCTCCTCCTCCGCCTGCTGGTGCCTCCCACTTCCCAGGCGCCACCAGCCCATTCCAGACAAGGAAGTCCCTAGGCTGAAGTTCCCTTGTCTCTTTCAACTTCGGTTTAAAAGAAAATACAATGCTGGCTCAAACCTCAGTGCCTGCTGCTCCCGAGCCTTTTAATCCACTTCTCCACCGCATGAAAGGGAGATAACAAAGGTGGCTGGAGAGGAAGTGGTGGCTGGACTGGAAGGAAGACAGCTCACCCTCCTTACCTCCCCGAACCTGCCCCTTGGGCAACCATGGGGACTGGCCCAGCTGCTGGGCAGAGATGCCTCCTCTCCCTACCCACAGATACATCTCCTCTACCAGCTGTCACACCGCCCAAAGGCCCACCACTAGCAAGCCCGTTCTGGGGTTAAGCATTGTGCTTCTACCCAGTGAGTCTCTTTCAGAAAGCAGCTAGAGCCACATACAAAGTCTGCAGTGCTGCTGTTTCACACGAGAGAGCGTGTCCGGGGGACTCTCCCCCACAAACATTTTACAATGTTTACCTAATAGCTACTGAGCTCCATGCTTCCTAGCACGTACTTTATTGATCATGATCTGTTACAGAGCCACACCCATTTTACCGATGGGAAAATCGAGGCTCAGATCATTAGGAGATTTGTCCAAGGACGTGCGGTGGCAGAACTGGGATTTGGACCAAGTGTTCCTGGTTTCCTCTGCAGCTTTGCTACGTGGCCTCCCTTTCCCTGGTACTCTGCTCTCGGGACCCCACCCCAACCCCCAACCCTCCCCAGCAACTGAGCTGGGGAAGGAGATGAGTCTCTGCAAGGAAGGGACTGGTCGCTGGGCTAGAGATCACTCCCCTCTGAGCTGCAATTCACAACCCCTGCCCAACCCTCACCGAGGATATTAATCAATGGGAAAATGAATGATTCCCACTTCACAGTGCTGGTGGGAGGATTAACTAGGATAATACATGGAAAGGACTTAGCCTAGTACTTAGCTCTCAGTTCATGGTATCTATCGATCTCGACTCTGTGCACTCGGCTTCAGCACCAGCTCTGTGCCAGGCACTTTACAATGCTGTGCTCGTTGAATCTTGCCACCTATCTGGTGTTGATTCTGCCGTTATCCCCAGCGCGTGGATGAGGAAACTAAGAGAGGTGAAGTCATTTGTCCAAATTCCCAGCGCAAGCCTGTCAGACTGCACAGCCCGCTGTCACCCAGATGCCCCTCAAGTCATATGTCTTTGGTACCAGGCACGAAGCCAGGAGTGTTGCAAAGAATCCACCCACTCCGGCTTCTTGCCATCTCTGTGAGACAAGGACAAATTATTATCCCCACTTTACAGCCAAGGAAATAGAGGCTCGGGAAGGAACAGCGATGGCCCGGAGTCACAGAGCGAGTCCACGCAGGGCCAGGGCTCCCAGCAGCCAGCCGGGCCCCCAAGTGCAACACCCGTGTCTTCCTGCTGAAGCATCCCTTTGGCTTCCCCAGAAACGGGGGATGGTGGTGGGGTCACGGTGCCCCGCCTGCTCTGGGTGTAACAAACACGAGGTGACAAGAATCAGAGGGAAAATATTTATACACAGCCGCTGAGCTTTGCCAGCACCTCGGAGGATGCAGCGCTCAGCCGGGAGCCGCCACCTGTCACACCGGATTACCTCAAAGACTCCCGAACCACTTAGTATGCCCGCTCCCCCCCCCCGCCCCAAACTTCTGAGTCATCCATTCTGCCCATGCAGACGCTCCTTCCACTGACATTATCTTTAACGTTTTGTAATCATGAAATATTAATGACCGTTATTGAATTTAAAGCACAATTTGTGTCTGAATCCTTCAGTGGAAAGGGCAGTTGTAAAGGGACAGTCTTCAAAGAGATGGCGGGGTGGAGGGGGAGACTTGGAAAGCCCGTGCTGGAGTGGGCGGTGCCGGGGGGCTGCATCCGGCCCCCTCTTCCAGGCCCTAAGCCGGAGGGGTGGTCTCTAGCCGCCCCGGACAGCAAAGAGTTAAGCAGATTAGCTAGAGCTTCCCCATCTGGGTCACCCCAGGCCAAGTCACGGTTTTACAGCCCCCTGGATTTTTCCTTATACCGCAAAGCGCACTTTATGATTTATATATGCATTTGTGTGCGTGCTTTGTTCATCTCTCTTCCCCAGGAAACGGTACCTTCCATGAGGGCAGGGTCCCATGTGTATCTGTAGCATTCACACCGGGCCTGGCACTTAGAAGCTGTGTATAAACATTTCCCGAATGGATAGATAGATGGGCTTGCCCACCCAGTTAGGAAGGCAGGGCGACATGATGGAGAAAAACTGGTTCTAGTGGCATGGCTCCCGGCTGTGAGTTTGGGCAGTTGTTTCCCCTCTTCTTGCCTTAGTTTTCTCATCTATTAAATGGTACCGTATTGGATAGCTATAAGGATAATAACTGTATTGTTAACTATTAATAACAGTGGCTTCTATTTATTTGAAGCTCACAATATACCAGATATTGTGCTAAATGCTTTATATAAAGTGTCTGCTGAGGGCCTCTTGTCACCCACCTGCTCTGGGCACTGGGATCTGGTGATAAAAAGTCTTGGCCACTGACCTCAGGAGTTCACAGGTGGGCAGAGAGACACATCAACTGTCAGTGGCAACGCAGAGTGCAAGGAAGGGGGAGGTGGGCATTCAGGAGGTGTAGCCAGGGACTTGCCTCCCTACAGGAGAAGGCAAGAGACTTCCCCAGAGGAGGGGACATTTGAGTTGGGTCTCAAAGGCTAAGGAAAGGGGGTTTGGGAGCTCCCAGCAGAAAGAGCCCCACATGCTCAGGCCTGGGGGCTAGGCCGGCAGAAAGACCCCTGTCCGTTCTGAGAATGGAGAGACTGGGCGTGGCCAGAGGCTGGAGCCAGAGAATGGCTGGAGTAGGTGGGGTGAGGTGAGTGTGCGGAAGCTCACTGGGCCTCTACAGGAAGGACCTCGGATGTTCTGTGAGCGGCCGGGCATCTCCTGGAGACGACAGGGAGCCAGTGCAGGTTTTAGAGCAGAAGAGGAAGATGGTCAGCTGTGCAGTCCGCAGCAGTCACTCGGGCTGCTGGGGGAGGGTGGACGGGATGGGGCAGCCTGGAGCAGGCAACAGACGGGAGGCTGTCGGGAAGACTCGGGCTTGGACATGTGCTGAGGGTACAGGGCAGGGTGGGGACGGGCAGGAGGAAGTACCAGGGAGGCTGACTGTGGTGCCATCTGGGGAAGAGGCCTGGCACAGCCCTGCACGGAAGGGCTTGCTTCGTAAGGCAGTGAGCTCCCCATCACCAGAAGTGTGGAAATGAGGCCTGGGTTCCTCTTGGATTGGGTAACTCCCGGGATCCTGTGCCACCTGTGTACTTAACAGATGCCACCACGAACAAAGATTTTTGTGATGTCCATGGAGTCTCATAAGACAGCCCAGAGTATCAGGACCAGCCTAGCCCTAGGGAGGAAAACTTTCTCCCACCCCACCCCCCAATGCCAGGGCCCCTGTTTTACCCAGAAGTCCTCCAGCACCCTACGGAGGACCAAACATCCCCACCCCAATAAGGTCAAACCTCCAATCTCCACTTGGACGCCAAACAGATAATCAAAGAAACAGAGAAGGGCACCCTAACCTCATGCTCCCAATGGAGGTGAGTGGGCACGGGGCAGGGAGTGCAAGGCGACCGCCTCTGGCAGCCCTGACACCCCCCTCCGCCGGGCACACTCCCACCTGCTCACCCAGCCCCCCTCGACGTCCTGCCTGTCTTGGCCAGCTCGTAATTGGGATGATAAATCTTCCTGCCCAGCTGGCCAGCGCTAATCAGAGCCTGGTGGTTGGATGCAATTTAATTCCCTCGAGAGGAGGGAGGCGCTGAGGGGACGGTGGAGAAGAGGGTCCAGGCTCTGGTCCTCCCACCCTTGCACCACTGCAAGGAGGTACCTTCCAGCTGCCCCCCACCTCTCTGCCCCCCTTCCTCCCCCCTCTCCCCACTTCTCACTCTCCTTCCCACTCCTGCTCTTGTGACCCCACTTCTCTCTCTCTCTGTGACAGCCAAGGAGAACTTCAGAGTCCAGCTCCATTTGTTTCACAAATGAGAAAAGCTTGGTCCAGAGAGAGAGGCAGGAAGAGGGTCACACAGCTTGACTGCTCCCTAGATGGTGGGATCTGGGCGGGGGGAGCGTGAAACCCTCACAGAATTAGTCCATCCAGAGGTCTCAGTCTCTCCCTGTCGTCACCTCCACAGCATCCCAGCATAGTCAGGGGTGCCACAGACAGTGAAATCCATTCATTCGCTAAATCTTTAAGTACCTACTGTGTGCCATGCACAGAGGGGCTGTGGATACAGCAGCAAACACAAGAGACCAAAATTCTGCTTACTTTCTGGTGAGGGAGATAGATGATGGGCAAGTTAAGTGAGTAAAAATATAGCGGGTGTTGGGTAAGTGCTGTGGAGAAAAGTAGAGCAGGGAAGTGGGTAGCTGGTGGGATGACAAGGAACAAATTTAAATAAGGTCATCAGGGGAGGTCTCTCTGGGAAGACATCTGGGCAAAGATCTGAAGGAGGGAAAGGAGGAAACCTGGAGCAGAGGGAAGGGGAGAGCCAGGTGAGGGACGAGGCCAGGGAGGAAGATCGCAAGGGCCTTACGGGCATGTAGGTCTTGGGCTTATAGTCTGAGTTCCCAGGACTAGGGCAGTCAAGGAAAGCTTCCTGGAGCAGGCAGAGACATTTGTTTGGGGCCTTGAGGCAAGTCGGATTCTGGCAGCTGAAGATGGTCAGAAAGGCAGTACCATTTGATGGTTAAAACTCCCCTTTTGGACCCAGACCCAGGTTCCATTGACGGTTCCCTGTGAGACTTCGGGCAAGTTCTTTAGCCTCTCTGAGCCAGTTTCCTCATCAGCAAAACGGCAATAATTCAAATCCCTACCTCCCACGACAGTGGACAGGATGAAATGAGGCAGCACAGACCCTGGCCCACGGCAGGTGCTCGATATGTGTTTGCTGGTGTCCTGGCAGGAGCATATCCCTAGGAGTTCCCTAACAGGGTCACCAGGCCAGGCCCCATCACCCCTACACTTCCTACTGGCCTCTAGCCCTCCAAGTCCAGTTTGGTCCAGACACCAGGTTAGGAACTGCTAGGAGGTGGGGGTCATCCTTAGAAGGAATCCAGAATCTTACTATCTACAGCCTCCCCTCCCACCCCAGGACCTTTGCACATGCTGTTTCTACTGCCTGGGGCACACTTTCCTTCCCATCCCCTTCATCTGATTACTTCCTAGTTGGATCTCAGCCTAAAGGTCACCTACGCCAGGGCAAAAATCCCTGCACCCCACCAGGGTAGGCACCCCTGCCTCATACTCTCACAGTCCTGGACTTTTTTCTCTCTACTTTTATCACAGTCTAGAGTGATATCTGTCCCTGCCGCTAGACCAAGAGGCCGTGTTGGTCTTGTTCAATGTTGTGTTCTTGGTACAAAGGAGGCGCTCAAACTGTAATAGTCAGCAAAAACCAGAAGTCTCAGTTTCAAATTGCCTGGTTCAATCCCCCGTCTGTTATACGTAAGGGATGCTGAGGCCCAAAGAAGGTTAAGGGGCCTGCCCACACAGCACAGCAGCTCTCCCACCCAAGCCTGCTCTCTTCCCAAGGCACCCAAGGAATTGCCCACCCTCCTCTGCCCCTCGGCCCCCCAGGGCTATACCTGCCACCTCCCCAGGTTAACGGTGAGCCGGCTCAGAGAGGAAGCACCGGGCTGAAGCACGTTTAATTTTAATTTAGGAATCGGTTAAGACTGCGGGCCTGCTCAGCTCTGGGTTGTCAATCAGCCTTCCTCAAGGCTGCATCAATTAGTTTAAAAATATTGAATGTAATTTTGCCTGACACAACATATTGCAGCTACTGCAAAATATAATTTATTTTAGAAGAAGAAATAATTAAACTAATTTGCATGTCAGTCAGCTGAACTGAAATGCCAAGGGAGGGGCGTGGGACCCATGGGGGATCCAGCCCCTGGACACAGCACCTGCCACTGGGCATTAGGTGAGGTCAGCCTGGGCCTCGGTCCGAGCAGTAGCTGCGTCTGGATGGACAAATATTCAGGCAGCAGGAGGGCCCACTGGCATTGCATCTAGACCACGCACTGGACTTAAGAGTCGGGAGACCTAGGACCCAACCTCAGTTCTGCCACTGACTTGCCTGTGGCTTTAGACAAAGTCTTGCCCCTTTCTGGGCCTCAGTTTCTCCATCTACAAAATAGGTTTAGGGAATTCCCTGGCAGTCCAGTGGTTAGGACTCTGTGCTTTCACTGCCGGGGCCCCGGTTCGATCCCTGGTCGGGGAACTCAGATCCTGCAAGCTGTGTGGCGCGGCCAAAAATTAAATTAAAAAAAATGGTTTTAACAAGACCTCCTTTATGGGTTGTTTTCAGGATCCAATGATGTCATAGATAAGAAAGTTTGTTATAAATTGGAAAATCCTGCACAAAGAGGAATGTTAATTAATTGATGGATTTCTTATTTTATACTAGAAACATTTAAGTTGGTAAAAATTACGCATTATTATCAATTATTACAAATGATGCTAACTGTGATCGGGAGGGGTTTGGAGGAAGCCAATCAGAGGCGAGATACCCGGTTGGACCTCCCCCAGCACCTGCCAGTCACCCCAGGCAGTAGTTTGCAACACTTGCTATTGATACATATTAGATTCACCTGGAGCTGTTAAACAAACCGTCAACGGGCTTCCCTGGTGGCGCAGTGGTTGAGAGTCTGCCTGCCGATGCAGGGGACACGAGTTCCCTGCGCGTCCGGAGCCTGTGCTCCGCAACGGGAGGGGCCACAACAGTGAGAGGCCCGCGAACCGCCAAAAAAAAAAAAAAAACAAAAACATCAATGACCAAGGCTTGGGCTTAGAACATTTTAAAGGCTTCCCAGGTGATTCTAATAGCCAAGTTGAAGACTGCCACGATGTCAAGAGCACAGGATGCTGACTTAGGGCTGGACCACAAGCTCTGGGGGGTCCAGACCAGCTCCCAATTCAGGGGTCTGTGGGATAAGCTCTGTAGGTGGCAACTTTAGCGACGTAGAGGCACACCTCTCGGCTGCCCTGCCTCTCAGATCTGCCAAATCCTCACGCCAAAAAGGATTCAGGGCCTTCCCAAGAGGTGATCCATGACATTTGAAAGGAGGAGATAGGACAACAGCAAGACGGTAAGGTAAGGATGTTCTAACTAATCTTATTGTGACAAACATTGCAATATCTACATTTATTTTACACCTTAAACTTACACGGTGTTATATATCAATTACATCTCAATAAAGCTGGGGGAGAAAAGAGGTAGGAGAGGCCCAGCAGAACCCAGAGGAATGCTACAATAATGGGGGTCTCACCAGCAGTGGTCCCAACCCTCCAGCAGAGTGTCTGCCCACTGAGGATCTTATCCTACTCTGAGGTCCCCCTTCTGCATGGCCCCATAGGACCCTGTCTCTCCCTCCAGCCCTGCACACCCCACCCGCTGCAGGGGAGGGGCCCTGGCCACCCCCTACCCTCCTTCTGCCTCAGTGGGGAGAGAGGTGCCTGATCCTGACAGCGGACCTCAACCTCCCCTCCGAAGCACCCCCCGGCTGGCTGTTTAAGTTCTCTGGCAAAACACTCTTAAAAATAACAGCTCACCCGACATTCCCAGTCACGACTGCCATCTCCCACCCCCAGAAAATCCCCCACTAATCGCTGAAGCAGCAGATCTGGGTGAGCTGAGAAGATAAGGCGCCCCTGCCTAAGGGGAGCTCCAGAGGGGAGTCGGGGTCTGAGTTAATTAAGGACTCCCCCCCTCCCCCTGCTTCCTTTCCCTGACCCCCCGCAGGAGGTGGCTGCACCTGCCTCCCAATCTCCATTTCTCTTTTTATCAGCACAGGAGCAGCTGCAGTCGGCATCCAGTGGGGCCCTGAGTTCAGAGAAGGAAGCAGCCGCCCAGCCCCGACTTGCCCCCAAAACTCATGGGATTCCTGGCTGCCTGGAAGCTTCCAGGCTGCCCCCAAAATAGCTCCCTGTCAGCCGGGTCAGAGACCCAGCCTTCAGGTCACCTCTTGGAAGCGGGTAGTTTCCTCTCCCAGTGGATGTCCTTGATTTCACTGGCGGGTAGAACATGTCAGTAATGAACTCATGGCTAAGATAGCCAAGGACAGGGCACCAGTAAACACTCAGGGGTCTGGGTGGGGGGCTATAAAGGGCCAACATTCAGGGTGCTTCTCGGATGAAGTATCCCAACAGCCTAGGGTCACTGAGTGTCATTCAAGGATATCTGTTGATTTAACAAATCCTTATGTAACACTTATGTGCTATGTACACAGTTTTAAGTGCTTTGCACCTATTAACTCAATTTGTCCTCTTAACCAACCTGTTACTAGTAGCTCCATTTTGTAGGTAAGAAAACTGAGGCACAGAGAGCTCAAGTGACCTGGCATGGATCACACAGCTACTAAGTGACAGAGTTGAGATTGGAACCACTTGGCTCCCAAGTCCTTGCTCTTAATCTCTATGCGCTGTTCATTTTCCAGGTGTGGAAACTGATACCAGAGCGGGTCAAACACTGTGTCAGAGACAGAGCCATGCCTGAAATTCAAGACTCTTTCTGTCTAAATGTTTCCAGGCTTCATTCATTCATTCAACAAATCTATTAGAACCAGCTCTATGCCACATCCCACAATGCTGGGGACCCAGGGGTTAATACAACAGAGGCCTTGACCTCAAAGACATTGCAGTTGGAGGAGTGGGGACTTTGTGGCTTTGCTGAGGACCTTGGCAAAGACCCACCTCCAGTGGACTTGTCTTGCCCTCTCATGATCAGGTCTTAAAAGAGCAGAGACAGCTTTAGTTGTCAGCTGATCAATTCTTTAACTTTAGCATGTTTTTTAGTTTCCCTTATGCAGTTTGGGGATAGAAATTGTACCAAACCATAGGATTTCTGCAAGGATACCTGAAATAATGGATACGGATACTCCAGGAGAAATCTGTGCACTCCACGGTGATGGAATGGAGATGGCAATGTTGATTGTAGGGTTGTTGGAGGTGGGAGTGGGGGGTGGTGATGTGATAGTGATGTGGGTGATGATGGCGGAGGTCATGGTGTATTGGTGGGGCTGGTAATGGAAGTTGTGGTGGAGATGGTGGAGATAGTGAATGATTGGTGATGATGGTGGTAATATTGATGATGGTGGCCACAGGGGGGTGATGGTGGTGGTAAGGGTGGTGAGAGTGATGGCCTTAGTGTTTGTGATGATGGTAGAGATGAGGAAGGTGGTATTAGTCAATGCAGTGGTGGTGGCGGCAGCGATAATTCTAATGGTGATAGTATTGATAATCTAATGGTGATGGTAACAAAGGAGTGGTGATGGCATTGGTGATGGTGATAGTGGTGAGGATGGTGATGGTGGTACTGATAGTTATGTTGCTAGAGGTGGCAATAATAATGCTAATGGTGGTGATGGTTTAATGGTAGTAGTGGTACTAGTAATGGTGATGGTGAAGGTAGTAATGGTGGAGATGGTGACGGTGTTGGTGATGGTGATGGGGTGGTACTGGTGATTACGGTGATGGAGGTTGTGGTGATGATGCCAGTGGTACCAGTGCTAATGGCAGTGGTGGTGGTGGCAATAGTGACAGTAATGGTGATGGTTACAGTGGTGATCTAATGGTGGTGATGATGATAGCAATGGTGGTGGTGGTGATGACCCAGTTAGCCAGACATCCTTGGTCCTGGTCCTAATATGAGCTTGATCAACCCACAGATCTCTCAGTGTGACCTCACTGCCTACTCTTGTCCTAGCAGTAGATGGGGGGGGGGTTGTCTAAATCTCACACTTGATGCCTCCCACCCTACGGCTGTGCTCTTGTTACAGACAATCATGCCCAGCTATCCCGGGCATCCCTAAGGATCCGAATCCTGGATGTGAACGACAATCCCCCAGAGCTGGCCACACCCTACGAGGCAGACGTGTGTGAGGATGCCGAGCCAGGCCAGGTAGCACTGAGGGGCTGGGGACTGGGGGTCGCTGTCAGGACTGGCCAGGACACCCTCTACTCAAGCCCAGAGTGGGCTTGGCCTCACCTCCGCTCCCTGCCCCCTCTTCACCCTTCAGCTCATCCAGACCATCAGTGTGGTAGACAGAGACGAGCCCCAGGGCGGGCACCGCTTCTACTTCCGCCTGGTGCCCGAAGCTCCCAGCAGCCCTCATTTCTCTCTGCTCAACATCCAAGGTGAGTTATCTCAGAACAACCAAATCCTAGGATCCATGGGGGGAGGGGCTTAGCCTCCCCAACCCCTTCCCATATTACAGAGGCGCCCAGAGGGCCAGTGGTGGGTCCAAGATCACACAGAAAGTCTGAGCCAAGCTGGAGATGTTACCCAGCCTGCGAGCCAGACCCTGAAGAACAAGCAGGAGGTGGGTTGGCTGAGTGGAGGAGGGCTTCCCAAGGATAGAGAATGGTAGATGGAAAGATACAGAGAGGGAATCCATGAGGAGTGGGGCGGTGGCCCAGCATCCAGGGTGGAAAGAGCCCCTGATCTAAGTGAAGATTGGAATCAGCCACACGCACACACTCCCACCCCTCCGTTTACAAAGTGCTTTATCCCACTCGCGTTTCTCTTTACATCCTCACGATCACCTTGGGAGGTGGTTTTCTTACCCCTCCCCCCATTGTGCAGGTGATGAGACTCTAAGAGGATAAGGGACCTACCCAGGGTCATATAGGGAGTCAGTGGTGAGGCTGGGACTCAAACCCACACCTGTCTTAGTTCCAATGTACTTCCTGCTTGCTACCTTGAAAGCAAACTGCCCCTCCCATCCTGAGCTGATCCCATTGTGAGACCCACCCCTGCAAATTCCCCTTCAGTGAGAAGTTGAGGTCTGAACCTTTGAGGAGTAGACTGGGGGACGGGGTGGTCAAAGAACTGGGAGTGAGGGACCTGGGTCCCAGCCCAGGCTCAGTTGAAGGCTTTCTATGCAACCCTAATGCCTGCCTCAGTTTCATCATCTGTAAAATGGGGCTGAAGATGCCGGCCAGGCAGCTAGGTGGTCCCAGTGAGATGTGGGTTACAGAGGTATATTGTCAGTACCTAGAACATGGCCTTTCCTTCATTCAGCAATTATTTGTTGACCATTTATTGAAATACAGTCCCTACATGTCAGGCACTGTTCTAGGTCCCGAAAATGCAGCGGCATGCAAGACAAAATCCCTGCCTTCATGGAGTTTATATTCTACAGAGGGGAAACAGAAATTAAACAAATGAATATTATGATGGGGTTGGTAAGTGGCTGGCAGGGAGGAATAATGCAATCTTCACGAGTCTGGACTTTGTTCTATTCAGTGCTGGACCCTGGGTGCCTGGCACATAGTAGGTA
This sequence comes from Grampus griseus, assembly GCF_964374135.1. Lineage (NCBI taxonomy): Eukaryota > Metazoa > Chordata > Mammalia > Artiodactyla > Delphinidae > Grampus > Grampus griseus. The sequence goes on along the minus strand of NC_139008.1, from coordinate 74,355,020 downwards.
TTCAAAAATTTGTGTTAGGGAATTCCCTGGCAGTCCACTGGTTAGGACTCCAAGCTTCCACTGCAGGGGGCACGGGTTTGATCCCTGATCGGGGACCTAAGATCCCGCAAGCCACGCGGCGTGGCCAGAGAAAAACATATAAACAAAAGCGTGTTAGACAAAACAGGAGGAAATAAAGCAAGGCAAGAGTAGAAGCTGTTTTAAATAAGGTGATCTAGGAAGGCCTCTCTGAAGGAATCAATAGTGAGTAGGGATCTAAAGGAAGTGAGGGGCTGAATGATCCAAGTGCAAGAAACAGCAAATGCAAAGACCCTGAGGTGGGAACAGGCTTGGGACGTTCAAGACCTGCATAGTTGGGGTGAGTGAGTGACAGGACTGGAGGAGATGCAGTCAGAGAGGTACTAGGGGCCAGATCACGTGGGTTCCTTCTGATCCTGTTCCAGGTCTGGTATCACCCCCAAGACCTTGACACCCCTTCCCTCAGTGGCTTCTGAAGCCAGACCCATCTGTATTTCCAGGAGTAATATTAAAAATATTTAACAACCAGTGCAGCTCAGATAATCAATCAGAAAGGACCCTGGTCATAAATAATTTGGAGTAGGACCATGGAGCCTCTGCTGAGCCAGGCTTGAACCCCTTAGCGACTTGATCGTGTTAAAGTTGGGGGTGTGCTTGAGGGAGAGGCTGAGGCAGCAGGGAAGGACTTGGGGGACTCAGAGTCATGGCTATTTAAACCTCTTTGGAAGTAGTTCAGTATTTTAAGAACTTTTAACGACTAGTGCTGCCCTGATTGCTCACTATGGCAGTGGTACCCCAAGCTGAGCGCCGGAGACACAAATAGCCCTGGACTGACCTCACCAAGTTCACAATCTTTCCAACCCGAGGGGCCTGAGGTTCTGCCCCAGCTGCCTCTCTTTGACGGGGGATGGGGGCTGGGGGCTGGGTTGGCCACCAGGGCTCCCATCCGGCGTGACCAGCTGCGTACAAGCCCTGGGAGCAAGGCCGGCAGCAGCGTGCTGAGGCCGGCACTGCCAGGAAAGGGCTCCTCCTCCAGTCCCCCGGCCCCTCCCACGGTGTGCCAAGCCCCCTCCTCCTCACCATATAAATATCCCAGTTGACAAACGGCTACCCCAACCCATCTGTTTCTTTGTACAAATTTGTAGCCAGTTTGGAAACGTGATTTATAAATATTGCTTTTGCAGCCAGGATTGACACTGATGTATGTCAGGCCAGATGGATGAATGCAGTGCTGGGCGCAGATCCTGCCTAGAAGGGTGGGGTAGGGGCCTGGGGTGGCCACTGGCTTCCCCAAATGAAGCCAGCTGCTGCCCAGGAGGGCAGCTGAGAGGGAAAGACATGGTGCTCAGGGATTTCCTCTTATGGGGTGAAAGAGTAGCAGGAACCAGAGCTCTCCAGACATATGGTTCCACGACCAAAGACAGCAACCCTGAGAAACAAATATGTCCTCTCCTCTCCTCTCCTCTGTTCTTGCTTGGGAATTAGAGGCTGAGTCAGAGCCATCCACTCATTTTTCAAATCTGTCCACTTCTCTGTGCCTCCACTACCACTCTTATTTCACATCTAGAACACACAGTAGCTTCCTAGCTGGTCTTCCACATCCACTGTTGTATTTTAGATTAGAGGCTCCCTTGCTTAGAAGGTAGGCTTAGCAAAGGCAGGGACCATGTCTGTCTTGTTCACTGCTGTATCCTCAGGGGCTAGAATAATCCTGACCTGTAGAGGGTGTTTAATTAGTATTCGCTATTGAATAGAGGGATGATATGCCACTAGGTTGCTTCTTTGCCCATCAATCGATGGCCTCCTGTTGCCTTTAAGAAAATCACCCAATTCCTTACCATGGCCTCTAAGACTTGCTGTTATGAGCCCCTGCCTCCCCCTCCAGCCTCTCCTTGACTCGCTCTAGTCATCATCCTTATCCCTCCAGCCGCAAAGGACTGCTCTCAGTTCCCTGAGTTCCTATGCCTCTTCTAACCTCAGGACCTTTGCATGGACTATTCCCTCCCCTAGAATTCATTGTTCAGGGCTCACAATAATATCATTTCTTCCAAAAAGTTCTCCCTGATCCCCCAGACTGGTCAGATCCTCTGTTAGATGCTCTTCCTATACTTTTCCTTCTTAGCACTCACCATGGTTTGCAATTGTACACTAAATTGTGAGCTTATTTGATTAACCTTTGTCCCTCGCATCAGAATACAAGGCCAGATCCAGGACTATGGTTGATTTAGCTCCCCATTATTCCCCACCCCCCATGACTAGCATGGTGCCAAGCACAGAGTAGTTACTCAATAAAGATTTATTGGATGGATGGATGGATGGACGGAGGATTCGATGGGTGGCTGGAAACGGTAGCTATGCCACCAATTCACGGGATAAATTCAGACAAGTCCCTTCTGTCTGAGCCTCAACGTCCATGTATGTAAAATGGGAATAATGTTACAACTCTTGGTGGTTGTGAGGATTAAACATTTCTAGGTACTTAAAGTATCTACCCAGTCCTCGATACATAAGAAGTATGCGGCCAGTGCAAAGGAGCCCCACGCCGTTCCTTCTTTTCCTCATCTTGCCCTTGAGCCTTTCTTTCCCAGGGGAAGGCAGATGTTGTCACAGCTCGGTTGACTCACCCTTTGGCAGGAGGGCTAGAGTTCAAGCCGGAGCTTGAGGAGCTGACCCAGGACCACCAGTTACCCTAAAAGATGTGGTTCGTTCAAGCATCATTCTTCAAGGCTGGCTCAGTGCCAGGGAAGAGACAGGCACACGCTACCTTAACACAGCATGACAAGTGCTGTAACAGAAGCGTGCGTGGCGCCTGCACAGTCAGAGCAGGGAGGGGGAAGCCATAAATCCTTCCTTCCCAGGGAAGCGTAGAAAGGAGGCCACAGAAAAGAGGTGACATTTAGCTGGAGCATGACGGATGAGGAATTCGCCCAGGCAAGAAAGTGGAGAGGGTGTTCCAGCTAGCAGGAACTTAGTGAAAAAAGGCAGGGCAGCCTAGACAGAGCGCGGGCGTGGGGTGTAGCACGTGGGGGTGGGGCATGAAAAAATTAACAACCAGCATTCACGCAGCATTTCTACGTGTTAGGAACTGTTCTAAGGGTTATGTGCTAATTACACTGTTTAATCCTCACACCTACGTGATGCTATTTTCCTCCATTTCGGATGAGGAAACTGAGATCCAGGGAAGCTAAATGAGTTTCCCAAGCTAGTAAATGACCAACTCAGCATTAGTTATTAACATTTTAATGGAAATTTTCAAAGGTGTATACAAGTAGATAAAATAACACAGTGAACTCCTATGTGCCCATCACATGAGCTTTAACCCATGACCAGTCTTGTTTCAGCTGGACCTCCAGTCCACTTCACAGGTGTGCCCAAGGTCACAAGTCGGCCCTTCCAAGGGCTCTTCTTCCTGCTTTGTGTTCATGATGGGGAAGGCCAGGCAGGCGCACTGAATTGGGGGCTGCGGGGAAGAGGCTGAGTTAACTGGGACCGCAAAGCTGGGGAAGGGACCCAGGCTGTCAAGGTCTGAGGTCAGGGAGACCAGCCTGAAGCCTGCGAGGGCAGAGAGAAGGACTCAGGAGGGAGGCCTGGGCCCCCAGCGGGAAGCGGGACCCCTTTTGTGGAGCTGGCTGTCAAGGATGGGAGCAGCAGGGAGCTGGGCTCTGAGTACTTCTCGACTACCGCATTGGCAGCCACCAGAATGACAGAGGGTCAGTGATGGCCTGGCCCATGCAGGAGAGGTGTGGAGGGGTCACCGGGGCGGGGGAGCCCGTGCTCTACACCCACCCCCCGAGTCCTGACTGGCACTCCCAGCACGAGGCCAAAGCAGTGCGATGAGTATGACTCATGTGAGTTCACTGTTCCCTCTGGCCATTATGCATCAAAAGGAAAGAGACCGGTGAGGTGACCTTGGTACCCTGGGGCGTCCCCATCAGGCCCCTGGCCCTCCAGGCTCAGCTCTTAAAGAGACTCCTGACAGAACCATGCCTCAGTCAAAGGCAGGTGCCAGCCTGTGTTCCCCGTCTTCTCTGATGACCCAGAGCTTGTCAGTGCCCAGGAAGCCACAACCCAAGGACCACAGGACCCCAGGATCAGGATGCATGGGACAGCTGGGGTGGAATCTGAGAGAAAAAAAGGCTGTTGAAACAAAAGGCAAAAACAATTTTCTTGATATAGCCAGGGACAGGACCTTGGCACCACTGGGGACAAAATCTTGGAATAGCTGAAAACAGAATTTTGAGACAGCTGGGAATAGAAGCTTAGGACAGCTAAGGACAGAATTGAGGGCTCTATGGCTGGGCACAGGACCTTCAGGCAGCTGGGGGCAGAATTTGGGGAGAGTCGGTCACAGAATTTTAGGAGATCAGGGAATAGACCCATGGGTCAGCTGGGAGACAGTAGCTGGGGGCAGAGTGAGGCAAATCCCGAGGTGGAATTGGGAGGTGACTGGGACGGGGGAGGCCGAACCCAAGTCACACACCACTCCGTTTCTTCGAAGCAGACAATACAGCCGCGGTGCACACGCAGCACATGGGCTTCAACCGGCAGGAGCAGGACGTGTTCTTCCTGCCCATCCTGGTGGTGGACAGTGGGCCGCCCACGCTGAGCAGCACGGGGACGCTCACCATCCGCATCTGTGGCTGCGACAGCTCCGGCGCCATCCAGTCCTGCAACACCACGGCCTTTGTCGTGGCCACCTCCCTCAGCCCTGGAGCCCTCATCGCCCTCTTGGTCTGTGTCCTCATCCTGGTCGGTAAGTCCACCAAGAGCCAGCCCCCCCCCGCCCGACTGGCCCCCATCCTTGGGCCCTGGATGTCCTTCCTGAGGTGCCCCCATGGGGGTCTCACTTTCCCTCCCCGTCCTAGGAAGGGCTGGCTCGATTGATGTCCAGGTTCTAACCTGCAGCTCCTACGAGAAGCCTCCTAAGTACGGAGCAGCCCTACCACCAACTCCAGAAGGTGTCAGCCCCCAGCTGAGACTAAGTTCATGCTGGCCCACCCTCTACATGGCCCAAAGTCTCTCTAATTTTGAAAAACCAAGCCTATTTTTTAACATTCTCTCATGTCTATTGTCCTATTTTAGTCTTTATGTAGTACTTTTAGTAAAAAAAGGGCTCTTGGGAACCTCACAACCCCTCAGCCAGATGTATCATCCCCATTTTTTAGATGACAAAACTGAGGCTCAGAGTCGTTAAGTGGCTTGCAAAAGGGGACCCAGTTCATCTTCTGACTTGAAATCAGGCCTTTTCACCCTGTGTTCCCTGCTCCTTTAACTACTCCACCTGCTGGGAATCTAAACTGGGGGCAAGACTTTGAGGCAGCTGGAGTAAAACCTTAAGACACTTGGGAAGGGGGCAAAAATCTACTCAGGTATCAGTTCCACCAGCAGCCAGTTGAACCCCCCAGAGTGTCCCCAGGGAAGAGGTCAATTTTTTCAGGAGCTAAACTGGATTCAGGTGGCCGCAATGCCGCCTCTCACTGTTAAAGCAGAAAGGCCTCACCTCAGTCCTGACTACTGGACAACAGTCAGAGCTGGAGGAACTCCAGGGAGGGCCAGATGGCAGGTCCCAGGTTTGCTCAGTTCCCTGGGAGATTCAGCTGCCTCCCACGCCTCACCACCCACCCCTGGGACCTGCGGAGGTCCTGGGCAGGCCCCTCCTAGCTGGGAGGCCCCCCCCTCCTCTCCACTCCCCAGCCCGTGGCTCAGAAACCCTTTTTCCAGAGGATGCACTTTACAGCGGTTTCATTTTCCGAGGCAGTGCAAACAAATTTCTGCCTAATTGCCCACAAACGAAGAAAGTGCACATCAGTGCTCTAAAGGTGATGGGCAGAATCACTGATCAGGCCTGGCACATCTGTCTCCTGCCGCCCGCGCTTCCCACCATCTGCTCTCACGGGCACCCCCCTCCGCAGCTCCCGGCCTCCAGCTTCAGAAGCCGACCATCCATCTTTCCCACTTCTCTCCTGACACCTTTCCTCCCTCCCAACCTGCCCCTGGATCCCACCTCCTTCCCGGTCATGATCCACCTTGTTAGGTCGTGAGCCAGCACCCTGCCCCATGGCCCTCGCAGCTGGTTCTGCCCACTGGCCTGGCCTGAGCTGTTTGGAGCTGCAAGAAGAATCCAGTGCCTGAGAGGATACCCAACACATGTCTGTCCATCCATCCACCCACCTATCCATTTAATTCTCTCATTTGCTCGTCGGTTCCTAATTTATCCGTCCAGTGAGTACCCCCACCCATGTGCTAAATTATTCTAGGCACTGGGATTCATCAGTGAAAGAAAGATACAAAAAGCCCTGAGTAACTGGAAAGTTGAGGTTGCCATCGCTGAGACTGGGAGACTGAGGGTGGGAAGGGGGAAAGATTATCCTTTCAAATTTGGACACATTAAGTTTGAGATTCTCCTGGTCAACCCCGGGGACTTGCTAGAGAGGAAACTGGATGTACAATCTAGATTTCAGAGGAGAAGTCCAGGCTGGAGGCTGCAATATGGGAGTTGTCAGCCTCTAAATGGAATTTAAAGCCACGAGACAAGGAAAGCGACAAGAGAGGGGGTGTGGAAAAAAGACCAAGGACTGAGTCCTGGGACATCTGATGTTAAGAAGTCAGAGAGGAGAGGAGAAGAGAAGCTTGCTTATAAGGTTGAGAACGAGTTATCAGTGAGGTGGGAGGAAGAAGAGTATGCAGAGTCCTGGAAGGCAAGTGAAGAAAGCCAAAAAGATCTGCTCATCCTTGCATCACCCAGGTCTCCATCCAATTCTTCATTCAGTCAATCATTCAACAAGCATGGTTCTCTTGCTTACTGCATGCCAGGCACCACTCTCGGGGAACGTTCCCCAGGTCCCCGAGAGCAGTTCACAGTGTGTATTTTGAGGCGGAGTGAGACTGACATCTTAACATGGCAGGTCTGTGCTATGAATGAGCAGTGACTTTCAAACCTGAGCTGCCTGGGCATTACCTGCAGGCCTTATTGAAACAGACTGCTGGGCCCCACCCAGTAGATCTAGGACAGGACCTGAGAATATGCATTTCTAATAAGTTCCCAGGAGATGCTGATGCTGGTCCAGGGTCCGAACCAGGGGATAGAGAGGAACCCCTCATCAGGGGAGCTTGGAGGTGATATCCTGAACCCGGCCTTGAGCTCTCAGGGAAGGGCTCCTGCAGGAGATATCTGGACCAGAGACCCAGAGGGCGAATAGGGTGTTCAGGGCTTCTGGAGTGGACAGAGGAGGGCAAGGGTGAAAGAGAGGTCAGGGTCAAGGACATTTCACTCCCCCCAGACCTCAGCTGCCCCATTCCCATCGCCACCCCCCAGCACCCAGAGACCTCAAGGGGATGTATCTCTTCATAGAGTTAAGGATGGAGACCTCAGAGTTTGGGTCCAGCCCTCAACACCCATGAAATCTCTTAACACTGCTCTCTGTCCCCACCCCACCCCCAGTGGTGGCATAGGCTTGATTTGCACACCTCCCAAGATGGGCAGCTCACTACCTTTCCAGATAGCCAGCTACGGTCTGACTGTGAGAAAGGTATTGTTGCACAGAAATCTAGGAAATTTGCATGAGCATTTAGGCTGAGCCAGCTCTGCTGGGGAGGAGGGGAAGGGTGGTCCCCGGACTGCCCTGGGGGGGCGCTGCCCTCACGCGCCCCCTTCTGTCTCCCGCACAGTGCTGGTGCTGCTGATACTCACCCTCAGGCGCCACCACAAGAGCCACCTGAGCTCGGACGAGGACGAGGACATGCGGGACAACGTCATCAAATACAACGACGAGGGGGGCGGCGAGCAGGACACCGAAGCCTACGACATGTCGGCACTGCGAAGCCTCTACGACTTCGGCGAGCTCAAGGGCGGCGGCGACGGCGGCGGCGGCGGCGGTGGCGGCGGCGTGGGCCCGGGCGGGGGCCCGGGGAGCCCCCCGCAGGCCCGTCTGCCTTCGGAGCACCACTCGCTGCCGCAGGGGCCGCCGAGCCCCGAGCCGGACTTCTCGGTGTTCAGGGACTTCATCAGCCGCAAGGTGGCGCTGGCGGACGGGGACCTGTCGGTGCCGCCCTACGACGCCTTCCAGACCTACGCCTTCGAGGGCGCGGACTCGCCAGCCGCCTCGCTCAGCTCGCTGCACAGCGGCTCGTCGGGCTCCGAGCAGGACTTTGCCTATCTCAGCAGCTGGGGTCCCCGCTTCCGGCCCCTGGCCGCCCTCTACGCCGGCCACCGCCCAGAAGGCGAGGCCCCGGCCTCCTAGCCCGCCCTCCCTGCAGCCCAGGACCCAACTGGACCCCAGGACAAAGCACGTCCCCTGCTCACCCCCTTCCCCCAACCCTCCCAGGGCGGCGGGACAGGAGGGGGACCTTGTTCGGGCAGCGGACTCCCCGACGGCATCCCTCCCCTGGGGGGGCGGGGGGGCGGGGGGGGGTTGGGCAGCTTTTGCCCAGAAGTGCGGGAATTATGACCAACATCATTAAAACTGCAGCGAGAACGGGCACTGCGTGGCTCTGGGGTTAGACAGGGAGAGAGGGTGGTGTGGAGCCCTCCTGGCTTAGGGGAGAAGCTGGGGGGAGGATGCTGCAGAAGTGCCAGCCCAGGAATGCCCCATCAGAGTTAAGAGGAAAGAAGGGCTGTTCGTTTACTAAGCGCCTACTGTGTGCTGGGCCTGTACAAAGACCATCTTAGTCATCACACAAACCTTGAGGTGGGGCCCTGCAGGTAACAGTTGGAGAAAGCCACCCAGAGAAGTGGCTGGGACCTGTCCAAGGACACCTTGCCTGTGTACTGTGGAGCCACAGCACTTACCGGCTACCTGGCCTTGGGCAAGTTACCTCTCTTCTCTGGGCCTCAGTTTCCTCCTGTGTCAAACGAGGCAAATAGCAGAACCTACCTCGAAGAGTCTTGAGGATAAAAAGGCTTCGTATGTGTCAAGTGGTTAGGACAGTGCCTGGCACATAGTAGGTGCTCAATAAATGTTAGCCTTTGATACTGTTATTATCTTTGTTGTTATTAGAAGCCCAGCATGTCTGCCTCCCGGATCTGAGCTCTCTCCCCCTTTTCCCAACATCTCCAAGGATATAGAAAACCTGACTATTGGTGTTGCTTCTGCTCTGAGTCGGGGATAGGGACGTTCCCAGAAATTGGAGAGCCTTCCGGTGTCTCAGGCGACACTGGAATAGGACACCTGGCAGGCGTGTGATGACAGACCAAGAGATGACAAGGTGGGCAGCTCCAGGACTTGGATGAAGTGGGAGGGTTGATGGGAGATGGAAGGGTCAGAAGCCACTGAGTGTGATGGGGACCTTATCTGTTTGTTCTGGGAACCCAGCAGTTTCCCCATCCATGGACCCAAGTTAAGAACCCCAGGGCTGAGTCACCACTAAGAGCCTCCAGCTCTGAAACCATTGGATTATAAGATACAGGTTATTTGTCCTCCTGCCCCACACCCAAGTGATTAATTCATTCTACATTGATTGGCTGTGAATTCCAGCTCCTGCTAGGTGAGCATCCTTCATCAAGGTTCTCAACTGCTGAAGCCTCAGTTTCCTCATCTGTAAAATGGGGCTAATGATAGCCCCTACCTTAAAGGATGTTAAGAGGCTTAAAGGAGATAAAGAATGTTAAGCTCCGATCCCAGTGCCTTCCTGCCACATTGAAATTGCTCAATAAATAAATGCTCATTTGCCTTATTCTCTTACCCTCCCAGGGAGCATTCATTCATTCCCTCCACATTTGCCAAGGTCCAGTGTGACAGATCCGGAGATAGTCATTATGTCCTGAGTGCCTTGCCTGTATTATCTCACCTAAGATACTGTCAGCCCCAGTTCACAGGTGAGGAAACTGAGGTTCAGAGAGTAGTAACCCGTGCAAGGTTACACAGAGCGTGAGTAGTTCCTGCCTTCCAGTAACTTCCAACCTGGGTTGGGGCAGGAGGCAGGGGGCCAGAAGCAGCCAATAACAATGCATTGGGTAAGAGTTGTAGCAGAATTAACAGAAAAAGATCCTGGAAACACCGAAGAAAGATTGAATAATTTCCAGAGGAGGTGACTCCAACTGGATCTTGAAGAATGAGTATGAGATGTACGAGATGGCCAAGCAAGAAGACATTCCAGGCAGAAAGTAGAGCATCCTCAAAGGCTGGGGACAGGGGGGCAGCAGGAAGCATGTGGCAGCTTCAGGAGTAGTGTGTGGTCCCCAGAGCTGGACCACTGGGAGGAGGAATAGTGAGATGTGAGCAGGGAAGGCTGCTTGGAGGTGGGTTGCGAAAAGACCTTTAAGGCCAGGCTAAGAAAGGATGCTTTGTTCAACTTGACCATGTCTCCTAAAGTCCCCTGAGGGATAGGGGGTTAGTGTGGTTAGCCCAAGTGGGGACGCATCAGGACCCTCATGCATATAGGAGCCTTAACCCACGGTTCCTGTAGCTCATGATATGAATGGGTATTGTAATTCGGGGACCACTGGGGTGATGTGTGATCCCCTCTCTCACCCATGTGTGCCCAGCTCTCACGTACAGAATCCCAACTATTCTCAGGTTGGTTATTGCCATCTCCATTGTAGACAGGGAAACTGAGACCCAGACCCAGAGGAGTAAAGTGACGGGCTCAAGGTCACCCAGCGGGTAGGGGACAGAGCTGGGATAACACAGGACCTCTGATTCCAAGTCTCTGTTCCTTCCACATATGCCCGTTGCCTTGACAGACTCTGACCCTGCCGAGAAGGCGATTACAGGCAGGTTATGTTTCCAGAGGGACGAACAAATACAGAGTCACAAAAACCCCTGAACATCTTGTCCAAACCCCATACATGGGGAATGATTTTCTCAAGGTCACACAGGGTTAAAGAGCTTACAGAAATAAAAAAACATTATTCATCCAGAGTCACCTTCTGAGCCTCTGGCTCTTCCGTTTTCCAGCTGTGTGACTTCAGACAAGTGTTTTACCCTCTCTGTGCCTCTGTTTTCTTATCCAAAAAGTGCACCCACTAGAACACCTACTCCACAGGGTTGCAGCGAGGATAAAATGCAGAAATAACCACTGACACTTACTGAGCATTTCCCACACGCCAGGCACTGCTCTAAGCACTTCACGTGAATTAACTCTTTTAATCCCTCACCAGCCCAGTGAGGTAGCCCTCATTTTATAGGTCAGAAAGTGAGGCACAGAGAGGTTAAGTAACTTGCCAAGATCAAACAGCTAATAAGTGGAGATGCCAAGATTTAATGGGAACGCTCTGGCCCCCAGAACCTACACCGTCTGCAGCACTCACAGTGCCTGGCACAAAGGAAGCATTGGACATGTGGCCTGGGAGTATCTGATGTCCCCGCCTGTGTCCTGGGAGAACTTCACTCACCGCCACATTCTACAGCCTGTGGGAGTCCTCAAGCCTCCCCGTGATTTCTGCTAATAGTGGGGTGGGGATGGAGGGATAGATCACGTTCCCTTAATCCCCTCTGCTTCCAGCTCCTGCACCTGCATTTGCCTCCTCCACTGGGCCCTGAGCCAACCCAGGAGTGAAATACGTGAGTCCGGCCCCTTCTCTGGGTTCCACAAGGTGTCCACTAATGCCCCGCATTTCGTGAGCTTTGTACACTTTTCTGATGGTTTGGGGTCACAGACAAGGGCCTGGTTGTGGCGTACACAGACTTTAACCATCGCCTTCATTGGTTGCCACCACTTTCCCCCACGAGCTCCGTTTCCTCTCCCTGTGTTACGCAGAGCACAGCCACCCCAGCTCCAGGCTCTAATTGGGCACACCCGACTCTATCACGGAGCTCAGAAAACAAAGAGCCTTCCCTTTCCCGTGTCTGCCCCCCTTTCAAGGCATCTGAGAAAATGAAAAGAAAAAAATTTCCCTTTTATTGTCATCATCTCCATCACTGTCGTCAGCACGGGATAGAAGAGCAGTCAGGGTCATGAGCAAGAATCGATATATAATTGGCCAAGAGTTTTAGAAGCAGGGATGTTAATGACAGTGACAGTGATGGTAATAAGGATGGTGACAGCGCCCATACATGGCGCTTGCTGCGTGCCAGGCACTGTTCTAAGCCCTATATGTAATTAGTACTAATACAGGTAAAACCCATGCAAGGTGGACTCTTTGTTTACTGTGTTTAGCGCTTTATTTAAGTGGCCTTGTTTAATTTTAAACAGGTACATCATTAGCCCCATTTTATAGATGATTTATAGATGAGGAACCCAGGGCTCCTGGGTTTATAGATGAGGAACCCAGGGCTCACAACTGGGGAGGGACTAACTCTGGGATACAGAGCGTATAAGGGCTGGGACCATTTCACACGCACCCCACCACAATTCTGAGCGGAACCAGGGCAGCTCGGATTCTGAGTGGAGTTTCTGGGAGAGTGTGGGGAGGGGAGAGAAGCAGGTGGTGAGAAGGGGAGGCACTTGAGACAGATGGCAGAGCTGGGCAGCAAGGTGGAGTCCAAGCCCGGGTCTGCGTCTCTGGTATGTCCCAACATGTGTGTGTCTGCACGTGGATGTGGGCACGCACGGAGAAGTGGGAAGGCAGCGCAGAGCACACAGGTCAAGAACTAACCTCCCACCTCCTGCTTCAGGCGGCTCAGAGAGCTGGCTGCTGTCACGGGGCGGCTAAGCGCTGCATCTGTCAGCCAGCCGTCATGACTGCCCACCCCCGGGTCACGAATCAGCAGCTCCACTTACCTCCTGCCAGCCAGCGCTCTCAGGCCAGCTCTGTCACTGGCCGCTGAGCCTTTGGAAAATGTAACCCTGTCAGCCCTCAATCGGAGGCAAGAGGGTTCACGCTTCAGTGCGTGCACAAGGCGGTACGAGTGCGCCCACGTACTCACGCCAGCACACAACACAGGCGCGTGTCTACCTTCAGACGTGTTGCTAGCTGGGTGCGCGTTGCAGACACACATGCTTGCAGCCATGCACGTAGAGCACACCCCTGCAGGTCTGCAGATGTGGTCACGTGCCCGCGCTCTATGCACGCACTAGAGGCACTCTCACGTGTGCACTGACACTTGTCCACAAAATTTGTACACAGCCTTCCATAGCTGTGTTCTCTTACATGCGTGTAAGTGTGTGTCCACTGTTACCCTTCCAGGAGCCAACACATTCCCTCATTCAGGCGTGCACATATACACATTCATGAACATATGTGTATCTCCAGACACTCCCAGGCAGGTACGTGGTACACATATGCATGTCCCCTCCCACGTGCCTGGTCACATGAGCTCATAGCTCCACGCGTGCATTCATAATGCAAATGCACATTTGCATGCGTGCACGGGAAAGCATGCGTACGTAGCCTCGGGAACCGTTGGTTACAATCTAACTGCATAGTGCCCAGAGGTGTATCTGCACGTGTGAGCACATAGGTCTGTGTGTACATAATACACACGATCACTCACAAGCATCTCAACACACAGGCGTCCTCCAGTAAGCGCTTGGATCTGCACCAAGGACACACACACATGCAATGGTACGTACCCCCGCACATCTGCCTGCCTACATGTGTGTACCTCCACTTTCACACCACCTGTCCTCAGGTACCTAACCACCTCTGTTCACATGCGCCTTCAGGCTGGCCCACCACGGCTCACCCACGGCCGTGCCACATGTGTCTAACTCCACACCCAATCATGCACACAGACAGACACGTGCCTCCGAAGCCCGTCTCCCACACGTGTGTGGGGTCAGAGCCCTGGCACGTGGGAGCACACACACCCACTCTGGGAAGCAGCACGTCCCAGCCCCAGATTGTCAGGTGTGCTGGGGACAGCAGGAATGGTGCCCACTCACAGAAATCACCACTCACGCAGAACTGCATCTGCCGCAAACGTCTCATCTGCTGTGCAAACGATGATTAAATGTTATTGTGCGAGAGAAAACGGCAAGGAGGGATTCATTAGCTTTATTGTCAGAAAGGACTCCCTGGGCTACAGCTCCCGTCTCCAAGGCTGGCTTAACCCCCTGAATGCTGGGGACATTGCGCTCCGACGTGGGCTTGTGGAAAATGAAGGCCCCGGAGACAGAGATCCCAGCGTTGGGCCCACATGAGCCAGCTGGGTGCAGAGAGCACTGGGAGGGAATCATGAGTCCAGGCAGCTGCTGCAAACGTGCCCCTCATTTGCTAGGTAGGCTTGGTCTTGTCGTTTCATTTATCAAATAATTTCTCCCCCCTACCATGTCCCAGGAATGCAGAGATACAGAGGCCATGGTCCCTCCTGGCTGCATGAGGCTTCTCAGATAGAGCAGGGCATTCCAGGCTGATGAAACAACTTAAGCAAAGACTTGAAGGCTGGGAGACACGGTAGTAGTGCCAGGCTTGTCCAGGAATCACTGGGCCTGGACAGGTCAGTTGGAGGACAGATTGTAAAGGGCCCAGTAAACCCTTCCAAAGAGCTTGGGCCTTTTCCCAAGAACAATGGAGAACCATGAAAGGTGTATGGAAAGGGTTGACAGATAAACTACAGGGTGCCCAGAGGTATTTGAATTTCAGATAAATAACAAATAGTTGGCCTAGTATCAGTATGTGCTAAATGTTACACAGGCCGTACTTATAATAAAACATGTGTCATTGTTTATCTGAAATTCACATTTAACTGGGAATCCTGTCTTTTTATTTGCCAAATCTGTCAACACTGTGTATGGATTTGCATTTTAGAGGGATCGCCCTAGCTTGCTCTGTCCAGGGTAGAGTAGAGGGTGAGAGAAGAGAACGAGACCAGTGAAGAGATGAGGAGCTCACATTCTCACCTTCTTCCTTAATCAGAAAACCCCCAATTTTCAGCCGGGCACATGGCCCTCTATCACAAGGACCGCATTTCCCCGTCTCCGTCACAACTATGTACTGCATGGACTGAGTCATAGTCAACACAATCTAAGCAGAATTGTTAAGTGGCGGCTTCTGGGAACACCTCCTTAAAAGACTGTTGACCCATGCTTTTAGCCTCTTTTTCCTGCTCCTTTCTCCTTTCTGCTGGCTGAACACAGCTGAGATGGCGAGCACTCAAGCAGCCACCTTGGGGGCTTGGCTTGGGTAAAGGAGTGGTGGGGATGAGTCCTCTTTCCCACTCCAAACCGAGAAAGAGGCTGAAACCCTGGGACCCCTCACTGAGACCTTTAGTGGCACCTGCTGTATGCAGAACACAGAGCCACGTGGGGAGAGGGGGAAAATGGGGAGAAAAAGATACGCTTGCTCTCGGGAAGGTGATGAAGCCCAGCCTTGCCAGGAGAGTTTAGATGAAGCTGAGATCTGGGAACAAGGGAGGGATTGGGAAAGGGACAGAGGTGAGGTTATCTAGCCCAGAGGAGGGACTGATGCCCTGAGGCCTTGAGGGCAGTGTGCTTAGCACTAGAGGGAGCTTAGTGGATTCCACCGGGCAGAGCGAAGATGTGGGATAGCCTGCTGATTACAGCACGGGCGCCTGTGAAATGGGTCTGCAGGAAACAGAAGAGCTATAGGAGAAGCGCTTTTTTAAAAGGTGTATTTATTTATTTCTTTGGTTGTGCCGGGTCTTAGTTGCGGCACGCGGGATCTTTGGTGCCGCGTGTGGGATCTTCCTGGCAGCATGTGGGATCTTTAGCTGTGGCATGTGATCTCTTAGTTGTGGTATGTGGGATCTAGTCCCCTGACCAGGGATCGAACCGGGGGCCCCCCTGCATTGGGAGCACAGAGTCTTAGCCACTGGACCACCAGGGAAGTCCCAGGAGAAGCGCTTTTAACGCTTCATATCCCCAGATCTGTTTGCTAGGACCGCTGTACCAAAGCACTAGAAGCTGGGTGGTTTAAACAACGGAAATGTATTATCTCACAGTGCTGGAGGACGGATGTCAGAAATGCAGGTGCCAATAGGGTTGGTTCCTAGTGTGTGGATATGTGGGCCTAGGTGAGGCCCAGGTATGTGAGGCTATGTGAGGGAAGGATCCGTGAGAGAGAGGCCTCTCTCCTTGGCTGGTAGATGGCTGTCTTCTCCCCTCTGTGCATGTCTGTCTCCCTGTCCAAATTTCCCCTTTTTATAAGGATACTAATCATACTGGATTAGGGGTCCACCCGACTCCAGGATGACCTCCTCTTAGCTAATCACATCGGCAATGACCCTATTTCCAAATAAGGACACATTCTGAAGTACTGCGGTTTAGGACTTCAACATATGAAGCATCCGCCATGCCAGCCTCAGCACCAGACAGCACCAGAGACACCGGGCTCACAGGCTCTTTAACGGGGGCCATGTGGGACTTCCGTCCTTTGGTGGAAGCTTGTACAGTCTGAGGGAGGAGGCCTTGGGACCCTGACCACAAGCTGGAATGGGGCATAGTTTTCTCCCTTCTTCTTTCTTACTGGTCGATTCTCTCACAACTTCACACTTAACCACACACACACACAAACATACGCATATATACACATCCTCACAGACTCTCTACTCAGAGAAAAGCCCTGAGACCCTCCCATATACATGAAGGCACATACACAAAGACACTCAGGCAGAACCCTCACACACAAAGAATCACGTGTGCATATACTCGTGCTCACAGCCACGGGGACACACAGAAACCACAACTCACACACATCTTCCAGATGCGTGCTAGCAGACCCACACAGGGACAGTGACCGCCACATCGATGGACGCACAGGGACATATCTATGGCCTCCCAATCCTACACGATGCAGACCTGCTTGTGCATTCTCACAGGCCCTTATAGCCACACACAGACACAGAACATATAGACAAAGGCTTTCCCATGCACACACACCCACACAGGGGCTGTCTGCACACACAGGATTGTTTAATCCTACTGTGGTTGGCAGAGCCTGGCATGCACACACCATCCCTCTGGCCTCACAGCTCACCATCCACTCCCTGGTAATTGGAAGCAATTTAATCCCCCACCTGCCCAGCCAATTGCAGTCTCCACAGAGCAGGCAGCAATCAAAGTGCCCCACCATGGAGGCAGCGAGGCAGAGAGTCCCCTCCCCACTCTGGTTTCCCCATCCACCTTTGTAGTTGAGATGGGATTTACTAACCTAGACGCGCGTGGGCGCGCGCGCGCACACACACACACACACACGCGTGCTGAAGTCTTGAGACTGTATACACCACACACACAATCATGTATACACAGAAACACACAATTGCATACACACACACAACCACACATAGAAGCATAGGAAGATAGATTACACAACAGATATTAAGCCACGGTGAGATAGAGGGTGTCTGTATCTACAAAGACACACGGTCTCTTGATCGGTGGTGTGAGTGTGTGTACATCGTTGCAAAAGTTCTACTAACGCGTGTGAACACATAGACATAGGGTGATACCTTGAGTTGGAGGACGTGTATACACAGCCATGCACAGATCTCCACGGGTGCTCAGTGAACACCCTCCTGGGGTCTGAGCATATGCACACCGAAACACAGTGACAGTAAGAAGGTACACAGCACAGGGACTTCCCTGGCAGTCCAGTAGTTAAGAGTCCACACTTCCATTGCAGGGGACACGGGTTCGGTCCCTGATGGGGAAACTAAGATCCCACATGCCACACGGTGAGGCCAAAAAAAAAAAAAAGGTACACAGCACAGAAACACAGGAGTAGGTGTACACATGCGTGCACACACACACAAAACACGCAAAACCCTCACTGGCCCATGGCATGTCCCTCCGAGGCCCATGGTCCACGTTTGCTGAACCCAGAGATGGCCCGGTTCCCTCCTCTGTCAGGGCGATTTCCCATGAAAGGGGGGGTGAAGACCCCACCTGTCAACCCGCTGTTTGTCACTCCATCATGACCGGTGTGCTGACATTCAAAGCCCGGCACTGCGATGATCGCGTCTAGCTGTAATGTACCACAGATTGCACTGACATTTGGAAAATATTCCACCTCGGGACCCATTCAACTTCAAACTTTTTTTCCTGGAAGAGGAGAGAAATGGCAGAGATGGGGCAGCGAGGGCCTGCCGTGTTCCGCCAAGGAGCTGCTTTCCAGCCCAGACCCCAGGAGCTGACTCCCGGCCCCTCCTCCCAGAGACCCCGGGTCACTGGCTGCCCCATCTGCATCTACCTGGGGACAGGGGGATGGGGAAGAGGAATGGAGGTTCCCAAGGAAGAGACGAGGTTCCAGCCCATCAGCACGTCTTCACAGAGGGTCTGCCGGGAATCCCTCCATCAAGTGTGACCTGGCGATCGCTCCCTGTCATCAGTAGAGCACCTACCAAGCACCAGGCTGTGTTCTAAGCACATTACATACGTGACCTCATTTGCAACTGTAACAACCTTGTGAGGCAGGAACTGTCATCATCCCATTTGAATGGTGATGGACCCAAAGCTCAGAGAGGTGAAGTGACTTGCCCAAGGTCACACAGCCAGAAAAGGCTGGAGTTGAGATTTGAACCCTGGTCTGTCTGGCTCCAGAACTTGCCCTTTTCCCACCTGCGTGTGGTGAACTTATGTGTCGTGGAGTCAGGCAGATGCTGAATCCTCCCCAGTCCCTCCCACTGCCTTTCTCTGTCTCTTCTTTCCCTTCTCCTCCCCTTCCTCTCTCTGCTTTCTTTCTCTCCTCTTGCATCCCCTCTCTGCCTCTCTAAGCAGAATGAGTGTTCCCAGAATGATGGCACAGTCTGAGACAGCTTCCTGGAAGGGAGGAGCAGGTCTGAGCTGCACCTAGAGACTCAGAGGACTGGATGGGTGGGATTGACATCTGCAGAATCAATGAGCAAGCCTCGCAGAAAAGCCTCTGGAAGCCACTGCCTTTGGGTGGATGGAATGTTTGAGTCCTTCCTACATTGAGCCAGGACTTGGATGGTTGGATGGGGGAGACTGGCCTGGGGTGGTCCAGCCCTCTCTGAGGTTTTGCTCAGTCTGGAATCGGGGCAACAAGGCCATCCGAGTAAACTAATGGCAGCCAGCGATGTGCCTACCTGTCCCCTAAAGGGGAGCCGGCAGAGGCCCCTGCTTAAGTGACCTGGGCAGTTGTGGTAAAAATACAGGCGGGGTCGTGGACAACACGTATTTTGAAGGCACGGTAAAAATGACATGGTCCCAGCTAGTCCAAGAAGAGATAGAAGAAGTAGGAAGACTGTCTGCTTCTCTGATGAGCTGATTAATCTCCTTAAATAACTTGCAGTCCAACTTCCCAAAAGGCAAAGGAAAGTTAAGTTAATCTACTCTAAATGACCCCTGAGCTTCTCAGGGGTGGTAATCAATACACACACACTCTCTCTCTCTTCATAAGTAATTCTCAGTAATTGCAAGAAAGAGGGGTTTTTGGTGGAAAATGACATTCTCACCACAGAGAGGATCCCTGGCAGGGGGATCAATAGGCCACTAGCTGGGAGGCTGGCTCCGCAGCTGGGGGGAGGCCACGAGCGGGCCACCATCACATCACACCGCAAGCTGCAGGGTCATCCTGGGCTCTGTCTGCCTGCAGGAATTTTAATTGATTGGGGAAAAGGAGACTGAATGAGATCTCCAGGAGAAGCAAAGACTGGCTCCTCCCCATGCCATCACTGATGTCACTGAGAGAATGACTAGTGCTCAGCAACAGTGCCCACCCCGGATGCCAAAGGAGTACCATCAATGCCCATTACCAGTAACCTTGGGAGTACATCAATGCTTAGCACCAACACCCAGAGGATACCATCAGTGCTCACCAGTGATGACTCTGGGGCACCGTCGATGTTCATCACCAGGGCCCTTGCAGGTCCATCACCTATATTCTCAGGAGTCCCCATCTGTATCCATCCCCAAAGCCTTTGGTTGGCATCCTCATTGATGCACAGGGATTGTATCCTTTTTGGTCATCATCATATCTCCACTAGCCACAGTGCCTGGCACATAGTAGCAACTCAATAAACATCTTTTGAAGAGATGAATAAGTGGGTGAATGTTCTTAGGAAGGACAGGAACTTCTTTATCCTGTTCACCCCCCTACCACCCTATCCTCAGGACCTTACCCCACTGCCTAGCCAAGGAAAGTGCTCCGTAACTATCTGTTGCATGGATGACTAGGTGGGTAGATGAAAGGATAGATGAGTGGGTGGATGCATGGATGGATGGATGGACGGGTGGGTGGATTGCGGATGGATGGTGGATGCATGCATGGAAGAAAGAAAGGATGACCTTGGCAGCACTGTCAGTGCCATCTGTAATTCCAGGCAATCAGCCTCCAAGACCAGAGTTCAGCACAAAGTAATCCCGAGAGAGAAGACGAGCCTGCCTGCTGCCCCAGCCCTAGTGGTTCTGGGCCCTCCGTGGTGGCTTCACCTGATTCCCTCCTTTGCTATGGGGCTGGGGTCAGGGGTGCAGGTGGGCAGCTGGGCAGAAGAACCTCTCACCTCCTGGCCTTCCTCTCTCCCTCCCACTCTCCAACCTGAATACAATTTTCTAGAATGTCCCCAGGTCCTGGAGGGAGAGCCCATTACCTGCAATCTGCCCATAAAAACATCAGTAGCTGCCTGCTGGCTGGGGAGCCAGTTACTCTCAGCCCCGCCTGGCAGCGGGTGGGCAGGGAGGCCGAGGTGTGCAGGCTGTGGGAGCAGCTCAGCCTCTCTGGAGATGCCAGTTTTGTGTAGAAACAGCCATGACCTCTGGCAGAGCTGGCCGCCCAGAGGGCCATTCCAGGATGGAGAATCCTCCGTCTGCCTGCCATATATTCCACACGCATTCATTCCCAGCCCTCAACATGCTGCCTGTTATTATTATGAATAACAACGTCGGCAACCCAGGTTGGGGCCCTCTCGGTTCCGGGTACCTCCTGGCCCACCTCCCACCATGCAGCCCCGCCCACTGTCGGGCAGGGTTTCCCACAGCACATCTGCTACACAAATCACTGCCATTGATTTCTTGGAAAGCAGCTTTAGGGATTTTGTGATTTTTTTTTTTTAAGTTTGATTTTAAATCCTGGTTTATTCTCAGCACCTTAAAAAGGAAGTGGAGATTTGAAGGCAGGCTGGATCCTTCCTGCCACTTGGTTTTCCTGCTTTTTCACCCTACTTCACCCCCAAACCCAGCCCACCTCTTTTACATAACTTGTCTCTTCCCCCAAAGGGAGTGGCACGGGGACCTCTGCCCTGCCCTGAGATGGGAGGAGGGGATGGAGTGAAAGATGATGACTTGGAGCCCAGGCACTGTCCCCTGTCCTCCTGGTGATCCCCCCACCCAAGCCCTAGTCAGGATCTCCCCTTCCTACCCCCAGCCTTGGGCTCAGGGCACTGTCCCAGGAGCCCCCTAAACTCTGCCGCTTCCAGCTCTGTGGCCTCGGGCGCACCGTTAGAACTCTCAAGGTCTCTGTTTCTTCCTGCAAAATGGGTATAGAAGTGCAATCTCCCCGAACCGTGGAAGGACCCACGGAGATAACCAAGGCAGTGGGGGCTTTGCGAGTGCTCTGAGTCATGAGGGGTTCTCAGTGATCATCGTCTCGCTGGGAGAGGGTCTGGCTGCCTCACAGGGGCCACTGGGTACAGGTGGAGTCAGAGAGGCCTTCCCAGCTGAGTGTTTCAAGCTCAGGCTCTGGAAATGTTGCAGCTGCCACTCTGCTACGACCCAGCTGGGACCCACTGACAGCATCTTAATTTCAGCCTAAGCTTTTCTCCAGACGGACTGCTAATTAGGGCTAATGGGCAGCTCTCCCTGCTGGTTCTCGCTGCCTTCTCCTCCTTTATTAAAGGGAGCCACTGAGCAGGGTCGCTGGGCTGATGCCCCAGGGCCCCATGGGTGAGTCAGTCCTCTGGGTTAAACACTGCTTCCAAAGTCTCTTGGCCAGGGTGAGCTTTTCTCTTGCTTTTTTACCTGACAAATGGGAGGTGGAAGAAGGGGCAATATTCATCCAGGCAGGCAGTCAGGCAGGCAGTTCAGTGACCATGTACCCACTTCCTACTTTATGCCAGGCCCGTGGGAGGCACTGAGGCCATACAGATAAGCTGAACCCGAAGCCAGACATTCCTGAATTCAAAACTTAGTTTAAGCTTGTTCTGGCTGTGTGACCTTGGGCAAGTTACTTAACCTCTCTGAACCCAAGCTCCACATTTGTAAGACAGTCCCTACTTCACAGATGTGTTGTAAGGATGAGATTAGATGAAGGAAGCTGAACACAGTGAACAGCACCACGGCCATGAGGCTGGCAGGAGTCTAAGGGATCATAAAAGGCCTTGAACACCATCTTGAGAAGCTAGAACTTCATGCCTAGAGAACAATAAACAAGAACTATTATTCTTACCATGTCTATCTCTGTTCAGTGCTTATTAAGCACCGCCAAAGTGCTGAGAATATGATAATAGCTACACTTACACAGCACTCACTATATGCCAGTCACTGTTCTAAGTAACTCGTTTAATCCCCACAACAACCCTACAAGATAAGGGTGATTATTAGCCCCATTTTACAGATATAGAAACTGAGACACAGAAAGGTCTTGCCCATGACCACCTAGTCAGTATTTAGTTATCTATCGCTGTGTAACAAATTAGCCCAAAACTTAACAGCTTAAAACAATAAATATTTATTATGTCACAGTTTCTGTAGGTCGGGACTCCACAGGCACAGTTTACCCAGGTGCCCCAGGTCCTCACTGCTACTGACGGGAGATATTAGTTCCTTGCCATGTGGGTCTCTCCATAGACCATAGGGCAATTCATAACATGGTAGCTGTCTTCCCTCATAGAGAATGAGCAAGATAGGGTGCCCAAGATGGAAGCCATCATCCTTTTATAACCTACTCTCAGAGGTGACATTCCATCACTTCTGCTATATTGTATCTATTAGAAGCAAGTCACTAGGTCCAGCCCACACTCAAGAGGAAGGTACTCCACAAAGGCATAAATACCGGATACCACCACCCCATCGGAGGCCATCTTAGTGGGTATCCAGTGCAGCCGGTAAATCGAGGAGCTGGGGCATGAATCTAGGAAGGCTGGGTCCAGAATCCTTGTTCTAAATCCAGAATCTGGTTAATATCCCAGCTCCACAATTGTTGCCTGAAAGATGAGAAGTGAGACACCATCCCTGCCCTCCTGAAGCTCTCCATCTAGAGAGAGAAGCAGAAAAGGAAGAGGGTGAGATGAAAGGTACAGCAGCAGAGGAGGGTGGAGCAGATTTAGCAGGAAGCCTTCCTGAAGGAGGTGATGCCTGATCTGAGAAGCAAAAGACAAGATGCAGGGCTTCCCCGGTGGCTCGGTGGTTAAGAATCCGCCTGCCAATGCAGGGGACACGGGTTTGAGCCCCGGTCCGGGAAGATCCCACATGCCATGGAGCAACTGAGCCCACGTGCCACGACTACTGAGTCTGCTCTCTAGAGACCGCGAGCCACAACTACTGAGCCTGTGTGCCGCAACTACTGAAGCCCGCACGCTTAGAGCCCACGCTCCGCAACAAGAGAAGCCACCGCAATGAGAAGCCCGCGCACCACAAAGAAGAGCAGCCCCCGCTCACCGCAACTAGAGAAAGCCCGCGCGCAGCAACAAAAACCCAACGCAGCCATAAATTAATTGATTAATTTTTTAAAAAAGACAAGATGGAGTTGGTAAGCAAAGAGGGGTATGGAAAAGAATCTGGCAGCTGGAACAATTTGTGCCAAGGCTCACGTGGAAGACTGGTGCTTTGCGTGAAGGCCAATGCGTGTATGGGGAGAAGAGGGGAGGGCTGGGTTGGGAAAGCAGGAGCTGGAGAGGTAAACAGAGACCAGGGTGTAAAGGGGCAGGTAACGGAGCTTGGATATTATTCTAAAGAACTAGGGAGTCGTGGAAGGCTGTCCACGATAAGATTTTTTTTTTAAATTTTTTCAGGACTATTGATTTTTTTTTTTAATTTATTTTTGGCTGCGTTGGGTCTTCATTGCTGCGCGAGGGCTTTTCTCTAGTTGCGGCGAACGGGGGCTACTCTTCGCTGCGGTGCGCGGGCTTCTTGTTGTGGAGCACAGGCTCTAGGTGCATGGGCTTCAGTAGTATGGCACACGGGCTCAGCAGTTGTGGCGCACGGGCTTAGTTGCTCTGCAGCATGCGGGATCTTCCCGAACCAGGGCTCGAACCCGTGTCCCCTGCACTGGCAGGCGGATTCTTAACCACTGCACCACCAGGGAAGCCCTAAGATTTTTGTTTTAAAAAGACTATCTTGAGTGGTGTGGAGAATGGAAGAGGGTGGCTGGGGGCAAGGAGAGGAGTGAGGAGGTTCTTCCTTGTTTTATTCATTCATTCAGGTCACGAATATTTAGCAAGGGCCAAGTATATATACGGTTCTAGGCACTGGAGATACAGCCATCAATAACACAAGGCTATTTTCTCTTGGAAGTCACATTCTACTGGGAGAATATAACTTACAAAACTAATAAATAAAAATGAAAATTACTAAGGTGATAGGTGCTACGAAAAATCATAATCATAAAGCAAAGTAGCATAACAGCAAAAGTGACCACATAAGCCACATTGACCTTAAACCTGAATGACAAGAAAGAGCTGGCCATGGGAACACAGCATTCCAGGCAAAGAAACAGCTAGTGCAAAGGTCCTGAGGTGGAGTGGGTTTGGTTGGAGGCCAGTACAGCTGAAGCATACTAGCCAAGAGGGAAAAGGACAAGAAATGAGGCTGAAGAAGTAGACAGAAGCCAAAACAAGAGAGCCTGCACCTGACTCCCAGCCCTGGTAGCAGGGAAGAAAGGAAGAAATGCCGAGGGGTGACATGAAGAAGGCGCAATCCACTGGCCTTGTGCAAGCAAATCGGAGTAATGATGCTGGGTCCAGTGGACCAGGGAAGCCATGGCAAATGAGGGAGAGAAGAGAGGCTGGCCTAGCCCTGGCCCACTTTCCAAACGGGCCTCCTCCCCACGGGTCCAGCTGCAAATTAACAGTCATCCCCACGGCAGACCCAGGCAAAGGCAGCAGATAGGCAGTATTTGCATATTTGTTTAATAAAAAGTTATGGATGTACAAAGATGGATAATTAATTACCCGGCATATTTTCCCTCTGTTCCCCCGCCCCTCCTCCACATTACCACCATGGCCCCAATCACTTTCCTCTCCTTCTGGCTGAGTCAGCAGAATCTTTGCCTCTGCTTGTGGGGAGCGGGGAAGCCAGGCCCAATAAATATGTACTTATGAAGTGTGTATTGCGGCCCGTCAGGCTTGCACAAGCAGCAGCCCCAGACTGTTCTGCCTGAAATATTTATGCCAGTACCTAGGGCCACTTTATCTATTTATTTCTGCAAAGAAATTAAATTAGATAGTTTGATAGCTTTCAGTGTAATTACAAAAGAAATTTACATGAGATGGTTATGAGAAGGAGGGGGATCGTTAAGCACCCAAACCCCAAGGATATCCATTAGTTGGGACCCCTTCCCTGATTTCCTCCCCAGCTACTGCAAGACGGTGGGGAGGTGTCCCTCCCAGGGAAAGCCGGGGTGGGGGGATTCAAATTGCTGGAACATGAGCCCCAGGAGGGTGGGAGCGTCTGTCTGTTTCAGCCATGGGCGTGGAGCATGGTAAGTGCCCAGCAAATGCTCAGAGTGAGTGGATGCCAGCTCCCCCAAGCAAAGGGGTTTCTTATTTCTGAGCCTCAGTTTCCCCATCTGTAATAACGCCTCCCTCACCAAGTTGTTCTGAGAATTCAACGAGATAATGCACGCAACATTCTCTCTAACCATAGCTGCCATTTATTGAGTGCTTATAATATTTCAGGAACTGTTCCAGGTACCATATTGAATCCTCTCAACAATCATTTTTCCCCGGTGGTCTGGTGGTTAGGACTTGGCCTCTCTCATAACAATCATTTAAATCATATGTCAGTACTTTAAGTTTATCGCCATTTAACGATGGGAAAAGTGAGAGCTGAGCAGGTTAAATGAGTTATCCCAGCAGATCAGGGCAGGGCCAGGTTTTAAACTAGGCAGCTGGGCAGAGCCCACACCTCTGGTCAGGAGCTAGGAAACCACCATAGCTATCTTTGAACTGGGCGGGTCTTGTATTTCAGAGTTAAAGACCTACTGCCTTCACCTACACCTGAGTGTAGCCAGGGAAACCCGGACCCAGGAAGGAAGAGAGAACATTGTACCAGCAACCCACGGAGCAAGCCGGGGCTGGAACCCTCCTAGCACCACTGTGCTCACCTCCCCATGGGCTGAGTCATTATCTGGGTCTGATTACCACTGATTGCGGAGGGGCGAGGGGGGGCCGCGGGGAAGAGGAGGGAGCCCCACCTGGAGCTGGGCCTGAGGGGTGGGAGAGTAAGGGCACTGGGGATTCCTCTCAACCACCTGGTCACCCGCTCGCCAGGCCAGGGGGCTATGATCTGAGCCCTGGAGGGACGCCCCCTGAAACCCAGGGCTGGGGAAACACTTTACTCCCAAACTGGGGAGCTGAGGCTGGTTGAGGAAGTTACGGGGGGGCCCAAAATGCCTGAATTCTAATTCTGCCTCTGCCACTTAAACTAGTTGTGTGGCAAGTTAATCTCTCTGAGCCTTGGTTTCTTCATCCACAAAATGGGAAGATAATAATAGTCCCTTCCTCCTTGAGTTTCATAAGGACAAAAGAAGATCTGAAAGGAGGTAAGCACTCAAGAAACATACCGTTATTATTATTATTATTTCCCGAATCCCTGAAAGTGGGAAAAGCAGTGATCTTTTTTTTTTTTTAATTTATTTTTGGCTGCGTTGGGTCTTCGTTGCTGTGCACAGCTTTCTCTAGTTGCGGCGAGCAGGGGCCATTCTTTATTGTGGTGCCTGGGCTTCTCGTTGTGGTGGCTTCTCTTGTGGAGCACGGGCGCTAGGCACGTGGGCTTCAGTAGTTGTGGCATGCGGGCTCAGTAGTTGTGGCTCGTGGGCTTAGTTGCTCTGTGGCATGTGGGATCTTCCCAGGCCAGGGCTCGAACCCATGTCCCCTGCATTGGCAGGCAGATTCTTAACCACTGCACCACCAGGGAAGTCCTGAACTGTCTTTTTAACCAGCGGCTGCAGGGCTGATGGAAGCAGGAGAAAGCTCTGCCCTTGGGGCTTAGAGGCAGGGTGGGGTGGCCCTTCTTCCGGCCCTGTGAAAGCCCCCACCCCACGGCTGCCCATCTTGGGGGTGGGCTGAAGAAGGAAACACCATGTGTTAAAGGTCTCTGTGTGCCGGGTAAAGTCATTCAGGTGAGTCTCATTCCCAGATGAGGACACAGGTGCAGCCTGCAAGTCCTTTGCACAGGTCACCCATCAGGGGGGCGGAGCCAAAATTAGAACCTGGGTCACTCTGACCCCAAAGCCTCTGGGGCATCCAGGGCACCAGCTCGAAGCCTTCTTCGTGGCATGGGAAGTCACCTGGGCCCTGGGTGGCCCTGCCTGTCCCAGGCCCGGCCCAGGGCAGAAACTCAGCTAAAAGGAGTACAGAGGATTTGATGGAGGGGGCTAATCAGGGAATCCTAGCGAGGACGCCAGACAAGATTTAATTAGAATGCCGGTCACCATGAGTTCCCTGTTTTAATTTACCACAAATTAGCTTAAAAGGGGGGATGGAAATGAAGATATTAGTTTTTTTTTTTTTTTTTAAGAGCCAAGAGGGAAAATCCTTTGAGGATTTTATTACTTGTTTCTGTTTTAAAAAAAAGCCATTCTCAGCTGAGGGATTTGGGTTCCATCTCTATCCCCATCGGAGGCAATTTTCAGGGCCAGCCTGTTAGAGTGCTGGCATGGTAACCCCTTTATAATATAAAACACCATTTCCTGAATGAGCACTTAGCACGTGTACATTCCAACCCTCACCACCCCACAGATCAGCATCATTGCACCTGTTTAACTGAGGCTCAGAGAGGTGAAATGATTTGCTCCAGGTCACCCAGCTGGGAAGTGGTACAGCCTGGTTCCAACAGCCATGTGCTCCCCACTGCAGCCAGGCTCTTGTTCAGCCCCAGATCCTGGTCCAAGCCTCAGACCCACTCTGGATCCTGCTTTAGGAACCAGCAGATTTGAGGAGGGGACACAGGTGGGCTCCAGCCTGTCCTCTGCATCCTGCAGGGCCTGCCAGAGGTCATTAGTATTCCAGAGGCGCCATGAACTTCCTGACCTTCACTCAAGGTGGGGTAGTCCCAGGAGGGGGGCAGTGATTTCTGGACCCCAACACACACACACACACACACACGCACACACACACACACACACACACACACACACACACAGGAACTGGGTCTCTGCCCTTCAGCACCTCGCAGCGGGGACCCAACCCATTCATCACTGTCTCCTGGCAAAGGCCAGCTCCTGCCACCACCACCCCACAGTGACTGGCCCTGGCAACCGGTGCCCTTGATCTCACTGCAGTGTCCTCCACTCCGTGTTCCCCCCATCCTCCTGTCTACTGGAAATAATTTGTTTTGCCGATGTGGAAACAATACAAACTTAGGCTCAGCAGCAAGAGCAATCCCCCCACCGTGTCTTCTATATAGGCAACAGCACCCCACCCCCAATTCCCCGAAGCCTGAGGGCACTCCCAAGCTCTCTTACAAGTTCTGGGGCAAGACCTTGGCAGAGACAAAGTTCCCACCCTTCAGGGCTGTGTATCTTTGGACAAGTGACTTAACTTCTCTGTGCCTCTGTATCTTCATCAGCAGAATGGGCATAATAAAAATCTAGTTCACTGCGCTCAAGAGCCTGCGAGCCACAACTACTGAAGCCCGCGCGCCTAGAGCCTGTGCTCCGCAACAAGAGAAGCCACCACAATGAGAAGCCCGCGCACCACAAGGGAGAGTAGCCCCCACTCGCCGCAACTAGAGAAAGCCCATGCGCAGCAACAAAGACCCAACGCAGCCAAAGTTAAAAAAAAAAAAATCTAGCTGAGAAGGTTATGGTGAGTGTTCCATGAGACCACAGTCATGCCAGGCCCTGGTACCCAGAAGATGCTTAATAAATGTCACCCTCTTCCCTCCAAAAACTGGGAGGTGAAAGGCCCAGCTGGGATGGGGATTCTAGATGGAAGAGGAGGCAGGAGAGGGCTGAAAAGATGAGACAAGACTTCCTTTAATGGTGTCCCGAGTCCACTGAAAGGGAGATAAATGAGGCATCAGGGGCTGGGTGACAGACGAAAATAGCTCGGCTGCCTCCCTGGCCAGTAGTAAGGGCCAGGGCAGACCTGAAACTTCCTAGGTCATTGCTTCCTAAGTCATTGCCAGTGAAACAGTATCTCTGCCCCTGGTGGGCACTGGGAGAGCCAGAGCCTAAGGTGACCTCAAGGTTTGGTGTGAGCTTGTTTGGGGGTGAGGCATGAATCTGAGGGTGATTCCTTGGATTCTGGTGGCAGCCCAAGGCTGGGGATGCCCAAGCTAAGGGTTAGAGTCTAGTTCAAGGAGACGTCTAAATCCGGGGTTGTGCTGAACCCACATTTGGGGGAGGTCGGTATAGGGAGTTAACTCTGAACTTGGGGCTGGCCCTGGTTGTGAAGTTCCAGGTTTAGGAGGCGGGACTCAGCATTTGGTGTTGACACTGAGCTGAACCCCAAGTCTGTCTGTGAGCCCGAGCCTAGGAGATATCAGACTTTGAAGTGAGCTCTGAATGTGGGATATGCTGAGAGTGAACCTTAAACTATTGGGGTATCTTCGAGCCCAAGTATGTGAACTTCACATCTGACGGATGCGGTCTGTTTAGGGGCCCTGTGTGTGAGGGTCCACACACCAGCTCTCGAGGTGTGTTGAGGAAGGAGACAGGCATCCCAGGGCATGAGGAAGGAATGAGTCCTGGGGGGCTCCCCGGGCAGCAAGTGAAGCCCCACCCAGTTCCCCGTCCTGTGGCTCATCCTTTACCCTCTATCAGCACACACAAACCTCACCATCACCCATTCATATCCCCTCCCTTACCCCCATCTCTGCCCTGAACTTCTCACTCTCCAGAAACCTCTGTTCTGAAGCTCAAGACTCAGACGCCTCCACATTCCTTCCCTGGGTGAAGAGGATCAAGGGATGAGGGGGAGAGAAAACCCATCATCATCTCCTCCGCCAACAGGGTAAATCCTCCCCAAATCACCCTTCGGGGCCTGGGAAAGGCAGATCCGATTCTTGGGGAGCTCAGAGCCCTGCTTCCTTATCTAAGCCTCTGGAACAAGCGTTTTGCATTTATTCCCCCAAATGTGATGCCAAATTGTGTTCCAGCCTATGGCTCCCAGCCATCTGCAGAGAGAAATCCAGTTAGACCTTGTATAATAAGTTCCTGACAATCTTGCCGAGGACGCTGGGTCATAAAAGTCTCCTGGTTTTATCGCTGGTAACAGACACGGAGTGAAATGAAGTTGTCTTATCAAATTTAGATAATATATATCCCTCTAGAGTAGAAGGCTCCGCATGGGGCTTTCATGGTATGAGCCCAGCAGGGGGACGGGGAGGGGAGGAGTGTTCCTAGGATGTGGCACAGGGTGGTGGCCATGCCGGGGAGCCTCGCAGAACTGGCAGGCAGGAGGACAAGGTTACTGATGTCCCAGGTCCCAATGTCAGCCAGGCCTGAATTTGAGACCTGACTCTGTCATTTCCATGCTGGGAGAACCTGGACAACTTCCTTTACCTCTCAGTTTCTTCATCTGTGAAGTGGGCATAACGATAATAGCGCCTGCCTCCTGGGTTGTTGTGAAATTTAAATGAGATGCTGCATGCAATAGGCTTAGCCCAGCGCATGGCTGGCGAGCACTTGACATGTGTTGTCTGTAATTTGGGAATGGGAGAAGGGAAACAAGGGCTGGATGCTGACATTTATCTGGTCCATTCTCTTCCCATTTTATAGGTGGGGAAACTGAGACGGGGAGTAAGTAGACGGTGGTCACACAGCAGAGTGGGTTCCCAAGTCACCTCTTCAGGACTGAGCCATCCCAGCTCTCTTCCACCCCAACTTGGGCCTCCTAAGGAGCTGAATGTTGCCACTTTTCTGCCTCTGTCTGTGGTTCCCCCCACGTTTCAGGGCCTTGCCCCAGGGAATGGACGGACATTCATGGAGGGAAGCTTGGCCATCCCTTTGTTAGTGGAATGGGCTCCCAGGGCATTGCCCAGTGTCAGGCTTCCAGGCTTGCCCAGCTGGTCCTGAAAAACTTTAGTATTTCTTTTCTTTCTTTTCTTTTTTTTTTTTTTTTTAATTTGGCCACGCCACACAGCTTGCAGGATCTTAGTTCCCCAACCAGGGATCGAACCCAGGCCCCAGCAGTGAAAGAGCCAAGTCCAGGACCGCCAGGGAATTCCCTGGTCCTGGAAAACTTATCCCACTGTCCCAGGAGGGGGCTGTCACACTCCAGAACCAGTGTCGGCCTGATGGAATTGACCTGCCTTTCTCCCACAGCTGGGATCTTCTCTGTGGCAACCTCACACATTGGCATTCCTCCAGTGATGGAGAGCTCATGACCTTACCAGGCAATCATTCCATTTTCCCCAGCCTGAGTGTAAGGCAACCTCAACTCATCTGACTTCTAAGCTAAGACTCATTCATTCTAAAACCACACCCTGCCATCACAACTTCCTTTCAGCACAGCCCAAGTGTATGAGCTTGTGTATGTTAATGGTTTCTCTGTGTGTGTGCCACACTGTGAGTTCTAAGGGGAGAGGAAACTGGACTGGTACAGCTCTGTGTTCCCAAGGAACACACAATAGGACTCAAAAAATAATAACCATAGCTAACCTTTATTGCACTTACTGTGTGTCAGGCATGAGTTACATGCATTAACTCATTTAATCACTATAATAACCCCAAGATGCTGCTACCATTATTATCTCCAACTTACAGAGAGGAAACCTGAGGTACAGAGAGGTGAGGCAACTTGCCCAAAGTCACACAGCCAGGACAAGGGAGAGCCAAGATTTGAATGCAGGCTGTGTGAGTCCAGAGCTATGACTCATCTCCCAGGTATTCTTAAGGATTATTTGGAATGAAGGAAGGAAAAGAAAACAGGAAGGGCAGACCCAGGTTTGTGTATCTATCTCTTCCAAATAGACTGGACTCCTGGAGGGCAGGAAATGTGCGTCTCTCCCCCAGCACTTAGCACAGTGCTTGGCAAACATTAGGTGCTTAATAAATGGTTTTTTTCTCAGTAAATTTTAAATGACTCATCATATGTATATTTTTCTCCCCGGCCATCCCAAGAGCCCTTGGATCAGGAACTGAATTATATTCATCTCTATAGAGCTGTCACTAGCCCATTCTGTATGGATTAGAAAAAAGCAAGCATGATCCCCTGAACATAGCTTGTCAAGCTAATGGCCCACTGTGCAAAAAAAAAAAAAAAAGAAAGAAAAATCTTCTTCTGCCACTAGGGGTCTCAGTTTGACAAATGGAGCCCCACTCTCCCGGGGATGAACCTTTATGCAGCACATAACCTGAAGAACTGTGCGTGGAAATCCTGATCCGGCTCCCTGGGGCCCAGCACTGAGCCTGAACATGCAATAGGCATTGTGAGTGTTTGTTGAATGACTATTTGCCAGTATTTGCCTCTCTCCTACCCTGTTTCACCCGTAGCCAGTCTGAGCCCCAGGAGAGCGATTGGTGGAAGAGCCACCAGCTGGGTGTCGTGCAGCCATGGTACTGACGGGGGAGTTTGCAGAGACAAGAGGGACAGACAGGGTTAGGCATAATTGGTAAATGTTTGTCTATCTAATCAGAGGGTCTTTTTTTTTTTTTTTTTTGCGGTACACGGGCCTCTCACCGCTGTGGCCGTTCCCGTTGTGGAGCACAGGCTCCGGACACGCAGGCTCAGCGGCCATGGCTCACGGGCCCAGCCGCTCCGCGGCATGCGGGATCCTCCCGGACCAGGACACGAACCCGCGTCCCCTGCATCGGCAGGCGGACTCTCAACCACTGCGCCACCAGGGAAGCCCCAGAGGGTCTTTTAATTAGCAATTTCATCCTTGCAACTGGTTTATTCTTTTTTTTCTGCGGGAAGTCAATTAAATGTAACAGATGGAAGAGAATATGGGGGTTTCCTTGTCTCCCACCATCTGTCCCATCCCACCATCACCACCACTACCACCCCCAGCTGCACTCACACCTCACTAGTGGAGCTGCCTGCCAGTCGCCAGAGGGAGGCAGGGCCTCTGACCCTCAGGAAATGCTCCTTGATGCTCCCAGTCTCCCAGCTACCCGGCACATCCAGGCTGATCCTGTCTGCAAGACCAGTGGCCCCAGGTCCTGACACGCTCTGACAGCTGGGGATCTCCCCTGCCTGCCTGCCTGGAAGCTAGTATCATGGAAGGTGTGCAAGTTTGACCTCCCACCGCAGGCCTGCCAGGGACCGCATCCAGAGAAGACTTTTGATTAGTGCAACAAATCTTTACTGAGTGTCTGCTCTCTGCCAGGCAATGTGTCAAGCACTGGGGACATAAAACGGGCAGTCCCTGCCCTTCAGGAATTTGCAACCCATTGGAGAAGACATTCATTCATTCACTTATTCTCTAGATATTTATTAAGCAGCATGTGTGTGTCAAGCTCTGTGCTGGGTCCCGAGGACACAGTGATGAATCCAACCATTCCCTGACTTTAAGTAACTATTAAGCAGAGGAGACAGGCACGTAAATCCATACATTTGATAAGTATTTACGGAGCGTCTGCATGAGCTGTTCTGGCCGTTGAGTACACAGCAGTCAACAGTACAAAGTTCGTGTCCTTTCTAGCAGGGGGGCAGGCAATGATCAGATGGATGTATAATGCCAGGGGTGCCCAGTGATTTGAAGAAAAAATAAGCATAATGTTCTTTGGAATCTAACTGAGCTCTGGAATTAGAAATCCAGAGCCCTTGGCATGGCCACCGAGGGCCCTGAACAGCAGTCACCCGATCACTTTCCCTCTAAGACCATTTCTTGCCTCTCCCCGCCTCTCAGGCTACATTCCAGCCACGTCCACCTTCTGATGACTTCTCCAACCTGCTGTGCTCTGTCCTGAGGACTTCACCTAGTCTGTTCCCTCTGCCTGCCACACTCTTATCCCTATTCTTTGCCTGGCTAAGTTGCACAGCTGAAACATCCCCTCTGTCCCCTCTGGATCTCTCAGGCTGCGTTAGTTTCTTCCACTGTATTTCTGCAGCCCCAGTGCTCCCCGAATCCCAGATTCTTCTTCCAGCTTGGTTGTTGCCAGGTATTCATCCATCTCCCTCATCCTGCCTGGGAGCTAGCTCAGGGCCCAGACTGTGTCTTTCTCGCTCCTCTGCAGCGTGTCGCCAGCACCAAGCACGGTGCTTTGCAGATGCCTAGCAATTCCATGGATATCGACTGGACCGAATTAAACCAGGCAGAGAAAAGGAGAAAGACATCCCAGTCATGAGCCAAGATTTGCAAAGACAAGGCAGCATGAAAGATTCCCAAGAGTTTCAGAGACAGGGAGCAGCCCAATGTGGCCAGATTAAGGAGAAGAGCTGTGTATGAAGCTGGCGTTAAGCCTTGAGTGTTAAACTACGAGGTCTAGACTTTATCCTTGTAAGCCTATGAGCCAACGTCTAATTACTCACTTTCCTCTTCCATGATTTTTGCCAGAGGTCCATGTGTTTCTGTACAACTGTTGGCTTTTTTCTTTCAATGATCGCTTTTTTTTACTGTATTTTTTGATAATGACTTTATCAAGATATAATTCACATAACATAAAATCCGCCATTTTAAAGTATACAATTCAGTGGGTTTTAGCACATTCACAGTCGTACAATCATCACCACTATCTAATTTCTGAACATTTTCATCACCTATTATCAGTCATTTCCCATCTCCCCTCCCCCCAGAACTCCTGGCAACCACTAATCTATTTTCTGTTTCTATGGACTGTCCTATCCTGGACATTTCAGATGAATGGAATCATGCAACACGTGATGAGACCTTTTGTGACTGGCTTTTTTCAATTAGCAGACTGGTGATGAGATCCATCCATGCTGTAGCATGTGGCAGTACTTCACTCCTTTTTGTTGCTAAATAATATTCCATTGTATGGATATCCCACATTCATCAGTTGTACATCTGAGTTGTGTCTATTTTTTGGCTCTTTTGAATAATGTCACTGTCAACACTCACATACAAGTTCTTGTGTGGATGTATGTTTTCGATTCTCTTGGGTATATACATAGGAATGGGATTACTGGGCTATATGATAACCCCAACTATTTCCAAAGTGACTGCACCATTTTACAATCCCACCAGCAATATATGAACATTCCAGTTTCTCCACATCTGTGCTAACACTTGCAAAGATTGTCTGTCTTTTTCATTTTAGCCATTCTAGCAGCTAAATTCTAATGGGTTTGAAATGGCATCTCATTGTGGGTTTAATTTGCATTTCCCCAATGACTAATGATGTTAAGCATCTTTTCATGTGTTTATGGGCCATTTGTATGTCATCTTTGGAGAATGTCTATTCAAATCCCTTGCCCATTTGTAATTGTGTTGTCTTTTTATTGTTGAGTTGTAAGAGTTCTTTAAATATTCTAGATACAAGTCTCTTATAAGACCTTTTTTGGCTTTATTCTTAAGAGGAAAGTTTATATCACTATCTAAAGTAGAAAAACCAGTGACAGCTGTCATAAATCAAAGGTGATTGTAAAAACATATATAATTCATTAATTCAAGAAACAAATACTTAATAATCATCTCCAACGACCCAGGCACCATTCTTTGGCTTTGGGGATACAGCAATGAACCAGACAGGTTCCTACTGAACATTTTACTAACTAAAGTTCTTGGTCTACAAGTATATGGGGAAAAGCAAAAACCAAACAAAAGAAACAGATAAAAATGTCATGTCCTGCTGTGCTTGAAGAGGCAGATGTGGTCCCGTCTGGGGGTAACCTGGCTATTGGATGGTCAGGGAAGTCCTCTCTGAGGAGGTGACCCTCAAGTGGACAGCTAAAGGAAGAGAAGACACTGAGCCTGCAAAGATCAAGGTTGAGAGGATCCCGGACAGAGAGAATAAGGTGGAACTGAGCTCCGTGTGACCAGAACACAGTGGGCAGGGCGGAGAGTCTCGTGGGGAAGAAGAGTGAGAAACAAACAGAAAAGGATCCCAGTTACATGGGTCCTTGTAAACCAGAGCAAAGGGCTTGGATTTTTTAAGCATAAGGGAACTCCCTTTGAGACTCTTAAGCAGTGGAGTGACATCATCTGATTAATGTTTTTAAAAGCCTTTCCGGCTGCTGTGAGGTGGACTGTAGGGGTGCAAGGTGGAAGCAACAGGACCAGTGAGGAGATGACTGTAATGCGCAAGTGAGGGATGAGGATGGCTTGGGCCAGGGCAAGAAGCCATGGAGGGAAGTGGCTGCTTCAGAATATGTTTTGCAGGTAAAGTTGACAGGTATAGCTGATGGATTGGGTGCGGCAGGTGAGAAAGAGAGAGGAACCAAGGATAACCCCTAGAGGTTTAAGCATCTCCTGCAACAGGGCGGGCAAGAGGGGAGGCAGAGGTGTGGGGTAACTAGAGCTCCATTTTGGACTTTTAGGTAGAGATGCACCTAGTGTTGTCAAGAAGGCAGCTGGACATTTCTCTGAGTCTGAAGAGAAGTATTTGGTACTCACTGGTGGTGGTGTTGAAGTCCACGGGATCGGATAGAGCCCCAGACGAGAAGCGACCTGATGGTACATGAGCCTTAGAGGCCCAGCCCCAGAGGACAATCCAGGACACTGGGGAGAAGCAGCCAGTGAAGTGGATGCAAAGAAGAAAGCGTGCAGTTGAGGGGCAAAGAGGAGAGGCGTTTTGAGAGGAAGGAAATGGTTGGAGAAACCTAGATCGAAAACACGTCAGTGATACTGAGTTCGAACAGAGGCAATTGCTTCCTGATGGCTCTGAGTCTGAGCCTGATCTCCCTTTGGTAGAAGGTGTGAGAGACAAACACCACCAAAAGAGATGCTATTGAAAGAGAACTGGAAAGTCTCAAAGGACCCCAGATCATGCACCACCTAAGATTATCCCCCAACTCCCTGGGTTCTCCTGGCGCACTTGGAGAATCACATCCGTGGGCAAAGGGGAGTCATCGAAGGCTGTGGATGAGGCGGTGACATGGTCAAATGAATGGGGATGGAGAATGGAATAGAGGAGAAACTGGGCAGGAAAAGCAGGGAGGGAGGGAGGAGTAACGGCCCTGAAAGGAGATGTGAGGTCTGGTCTGAAGAGAGAAGCCTAGGGATCTTCAGGTGACGTCACCTGAGCCTAACCCCTCAAAAGCCTCAGAACCAACCCCTGCATTTCCACCTTACCTTCTGTTCATCTTAAGGCCCTCCTTTCCCGCAGCTCTCTCTGATCCCCACCCCCACACCCCCATCCTTTCCCACTCTGCCATACGCCTAACACGCAGGTTAGAATTTAACCCCTCCACACAGATGAGAAAACTGAAGCACAGAGAGGGCTAGCAAGGCGCCCAGGGTCACACAGTGAAGATTCCAACCCAGCGGCTCTGACTCGAGTCCATATTACAAGGATGGAGAAAATGGAACCCAACCTCCTATCTCTCAAGGAAGCCCTTCGTCAGTGAGCCGCTCCTTGCATACCTCCGGCGATGGGAGTTTCACCACCTCCCAGGTCAGTCTGCTTTGCTGGTCAGGTTGGTTCAGAAATCCCTCTTTTTCCATCCCTACAATCTGTCTCCCTATAACTTCTCCCCACTGGTGATACAGCAGAGGGCTGGGGACTGTCATGGATGGTGGCATAAAGGTAACAGGAGGGCTCTGAGATCAAGCCAACCTGGATTAGTAGCTGTGCATTCCCTCACGGCTCTGAGCACCAGTTTCCTCACTCAGGAGCCTGGCTGATGATTGAACCTGCCTCCATGCTGTGAGGATTGATTGACAGATGCCTGGTCCATCGCCAGGCCCACCGAGAGCTCTGGGCAGGTGGGAGCTGCTAGGGTCATGGTGACATCTTTATAGTCTGTCTCGCCATCCCCGGGGACCCCAGTCATCAGTCCAGGTCCTCAGCTTAGGCCCTGCTGTGGTTTGTCCCTGGCTCAGCCCTGGGCTCCCCCCAGCCCACCACCCACCCCGGGCTGCCTGAGGCTCAGGTGAAGCCTGCTGCCTAATCAGGGTGCCAGGCCCCCCACGCCTGCCCCCCTGCAGGACCCTGGGCGGCTCCTCACTAATTCCTCTTCCTCAATCAGCCAGCACTCTCATGGCCTCTCAACTGATTGCCCCTTTGTTCCCTGCCAGGCCAGGGCCACCTCCAGGGCCCAGCTCTCCCCAGACCGCCCTCTGGGTGCCCTGCCCCCCACCCACCCCCCCACCCCCAGCTCTGTCTCTTAGGCTGTGTCTAGACCTGCAGGCTGCTGAGGGGGCTGGGGTGTGACTGGGGCATGTACAGATAAAACCACTGGGAGTGTGTGCTTGTGTACACACACACACAAAAGAGAATATCAACACATGAGCGGGAAGCAAAGCACTCACGCACGCATTTTAAAAGGACATCCAGGACGAAGTGAGAGAGTGGCATGGACATATCTACACTACCAAGGGTAAAACAGACAGCTAGTGGGAAGCAGCCGCAGAGCACAGGGAGATCTGCTCGGTGCTTTGTGACCGCCTGGAGGGGTGGGATAGGGAGGGTGGGAGGGAGGGAGACGCAAGAGGGAAGAGATATGGGGACATATGTATATGTATAATTGATTCACTTTGTTATGCAGCAGAAACTAACACACCATTGTAAAGCAATTGTACTCCAATAAAGATGTTAAAAAAAAAAAAAAAAGGACATCCACATAAACCAGGAAAACACATACACACTTTGGGAGACAAAAAGGCACAAACGCCCCAGGGACACACACACACACACACACACACACACACACACACACACACACACACACACACACACTCCAGCACGTGCTCCGTCCACTGCAGCCTGTGTTTCAGCTCCTGCTACCCTCTGCTTGCAGGCCCCTCCCCACTTCTTAACTCCTTGGATAGGTTAGTTAATGCCCAGGGCCCGCAGCCTGAGCGGGCATACTTAACAGCACGAATCTCATTTGCAGAGCCGGCTCCACCCCCGCCCTGCTGCCTCTGGGCTGCACTCACACATCAGGCCCCCCACCCAGCCCGAAACGATGGTCAGGCTGTCTGCACTTTACCATCCCCCAGAGTCACTGTGCCCCTTCCTGGGAAGAGGAGGGGGAGGGGAGTTCCAGGACAAGATCAGGGAGAGCAGGGGAGGCCCATCCTGCCCAGTGACCGCTGCAGAGCCTTGACTCTCACCGTTTCCCATGGCAAAAGCTGGCCTTGCTCAGGAGGCCGGATGATCGCATCCCAGCCAGCTGGCTGCGTCCACTTCCAGCTCAACGCTCAGGGTGCAGGGGGGGATCCCCTGAGAGCTGGGTGAGGTACGGGTTGGGGGAGGCAGGAAGGCTCCCTGCGTGCCCTTCAGCCTTGGGCTCATCCCCTGGCTCAGTGGCCTAAAGGCCAGCGGTCATGCAGGGTCTTTGGGGAGGGGACCCAGACACTGCCAGCCAGGGTGGAGAGAGAGGGAGCAGGGGGCTTTGGGGAGCTGCTGCCTCAAACCCTTGCCCTGCTCCAAGGCTGGCGTTCAGCTGGAGCACACCATCCCGCTACAGGGGATGCGAACATACTGAACCACACCTGACCCTTGAACAACACGGGTTTGAACTGCACAGGTCCACTAATACGCAGATTTTTTTCAATCAAGGCATACTATGCTACTACACGATCCGAGACTGGTTGAATCTTTGGATGCGGAATTGCAAGTATGGAGGGGGCCAACTGTAGTTACACGTGGATTTCCCACTGCATAGAGGGTGGCCGCTCCCAAGCCCCACATCGTTCAAGGGTCAACTGTACTGCCAAACATACTGGTAACTAGGTGCTGCCCCAAGCTCGCCAAGCAACCCCCCTCAACAGGGATCCCTTCCCTGACTCTCTCCTCATTCCCAGAAATTAAAGAGTTAACACCTGACACAGCAGGGGGCCTCCAAGGACCTGGTCTTCCGAGGGCCCTTCTCATTGGTCCCTGCAGACGATTACAGGTGGACAACAGGTGGAGCATCGCCCAGGACTATGATCCTGGCCCTGATTCTGTTGCCTCCACCCCTCGCCCTGGACCCAACCCCTCCCCCAGTCCAGCTGCCCTGTTCGGGTTGCCCTGCCTATCTCTCTGACTCTGGGAGTCTGGAAGTACCGGTGCCTCAGGGCCTCATAGCGGTAGGGTCCTGCATCCAGTCTCGTGGGTATGAGTCTTGCTGGGCAAGGGGCTTCAAAAGGGAGTTGGAAGCAGAGGTGGAACAGAGCTGCCCCACCCCAGCCAAAGGCTTCAACGGGAAGGAAAGTCAGCGGGATCCCCTCTCTGGGTCTCAGCCAAGCGAGGGTGGCCACGGCCCCCCCACCTGAGCCTCAGCTCCCTCTGCCCCTCGCACCCTTGCTGCCTCCACCCTGCCAGAGCCTTCATCATCTGTAGATTTATTTCACGATAATTTCATTTCATCCCTGACTCCAGAAAGATGGATCGGCCAGTGAGGTGACTGGGGAATCTGGGTTGGCTCGTAAATGTCCTGCCCTGCTGTGAAGCCCCCACGAAGTGCACTTAGCGAGGTGGGTGGAGAGGAGTGAGTGTGCCTGGCTATCATCCACCTCTCCTTGCCACCCTCTCTGGGGGCAGGAGAGGGGGCGGCACATTCATGGGGAAGGGAATTTTTTTTAATATTTTTCTAATTTTAATTATGCTTTATTATTTGACCTACATGCTATTTATGATTGTATTGATTAATTTTAAATTCTTTTTTCTTTTTTAAACCCCACATTTGTTTATTTATTTATTTTTCTGGCTGTATTGGGTCTTCGTTTCTGTGCGAGGGCTGTCTCTAGTTGCGCCAATCGGGGGCCACTCTTCATCGCGGTGCGCGGGCCTCTCACTATCGCGGCCTCTCTTGTTGCAGAGCACAGGCTCCAGACGCGCAGGCTCAGTAGTTGCGGCTCACGGGCACAGTTGCTCCACGGCATGTGGGATCTTCCCAGACCAGGGCTCGAACCCGTGTCCCCTGCATTAGCAGGCAGATTCTCAACCACTGCGCCACCAGGGAAGCCCAGAAGGGGGAATTTCCCTGCCCTAGAACTATTGAGTGTTTTCTCTCCACATTAGTTCCAAACAAGGCTGATTGTCACTTGGCTGGCAGGATGACCCACCTTCCCCTGCCCCTCACCAGCCCCCAGCCGCGAGGGGAGGCTGTCTCCTGATTGGGCACTGGAGCTGGCTGGGGGGAAAGGGAACAAGAAGCAGGGGCTGTGCCCTCTCCTCCTTCCTCTCACTGGTCAGCAGGAGGCTTTGTGCTGGGCGGGAACGGGAGGCTTGTGAACAGCTAGCCCCTTTTGGGAGGGAAAAGCGCGCTCATACACACACATCTAACAAGCATACACACAGAGAGAGAATAGTAGCACACCCACACTAACACCTGCTAGAGAAGAGATCCCAAACGCAATAGCAGAATCAAAGCCGCATAAGAAAGGGGCACGGGATTCGGGATACCTGCTGCGCTGTGTTTCCTTGGGCCACTTACTCAACCTTTCTGAGCCTCACCTTGTTCAGCTGTAAGGATAACTATACCCCCTCAAAGGGTTGTTGTGAGGATCAAATGAGATCATGTGTGAGAAGTGCCTGGCACATTAATGGAAGAATCATGATGACTACACACACACACACACACACACACACCCCTTCACTCTCCTTTCTGCATCTCCCCATAGCCTCACCTCTGACCTGCAGGAGCTGCCCAGAATAGAGCCGCCTGGGGCCACATTCAGGTCTTCTTCCTTCACCTCCCC
This sequence comes from Grampus griseus, assembly GCF_964374135.1. Classification (NCBI taxonomy): domain Eukaryota; kingdom Metazoa; phylum Chordata; class Mammalia; order Artiodactyla; family Delphinidae; genus Grampus; species Grampus griseus. Next base: position 74,313,350 of record NC_139008.1, on the reverse strand, counting down.
CTACCACCCAGAGCAGACACTCACAGGGAACTAAGGTCTAACCAGTGGTTTTCAGTCCTGGTAGAATCTTTGAATCACTGAGAAGCTCTTAAAAAAATACCGACGCCTGAACTATTACCATCCCACCCCCACCCCACAGACATTTTAATTTGTCAGGAATGAGGTTTGGGTCATTCTCAGTGTTAGGAACTCAAGCTTGGTATCTAAAGAGGGCTGAGCCCCAGCTTGGCCCCAGCTGGCTCTGATCTGGGATGAATCCCTCACTTCCCCTCTCCCAGCCTCAGTGTTCCTCAGCTTAGATAAGGAGCCTGCCACCCAGGAGGGCTGCCGTGAGGATTGTGGCCACCGGTCTTTAGCACATGGTCTGGCCCTGGTAGCCTGGGAGCAAAGGGGACACTCCTGGGAGCCAGCTGGGTCCCCACAGCTCCAGGTGGGACTGAGGTTTCTTGCTGTCCACCCTCACCCCGGCACATCCCTCCAGGCGCTGCTGGGCCCTCCTGCCTCTCTCCACATGAAACTCTAGCCCCTTGCCTTCCTCGAGGGCCGAAGGCTCAGCATTTCATGTCCCCCAGCCCCCAGCCCCCAGCCCCCATAGTAGCCCTTCCAGGGTCCAGGATGGATCGGGCCTGCAATTAGATTTACTCGCGGTATTTGTTTCACCTCCGGATCCCCGGCTTCCCGGATGGGGGGGGGACGGGAGAGGCAGCTGGGTTCCTGATTTGATCCCGGCACTCCTGCCTAATTAGTATTCCAAGGAGAGCTGGCTCCACAGGCCCCAGGATTTGTTTGCCAGCCGGCCAGTTCCCTGTCTCCCCAGTTCAGAGTGAGTAATTCTGTCCCTCCCAGGCCCATTTAAAGGAGTGAATAATTAGTTACATTCAATTAGTCCTCTCGCTGCCACTGTGGCTCCTGTCTGCCTCACTTGAGGGGACAGGCTCACTAATGAGGTGGCACATGTCTGACACGGGGCGGGGGGTGGGGAGTGGGTGTTAAACACCAGTGACCCCCAACCCCTCCGCAGAGGAAGGGAGAGTGAAAGAGGAAGCGGAGGTGTGGGGGAGACGCCGTAGAAGCAGGAAGGGGCTGAAGAGGAAAAGAGAAAAGCCGCCTAGATGTCCATCAATACGGAGCCCTCACTTGAATCAAGGCTCCAGCTGGACAATGGAATCCTATGCAGCAATTAAAAAGCACGTTGTCGATCTACATTTATTGGCATGGAGAGATGTCTGCCGTACACAGCTAAGCAAAGAAGATGCTTACAAAGCAGGGTATGTACTAACAGCCCAAGTGGAAAAAATATTTTTGGCACGGAAAACAAGTCTGGAGGGACCTGTAGCTCTCAGTTGGGGTGTGGGGAGGACTTACAGGGGGACTGATTTTCCTGTGTGTTGCTTGGATTGGGGGCACAAGGAGTGCAACGCACAGGTGTGACTTTTGTGATTAGCCCAAACAATAGTACTTGTTCAAAAGAGAACCAGGGTGAGACGCGAGGGCTGGGAGAAGGGAAAGGAGGTGGTCGGTGGGGGAGGGGCAGAGACTGCAGAGGGTGGGAGGGGGTCTTGGAACGAGGAGGTGGCAGGGAACTAGCTCGGCGCCAAGGCCCAGCGGGACGTGCCAGTCAGCGGGAGAGAGGCAGAGAGCCCCCAGGGACTGGGAGGGGGGACTGGAGTAGAGAAGCAGGGCACCCCAGCCGCCCCGCCCCGTCTGTCTGGGCGAAAGCTGCTCACTGATTTTACTGAGCAACACGAAGCCGCAGCAGCAACGTTGCACGTCCCAGAGGACGTGCCCCCGCCATGAGCGTCTCCATCCCCCAGACTCCAGGACCACAGCATGGGTGTTTTTTCCTTTTTTTTCAAATTAAAACTATCTCCCCACCCCTGCCGGTGGGTTTGTAATTTTCTGTGCCAGAATCACGGGGGGAGAGAAATCCTTCAGGCAGAGTCTTTAATAACTTCTGCTGCTCAAGGAATCGACCACAGGGCCCTAAAGGCTTAAGAGGAGAGTATGTGGGTGCATGCCTGGGAGGCTGAGATGGGGGGGTCATAGGATTAAGAGGACATCTACACCCAGCTCAGCCCCGGCCCCTCGGTCCTAGAGTTTCAATGCTTTAGACCCAGTTAACCGGGGACTTCCCTGGTGATCCAGTGGTTAAGATTCCGTGCTTCCACTGCAGGGGGTGTGGGTTCAATCCCTGGTTGGGGAACTAAGATCCCACATGCCCCGCAAAAAAAAAAAAAGAATGCTGAATAGAGCCAGTTAACCAGGGTCACAGGGTGGAGCCTAAGGACCTCTCTGCAGCCTCCCAGATGGGGTGCAGAGAAAAGAGACAACCTGCCTAGGACATGTTGCCTAACTTGGCTCTGGACCCTCCCAGGGCCTCAGTTTCCCCATATAGAAAACAAAAGTGTCGGACACAATGAAATTCCCAGTCTCTTTTAATTCCAACCCTCTGTGACATGCTTTCTTGGGTTCTCACAGAGTTGTTGTTTTTTCTTTTTCTTTTTTTTTCTTTTATTTTTGGGATTGGTAGCATTTAAACATTGGGAGATTTCACATAGAAATCTGGATCCCCAGCAATACATAACTCTCATCCCTGGAGGGCAACCATTAGAAGCAATCCATAGATGCTGCCCCACCAAAACGGGCAGAGCCTCGCCGCTTTGCCAGAGTCTGTGCCATCCTGACTCCTCCTGACCCGGCCTCCCTCACTTTCCAGCTCCTGTGCGCTCCGCTGAGTCTACAACTGCTGTCCTAGAGGTGAGTTGCTCCTGCCGTGGGCTTTCGCTCCGCCTGGGCAGTCACACTGTCTTTTAACGGCCTGATAACATGCGCCTGTTTTTTTTACTCGCTGAGTGGGTAAGAAGCAAAGGTTTTTGGATCAACCTAGTTAGGTCCAAATCCCAGCTCTGATTCTTCCGACCTTAGCAAGTCATTTAGCTTCTGAGCCCCATCTGTAAAATGGGCGTTAGAAGAGACTGTGCCTTATGCAGGGTTGTCCTACGGACTTAGTGCATGTGAAGTTCTTAGGACTCTGCCTAGCGCAGTGAGCCCTCTGTCCATGTGCATTCTTAGTGCTGTCCTGCACAACCCTAGCTCGGCGAGAGGCCGCAGTAGGAATGCAGCTGATGCTTGTTAAGAAGAAGGAAGCAGTGGAGAGGGAGACCTGGGGAACGGATGAAGTTAGTAGAGATCGCAGGAGGCTCAGGCGGATGGACGGTGGAGGGAGGAAATGAGAGTTGGCAAAAGCCAGACGCCAGTCTTCGGGCATTACTTTGGCGCCACCTTCTGGCTATTGTGAGCCTCACACCCACCCATTCATCCACAGGCCAGAGCAGACACTACAGTGGGCTGATCGCCTTATTTTTAGAATTGGCAAGATCCTTAGAACTTGTAGAATCCCAACCCTTCATCACATCTGGGGGGAAAAAAGCTCAGAACCAGAGAGCAGCTTTCCCAAGGTCACACAGAAGGTTCCTGGCTGAGCTCCATTTAGAACCCAGAACTTGCTACAGGTGCCAGGAATAACAACCCCTTCTCTTTGCTGGGGATGCCAAGATATACAAAATTATACCTTCTCATGCTTGACCTCTGCTGACTCTTGGGGGGGGGGGACTTCTCCAAAAGCAGACTCTGCAACAAGGAAAGAATGTAGGTAGTTTACTGGGGAGTTGAACCCAGGAAGCACCAGTGGGGTGGTGGAGAATGACACAGGGAAGGGAAGACAGCCATGGAGGGCATCTGTGGCTCGAGCCCTCTGGGGAACCTAGGAGACAGTATAGAACACACCTCAGATTTGTCCCTCCCAAGGGCAAGGAAGCCGGGTCATGTATCCTCCAACTTTCACTCCTATTTGGTTGAGAGTTTTGGGGGCGTTAGCTCTCCCAGGTACATCTTACCTGCCCTACACCTGCACCAAGCATTTTTTTTAAACCAAGGAGGGACTTCCCTCGTAGCACAATGGTTAGGACTCCACGCTCCCAACGCAGGGGGGCCGGGTTCGATCCCTGGTCCGGGAACTGGATCCCACGTGCATGCCGCAATTGGGAGCTCGCACGCCACGACTAAGGAGCCAGCAAGCCGCAACTAAGGAGCCCGCCTTCCGCAAGTAAGACCCAACGCAACCAAATAAATAACATAAAACCAAGGAAAGCCCCGAGGTAAGCAATCCCAAGTGCTTGCAATCAGAAAGCGACTGCTTATCAAGAAATGTGAATGCCAAGGGTGGTCGTTCTCAAAGTGTGATCCTGGACCAGCATCGTCACCTGGGAAACTTGTAGAAATGCAGTCTTGGACTCCATCCCAGACCTACTGAATCAGAAACCCTGGAGGTGGGGCCCAGCAATCTGTCTTTTAACAAGTCTTACAGGTGGTTCTGATACATGCTCAGGATTGAGAACGAAGGGCCTAGGAGAGAACGAAGGAAGCACCCACAGCGTCTGTCCGTTAGATTGTGTCCATTCGCCAGATGAGCAAACTGAGACGCTAAAAGGTGAAAGTGACCTACCCAAAGCCACACAGATAATAGGTGGCAGAGATGGGTCTTTTGTCTCCTTCCACCATACGGTCACGTACAGTACGTAACACTAGCATTTTAGACTCTAGGCGGGGGATAAAGGTGAGGTCGCAGAGCTCCCCTCCCCCCACTCCACACCACCACCACTTTGCACTGCTTTCTGAAGCAGACGTCTCCCCCTGGTGCCTCCCAATGGTTCTCTTCTGGGAAGCCTGCCAAGCCAGGCGCCCCTCCCTTGGCTCTCAGCTGCCCTCACCGCCTCCACTGGGGCAAGCCCTCTCCACGCTCACCCGCCAGGCGGCAGGACGTGTTGGGAAATCCAAAGCAGCTTCTCACGAAGGCGGGGCTGGGGTGAGATCCCTGGGGTAAACCCGGCTGGCCTCACCCTCGCCAGGAACCTCTGTGCTGGGGCTTTGCAATCCTCTTCCTTCCCCTTCTTGCCCTACAAGCTTCCCCTCTCCCCTCCCCTGCCCTCCCCTCTGTTCCCTCTCCATCTGCTGCTCCTCCTGGCTAGGCTCCCCCTCAGTTGGCACAGCAGGAAAAGAGAACAGGACGGTTTATTTTTATCCTAAGATACTGCTTAGGGGGAAGGGGACACCATCTGACCGAGAAGCAGCAGCTCCTGTAGCAGTTGGGAGGTCAAAAGGAGATAGAAGGCCCAGGAGCTCCCTGGGAAGGGGCTACAGATGCAGGCTCCAGAGAGCAGGTGGGGCTGGGAGAAGCAGCATAGGACTAGGAGTGGGGAGCTCTGAGGGGCACCACTCTGAACGGCTGTGTGACCATAGATAAATTACTTCACCTCTCTGGGCCTCCATTTCCACCTCTGTTAAAGAGGGAGGGAGGAAAGGAGGGATGCTGGCCCTGCCTGCCCCGAAGGCTACTGTTATGAATGTGAATCAAATGGGGAAAGCCCTTTGCAAACATGATGCCAAACGTGAGTGCATGTGGAAACCACCTTAGAAGGGCAGCAGCCTGGGGGACGTCCTTATTTATCCTCCGAAAGTGCCCTCATTCTGTGAGCCTGACAGCATGTGAAGCAGCTCATGTCACCCAGCGTGTCCGCTCCCTTTTTTCTTTTTACACGTTTGATGACTTTTTAATTACATAAGCAGTCTGTGAATTCACTCTCCTTTTGGGGAAAAAAAATGAAGCATTATGGGAGAGTCAAATCTTTCTTTAACCAACCCTCCCCCGGACCCTTCTTCCCCAACCAAGACATTACAATTCTTTGAGCTGTGCATGTTGTGTGTGTCCTTCCAGAACCCCCCTGCCATCCCAACATATATAACATATACTATGTTTATACACATATCTGTAGAAGATATATTGTTTTGGGTTACTTGCTTTAAAAAAAATGTTTCCATGCCCACCATTCTACAACCTGCTTTTGTTTTCCCCCCATGACAGTGTTTTCAAGATCCTGTTGCATAAATATATTACAGTTTTATTTAGCCAGTCCCCTGTTGATGGACAGTTAAGCAGCTTCCAGTTGCTCACTGTCACAAACAGTGCTGCGATGTGTATCTATGCATATGCCTCCTGGGCTCCCAGAAGCCACCGCGTTACACCTGTTGGCACCGAACCGCTGGGTTGGAAGGTTTGGTGGATACCCTTGTACGGCCTCCCCAAAGTTTTGTTACCATCTTTGATATCAAGTTGGGAGACTGAATGGGCTCCACGGCTGGGGTGAAAGGTTCCCCGAGGTGAACTGTTTCTGGACTGCAGGGGTGCAGGCAGAGGGGGGCTGTCGCCCTCACCAGCAGCAGCCCCAGGCTCTCCAGCCACGTGCCCACATTCCGGTGCCACCACGCTCCTGGGCACACACAGCTTCACTCTCGCTCCTGCACGGAGATGCGGCTTTCTTTGCCATCCTCCTGGGTGACCGGCTGACACCAGTGTAAGGTTTCCTGCACTGGAGGGGTGGAGTGGGGGCCGAGAAAATCCTCTGGATCAATCGTCTCCACAGGATCCTGCCTTTCAGCCTTAGGGTGCAGAGCCTGGGGAGACAAGGCTTGGGGTTACCCCTAGCATCTCAGCCCTTCCTTGGAAGCGATTCCACTCTTCACCCCTTCCCCTTTCCCAAACGGAGGGTCAGTGCTCATTCCATGGGTGCGTCCTGCCCCCTGCTGGCCACACCAAGGGTGTCAAGAAGCTTCCGCAGTAGGAGCCAGTGGGGTTAAGGAAATGTCCCTCCATCACCCACCCATGGATCCCACACCAAGGCCCCAAAGATGCGGTTCCCCCACATATCCAATGCCAGGAAAGAAGAGCAAATGTCAGACTTTGCCAGCGGTGCTAGGGCAGCTCTGTGGGAAGGTGAGCTCAGGAGATGAAAAAGGCAGGTGCTGAGGGAGAGAAGGGGAAGAGCCCTGGAGCACAGGGGAGGGGGCGAGGGAACAGACCTTGAATCAATGTTTCTGCCATATAGGCAACAATGAATCAGTCTTTCTTTCCAGTCTGACAAAACTCAGCCGGTTCCCCAGGGTGACCTACCTTAGTCTCCTGCTTCTTGACCATCTTTCCTAGAGAGAGAGAAAAACATATAGGATGGGGAGTCACTGAGGCCAGATCAGGAAACAGGTGACCCGTCAATTGTACCTTCTGCTGCCTCTTCCCCCATCACCTCCCCACCTGGGGACTCACGGATACAGGCAGATACCAACAGGACAGTGAACAGGATCACCATCGTGATGGGGATCACCACCAGGGCTCGCATCCGATTCTGGAAACCTGGAGAGATCAAGACTTCAGCGATGGCTCCCCACCGCCCTTCCCGAAGCTGCTGCACCTTGCTGGACTTCAATGTCTAAACTCACCCATATCAGAAGTTTCAAACAGGTGGCTCCTGGTAAAATGTGGCCAGCAGATGTCTTTAGTGTGACTGGCACATTTTTTTTTCTTTTTTTTAATATTTGCCGACATTTTTAAATGGGAGATTGTGTATTTAAAATCTGGATATCTGATTTCTCTTGCAAATTGGGAAGATCCAGCCCTAGTGGGCCAGCAGCCCACATGGCGCCCACTGGCCAGAACTGAGTGGTGATAGTTGTCTCTACCGGCTCGCTACACTGCCACCCCTCCCTACTCTTTGCCCAATACCAAGGCCCAGCATCATTTATGTCTGTAACATTGCCTTTGTTATAGAAGAATGGAGGAGAAGGGAAAGTATTTCTTGTGCCTAAGTCTCTATTCTAAATGGGAAAATGAAAAAAAGACCAAGAGACAGGGTAAGGACTAGGGTAAGGCTAGTGAAGCACTGCCTCAGGACAAAATTTAAGGGGACACCAAAAAAACTCAATAACTGGGACTTCCCTGGTAGTCCAGTGGTTAAGACTCTGCACTCCCAATGCAGGGGGCCTGGGTTCCATCCCTGGTCAGGGAACTAAGATCCCACATGCCACAACTAATAGCCTGCACGCCAACCTACATGCTGCAACTAAAAGACCCCGCATGCCGTAACTAAAGGTCCCGGATGCCTCAACTAAAGATCCTGTATGCCGTAACACAGGATCCAGTGCAGCCAAATAAATAAATAAATATTTTCTTAAAAAACTCAGTAATCAAGATAAGTCATATTTTAATGTCATGTTTTAAAAAATCATATCAGCAAAGTCTGGCCCACAGGCCAGCTGCCTGTTTTTTTAAGTAAAGTTTTATTGGAACCAGGGATGGGATTAGGGTGAGGCAAGTGAGACAAGGTTGTACAAATACAGGGTTGGATCCTGTCTTTATTTAAAATGTTGCTATTCTGTTCGTTATGGATTTTTTGCATGAATTTTGATTTTTTTAATATTGCATCAAATGGTTATCTTGATTACGGCATTTTTCTGGCACGCCCTTAAATACTGTGCCCAAGGCAAGTGCCCCTCTCACCTCACTCTAGTCCCAGCCCTGCCAAGAGGCAAGTGAATTTTAAGGAAAAGAAGAGAGTGTATTTTTCTTACCCCTGATCTTTTCACTCATTAACATGATCCTGCCTAATCCCCGTAATTATGTGAGTCTGTGACCTGTGCTGTATGCCAACCTCCTCATTCTAAAATCAAAACTGAGGCCCTGAGGGAGTTCCCTGGTGGCCTAGAGGTTAGGATTCTGGGCTTTCACTGCTGTGGCCTGGGTTTGATCCCCGGGGGGGGAATTAAGATCCTGCAACCGCGTGGTGCAGCTTAAAAAAAAAAAACTACAGCCCTGAGAGGAAACAGAGTCACACCATGCTGGCCCTCAACGTGCAGGGTAGCAGAATAGCACTGAGGGAGCACCTCCAAAGTGTCAGAACCCATGCCAGGTACTTACACCACCCTATTAAGGGAGGTGGTAGTATCCCATTTCACAGATGAAGAAACTGAGGCTCGGGGGGGGGGGACTAACTTGCCCAGGCTCCACAGATAAGTGGCAGAGCTGGTTGCCACAGTTCCAGACTGCTCCTCCTCTTGCTTTGCCTCCCCTCCCTCTTTCCCCACTGGTGCTTCCAGGTGCCCCAGTCTTCCCCTCAGCTCCCCACCTTCCTAGCCTGCTGCCGGGGCCCGTTCTCCAGGACTCACCACAGACAACATCTGTCTTGTTAGTCCCTGCATGTTGTTCCACCAGGCCTTTGCTCTCGCAGCTGTGTATAGACACATGTACACACACACACACACACACACACACACACACACACACACACAAAGAAAGAGACATTAAGTTTCCCCAACCATGCGATTTCCAACCCCAGAGGGAGACAGCCAACAACCAGCAAGTCCAGGTTCACTGAGCACATATTATGTGCACCCTCCTGGGCTGGTTACTATGGGGATGACACAGACTCTGTTCTTACAGAGCTCGTGAGTGCAGAGGAAAGATGATGGTATATCTTGAAGGAGTAAGGAGAGTCTCTGATGAGGGCCAAGCTTTGTGATACAGGCTCATGTGAACAGGGGATTGTTCAGAGAAGAGGAGACAGAATCCACAATGGCTGGAATGGAGGGATGATGGGGGCTTCTCAAGCTCGGCACTACTGACGTTTGGGGGCCACATAATCCTTCTTCCGTGGTGGGACCTGTCCTGTACATTGTAGGATGTTCAGCAGCTTCCCTGGCCTCTACCCACTAGACACCAGTAGCCTTCTCCTCCCCAGCTGTGACAACCAAAATGTCTCCAGATATTGTCAAATGTTCCCTGAGGGAGAAAACTGCTCAGCTGAGAATCTCTGGTTTGAGGGTCATCCAGAAAGACTTCCCTGGGGAAGTCAGAGCTGAGTGGGCCCTTGAGGGATATAAAATTTAGAGCATCAGTATTTTCTCTTCAAGCAGGACAACACGATATGGGAGATTAGGTGGGTGACGAGCCAGATGGTATAAGGAAACTCTGGAAAATTGGGTCTTTAGAACCAGATCACTGAGAATCAGCCATGAAGGTTTCAGCTGGATTCAGCTAGTGGGTCATGTCAGCATCCAACCAGATGACTTAAGTTGTGAGAGGACTTAGTTGGCCAGAGAGCTCCCCGGAGGAGAAATGACAGAAAAATGCCAGCCAGGAGGCCATCGACAGAATCCAAACATGAGATGATGAAGACTGGGCCAAAGTGGTCCCAGGAGGAATGGAAAGGGATGGACAGAGAAGGACATTGCAAAGGAACAAAACATCTAAAGCTGGAAAAAGAGAAAGAAGCTTCAAAGAAAGCACATACACAAGAAGAGTGCTTAAGAGTTTTCGAAGCACGTTACATGTCTTTTCCTCAAACCTTGTAAAATGAAGGTCATTCCTATTTTCTGAATGAGGGCACCGAGGCTCAGATGAGGGTCACACTTCCACCCCTTCTAAGCTGAGTGAGTTTGGAACCCAGTGCTCTGGTTCTATGACATAAAGGAGCCTCCCTTTCTCATTGAACATTTATCAGTAAAGATTTATTGAGCACCTACTATGCATCAGGCACTGTTCTAGGCATAAGGGATGCATCTGTGGAATAAAAAAAGTCAAGTCTCTATAGTTAAGGAGTTTACCATCTACTGGAGAAAGGCAGACAGTAAACAAATAACAAAGTATATATGGGATGCTACTATTTGTGTGAAAAATATGTCTGCATGTGTGTGCATGTATTTGTTTGTGCATAGACTCTCTAGAAGGACACACATGGTCCAGTGGCTGCTGGATGGTTGAGGGTGAAAGGGAAGCATATCACTAGAGGCCCTTCTGTGCCTTCTGTCCTCACGCCTGTCTTACTCATTTTTTCAAATTAAATGTAAAAGGTTAATCAGGCGTGTGTTTAAGGTATTCCAGGCAGAAGAGGTTGATGCAAGAGAACGAACAGTGTGTTGACAGGACTGCAAGCAGCACGATGTGGGAAGAGGTCAGGAAGTGGAGCTAGAAGGTCGGAGGCCATGCACAGGAGTCAGGGTTTTATCCTAAAGGCACAGAGAGCCATGAAGCATTTTAACAGGGAGTGCCGTGATCCAAAATGAATGGTGGAAAGTTTCCTTCGCCAAAGGGATGGAGAACTAGCTGAAGGGGAGAGAGTAGAGGCAGGGCAGCTGGTGATGAAGCCCAAGCTAACGTGGTGACGGTGGGGATAAGTGAAAAGGAGGAGGAGTCCCAAAACATCTGGAAGGTCAGATGGACAGGACCTGGTGACTGATTTGGGGAAGGGGGTAAGGGGAACTTTGGAACGGGTGCCCAGAGGCATGCTTGTGCCTTTCACAGCGGGTATGGGGAGCAGGCAGGTGCCTGTGGGTTGTCTGCACAGAGGTATACCCTCGGCAGTTAGATATGACAGTCTGGGACCCAGGAGACAAATTTCAACAGGAGATGTTGATTGGGAAACATCCAAGGGCAATGGTAGCCGAAGCCAAGTGTGCGGATGAGATAGATGGTCCAGGGGAGGCGGGCAAGGTGATGGGAGAGTAGAGCCTAGAATAGAGGCCTAGAAAACCAGTTAAGGAGGAGCAGAGGAGGGGTACAAGGAATGGAAGAGAGGCGTCACGGTGCCCCCAAGAAGGGAGGGCTTCACCAAAGATCAGAGATCAGCAGTATCTATTACCACGAAGAGAGAGAAGGCAAGAAATGCTGAAAAGTGTCTGTCTAGTTGGCCACGAGGTCACTCTAGAAGTTCTACAGGTGCACGAGTGTGTGTGGACATGGGGAGCAGGGGCTGAAGGGCAGGTAGCCGGAGAGAATGGAAGCAGGTCCCATGCCCCTCTCGGGGCAGGAAACACAAGGGATGAGTCCTTTTACCTTGTCCAAGGGTGACACTTTTCAAAAGCAGATGACACACTGGAGAAGAAGCCGACCGGGCAGCGTTCACATATGGTATCAGAAACCCCTGTAGCTGAGAGGGTAGAGGAGGAGTTAATCATCACGGCGGACCACCTGTCTGGCTCTCAAGGGAACTGGCAGGCAGGCAGGCCTGGAAGAGCATCCTGCCTTAAGCCCTTCTCCCCCCAGCATCCTGCTGCAGGCAGGCCCCAGGAAGACTTCTCCCACTGCCCTCTCAAGGCAGATCCCCATGGCAGGAGGCAGGAGGCAAAGTTTCTATTTCCCACCTGCTCTGGTGGAGATATCCGCGTAGGTTGGTCCCTCCCCACCAGGGCTGAGTGCCCACTGCCCAGCCCCGCTCCTTTGGCCTTCACCTCCTCTCTCCTGCCTCTAGAGCTGATTCCCAGACAGACCACTTACCCATCTGCTTGACCCCGAAGCCAGGGAGACACAAGCTGTGCGGGGTGCAACTTTCGCAGGTGTGACTGGTACAGTGATGGCCTTCGTCACATGTGCAAATGGTGTCTGTTATTGAGGTGCCCTCCGTCTGGATCTGGAGCCCTAGGTCTGGGCAGGGATGGGCAAGAAGGATGGGAACCCCTTACTGGCCATGCTTGGGGGGCCCCGATCCTCATACTTCCTGTTCTTTTTCTCTTAGACCCTCTTCCAAGTAGGGGTGGCAATCAAATTAAGTAACAACCAAGACAACCCAGACTCTAACCGATCAGAACAGACCCTCGCTATGAAAAACAAACAAACAAACAAACAGAACGGCTGTGCTGTCAGCAATGAGCTGGAATATCGGCCCAGCTCCCAAGTGCCCCTTCCCCAGCAGCCCACGCACTGGGGTTGCAGTATCTGTGCTGGTGACAGTATTTCTCACTGTTGCGGGTGGCTAGGAATTCGCCTTTACTGCAGGGAAGGCATTCTGTCTCGGTGACCTCTGTGCAGTCATTCATCAGTTTCTGTCCTGGAAAACATCAGGAAATGAGGTAGCTCTGGCGCACTCAGTGAGTCAGACACTGAACTGAAAACTGATGAGGCCGGGCTTTAGGGAGGGAGAGTCAACGATGACAGTCTCAGACTCTTCCAACTTTCATAGTCTGGTAAGGGACATAGAAGAGATAGGAACCCTAAGTTCTGGGTAGGCAGAGAGGGACCCCAGAACATCCTGGGGCAGGGATGGAAAATGCCAGGGGTCAAGACACGAGTTTATAATTGACACAGGGGGTCTGTATCTGCCAGCAAACCAAGAGGGGTCCCACTATGGGGCTAAAGGGTTAGCATCTCACCTGGTGGGCACAAATTACAGCACCGGCTGTTTGTTTGGTATTGGTTTTCTCTGCATGAAGTGGGTGGTTCTGCGTGGACCTAAAAACAAAATTGGGCAATTTGAAGGGATCTTGAAATCTCCGATATAGCCTTGGCAGACAGGTGCAAATCAGCCAGGACAGAGGTTAGAACTGAAGTGGAAGTCCAAAGCAGAGAAACAGCGCCTGCATATTACTTGTTGTGTTTGTTTTTAACTAAACTGCCAACTAGTATGATGACAAAGGCACCCAGAGAATCAATCTGGTATTTTACAAAGTAATTGCGCTGGAAACTCACAATAGTCACTGAACTAAACAGATCTTCCTTCTGGCTTGACTCCTGAGTCTTTCCTCTACCCAAAAACCCAAGAGCACATGAGGACTCCAGCATCTCCCCTGGAGTCCTGAAGCTGGCTGACTCCAGCTGGTCCTAGTCTGGACAGGGGCTATATTTAGCACCTGACCTCTTCCTTCTATTCTTTTGCTCCCCACCCTCTTCCCCTCTCCAAGTCCCATCATCTGATCATCCAACCCTTCTCTCATGAAATGCAAGGATGGAGAAGCCGGAAGAATAAAATCCAACTCTTTTACTTTACACATGGTGAGACTGAGGACCAGAAAGGGTGGGTCACTTGCCCAAGGTCACACAGTGATAGAATCCAAATGAGAACTCAGGTTTCAATACTCCCTCTCTCCAACAACTTGAGTCTCATCTGCACTATTTTCACTACATCCAGGTACCACCCAAGCTATTCATTACTTCTTGTTCATTTAAATACATTTATTTTCAATGTAAACCTCACATCATTGCCATGAGAGAAAAACCAGTATCACTTCTCATAAATAAAAGGCAACCCTAAAAATAAACTCAACAGAAACAAAACGATGTTATTTATTAAACCCCAGCTGATCGCTTTGCTTGCTGACAGCCCTCTACCTCAGGCCTGCTCTTGATTTTTGTTTAAAAAGGAGGATTAGCAGGCATTTGAGAGGTATTAACTATATTCTAGCTCCAGCGACTTCCTTCTTGAAAAAATGAAAAGGATTTTAAACAGAACTGTAAAGTGAACCTATGTTGTTAATTCTATGTCCTTGTGCTGCCTAAATCATCCCACACTTTGGGAACAGCCTGTGAAAAGAACACAGCTTTAAGGGTCAAATAGCTTAAGGCTCCAATCTTGACTTTGTAACACTTAACTAGCTATTTTGCCTCTCTTAGCCTCAGTTTCTACATCTCTAAAATGGGAGTGATAATACCTGCCCCACAGATTAGGTTGTGAAGATGAGAAAGAATAGATGTACATGGCCTGGCATAGTATCTGGAACATAGTAGGTGCTCATTGAATGGCAGCTTTAATTATCATACATATATGAGTATCTGCTTGGATGCCTAGCAAGCTGGCTAACTGGCTGGCTTCCAGGATCCTGCCTAATTGGTGGCTCTCATTCAGCCTGGGTGGGCAAATTACTTACAAAAGTGTATCTGACCCCAAATGGGGAAGGAAATAGCAAAGGCTACTGCTCCCACCATCACATCGCAACACACTATCCCATGAATGTTCTCCCCGCAAGCCTATGGACTTTCCCACCACACTCCCAGAGCAATGAAAGTCCTTTACGCCATTTTCAAACACACAAGAAATACAGCTCCTCCTCTGTAAATCTGTCAATCCCCAGTTCCCACTTCACAGCTTCGATCCTTCTGACACGAAGGAGCTTCGGACCAAGGCTTGGAGACTCTCACCATCTGAGAGGCAGGCTCAGGAATCAGGCAGATGGAGGTTTATATGCAGGTTCCACCTAGCTATGAGGATTGGGGCAAGACATTTTCTCTCTCTGAGCCTCAGTTTGCTCACCTGTATAATGCGGCGGTTAAAAGAAATCAGACCTAGAGTGCGTGTAAAGCTTCCTGGCCCACAGGAAGCTCTCAACAAATAGCCCCAGTTATTGTTGTCACAGCCTAGTCTCCACCTGGAGCTAAAATTGGGAGATTGTTCTTGAGAAACCACGACCACCCTTCACCCTACCTCCCCTGGCTTTTCCTCCACTCCTCCTCCAAGAGCCCTCTTCCTGCCTCCTTTCTCCCTAAGAGCCATTACTTAGAGTGAAAATGAAAGCTCTGGGACCAAAGCAGCTTTCCCATGAAATCTCTTCCCTTGCTGCTAACCCCCTACTTCATGGGTCACTCCTGCCCTGCCTTCATGCCAGAAACTACAGCCCTTGAAAGTTAGGGGGAGACCAGGGGGGTTGCGATGAGAGTGTCCGGTACTTGGGGGATTCCCAGCCTCCAGAATGAGGAACTACAAAAATACACTTAAACTAAAAGCGAGTCAAGTGTGGAACTCTGAAAATCCCGGAGATGTGCTTGGTTGGGCATATCTGAGCCCCTCTCGTGCCTAGAGAAACCCCTGCTGGTCTCCTAGCCCTTTCATGGTCCCATGAACTGTTCAGCTCCCCTGAGAGTCCTCTATGTCGTCTTAAATTCAGGAGGCAGAGACACAGCCTTGGGTATTCCTCCTAACTTGGATCACCCAGGATTTGCGGCCGGTGGTGGGAGTGTTCAAAGCTCCTTGCCTTCTCAAAGAAGCACCTGGGCCTCTACACTCATCCCTTGTTCCCAAAAGATGCCCTGGAAGAAGGCAGCCCCAGCTGGCAAGGAGATGAACCACTCACAGAGGCTGGCGTCTGTCCACAATGGGAAAGAGAAGGGAAACTAGCCAGACCCGCCCCTTCACTTGGCTGCCCTCCCTTCCCGCTTCTGAAACCCCTCACCATCTCTTTGTGGCCAGCCTCTGACGCAGACCCAGACTCCAGTCTTTTGACCAGATCAAGCCTTCAGGTTCCCAAAATCCCAACCCCATCTGCGCTGGCTAGGCACTTTTCCTGCAGCGACCCCACTATGCGCCCTCTGTGGGCTACCTGGGACCCCAACCTGGGAGGAGAGAGAGGCAGCCCACCTCATTCAGCCCGGACCCGGGGTACCCTACCCAGCTTCCACCCACCTTCCTGTCCCCCCAAAATCAGCTTGGAAGGTCCCCTCCCCGAAGTATTGTTTCTTTTCCCATTCCCTACTCTCTAATTTCAAATTCCCGCCTCCGGTCGGAACAGAAACTCAACTTACGGCGGTCAGAAAGCAGCCCCAGAGGAGACACTGCAGAGGCAGACGAACCATGGCGAGGTGAGAACCCGGCGGCGTGGGGAGAAAGCGCCAGGACCCGGCCTTTTCCACTTCCACTGTCCCAGCCCATGGACCCTCCCAGGAAAGGGGCGGGTCTTAGGGGACAAATCGCGACCAGCCTCGCTGACGGGGGCGGAGCTCCGGGCGAGTCACCTCTCTGGGGTTTCCCCCAGGACAGTCCCGGGTAGTCTAATTCCCCAAGGAGTTTAGGGACGCGCCTTGGGCGGGGAGGGGTGGGGGAATCGGGAGGCGTGGTTCCAAGGACAGCCCTTCTTGAGACTCCTCCCCCCCCCCCCCCGGGACTACAAAGGCCGAACTGAATTGGCCTAGGAGGAAGCCCGCTTCCTGGGGGTGGGGAGGACGCGAAGGGAGTGAAGAGAGATCCCTATGGGTGTTGGGAAGACTCCCCCCGCGCCCCGCGTTCTTCCCCGCCGCCTCCGGCAATCCCGGCAGAACCGAAAGCGTCCCACACCGCGATGGAGAGGTCTGAGGAAGTTCCCAGAAAACGGGAAGGTCACAGCTGAGTGGTGGGAGGAGGGCTGGGGAGGCCTTTCATGGAAAAGAGTTTCTCACCTTACAGTTTCGCTCTCTTTCAAAGGAAATTCCCTCGCGTGGGCGCAGCGTCCCAGCCTCCCCGTCCATCCAGCCGTCCGTCCAGCCATCCATCCAGCCATGCAGCCCCCACCAGATTGTGTTCCATCCCAGTTCCCATCCGCCGCCTGAAGACAGGCACTCAGAGTAGATCAGCCTTTCGTGGGATCGTAGGACCCCCTGAGAATCTTAGGACACTGGAGACCCCCTAGTTCTGCAGAAACACACACACCCTTGTACCTATTATTTCCCCAATTCAAACCCTCCTAACTGTTCTTGAACCAGTGTTAACACTCTGCTCTGCAGCAGGAAGCACCTGGGTTCTGGCCTAGGCTCTGCTTCTGATGGGCTGAGTTTCCTTGAGCCCTAGTTTTCTTCAATGAAACCTGAGGAGTTTGAACTAGACAGTGGTTGGGGTGATGCCCCCCCAAGCTCTGAATTTCTGGACTGGGCCAAAAGGCCAAACTGCACAGATCAAGGAGGATGGGAGAGGAGAGGGCTGCTAACCCCATTCTCCTGGCTTCCGCTGCAAAGGGCACATTTGTAGACCTGCAGATTCTACCTCCGGAATCCATCGCCTCTTTTCTATCCCCGCCCCCCCGCCACTACCCTAATTCGGAGGCTCAGCATCTTTCACCTGGGCTGTTGCAACAGCCTCACTCATTCAATAAGTATTTGTTGAATCTCTGCTATGTTCCAGGCAGCTTCCCCACCACCACCACCACCACCCTTTCTCTCTCTCTCTTTCTCCCCCTCATTGTTCACTTTGTTGCAGTTCTCTTTTGTAGGATCTGGTCTGATCAGGGCACTTCACTGCTTAAAAGCTCTGCGCTCCCCTAGGCCCTCAGGATGCTCCAAATTCCTTCTCCTGTCACAGCTGAGTCTCCGCTCAGACCCACCCTCTCCTCCTCCACTCACACCCTGCCATGTCCTCCATGCACGCTGGCTTCAGCCATACTTGCCGTCCCCCCACTTTCCAAACACACAGTTGTTTATTCTGTGTCTTGCTGTTTTCTTCCTTCTCCTTCCTCGAATGAGTTTAAATTTCTCCTCCTCTTCAGTTAAGCCTCCTCTTAACTCCCTGGGACAAAGGTAGATACTCCACCCCACCTTCGCCCCTGCCCCCATGTTCCCACATCATAAGCATGCTGGACTATCACTCCCATCTGCCTGGCCCTATTTGATGGTGAGCTCATTGAGGGCAGGACTGAATCTATGCCAGGCCTGGGCACCAATACGCATTTGCTGAATGAATAAATGAGTAGGTTTTTCTTATTCTAAGCACAGCCTCCATCGGGAAGGAGATACAAAGCTGGTAGTCCCAACACAGACCTCAAGTTGATGGTCAGACACCAGTAGTCCCAGAACACTTGAAAACTAAGACCAGAGGACGTCATGAAAGCCACACAAGCATGCCTGGGATAGAGAGAACATTAAAATATCTTTTCCCTTTTTAACCCACACTGAAAAAACAAGCACAGTTTTAATTCCTAAGGGGGCTAGGGAGGGAGTTACTATAATAACTTCAGCCATTACTTATTCATTATTTGCTTGATTCTAAAATTGGGCCCTTCACAAAACTGCCTTGGGAAGCAAGTACACAGAATTAAAACATTAATTATGTTATATAAAACATATCATAGCAGCAATTAAAGCAGCTTAAATTACTATGTGAAAGAATAAGTAGTAGCCTTCGGGTGGCCCCATGGGGTGAAAACCAGATGAGATAAAGGGAAGATATTTTAGTATATGCATATCCCAAGGAGACATGGGCTGGCGGGCATGGGCCCAGAGAAGGCATCGAATCTCCTTGCGCTGGAGAAGGAAAGAGAGATGATGACTTATGGGGAGGGTGGCAATATTTCAGAGTCCCATCAAAGGGTGGAACTATGAAGGGTTCAGTGATGGGAGTAGGGCAAAGGACGTTCCAAAGAGTGGGGACCCAGGATTTTGGAATCACAGAGGAAATGGCCTTTGCAGGGAGGTGGGGGTCCCAGGGCCAGGTGAATGGATGAGAAGCATGCCTGGAGCTCAAGTCCACAGCACTGCCAGAATCCGGCTACTAGATGGTTCTAAGATGCAAACCCAATTGTGCTGCTCCCAGGTTTGAATCAACTCCCCAGAGCCCTCACTCCTTAAGCCCGTAGGGCCTCAAGGCCATGGGGTTCCTGGCCTGCCTCTCTAACTGTCCTCTCTGCCTTCAACTTACTCTCCAGACTGTGTTGTCTTCTCTCCCTGGAAAGCCCTTTCCCACTGTCCTTTCAATGAATCAACTCTTTCTCATCCTTCAAGGCTCAACTCAGGTGCCCCTTCTCTGGAAAGCCCTCTCCATCAGCCAACCTGGGATGTGCACACCTGCCTCCCCGGGCCCTCTCGGCACCCTGGAGCTGCTCGCCTAAGCCAGACTCCAGTCCTACCAAGCCATGTCTCAGTTATTCTGTTTACTCACAGTACCAGTGCATTGAGGCAACTCGACCTGGTGGGATATAATAATAAAGCTTTTTTCCCTCTATCTCTGCTTTCAGCCCTGCTGTGTTGAATCTCCATTTT
Source organism: Grampus griseus (assembly GCF_964374135.1). Lineage (NCBI taxonomy): Eukaryota > Metazoa > Chordata > Mammalia > Artiodactyla > Delphinidae > Grampus > Grampus griseus. The sequence continues at coordinate 74,293,984 of NC_139008.1, read as the reverse complement.
CCATCCTTTAATGACATCTTGGGCAGATTGCATTACTTTTGGATCCCTTTCTGTTGTTAAACCTCCACCCTTGAAAGCTTTATTCTCAAACTCAATTTAAATCTCATTTTATCATCTCCCTTACTGATCCAAGGATTGACTTGTGCCGGGACCCCACCTGTTTGGATAAAAAGTGGAAGCGGGGGCATGGCCTGGTTGGGAGACACGCCCTAGCACCCTCCCTTTATTGAAATTGGGAGGAGGGAGCAGGAACGGCCCTCTGCAATATAGCCCTCTCCCTGTTGCTTGACCCTGCTTTCCTGGCTAACCCAGGGAAGCAAGGGTCCATACATGGTGCCTCATGGAGCGCATAAGTAAGTCTCTTAGGTAAGGGCTTCTCCACTGCAAGGTTCTCTGACAAGGAGCATCCAGCTCAGACTTGAGCTCTCCTACTGTACCCCACCACCAGGGCGCCTGCCACCGGTGGGACCCTCTTGTTCAGCAGTCAGCCTGCTTGAGTGGGGTCCCGGCAAGTCTGGCTAATGACTGCAGCATCCACTTGACCCAGAGAAACTCATACATCCTGGCCAGCTACTACATTTCCTCCCCTCTCCATCTTTCTCCCTCCCTGCTCGGATAAGCATAGCAAGTCCACCACCAAGTAGACCCCGACTGGGAGAGAGCATCCCAGCATCCCCTTCTTGAAGTCACCCCTCAATAAACAGGAGGGACTCCCAATTAAAGGTGTGGAGGTGGGGATTGTCTTCTGCCATAGACACCATATTCCTCAATAAAACCGGAGAAGCCCTCCCTCCCCAGGATTATTATATGGGCAAGGAAAAGGAAAGCAAGGTTTGGGCTAGGGGCTATAGGACAAGTTCTACCCCCTTAGTAAACCTCGGAGGGGAAGTATCTGGCTCCCATTTGGAATGCAGGGTACACAGGGCCAGTGGTTTTTACCAGCTCCTAAGTAACAGGGAACTGTCACTCAATAATGTTGGGACTGGGCCATCCCTCATACCTAACTTGATTCCTGGAAAAGAGGATCTTTGTAGCCAGAGGCCCACAGGGAGCCCAGACATATGCTGGATGCTGAACAACTGTTGAATGAATGTGGGACCGTGAAATGAGACTGAAGGGATCCATTGGAATCCACCTGCTCGTTCCCACACCATCCAGGGTAACTGCCCATCTTCCCCAGATGACTGGACTCTCTAGCTGGGATTCCCAGGCCCAACAGTGGACAAAAATCTTTCCCCTCAGCTCAGCAGAGTTGGGTTGGAATTTATCAAAGGTAACTAAGGAACTCAGGAAAGAACCCAACCAGAAATTAAGGAAACCCACAAGCTAGCAAAACAGACGGGTGAGTTGACAAAGAAGTTCTTTATCATGATCTGGTTAAAGGCACTCACTGCCTTAGCTGATCCTGATACCCAGACAAGGGGACCTCAGGTCTGATCCTCAGCCTTCTCACACTCTGATGTCTGGAATAAGAGATGGATTCGGTTGGCGGAAGGGATCCAAGTTCTTTACCATGACCCCGAGATCCTGCGTGATCTGGCTTCCGCTGACCTCTCCCCCCACTTGCCCACTTGCCTGCTACACTGCAGCCATCCAGGCCTCTCAGCTCCCGCCTCAGAGCCTTTGTCCCTGCTGCTCCCTCTGCCTGAAATGTCTGTCCTTCCACACTACATCTGCTGGCTATCTCACCATTCAGCCCTCTGGGTAAATGGTACTTCCTCAGAGGGGCTTTCCCTGATTACCTTATCTAAAGTGAGTTCCTCCACTACCAACTCACCTTTCCCACCGCTGTCCTCTCCTGTAGCACCCGTTTTAGTCAGGGTTGCCATTGCAAGCAAAAGAAGACAGAGTTGGTGAACTGAAATAGAAGAGAGCGTTGGAAGGATGTCAGGCAACTCGTAGAATTGATGGGAAGTCTGAAGAATCAGACTCAGGCAGGAACCACAGGAGGCAGGACACAGTCAAGACTCTGCTACAGAACAGGTCTTACAAACCAGCTCTGTGCTAGCCCATCTCCAAGAGCCCTCAGTGATCCTGCCTCCTGGCCTTCCCGCCCTTGGGTAGTACCCTCCTCATTGCGCCAGGGTTGGTCTGTGTGACCAGCAGAAACCAGAAATGATGATATGTCACTTCCAAGGTTAGTTTCTAAAACTACTGAGGCTTCAGTTGTATGTGCTCTGTTGCATAAACTCTCTCTGCCTCTCCTTCCTCTCTCCTTCTTTCTCCCTATCTCTCTCTCTCCCATCAGGTGCTCTGGGGAAGCCAGCTGCCATGTCATGAGGATACCCAGGTAGTCTATAGAGAAACCCACATGGATGGCAAGGAACCGCAGCTTCTGGCCATCAGCCACATAAGAGAGTTTAGAAGTGGATCCTCCAGCCCCAGTCAAGCCTCAAATGACTTCACACCCAGCTGACACCTTGACTGCAGTCTTGTGAGAGACCCCCTAATCAGAACCACCCACCTAAGCTGCTCCTGGATTGCTGGCCCACAGAAACGGTGAGATAATAAATGTTTGTAAGTCACTAATTTTAGGGTAATTTCTAACACAGCAATAGTTAACTAATACAACCTCTAAATGACTCTGAAGTCGAGCGTTCCCTCAAGGCTCAAAGTCTTGGGAAGGGACATCAGAATGGCCATCATGGCTTATGCTCCATATTCTGGTGGCCAGGAGGTAGGAAAGACTATCTGTGTCCTTTTGTTCTCCTTGGTGGGTCCTGCCCCTGCCCCATTCTCCTCAAATAAGAAGGATGTTTAGATGCTGAGCAGCCAAAACAACTTATTTGCACTGCCACAGCCCTTCAGGACATTTGCCACAAGTTGTAGTTCTTTATGTGGAAAGGCATTTTCTCCTTTCCCCTTCCTCCTCCTAAGTTTGGGCATACACCAGACCCCAAAAACAAAGAATGCAGGTACTTTCTTGGCCCAATAATGTGGAGGAAATATCCTCAAAAGTCAAAAGTCTGATTGCCTTCAAAAATGCCAAACCCTGAGGAAAGAGCTATTCTTCTCAGTGAATTAATAAGGGAAAGAAAATAAAGTTTGGGAATCTAGATGAAGAAATACAATTCTGCATCTTTTCATATAGCCGAAGCCCAATGAATAATCAACTCTTTCCTGCTCACGGTATATATATGAAGCAGACACTTTAAAAAGACCACAAAGGGGAGTTCCCTGGCGGTCCAGTGGTTTAGACTCGGTGCTTTCACTGCCGTGGCCCAGGTTCAATCCCTGGTCAAGGAACACAAGTTCCCACAAGCAGAGCAGCCAAAAAAAAAAAGACCAAAATATTACCTATGGCCCCATCCTGAAATTAAATCAATATGTTTATTTGTACGTGTCACCTTGTTGTCCTTGTCCGTATATACCTTCAGATTTTTCTTTCCCAAAGATATCATAGGTAAATTTCCTGTTTTATATTTTCCTATAACATTATACCATACGTATTATTTTCACTTTCATAAATAACTGTTTTTTTCTCTGTCTTTACAGCCCCCTCCCTGTAACAGCCTGTTAGGTATCTTCCTTCATATCTAAGGATATGTTTGGTTGTTTAGTTTTTTGGGGGGGGAGGGTTGTTTGTTTGTTTGGCTGCTTTGGGTCTTCGTTGCAGTGCGCAGGCTTCTCTTGTTGCGGAGCACAGGTTCTAGGCACGCGGGCTTCAGTAGTTGTGGCACATAGGCTCAGTAGTTGTGGCGCACGGGCTTAGTTGCTCCGCAGCATGTGGGATCTTCCCGGACCAGGGATCAAACCTGTGTCTCCTGCATTGGCAGGCGGATTCTTAACCACTGCGCCACCAGGAAAGTCCGATATGTTTATTTCATAGAAAAAGAAATCTTATCACTTTTCTGCAATCACTTTCTCACTTAACCATATATGGTGGAAATCATTCCAGGCTAGTAGACACAGATCTGACACATTCCTTTTTTAATAACTGTGTAATATTCCATGGTGTGGACTCGTCACAATTGATTCGACCATTCTTCTGTTGACGTACATTAAGTCTGCATCCAAGTTCTTACTACTGCAAAGCATGTTGTAACAACACACATGCTTGTACACATATGCTTAGGCATTTGTACTTTTATTTCTATAAAACAGATTTCTAGATATGGAATTTGTGGGTGTGTGTATTGTAAATGCTAACAGATATTTTCAAATAGTTTTTAAAAACTATATGAAGGGACCTTTACTTTCATTCTCACCATCACTAGACGTCATCATTCATTTTACTATTTGACAGTTTGATCGATGAAGAGAGATAGCTCATTGTTGCTTTAATGTACACTTTCCCAATTATTAGTGAAATTCAACACCCTATCAAAGGTTTATCAACAATTTGAATTTCCTCTTCTATAAACTAACTGTATATATCCTTTGCCCACTTTTCTACCAAATTGTCTTTTTCTTATCAATTTCATTTATTCATTTATTCATTCAACAAATATTCTTTGAGTATTTACTGTGTGTCACATGTTGAAGTTACACTACTAACTAGACAAAGTCCCAGACCTAATGAAGATGAAACTGCACAATGCAGATGGGACTAGAACCCACGGGCCACGACTTGAACCTAGCCAGAACCCAGATTGGGACTTGAACTCACTGACTTTTCATCGAGATCACACACCTGGTCTCAGGACTTAATGAAGCTCAGGTTCTTTACGTCTCATTACAGAAAGAATTCAGTGAGAGACAAAGTGATAGGTAAGAAGTGGATTTATTTAGAGAGACACACATTCCATAGACAGATGTGGTCTGTCTCAAAAGGCGAGAATGGCCTTGGGAGAAACATACTCCTCAGACAGACTGTGGACCATCTCAGAAGGTGAAACGGACCGAAATATGGGATGGTTAGTTTTTATGGGCTGGGTAATTTCATAGGCTAAGGAGTAAGAGGATTATTCCAACTATTTGGGGAAGGGGCAGAGATTTCCAGGAATTGGGCCACTGCCCACTTTTTGATCTTTGATGGTCGGCCTCGGAAACTGTCATGGAGCTGGTGAGTCATTTAGCATACACTAGTGTATTACAATGAGTGTATAATGAGGCTCAAGGTCTACTGGAAGTCGAATCTTCTGCCATCTTGGACCTAGTTGGTTCTAACCAGCTTATGTTGTATCCTCAACGGCTATGTCATCCTTATAGAGGTTGTGCCCTGACCCGTTCCCTCTCAAAGAGATCTTTGTATATCAATATTAACCCTTTACTCTGTCATCCATGTTGAAAATCAGCTCAGATGTCTAATTGTACCTCCAGGCTTTCCCTGTAAACATTTTCTGGCAGACTGTTAATCATTATGGTTTCAAATTTTATGATGTAAAAATACCTAATGCCAAGCTCAACTAGCCACTAATTTGTTAAAGAGAGCACTCAGTCCAATCTCCTATGTAGCCTTATGTTGGTACCCCACTCACATGCCCTCCATATACACGTCCTTGTTCCCTACTTCAAGCACCTGTGGCCTCTGCCTGGGGGGCCTTGTGTGGTTACTGGAGCTTGTTTAGCCCTTGAGCTCAAGACATAAGCGCCAGAGTTAATGCTTTGGGGAACAGCCATCTACAAATGACAAGGATTTGATGGATGAATACCTACCTCCCTCGTTCCTTAGGTGGGATAACTCAGAGGTGCATGTTCTACACTGTCTCCCCCATCAAGATTAAGCTCCATTGCCCACAGTGTAACCTGGTCCTTAACCCACCCTGTAATGGCTTCCTTCCCCTCCCTGTTTCACTTCCCCACCCCCCCCTGTGTACTTCCTGAGGCCACCTCCCAAATAAACCAGCTGCACTTAAGTCCTTGTCTCAGTTTCTGTTTCTGGGAGAATCCAACAAAGGCGGCTTCATTTGCATATGAGGAACCGGGGTAGTTAGGTGGGTAGGAATGTGGCCTCTGAAGTCAGAGGCCTGAGTCCAAAGCCAGGTTCTGCTCCTGACCATGTGACCTTGAGCACAGTCTTAAACTCTGGTTTCTCCTCTGTTAAAATCAGGGGCTTCCCTGGTGGTGCAGTGGTTAAGGATTGGCCTGCCAGTGCAGGGGGCACGGATTCGAGCCCTGGTCTGGGAAGATCCCACATGCTTCCCGTGCGCCACAACTACTAAGCCTGTGCTCTAGAGCCCTTGAGCCTCAACTACTGAAGCCGCGCGCCTAGAGCCCGTGCTGTGCAACAAGAGAAGTCGCCCCAATGAGAAGCCCAGGCACCTCAACCAAGAGTGGCCCCCACTCGCCACAACTAGAGAAAGCCTGCACGCAGCAACGAAGACACAACACAGACAAAAATGAAGATAAATAAAATAAATAAATTTATTTTTAAAAATGGGCCTAGGGCTTCCCTGGTGGCGCAGTGGTTGAGAGTACGCCTGCCAATGCAGGGGACCCGTGTTCATGCCCCGGTCCGGGAAGATCCCACATGCCACGGAGCGGCTAGGTCCATGAACCATGGCCGCTGAGCCTGCGTGTCCAGAGCCTGTGCTCCGCAACGGGAAAGGCCACAACAGTGAGAGGCCCGCGTACCACACACACACACACACACACACACACACACACACACACACAAAAAGGGCCTAATAGCTCACATGGTTATCATAAGAATTTAGTTAATTATGTAATTTTCCTATAATATCCAGTAAAATATTTATATTACTCATTAATATTAGAAAACTGAGTCTTAGAGAGTATATGTGCCAGGTCACACAGGAGCCTGGCACTCGTCTGTCCCACTTCAGAAGATTCTACTCTTGTCTTCCCATGGGCTGAGGATGTTACAGTCACAGGGTTCCACTTGTCCTGGACTTCAAATTCTCCTACACTTATAGGTAGAATTGGGTGTTTTTCAGTGCTGTCCAATAGACCTTTCCAGGGTGAGGGAAACATTCTGTGTCTGTGCCATCCAATATGATAGCCACGAACTACATGTGCCTATTAAACACTTGGGAGGTGGTGAGTGCAGCCAAGGAAGTGGATTTTTTTATTTACTCCTAATAAATGTAAATAGTCACATATAGCTAGTGGCTACCATATTAGACAGCTCAGGTCCAGAGAATAGGGGTTGGGTGATGGTGGGAAGAATCTCTTAGTTCTTTTCTTCTTCTCCTATTTTCTCTTTCCTCCTGTCACCTTTCTTAGCCCCAGCTATTCAGCCCCCTCTTCATAGCACTCTCTGCCTTTCCCTCCTTTGTACATGCTATGTTCTATGAAAGGAAGCAGTAGGGACTGTGACAACCGTTGTATTTTCATACACCCAGCAAGGTGAAACAAACTCCTTTGTGATCCCCATTTTGAAAGACAAGACGAATACCTGCTATAAATAAAGCTGAATAAAGATCCTTTTCTAGACGGCTTCCACTGTTCCCTGTTCCCTGTTCCCTTACGGTATTCACGCTGAGATAATTTCCAGCTTCTCAGATCCTCAACAGTTATAAAACATACCATTACCTCATTTTCATTTCATTAGATTTACAGGTCACAAGACTACTTTGATCTTTACCAAGTTCATCATTAATGCTTTCAAAGTAATGGTTCTTTCCGTTTCAGCATGAGCTCAATACAGAACTTCCTACTTGTGTATTCTTTTATCTCCTGCTTCCTACTTTTAACTCTGTCTAGACAATAGCAGCTAATGGAGTTTCCCAGATGCCAGTGTGTATTTCACATCCACGAAGATGTTCCATACAGCGCTCTGTAACCCCACAGCAAAAGCAGCAAAAGTAATTTCTTTCTAAACAGTCTAATCCTAGTGGATGGCATGAAAAGTTCTGCCTGAGTCATATATCTGATAAACCATCCGCTCTCCAAGCCTGATGGTACCTTTCATCAACTCCGCAGGGCACGGTGGGGCACATGGCCTTTGGAGCCTGACAGACATGGGTTTGAATCCTGACTCTGTTGTTTATCTGTGAGAAAAAATAACTAATCATCTTTGAGTCTCAGTTTCCTCATCTGTAAAATGGAGGAATAGGATACTTACTTGGCAGGATAGTGGAAGGACTAAGAGGATTTATATAGGAAGCAGGATATTGAAGTCATTAAAAGCATGGACTTCACCACTAGTAGAGTGTCCCGTGACCTTGGGTAATTTACCCACCTCTCTGAGCCTCTATTTTCTCATCTATAAAATGGGAATAGTAATACCTACCTACCTACCTACCTATTAGGGTGTTACAAGGATTAAATAAGGATATGTATAAAGTCCTCAGACAGTGACTGACTCACCTCTTAGTTTACCCGGAGAAGAGTGCCTCATCCCAGTCATTGACTACTTTCTTTTTTTTGGTTGAAATATAGTTGAGGTATATGTGAGAGGTGTACAATATAGAAATTCACAATTTTAAAGGTTATACTCCATTTATACTTATTTTAAAATATTGGTTATATTCCCTGTGTTGTACAATATATTCTTGTAGCTTATTTTATACATAATAGTTTGTACTTCTTAATCCCCTACTCCTATATTGCCCCTCCCCCTTCCCTCTCCCCACTGGTAACCACTGGTTTGTTCTCTATATCTGTGAGTCTGCTTCTTTTTTGTTATATTCACTGGTTTGTTGTATGCTTTCGATTCCACATATAAGTAACATCATACAGTATATGTCTTTTCTGACTTATTTCACTTAGCATAATACCCTCCAAGTCCATCCATGTTTTTGCAAATGGCAAAATTTCATTCTTTTTAATGGTTGAGTACTATTCCATTGTATATATAAGCCACATCTTCTTTATCCATTCACCTGCTGATGAACACTTAGGTTGTTCCATACCTTGGCTGTTGTAAATAATGCGGCTATGAATATTGGGGTGTGTGTATCTTTTCGAATTATTGTCTTGGTATTTTTGGATGTATATCCAGGAATTGCTGGATCACATGGTAGTTCTATTTTCAGGGTTTTTGTGGGGTTTTTTTGGCCATGCCACGCGCGGCTTGTGTGCCCCAACCAGGGATTAAACCCGGGCCCTCGGCAGTGAGAGCACAGAGTCCTAACCACTGGATCGCCACGGAATTCCCAACTTCTAGTTTTTTGAGAAACCTGCATACTGTTTTCCACAGTGGATGCACCAATTTACATTCCCTCTAACAGCATATGAGGGTTTCCTCTTCTCCACATCCTCGCCAACATTTGTTTCTTGTGGGGTTTTTTTTTTTTTTTTTTTTTGCGGTACGCGGGCCTCTCACTGTTGTGGTCTCTCCCGTTGCGGAGCACAGGCTCCGGACGCGCAGGCTCAGCGGCCATGGCTCACGGGCCCAGCCGCTCCGCGGCATGAGGGATCTTCCCGGACCGGGGCACGAACCCGTGTCCCCCGCATCGGCAGGCGGACCCTCAACCACTGCGCCACCAGGGAAGCCCCTCTTGTGTTCTTTTTGATGATAGGCATTCTGACAGGTGTAAGGTGAGATCTCATTGTGGTTTTGATTTGCATTTTCCTGATGATTACTGATGTTGAGCATCTTTTCATGTGCCTATTGGCCATCTGAATTTCCTCTTTGGAAAAATGTCTATTCAGGTCTTCTCATTTTTTAAAATCAGGTTGTTTTTTTAATGTTGAGTTGTATGAGCTGTTTATATATTTCGGATATTAACCCCTTATTGGTCATATCATTTGCAGATATTTTCTCCCATTCAGTAGATTTTCTTTTCGTTTTGTTGATGGTTTCCTTTGCTTTCAAGTTTAATTAGATCCCGTTTATTTTTGCTTTTATTTCCTTTGCTTTAGGAGACAGATCCAAGAAAACATTGCTACGATTTATGTCTAAGAGTGATTGACTACTTTTTTTTAGATTCTTAAGTTTTTTTGTGTGTTATGGACCCATCTGACCATCTGGAGAAGCCTAGGGACCCTTTCAGGAAAATGTTTGAAAATGCATAAAATATAATAAATAGGGTTACAAAGAAAACCAATTATATTGAAATACAGTCATCAAAATATTAAAAAGACAAATGTGTGATATAGCACTGTATGTGCTTCTTTATTAATGGTTTAACTAATAAGATCTAGTGGTGAGTCTAAAATTTACATAATTTCAAAGTAATTATATGTGCAAACAATAATTCAAGACATCTCTAATAATTGTGATATGAAATATCTGTGATTTCTGTTGGAGACAATATAGCAGGCTCTGCTAATACTGTTGTTTGTTGACTACATTCCTAATTGAAATGAATGCTTAATTTCAGTAAGAAGTAAATGAAAATATGGAAGTAGGTTTTTCCCAGTACGTGAACCTCAGGTCAAGGGCCCCTGCTTTATACTTAGTACCTCTTTATCCTCAGCTGTGGGATTAGGAGGTAACCCATTGCATATCCCATTGCATAACCTCTGACTGGAAAGGTAATTTTAAGACAGAAGAGCACAGTTCTATGAGTGTGCAATAGGCTGGCAAACTACAACCAGCTAATGCTCATTGAGCCGTACATGGCAGGCACTGTTCTAAGTGTTTTAAATATGTTAACTCAGCAACATTCACAATAATCCTTCGAAATAGGTCTTTTTACTATCTCTATTTTACAAAGGAGGAAACTGAGGCACAGAGAGGTTAGGTAACATGCCCAAGGTCACACAGCTAGTAAATGGTAGAGCCAGGATTTGGACCCAAGTAGTCTGAATCCATAGTTTGTTCTCCTAGCTACCACGCTATACTATCTCTCTACTCTGAATGGAGAGGGGGAGTGAGATTTAAATTAAAGCCCTCAGGATGAATAGGAGTTAAAGATGTGGCAGAAAAGGGAGGAGAGGGAATGGGAGGGTCAAAGGTCCTGAGGTGGAAAGAATGCTGTGAATGTAGGGCCTGAAATAACACCAATGGGGCTGCAGGTTGGAAAGCAAGGGGAACAGTGGTATAAAATGAGGCTGGATGGCAGAAGGTTTCCAGATCTTGCAGGGCCTTGAAGGCAGTTTTATCGTTATCCTAAAGGACAATGGGAAGTGACAATCAGATTTCTTATAAATATGTATGTATACAAACAAACTCTAGCTGTAGAAGAGAAAGAATTGGAGGCAAGAAAAGTGGAAGCAAGGAGCCTAGTTTGGAGGTAAGCTAGGAGTGATGATAGTTTGGACTGGGTGGTGGCCAGAGGTTCCTAGAGAAGGTACCTAGAGAAGTGGACAGATTTGAGAAAGACTTGGGGTCAGGTGCACTGAATGTGGAAGCAAGGGATAACTCTGGGGCAGACTCTATTTCCCAGAGAGAGCCAGAGCTATATCTCCGATCCACACACTCTTCTTTTTTTTTTTTTTTTAACTTTTTATTTGATATTGGAGCAGAGTTGACTAACAATGTTGTGTTAGTTTCAGGTGTACAGCAAAGTGATTCAGTTATACATATACATGTATTTATTCTTTTTCAAATTCTTTTCCCATTTAGGATGTTACAGAATATTGAGCAGAGTTCCCTGTGCTATACAGTAGGTCCTTCTTGGTTATCCATTTTATATATAGCAGTGTGTGCATGTCAATCCCAAACTCCCTAACTATCCCTTCCCCCCACCCTTCCCCCCTGGTAATCATAAATTCATTCTCTAAGTCTGTGAGTCTGTTTCTGTTTTGTAAATAAGTTCATTTTCTATCATTTCTTTTCAGATTCTACATATAAGTGATATCATTTGATATTTCTCTTTCTCTGTCTGACTTACTTCACTCAGTATGACAATCTCTAGGTCCACCCATGTTGATGCAAATGGCATTATTTCATTCTTTTTAATGGCTGAGTAATATTCCATTGTATACATGTACCACATCTTCTTTATCCATTCCTCTGTCGATGGACATTTAGGTTGCTTCCATGTCTTGGCTATTGTAAACAGTGTTGCAATGAACATTGGGGTGCATGTAGCCTTTTGAACCATGTCTTTCTCCGGGCATATGCCCAGGAGTGGGATTGCAGAATCATATGGTAGCTCTATTTTTAGTTTTTTAAGGAACCTCCATGCTGTTCTCCATAGTGGCTGTACCAAGTTACATTCCCACGAACAGTGTAGGAGGGTTTCCTTCTCTCCACACCCTCTCCAGCCTGTATTGTTTGTGGATTTTTTGATGAGAGCCATTTTGACTAGTGTGAGGTGATATCACATTTTGGTTCTGATTTGCATTTCTCTAAGAATTAGCGATGATGAACATCTTTTCATGTGCCTCTTGGCCATCTGAATGTCTTCTTTGGAGAAATGTCTATTTAGGTCTTCTGCCCACTTTTGGATTGGGTTGTTTTGATGATATTAAGCCTCTTCACAGAGTCTTCTTACAGTGGGACCATGCTATTCCTCTCATGGAGAGGTAGGCCTATGTTCCTTCCCCTTGAATCTGGGCAGCCTCATGAGGCTATACGACTTCCAAGGCAATGTCATACAAGGCCATACAGCTCCTGCCTGGTTCTTTCAGCCACTCTCTCAGAGCCCTGAGCTCCATTTAAGGAGCACAAGTGCTCTGAAACCACCATGCTGTGAGGAAGCCAAACTAGCCCATGTGGAGAGACCACGTGGGGAGGCCCTGAGACTATGTGAAGCGAGATATCCAGCCAGCCTGCAGCGACTCCATCCCCCTGCTGTTCCAGCTGCAGCCACTGTCTGACTAACTCTGAAGCAGAACTTCTCAACCAGGCCCTTCCCAAATTCCTGATTCCCAGAAACGATGAACAAGGATAAAATGGCTGCTTTACATCACTAAGTTAGAATCTGGAACACTCATCCTTCAGATTTTGTCTCTACTGACTTGGCCGGTTTTCCAGTTCTAAACCTGGTAAGAGAGAGTCAACATTCTCATTTGGGGTTATTTGTAAGGGACTCTGAAACATGGTAACTAGCATTTACTTATGCTATCTCTGCAATTTTAATTACCCAGCCCAGTGGTTTGCAAATCTGGGAGGGCTTTTTTAACAAAAAAATGGATTCTCAAGTTCTACCCTAGACTCGCTGAATCATAATCGCCAGGAAAGAGTGAGCCATTGACTCAGCTGAACTGTCTTACTCTCTGATATTATCCTTAAACAGTTTTATGATTATTATATTTATATTCTATTTCTATACCCCAACCTATGTAGGCAAATTAGGAGATGGATCCTTTGAGAATTTCAAGGGAAGGGAGGCATTAATCAGATTCCCTGGTCATCTGAGGAGTACAAACAGCATTCAATTACCTATGTCAAAGAATTCTCTTTAAATGTTTTCACTAGTATATTTTACATGGCTCTGGAAATAAAACAACTAAATATATTCCATCTAGAGTAACAATAATTGAAATGGTGTGAATCACCCCAAAAAGGAATATTATGAAAACAATGAAGAGAGGCCGCGACAGTGAGAGGCCTGCGCACCGCGATGAAGAGTGGCCCCCGCTTGCCACAACTAGAGAAAGCCCTCGCACAGAAACGAAGACCCAACACAGCCAAAATAAATAAATAAATTTATTTAAAAAAAAAAAAAAGGGGGTCAGTTGGGCTTCCCTGGTGGCGCAGTGGTTGAGAGTCTGCCTGCCGATGCAGGGGACACAGGTTCGTGCCCCAGTCCGGGAAGATCCCACATGCCGCGGAGCGGCTGGGCCCGTGAGCCATGGCCGCTGAGCCTGCGCACGTCCGGAGCCTGTGCTCCACAATGGGAGAGGCCACAGCAGTGAGAGGCCCGCGTACCGCAAAAAAAAAAAAGGGTCAGCAAGGCTGTGCTCCTTCTGGAAGCTCTAGGAGGAAATCTGTCTTCTCGCTCTCTCCTGCTTCTAGAGGCCTCCTGCATTCCTTGGCTTATGGCCCCATTCTCCATCTTCAAAGCCAGCAGTGCAGTAACATGTTCTGATCTCTCTCTCCCCCTCCCTCTCTCTATCTCTATCTCTGTCTCTCACCCCTGCTCTGCTTTTGTCATCATATCTCCTTCTCTGACTCTGACCTTCCTACCTCCCTCTGATAAGGGCCCTTGTGATTACACTGGGCCCACCTGGATAATTGAGGACTATCTCCCCATCTGAAGATCCTTAGTCTAATGACATCTGCAAAGTCCCTGTGCCATATAAGGTGACATATCCACAGGTTCCAGACATTAGGCTGTGGACATCTTTTGGAGGACATTATTCTGACTACCACAGTTGCATAGCGCTATCCTGACATAAATGGGTGTGTTGTGGAGGCCAGACTCCCTGATGGCTGGGAGGGACCTTAGGGTGACTGCACTGCATTTCTGGAGCCGCCTCTTTCAATGTACAACACACTTGCCAAGTGGGGGCAAAGTCATTCTGATCCGCTTTGTTGGCAGAATCTTGCTTTGAGGAGTATTAGGTCTGTTGGGCTCACCAGGAACTCATTATCATCACAATAAAGTCCCCTCCACCGCCACCCCAATGTCCTGGGGAAAAGGACGCACTGACCAGCTTCCAGCGACATTTATTCCATCTGTGAACAGAGTAGGCCATGAAAAGCCAAGGGCCTCTGTTTTCTAGGGATGGTCTAAAAACTGTTAGCAAAAGCAAATGTATAGAAAGGTGCAAACCATAATGTCATAAAATAAACCTAGATGAGATCTATGAGCTGATGAGGCCACGTGGTGAGCCAGGCATGATATGTGCTACTTCATTTAATTTAACTTACTGACCTTACGAGGTACGTCCTATTCTTATCCCCAACTTACAGATTAAGAAAATGAGACGGGATGCAAACTATTATATACAGAATGGATAAACAACAAGGTCCTACTGTGTAGCACAGGGAACTATATTCAATAGTCTGTGATAAACCATAATGGAAAAGGATACGAAAAAGAATGCATATATATATATACATGTGTGTGTGTATATATATATACACATATATATATACAACTGAACAACTTTGCTGTGCAGTAGAAATTAACACAACATTGTAAATCAACTATACTTCAATAAAATACATTAAAAAATAAATAAATAAGATAATGAGACATGGGAGGTTAAACAACAAGCTCAAGTTTGCCCAGCTAGAAAGTGATGAAGCAGAGTAGTGGACGTGGGACTGTCTGATTCCACAGTCCACATTTGGGGAATCTGGCTGAAGGACATTCAGGAATTCTTCATCCTACTTTAGCAACTCTATTGTAAATCTGAAATTATTTGAAAAATTTCAAAATATTTCTAAGAATCATGAAGTCTAGAGCCAGAGGTTTCCGTGATGTAGTAAATGAGAATTGCACTTAACCTGCAGCCTGTCTGAACTCTGCACATCCTCCACATCAATAGAAAAAGGCTGAGAAGTGGTCTCATGAGACAACTAGCAGAACGGGGTGGCAAGAGACTCCTCAGTTGTGGAGTGCAGTGCAACCCGGGGGGTCAAGAGCCCAAGTCACTCACCTCCAGTCTCTGCGGCCTTGGGCAAGTCATATCAGCTCTCGGTGCCTCAACTGACTCACCTGTAAGATTGGCATACTAATAGTATTTACCTAGGAGAATATCCACATGACCTCACAAGAGGGAAGGAATCCTCAGACAAGACACTGAACACTACAAACAGTAAAGGGAAAGATTGAAACATATGACTACATTAAAATTTTAAACTTTTGAATGATGAGATACCATTAACAAAGTAAATCGACAAACTACAGAAAGAAGACCTAACTAACACAAGATCAGTATCCAGAATATGTAAACAACTCCTATGGATCAATAAGAAAAACATAAATAAACCCGTTAGAAAAATGGTCTGGAAATATCAACAGGCAGAAACCTGGATAGCCTGTAAGAAAAGATGCTCCATATCACTAAATTCAAGAAAGTTAAAACGAAAACAACAAAGATATCATTTCACACCTATTGTCATAAGCAAAAATAAATGAGTAAAGTCTGAAAATATCAAAAGTTGGCAAAGATATCTAGAAATGGTACTTACACATTGCTGGCAGAAGTATGTATTAACAATTCTTTGGAGAGCAATCTGGCTATAAACCTCCTAAAGCTCAAGATGTGATATACTACAAAGTCATCAGTTCCACTCTTAAGTGTGTATTCTAGAAAAGTATGACATGTATACACAAGGAGGTATGTACCAATGTGTTCAATGTAGCACTCCTTGTAATAGAAGTCTAAGTGTTCCGTAGTACAGATACATAAACTGTGACTGATTCATACAATAAAATACTATGCAGCAAAAAAATGCGTAATTTAGAGCAGTAGTTCTCAAACATTAGGGTGCATCAGAATCACCAGAAGGGCTTGGCAAAGGGCAAATTGCTGGATCCTATCCCTAGAGTTTCTGATTCAATGGATCTTGGGTGGAGCCAATTTTTTGCATTTCTAACAAGTTCTCAATGTTACTACTGCTGCTTGCTGGTCTAGGGACCACACTTTAAGAACCACTAAACTAGCTATATGTTTCAACACAGTTAAATCTTGAAAACCTAGTCCAGTTTCCAGCAAGTTGTGAAAAGATACATAATATATCTCTAAACACAGTAAACAATAGCATACAGATTATGAATATATATTTTTTTCTTTATAATAAAAATACAAAATATACCTGAAAATGTATAGAGAGTGATTCTCTCTGGAAGAGAGGGGAAGGCAATGGAAGGAGAATCTTAGTAGTGAGTAGAAAGGTATGTGTTATATTATTTTATGTAGTTTAACACATGTTTGAAATGTTAAGGAATTTTTAAAGTTTAAATTATATAGTATCAGAACAGAATAGAGAACCCAGAAATAAAAATAAAATTTTAAAAATATATAGTATCTATCACATAGAGTTGTTGTGAAGAGTAAATGAGATAATGTGAAACTTCTGGGTGGGTAAAAATAGCAGGATGCAGTGGAGTCACAGAATCTCTGTCCTTGTGTATCTAACCAATAATAAAAAATTAAGTTAAAGGATACCCCCCAAAATTAAGAGAATTCAACCAGACAATGAAAAGGGTACAATTTGGACTTTCCTGGCGGCACACTGGTTAAGAATCCGCCTGCCAATGCAGGGGAGATGGGTTCGAGCCCTGCTCCGGGTAGACCCCACATGCCGTGGAGCAACTAAGCCTGTGTGCCACGACTACTGAAGCCCGTGCTCCTCAACAAGAGAATCCACCGCAATGAGAAGCATGTGCACCGCAAAGAAGAGTAGCTCCTGCTCGCCGCAAGTAGAGAAAGCCCGCGAGCAGCAACAAAGACCCAGTGCAGCCAAAAATAAATAAATAAATTTTTTTTAAAAAGAAACGGGTACAACTTTATGGCATAAACATCAAAAAGGCGTAATCAAGGAAAGAAACAGAAGATTCTAAACTGAGTCAGTGTGGTTTTTAACCTGACCCAGAAAAGGATATCAGGAAAGCAGGTGAATCCACAAAATCCTGAGCCTTCTCATCTAGAGTGAGTGAACAACCTGGGATAAAGGGGAAACTCCTGGGAGTAGAAGTCCCTATCTGCCTTCAGAACCTCTCAGTGGAGTCGGAAATAAACACACAGCTTCCATTTTCCCAGGTGCCATGATGAATTATGGGAAGGATCTGAAGGCCAAACATATCTGCTCATAGGCATCAGACACACCCTGTACTATTCACAAGGAGAAAGACTAGACAAAAGAGTGGATCCCTATTTCTTTCCTTCAGTTATTTTTGTTTGTACACAAGTGTGATTATTCGCCTAATTCTATCTCTCCACTGCACAGCATCTCCAAGATAGCAGGGATGGGTCTGCCCTTGCTTATGATAGTGCCTAGCAAGTAGGTGTATAATAAATCATAGGGCCACCTAGTAGGTGTATAATAAACATTCAGTGAATAAATTAGTGAAGGAGGGAGCATATGAGCTGGTGTCAAAGAAATCTGATTTCCCATAGTGTTCAAATTTCACAGCCACCGTTTTTATTTTGCATGAACTATTCACAAGGAGAAAAACTAGACCCTATGGGGTCTGGGGCATTTCCTAACTAATAAAAAAGC
The DNA here is from genome assembly GCF_964374135.1 of Grampus griseus. Taxonomy (NCBI): domain Eukaryota; kingdom Metazoa; phylum Chordata; class Mammalia; order Artiodactyla; family Delphinidae; genus Grampus; species Grampus griseus. The sequence continues at coordinate 74,276,124 of NC_139008.1, read as the reverse complement.
CTACCTGATTCACATAGCCATCGGCGTGATTAATAGAGTGTATTTACAATTGTGTGAGCAAATTCTATTCCCTGTGACAAATATATTCTACAGATTAAATGAACAATACAACATTTTACGTGCTTCACGGTCAACATTCTGGGAAATTTCTTTTTGACACTGAATGAATATTCCAGAAAGAAAGAAATAATTCAAAAAGAACCTGTGACTATATCACCAGAATCCTTTTGCCTCTTGTTAGTGAAACTAATAGGACACACAGCCTCTTTAAATGTAAATTTAAATAAAACATTTTCTCTATCTCTCTGCTCTCTTTGTTCCTTGTGATCCGCAGATTACGGGAATATATATACTAGTCTCCAATACACACATCTATAGGTGTTGAGTTTTATGCAAGACGAAATCAAGGTATTCTAGAATTTAAATGATCTATTTCCACAGTTAGAGAGGAAAGAAAGTACTCTGAACATCAGAAGAAAGGCGAAGCCCTTTAGGGGGAGGGGACCAGGACTGGGACCCATCCTCAGCCGGGGACGCCGTTACTCGGCAACCCCTCGCGTTCTCAACCACCGCCCGAGCCACTTCCACGCCCTCATTGCTAAGGAGATCGACGCTCCAACTCAGCCCTGCCGCAAACCTGCGCGCTCTTGCGACATTGCCGCGCCTGCCGCTGCGTGCGCGCCCTCTGCCCCCACTCTCCGCCCCGGCCGCCATTGCCTCGTGCCCGCGCTGGTCGGTTGGTGGCGCCTTTGTCCTACGGCGGGCAGGTGGGCTGAGGCGGAGGCGGCAGCGGCGGGCCTAAGGCGAAGAAGCGGCCGGGAGCCCGCCGCGCTGGTAGCGGTGAGTGCCGGGAAGCGGTGGCCGTCCGCCGAGGCGTGGGGCTGACGGGCAGGCGGTTGAGGGGGGCCGGGGCCGGATGGGGAGGCTGAAGCGGGAGGGCCCGCTCGACGCGCGGCCGCGGCCTCGGCTCCTCTCCGGGTGCGCGCGGGGCTGCGCATGCCCGGTGCGGGGCGCGGCCTTCTTTGGTTCCCGTCGGGCATAGGCCCGGCCAGTCGGAGCGGCTGGAGGTGGGCTCCGGGCGGGCAGCGCCGCATTGCCGCCTCCAGTCTGTGCGCGACCCGCCGATAACAGTCCTCCGGGCTCCTCTGTAGGCTAGGGCTGCACACCCCGCGCCCCCTTCTCGAAACGTGAAGTCGCTCGCCTGCGGGTCCTCAGCGAGTCGGTGGCGCAGTCGGGATTCAAACCTGGGACGAGGCGGCCGGCCTCACCGGGCGTTCCGCTGGGCGCGCGGCGCCGGGCGGCGAACCGAATGCTCTGTTCCCCATCGCCGCCGCCCGCCTCGCGGCCCCTCGATAGCATCCTCGAGGCGTCTCGTTGTTATGTGACACCCTCCCCCCACACACCCGTTTTATAACGCGGACCCGGGCCCAGAAAACGGGGAAAGCAACCGGGCCCGCGGTTACCCTGGCAACTAGCGACCGAGCCAGCGTCCCAACCGGCTGGCTCTCATTCTCTGGACCCCGGGCACTTTCCGCACCCGGACGACCCGCCGGGGGCTTTTTTTAGAACGGCGTTTCCCCTGTTTCAGTCTCTCGCGTTGCACTTTTATGTCCGTGTACCCATTGTACTGCTGTTTATTTACCAAATGTTACTTTTTTCTTCTTTAAACTGACTCTTTTCTCCTTTTTAAATATATTTGTTTAAGGTGGAAACGTAAATCACGAAGCGTATGATGGAAAGCCAGTTATTTTTCTAATGCTCATAAAGAAATAAATACTTATGTATTAAAATAAACAGTGCGTCCTGATTCCTCCTGAAATTATTCTGCGTTCCACGCTCTGGGAAACGCTGCTCTAGGAGTATGGGGTTAATTGTGCTCCTTCTGCGTTTAGCTCTGTGCACGAAATTGTTCCCTGAGGCATAGCAGATTCCATGAAATGCCCCAGGGTCTTCGGGGATAATAATGTTGTAAGCTTTCTCGTTGTAAACTGTTCTCGTTATTGACTTAACGCGGGATAGTCCCAGAGAACTTCAGGGACTGCGCTCAAGGGCATCCGGTGTGCCTCCTCAGTTTTCTTGTAGCATCGTGGTGTGGTAGCTACCGGACAGTTCAAAAAAGATGTTTCTGCCAGCGCCGATGGATTTGGCTTTTGACAACTCTAGGTTTAATGTTTTCTGTACGAGTCAGTCTGGGTGTGAAAACTAACTTTGGTGTTGACTTTTCCAAAACAGTAAAGCCCAAGCTTTGCGCTGTGAATATTGGCGATCACTTGGCTATATTTCAACGTCAGTTTCTTCCTTCATTCTGATCTCTTTGCCTTTCTTTTAGCTCATCTGTCACTCTCCAGATATTCTTTGAAACCTCTGACAGTCTCTTAACCTAAAACATAGAAACAGTGATTTTCCTTGTAGGCTGTGCTGGAGAAGGCCCAGTGGAAGGAATTTTTCTAGGCGCAGGTTGTTCAATGGCACACGCCTCTGAACACCACACTTTGAAGGAGGCATTGGTGAATTAACTTATTCATTAGTCAACCGTCTGTTCCTATTTGCAGTATATCCATAAGCTCTGTTTTTGTGTGTGAGAGAGTAGATTGACTCTAACTCACTGAGAGAAAAGTCAGCCTAGGCCATTCAAGGGTTTTTTTCCCTCAAAGGCTGTGTGAAAAATCCATATTCCTTGGGATTACTTTGTATGAGCACAGTGTAGAATTTACGGAAGGCTAAGGTAATTTTCTTCACATTTCTAAGCAGCAGTCCTGTGTGGAGAAGAAATGAGAATGTTATTTTACTCCAGTCAGTTTCAGAACTTCAGCAAATGGAGCCTCATCTACCAGTGCTCCAAGGCTAAGAATAAACATTTTTTGGAAAGGCTTTAGAAGTCTAATGAGAAGGAGCACCTGATGGTTTGAAACTTCATTTTAAATAACCATTGCAAGCATTCATTCTCTATGGCCTGCAGATGGCAGTGCCTTTGTACAGCTTATTATTTTTGTGCAAATTGTTGGAGTTCAGTTGTGCTTTTAAGAATGGAAAACCTTTGGAGGAAGTATATTTAATATTTTATTCTGTTTTGTTTACATTGTTTCTTTGTGTTGGTTTTTTTTTGTTGTTGTTGTTGTTTTTTGCGGTACGCGGGCCTCTCACTGCTGCGGCCCCTCCCGTTGCGGAGCACAGGCTCTGGATGCGCAGGTTCAGCGGCCATGGCTCACGGGCCCAGCCGCTCCGTGGCATGTGGGATCTTCCCGGGCCGGGGCACGAACCCGTGTCCCCTGCATCGGCAGGGAGACTCTCAACCACTGCGCCACCAGGGAAGCCCTGTTTCTTTGTTTTTGACTCTCCACACTAGGAATGAAACATCTATTCCTACGCTCACTATTACTCTTGGTGGCAATGATAACATACAACTAGCAGTGCTTATGGTTCACAAAGCAGGTTTACAAATACCAACCCATTTTCTCCTGCCAATCCTCTTGTGAGATAGGTAGACCTGTCTTATTGTTATATCTTTTTTGCATATGAGGAAAACAGTGGCTCAGAGAGGTTATATTTCTTGCCCAATATAACATATTAGTAGAACATATTCAAGAAATTATTGAAGGTAAAAGATTTTGTGGTCAAGCAAAATTGGGAATTGTTGAGGTAAAGCATTGTTCTTACTCCAAAACTTCTCAGAGGCTTTAATATACTAAACATGTGCAATGTAGATGTCCAAGAGAGGAAGGTATTGTGATGCCTTTCTCTTGCTCTCCTCCCACGAACATCCTATGGTAGTAGTGTTCCCCCAAACTGACCACTCTTTCTTCTATTCTCGGTTTGCTCTCTGTACCTTGCCGTTAACTAATGATTACCATATGTCTTTAAGACAAATACTTTTAAAGCTCTATCAGCCTTTTTGTGCCAAAAGATTTGTCCTGTGAACAGCGTACACATTGTCCAGACTATTCAGTTACTTGAAGTAAACTATCAGGAAGTTAAAAGAACAGTGACAAACAGAAAATTACCCTCTGTGTAATTCTCATTAATGAGAGGCATTAAGGAAAGGATCAGGGTAAGGCCACTGGCTGAAGCAGCAGCACATTAGGGAAATATGAACTGTACTGACAGCTAAATATATAATACCAGCATGCCTGCTGCTTTTTAAACGGTGGTTTTATTACCACCAGATACGAGTATTTATAGGGATGGTCATTTTCATTCTTTATCCTGTCACTAAAAAATAAAAGATAATAGGTCAACTGGACCAATTACTTTTATGTTAAGAAAATAATTCCCCTCAAAGAATCAGAACTTTTCCAGACCATAAGACTCTTTTCCCTTTATTTCATGTTCAAAACAACATTATTGTTGACCTATGCAAAGACCAACAACTTTAGGCAAAGAGCAGGGGAACTTAAGTTGCATTAGTGAACAGTTATAAAGCAGAGTGTCTTATAACTTTAGTTCTAAAAAATATCTTGAGTGGTCCCCTGGTTTGGATCCGGAATGATTGAATTACTGAAGGTTAGGTTGATTCTGCAGTTAGTGGGCAAGCTTTGAAGAACTTTGAATTGTAAGTACTTTGGCTTGAAGTTGCATACTTAATCATGCAGTTGGAGATTGAGATAGTAATAACAAGTATTTAGGGTCAGAGATGATACAAGAAATTTATTTTTAATCTCTATTCAGAAATTACTTTTGATATCCAAAAGAAAAAAATAGGAAAAACATGACTTTCGCTCAATTTTACAACTTAGAGTTATAAATATATAATTGAACTTTTTTGCAGCCTTTGGTAAACTTACAGTAGGACAGCATCAGAATCACTAGAACAGCTTTTTGGAAATGCAGATTCTTGGATGCAGCTCCCCACCCCAACTCCTAACTGACCTATCTTTGGAAGAGAAAGCTAGAGAATCTGCCTTTCAGAAGCCACCCGTGCAGTTTTTATGTACGTTAAAGTTTTGAGAACCCCCGATGTAGGACTTTAGAAAATGAGCTTTCACTGAAAATGGAAGGTTGAAGCAGGTTCTAGTACTAATCTATTTGTATAAGATTACTAATGGGAATTGACAGCTCTGGTTTATGGTTGAGTTTCTGTTAATGCGTTTGTTTTAAGAGAGACATTAATTTTAACTATAAAATGTTTTTTGGCTTCATAGTTTGAACTAGAGGTAAGAAGAATAGTTAAAATGTCTGGAGTTTTCAATATTTTAATCCCTTCCATTCACATCAGTCAGAGCTTTCACCTTATGGAGAAGAAAGCAGACCTACCAAGATTGCATGGTCTGCTTAATAACTTTAGATTTGCTTCACTTTGCTTGTAATAGTGTGAATGTGAAATTATATGTATGTGTCCATTTTTCTCTTTGTTGCATTTAGGTATGAAAGCAAAATGCCTCAGAAGTTCTAGCCCCTGCCAGCAAAACTATACTGACAGCTCTAGTTTGCAGAATTTAGAGAGAACTTTAATGGGTAGTTTGACCCTTTTTAGCCAAAGAAGTGGATAACATGCTGTTAAAAAGTGGCAAGCTTGGTGGTTAATATTTTTCCTGCCAGTTTGTAACTACAGGATTGGAAAAAGAAGCTTAAATTTTCAGGATACTTTTTAAATGATCAGATGAAATTGAAGGGAAGTGATGGACTGCACACTCCTTGTGGGGGGAGGGGGCACTGACCTTATAATTGGATATTATTATTACCTTTAGCACTATGGAAACTTGGGTTGATCCCATTTCCTTTGGAGGTTGCTATGTGATTATACTTTCTATACTGTTTTCAGGGATTGTATTTTTACAGATTTTAGCCATTGTGACATGTTCTTTGTAACATGTTTATGAGCTATTTCCCCTTGAACACAGGAGTTTAGAAGGGTTTTTAAATGGAGAACCTAATTATATGTTATGCATAAACTACAGGGATAAATAGATAATAGAGTAGTACTGTAGTTCCCAAATACCTGCCAAGAATCACCTGAGAAACTTGTTAAAATGCAGATTCCCAGGCTTCATCCTCAGATTCTAAAAGTTTGAGAAGGGTCTAGGAATCTGATTTTTAAACATCTTCTCAGATGGCGCTGATGTATCTTCATTAAAGAAATGTGATGTGGAGAGTGAAAAGAATATATATATAAACGAAGGGAGAAGGTGAGGAGTTGTTTAATGGGTATAAGAGTTAGTTTTGCAAGGTGAAAAAATGCTGGAGACCTGTTGCACAACTGTGTGAATATGCGTAACACTACTGAACCGTACACTTAAAAATAGTTAAGATGATAAATGTATATGATGTGTTTTTTATCACAATTAGATTTTTTTTTACGATATTAGAAAAAAATGAGGAAGAGCGGTTTGTTGTTTGTTTCTTCGTAATCAGTGGATTGTTGCTATTAAATACTGATTCCTCTGGCCATCAGTTCATTTTATATCCCTTTATTGAAGGTAAAATCATAACGTTTTAAATATTTTTCTCCCACATGGTCCCTTCAGTGTCAAACCAATGATCCTTGAAGGACATTATTATAACGGGCAGTATTTTGAATGTCTGAGGTTTAAATACATTCTTTTTTTGAATATACATACAGTAAACCTTCCTTAATTTGGCTTCACTGAAACTCAGTTTATGGTAGTTCAGCGCATAGCCTCCTAACAGGCCCTCTTGCCACCAATTTCTTCCTTTGCCATGGCAAAGTTTTTTGTTATCTAGTCTACTCTGGCTTGCATCTGTAATTCCTCTCTTTTCCTGCTCCTATCCTCCCATTCCCTACATTAAACTCCTATGGTATTTCTAACTTATGTCCTTCACACCACTCCTTTCCCTTTGCATGTGCTGTAGTGACTTCTCTCTTTCTGGTAAACTGCTCATTCTTCAGGACTCATTTTAAATGTTACTTTTAGGCCTTTCCACCTCCTCCACCTCTCCTTTGCCCCCTATTCCTCCCAGTCTTCTCTCTGCCCTGCCACACATATACACATAGTTAGGCCTTCATTGTCTCTGCCACAATCCCACTTTAAATTATATTGTGATTATATACATGTGCCTCTCTCCTTTATTAAGCAGTGAACTCCTTTAAGGCAGAGACTTTAGCCTTGTTGTTTCCATATATCTTAAGACCTAGTATAGAGTGTGACACGTGGTATGTATAGAAGCATTTGATGTACTGTACTTTTTAAGTTCATTAATTTAGTTCTCTAAGGATCTCTACTTGTACAGTTTACTGAAATTTTACCTGTTTTAAATACACCTGTATTTTGAATTTTGTGTAGGTACAACTTTTTTAGTAGTTTAGATTAGCTCAACCTTTGTCAATCCAAATTAGTGAGCTTTTTCTCTTAGCTGATAATCTTGAATCAATATAACTAATACAGGTAGAATATCCACTTTATCAGGTTCAGAGAAATTAAGTGACTTGACTAAATCCGCCCCCACCCCCCCAAAGTAGGACTAGAACTCAGATTTGCTGATCCGAGCCAAGTGTTCTTTTCTCAAAAGAAGTCAAAAGGGCAGAAAATTAAATGTTGACAGAGAATTTTTGTCTGAGAGGTTGAAGTGAATAATAGAATGTCAGTAGCAAAAGCCAGAAACATTGTGATTTGAGGTGATAGAAATCGAAGTTGTAATTGAATAAGCAGGTCCTATCCTATTGAGTGTCTGGGGCACTTACACATTGCAGTGACCAGCATAGACTGTGCCTTTTCCAGATTCCATCAGCATTTGATCAGGGAGTCCTCGCCAGTATTTAGAATGGAAATCAGGTCTTTCTACTCCCTGTTGGAGTCAGCATAACATGTTTAAGCACTTTAGTGTCAGACACACCTGGTTTTGAGTTCTAGCTCTGCCTTTTGATCATCTTGTGGCCTCAGCTAAGTCACTTAATTTCTCTAAACTTCAGATTTCCTCATTCACAAAATAGAGATCATAATAGTACTTAACTCCAAGAGTTGTAGAAAGGATTGCATGAGATGATGCACATAATGTTCTTATGCAGGCTCTTTCCCCCATTCCTGTTCCCTGGAATAATATTCTACCATTAAGGGCATAATAATTATTTTAATTAGAAATTGAAGGAGATAATCAAATATGAGGGAATGTGTAGTTTTCAAAGTGAGCTTAAAGGATTGATTTAGAAACAGCAAGCAGGGCATTCTCTTATCCCTGACTCTTTACAGTATAACGCATAAATGATATCCCTGATGTTACAATATATCATCAAAGTCATCTTCATAAATATAGTTTCAATGAGAAGTCCTGTCCTTTCCCTTCCCAGTTTTAGGAGTTACTGTGTGATATCCACTGTCTCATCAGTATGGTTTTCCAAGTACATCACCTTTGTCATCATGTATCTCCAATTTAATAACTCCTGATTGTTGGTTGGTTTTCAACTAGACCTTTTGGCAAGCTTTATTTCATTTGTAATCACTTATTGAAATTGTAGTGAATTCCCTGGTGGTCCAGTGGTTAGGACTCTGTGCTTCCACTGCAGGGGGCCTGGGTTCAATCCCTAGTCAGGGAACTAAGATCCTGCAAGCCCTGTGGCGCAGCCAAAAAAAAAAAAAAAGAGAGAGAAAAGAAATTGTATAGACTTCTGGGTTATTTCAACCAGTCGTGGTACTGTCAAATGTTGTGGTTCAAAATGCACTTGTTTAAAGTAGTTCTCACTGTTTTCCATTGTGATAGTCTTTGAAGTATAAAAATTGGTTTTAAGGTGAAAAGAATTATTTTACAGTGATACAGTTAAAAAATAGAGCATGGGGCTTCCCTGTTGGCACAGTGGTTAAGAATCCACCTGCCAGTGCATGGGACGTGGGTTTGAGCCCTGGGCCGGGAAGATCCCACATGCAGCGGAGCAACTAAGCCTGTGCGCCACAACTACTGATCCTGTTGTGCTCTAGAGCCCACATGCCACAACTGCTGAGCCCACGTGCCAAAACTACCGACGCCCGAGCACCTAGAGCCCGTGCTCCGCAACAAGAGAAGCCACTGCAATGAGATGCCCGCGTGCCGCAACAACGCAGCCAAAAGTAAATAAAAAAAAAATAGAGCCAAAGCAGTTTCTGATACTATGAATGAAACATGCATTTTTATTTATAACATATCTAAGAACATTGTGTGAACCCTGTCTGGCATATTAGTCTAAAATAAAATTGTAGATTAGGCATTGTGTCTTCCTTTGGGAGTTCTTTACCCCATTCTTTTGTGATTTAAAATAGCTCTGCCACTTCCTGTATAACATTATGTTTTCCAGATTTTTTTCGCATTTTTTCCTTTTATGTAAATCCCTTCAATTGATGCTGTTTTTCTTGTCTAAAAATTCTTACCTGAGTAGTACTTTTAACTGTTTTCACCCGTTGGAAATTATAGATATTCAGGTGAAAGTTAAGCACCTGTGGTGATGGTGATTTTGAATGGCATTCACATTGCTAATAAATTGACAAAGTATAGAACTACCAACCAAACTGAGGTGGAAGAGACACTAAGAGACTGAGTTGGCCCGGATAAAGTAAAGCAGGAGGGAAAAGAAGCACCATTTCTTCCCTTTTCTATGCAGAGGAGGCATTCCACCTCTCATTGGAGGCTCTTAAGTTACCACTGCCCTCTTGTTAGTTATATTCTCTCCAATTTTGTTTCCCACCTAATGTCCAGAAAGATTCCCAAATTGTCTTTCCGTCTGTTTTCCCTTCTCCTTTACATTAATATTTCTGTTTCCTTGGTGTAGATTATGTATCTCAGTAAGGATTAAGAAATAAAATAATCTAATTAAACTAATTAATACAAAAGCCTCCTTTACCAGTCCCAGTATTTTCATTTTCAGAGAGAAACTTGTTCAAATGAACCTCCAATTGATGAGTTTTCAAATTGTTTGACAGAAAATTGGGATGGGGCAAGGTTTTTTTTTTTCTGATTCTTTAAATCTTTGCTGTACCATGATAAGCCCCCTGAAGTTATTTCCACTTTTGGTAGCTTCTGTAGTCTTCCTGTATTTCTGAACTCCTAGGTTTTCCAAAAGTTCTGTGTGCATATATGTTAGGATTTTTTCTGTATGGGAATTGGTCGTGATAATAGTTTTTCATAACTCTCACTGAAAACCCCTCCACCTCTACCCTAACCTGAGCAGTGAGTCCTCTTAGATGGCAATGAGACTATCAAAATTTTCCAGGTCTCATTTTCTCCATATCTTACTCAAGATGGAGGTTTAAGGAACTCTTAAATAGGAATGAATAAACAAACACTTGACATACCACACTAAAAGTTTGCTAACTCCTAAAATTAAGAAAATAGTCTAAGAATTCTCTTTTTTGCAAAAGAAACATAAGCCACACCATCCAAATATAATTCCTTTGTACTACTCCATGAAAATAGATACTAGGAGGCAAATTACAATCAGAATCGTTTAAAGATATAATCTTGAATTTTTAAATCTTTCAAATGATTGCAAAAAAATTTCACCGACTTCAAAGGAAAATATTTACCTCCTTCATTCTAACTGGAACCAGTTTTGCTCCAAAGGTGTATGGTACACGACTACTTTGGTCTCCCCAGTCCTGTATATAATGGTCCTCACAGAATTGGATATAATTATACAATGTAGTAGTCCTTTTCATATGATGAGGGCAAAATTATATAGTATTTATAGACACCAATTAGAGTAGTACCATATGTTCCATGTCACCTAAACATTTGCCAGGTCAAGTCAGTGTTTAGATGAGTTTTCTTCATTCACAAGGCCATTTAATAATACATGGAATCCTGCTGGGAAATATGGTACCTATTTATTTATTTTTAAATAGCTATTTATTTGGTTGCTCCGGGTCTTAGTTGTGGCAAGTGGGCTCCTTAGTTGCGGCAGGCAGGCTCCTTAGTTGCGGCTTGTGGGCTCCTTAGTTGTGGCATGTGAACTTTTAGTTGTGGCACGCATGTGGGATCTAGTTCCCTGACTAGAGATTGAACCCAGGCCTCTTGCTTCGGGAGTGTGGAGTCTTATCCACTGCGCCACTAGGGAAGTCCCTATGGTACCTGTTTAAAAAAATCTGCACACCACCAACACCACTCCCCATGTATTCCAGAGATGCTTTGAAAACTACTTAAATAAAGACATTACATTTGTCTCTGAATCATAGTCACCGTATATTAGAAAGCAGTACAAAGTAAGTGAGCAGACTAGGTCAGTAGGCCCTTCTAAACCTGAACTGATACTCTTCACAATTACATATAAAAGGAACTAGGTATTCCCTGTAAGACCTGTCATTATACAACATGTAATTCAGGCCTTAGTGAACTTTAAGGGTTGCACCTTGTGACATGCAGTACCAAACCCATGGTCAGGTATTACTGGCCAAGTCCTTTAGAGAACATATTTTGTTACCTTCAGTTTGGTCAAAAGCCATTCTACTAAAGATAATGGGCTTTGACTTAAAATGGAATTGAAGATCATTCTCATTTGAACAGGAACTCACAAGTTGACAACATAGCAGGGTAAAGGCTATCCAAGACCTCTTAAGTTTTGTTATTACTGAGGTCTTTCACATGATAAGATTCTGGTTAGAATTTTTCAAACACATAATTACTATTTTAAAGCACTCTATGTGAGTGCTTAATACCATTTAATGTCACTAGATACACTGTTAACTGCTTAATATGGAACAAGGGGAATAAAATTACACTGCAGCAGAAAGCAGTTTTATTTCTCCATTTACTAAAGTATGAAATCTTTAATGTACTTATTTATCTTTAAGGCATATAAAAATTGTCAAGTATTATCTTTGGGCATGGATTGGTACTTTAGATACTTCATCAGTTTTTTACTTACATAATGGTGTTTTTATTATTCAGTTTTTGCAGAGCAGGTTTGTTTTGTTTTTAGCAGGGAGGCTTTAACTGCACATATTGGCTTTCTGTAAGTTTGTATGTTTCCACTGTTCTTTATCTGGTTGTGTATGCTAGGCTTCTGTAACGAAAACTTACAATGAGTGTTTTATTACCTAACCTTACTATACCAGATGCCAGTTTTTATTCTTAGGTACTTGCCTATGAGGGTTATAGATGTTAACATGTCATATACTTTGTTTAGAAAATAATAAATTTCTTTCCTACATCTCATCCTGGAAGATTCTATCCAGTGGAATGCAACACAAGGCAAACTAAAAGGAGGCCCTGCTTCATGGAATATTCGAAGTTTTAAGACAGTGGATTCCAGCCATTACTTCTTTATAGCATAAAATGGAACGATTTGCCTTTGCTCTTTCTTTTTTTTTTTTTTAATTCTCTTTCTTCCTTTCTCCTCCCTCAAAAAAGAATCTTACAGCTGGTTCTCCAAGAGTTTAGAAGACAACCTTTTCCCCTTTCAGAGGGGGCAGTTGTTAGGTTTAGGCTTGGCATAGTGTTAAAGCATTGACATAATCAGTTTTACACAAATTATGTGTTAGCTAGAAAACTGAGGGACATTCCCTACGAAGCCATGACAATGTACTGCCGTAACTTAATAAAAATTGCCCAAGTGACTGTGCGTCTGCTGAATGGATTTTCTTACACCATCTGGTTGTCATTGTAGTTTTTTTGTTGTTGCTTTCATTTGAAATGTGCTGATGATCTTGTTTTTATTCCGTAGCATTGAACAGATGGGTTGATTATTCTTTTCAGATATTAATAAGGCAGCGGAAAGAAGAAATATGAATACGGCTCCATCAAGACCCAGCCCCACACGAAGGTAAAGTACCCTGAAGCAGTGAGTTACCTTGGGAGAGTTGGGCTCTGGGGAGTTAAGCCCAACTTCGTACATCAAGGGTCTTTTCTTCCCCCCAACAAATCAGAAACGCTCAAGCAAACAATAAGAACATGAACCTTGTGTGAAGGGCCTTGCTGCTTTTTTAAAACTTACATCAGGAGATGCAGAGGAAGCTTTGTGTTTTCCGTGACAAACCCAGCAAGTTCAGCTTGCAACATAAGTTGCAGGCGATTGGAAGAGGATAAATCTCTGTCTGTCCCCAGCTCACGTGTCAATGGGAGCCTCCACAGCAGGAGTGCCCAAGGGTCGTTGGTGTGTGCTGCGCTGCACTGCAGCAGGCAGCAGAGATTCGACTCTTCATTCCAAATGGCTGCTGGTCCAGATGTTAACCCAGGTTTACAGAAAGTGCTGCTTGAGAGATTGCTACTGTGCCTGTGCTGCAGATCCCCTGTGTGCTCGCATGCTTGGGTTACCTATCGAGGGGAAATAAAAAGGGCAAAAACACCCCACCTCTCAGAAGTCTCCCTTTTTCTTAGCTTTCCTGGAAATAAAAGGCATTTCCCCAGATGTTCTTCCACTATTTACAAAAGAGGTAGTCCTGATGTGTATCCTCAAGGTGTGCATTAAGTTGGTCCCTTCTCTTAAAGAAGAGCCTTATTAACGTTACCATTTATACCAAAGATGAGAATATTATATTCAAACTGTCTGGCTCCGTAAACAGCACACAAGTGGATGTAGTGTGTGCGGTTTTGTGTGGAATGTGGACATATATATCTCATATCTGGTGTCTCTTCATGGCCCACGTGGATATTCAGCATGGGTTTTGACTTTTCCCCTAAGTAAAACGCCAGTTTTCTGCCTAAACTATATACCACAGTAAACTACATTTCATATGATAAACTGAACACTGCTGAGTACAATGAATCCTAGTCTGTACTGGTAGCTCCACAGGTCACCTAGGGATATACCCAACTAGCTGGGCATTTACACATAACATACAGTTGTCCTGCTTTGGACCAAAAACACCTATAGTTTGTTACCTACTTATAGGAAGGAATGGCTGCTGTGTGTTTGGTGTATATGCCCCCACTTGGATGTGAGGATATTTTCTAAGCTACCAGGATTAAATTACGCGTGTCTGTTCTGCAGAGCTCAAGCAGACCCTAGAGGCAAAGTAATGCTGCTGATTTCAGTTAGATTCTTTGAGCACTCTGCCTGCACAGAGGAGTTGAGTCTGACACCACAACTATAGCTACACCACAGCTGTTAGGTGGATACCCTGGTCATCCATTGGTTTCACTGCAGAAATGAGCATATACATTGGTATTCTGTTTGTTCTCTCTAACACCATAACGAACACCTGCAGCTTGCAGGTAAATACTGTATTGATTCATTTTGTGTGTATGTGTGAGTATGCTAAAGAACATAAACGAATCCTGTAGAACTTCAGCAAATCCATATAATGTCTGCTTCCGTTGTGCTGCATCTAACCATGCTGCAGATGTTGGGCAGTCCCTTCTGTGTTGCTCCTTGCCCCAGTAAACATGGAATACAGGTGGCTAAGAGTTTGCATCTGTTGGTCAGAAATATGGGGCTCCACTGGAAGTTGTGGTTGCTAAATGACTTGAAAGGAGATACGGTGTATACCTAATTTCTAAGGAGCTCTAGTGTGTGTGTTTCTGAAGTAGGTAGCTTACCAGGAGTGTGGAATTGGTCACTATAAAACACTCCATTGGTAAAATCCTCCTCCTTTCTGTTGTCCCCATGATGCTTATGATCTCTAGATAATGTTGGTGTGTTTCCGCAGGCAAAAAAGGGGGAGTGCACATCGCAGAATACAGAGTAGCTCCCATTTGTGCTATGGATTGAGAAGAATATTTTATGTCATTCCATTAACAGTATACCTAACCAGATGCTTTTAACATTTCCAGTTGATTGTAGGCATTCAACCTGCATTGGCAATGTAGGGGAAATAACCAACTCACCTGGTTGGAATCCAATATAGCCATTGCCAGGGCAATTTACATTTTAAATTGCATTAAATTTAAAAGATTAATTTCATCCCAACCTAAAATGCCACTCCATAATTTCATCTGTGATAGAAGAAATATTTTATGCTGTTTTTCTTCTTTTAATACCCCCCCCCCAAGGAAAAACATACAAACAACATTGGAGGGGGCCTTTTAAAATGTTCTCCTTAACCAGATTTACAAATATAAATACACGTTACCTTTATATACCTTTTAATATATCACCTTCCTCAGAAATAAATTCTAAAATGAGGTTGTTTGGGATGTGGATAGGGCTGTGGCTTCCCACTTTATCTGCAATCAATAGAAGGGACAGCTAGGCTAATTCAGATTCCATTAAGAATCAGTCTTCCTTGGTGATAGTCCCTAACTGGATTCCTCATCGTGGTGTTTGCCATGATTAAGTTTCATATAGTCATGCTTTAGTAAGGTTCGGGGAAGAGGGATGTTCACATTTAGTAAAATCTTTTCTGGGCCCCATCTAAAAATCTAAGCAGAGTTTTTTTACATTTAATAAAAATAAAAATTTTCAAACCTTAAAGCCAGATAAATTGAACATTGTATTCAGAATAGAACACTAACATTTTGATCATTGCCCTGATCACGAATTATCTCAAGATATACCAATAGGTATATCTACCAATAGGGTAGAAATAAAATACAGTAAGTAGGCAAAGTGTGTGGTTAGTCTGGAAGGGGCTAATCATTTCTCTGAGGGTGAACACTGGATAGCACTGTCTTTTTGGGTGCATGCTTCCAGTCAGAACCTTGAGATAATTCCAAGCGAACCAGTATGTTGACAACAATCCAACTGCCTTCATTTGGCAACCCTAATCATTTTATGTGCCCCCAGACATAGAGAAATGCATTATTCACAGGAAAAAACCCCACTACCTATAGCACACATTTCCCTTAAGTTGTAACTCTGTGTCTTCAGTGTTGCTACTTTTAATAAGAGAATTGTTTTTAAGCATGTTGGCAGGACCTTTGTAACATCTTGTTTTGCTGGACTTTAACCTTGAGTGTCAAAACACCTCAGTATCTTTGGGAGTTTTCACAGGATTATCACCTCTTCAAATGTCTCTGTAAGCCACGGTTCTGCTGGCTTTGCTCTCCGTTCAGTAATATGCCTCCCTAATGACTCCAGCTGTCAGAATGTGGTTCTGACAATATTGGCCCAGCCAAGCACAGAATTCTGCATCAGGGATCCCTGCTCTGGATCAGATTTCAGCCTGAATTCTCATCATTTAATCCTTGGACCACTTCATTGGACTCCATTGTATGCATTGAGTACATTGCATAGTTACCATGCAGCTTGTCTAGCATTGGTGCTAGGCATCAGTCCTTACCTTCCTCAGAGACTGGACCATGATTCTAGTCGTACCTCAGTTCTCAGTTTTCATCTTCAGCTCAACACTTCGGCAATCCAGGTCTGGAATATATCCTTATGCAGACGTGGCTTCCAAGTGAGACTCTGCATTTCCTAAACCTTCCTGCATGACCTGAAAAAAAGCAAATAGAATTAACTTGTCTACATCAAGAACTCTGCAGAGAATTTCCCTATGTATTCGTGAAGGATGTTAGGCCTGGTGCCTCTTTGGTGAAAATCATCAAGGATTGGTTCATCAAAAATAACCTCGTCATCATCAAC
Organism: Grampus griseus; assembly: GCF_964374135.1. Lineage (NCBI taxonomy): Eukaryota > Metazoa > Chordata > Mammalia > Artiodactyla > Delphinidae > Grampus > Grampus griseus. Next base: position 74,259,749 of record NC_139008.1, on the reverse strand, counting down.
TATATTTCAGTTCTTTAAAGAAGAAAAGAAATAACCTAACTGTAGACAAGTTTCTTATGTAGCCCGAGGTGATTTCTGTGTATCCACAGTGTTAATTCCTTTGATAACTGCTTGCTCCTTGGGTATGAGATGGCCCTAGCTCTAGGTGGGCTTCACAATTAAAGATTGCAGGCTGTGATTACCTCTGCACTAACACTTAAAGAAGAGCCGTCAGTTCTCAGCAAGTGCCGCCTCTCTCTACCAACAGAAGAGTCGTATTTGTGTTTGAGAAAATCATCAGTGTGCTTCCTAGGGAGAAGCATGGGCACTTATAAAATTTGGATTTGTAATGTGTGATATCTCATTGCACCCCATTATCCTACCTGCACCTAATGGCAAAATTCTGTACAAGTCTGTTGTCTCTGTTTCTAACAGCATGGAGCGCATGGTGGGGGATCAACATCACACAGCAGCCGGCCATTTAGAGAATGGTATTTGTGGACAGTATCTGTGACAGAACAGAAGTACGAAGAGCTGATGAAGGATTTTTTTTTCAGGAGCAAAAAAAAAAAGGCTGGCCTCCCAAGGAAAATATTAATGTGAACAGAAAGAAAAAAAGGAGATGCTGACAAAGAATAGGACAGAGGCCTTCCTCCCTAACCTTCTGTACAGCCAAGGCCAAAGGACACCATCCTGGGCTTGAGGTCTCAGTCTCTAGACAAAGAGAAGCTCAAAGTACATCAGTTGTCCAAGATAATCATCTTATCAGTAAGCTGTCAAATGCCTAGTGCTCTGCATACCCCTATCATCCCCAGGAAGAGAAGCACTTCTACCAGAAGCACCTCACTTGCCATGGTTTTTCCCTTCACCCATCCCTCCTTACCTCTCAGATGTTTCCAAATGGTGTGACTTTATTTCTCTCAAGGCAAAGAGTATTTGGCCTTTTCCCCCCTCCTGCTGAATAGCTGAGGAATTTGCAACAGAATTTTAGTGGGTTTTATCATTTGCCTTCAGTTTGTGGACTCTGGTTCTGAAATTTCTTTAACAACTATTCAGTTTCTTTTTAGCCTCTAGTGACCTAGTACCTGAGGGTACAATGCATTGGTCTCCAGCTAAACACCTCTGGTACTGTGGGATGATATAGTGAACTGTATTCTCCAGAAACTTACTTCTAACCCATTTGTTATCTGAGGTCAAGCATCTCATTCAGCAGGCTTCATCCTTGCGGCACTCTGAATCCTGCACACTACCACCTTTTTGTTACCCGGTTCTTGCTTTGAGAAACATGTTGGGGCCAGAAGCAGGAGCCCTTTTGTTCTGGGGAGTTCTTTGTTTGGGTTCTAAAGTGACCTTAAAGGGTTTTTTGTTTTTGCCTCCAGAAGAGCAGCAGTCTGCCATACTGCTCGTCTTTTGGAGAAAGGAAAAAAGCGTTGCCTTTTCATTTTAGAGAATTACTATCCTCTCTGTTCCTGCTTCTACCACTCCTTTGGTTCTTCCCCATGTGAATATTGTCTCTTCTACATTTTTACCCAGAAGGTAATTGAGGGGAAATTTGTAGTTTTGTTGCACACAGACTTTAGATTCATTGAGGGGAGGAGAGTGCTTGCCTTCCCAAACTGGAAGCACGAACCCAGATTTGGGGAATCTAGGGTGTTATGGTCAACCTCCAGGGAAAACTCTTGACAGGTGAGTAAGGTATTTCAGTGGATTCAAAAGAATGAGCACCAAATATGGCATTTATAATTATCCTGAGTCTGTGAGAAACATGCTCTGACATGGTGTTCTTGTCCCCACCCCTGTTTTCACCAGCCCACGGCTTTGTGTGGTCTGTGGTCTGTCAGGTTCATGATCCCTTTCAGCCTTGATTGCCAGGGAACACTTGAAATCTGATTCCACCTCTAATAACTGTTTCTAACTGCTCCCCAAGGCAGGTTTATCTGCTGATCATTAATCCAGAAATACTTTACAGTTGTCCCTTTCCATTAGATCCTGGGTATTTGCCCATATTATACACTAGATCAGATGTTACACGTGTTAGGCGGATTTATGTGACATAATAAAAGTTGAAGTAAAAATCTTGGTTAGTCTGCACTTTATTTTAATAGGAAAAATGTTTAGCTGTCCTCATTTAAATTCTCTAGTCTCCCATATGTTTGCTCCCACAAATCAGGAGTACTTGTGAGCCTTAAAACATATGACAAGGACTTTTCATAGAAGCAGAATTGGCATTTAAATTGTTTTTGCTGTGACCATGTGGATGAAGTGAAATTGAGGTTCTCTTTCAAGCTGAGGGCATCATGATGAATGCCCATATGTGTAGTCATGGTAGATAACAAAACTATAAAGAAAACATGGTGCCTGCTCTTGAGAGGCTTACATTTTAGTTGAACAATTCAATTCATTAAACATTTACTGAACTCTTTTCTGTGTCCTATGGATACAAAGCATTTGGAAGAGCTTACTGTTTGGTAGGGAAGCCATGTAAACAAATAACTACAGAACAGTGTGATAAGTGCAGCAGTAGAAATATGTGTGCAGAGCAAGACTCATTTAACATATTCATGGAGAGTCTGCTACATGCCAGACAATATAAACCTATGCGGTGGCTTTATCATGGAGAGTGAAACTGACAGTCCTTGTCCTCATGGACTTACAGTCTAGTAGGGCAAACAGACATTAAACAAATTGATAATGCGACGTCAAATTGTGATAAATGACGTCAAATTGTGATAAATGACGTCAAATTGTGATAAATGAGTGAAAACAAAGTGCTGTGAGAGAAAGTGGCCAGGATTTAGGGGCAGAAGATAAACTTTTAAACTAACAGAATCAGGGAGTAAGGGATACTTAAGCCTGAGACCTGGAAAATGAGTATGGATTCGTTCCTGCTACTCAAGTAGAGGCATCAGGAAAAACCTTGACTAGTTATAGCTGAAAAGTCAGTATGGTAAGAAAGTGGTGAACTAGGGAGAAGGTGAGACTAGGTTGGAGAAGACAGGAGCCAAGGCCAGGGGGAATCTTACTAGCCTCAGTGGAGATTTTAGACTGAATTCGAAATACTGTGGGAAACCAGTGAAGGGTTTTATATGTGTAAAAGATCACTTTAGAGTAATCTGGAGAAAGATTGGGAAACAGGCAAGAGGAGAGGTGAGGAGACTGCTTTGGAAGGCTCTTACTGTGGTTTTGGGGAGAGATGGTTTGGGGTTGGCCTTCAGTGGTACTTTATAGAGGTAAAGAAACGGGCAGAATGGACATTAATTTCAGAGAAAGAGTTAACAGAATTTGGAAATGTGATTGGAAGAGTGGATGCGACTTTAAGGAAAGGATGACATCCAGTTTCCTGGCTTGAGCAACTGAGTAGGTAGATGAGATGGAAAAGAATGGAGGAGGAGCATATTTGTTGGAAAAGATCAAGAGTTCAGGGTAGGTTCTATGGAGGAGGTAATCCTTAAAGTGGGTCACACGGGAAGACGTAAAAAGGTAAACAGATCAAGATGAGTAATAGAAATAGTAAGTGCTCAGAGAGTTTAGCAGGAGGGGTCAGCGGTTGCTAGAGATTAGAGATTCCTTGGAAGACATGGGACATGAACTTGCCTTTGAGGATTGGGTGACACCAGAGTTAGTGCAAGAAGAACATTCCATGTTGAAAAGCCGTATGAACAGAAATACTGAGATGCGTAGTGTGAGTTAAGTCATAAGAACAGCTTAAGTAAAACTAAGGAGGTTGGATCAGGAAATGGGGGAGAAATAATAAATGCAAAGGGGCCAGATCTGTTAGGGAAGGGTGCCCAGAAGCGTGATAGCCAAGCTGCAGTTGGTAACAGGTGGAAATTCAGATGATTAATCTGGTATTTGCTGAATGAATTGAAATCTGGAAGATTGGGTTTTGATTTTGTTTTTTGGAAACTCTTGGTGGTGCCAGCATAAAAATAAGAGTTTGCATTGAACTTAGAAATCCAATGAGAATGAACAAGGAAAACAAACAGGATTCAAGTGACTTAGTGGAGATAGAGAGGAAAAATCAGTTAACTTTCAAGAACTTAAACCATGGTAAATGGGAAGATGATTTTAGGTAGAAATGAAAAAGTCAGTCTGGGCCTGATTGGGTTGAATAAGAAGTTGGGGATGAGTTCCCAGTTGGGTGGGATGTCTCATGAAGAATATTGAAGCAGATCAGGCCAAACATACCTGTGACTTCAAATACTGGGTTTTTTTTGGTTTTTTTTTTTTAAACAAAAAAACACCTTGGCAAAAAAGGAACCAGGTTCTACATAAACCTCAGACTGAGAGAGACCACTTCTCAATAAGTATGTTAAGAAGGTAGAGAAACTGAGTGTACCTGTACCTGACTGTATGTCTCATATTGTACTTCTTTCTTTTTTCCCCTTAATTTGATTAATCCTGCTAGATGTTTTAAGTGACGGTTTTCTGTACTTTAAGGACAACGCCTTTGATCACCGTTACTTTGTATGAGATGGTGCCGTTTGCTCATTTTTTCTTCATGAGTCTTGCCCCGTATTATGACACACACACGCACGCATGCAACGTTCCGCCCCTTTTAAAGTCTCTTTCGAACAAGTCTGATGGGAGGAAATAGGTTCTGAGGGAAGACACTTTCACTTTGAAAATCTGTTGAGATAGAGATGATAGTTTGACATGTATACAGAATACTGAATTAGTCCCTGAAGGCTGATAGACACTATAATCCCAGTCAGAACTTTTGACTCTGGATCATACATTCTTCCCTCAATATCCTAATCTTTTGAGATTCTAGAACCTACTAGTCTTTATTTGCTGACCAGATGGTAACTATCCTTAAAATTTTAATCACGTTCTCACTGACTGCCGTATTTTAGAGAAAAATGCTTGGAGGGTGGGGGCTTCCTCCAATAAAGAGCTGAAAGGTTGGCTCCTTCAATTTCTTTGTCTTAGCATTTTCTTGCTACCTCCCACAGGGATCCATATGGCTTTGGAGACAGCCGAGATACAAGACGCGATCGATCCCCCATTCGAGGAAGTCCAAGAAGAGAGCCCAGGGATGGCAGAAATGGCCGGGATGCTCGAGATAGCAGAGACATGCGAGACCCCCGAGATTTGCGGGACCACAGAGAGAGCAGAGACATTCGGGATCACAGAGACAGCAGAAGTATGCGTGATGCTCGGGACATGAGGGATCCTAGAGACTTTCGTGACCTAAGAGACTCTAGGGATTTTCGAGATCACCGGGACCCCATGTATGACAGATATAGAGATATGAGAGACTCCCGAGATCCCATGTACAGGTACCTGTATAGCTATTCTGCTTGGTTTTTTTGTAATAGTCTTTTTTATGTGTGTTCTGCTGAACTAATGGAACGCTCTGTATAGCAGTGACTTTATCAGCCCTATATTTCCAATGTCTGTCAAATGGTAGATGTGCTGCTTAATAAGTATGTGGTGAATGTGTGAATGATGATGAACTGTGCTTAGTGAATGAATCTCCCTGTGGCCTCTGAAAGGCAACATCATGCAAATGGAAAAAAAGATGGAGTACAAATTGTTTTGGCAGTGCAAAACCGCAGGGAAGATGCACAAATGGCCAATAAATACGTGAAAAGATGCTCGACATACTTAGTTATCAGAGAAATGCAAATTAAAGCCACGGTGAGATACCACTTCATACCTACTAGGATGGCTATAATAATTTATTTAAAAAAAAGTGTTGGCGAGGTGTGGAGAAACTGGAATCCTCATACATTGCTGGTGGGAATGTAAAGTAGTATGGCCACTGTGAAAAAGTTGGGCGGTTCCTCAAAAAGTTAAATATAGTAGAATTAATGATCCATCAGTTCCACTCCTGAATATATATCCAGAAGAATTGAAAAGAGGAACTCACACAGGTGAATGTGAATGTACATAGCAACACTATTCACGGTAGCCAGAAGGTAGACACAATTCAAATGTCCATCAATAGATGGATAAAAAAATGTGATATATCCATAAAACAGTATTATTCAGCCATAAAAAGAAAGGTAATTCTGACACCTGCTACAACCTTGATGGTCCTTGAAAACATTATGCTACGTGAAATAAGCCAGACAGACACAAAAGACAAATACATGTTTTCACTTATATGAAGTATTTAGAAAAGGCAAATTCATAGAGACAAAGTAACAGCAAAGGGGGTTGAGTCTGTGTTTGGGGTGATGGAAAATTATTTATGTGGATTTTTTGATTTTTTTGGTTTTTAACCACAGTTTTTCAAAAGCACAGGGAAGGAGACTTGGGATGAGGGCATGGAATGGTTCCTCAAAACTAATATCAATCATTACTACCAGGGCTTCCCTGGTGGCGCAGTGGTTAAGAATCCGCCTGCCAATGCACAGGACGCGGGTTCGAGTCCTGATCCGGGAAGGTCCCACATGCCGCGGAGCAACTAAGCCCCGTGCGCCACAACTACTGAGCCTGTGCTCTAGAGCCCTCGAGCCACAACTACTGAAGCCCGTGTGCCTAGAGCCCATGCTCTGCAACAAGAGAAGCCACTGCAATGAGAAGCCTGCGCACCGCAACGAAGAGTAGCCCCCGCTCACCACAACTAGAGAAAGCCCATGTGCAGCAACGAAGACCCAACACAGCCAAAAATAAATAAATAAAATTTAAAATAATAATAATAATAATAATAATTACTACCAGTTATTTTGTATTTACTTTAGGCCAGAGAGCTTACTTTATGCTGAGAGCTTTCTGTACATCCTCCCCGTCATTTTGGAAGGTAGGTTAACTCAGTCCCAGCCACAGAGCTGATAAGCAGTGAGTCCCAGATACTAATTTCGTTTGTCTGATCCCAAAGTCCTATGCCTTACTGTGCCTTACTTCCTCACAGACAACTGGGTCTTGAAGAATTCTCTGTATTTGATTTTTGCAGGATAAGACTTTTAACTTTGCGCACATTTCTGTAACTTTTCAGGAGAGAAGGCTCTTACGACCGATACCTGCGAATGGATGACTACTGCAGGAGGAAGGATGACTCTTACTTTGACCGTTACAGAGATAGCTTTGATGGACGAGGCCCTCCAGGCCCAGAAAGTCAGTCTCGTGCAAAAGGTAAAGTAGCAGAAACAGCACTTAGCACTGGTAGGACACTTTACAAAAGAAAGAGGAAGCTAATAACCAACTGGAAAGGGGCTAATGACTTGGCTAAGCAATTCACAAAAAGAAGAAATGCAAATATCCTATTCATGTGTAGAGAACATTCAGCTTGAAAATCATTTTTAAAATGCGAAGTAGTACCATTATCTGGTTTAGTCATCTAACAAGAAGAAATAAATACAAAATTCCAGCAATAAGAAAAAAAATGAACAAAAGATGGGAGCAGAAGAGGTCATTTGCTTTTTTTTTTGCTCATTGACCAAGTAAAACTGTTTGCATTATCTATGTAGTATGTGGGGTTTTTTGTTTTATTTATAATTTTTACCTAACAGCATGTACTTTTTAGGTAAAGACAAACATGTTTTTTATTGATAAAAGCCTTGATTTTCTCAATATATTCAATACATCTTCAAAGATTTTTAGATTGTTTTACACCTGGTCAAGTTAAGAACCTCTTTTTCTCTCTCTCTCTCTCTCTCTCTCTCCCTCTCTCTCTCTCTCTCTCTCTCTCTCTCTCTCTCTCTCTCTCTCTCTCTCTCTCTCTCTCTCACTGCATTGGGTCTTCGTTGCTGCTCTCAGACTTTCTTTAGTTGAGGCGAGCAGGGGTCACTCTTCGTTGCAGTGCGCAGGCTTCTCACTTCGGTGGCTTCTCTTGATGCAGAGCACGGGCTCCAGGCCCGCGGACCCCAGCAGTTGTGGCATGTGGGCTAGTAGTTGTGGCTTGTGGGCTCTAGAGCACAGACTCAGTGGCTTTGGCGCACGGGCTTAGCTGCTCCACGGCATGTGGGATCCTCCTGAACCAGGGCCCGAACCCGCATCCCCTGCGTTGGCAGGCGGACTCTTAACCACTGTGCCACCAGGGAAGCCCAAGAACCTCATTTCTAATTTGTTACAAAACTTACACTTTACTGCCTGATTTTGTTTGTTTGGGGTGGGGGTTGTGTTTGTTTGTTTACTGCCTGATTTTTTTTAAACAAATTACAATTACCTGTCAATAGGGGACTTAAATAGTTGTCCCAAAAATGAAAATTAGAATAATAATGAAATACCATCTTTTACCTATCAAGTTGGCAGGAGGTTTTTTTGGTTTGTTTTTTGTTTTGTTTTTTAATGACAATACTCAATGTTGACTAAGATGTGGAGAAATAGCACTAGGTGCTCCACCCCTGTGAAAGGATAAATTAGTAACAGCCTTTCTAGAGGGCATTTTGGCAGCATGTATGAGATTAAAACAACCATGCCATTGAATCCAATCATTCCATGTCAATGGATTTATAATAGTAAAAGACAATAATAAGGGTTATTTTTAGGAGGTAGTCTAGAGGATTAATTCAGAGAAGTGTGTGTGTGTGTGTGTGTGTGTGTGTGTGTGTGTGTGTGTGTTATGACCTTTGCCTACAAGTAGTTCAGGATTGAAAATAAGGCCTGTGACTTATTTTTATAGAAAGGCACGGTCCATGTTTCAGTTTTCTCTGGTGTCATCCTGCAGAGCGTTTGAAACGTGAGGAACGGCGTAGAGAAGAGCTTTATCGTCAGTATTTTGAGGAAATCCAGAGACGCTTTGATGCTGAGAGGCCTGTTGATTGTTCTGTGATTGTGGTCAACAAGCAGACTAAGTAAGAACCCTTTGGATATTTTTCCTGAGTGAGGAGAAGGATCAGAAGAGAAATTCAGGTTCCTTGGCAGCTGTACACACTTAACTTGGGCTGTTGTGTACTCTGGCATTGTTATACTGTGTTAACCAGGGTTCTTTCACTTGTAGGTGACAGAAGACCCATTGCAAACTGGCTTAGGCCCAAAGGGAAATTTTTAGTTTGCTTGACTGGGAAGTTCAGGCATGGCCACATACAGGGTCACACAAGTCATAAAGATTTGTTCTCTCTGTTGCCTTCACTCTCAGACAAGCTTTCTACTCAAAAAGGCAGAACAGCACTGGCTCTAGACATGTATCTTCTTAGCTCAGCAAACCAGTGGAAAGAGAGCTGCTCTTTCCCATTGCTTCCACCTGAAGTCCTGGAATTGTTTCTCATTGGACTGCCCAGGCTTACTTTCCCATCCCTGAACTATCACTCTGACCAGCAATGCTGGGATGCCCTGATTGGCCAGGGCTAGGTCATGTGCCCACCCCTAGAGCTAAAAGTGGAATTAGCCCTGTGGAACCATATGGACTGAGTGGGAAAGGGGTGCCTTCCCAAGGAAAATCAAAGGGGAATATATGCTGGTCAGGCAAAGCAATAAATGTCCCCTTTGTGAGACAACACCGAATCCCCAGTACTTTGGAAGGCATACGTCTCTGCATTTGTCAGCCAAGAGCCAGGCTTGCTTTGTGAAGTGCCGTGGCCTTGCAGAGCTGTTAGGTGACCATGCTAGCCAAGCCAGAGTTACAGCAGTATTTTACTCTACCTCTGTTTCACATTCTTTTCCTTGAAGAAGCAGAGTAGGGGTGTAGAAGGGAGTATATAGCAGCTTGCAAGTTTGAGAGTAGCTATGTTCCCTTTCCCCAAGTGGTTAGTAAATAACTTCATGTATTTTCTAGCAGTTTGGGGTTAAAGAGCTAATTTCAAGGCAGAGACTAGGGAAATAGGTGTTGAGACACCAAGCAGCAGGCAGCATTCACAGGCTCTGGGCTGCCTTGTTTAGAAACAGATGCTGCTTTAACTTGCAGATGGCTTTTTTTTTTTGCCCCCCCCCCCACTTTTGACTCATGATAATGTCATTTTCTGAGCACCTACTCCGAACTACTACATGCTAGGCACTTAAATAAATTTTTTAATCTTCACAGTAATCCTGTTTCATGTGTATTCACTCATCAAATTTCTTCTATGTGTGACAGGTGCTAGGTCCTGGAGCTGTAATGCTAATAAGCAAACACACATGGCCCCTTCCTCTTGTGGAGCTTATACCCTAGTTGGACAAATGACAGAAATAAATGTATTGGTGATGTGTCTTATAAGAAATATATCAAGGATCTGATTTAGATTGCAGAGAAAGTCAAGGAAGTGACGTATGAGCTGAGCCATATTAATCCTGTCTGACTGGTAAAGAAACTGAGGTTTGTAAGAGGTAAAGGGACTTGCTTAAAGCTTCAACTTTGCAAGTAAATGTTAGTGGTAGGATCCAAGCCTGTCTTTCTAGCATTTAGAACCCATGCTTTTCCCACTATGTTGTGTAGCCTCTACAAAGACGGACATGTGTTACAAGTCTTAGGCATCAGGATGGTGTTTAGGAATGAACATCAGAGTAGAGAATCAAGAGAAGGACCTGGGTACTAAATACTGTGCTATTGGCAACTTTATGTGTGACCATTCTGAGCCAATATAGAGAAGGAATTGGTCTAGATTCTTGGAGCCTGAAGAGGGCGCTAGGGAGACACTGGTAGAGCTGGGATTTGAAGTCTTCATAGGAGCTCACACAGCTAGCTGAGGTGCCACAGTGGGAGTTGGGAGTTGGTCAGGGAGTACTCACTGGGTCCTGTTTGTTTCTACAGAGATTATGCTGAATCTGTGGGGCGGAAGGTTCGAGACCTAGGCATGGTAGTGGACTTGATCTTCCTCAACACAGAGGTGTCACTGTCACAAGCCTTGGAGGATGTTAGCAGGGGAGGGTCTCCCTTTGCTATTGTCATCACCCAGCAACACCAGATTCACCGCTCCTGTACAGTCAACATCATGTTTGGAACCCCACAAGGTATGGAGGCCCAAGCGGGTCAGAATTTCAGAAGTAGTCACTAGTCCATTAATTTTTTTATGCCTTACTCAGAAGCAGCAGGTTTTAGGTAAATGTATTTCAGCTCAAATGTAGTAGGGCCCTTTTATAAGTGCACGGCAGAGACTTGCATAGTCATTTAGTCGTCTGATATTCTTTCACTGGATACAGTTCTGGGCCTGCTGTATATGACGTTATATTTAGCACTTAGGTATATACAGTGATGTGCTGGCAAATGTTTAACAACCAGTTCTGGGGGGGGGCGGTGTGGTTTATAGCATTTGCTGATTTCCATGGTGTAAATACTCCCACTGTGTTCTATATCAAGCTCCCAACATGAAGTCACTTCAGGGCAAGTTGGGAAGAGATGCACACAGTCTGCTCTCACCAGTGAGGGCCGGCTCCAGCGCAGCTCTGGCACATACTACACTGAATGCAATAGAGTCCTTGCTTTCACCAGATTTTCTAATGAGGGACAAAGCATACAACAGGCAATTAGGATACTCTGTAAGTGTGCTAGAGAAGTGGGTGGAGGGGCTGTGAGAACAGGGAGGAGGCCCAGAGTAGGTTCCTTGAAGTCCTTCCCTGAAGTAGCTTTTAGTCCTTTGCTCCCAGATTGTTGAGACTCAGCCAGCTGATTCCCTGCTCGTTGCTTGCGCTCACAGCACAGACCTTTCGCTTTTCCCGCCACCCTGGGGCTTTCTATTTGCCCCACCAGTTTTACCCATAACGATAGAGTGTAGAAGCCTCTCCAGCGGGTCATTTGTCTTTCTGAGGAACAGTCCCTCAGGATGTGTGAAGACATTTCTATCAAGTGCTGAGAAGTCTCACAACGCTGTAAATCATTGTTGCGCAGGGGTGAGGAGAGGAGGTTATTTAGGGTCACAATTGGATCTTAATCCGTAACCTTTGAACTGATACATTAAAAAAACAGCTCTATTCTTAGGAGCACAGTAGAGAGCCAGGCTTTACAGAAGGGCTTTTTGGACCCCCGTGGCCTGCCTCCTGTGGTTATTCTCCGCATGGTCTTTTTGAATCTGTGAGAGACTGTCATGTTTCTTTGGTTTTTACTACACGTCTGTGATCTAAGAATTCCCCAAAGAACTAGCTCTGTACAAGGGTGTCTGTTGCCCAGCAAAGAAATCCATTCACCTATCTTCCCAACCTTCATCCCCCTCCTCTCCCAGCCTCTCCCCATCCCCATCCCAAGGCTTTTTGTCACTGTAATGGTTTTCTTGCTCATCTGAGGTTAGGAAGGGCTTGGTAGAGTCCAGTAGGTGGGCACTCAGATCTGTCATGGGAGAAAATAACTCAGGTCATTCCCTCCTGCAGAGCATCGCAACATGCCCCAGGCAGATGCCATGGTGCTGGTGGCCAGAAATTATGAGCGCTATAAGAACGAGTGCCGGGAGAAGGAACGCGAGGAGATTGCCAGACAGGCGGCCAAGATGGCCGATGAAGCCCTCCTCCAGGAAAGAGAGCGGGGAGGCCCTGAGGAGGGACTGCGCGGGGGGCACCCTCCAGCCATCCAGAGCCTCATCAACCTGCTGGCCGACAACAGGTACCTCACTGCTGAAGAGACTGACAAGATCATCAACTACCTTCGAGAGCGGAAGGAGCGGCTGATGAGGAGCAGCGCCGACTCTCTGCCTGGTGAGCTACGTGGCAGGGCCGAGGTGAAGTTCTGACTCTGCATTTCTCTAATCCCCAGGCTCTGTTGGGAGGGTGGCAGGCCCAGGGCTCTTGGGGTGGGCAAGGGAAATGAGCGCATCCCTTGGGCTCTCCCGTGGGCCAGCCATGCTGGTGTAATGATAACTTAAGACCTGGGCTCTGCTCTGTAGTTAACGTGGTGGGTGGGCTAGTATGCTGGCTCCCTGGGAACCAAGGTGGACGCCCTTCTTTCTTTAAGTAGTTGTCTGGAGGAATGAAGCTGTTTTCTGGGAACAGCACGTACCATGAAGTGGCCCCTTTGGGAAATTGATGTTATAGTCTGTGTACTGTGTGATTGATGTGATCAGTGATTGTTGTTCTTCCCTGGGCTGCTAAGCCTCCTGCCCATGGAGGGTACTTTCAACCAGATACCTCCTCCTTCTGTCTTGTAGGCCCGATTTCCCGTCAACCACTCGGGGCGACCTCGGGTGCCTCGCTGAAGACACAGCCAAGCTCCCAAACGCTCCAGAGCGGCCAAGTGCTCCCCTCTGCTACACCCACTCCAGCGGCACCCCCCACCTCCCAGCAAGAGCTTCAGGCCAAAATCCTCAGCCTCTTCAATAGTGGCACGGTTGCGGCCAATAGCAGCTCTGCATCCCCCTCAGTTGCTGCCGGAAACACCCAGAACCAGAATTTTTCCATAGCAGCGAACAGCCAGCCTCAGCAAAGATCACAGGCCTCTGGCAATCAGCCTCCAAACATTTTGGGACAGGCAGGATCTGCTCGGAACATGGGCCCCAGGCCTGGGGCTCCTTCCCAAGGGCTCTTTGGCCAGCCTTCCACTCGCCTGGCACCCGCCAGCAACTTGGCTAGCCAGAGGCCCGTGTCTTCCACAGGTATCAACTTTGACAATCCAAGTGTACAGAAGGCTCTGGACACTCTGATACAGAGTGGCCCTGCTCTCTCCCACCTGGTTAGCCAGACCACAGCACAGGTGGGGCGGCCCCAAGCCCCCATGGGATCATACCAGAGGCATTACTGAGGCTAAATCTCAACTACCCCTGGTCCCCTCTTCCTCTGGCCTCCCACCTCTTGCGTTCTAAATAGAGTTATTTGGAAGATGTTCTCTGCACCTCTCCAGGTCCACATCGAATGTCATAAGTTTCTACCATCTCCTCTCTTCTGCCCAAGGCTATGTTGCTTACCCCTTCCAGAGTTCGAGTTTATACTGCACTGGAGGTGTATTTTGGTGGTGGTAGGGTGAGGGTTTGGGGGGTTTTGTTTTTGTTTTTTTGTGGGTTTTTTTGGTAGAAAGTAAATATCTCTGGGGTCATGGGCAGTATAGATGTCTGGGCTCCATTTGTATTTCAGTTGTCTCTCTGTCAGCTGGACGTGGGGCGGGGGAGGAAGAAGCAGCTGAGCCCCAGCTGGGTGAGCTTGGGGTAGCATTTTCATGTTGAAAGCCACTGCCTTTGTTCATTCTGAACCTACCATGGGTGTCCAGCCTCACACAGGCCCACCAGAGCTCGAGCTTCTGCCTGCAGCTCCTGTGTAGGGTTCCAGAGCAGCAGGTTGGGCTTGGTGGGCACGGTGTCCTCTTACCCCATCCCACATAACGTGGGGTCTGCTTGAGGACTCAGAAGCCGGCTGGCTACTCAGCTACTGGAGTTGTTGAGGAGTGGCCAAGCCGGCCACTTTTCTGCCTGACCCAGGGTTGTTGGGTTTTGGTTTTCTCCTTTTTTCTTTTTGGCTTTCATTTCAATGAAAGATCTCCCGTGGACTGCACAGCTCCAGTCACCAGCAGTTTAACACAAACTGTGAACCTGGGCCCCAGCCACTCTTACCCCTAATATTTCTGTTAGCCTCTCCCTCACCAGTGGTAGTTGAATGGAATCGGCTCTGAGAAGGCAACTCTAGACTCTGGCAGTGAACACCCATTTTTTTTTTCAGTGATTGCTTTGAGCTTTTGACTCAAAAATCTGGCTCTTGTTCTGTTTTCTAAGCAGCAGGAGATAGGGACCATTTTGATGTCAGACTTTTGGTAGCTGGACATGTTCTTGATACAGGAGGCTGTTCATAACTTTTGAGCCAGAGTGAAGATACTAGAGGGAGGACTTCTGGCTGCTGCTCTACATGGAAACAAAGGAAGCTGCCCTCTCCCTAGGGATGGTGCTCATTAGAGCCTTGCGGATCAGTCTCAAGGGGCCCCTGGCAGAAACGAGGGAGAGCAGTGACTTCACCTGAGTCCCTGCCAGTGGCTGAGTAAACAGTGGTTTCAAAAACTCAAGGTCCCCAGATGGCAGCATTTTATGTTCTGACCTGTTTGTGTTATATAGTGTTTTTTTCCTCTTTGGAACTTTTGTGTTGTTAATAAGATGAGATGATTACTTTTTAATTAAAAAGAAAAAGTGAAAGCTGTGTTGTCTTTCTTGGGTGTGCATATCTGCAGGGCCTCTTTGTGAGCGTTCCTTCCCAGAGTTTGAAGGTGAGGTTCCCTGACAGAGCACTGATGGGTTTCGGTCTGCCATGAGCCTGCAGTCAGGCCTCAGAACCTCTTTTAACCCTAGCTTCTCTCCTTATGCAGCTCACCTAGTACAGTTCAGAGCAAAAGCCTGCTGGTTAATTATAATGCTATGTAAACATCCTTGTTTGTGGCAGACTTGCATTGTGTCAGAGACTTATCCTCTTATTCTAGGAAAGGAAAACAGGACTTGTGAAGAGGCCTTTCCTGGCCAAAGGCGAATGGAGAGTGGGGTGCTCTCCTGTTTTGATTTTGTCTCACTTGCCGCCCTCTGTCCAGCCCATTATGCAAGGAGTTGGCAGAAGCAGAGTCACAGGTAGGAGCTCTGGAGAGCATTTAATAGCCCTATCAGGAAATTTGGAGTGGGTGTGGTGAAGTGAGTGGCACAAGGCCTCCAGTGGATTAGGGACCAAGATGCTGACATTGCTGAGCCTGACCTAGAAGTGCTCACCATCTCATAGGAGATGTTGTGGGTGCAATGCCCCTGCTGCCAGTGCCTTTGTCCCTCTAGGACAGGGCCCCAGAACTATCAGTACACTAGGCAACCCGCCTGGAGTGGTGGTCAGTGTTTCTGATTAAGAGTCTAGGGTCCTCCTGGAGGGCCACCTTTTAACACCCCTCTTCCCACCTACTAATTCTTCCCCCTGGAGTGTCCAAACAGCACACCTCAGGCTGTGAAGGGTATAATAAAATTATTTTTATTGCATTTTGTGCAGATGGGAGTCTAAAAAATTAATACATAAAAGCTATAAAGCATTAAATGGGAGCATTCAACAATAAAGGAAAGAACCAACCCTCTCCTTTTCATATTGGCACAGAGGACACAAGATCAATACTGAGGCAGAATGCGGAATACTGAAACACATGGAAAGTTAAAGGCAGGCCTAATGATAGTAATAAATACTCCTGATGTGGTTTGCAACCTCTCCTATTTACAAGGGTTTTCGACTTCATTGCATTGCCCTGCACATAGATCGTCTAAAACAAAAGCAACACTAGTGATCACTACAAGGCTATTGAAATATTGCACTCAGAATAAAAGTCACTTGAATGGACATGAAACATCTAGCTACATGATTATAAAGATAATTTGATGAGTGACGTGTGATAACGTTCATAACAAATATTGCACATGTAGCACAGAAAACTTGGGGTTTTGTTGTGGGATGTCTGTTTTCATCAACCGAAACTGCTCTTGCCAACCAGACAGTCTAGGCCCAGATAGTGCAACTTTGGTTCCCTAACTGATGTTAATATACCCCCTTTCCCTTCTACCTAGCCCTCCACTTCAGCCCAGGAGTGCTCAGGACCCCAGAAGGCTAGACCCAGCTGCGTCTGTCAGAGGGAGGTTCTTTGGAGGATGAGCGTGGGGAGTGCTGGTGTCTGATACCTCCGACTTCTGATTACTACCCGGAAGAATCTATCCAGCCCCCTGATCAAATTTCAGAGGGGCCTTGGCCTAACCGGCAGACATCCAAACCTACCTCCAGCCACACCTGGCCCAGTCTAGGTGGCACCAGCTCCAGCTCTGCCTTGGGCTCAAAGGAAAGGAGGTGGTGAGGTCAGGAGTACCCAGTAGCCTCAGCTCTGGGAGGTGGGCAGGATGTCTAACTAGATGCAAAGTTCAGGGCCCTGGGGCTGAAGGTACTGTACCCAGTCCCAGAGGGCGCTGGAAGAGCATGCAGTGCCTGCCGCCCTTAGTAAGGTGCCCTGGGGGAAGGGAGCCCGGCCAATGCGGTTTCCCTAAGGGTAGAGGGCACCTGCAACCGGGCTGGTGGAGCAGAAGCGCCAAGGACTGGTGTTGGAGAAGCCAAAGGCCTTGGCTCCTAGTTGGAGGAGGGCAGAGAGGCGCTAAGAACAAAGCACATAGCGACTCCAGCCCTCCCCCACGCCCAGGTGCCTGGGAGACGCAGCTAGAGGCAGCGAGGCCGGGCCCCGGGACGCGGAGAAGGCGGCTGGGTCCCCGAGGCCAGAGCTGCCAGATGGACACAGAGGAGGGAACATCAGGGACAGCGCTGGGGCCTCCCCGGTGAGTCCGGCCCCCAACCCAGAACCGCCCCCGCCTCCCTCATCTGTCCCAGGGAGGAAACTCCAGGGGAAGGGACGCCCTCCAGCTCCCCGATTTCAGTCTTTGGCGAAGAGCCATGGGATAGGAGGAGCAGGCGACAAGCCGAGTGAGGAGAGCCGCCTGCTCCCCCAGCGAAGGCACCGGGGCGGGGCTTCCTCGGTGGGGCGAGGGTCTCTCTCGGTTTCTCTTCCTTGAGGAGCGCCCCTCCCCTATCCTGGCCCCAGCTTGCATAAGAGCCGATGAGAAGAGGCTGCGCCCGTCTCTGCAGCCACAGTGGAAGCTCACTCCGCTGGGAGGCGAATCCAGGAAAAGCTGGACACTTGTCTCACTTCGTCTCCGAGAAGAACTAGAGGGAAGGGTCGGAAGCCAAGGGCGCGAGGAAAGGGTGAGGAGACGTCGAGGGGGTGTCGAGGGACCACGACTCCCGCCTGGGCCTAAAGCACTTTTGCTCTCAAAACTCTCGGACGTCAAGGAAAACCCAGCCTCCCGAGGCCTCCGCCTTCCCTGGGCGCCCCCAGCGGGAGAGCTCGACAGTGGCGAGAAGAGAAGTCCGTTGCGCTTCTAGTCACAGAAATATGGGGACGTTAAAAATACACGCGATGTCTCCTGTACACTATGTATAGGCTCGGCCGGCCGGCGCCTGCGGCCGCGCGAAGACAAGTGACGTAGACGGCGGAGCGCAGCCTCCCCACCCCGCGCCCTCCGGGCCGCCGGGGGAGGGGTGCAGAGCGAGGACGGGGCGGGGCGCGGGAAGAGAGGGAAAGGGCCGCGCGGACTACCGGGGGTCCTCAAAGCCCCAGCTCCGCTCCTCTCTGCGCCTCCTCCGACCTTTATTGCAGCGTCTCCTCCGGCGGGGCGAGGCCGGGCTTAGAAAAAGGGCAGCCGGGGCCGACAGGGCGACGCGCCAACGGGGCGCTCGGGGCTCTGGTCTCCGCGCGGGGCGGTCCTCTCCGAGTCAGCCCCGACCGACGTGGCCTCCGGGCTTCAGGCAGCGGGGAAGGGGGCCAGGGCGCGGGCACAGGGTCTGTATGTAAACGGTGACAGCGGCGGGGGGCGCGGCGAGGGCTCCGGGGCCGCGCGGGCCGGACGCGCTCGGGCCCGGGTGGCAGGTCCTGGCTCTCAGGAGTAGATGGTGATGACCTCGCGGCCGCCGCCGCGGACCAGCATCACCCGGTCCAGGTGCTCGGTGAGGACCTCGAGGAACTCCATGTCTGAGCGCCCGTCAAGGAGAAAGACCGTCCCCTTCCCTCCCGTTGGAATTAGGGCCGCGCGTGTTGGGCGCCAGGGGAACGATGGGTTCGCGTCCCTGTTCGCGGTGTTGATTCTGAAGCAGACCCGTCTCAACTCTTCCTTCCCAGGGCCAGGACCTAAGTCCCCTGACATCCACCTCCCGCTTCCTCCCAATTTTAAGCCCAGGATACAATTTTCGTCACCGTTGCGGTTGCGGGGAGGCCCTGGCATGTTGAGCAAAACAAGCTTGGCGTCCCGGGATTTCTTGACGATGACCTCGTTCAGCCGCACAGCGGTGTGCATGCGCCGCACGTTGGACTGGTTCCTGAGGGAGGGTCGGAGGGAGGCACGTAAGGCTGGGAGAAGGGAGAGTTGGATCCAGTCGCCCTTCCAGCCCCCCCACCCCAGCACTGGGCTGCTGGGATCTAGTCCTTACAAGCCAGGGACCACCAACCCTAGACTTCTCCAAGCTGGGCTATTCAGAGACCCCAGAGGTCAGGGGCACAAACTGAGGGTTCATGGTGGAGTGAGAAGAGGAGGGACCCTGGCCAACCTAGGTGAGAAGTTAAAAATTCTGAAGCACTTACAAGTTCTCCCACTCCCTTCGGGAAACATAAGAGAAGCAAAGAGAGGAAGAAAAAGAGAGGGGTCAGAAAAAGCAGGAGAAGCTGAGGACTACCTGAGCCACCATCAACCACCCTGTGTGCAAACTGGTCCCGCTCTCCCAGCCCCCCAGGCTTCGCCTTTCCACTGCCTGCCCCAGGGAGTTCTGACCCTTAGCAATCAAGCCCAATCTGAGTCCTCAGATGGGGAAACCAAGACAAGGTCTGGGCGGGGTCTTCCGACTACCAGGCCAGGACCCCTTCTGCTCATTTGCTCTGCCATGGGGAGCAAGGACCCTGTAGGCTCACCCCAGACCCTAGCCCTTAGCCCCCAGGCCCATACGGCTTCATGCTGAAGAAGTCCTTGATGCCCTCTGAGGAGACAGGACTGGGGCCTTTGTTCTTCTCTGCCACAGATTTGTCCTTGGTCCAGGTGAGATGCACTTTCTCTGGATCTGCCTCGCCCTCCCGTTCGGGCTCCTCCCCCGGGGATGGTGAGCTGCTGGGGCAGCTGGGAGCACTCTGGTCATGGATCAGCTGCACCTGAGGGATAAAAGAAGGGACAACATGTGACTCCTTTGGAGGCCAAAGTTCCTGCTCGCACTGGCTGGAGCCAAACCACCCCGCTGCATACCTCCTCTTCCGGCTTCTCCTCGCTGTCACCAGCTGTCTCTTCTGGGACATTGAGGCGAAGCCGAGTGTTGGCTGGATTCTTTCTCCGGATTGAGCCCCGAGACTCATCTGTGATACTCTGGATCTAGGGAGTGACACATGTTGGTGCCAGCTCTGCTGGAAATCACTACCCATGCCCGCCCTGCAAAGAGCTACCCCCAGAGCTGATGTTCAGCCAGGATGTGCACTTTCGGGATCCCTACCAGTTGTTAAACTATTGCAATGCTTCCACATCAAATAGCTATTGCCGCCACTGACCTGGCCACTCCAACCCCTCTCCAGGACCCCTGACCTCTCCACTATCCAGCAACCAAAGGGTTAACACCTGGTCCAGCTGGGCTCTACCTTAGCACTATGGTCCAGTGCCAGTTCTGATTGGTCATAGCACATGCCATTTCTTACAATTTTACTGTCACCCACCTCCAAGATCTCTTCTGTCCCCAACCCCCAGGGTACCATAGCTCATTTCCCCAAGGACCCCACTCCCTGGGGTGGGGCTTTCATTCAAATGCCAGAGGGCCAGTGGTCCCACATTACCCACACTGGGGAGATCTTACACCCATACCCCATGAGAGCTCATCATTGTTACCCTGAGAACCCAGTTGGAGGTTTGCCCCCAACTCTCATCATCAGCTGCATCCTGAAATATCCATCTGTTACCCACTCTCTAAGCCTCTCGAAGGGTCTGTCACATAATCCCTTGTCCCCCACACTGGCAGCCCACGCCCCTGAGGAATCATCCATACATATTTAACATCCACTATTCTCCCTTGGGCCCCAGAAGTCACATAGTGAGCGGAAGATCTGTCACGCATGCCAAAACCCCTCTGCATCCTGGCTGGGAGGCTTGAGAGATGCAGCCGCTGTGTGTACCCCTGCTGCTGGGGAACCCAGTGCCAGAAGGTGGCAGTGCCAATGGCCAGGAGTGGGCCATCCCAAACCTGTGCACGCCCAGAGCTGGCAGCAGCTTGAGACTCTCCGAGCCCAGCCAGGGCAACCTCACCTCCCTCTCCCGCTCATTCTTGGTTAAATGCATCTGCTTGAGGATCTGGGAACGCTGCTCCATCACCAGCGTCTTCTCGTAGGTGTAAGCCGAGATGTCGCTTTCATGCTGTGGGCAGGCAGGGGTGGAGATGGGGTGGAGGAGGGGAAAGGGGGGGAAAGTACGAGCTTCGGTGCAAGGCCAAGGGGAGGGAGGCAGGCCCCCTTCTTTCTGCCAACCTAGGGTTTCCCTATCCAATGACCTAGTTTAATCAACAGTTGTGGGAGGCAAGGACGAAGCAGAGGGCGATGCTCTTTGGAGGCAATGCGGCTCATTCCCTCCTCAGCCAAGCACAGGACTGGGCGAATGAATGGGTGAATTAATGAATGAGTGGATTAATTAATTACCTGGGTGAATGGAGACGGGGGAGAAATATAAAAAGGAACACAGAGATGAATGAATTTTGTACATGGATGAATGGATGAGTGAGTGAATAAATACATTAATGGATATGTGGGTGGATTAATGAATACACAGAGAGATGGGTAAATGGATAAATAAGCTGAGAGAAATGGACAGACAAGAGGCTGTAGAATGTAAGTGCGAGGAGCATGGACTCTAGAGCCAGTCTGCTTGGGGTTGAATCCTGGCCCTGCCACTTAGTGTGTGTTCGGGGCAAATTACTTAACCTTTCTGTGCCTCAACTGCCTAATCTGTAAAATGGAAATGCTGATAATTGTATCTATTTCATTGATTGCTGTGAGAAGTAATATACATAAAGTGCACAGTACAGTGCCTCACACGTAGTAAGCATTATTAGACATGGCTATTCTTACGAAGGAGAGAAGGGTGTATGGATGGATGGATGGATGGATGGGCTTTCGGGTGAATACGTGAGAGGCTAAAAAGTGGGTGCAGGGAAGGGATCCAGCATCACAAGCTGATGGGAGTTGGAGTTCCCCATTTGGTTCTGGGGCCAAAGGGAAAGAGTCCAGAAGGGATTCCAAAACGTCAGAGGTGGCTCCTGGGGACTCACCATCTCCACCACTTCGACCTCCGCGGTGATACGTAAATGGTACAGAAATGTGGTCAAATCCTTCTTCATCTGGATGCTATTGTCGTCCATCTGGGCCACAGTGAAGATTCGCATCTTGCACTTCCGCCAGACCTGGAGTGGTGAAGGGGACCCAGAAAGGTCCAGCCCAGGTGCAGTGCGGAGACCCAGGGCCAGAACGTAGACAGGACCCTGTCCCTCACCCTTCCCACGCACCTTCCCACACATACATGCAGCCCCCCAGTTCTCTATCTCAGCGGCCACTCCCTACAAAAACGCCTCTGCGGGGCTTCCCTGGTGGCGCAGTGGTTGAGAGTCCGCCTGCCGATGCAGGGGACACGGGTTCGTGCCCCGGTCCGGGAGGATCCTACATGCCGCGCAGCGGCTGGGCCCGTGAGCCATGGCCGCTGAGCCTGCGCGTCCGGAGCCTGTGCTCCACAACGGGAGAGGCCACAACAGTGAGAGGCCCGCGTACCGCAAAAAAAAAAAAAAAAAAAAAAAAAGTTTTGAAAAACGCCTCTGCGTAGATGAGGGTCCCCTCATTAAAGCATCACTCGATTGAGTTAAACATTGCTCTCCTTTATAATTCAAGGACATCTGCAAGGGGAGACACCTTCAGTTCCCAGCACCTCAGAATTAAGGAGGGGATTGGAGCCCTTTCCCAGGAGCTCACGTGGAGGCTGGCCCCTTCCGGAGCCCAGAAACCCCGCCCATGATGTGGGCACGAGCACGCGCGGACGCTCACTCACGGACACGCATGCGCACCTTGTGGTGCCGCAGCAGGAAGGGCAGCAGCATGAGCATGCCGCCGTCGTGCACAATCCACCAGACGTCGATGCTGCCCTCCGAGAAGCGCTCCGGGTTACCAGGAAACATGGAAACGTTCTTGGTGACCAGCAGAGCCAGGTGACCGGCCGTGGTTTCCCGGACCAGCTCTGGAGGAGACCAAAGAGATGGCCAGACGGTAAAACAGTGACCCTGGTCCCCTTCTGGCACCCAGCACCCCACCCCCACCCCATCCCGCCTTGGCCTTGGGCTGAGGAGTCAGAAAAACCCCACCTACCTGGGCCTCATCGCTTGTTTGAATTTGGGGAAGCCTCTCTGGGCCTCCGTTTCCCCACCATTCAAGTGGTGATAACAACACCTGCCCTTTCTGATTAAGAACTCGACCATGCAGGGCTCACTTAATCCTCCCAACCACCTTCTAACTAGGATCTACCGGTAAAGCCGCCTCAGGGTTTACCAGCTGCGTGACCTTAATCTCTCCGTGCCTCAGTTTCGCACCAATAAAATGGAGACAGCAATGCCTAGCCCTCACAGGCCTGCTGAGAGAATGAGAGAAAGCCTCCACTTGTCTGGCACACAGAACACAGTCTGTAAGTGTTAGTTATTGTATTACTTAGTACCCACTACTACCAAGGCATCTGATGCCCAGAGACGGTGAGGCACTTGTGAACAGTCACACAGCGAGGAAGGGCCAGAGGGGAGATGTAGACCCGGGCCTCAGCGACTTCAAAGCTGTAGCTCTTCCCACTCCCTGCACTGTCTTCCTGCCAGGGTTGTGAACCCTGCCGGAGCCAAGACTGTCTCCTCCACACCTGAGTCCCTGGGCTCCCCGCACAGTGCCTGGCACATGGGAGGCTTTGAACGCCACCACCTGCATATGCCGACTCCATACCTGTTACGCCTGGGAAATGATCCCCAGGCCCAAAGAAGGACCCCCCACACACCCAGCCCTCTACCACCCCGAGCCCACACAGCTTTACCAATGAAGTTCCTCCACGTCTGATGAGCTTCCTTCTGCCGCCAGTTTCGGGGCCAGCCAACAAGCACGGTGTTGTGCTGCAGCCCCCCGAGGCCCCCGGACTGAATCAGGTGGGACACGCCATCTCGCAGGTTGGAGGAGATCACTACCTGGCAGAAGCCCTTCACCTTCTCTGCCTCCATCAGGCGCCGGATGGACTGCGGGCAGGGGAGGGCTCAGAAAAGGACCAGCCTCAGGCCTCCCTAGCCCTGCCCAGCCCCTTGCAGCCTCCCTAGCCCCCATCTCTCCCCGCCATCAGCCCTCCATTCCTGAAGCTCAGCTCTGAGCATGTCGGCTTCTGGCACCCCATCACCTATGGCCCCCGTTCCCCGCTGCTCAGTCAGAGCTCTTCATGTTGGGACACCACGCTTCCCACCGCCCTGCCGTTGCTCACACAGTCCCCCTGCAAGCTCTCACCCACCACCCAGAGCCCCTCCCCGGCCGACCCCATTGTCCATGACACTCTGCCTGGCCCAACTCAACGATCACCTTCCTCAGACACCACCTGTCCACCCAAACCACGATGAAACTGGGCCCCTCTGCATAGCCAGACAATTTGGTTTTTAACAGTTTTTAAAAGTCAGCATGACAGTAAGCATTTAAAATGCACATTCAATCTGCACAATGAGGGAAGTGTTCTTATTACTCTCACTTTATAAGTAAGGAAATTGAGGCTCAGAGAAATTAAGACTTGCTTCAGGCCATACAGATAATGGATGTTACTGTAGAAGTTCAAGTCCAGGGGTCTGACTCCATCCTTCACACTCTTAACCAAGCCTCTGATGTCAAACAGAAAGGGCTCCTGGGCTTCCCTGGTGGCGCAGTAGTTAAGAATTCCCCTGCCAATGCAGGGGACATGGGTTCGAGCCCTGGTCCGGGAAGATCCCACATGCCGCGGAGCAACTAAGCCCATGGGCCACAACTACCGAGCCTGTGCTCCAGAGCCCATGAGCCATAACTACTGAGCCCGCATGCCACAACTACTGAAGCCCACGCGCCTAGAGCCCATGCTCCGCCACAAGAGAAGCCACCGCAATGAGAAGCCCACGCACCGCAACGAAGAGTAGCCCCCGCTCGCCGCAACCAGAGAAAGCCCGCGCGCAGCAACAAAGACCGAACGCAGCCAAAAATAAAAAAGAGAGAGAAAAAAAAAAGAGAGGGCTCCTATTTCTATCTCTGCCCCCGCCTGTTTAATTCAGCATGCAGTGGCTGAGAATGCGCTGTGCACCGGGCCAGGCCCCAGGGGAGATGGAGAGGCACAAGACCAAACCCCAGCCCTCAAGCTGGTCACAGGCTGGTGGGGAAGACAGAACGTACACAGAAGGCTCTCAAGCCCACCTGAGGTTGACAGGTGCTACGTTAGAGTTAATAACTGCAGAGCAATGTTGGGCAAATCACCTCCCTCTATGAGCCTCAGATTTCTCATCAGTCAAATGGGCATCGTGACAGCTGCCTCGTCCAGGAAGAGGGTGGATGACATAACATGATGTGAGTAGACCTTAGTATATACAGCCTGAGAGATCCTAAACACTCAACACGTTCTATTGCTCTGCAGTTATTCACTCTAACCTCAGACGGGTTTGAGAGCCTTCTGTGTGTGTTCTATCTTCCCCACCAGCCTGTGACCACCTTGAGGGCTGAGATTTGGTCATCTACCTCTCCACGTCCCCCGGGGCCTAGCCTGGTGCCTGGTTCACAGCACATTTGCAGCCACTGCAAGTTGAATTAAACGGACCAGTGGAGGCCTCCAGCCCAGGGCCCTGACAGATCAGTGTGAACGGCCCAGTGAGGCAGAAACAGCAACTGTCGCAAGCCATTAGGTGTGTCCCTCCCCCTCTCATCTCACCTCCCTCAGGCCCCCTTTCCTCTCTCCACTTCTAGCCATGGCCCCGAGAGGAGAGAGACCTGAATCGCCGACAGAACCCACTTCCTCTGTCACCCACCAGACACCTGTTAATGACGCTTAATGCAGAGCCCAGCTGCCCCAGCCCACACTGGCTGTGTACACTGCTCTGTGGACATGGACCAGGGGATTAGAACAAGAGCAGGTGACCCAGAGTCAGGGACCCGGGTTCAAATCCTGACTATGCTTCCAGCCACCTTTGTGACTTCCAGCAAGCTGCTTTCCGTCTCTGGGCCTCTGTTTCTCCCTGGGCCAAACAGGGGTATTCACCCTGCCGACTCCACTTGGTGTGGGGACCAAAAGGGTCCACCTATGTGAAAACGCTTTAAAAGATTTATGCTTCGGCAGGTGGAGTAGGGGTCTAGCAGTTTTAATGTGAGTCTCTGTTTTCTGTCCTTAAACAAATGACCTGACTTCTCTAAGCCTCAGTTTCCTTATCCATAAAATGGGCACTTCCGGCTCTGATCGTCTTTGGTTCTGCGAGTTGGATTCTAAGGAACTCGCTTGCTGAGCCCTTGGACTCCTCTTCTAAGGAAGAGGACAGAAAAGCCTGAGCTCCAGCTGATGGCAAAGGTGGCAGGAGGGAAAGTGGAAAGGAGCAAGGACTGCCTTCCTGAGTGCTGCATCCTTCCGCCCTCCCCACCAGGGCCTCTACTTACCTCCTCCGCCCGCTGGGCCTGGGGATGGTTGTCCAGAAAGGTGCCCTCAAGGACAGAGCCCACAATGGTCAGGCCCTTCCCTGCCTTGAGCTGGGAGGTCAGCGAGAGCAGCTGTGGATGTGCCACGTTCTGGTCTTGGTCCACACGCACCAGCACCAGCAGCTGTGGCCTGAAGAGGGTGCAAGGTCACATGATCCATCCACCACCTACCCAACCGCCATAAACTCATACGCCCGTACGCCATACGCTGGTGAGTTCACTAACCACACGACCTCCATACTCCTGTCCACCTGTACACCCACCACCCACCCATCCACCTACACATCCATCCATCCATTTCCTTGAGTATCAAGACATCCAACCATCTCCCACACATCTATCCATCTACCCACCCATCCATCTCTCCATCTACCTCACTCGCCCATGTTTCCATCCACCCCCCCACCCATTTTATCCTTCAGTTATCCACTCATATCCATGTTAATTTACCTACACATACTTCTACCGCCATCCATTCACACATTCACCTATTCACCCCACCACCCTCCCATACATATACACATTCAGCCATCTACCCATTGATTTATCTGTTCATTTCCTTATTCATTTAGCCACTGCAGCCAGCCAGCCACCATCAATTTAATAGCTTTCTCTAAACACCTACTCTGGGCTAGACCCTGTGCTAAGCATTTGAGATTCACAGACAAATTATGCAAAGCCCCGGTCTCTGGAAGCCCAGTTTAGTAGACATCAGCAAGGACAAGCCAACGATGTCCTAGGCATAGCTCAGGGTTCCAGGCCTTACTCTTAGCAAAACGAACCTGAGGGAGAAGAAGGAGGGATTGGCCTTGCAGAGCAATCAGTTAGAAAGCACCCTGGGGGGTTTCCCTGGTGGCGCAGTGGTTGAGAATCTGCCTGCCAATGCAGGGGACACGGGTTCGAGCCCTGGTCTGGGAGGATCCCACATGCCGCAGAGCAACTGGGCCCGTGAGCCACAACTACTGAGCCTGCGCGTCTGGAGCCTGTCCTCCGCAGCAAGAGAGGCCGCGACAGTGAGAGGCCCGCGCACCGCGATGAAGAGTGGCCCCCACTCGCCGCAACTGGAGAAAGCCCTCGCACAGAAACGAAGACCCAACACAGCCAAAACTAAATAAATTTTTTTAAAAAAAGCACCCTGGGCTGAGAGGCAGGAGGTGAAGATTCTGGGTCCAGTTCTGCCTTCCATGACCCCTGAGACCTTCTCTAGGCCCTGACTGTCACGTGAATAAAATGGAGATTGTTATTCGTCTCGAGATTTCTAAGAGGCCCCATAACTCTCAAGGTGGAAGATTCACCTCTCCCAGAGCACATGCTACATGATACTGCGTTTACCTGTCTGTGCGCATGCCTTGTCCATGGAACTGTGAGCTCACTACATCCCCAGAGACAGGAAGGGGGCAGGGCATAGATCACGCGTTCATATATTTTTTCTAACACATGATGGAATGAATGGATGGATGGACAGATGGTCAGGAGACTGGCCTGGCGGGTGGGGTTTCGGAGAACAAATGTCTGGAACTCAGTTCAGCCTCGGTGTTGTAGGTGGGAAGGGTTCAGACAAGGCTGAACATCCCTCAGCAACCCCAAAACAAAGCAAGCGGGGTGGGTTGGGCCCTGCTCCCTGCCTCTCCCCCCGCTGAGCCCTCACGCTTGTGCCTCCACCACTGACCTCCAGTTCTTGGTGTGCGGGGGCCCTTCCTCTAGGCGTAACAGGGCGTAGCGAGCCGCACTGAGAGACAGGCCTCGGATGCCATCGCCCCACTCCTTCTCCGCCCTGGGGCCGGGAAGGGGGATCGCAAGAGGCAGAAAGCCAAGGAGAGTCAGGGAGAGCCGTCCACCCTGAAGTGGCCGCCCCGGCACAGAGCCGTCTGTCTCAGGCTCAGAAAGGAGGTCGCTCCTGCCACCTCCATTTCTCAAAGCTTCAGCCCCTCCCTCTGCTCCTGTTCTGTCTCTCCCCATCCCATCCCATCCCCCTTTGCCCTCCACTCTAGTGCCACCTTCTCCCACTTCCTGCCTCATCTCCCCGACCGCCCCACCCCCGAGCACTCATCACCCCGCTCTCTCCCCTCCTCCCCTCCTCCCATCCCTCAGTCTCGCCCAGCCCTCCCCACTTCCCCATGCTTACCCACGGTACTCGATATACTTGTAGATGAGCCCAGCAATGAGCATGGCCACCAAGGCATAATACCAGGAGCAGATGAACATGAGGGCCAGGCAGAGGCTCATGCCCAGGAACGAGAGTGTCCTGGACAGGGGGAGGAAGAGCCAGCCTCTGAGCCCTGGTGGGGCTGTCACTGGTGCCTGGGCTCAGACAGCAAGAGTTAGACGGGGCGGGGCATGGGCAAGACCTGGGAGGCTACAGCCAGGTCTAGGGGAAATCACACCATCATCTCCATGAGCACCACGGGGACGCGGGGGCCTCTGGATGAACGAGCAGCCAGGGCACCTCCCCTCGCCCCACCCAACTCCTAAGTCACCACCCTGCCCTGTCCCAGTGCCTTAGACCCTGCCAGACCGCCCTGCCAGGGAGGTTCTGAGGCAGGAGTGTCTGGGGAAAGTTGGAGGCAAGATCTCCCAGGAGGAATGTGACCCCAGGGAAGAGGTGACTGGCACAGCAGTAGCACTGAGATGGGGGGCAGGCAGCCTGGGTTCTGGGCCAGGTGTACCATAGTCTTGCTGGGTGGCCTTAGGCCACCTTTCCCTATTGGAGCCTCCGTTTCCCTTTGGTAGAACAAGCATGATCATTCCTGCCCTGTCTGCCCCACAGGCCTATTGTGAAGATAAGGAGCCGTCAAGGAAAATGATCAGAAGTCCAGCCCAACGTAAGGAGCATCTTCCGTGCACCAAGCAGTGTAATGCTTACAAGGGCCTATGAGGTAGGTGCAGTTATTGTCCCATTTCACAGCTGAGGAAACTGAGAGTTTCCTTGTCAAGACTGGAAGGTGTTGCACACTATTGACAGGAGAGGGATTCTGGCTGAGACCGTTTATACAGTGTTGTGTTATTACTTGTGATTATAAGGAGACCTTCTCCAGGACTTTTCTCATGCTAGTTGTGAAAAGTGGAGTTTGGGATCCTTAGACCTGGAGGGGATGGGCTGGGGTGAGGGGGGAGAGGAGAGGACGGTCCTCTGGGGCAGGGAGGGGGAACGGGCACCCACCAGTGGTAATAGCGAAAGCGTGGCCGCCAGTTGGGCGTCCTCAGCAGCGTCTGTACCGCACAGGCCAGGTTCACAAACATGTAGCACATCAGAAAGAACCTAGAACACGGAAAGGTCCCAGGAGAGACAGAGATGCAAGGGGAGACAGTCAGAAGCACAGGGAGAGACAGGAAAGGGAGAAAGAAACTGCGGAGATGGCCAAGTCATCGGCTTAGGAAGAGGTTCAAAGGCCAAATCCCCTTACAACATGCCCTGGTGCATGTGGGGGTGAATCTCCGTATAACAAAGGACAGGTTTCTACGACAGTGGGGCTGTTAAAGTGTTTGGGTGGGCTGTCCAGGGTCACAGCTGAAGGACCCAGGTAGAGAGACCCCCAGAGATGATGGGGAGGGCAAGAGGCCAGCACGCACATAGAGAGGATGGGGGCGACCTCGTCCAGGGACGCAATGAGGATGCCAATCTCGCAGATGCAGGCGGTGAGAAGCAAGGCCCACGTTGGCTCTCCGTTGGCTTTGCCGTGGCCGAAAACCTGAGGACAGAGCAACCATCACAGGGGGCTGAGACCTTAGGACTTCTTGTGTCTCTGTTCCAGTCTTGGAGACCAGTACGGCAGAGGCAGGGAGAGGATGCTGTATTTCTCATCCTTTAAATGTACCCAAGGGGATACCAGGTTTTTGCTGTATCTTGCCCACTCTGACATTGGTACCCCAGTGCAGTGCAGTTCAAATGATCCCTGAAGGGGAAAAGGAGGGGACACATGGATGAGGAGCTGCAGGGGGCCAGCAAGCAGCCATGACTGAGTTTACCATAAATCTTTTTTTTTTTTAAGTACCACAGAGAGCACCCTCCTCTTACTTGCCCTTTGGCTGCCTCCCTGAGTCCCCGCCCAATCACGAGGCCAAAGGAGGACCATTCATTTTTCCCCTAAGCGTGGACAACCCTGCCCAAAGAGATGGCCCTGATGTTGGGCCCAAAGGCACACCCGTTCTTCTTAGTGGCGGCACAGAGCAGCAGGGCCCTGCTCCCTGGGTAGCCGCCCTGGGCAGGGGCCTGGCTGGCTGGTGTAGGCGGTGGACTGCTGTCCCCACACCCTGCCCCTGCCGCTGACCTGCAGGAAGGGCACTATGCCATCGCGGGAGATGGCCTGCAGCAGGCGTGGAGCCCCCGTGAGGCTCTGCAGCCCAGCCCCGCAGGTGGAGAAGAAGGATCCGATGACGATAACCCAGGGGGACGGCCAGGCCAGGGTGCCCACCACCAGGTTGCCATTCACAGCTTCGCCAAACCTGGAATGAAGCAGCAAAGGGACAAGAGATGCTGGGTGAGCACCGCCACCTGGATTTCCAAGGTCTCCCGCACAAACTGCGGGACCAACTGTACGTCCACTATGAGGCTAGGCTGTGCAGGGGAGAGGGGACAGACAAAGCCCCTGATGACCTGGGCACTTTCTGTCTGTGTGACCTTGGGCGAGACATTCAACCTCTCTGTGCCTCAAATTCTTCAGCTGTAAAGTGCGGATCGTTATAAACCTATCTCATACAATTGGTGGGACGAATAAGGAGATAGCATATGTAAAATACTTGGCACAGTGCCTGCTACGTGGTACTAAGAGTGACACTATTTTTTTTTATTGAGGTGTAGTTGATATTCAAGATTATTTAAGTTTCAGGTGTACAACATGGTGGTTCACAATTTTTAGAAGTTGTACTCCACTTATAGTTATAAAATATTTGCTATATTCCATGTGCTGAACAATATATCCTTGTAGCTTATTTATTTTGTACATAGTAGTTTCTACCTTTTAATCCCCTACCCTTATCTCGCCCCTCCCCCCAATAGTGATTCCAGTACGAGGTCAATTGTGTGATACTATGTCATCCTGGGCAGATATCTCAAACTATTAGAACCTCAGTGTCTCCATCTGAAAACTGGGGGTTCTGGCCTCATCGTGTAGTGATGGTATGTGGTGTGAGGATCAAGAAAAGCATTTTCGAACAATGACACTGTCTTCAAATGGAAGATGCTGCCTCAGTAGGTAGAGAGAGCCCTGTCCCTTCAGTGTGCAAGCAAAGGTACACTCAGATGGGCCGTTGCTAAAGGACTTCAAGAAGCAGATGAAAGATTATCCTGAATGACCTGCCGAATCCCTTGCAATCTTGTGGGAGGTCTGCGATGAAATGAAATGAGATAAATGGAGGTTAAGTTGCCCTAAAAGCTAATAGGTGTAATATATGCGAATTGCCCATTTGGCCAGGTCACCTCCCTACTTAAAATCCTTCAGGGTTTCCCCCATTTTCTATAAAGTAAAGCTCCAGTTTCCTGGTGCCAAAACCCAGGCGTCCAGGACTGGCCCTAGCCTAGGTCTCCAGCCTCATGTCCCCACTTCCTGGAAGCCAGAATGGCGCCTCGGAAACTGACTTCTGTGACAGGACCTCCTGTCTCACCCCGCTGGTCGTGTATGCACACACCCTCCAGAGCTGTGTGCTCCAGAAGCTCTGAATGCTTACAGCCACTGGTACCTACATGCGTGCGCGCGCACACGCGGCTCTGGGTCCCCTCTACTTTGGCCATGCTGTTCCCACTGCCTGGAGTGCCCCTCCCCCTCCTACTTTCCTAGGTAGTCTCTACCACTCAGCGCGTAAAGTGGGAAGGAGAGATGAGAAAGCGTGTATAAGGCACTCCCACAGCATCTCCTCTTCCCCGACCCTCTGGGACTGGATCGCAGCCTCCATAACCCCCAGGCTTTGCTTTATCGCCACCCCTACTGCTCTGCGTTTCAAGTCTGTTGACAAGTATGGTGACCAGCTCCAAAGAGCTCCTTCAGAACACAAATCATTAGTTATTTATCTTTGTTATTTATCCCTGCCCCCAGAACCCTGGACAGTAGCTAACACATAGACATCCAGGAAGTAGTAAATGAATTAGTAGATTTTAAAGAAAAAGGAAAGGAAAGGATCGTTATCTTAAAGGAAATCAGACACCACTCATACTTCTTGAGTTGGAGTGACAAGAGAAAGGTGAATTATAAGAAAGTGAGTTGACAGGCAAACCCTGTGGCCTCCCTCCCACAAGGCCCCTTGCCCACGTTTCAACTACCCTGCCAGGCCTGTTTCCCAGAACCCGGCCCTCCATGCCCCCCCCGCCCCCCCAGAACAGGATCCTCCCTGATCCCCTTACTTACTTGTCCCGAAGGACGACCCCCTCGATGCAGGCCCCAAACAGAACAACGGAGCTGATGTCTGCAGCGGAGGATGAAGGAGAATCCCCAGGGTGGCGCTGTCCTTCCTCCCCACCCCTCCTGAGCCAGCCAGGTGAGGCGGCCGCTTCAGAAGCCCTCCGTCTAGCCCTCCCCACCCACGGTGGTCCCTGCCCAGCAGTGAAGGATACAGACAGCGGAGGTGGTGGCGATGGCCAGGATGGTGCCAGTGGGAATTGACTTCTGGGCGTCCCGCAGGTCACCAGAGCGGTTAGAACCAGCCATGATCCCTGTGAACAGAGGAGCAGCTAGGACAGGAGCCACAGGAGACCAGACAGACTGAGAAGAAAGGACATCAGCCTCAGAGTCAGGAAGCCGGGGATCTAGTCCTGTTCCACTGACTCCTATGAGACCTTGGACTTGTTACTTGGCTTCTCCGGGCCTTAATTCCCTCACCTGTCTGTCCAGTGGGAACTGAACTGTTGGCTCCTGCCTGTGTAATGGGGCTGTTGGACTCAGAAATTCCCCACATCGTGACTGACTCTCTCCCTACCCATCCACTCCCAGCCAGAGTCCTCCCTTTCTGAGCTCCCCTTCACCTGTGACCGAGGGGAAGTAGATGCCAACCAGCAGGGTGAAGTAGGAGGTCATATCGCTGAAGACATAGGGATGGTCCATGTCGACAGGGGTACCATCTCCCAGGCCCACCGAGGGCATCCCACGCCTTTCCACAATCACCCCCTTGGTCAGGTAGGAGCTCCAGAGGTTCTCTGTGGGAGAGACAGGATGCTCAAGGAGAAGACCAGACGTCAGGGTGCCAGAGCTCTGGGGCCAGGAGGTGGGGTGGGCAGAAAGAAGGGTCAGGGTCAACCACCTCTCGCTCCCCCTGGGCCTCATTTCCACCAACACTTCCGAAGCTCCCGCTTTGGGCCAGGTCATGTGCAGGGGCTTTGCACATGAATCAGATCTAGTCCTTGCCCTCAAATGGTCCAGTCTACTGGGGGACACAGACACACACATCTCAGGCTGATTCAGTGTGTCCCAAACTGATCTCACCACCTACTCACTCCAAATGGCTCCTTTCCTATATCCCTTATTTTGGTAAATGACACTACCATCAACTCAGAGAGCTTGACGTTGCCCTCAACTGCACCCTTTCCCCATCTCCGTTTCAAAAATCTCCAACTCCTGTCCCTTATTCCTCCTAAATATTTCTCAAATACGCCCCTTCTCTCCTTTCCAGGGTTCCTCCACTTCTGCACTAAACGTCAAATTTAGCAATAATTCTGATAAGAACAGGCAATTCTTGTGTGGAGGGCTGTCCTGTAGCACTGTAGGGTGTGGAAGAACAGCCCTGGCCTCCGCCGCCAGATGCCAGTAATAACCCTTCCGTCGTGATAACCCAAAATGTCTCCAGGCGTTGCCACACGTCTCCTGGGGGGCAAAACAGCCCTGGTGGAGAGCCACCGTGCCATTCCCACTGCTGTCACTCCATCACTCCAGGTAAGAAAACCACCAGCTCTCACCTGGACCCAGCATCAGCCTCCTCCTAGACTCCCTGACTCGGTCCCCTCTCTGCTTTCAGCCCATCCACGTGAGCAGCCAGAGTGAACCTTCACAAGCAACAAGCTGACCCGGTCCGTCCCTTTACTCAGAACCCTTTGGTGGCTCCTCGTTGCCCTCAGAACACCGTCCAAACCCCTCAACGTGGCTTCCAGGGCTGACCACAGTCAGGCTCACGCCAGCCTCTCCAACATCATTTCTCGGTTGCCCTCCTTCCTTTGTACTTTATGCCCCGGTCACACCAAATTACCTGTGGTTGGAAGGACACAATATGCTCTTCTGTGTCTGCGTACTTTTAGGCAAGCTGTTCTTCTGCCTGTAATTCCCTTATTCCCTTTGTATAACTGAAAATCTCTTATTTGTCCTTCAAAACCCTTCTCAGATGAGTCCAGGAAGCCTTGTCTCACCACCTTATACACATGACCACTCCCTCCCTTGGGAGGTCTCTGTTCATTGAATGCACACCTACACATGTCCTAATTTATTTGCTATTACTTCTGCCTCTGCTATTAGACTCCTTGAGGCCAAGAACTGTGACTTATTTATGTTGTGTTCCTGGTGCCCAGTGCAGTGCTAGGCAGTTAGCAGGTACTTAGCGAATACTTGTTAAGCTGATAACTTTCTTTCCCACTAGGTGGTAAGGTACGCGAAGGCTCCCTTTCACCTCTACCTCTCCGTGATCCCAAGGATAGAACATGGCCCAGAGTAGGTGCTCAATTAAAACTGATCAAATTTAACTGAACCCCAAGGAGTCCCTTAATCCTGTTTAAGCCACAATCCCTGCAGCATTCCCTGGACACCAGACCTCTTCCCTCCCTCAGACCTTTGATGAGGCCACTGGCAGCGCCAGGAATGCCCTGGATCTCCGTGACATTGTTTCGGGTGAAGTACTCATCACAGGTGGCGTTGAGGAATCGGGAGGAGCAGAAAAGGCCCCAGAGCCTTGTGGTCACTGTCTCATTTCCTTCCCAAGCCAGCTTGGCACAGACATCAAAGCCATGGCGAGACAGCGTGCGGTTCCCCAGGAGGCAGATCCTAGGGAGAGAAACAAGGGAGGAGGGTGGTGAGGGACGTAACTTTGCCCTGGTTTCACAGTAGAACCGCCATGGGAGCACGAAAAACATAGATGCCAGGGCCCCATATCCAGAGATTCTGATTTAATTGGGATGGAGCCCAGGATCTGTGTTCTTTCAAAGCTCCCCACAAGTGATTCTTTTCTTTCCCCCAGGCCCTGGGAATCCTAATCCCTGGACCACCAGGGAATTCCCTCCCCCCAAGTGATTCTAACATGCAGCCACGGCAGAGAACCACTGCTTTCGGGCGATGCTATTTCAGCACCGTGGACAGCAGTCTCCGTGTGCCGTTCTTCTGGGCAGTGGGATGTAGGGGAATGTGCCCTAGGGAGAGAGGCAGAACCAACAGGGATCTGAGCCCCGAGACCCTCTCTTCTATGTCCTTTCCCATGATAGAGAAGGTGTTTAATACTAAGAGGTTGTCACATTCCAGAAGGTTGTCTCTACCCAAGAAAGGTTCCCTAACACAGACCGGTCTTCCCTTTAGAAATTGTTCCACTTGGCTCTTCCTAAGTCCACCTCACCAGCCAGCCCTTGACCCTCACAAGGAAAACTGTGCACACCTCCAAAAAATGTTATCCCATCCTAAAGAGATTTCCCTTAAACCAGGAGAGGTTTTCCCTCCCAAGGGAGTTTATTGTAAATCCACAACCACTCTGATTCTGAGAGATGGGGGCAGGGGGGTTGGCAGAGACTGGTGTGAAGACCCTGAAACCAGTCCAGGGAGGAGGGGGAGGATGCCTGAGGCTCAGGGCAGTAGCACTTACGGGAAGTTGGGTGGGTCAAAGGCAGATTTGATGACCCCGGCATAGATGGCCAGGATGGAGAGGATGACACAACCCAGGAAGACAAGGGCAAACTTGTTGACATACTTGACTCCCACAAATACCACGGTGGCCATGCAGGTGAGCACGCAGGTGCCATACACGCGCATATTGTTCAGCATGGCTGCCGCCTCCCCACTGGCATCTTCTGCCTTGAAAATGGCCATAGCTGGGAAGAGGTAAGCCTGTGGGAAAGGGGTGCGGAGGTCAAGTAAGTAGGTAACCCACTAAGTAACCAACTAAGAATCACCCCAAGGAAATAACCCGAGGTGCAGGCAGGGCTTTGGAGAAAAGATACGCATCACAGCATATTTACAGTAGTACAAGACTGGAAATGACATCCAATGATAGGGGAATAGTTAAGGAAATCATGGTCTAGCCTGCAAGGACTATTATACTGTCATTAAAAGATTGTATTGCAGAAATGTTGGGAGCAGTTATTAAGTTCTATTCTTTTGTTATCAAGTATAGTTCTTAATGATTATTTATTGTTCTTATTATTTCAATAGGAAAGGCAGATATAAATTAGACATTCATCCCTAGAGGACTGGGTAAATAAATCATGATATTTCCGAATAGACTATGTAGCTGTTAAAAAGGACAACATAGATTTATATGAACTGACTCAAAAAGGTTATCCATGTTATATTAGGTAAAAACAATCAATTTTTGAAAAGAATGTGTCTTATCTCATTTTTGTAAATATATATGTGTACTTACATGTGACTATATACACACATATGTGTATATATGTCTGTCTGTGTGTAGATACATCAAAATGTTAACAGTCGTTTCCCCTGAATGGTAAAAATGTGAATAATCTTTATTCTTTTTGCACATCTGTATTTTCCATAATTTCTATACTAAATATTAATATATTCTTACAAAACTTATTTTCACTTGTGATATTTGCAAAGAGGGTCTTGCATGATTAGAGAAAGCTATAGAGTTATATTTTCTAAAGACAGAATACAATATCACAAAAAACTAGAAGGACACACCCAATGATAGTGATGATTTGCCTTAGGAGACTGGTATTTCCTTTTTTACATTCTTTGATTTTTTTCCAATTTTATGCAATGGGTAGAATTGCTTTTATAATAGTTCTTTGATTTTGTAAAAGCCATAGAGGTCTATTATTATTCTCTCATAATTTGGCTTTTGGGGTCCTTTATTCCCCATCTACCCTCCCTGCCCCTGGACTCCTCCATTCCATCCCAAAACCAGAAGCTGCAACATCTGTTAGTTCTAGTTCTCTGAAGCCGAGTGGTTGGGTGGACAAGCACGGGCTTCAGGGTCAGGAAGACACAGGTTCATATCCCTTCCATACATCCCTTAAACTCTCTGAGCCTTGCTTTCCGCATCCATAAAATGGGGACATCTTCTAACTAATGCAAGGGTCATGAGGATAAAATAAAATGGTACGTTGAAGGCCACGGGGCCTGGGTAGAGTAGGGGTTTGGGAAATAAATGTCAACCCCACTTTCTATATACCAAGGAACCCTCTTCAGCTCCCACCTCACCTCCTCCTGCAGGGGCAGGAAGAACCGAGACCAAAGTCAGCAGCCGTCCACTTCGAACACTGCCCAGGGACCTGACTTCTCATCAGTCACTGCTTCTAACAGATAGATCTCTTTCTCAGCTCCCTCTTCTTCTCCTCTGCCATCCGCTAGCCATCAGCCCTCTACCACTAACATTCACAGAGTGCTTAGCACTGTCCCTGGCACACAGTAGGCAATCACTGTGTGACATGACTTATTATTTCTTATTTCATGATTTTACTCTTCCCAACCCACCTCTGCCACTCGGTAGCTGAGTGACCTTGAGCAAGTCATTTCACCTGTCTGAGCTTGTCATTTGTAAAATGGGCA
This sequence comes from Grampus griseus, assembly GCF_964374135.1. Taxonomy (NCBI): domain Eukaryota; kingdom Metazoa; phylum Chordata; class Mammalia; order Artiodactyla; family Delphinidae; genus Grampus; species Grampus griseus. The sequence goes on along the minus strand of NC_139008.1, from coordinate 74,222,069 downwards.
TAATAATACTTAAACCTCATGAGGATTCAAGCTAATGACCGTAAAGCACTTGGAACTCTGCTGAGAGCACAGTGGGTGCCTGATAAACGACAGCTGTTCATGTTACATAATTAGTGTATCCTGTCTCCCCAACTAGACTGTGAACTCTTTCCAGACAGAACCGTGTCTGATTTTCCCTTGGCCTTACTTAGTGACCCAGCCTACAGGAGGTGTCCAGGGAGCAACAGTTAACTGACTGACAGCCTGGGGCCCACACCTCCTCCTTGGCCCCTCTCACCAGCAGGATTTCGATGGTGCCCAGGATGTACATGGCCCCAGCAAACGTAGTGCCCAGGTAGAAGCAGAGGCCCACAGCGCCCCCAAACTCTGGACCCAGAGACCTGGAAATCATGTAGTAGGAGCCGCCAGCTGCAGAAAAAACCCAGTATCAGCAAGAGGTTCGAGGGGGCACTGGGCTGCCGTAGGGGATGAGGGAGGATCAGAGACAGTGGTGGGAAGGAGGTTGCTCTGGGCCTCCCAAGCCTTACAAGCTGTAGCCCTAGGACTCAAGGGAGACCCAGCCAGACACTCTGAGTGGCTTCTCTAGCACTAATTCCCATGTTGCTAATTACCCTCTAAGGAGGTCATGGCTCAGAAAATAGGATGATGGAGAGGAGGATCTCAGGCAAAGGGAGGAGATCTTGCATTGCCCCATTCAACGCCATCAACACCTCCGTCCCCTCCCCTTCACACGGCTGCCCCCATCTATCCCACGAAAACGCCGTAACCCAGCCCCCGAATCTGCGGTATTGCTTCTCTGGGGTCCCGATGGTACCCAAAGCCCAGGACACTGTCCCTCCTTCCAACTACCCAGGCCTCCCTCCCAACCATCCAGGCCCCTTCCCCTCCAAGAAGCCCCAGTCACATACCAGGCACAACACCATTGGTTGCAATTGCACTCATGGAAATGGCCGTGAGCATCGTCTGTGAGGAGAGAGATCGTCAGAGTGGCGAGTAGGGTGGGGGCCAAACCTTCTACCCCATAAACACCCGCCAGACCCACAAGTCCTCTTCCATCGAGCTTGTCCTCGGTCCTGTTCCAACTCCTACTCCTGCCAAGTCCTTCTTGTCCAGAAAACCCCTTCTTCACCAAGCACATGAAAGAAACGCAAGCTATAGCATCAGAGAGCTCTGGAAACCCCAGCTTGGCCTCTGACCAGCTGTGTGACCGGAGACAAGTCACTTCAGTTCTCTAAGCCTCAGTTTCTTCATTTATTAAATAGGCAGGTGTACTAGCTTCAGCACTGGCTACTCACGTGCAGAGGGGGCTCAAGGGTCACATGTGAGGAAACGTAAATGTCGTGAGAAGTAGGTGTTTAGTGAACATGTGATTTTTTTAGAGAGGATGGGAATAATTCAGTTACAAAGCTGTTTGGGACCCGTAATCCCATTCTTTGTGAGTCAGGACCTACTGAAATGTTAACTACTGTGAGACTGTAGGTGAGTTTTATTTATTAATGTACACCTATCTTTTTCATCAATGAGTCTGCGGTACCTGTGTAATTACAGCCAAGCACACACACACACACAGCCAGGTGAAACCTGGTTAATAGCCATCAGGGACTAGCCTGTGAGATGCTGGAAGGACCAGGCAGACCTAATTTACTCTCAAAGATTACACGCAGTGGTTCCTATAAAAAGATCAGGTCTCATGCTTCCCCCTCCTCCCCCTCCCCCCGCCAGGTCCCTGCTCAGCCCCAGCTGCCAGGCGTCAGGAGAGGGGAGCGTGTCACTCACACAGGAGCAGCAGATGAAGACCATGCAGAAGGACTCCATGATGCCCGCGATGCCCACCACCCAAGTGAGCCGCAAGAAGAGGATGACACCAAAGATGTTCTGCAGGCACGGTAGGTACACGCCCATGAAGGTGCCCATGCGGGGGGCCTGCCAGGGAGGCCAGCGTCAGTTTCTGCAGCCCCCCAATCACTGCCAACACCCCAGGCCCACTCCTCCTACCCCGGCCCCTCCATCCCCCACTTTCCTCTTCTCTCCATCCCCGTCCCTTCATCCCTCTTCCCTCTGATTCTCATCTTGCTTCCCTCCTCCCTTCAGGCCTCTATCACCTACCCTTCAAGCCTCCCCTCCCTCTCCCCTCCATGTCTATCCCTCACCTCCCATCCCTTCCCCTCCCTCAGCATCCACCTCCCATCCCTCTGTCTCCATCATGCATCCCTCCATCTGAATCCATCTTTCCTGCCCCACCCCCTCTCCCCTCCCACCCTCCCTCCTCCCTCAGCCCTTCCTCCCCGAGGCCCTCACCTGCACCGGCTTCTTTTTTCCACCCTCATTGTTTTCTGCCTCTTCGTGCTCCCTACTTCCCTGAGGCAGGTTGGTGTAGTTGGCCAGGCCACTGAGCAGGGAGGACACCATGGGGCTGGTGTCCATCTCCTCCTGTGGAGGGAGGCTCTCAGTGTTGGGAGGCTAAGCCCTGGTCGGGGGTGGGGGGGCTAGACGGTAGGAGGCCGAGAGAGATGCAGACCAGGGGCAAACCGTTGAGGCTAGGATGAGATGAGCAAGGACGAGGAGAGCAAGGAGAACAGGGAGAGAGGGGGTTGGGGTAAGAAGGGGGATAGCAGGGGAAAAGGGGAGGAGAAGAAATGACAGGGAGGTTCAGGGAGGAAGGTGGACCTGAGGGAGAGATGGAGAGGAGGGGACTGTTCCCCAGGGAAGGAGGGAGGGGGTGGCTGATGAAGGGGAAGGTGAACTATGGGTGGAGGCCCAACTCCCCTGGCAACCCACCTCAAACAGGGCCATGTTCTTGCCATCATACTCCTTCCCCTTCTCTGTGTCGGTGCTGTTGATGAAGGGGCTGCTCTCCTTGGGGTTGCCATCACCTGAGAAGGCAGAGGAGTCAGGGTCCTGGCACCAGCTGGTTGTGGCCCACATACCTGGACGTCCAGCTTAGTGGCCGCTTTAACTCTCTGAACCTCGGTCTGCACATTGGAAAACTGGAGCCAATACTACCTCCCTTGCAGAATTTTAGTTGACAGCGCATACGAAGAGCCTAGTGCGCTCCCTGGCTCGTACGGGGTATTTAATGAACGTGGAAGTGCTCCCTTGCTCTTGGGGGTCCTACTTCATTCACCAGGGCACCCTAGACTCTCCAGCGTCCCCTCCTTGACCACAACTAGTCCATCCTGGTGTTTGGGGGTGGGGGGAAGGCAGAGAACCCTGCAGCTGAGGCCCCAAGGATACTCCACCTCTTGGAAGAGTGACCCCCCTTTGGCATCTCCTGTGTCCCTCATTCATCTTCAGTCAACAAGTATTTACTGGATGTCTCCTGTGTGCCAGCGTGGGCATGGGCATGGGGGAGTAAAACACAGAATAAGACACCATCCCAGCCCTTGGGGAACCCAAAGGCAGGGGAGAAAAACCAGCAGCCAGGAATTTCCAACCCAGAGGATAAGGTCCGCGGTAGAATATGAAAGAAGAGGTGTGGTAACACAGGAGAAGCGTTCAGCCCAGCCTGGGAGGTCACGGAAGGCTTCCCAGAGGAAGTGACGTGTCGGCTGAGAACTGAAGGATGAGTAAGAGCTAGACTGGGAGGGAGGCGGGAGGGTGTTCCAGGCAGATAGAACAGCAGAACAGCATGTTCGATGGCCCAGAGGTGAGAGTGAGAGGAGTGGGTCAGAGGAGCTGGAGGAAGCTTGATCCGGCAGGAGTCTAAGGAAGGAGTACGGTGGGGTGGGGGGCAAGGATGGGGAGTAGCATGTAAAAAAAAAGAGGCTAGGAAGGTAACTGCGGGCCGGGTCCTTAAATGACTAGCCAGCCATGTTAAGGATTTTGGACTTCATCCAGAGGACAATGGGAAGTCATTGAAGAGTTTCAGGTAAAAAACACCATGAAGAGATTTGTGTTTTAGAGCAATTGCTCTGGCCTTTAGATGAAGAATACAGAAGCTAGTTAGGGACTTTCAGAAATCTGGGCAAGGGCCAATGATACCCAGACCAGAAGCAGGGCGGAACAATGAATAGACTCCAGAATTATTGGCACACATTTCCATGCCAGATATTTGAGGATGTGGGAAGGAGGAATCTAGGATAAGGCCTGGGTTTCTAGCATGGGTAAATGGGTGGATATGGTGCTATTTAATAAACAGGGGAGGGCTTCCCTGGTGGCGCAGTGGTTGAGAGCCCGCCTGCCGATGCAGGGGACGCGGGTTCGTACCCTGGTCCGGGAAGATTCCACATGCCACGGAGCGGCTGGGCCCGTGAGCCATGGCCGCTGAGCCTGCGCGTCCGGAGCCTGTGCTCCGCAACGGGAGAGGCCACAGCAGTGAGAGGCCCGCATACCGCAAAAAAATAAATAAATAAATGGGAAAGAAGGAGATTGGGGGTGGGGAAGTTGCTGAATTTGATTGCTGGTGAGGCGCTATAGGACACCCAAGTGAATATGTCCAGAAGCACTTGGATGTACGGATCAGTCTGGGTCCCAGGAGAGAGGCCAGACAGGAGGAAGACATGGGGGTAGCCCATGAAAAGGCGTGTAGGAAGTGTGTGAAACCGTGTGCCTGGAGGAGATCATCCAAGAAGAAAGCCTCTAGGGCATTAAGGAGAGGGTCCTTTCAAAGAGATGTAAGGGGCCCTCCACAGACACACTCCCTTGGCTTCAGCCATCACACTTTCTCAGTTTCAGGGCTGAACCCCAGCAGTAGACATCTCTTTGGACTCCGGAGAAACTCTCCAATGACCAAAACAGAAGTGAAGTTGAGGCCCTACATATTCTGAATTTCCTGTCCCCTCATCTCCTGGTCCCTCTCTCTCTCCCCATCTCCCCAAATCCTCCCCAGCCTCTCCTCCTGGAAACCTTCCTTCATCTCCCAGCCAGGGTCCATCCCCAGAGCATGACCTGCTATAACCAATCTCATCCCGACTCAAAACTGTGGAAGTGATGCCTCACATCCTCAAGGGAAACCCACCACCGTCTCCTGTCACCACCTCCACTTCACTCATCAAGCCAAGAACTTCTCCCAACAGGGGCCTCCACCAGCTCACTCTTCTCCTCACATATGTGGGTTCCTGGGACTTGCAGACCGGTCCTCCCAGTGGGAGCCTGGCATGTAATAGGTGCTCAGGAAAAAGTCTGTGGAGGTGAATTCCCCCAGGCTCCCTTCCTGACCCCCAGTGTCTCAGAAGAGCTGTTTGGGGCCAGAGAGAAGGAGAAATAAAAGTGAGGTGGGTCCCTCCTCCTTTTAAAATGCTGGCAAGATGTTCCTATCACACTATGGTGGTAACTAGAGAGGTTGAAAGGGGATGAGGTGAGAAGAAATTTCTTAATGGTTAAGAAAACAGGCTGGAGCGAAGGAGATTTAGGTTCCAGTCCCAACTTTGGTGGCTGTGTCGACACGTTGGGCAAGTCACTTAAACTAAGCCTCAGTTTCCTACTTTGCAAAGGGATAATAATGGTGTTTAACTCATAGGGCTGTTGTGGGGATTAAGTAAAATAATGCCTGTTGGGCGTGCCCGGCACCTAAGTGTAGCTACTGCCGTTACTGTTACAATTACGATTACTAATAGACGTGGTACCCCGTCCAGCCTGGGCTCCCTATCCCACACGCCTTCCCCGGCAGTAAGATTTAGGGGCCCTGTCTCCTGTGGGACTGGGTCCCTCTCTCCACAGCGTCCGCTCTTAGGGGCAGGACAACCAGACACGAGAGCCCCCCATTCCTTTCACACCCCCTCCCCTCCTCCTTCGTGGCGGCGCGGGGCGCGTGCAGGGCGGGGATGGGGGGCGTCCCGGCCCGAGACCCGGCATCGAAGCACCTCCGCGCCGGTCTCCATGGCGACGGCGCGGGCAGAGAGCGCCGCGCGGAGCAGAGCCGGCCACGCGCCCGCAGCGGCTTATGTAACGCGACGCGCAGCGCGGAGCCGGACTCCCGGCCGGATCCCAGCCCCGAGATGAGGGCAGGGGAGGGAGCGGTTCGTAGGCTTGTCCTGGGTCCCGCCTTTCCACCCGCCGCCTGGGTGGGACGCCAGGCCCCCGGTCTCGTCTGCCAGGGCTGATTTCGTCCCCTCCCTGGAACACCGGTTGAAGGGGAGGGGTGAGCTTCATGAGTTCTCAGAGGAGCAGGACTACGAAGGGGGAACTCGCTCTGATTCCCCAGAGCCAGGAGTCAGGATGATGGGAGAGCGCCGTGCGGCGCGCGCGCGAGAGGCAGGGCCAGACTGAGGCTGAGCCCTCTCGGCCCCCCCCCCCCCCGCCCCCTGGGAGCTCTCCGCCCGAATCGGCTTTCATTTAAGCGGCGGCGGCCAGAGCTCCCGGGGAGGAAACAGGCTAGCGGCGCGGGCTAAGGAGCCTCCCCTGGGGGCCTGGGGCCAGGCCTGGGGGAATCCCCAAGCCAGATTGGGGGAGTAGGGGAAGGCGTCAGACCCCAAGACGAAAGGAGACCTGGGGGCCAGAGACAATAAATATCCTTGTGTCCTTTCGTCCAGAGGAGCCTTCTTACTCTGGTCATTCCCACCTCCCCGAGGTCAGGACCAAGGGTCCCCTCCTACATTTCCAAGAACCTGAGTTAAGAGATGCCAGTGGTTGTCGGCCTGGTGGTCTTCCCTCAAGCCCAGGAGGTCCTTAGAGCCGCCTGTCATCGTCTCCAGGCACCACTGGGAGACCTTCTTTCTCTCTCTGGGACCCAACATGCCAGACCCAGGTCCTGGCCACTCTAGTTCCAGATCCTGGACACCGATATCTAGGGAGAAAGTCTCCCCACGAGCCTGCTACACTCAGAGTCTGGGAAACTTATGGGGAGGGGTAGAACTGAGGGAGCTCCTAGTTTGACTACTGCTTCACACCCAGAGGCCACTTTTCTAGGCCACGTGAGACCCCATGGAAATCCCATGGCGCCCAGTAAGACGCCATCCTCAGGGTAGAGAAAGCAGGGACTGGGCGATTGGACCCATACCCCGTGTCTGCGGGAGCAGAGGCCCCTCCTCAGAGTGGTGACATCTGAAGGGGATCCCAGGTGGACATGGCCCCCTTTCGTTCCCTAGGAACCGCGACGGAATGGCGGGCTCTGCTGCGGACTCGACTTTGCCAAACCCCCTCCCTCCCTCAGCCTAAGCCCGCTGTGGAGGGGGGCGGCTGCAGACTGAGGTAACCTCAGGGTGACTGTGGAGATGGATGAGTTAGGCAGCCAGTAGTTCCTACCCGTACTCAGCCTCAGGGAGGAAGAAGGGGTGTCAGACAAAGGATCGGGGACCCTGGTGTCCACAGACTTCCCAAGCGACCCCTTGGCTCTGACTTGGACCCAGGATCCGGAGGACTTCAAGGCCAGGCTGCCAGTCCCTGGAAGACCCTGCTCTTTCAGCCTTGGGCCACCCCTGGGGGAGGTCTGCAGGAGTCTCGGCCCAGAGGGTCAAGCAATGCCCAGGGGAGCGTTTGAGGCGCTGAGCGCAGACAGCCAGAGCGGGAGGCGCGCTAGTGCGCAAGGGACGCAGCGCCGCTGGAGGGTGGGGGCTGGGGGCGGCTGACGGCCCTGCTGGGTGGCTGAGACCGCGGGGGGGCGGCGGGGGGCCCGAGAGCCCGAGGGGGTGGCTGGCCTCGCAGACCTCGGAGCAGGGAAAGCGCGGAGGAGAGTGGGAGCCGCGAACGGACTCACTCCAAGCCCCTCGGCTCCTAGCGAGTCTCCGCACCCACCGCAGCGCGTCCGCAGTGTCCGCGCCACGGCGCCAGGAATTCGGCCGCTGGGACCCCATTCCCGAGGCCTCACTGGGGAAGCTAGCAGAGCTGACTGGAAAGACTCTCCCCTGCCCCGCCCTTGAAACCACACTGCTATGCCAGGGTACTCAGAGGAAGGGGAAAGGGGGAAGAAAGGAGGGTGATCTTGCTTCCCGTCCCAAACCCACGGGAACGCGAGAGGGAGAAGGAGATTCCGCAAAGTAGAGCTGAAAATCCCCGGAGGGGGTACGCTTCGGTCTGAGGTCGGACCCCGGGCAGCTTTGGGGGAGGAGGCCCGGACCGCATCAAGTGACCCCTTAAGGAGACACCGCAGCCGGACGGGGGCTGTCATATGGCTCCAATCCCCCCATAGGCACCTTCCCCCCATCTTTCAGCTGGAAGTCTCAGAGCGAGGGACTGCCGCAGACTGCGCCCCCCGCAACCCCCGCGCTCTGCGCCAGGACGCCAGGGTCCCTCCTCGGGAAGAGGAGCCCTCCTCCCTCCCGTCGAGCTACACGTCAGCCCGTTCTAGCTCTTCCAACCCCTTCCCACCGCCTCCCCCGCTTAGCTACCCCACGTCTGCCCCCGGGCCGCGGGCAATGGCAGCCCCTTGGCCCCCAGCCCTGTCCCCGGGCGCGGCGCATTCCAGCACCTCGTACAGTGCCTGGCGCATTCCAGTGGAGCTGGGCTCCAGGCCGCCTTGGGCGCCCACCGCCCCGGTCAATCCCCGCCTCTCCTCTGAAGGAGGCGGCCCCCGCTCTGCCTCTAACCCCAGAGCCGCTTCCTCTCCTCGCCGCCCCCGGACCGCTACTTACCAGGGTTGGCTCCCCCATCGCCGTCCTCGCAGTCCGTCAGGTTGTTTAGCATGGTGGCGGCGCGGCGCCGGGCCCGGGGATGGCTGCGGCGCCTCACCCGCGCCCCTCTGCCTGCCTCCGCCGCTCTCTCGCTCGCTCTAGCTCTCTCTCGCTCTCTGCTCCACGGAGGAAGAAGCTGCAGTGCCCGCCCGCCTGGCGCACACACACTCGCACACGGACACACGCTCACACCCGCGCGCGCCCCCTCTCAGCGGCGGCGCTGCTCGCCTCATCCCGTATGCAGGAGGCATGAGCCACTGGCGGGGTTTTGCGGGGGGGAGCGCGGGAGGGAGAAAGAAGAGGGGACGAGGGGCGGGCAGTGCGCTCTTGGAGGCCCCCTCGCACGAAAACTGGGGGCTTGCGCGGGTGGGATGGAGAGGGTGCTGCGGGGGATGGGGACCTCGCCTCCCTTGAGCAGACGTAGCTCCGCCCGCCCCCCACTCTCCGGCGCAGGCGGGGCCGGCACGTGGGCAGGTGCCATCCCGCGCCCTAAAAATAACGGCAGGGAACTAGGTCGCGGCCGCGGGGAGGCGGCCCCGCAGAGGCTGCCTGGCCGAGGGTCATCCGCCCCCTAGAGGGAAGATGAGGGGGGCTGAGGCGGCAGGGGTAGGGCGCCATGGAATATGGGTCCCTGGAGAGCCTGTCTGCAAAGCTGGGAAGGCCAGCCCCGAAGAACGGTGGAGAACCAGACCCTCTCCCATAATCACTGTTCAAGAGGTTGGAGCTAGGGATGTATGGAGGCCAGAGCTTTTAACCGAAGCACTGTGCTGCCCCCCGTGGGGTTCAGGGTCACTGGCTGAACTGTCTGGCTCATCCTGTCTTGAAATGGGAGGCATGAATCTGAGGAGTTGCAGTGAACACTTTACTGCGCTTAGACTGATGGAAGTCTTAGCATCTCACCTCCAAGGCAAATCACTGGAGCCCAAAGACAAGGACCCTCTGACTGTGGAATGACCCTGGGAAGGAGAGGTGGTGAGGAAGAGAGAAGGCAGCAGTGAGGTTTCAGGGAGCGCTGACTCCCCACTGGGGATGGTGCAGCCTTTAGGGAGGGCAGGCGGGTTGGAGGCATGCCAGGAACAGAGTGGGGGAGGGGAGAATGAGGCCGCCTGTCCGTTTGGGACCAGATTTTCTCCCGGGGCGAGAGTGTCTAATCCCCTAATCCAGGATTGCTTTCTGAGGATTCCAGAACTGACGTGCTTTCTGTGTTCCTCCCCCTCCCCTGACACCAGTCCCGTAGAAGCTTGATTGTCCTGGGACCCCTCAGCACCCTTAGAATCCAGGCTTGAGCCAGGGGTGGAGAGATCTCAGGAAGCGGCATCAGAGGTTTGGACCCTTTGAGTCCCTGGAAAAACCTAATTATCCAAGGAGGAGAGCAGATCAAGGGGAAATGATTTTCAGACTCTCCCAAGCCTCCAACACTAGCCCTCTAAATTCCAGGAGAGTTCCAGGGCTGGAGAGGCTCGTGTCAATCATCTTAGCTAATGCACAGCTTTCATTTTACAGGTGAAAAAGCTAAGGCCCAAAGGGTGGGGGAAAGATGACTGCCTGTGGACACTATGCCAGTGAATGGCAGAACTTGGTCTAGAATCCAGTTTCCTTTATTCCAGTTTCGGACTCTTTTCCTCAACATAACCTCTTTTTAAATGGGTCCTGCCTCCAATAGAAGGGGCACGAATGCAGTCATATCCAAACTGCTCAGTGGCCTCTGATCCTTGGCTACTAAGAAAGGAACAGGGACTGGGTCGGAGATGAGCTCTCCCTTTTCTTGTGCTCAGCCTTCAGACGTGCAGCTGGAGTGGCCTCTCAGCTTGCAATTGGAGGTGGGCCCAGAGACCTTCAAGGATTCTTAAAAAACAAAACAAAACAGAACTGTCCACTCGACCAGAGGCCCAGTTCTAGGATGGGAGTTTTCAGGACCATGGACAGGGCCCGCTGCTCGGATTCCGTTGTCGCATTATTTGTCAGTGGCTTCAGATTCGGTCAACCACAGAGTCTTCAGCAGCTGACTGGAGGGGCCCTCTGAGGGATCCACCAGGAAGCTATCCCTGCCACTGTGTTTTATGGACGCCAGAAGGACTCTTTAGGGTGGAGAGCTAGGTATTCAGACCAGGTGTGAGAACTGGTCCTCTTGGCTTTCCCAGAGAGAAAACCACACACACAAAAAAGTGCAGTGAGTTTGGATTGGTGACAGAGGTTTAAAGGGTTGCAGGTGGGTAGGCCAGTGTGCAAGAGTTTCTAAGCACTGCACTCCACGCACCACCACCACCACCACCACCACCACCACCATCACCACCATTATGGTTTTCTACTACTCTGCAGAGATAGGTAATATAGTAAAATGTCTAGTAGGTTTGTCTGAGAAGCGCTGTGAAATAAATACTGAGGTTTTTCAGCAATCCCGGGTCTGGGATGTTCCCCTGGGGGTAGTTCTCTTCATCTGTGGTCCAGAGCCCTGGCTGCTCAGGGACTGAGCCTGCCCATGGAGAAAAGCTAGATCCCAAGGGAGTATAGGGGAAGGCAGGGGTGATCCTCTTCCCCTGGGCATCCCATCTGTCCAGCCCCACCAGACCTCCTGTCTCACAAGGCATCTGGGATTCAGGAGATGCTGGTGCTGTCTGTCCTCTGCCCTCAAACTCTATGTTTCCTTGGGCAAAACTGACGTCCTCTCAGGGCCTGTGTATCTCCATCTATGAAACGAAAGGGTTAGGCTGCATAACCCATGGGCCTTCTTCCCACCCTGAAAACTCTCAGTGCGCTCTCAATTTATCTCAGACTAAAGCCAGGGAGCTCTTCATGAGGAGACAAGACCAAGTGAAGAGACAGCCGCAAGGGGAGACCCGGTCCTTTGATTCACACCCCCCACACACACCTCTCAAGAAGACTGATCTCTATTCTGGCTTCAGGCCAACCCTCTGCAGTGAGGCTTTCAGAAAACACATTGCAGGCACCTCCTGCACTGCCAGCCTGGCCTTGGCCAGTAAGATGACCCTCAGCTCTGAGCCCCAGGAACATGGCTACCAGCTCAGCACCGCTTCCCCACCCAGAGCCCTTGGAAGATCTAAGGCCAGGGGAATCTCCTCATTAAAGCATCACGAGATGCAGAGCTGGGCAGGGTCTTATTTCTAAACTCTGAGTCTCTAAAATTCCTCTCCCCTCCCACCTTATGCTTCTCATAGGGAAAAAAGGTCAGGGAAGCTGCCTCCTAAATATCAGGATGGGGGAACTGGAAGGAACTTTGTAAGTTATTTTTTTAATCATCCTCATTTATGGGGAAATTGGAGTCTAGAAATGGAAAGGTACAAATTTTCTCCATGAGGTGAACTCGTGGCAGATTGGGGGCTAGAATCTGGCTTCCTGACCTGCAGCCCAGGGCCCCAGCCACTGAATCAGGACCAGGAACTGTCTGGAAGAAACTGGAGCCACCTTACTGGGTCCTCTTTCCATGAAAGGCAGGCACAGTGTTCCTCCTTATGGCTTAATCCCTATCCATCTTTGTCTCTATATCATTAGCCCCACGGCCTAACCCACCCACCCCCAGCTGTGGCCTCATGGAACCAAGGCCCTGAACTCCTTTCTTCACTCTTCTCTCCCCCACCTGCAGGCCCCGTCCTCCAGACCCCAGACCCTTGCAGTGAATTGACGAGTCCGGCACAGAGCACACCCCATACACACAGGGCTCGCAGCAGACACGTCAACCACCATCGTCTCCGTGGTAACCGGGGGCTTAATTAACAGGCTGCAGCCCTGTCACCATGGAAATGGCACCCCAACAGCCCCCCATTCCTCGGCAGATTCAGCCCATCTTCCGTCTTTCTCAATCAGGACCCCTTTCTCACTGTACCCCCCCCATCCCCACCCCACCTGGAGAGCTGGTGCCCGCAGATCGCTCTGGTTCATTGAGAAGAGGGGAGGGGAGATGAGGGGGATGAGAGAGAGAGAGAGAGAGAGAGAGAGAGAGAGCAGCCCATCACCATGGCAACTACAGCCCCGTTCATAACCAGTTTGTTGCCATGGAGATTTCCAGGCCTCACCTTGGGCTGAGGTACTGGGCCGTGAGGTTCTGAGTCCTGGCTTGAGGAATGGGTGACTGGAGAACTCCTTGGATGGGCTGGAGATCTCCAGATCAGGTATTTTTACCAATAATTCAGTGTCATTCTTCCCAATTTACAGATAAAGAGACTGAAACAGGAGGTTTGGGTATGGGGGAGGCAGAGAACATCACTCTTCTAGATCATCAAAGGATTTTAGCATTTTTATGGCTAGAAGGACCCTCAGGTAGCTTCCTGTTCAACTTCTTTATACTACAGATGGGGAAACTGAGGCCCAGAGAGGGGAAGCAGTGTGCCCAAGGCCACACCACAGAGGCTGTGCTAGCGAGTGGATAGGCTACATCGTGGTCCTGCTCCAGTCCCCTAGCATAAGTTGGCTCCCTCTCACTCCATGGGGACACATTCCAACTCCTGTTAGTCTTAACCAGGCCCAGCGCTCTTCCCAGTGCCCTGTCTTCCTCTATGAGAAACTGAGGCACAGCAGGGAGTGGTGCAAAGGGATGGGGGAGTCGCTCAGAATTGTAACAGTTGGTCCCAGGTTCAATTCTGTCCAGCCAAGTCACCATCCATCTTCCCATGGTACAAATGAGGCAACTGAGGCATGTGGGCTGCTGCCCAGTGTTAGTGGTAGATTCAAGGATCACCTTCTGACTTGCTTCTTTCCTCCCCTGTAAGTCGCATTCCCACCTATAGCTGATCTCCTGGCAGCAGGAAGCACCTCCAGGGGCAAACTCCACTCCCTGGGTCCAGAGTGAAAGGTAACACTTGTATGTAAATGACCTACAAACCCTCCCCCAAGCGTTCCCCCACCTCCCACATGCTGCCATCTCTCCCTAAGGGGCCTGGGTGATGACAACAGGTGGGGAGAGCATCCCCCTGGGGCCAGAGCACTGGCACAAAAACAGCTGTGGGAAAGATACCAGCAGATTTTATGTTCCCCTAGGGAGCCCCTGTCCACTTCCCCGTGTAGCGACCTACCAAGGAGAGGTGCTGGAGGCTGTCTCAGGGCCTAAGAGGTTCAAAATCCCCAAATTACTCTCAAGATGGAACTTCAGTAAACTGCTGCACACAGGTACCCATCCCACAGATAGACACAGAAATACACACATCAACATGCCAATCAACACACTGGCATACAATGACACACGTAAGCACTGACTCACTGACTGCCCCACAGGTCAACAGAGCTAGCGTGGGATGCTTCTCCCTCAAGACATGCAAAGACACACACACACACCGCCTCTGCCACAAGCCCACAGCGTTCCAGATTCACATCCAATTTGCACACACACCTGCACACCCAACACTGGGAGCCGTACTTTACTTCATTATGCAAGAGCCTGGAAATGGGAATGGAAAGACGGAACAGTCACCTTGGGATAAGAGAGCGAGCCATCTTATTCTCAAGCCAGGGGGTGGGGAATGACAGGAGAGAAGGCAAGGTAGGGGAAGCAGGAGTCTACAGCCACTCCCCCTCTTATCTGATGAGCAGGAAGCACCTACTAAGTGCCGGGCTGTGGGCTTGGTACTCGGAACACAAAGTTAAAAGGATGTGGTCCCTGCCCTTGAGATGTAGGAGACACACAAGTAAATAACTTCCATCCATTGGGACATGTGCTATAATAGTGCAGTGGTCAGGCAGAAGAGGAATGTCTGCCTCTGCCTGGAAGTGAGGGAACGTGAAAAAGATTTTCAGAAAAGGTTAAATGAGCTATAACTTACAGAGTGAGGAGGAGTTTCCCTGGCTAATGGAGGTGGGAGAAGAACACGGACAGGTATACCAGGAGCAGATGAGGGAAGGGTTTGAATGACAGACTAAAGGGTTTGCCATTTATCCTACAAGCGATGGGGGGGGCGGGGGGGGGCGTTGTGTGGTGTGAACAGGATTGGAGGCAGGCAGACCAGTGAGGAGGCTGTGGTCATGGCCATGTGAGAGATGATGGAGGTTTGGACCAGGGTGATGATGACAGGAGGAGAGATGTGGCCAGATTCAGGATAAGTTTTGAAGGTGAAGTGGCCAAGACATGAGGACCAATCAGATCTGGTGGGAAGAGAAAAGGGGGCGTTGAGAATGGCTTCTAGAGCTCTGACTTTTACTGCTGTGGGGATAGCAATAATTATAATGGCTGATGCAAAATATGCTCGTGTATCTACGTCTATACCAACTGTGAAAATGAGAAAAGGGGCAGATTATGGGAAAGATGAAGAAAGGAAAGAGCCCCCCAACATGACAACGTCCAGGAGGCGGTTGGTTCACGGGACTGGAGCCCTGCTGAAATATACGCCTCAGTCTGGTCATCTATCCAATGCAGAGGTTCGCCAAATAAACCCCTAAAGGGTTTTTGGTGCTTAGTTTTGCTGGGGTCAGGGTGAGCTCACCTGCGGCTCAGCAGCGACCCCTGGCGGCCCGGGGAGGCTCTTCCTCCTCCCCGCGCTGGGGCCAAGCGAGTTCTCCACGTTCCTTTCAGGCCTGAGGGGCCCAGAGTCAGGCAGGGGACCCCAGAAAAGTGGCCCCTGCGGAGAAGACTGTGTGTGCATCCAGGATGCTAATTCTTCACGGAAGCCTAGAAGGATCCCTTCCCTCCTCTCTCTTCTGTACCCTGCATGTAACTTCCATTACAAGACCACTGCAGTGGGCCCTCCAGGAAGACGCCCCCAATACAGCCTGAGCTGGCTCCACCCACCGCTTGTGGAGCTGGAGTAGAAAGAGCTAAGCGAATCCCCCAGGGACGGGACTAGAGTGCCCACGGAATCCTGCCAGGATCTAGCTGCCCGGGGACCAAATTTCTCATTCTCCTGTCTTCTTCCCGGGATCCCCAGGCGCTGTCCGCGACGCCTCCTGGGTGACTGAGGATTGGAGACCTAGCGACCCGGACTCATGTCTCCTCCCTCCCTCAACTCCACCCCTATACTACTAGCCCAACCCCTTCGTCTCTGGTCCCGCCCTTTTCTGCCCCCAAAACGAGATAGTCCTGCCTCCACCCATTGGCTGTGGACGCACACGGCCCTCCCTTTCCCTGGTTCCACCTTCTTCCCCTCTGGTCCCGCCCCCTACCCGAGATGACCCCGCCCCTTTATTGCGCTCCGGCCCAGCACCCTGGACCCTAGCTTCTTTATAAGATCCGCCCCTTCGCCTCTAGCCCCACCCTCTTCCCTGTGTCCCCTCCCACCTCAAATGTGGTCCCTCCCTTCATCATTTCCCCTCCAGCCTTCCCCCAGTTCCCTAGGTTCCACCTCCTCTCCCTTCTCTGGCCTTCGGCTGGGACCCTCTGCCTACCAGTCCTGGTCCCACCCTTCCCAACAGAAGGCCCGCCCACAGTGTCCCCTCCCCTTCTCTCGCCCCGCCCCACTCCGGCAGGCCCCGCCCCCTGCGGCCTCTACCTTTGGCGTCTTCCCCTGAGAGGCGACGGAGATCGGCTGCTGAATGCCGGTGGGACTCCGAGTCAGAGGTCCCGGCAGGCCCCGCGGGGGGCAGTGAAGTGACAGTGAACCTGCGGCTCATGGTGCGGAAAGGAGCCGGGCGGCCGCGGTACGGGCCCGGATCGCACAAGTGGCCGCAGCCGGGCTCCAGGAGGCAGAAAGAGCGTATTCCCCCATCCCCGCCGGCCGCCCCCCGCCGGCCGTGGCGCCGCGCAGGGTCCTAGTGCCCTCTGTAATGAGCCACTGTATCTGGCCACTGCGCTTTGAGGCCCTGGACTGTCAATTCCACTGGAAGCGCTTGAGGATCCAACCTGCTGCTGAGAGCCACCCCTGCACCTCCCCTGCACCAGGAGCCCGGGCCCTCCTCGGCTGGGGTCTCCTAAACACCTGGGTTTAATTCACTCATTCAGCACATCTTGATAGCGCGCCTGTGTTTGAGGCTTTGGTGCTAGGCACTGATACAGCATTGGATAAGATCGACTGGCTTCCTGCCCTGGTGTGGCTCAAATTCTAATGAGTGAGAGGAGAAAGATTACAAGTGAGCAAACGCATAGACAAGATAATTTGAGACTGTGGTATATGTTAAGAAGAAAAAGTAGGGCCAAGGGGTAATGACTAGGGGGAAGGACTACTTTAGGGGATGATCTAAGAAGACCTCTCAGAAGATGTGATATTTGACCTGAGCCCTCACTGATGAGAAGGAGCCAGCTAAGCAAAGATCTGGAAGAAGAGCTCTCTAGCAGAGAAAATAGCAAGTGCAAAGGCCCTGGGGTGAAAAGAAGCCTGGACTGTTCAGGGAGCAGCAAGAAGGCCAGTGTGTCTGGAGCAGAGTGAACGGAGAGTAGAGTGATGGAGATGAGGGAGGAGAGGAGGGCAGATCGTATGGTCTCTTGAAGCCTTCAGGGAGGAGTCTGGATTCTTTTCTAATCTACAAGGGAAGTCATGGGAAGTTTTTGAGTAGGGGAACGTTGGCTGCTGGATGAAGACTCAACTAAGGGCAGGAGTGGAAGCTGGGAGTCAATTAGGAGGCTCCTGCAACCCCCAGGTAAGTGGTGATGATTAGCCGGGCTAGGGTGGTGGCAGTTGTCCAATTCCAGATACATTTTGGAAGTAGAACCTACAGGACCTGCTGCTGGATTGGACATTGCATGTAAAGGAAAGAGGAGTCAAGGAGGACTCCTAGACTCTCATGCACTGCTGGTGGGAGTATAGATGGGCAACACCACTTGGGAAAATTGTTCCATCAGCTAAAGCTGAACTTATACATACCTGTCTACTCTGCAATTCCACTCCAAGATACATGCCCCAAAGAAATGGCCCGTGAGCCACAACTACTGAGCCCATGTGCCATTACTGCAGCCCGCGGGCCTAGAGCCCGTGCTCCGCAACAAGAGAAGCCACCACAATGAGAAGCCCGCGCACCACAACAAGCGAGCCCCGCCCACCGCAACTAGAGGAAGCCCGTGCGAAGCAACAAAGACCCAAAACAGCCAAAAATAAATAAATAAAATAAATTTATTTTTTTTAAAAAAGCCAGACACAAAAGAGTATATACTGTAAAATACTCTTTAAATAAAGTAAAAAATAGTCAAAATCTATCTTTAAGCTGTTAGAAGTAATGGTGGTAACTCTTGGGATGAAGGGGTAGTGATTAAAAAGGGGCATGAGGGGGCTTTTAGGGTGCTAAGAATGTTTTGTTTCTTGATCTGGTTGCTGGTTAGACAGTCGTGTTCAGTTTGTTGAAATGTACACTTATGACGGGTCAAGCTGTCTGAAGGTTTGTTACATTAGAGCAATGGTTCTCAACTCGGGGCAGTTTTGCCCACCAGGGAACGTTTGGCAATATTCAGAGACATTTTTGGTGTCACAACTGGAGGAGGGTGTCACTGCATCTAGTTGGTAGAGGCCACCTGTGCCATCTAGTCCTACACCAAAACTGCCAGCCAGGAGCCGCAGATTCACCATCGCCTCCCTGCACCCTGTCCCCATGTTAGGGCCCGTGATAGAGGGAGGGAGACTGACCCTGAATGGGTCTAGCATCTGTCCATGGATCCCACTACCTCCTGGAGGAAGGCATCAAATGTCCTACAGTGTATGGACAGTCCCCCACAACTAAGAGTAATTTGATCCAAATTGTCAATAGTGCCGAGGTTGAGATACCCTGTGCCAGAATAAGGAGTTTAACAGATCCCTAGATTTTAAGACTGATCAGGTTCTAAGCTTGATTGAGGGCAGATGACGTTGTCTTTTATTCAGGTGGTGACAACCGATGGAGGAGTATGCTTGGAAGGTGGTGCCCGAGAGCTCAGGTGGACCCGGTATATTGAGATATCTCTTCGGCACCTAAGGATCATGCGGAGGTGGCAGTCGAACATCTGATTCTGGAGCTCAGGGGAGAGTATAAGGCTGGGGATATAAATTTCGGCGTCTTTAGCAGAGAGATGCTGTGTAAAGCTGCAGGGCTAGACGAGATCACAGGGAATGCGTGTACACAGCGAAGACGTCCAAGGATAGAGCACAGGGGCACACCATCAATTAAAGGTTGGCAAGAGGGAGATCCTAGCGAGAGGGGAGAAGAACCAGGAGGAAGGGGTGACCCAGAGAACAAGTGACGAAACATTTCAGGAAGAAGGGCATTATCCACTGGGTCAAAAAAGCCAAGAGATGGTATGGAACGAGCCCAGAGAAGTACCCACTGTATCGGGCTACAGGAAGATCACAGGTGGCTTTGAAGAGAGTCATTTCAGTGGAGGAGTGCAGTGGGTGCCAGGTTGCAGATGACTGAGAAGAGAATAGGAGACAGTGAGTAGAAACCGTACTTTGGGGATGTTTTCCTGTGGATGGGGGTGGGCAGTAGAGAAATGGAACAGAACTGAGAGACGGGTCTAGAGGGATTTTAAACAAGCCATATTAAGGAACATTTGTATGCCAGTGGGAGTGGGTCATTCCTGAGTGAAAAACGGGTGAGTTAAGAGAGAGGGGCCCCACCCACAGGAAGCTTAGGAAGAAGTTCCCTGAACCTCTCCTTACACTCCCACCCGGGGCCCCGGGTGTGGAAGATGATCAGAGCTGACCAAGCCCATCACCTCCACTCACCTGGCCCGACCCTTCAGTCAAGTCCCTCTGCCCTCCTGGAGGGTCAAATCCATCCTCCTCAGCCTGCCACTTCGACCTTCTCTCATCTAGCCCACACCACCATTCCTATCTCAACCATTCCAGAACCCTCTCTGCTCAAACCACATACTAGAGTTCTGAGCCATTTCTAGTTCCCCCAAACGCCCCCTTGCTTTTTCTGTCCTCCCAGCATTTATGCCAAGAGCTCACATTCCAATCCCAAGGGAACGATCACCAGCTAGGAGACTGCAGGTCAGCTGTGTAATTCTGTGCCACAGTTACCCATTTATAAAGCAGGGGGAGGGAGTGATAGCAATAGTAATAGTACCTCTAAGGTAAGAGTAGTACCTGTCTCACAGGGTTGTTTTAAGGATTGGCTGTGTTAACTCACATAAAGCACGTGCAACAGTGCCCGGCACATAGTCCGTGCTGTGCTAGGGGTAGTTCCTATCATCACGTATATAATCCATATTTTATTTATCCACTGCCTTGCTTCTGCGCACTTAGGTTGTTACCAGTTTCTCATTCTATGAACAATGCTGCGATTCACATCCTTCTAGGTGTTGTTTTGTGCACACGTGGGCGAGGGTTAGAGAGTAGGAACATTTTTAGGGTTAATGGTTCTTGGTAAATTATCCTCGAAGAAGACAGTCTTCCTTGCACAAGAAGAAACTCTTGCTCACCCTTCCGGATGCAGTTCAAGTTCACATGTCATCTTGGCTGGGAAATGTTTCCTGACTTCAACCACAACACGCAGAATCACACACACAAACACACACGCGCGCGCGTGCGCCATTATTCTAGAAAAAGGGTCACACGCTGCACACTCTCCAAGTGTGACCCCACCCCTACCAGGCACAGAATCATCACCCTTGTAACTAAGCTGGACTCTCTGGGGTTGGAGCCCGGAGCCTGCATTTTAAGCAAGTTGCAAGGGCTCTCTCAGGCACCCGAAAATTTGAGGACCACTGAGAGGTCGTGGAGGATAGAAACATAGTCTAACTCATTTCTCTATCCCCAGTGCCCGGCACAGGGCCTGGCTCCATGTAAGGGCTCAATAAATGTTTGATGAATGAATAATAGGTTGGCCATTTCCTCAGCTATAAAATAGGAGTAATTACATTATACCTTCCTAATAGGAAGGATTGAATGTTAATATTTATGAAGTGCTTAGAACATTGCCTGGCGCATAGTAAGCCCTCTGTTGGTTACACACATACATGCGTGCATGCATACAATACGTACATTAATCTGCTCCTAAAGGTTAAAGAATCCAAGTTTATTAAAAACATTCCAACGAAAAAAGAAAGTGAGAAGAGAGGGCCCAGCCCACCTCCCCTTCTCCTTGTCCTTCAGAACAGACCCACCAGTTTGGATCCGACAGACTGGCTCATTCCCTGTCGCGATGGCCCCTGTGGGGACTCCCACTGCAGTGCTGAAGCCGGCTGGGGGGCCCTAGTCCTCGGGGCACTGCAGGAGGTCAAATGTCACGTAGCCCACGTAGTCCACCTGATTCACCTCATACTGGGAACTCACGCGCCAGTAGAAGCGATCCTGGCAGAAGTATGCTTTCTCTGCAAGGGAAAGGCAGGACCAAGAGGGGTGATTCCAACCTTCCCACATACATATACAGAAACAGGAGTCAGATCTTTACAGTCATCCCTCCTGCCCTTTCGAGATCCTTCCAAGGTTTTCATAGGACACCTGTGTCCCCCCCCGCCCCCCACGGAGATGCTGGAGGGCACAGACCTCCTTGTCCAAAGCACTGACACAGAGCCTGGCACACAGTCGATACTCAGAACAATTCACTCAACAAATCCCATTCATTCATCCAACAATATTTATCGTGCCAAGCACTGTTAGAGGCACTGGGGATACAGCAGAGGAAAAATGCAGGCAGGACCTCAGTTCTTTTGGTGCTTACACCCTAGTGGGGTAAGACTGACGATTAACAAGCAAATGCATAAATAAATGAGATTGGTTTTGACAATGGAGAAAGCGATGGAGGAAATATTAAAAGCGAGCGAGCAAGTGAACAGATAATGAGAGTCAGAGAAGGTCTCTCCAAAGAGGTGGCCTCAGTGCTGAGACCTAAAGGATGAGAGGGAGGCAGCCCAGTGACAATCTGGGGAGAAAACCTTCCAGATAGAGGGAACAACCGGCACAGAAGCCCTAAGCTGGGAATGACCTTGATGTGCTCAGAGAACAGCCAGAGGCTGGTGTGAGTGGAGCAGAGCAAAGGGAATGACAGGAGTAGTGGGAGGGGATGAGGAGGGGGGAGGGGGTCAGATCAGGTCATGTTAGTTTCTTTGACCTTGGAATGGGTCTAGAGTCACCCACAAAACCATTGCCCTCCACTCCTAGCCCCTCCCTACTCTCACAGAATATATTAAAGGTATTGGACAACCTCTACGGCTTGGACTAGGGTGTTTGCAGAGGAGCTTGTGAATATTTTGGAGGCTGAGTCAACAGAACTTGTCAGCTGATTGGAGGTGAGCAGTGAGAAAGAGAAAGCAAGTGTAACTCCAGCTACCACTCCCATTTTACAGATGGGGAAACTGAGGCTCTGTGAGTAGCAGTGACTTGCCCAAAGACACACAGCTATGAACTGTCTTATTTATCACTGTATCCCCAGTGGCAGTATCCCTACTTGTAGGGGAAAGGGCTTTCAGCTGGGGAGACAGGAAATCTGGGTCGTAGTTCTGGTTGTACTCCTGTGTCCCTGAATGATCTGGTAAGATCCCTGCCTCTATAGGGAACTCACCTGTGCTGGGGCATTTGCCTCAATCTCTACGGGCTTTTTCTTTCTCTCTCAGAATTTGACCAATCACTAAGGCAGGGGACCCTACCGTGGGAGGTGTCTCAGGGAGGGATCCTCCCCCGACCCTCGTCCTCATCCCTCACCTTGGTACTGAAAGATGTCATGCGTATTCATGGGCACCCCGGGGAACATCTGGTCCACTGGGGTGGCCCTCCGGGGATCCACCTTCTGTGTCTTCACGTCGAACCTGCAGGACGGCAGCGAGGAGACAGTTGCCGAGCCGGCGGGCAGTCGGATGGCGCCTGGGCTCCCCCTGCCGGCGGTCCCGGGACTCTCACCTCCAGAAGCTCTGCCGGCTGAACAGCAGCACCTTACCCCCGGCGCGCGGGAGGGCCCCGGTGACTTGGGCCACTTCCGGGCCCAGGCCCAGCTTGTCCAGACGCCTTGGGCCTAGCACCGACGAGCCTGTGTACACCCACACTTGGCGCCCTGCAGGAGAGAAGGGTCACATCGGTCTGGGGGCGGGGCACATACTCTCCTTGAATATCAAGAGGGAGAACGCAGCGAGGCCTTTCCGCGCCCGGTGTGCCCGCGGTCTGTGTGCCCGAGGAGCAGAGTCTCTCGGTACGATTGTGCAAGGGTGCGGTGAGGAGCGCTGAAATTCAGCCCCTGCTAAATTTGCTAAATTGCATCCGCCAGAAGGGGGCGTCTTTTTCTAATGCACACAAGACGTTTTATGTATTGTCCTCGGTCTCTTGGTCCTTCTAGGTTGGTGTGTGTGTGTGGATTTTTTTTGGTGGGGGGGGGGCGGATAGGGAAGGAAGAAAGGAGGAAACTAACCAGAGAAGAAGAAAATCTTCTTCGTGAGCGGATCCTCAAAAGCGGAGTCCAGCTTGAGGGGCAGCGCAGGCCACGTGTTCTTGATAAAAAAGGGACCCTGCAACGGGCGTCCCCCGCTCTCAGAGAGTCGCCAGTACCTCCTGGACGAGAAAAGGGAATGGCTGGCACTGAACCTTGAACACAAGGTCAGTGGGCGGGGAGACACAGGCAGGTCCCGCCTCCAAGCCCCTTCCCGAAACCTCACAGCCCCTGCCCCTCACCCATCCTTGAAGAGATGCAGGCGTTTCCCGATCTCCGCGATGGCGTCGAAGATGTTCACGTTGCAGACATCGTCCGCTGGATCCAGGGACCTTGTAGGGATCGCAGAAGGGCCAGCAGTGGGAGGACCCGTGGGGCCAGCTGAAGGGGGGCCTGTGGGGCCAGCAGTGGGGCGTTCTGAGGGGGGGGCAGTGGGAGGCCCCGTGGCGCAGACGGTGGGAGGGGCGGTGGGCTGCGGTTCAGCTGTGGCAGTGGTTGGAGGCCGTGGTTCAGGTTCGGGGCGAGGACCTAAAAAGAGACACCGCATAAGACAGCCCCTGTTCCTACGGAGCGCTGTGCCCATGGACTGTCTGCTCCCCCAAAGCCTACCAGCCAGGCCCCTGGCGCTCACTCTCCCCAGTCTGGATGCTGGAGCCTGCCTTCTCCCAACCCTGGGCAGGCCGTTTCCTTTCACATACTCACCCCCATCCCCAGGCTGCTAGGAGAGAAGTGTTTTTTGAGCTCTCAACCTGAGTGCCAAACTTAGTGCTAGGAGCTTTATAAACTCACATTTGGCGCTTCCCTGGGGGCGCAGTGGTAAGAATTCGCCTGCCAGTGCAGGGGACACGGGTTCGAGCCCTGGCCGGGGAAGATCCCACATGCTGCGGAGCAACTAAGCCCGTGTGACACAACTACTGAGCCCGCTTGCTACAACTACTGAGCCCGCGTGCTACAACTACTGAAGCCCGCGCACCTAGAGCCGGTGCTCCACCACAAGAGAAGCCACCACAGTGAGAAGCCCGCGCACGGCAACAAAGACCCAACGCAGTCAACAATAAATAAATTTATATTAAAAAATTCACGTTAGCTTGTTTGATCTTCAGAAAAATAAAAGAAAACCTATGAAGTAGATTCTTTAATATCCCCATTTTTTAATGAGGAAATATACTAATGATAATAAGTGGTGATAATAATAAAAATGTCAAACACTTATGTGGTGCTTACTATATGCCAGACATTATTCTAGCTCACTTAAGCCTCCCAACAGCCCCATGAGGCAGGTGTTAGCCCCACTTTACAGATGAGGAAGTTGAGGGGTGAAGTAACATATCCAAAGTCATCTAGCCAGGAAGTGGCTGGACTGGCTTTTGAACCTATGTCTGTCTCACTCTAGAGTCTGGGCTCTTTATCACCATCTCCAAGCACTGACCTGGCAACAATTGTACCCATTGGCCAGGGTCTCCAGAAGATAGATGTTGGGGTCCTAACTTTCCCCTCCTCTGCATTCTCGGGGTACTCGCGGCTGGCAGAGCCCAGCCTTTCCCTCTCCTCCCTCCATCCCTGCCCCATACCCTCACCATACAGATGCTGGATGCCCTGCACATCGTCCTTATGCAGGGGGTGCTTCTCAGTGAAGCTGTACATGGGGTACA
This sequence comes from Grampus griseus, assembly GCF_964374135.1. Classification (NCBI taxonomy): domain Eukaryota; kingdom Metazoa; phylum Chordata; class Mammalia; order Artiodactyla; family Delphinidae; genus Grampus; species Grampus griseus. The sequence goes on along the minus strand of NC_139008.1, from coordinate 74,197,669 downwards.
TGAGCGCCTCTGGCACGGACGAGTGATCTAAGCCCAGCGCGTGGCCAAACTCGTGCGCCGCCACAAGGAACAGGCTGTATCCTGGACGAAAGAGGGAGCCTGAGACGTGAGCCCTGAGCCGAGCTCCCAGCCCCAGCCATCCCTCCCGGACACCACTGCCCTGGCTGAGGTCCCAGCCTGGGAATCTCAGAACCATGCCCACCTTGATCCGGGCAGTAGCCCCACTTCTTGTCTCTGTCGAAGTTGGAGGTGGTGGCGCACCAGAGTTGCCCATCACGGCGGCCCTCTCTGGTGCAGGTCGAGTACTCCTTGCCCAGGAAGATGAAGGGGAAGACGCACAGCTCCCCCGCCGAGTTGCCCCCGGTCACCGTCGCGTCAGCTGGAGAGACCCAGGGCCTCCGGTGAGCCAAATGGGTGGGTCCAATAAAGACCCAGGGGCGGGCCAATCATGAAGCGAGAGACACTTGGAGGCCTATTTTAAAAGCTTGGGCGGGGTAGGGGTCTTCCCTGGTGGCACAGTGGTTAAGAATCCGCCTGCCAATGCAGGGGACACGGGTTCGAGCCCCGGTGTGGGAAGATCCCACATGCCGCGGAGCAACTAAGCCCGTGCGCCACAACTACGGAGGCTGCGCTCTAGAGCCGCGAGCCACAACTACTGAGCCGCGTACTGCAACTACTGAAGCCCCCGGCACTTACAGCCGGTGCTCCGCAACAAGAGAAGCCACCGCAATGAGAAGCCCGCGCACCACAAGGAAGAGTAGCCACCGCTCGCCGCAAATAGAGAAAAGCCTGCGCACAGCAACAAAGACCCAACGTAGCCAAAAATAAAATAATTAAAAAAAAAAAAAAACTTAGGGGGCGTGGTGCCGCACACAGCCGAGACCAGGCTAGACTGGTGGGCGGGGCCTGAGGATCAGAGGCCCAGGGAGAGGCTGCAAGCAGGGCTAAAAGGCGAGGCCTCCGCGAATGCGGCGGCAGCAATAGGAAGGCAGGGGGAGGAGCCGTGGTGATGGCGGCCAGAGTCACGGCTGTACTGAGGACCGACGAGGAGTAGGACAAACTGATGGGTGGAAGAGCCACGCTCGGGGACCAACGCGGAATTAGGGAGCGAGGCTGAATCAGGTAGGTGGGGCAGAGGTACCTCGGGTCGGGCAGAAGCCATAGAGCTTGTCCTGGTCATAGCTGGCGGTGGTGGCGCACCAGCGGTAGCCGTCCGAGCGACCGTCGGTGGTACAGGCGGAGTAGGAGCGGCCCTCGAAGGTGAACGGGAAAACGCAGGGCTTGCCGTCCGCATTGCCGTCCTGGGTGTAGAGTCCTGGGAGGCCCACGCGATTACCCGAAGGCGCCACGAGTTTATTGACCCACAAGCCACCTGTGTCCTCCACCCCTCCTCGCCTCGTTTCACAACGGGGGAACGGACCCAGAGAACAGGACAGTGATTTGCAGCCCACACAGCACTAGCGGCAAGGCTGGGATAAAACCCCAGTGTTCTGGACCCTCGAGGAGGGTGGGTACTCACTCTCGCTGGGGCAGAAGCCGAACTGGCGGTCGGTGTCGTAGTCGGCCGTGGTGCTGCACCAGAGCATGTCGTCGGAGCGGCCGTCCGTGGTGCAGGCAGAGTACGAGCGGCCCTCGAAGGTGAAGGGGAAGTGGCAGGTGGTGCCCTTTGCGTTTCCGAAGTAGGTCGGAACCACTGCAGGAAAGGGAGACGGGGTCAGGGCGGCTGGTGATGCGCGTGAGAGGAGAAGGGAATGGGGACCGGGGCGGTTCGGGAATCTCACCGACGCCTTTGCCCAGAGACCACAACTCTTCATCGTCGAAGTGGGCGTCTCCCTGAATGCCTGGGCCAGGAGGAAAGGCGTGTGCCAGGAGCCCGTTCTTTCCATCGAAGGGATACCCATCTCCGTGCTCTGAAGAAGCAGGTGGAGAAGAGAGTTAGCCGCGTATGGTTGCGCAGGTTGTGCACTGCCCAAGGGCGCTGGACTGAGTGCAGGCTGAAATCCAGCCTAGGAGCTGCTGTCCAAGATTTGCGTCCCCGCGCTATGAGGTGTCGGTCAGCAGGGGGCGCAGCCAGCAGCGGCAGCCAGGGCTGCGGGCACAGGCAAGAGAAATCCGGGTCCAGGGCCCCCTCTACTCTCTCCGAGGTCCTCCCTCCTCTGTCCCCTCTCCGATTCTCCTGGCTTTCCCCTTCTCGCGTTCTCACCCCTAACACCAAACTGGATGACTATGTCGGCTTCACGGCCGTACACGCGAGTGAAGGTGAGCGGCGTCACCGCGCTCCAGAGCGCGAAGGCGCGGGCAAAGGCGTCGTCGGTCACGTCGCGTGGCAAGTCTTCCGAGTAGTTTTGGATCCTGCAGGGAAAGGCAGGAGGCTAGAGGTCGGAAGTGAGAGGCGGGATCCGGAGCAGCGGCGACACCCCGTGTCTCAGCAACTTCAGATACACAGCGCTGTGTGCGCTCCACGCTTTCAGCTATAAAGCACTTTCAGACGCATTTTTCTCTTTGGACTCTCACAACGGCCCTGACAGGAGGCCTCAGACTGCGAGGTCGTTTCCCATGGGGGAACGAAGGCTCAGAGGTGGAGCCGCTTGCCCTGGGCTCACTAAATCCCTGGTTTAGTGAAACCCAGGGATGGGCCTAAGACGGGACGTGTTCACCACCGGGTGGCCTCTCCCCACTACGCCCCGCTCGCCCCCGGGGTGCCCAGCCTCGCACCAGTAGGTGATGTTGTGATGGTGCCACTTGAGGTCGCCCTGAAAGGTCTGGAATCTGCCCAGGTCTGGGACGCCGCAGCGTGGGGCACGCATGGCATTCAGGGTGGTGCTGTCCAGCTCGCCCGTCTCCGGCAGGGCCAGGCGCCGCTGGAGACGCTGCAGAGGCTGACGCAGGGACTGATCATCCTTGCTTATCTCTGCCACATTAGTGTAGCCATAGCGGTACAGATATTCCTGTGGAAGGAGGGGCAGAGACATGCCAGAGCCCTGACTTCCTTTCTCTGATCTGCTGGGTGAGGACTCCATCCCTCCAGGCTCTCAGGGACTAGCAACAAGGCGTTGTATCCAGGACTGGGTACCCTGCATCCCAGTGCCTGTGCCCACCCAAGAATCTCCCCTCCCTGTAGACATCCTCAGCTCCTTTCCACCCCCGGATGCCCCTGGCCCATGCCTACCTCAGGGCCTCCTAGGGTTTACCCCTGTTCATCCCCAGCCCATCCCCACTCCAGAGCCCTCCAATGTCCCTTCACCACTTCCCATTGCCCATGTAAGAAACCCTCATTAACCCCTTCCTGGCAACCACTGTCCAGAGCATCCCAGTGCCCGAGCCTGGACACCTCTGTTCTCCAGAGGTGCCCATCACCCCCCAACATGCCCCTAAGTATCTCCTCTGAGAGCCCATGTCCTTCCTGGGATTCCTAGCCAGCCCTTCCCAACTCTAGGCTGGAGTGTGTGCCTACCTCTGCCAGCTGCCTGTCGGTGAGACTGCTTCGTAGTTCTCCCGGGAAGACCACAAAGGTGGGCTGGTGTGGTCTGGGGGCAGCAGAGCAGCAGCCCAGCACCAGGAGCGCCAGGACCAAGGGCTGCCAGGGGTTCATGGTGAGGGTAGCAGTGTCTGGCTGCAGCTGCCCTTGTGGGGACTTTAAAGAGGCGCTGTCAAATGAATCAGTGACCCCGCCCCTCTCGGACAGGCCAGGGCAACAGCTGACTCAGGGAATGGGGTGTGTGTGTGGGGGGCGGGGGTTGGGCAGTCCCAACATGAGAAGGCAAAGAAAGGGCTTACACCACCTCCCCCTCTCCCTCCTTCCCACAGTCCCCATTGCCGAGTCAGGCAGGACCCCAGACCCACAGGAAACCACAGGCCCATAGGGGAAGGATTGGGTTTTGCAAACTGCAGAGCTTGTGAGAACTGTATGAGAGCGAGGGAGGGAGGCACGGCTCGAGCACTCCCTGAGCCCTCCATCTGAAGGCCCCAAGTGGTCAGCCTAAGAGAAAAGCATGGAACATTCCCTGAGGCTTCTTTCTGAACCTAATGATCCCCCTTCCTGGTCAGACCCCCTCGTGGGCCCCTCCCTACACTCCCAGGCTCTGTCCTCTTCTCCTTCCTGGAAGCCTTCCTTCATTCAGCTTCCTCCTCTGCTCCATCTGAGAGCAGAAGGCATGGGCTCTGATGACAGGAATCGGGGGATTCCACGGGGACAACCCCCCGTCTTCAACAGGCTGGATAGTTCAGGATAGTAAATGGGGGAGTTTGCGGCATCTGGAAGCCAGCAGACATGGCTTCGTTCCTTCAGTGCCTTGGGCAAATGTCTTCACCACAGTGAGTTTGTTTCCTCAGCTGTAAAAAAACCCCTTCTGACCTTTACCCCTTTCCCGTGGCCGGCTGGGTCCAGCCATCCAGGGCCAGCAGCCCCCTAAGTGGTCTGCTATGTCCCAGGCCCTGGGATATTTACTGTAGCTAAAGGCGATGAGGTTGGTGTGGGAGAGGAGGGTCTGGAGAGGTGGGGCTGTGGTGGACCAGGGCGCATCCTATGGCAGGGGTCCTATAATTACGTGCAAATATCTGGACAGCCAGCTGCTATCTGCACTCTCTGTCCACTGGGTGTGCGTTGATTTAGACTTGCCCACTTGGGGAAACTGTGTGAAATCGTCTTCCGGTTTGTGTGGAAGAAAAGAAAAACCTGTCTCCCCCCACTCCCCACTGGTGTCAATTGAATAAATGTACGTGAACTCCAAAAAGTAAATAAATAAACAATAAAAATAAATTTAAAAGGGCCCTTTGTCCCTAAATTGATGTGAGGATAAAATGAGATCAAACACATAAAATACTTAGGACAGTGTAGGTTGCAAGTATTCAAGAGATGGCTGTGATCGCTTTTAATTATCTGAGCCAAGACCATGATTCTGACCTGGAATCAGGAGACGGGGTCTTGGACTCTAATCTGCTGTGTGAACTAGAGTAAATGCCTTCCCCTCTCTGGGCTTTGGACTCTTCAGCTGCAAAATCACAGGAGGGGGGTGCGGATGATCTCCAGGAGCCCTTTCACTTCTCCAGAACTGCTCAACCCAGCACAAGCTCCAGCCCCAATTATCACCCCTTATGCCAATAACAAGCATCTTCCTTCCCTCCCTTCTTTCCAACCAGCCAGTGTGAGGCAGGATCTATATTTGCCTTCTTCAAAGCATTATTTGGGAAGGACTACAGCAAAAATTTGACAAGCTGTATTTAAAGGGCTTACTATGTGCCAGGCATTTTATATGCCTATCTAATAAATCAGTCTATGAGATGGAGGCAGTTAACTTCCTTTATGGGAAAATTGAAGCCCTAGAGTTCACGAATTAACGAGCATCTGTCTTGGAGTCGCATAGTTCTGGTTTTCAGTCCCAGCTCTGCCATCTCCTGGCTGTGTGACCCTGGGCAAGTCAGTTCACCTCTGAACCATAATAATAATGCATTCTTTGAGATTTACTGTGTTAAGTACCATGTTAAGTTCCCTATAAGCATCTCATTTCATCCCCACCACTCTGTGAGGTAGGTTTAAGTACCCCTCCCATTTTTAGAAGAGGAAACGGAGATTCAGAGTGGTTAAGGAGCTTGGCTATGATCACACAGTGAGTTAATACAACAGAATCAGGACTCAAGCCTAGGGCTATCTGCTTCTGAAGCTTTTCACCTTTAGTACCGTTTACAGGAAATGAGATGACTGGGGGCGGGGGTGAGACTTAAAACTGGGACCCTTCTCCACTAATCCTCTGCCCCAACTTCAGATCAGAGAGGAGGCTCAGGTCTTTGGGGAATCAGAGGTTAGGACAGGGGACTTGGGAACTGTATTCCAGACTTGAGAGTATGGGATCATAGAGCAATATGATTTTAGAGATGGAAACAAAGAGACCCTCCAATCGAGGGGATCTTCATCTGGTAGCAGACATGGGCTCTAGGAGAATCCATGAACCACCCCCAATTTGCCATCAATTGTACAAAATGCCATATCTATGTACATATGTCACATTTCTCAAATTTAACGGTATTGATGTTTGGGGCCAGATAGTTCTTTTTTTTGCTATCCTGTCATTGTGGGATGTTGGGTAGAATCCCCAGCCTCTACCCCACGCCGGTAGCACCTCCCCCTGCCAGTTATGACAACCAGAAATGTTGCCAAACATTACCAAATGTCCCCTGGGTGGGTGGAAGGGTCACTATCACCCACAGCTGAGAACCACTGATATATGTTGATTTTTCTATGTAAAGGGTCCAAAACTTTTATCATATACTCAAGCCATTGATAATGATCCTCAAATCCTTAAAGACCATTTACTCAAGAAATATTTGTTGAGTTTTTATGGGCCAGGCATCGTGCTACGAATTGGGAATATAGTAGTGGCCAAAATGGGCTTTGTCCCCAAGCTCATGGAGCTGAAAGCCCAGTAGGGGAGAAATTGAATAAGTAATTAGTAATGGAGAGACAAACATCACAAGAAGGAGGTGAACTTATCTACTCCAATTACCGCCACCATGCAGATGAGGAAACTGAGGCCCAGAGTGGAGAATTTACCTCTCTTAGGTCACAGAGCAAGCCAGAGACAGAGTGAGGGGGGCAGAAGGGAGTGGTAGCTAAGAGCCTGTGCTCTGGAAGTCAGCTGAGAAGTTCAAGTCTCCAACCTGGCACCGACTTACGGTGTGATCTGAGTCATTGACATAACCTGTCAGTGCCCCAGTTTTCCCATCTGTAAAATGGGGCAATAATAGTCCTTGCCTCATGGGGCTGTGAGAATCAAATGAGTTCACAGATATAGAGTGCCTGGCGCATGGTAATGAGTGCTTGCTGGGGTTGGAGTCCAAACCCTAATTGTGATTGCCTCTGGGCTAGCTGGCTGTTTTTACCAACTGGGGAGCAGGGAGAGGGCATCCCGCCAGGAACCCCAGAGCTTGATTCCTGGAATCAATCCAACCCTCCTTTCCTCACCACCTCCCAACTTCCTCCTTTACCTCTGGGCTCCCCAACCCCCCATGAAGGGGAACTTGGGGGAGCTTGGCTTTCAACACAGCAATGGCAGGAAGTGGTTCTGTCACCACATCCCTTCCCCACTTCCCCCAGCCCCTCCTTCCAACACCACAAGAGAGTTTAGCCAAGGCACTGGGAGAGCAGGGTATACCCCCAGGTGCGCACCCCCTCACCCTGTCTAGAGTCAGAACTTGGACTCTAAGCCCCTCATCCACGTGGAGGCCCCATCAGGATGGGGAGGGGGCTGATCCTGGAGCCCTGAGTCACCAGCTGGATGACACAGCTCTGCAGGCTGCTATTAGTAACTCCAGGCCCCCAGACAGAGGTCAGCCTCACGGGATGAGGATTCTCTCCCCCTCTCTAGACTGGGGGAAGTCCAACCTGTTTCTCCCAAACTTGCCCAAGAGGGGAGGTGCAGCCAGGCCTGAGAGGCCCCCGCAGGATGTGAGGAAGACACTGGTGTCTGGGACAAAGCAGGATGGCAGCGTGTGCATTGCAAGACACTGCCCGAGGGGAAAGTATCATCAAGCTCCCTCCCCCACAAACACACCTACCATCCTAGCCCCAGGGTGCCGGCAATTCCCATGCTGACTCGCAGAGGCCCTAATAATAATAATACCATCATGCCTGCCACTATCTGTGTTGAGCTCCTTCTATAGGGAGTCATAGAATTATAGACTTTGGAATCAGACCTCCTGGGTTCAAGTTCCAGCTCCTACTCCTTCTGGCTGTGTGACCTTAAGCAAGTTACTTTGCCTCTCTCTGCCTCCGTTTCCTCATCTGTAAAATGGGAAAGAGAACAGTCCTTACTTCGTAGTGCTGTGGAGGGATTCAATGAGATTAGACGCTGCAAGTTTTTAGCACACAGTAGGTACGGGGGTGGGGATGGGGCAGATGTTAGCGATTATGACTCTCTTACTCTAGTGCTTTCACCCGTACAAAGTAGAACTCATGATCTCATTTAACTTTACAAATTAGGATTCATGAGCCCATTTTACGGGTGAGGAATCTGTGAGGCTCAGGGAGTTGCCCACAGTTAGCAAGGAGGAGGCATGGGATTGCGCGTGTGCCCCCAGCCACCTCAGTCAGTGATCATTCTGATAGTCAATGCCGGGGTCGGGGGGTGGGGGGGGACACTTGACAGCTTATCCAGCGCTGTCAGGTACCTCATCACCTCTGATTTGTACCTAATGGTGGATCTTCTTAACATCCTATTTGAATCTGAGCTTTCAGAATCCCTTGGCATTCATGGGAGGCAGAGATTGGAAGCCATTTTCAAGGTGACGGACCCGAGGCCCAGAGAAGTGCTTCAAGTTGCTCACTGTCACACAGCTGATGAGTGACAGATCTCCTGCCTAGGCCTTCTGACACCACATCTCGTGCTAAGATCAGGTCACTGGATCTGGCAAGAAGGAAGTCGATGGGGGAAGCAGTCTCTGGGGTGGAGGATGCCCAGAAGTCAGGTTAGAGGGGGTTAAAGCCTAGGAACCAATAGAGAGAACAGGTGTGGGGTATTTGATGGGGCTCCATAGGAAAAAAAAAAATGGAGGGGGGTGAATAAAAGAGGGAAAAGGAACGATCAAGGTAGCTAGAAGAGGCAGAGGAACAGTCAAGCGGAGTTTCCTTTAAGGAAAGAGGCAATGATGCTGTGGAGGGAGAGGTGTGCGAATTGAGAGGGCAAGAGGATGGACCTGGGACCAGCTCCTCAGGCATCGGATTGCCCACTGACAGGTAAGGCTATGCTTGGGGTCCCAGCAAAGCAGGTGTAGCCCCCAAATACACGTGTAAAATTTGTTTGTTTGTATTTTTTTAATTAAGGCTTTATTTTTTTTAGAGCAGTATGAAGTTCACAGGAAAACTGAAGGGGAAGCACAGAGATTTCCCATCTACCCCTACCCCGACCTGTGCACAGCCTCCCCCATTATCAACATCCCCACCAGAGTGGTACCTTTGTTACAGTCGATGAAACTTCACTGACCCATCACCATCACTCAAAGTCCATAGTTTCCGACTCGCTCGTGGTGGTCCCTATTCCATGGGTTTGGTCAAATGTGTAATGCCGTGCGTGCATCCATCCTTATGCTGTCATACCGACGAGCTTCGCTGCCCTGAAAATCCTCTGTGCTCCACTCATTCATCCCTTCCTGCCACAAAGATTGTTTTTGATATTCGAAAAAAAATATCCTTAAAGTAGCCAGCATGGGAAAAGTCAGATCTTTGGTGAACTTCCTTATATAGTCATTTTTGGGTTTAGTGTCGTTTTACTTTAGGTGACATAAGGGGAGGGGAGTCATATTCTCAGTGCTTGCAGCCTCTAGAGGTCTAAATCTGGCGCTGTTCACAATGGGGGTGGGGGACGGGGGGAGCCCCTAGCCCTCAGGAAATCCCAGGTTAAACATTCAGTGGTCACTTGGAGTGGTCACCCCAGATACATGGAGAAAGAACCCTAGGGAACAGAGCAGGAGAGAAGAATCCACACAGCACACAGGGCAACTGGCAGCTTCTTTGCCCCTTTTACACACCCGAGTTGCACCCCTGCTCTTGGCCGGGCACACTTTCTCATGCACCTTCTACTTCTGTGGTTCTCCGAGTGTGGTCCCAGGACCAGCAGCAGCAAACACCTGGGAACTGGTTAGAAATGCAGACCCTCACCTGCCCACCCCCCGGCCCAGAACTATTGAATCAGCACCTCTGGGTGTGGCCCAGCAACCTCTGTTTTTTGTTGGTTTTTTTTTTGCAACCTCTGTTTTAACAAGTCTGCCAAGTGATTCCGCGGCTTCAAGTTTGAGACCTCTGCTTTAGAGAGAGAGTTTTTGACCCCATTTACGGATGAGGAAACTGAAGCTCAGAGAGATGAAGCCACTTGCCCAAGGTCACACAGCTAGTACCAAAATTAGGTGGGAATCTAGGCCTTTTGACTGTAAAGCTGATAATATAATCCTACCCCCAGTATTATAACAAGGATTGATGTTCAAATATTTAACAACTAGGCCCCCCCTCTCTGCCAGTCAGAAGTGATTCTATCCAAAGAACTCCAGGAGGCCCCTTGGGGAGTGGGGGGGGGGTGTATGAGACCATTATTAACCCTTTCATTCCTGGATCTGCAGTCCTAGGGATCTGGAGGAAGGGACTAGGGTTCTGGGGCACTTAAAAGTTTCGAAGCAGCATCTGTTACCAATGGGTAGGGAACTATTTCAATATTTTAACCACTGATGCTTACCAGCTGAACCTCAGCCCTGACTACAGTCCCCTTCCTAGGAGAGGCTCCTTCTTGTACCACCAGTGGAGGTCCTGGAGCTAAATTTAGCCCCAAAAGAGCACAGGTATAACAAACGTCTTATGAGAATACCGTTCAGCAGCGCTTCTCTAATTTTGCTGCACACTGGAGTCTCTTGGGATTTTCTTTTGAATAGCGATGCTTGGGTTTCACCCCCAGAGATTCTGACTTAACTGGTCTGGGGTATGGCCTGAGCATTGGGTTTTTGTTTTTTAAAGCCCCCATGATTCTCATATGCAGCTGGGGATGAGAGCAATGCTCTACAGAGCCCCTGAAACCTGTGAGAGACTCCAGATCAAGAGCCCCTAGTTTGCACCAGTATATCCCGAGGCTGGGGACTTCAAAAAAATATATGTATGTATATATACAGGTTCTCACGAGACTCTGATTCAGGAATCAGTGGGGCCCGGAACTGGATGTTAGCAAGCTCCCCTGGTTTCTAAATCGGTGACCCCCGCAGGCTGTGGTAACTGAGAGAGGCTCAGAGATTCCACTCCCCTCTTCCCCAACCCACCCCCAACATAGCTGAAGCAATTGAGAACATTTTGCCAGGAAGTATCCAGAACCAATTTCCGCAGTTCTTCCTTCCCCTGTGCTGCGGAGACATTGCTTCAAAGAACATACTCTGAAACACAGCCCAAGACACCCTCCCAGGAGAGCCGTTTTCTGGATGCGCCACTGCAGAGCCCCAGGCCTGCGGATTGCCTTCCCTTCCCATTAATCCTGGGACACCCTCATTTAGATGTGATCTGCATACATTTGCATATTGAGCTCCAGCGCCCCCCTTCTTCCCCCGCCCCACACCCCCGTGGCATGTTAGAGGAAAATAAAATTAATGTATTCAAAAAGCCCGCTGAGATGCGTTCAAACCTCACGCAGCGCTGGGACTTTGATACACTTGAAGCCAAGGCGATGGGATAAAGGGAAGATGGCACAGACTCGGTGTGGATGCAGCAGGATGGCCGGCGGAGAGGACTCAAGTTAGAAGCCTCCTGAGGTCTGGAATCACAGCCTAGCACCTGATGACAGGCAATGCAGGATTTCTCCGGCGGGAAAAGACAGGGAGCACCAGTAGACAGGGTGAAGGAGCTCCCCCTTTCACAGGGGTGGGTGAGATTCCTTCCCAGCCTAGAAGGGGCCTGGCTTGGGGACCACCGCAAAGGCCCTTCTATATCCAACCACAGGCTCCATGAAGAGACTGCCATGTGACAGCTGTTGCCGTGGAAGGGGCTGGAATCTGACAGTCCTGGATTTGAACTGCGGTAAATGACTTTCCCTCCCTGAGCCTCAGTTTCCTCATCTTTAGAATGGGAGTAATAAGCTCATTACATGGTGATGGGAGTCATGTCTCTATTTGGTTACCCGGTGATGGACTATCTTTCCTAGGCCCCTTCTGAGGCTGGTAAGGAATCTGTTAGTGTGTGCAAGTGGCATTGCCAGCCCAGCAGGCCTGAGAATTCTCAAAGGCTGTCCCTGCCCACAGCTGACCAGCTCCCTCTACCTCCAGCTCACTTTCCTAGTCTGACCTCACATTACTGCTGGGAGGCTCCAGAAACCTTTTCTATACCTTCCTTTTTGCTTAAGTTAGCCTGAACCAGTGTTGGTTGCTTGCAGCCAAGGGCCCCCATTGACACAAGGACCATTCTATCTTCCTTCTCTTCAGTTTCCTGAGTGTCTTTTTTTTTTTTTTTTTTTGCGGTACGCGGGCCTCTCACTGTTGTGGCTTCTCCCGTTGCGGAGCACAGGCTCCGGACGTGCAGGCTCAGCGGCCAGGGTCATGGGCCCAGCTGCTCCGCAGCATGTGGGATCCTCCTGGACCGGGTCACATCCCGTGTCCCCTGCAACGGCAGGCAAACCCCCAACCACTGCACCACCAGGGAAGCCCTCCTGAGTGTCTTTGATTGTAAGCACCACTAGCCTCATTTCCAAAAGCCTCTTCCAGTGCAACATGGCCCAAATCCACTTCTCTCCAGCCTTGCTCCTCCCTTGTGGCTCCCCCCTCCTGCTTCTATTCACAGCACTCTCTCCTCTCCAAGCCTCCCAATTTCCAAACCATCTGCATGTAATCCTATAGCGCTGCCCTCCCACTCTCATGTCATCCAGAGAGTTGACAATCTAGATAATCGTCTTAGATCCATCCCCTCTGTATCAGTCTGCTAGGGTTGCCATAACAAAGTACCACAGACTAGGGGGGCTTAAACAACAGAAATTTATTTTCTCATAGTCCTGGAGGCTGGAAGTTCAAGGTCAGGAGTCGACAGGGTTGGTTTCTTCTGAGGCTTCTCTCCTTGGCTTGTAGATGGCCGTCTTCTCCCTGAGTCTTCACATGGTCTTCCCTCTGTGCATCTGTATGTCCTAATTTCTTCTTCTTATAAGGATACCAGTTATACTGGATTGGTATCCTCCCTAATGACCTTGTTTTAACGTAATCACCTCTTTAAAGACCCTCTCTCCAAACACAGTCACAATCTGAGGTGCTGTGGGTTAGAACTTCAACATATGAATGGGGAGGACACAGTTCAGCCCATGACAGTCTCCATCCTCTGTATCCTCACTGCCACTGCTCCAGTTGCAGCCCTGCCACTTCTCACCTGGTAGTACAATAGCTCAGCCCCTCTTGTACCCAAGCACCGACACTCCAGATTCATCTCATTGATCAGCTGTCCCTGACCATGCTGAGAAATCTTCCATAGCTTCCTAACGTCTCCAGGATAAAGGCTGAACTCCTTAGCTGAGCCATGCTGAGAAATCCTCCATAGCTTCCTAATGTCTCCAGGATAAAGGCTGAACTCCTTAGCCTGGCATCCAAGGCCCTTCAGAGCCAGGCTCCAAACTGCTCTTACAATCATCATTGCAATTAAGGCCAGGGAAAATGGCAATGTCATCTAGCGCTTTGCTATTCAAAGTATAATTCATGGACCTACAGCATCAGCATCACCTGGGAGCTTGTCAGAAATGCAGAATCTCAGGCCAGGCCCCAAACCTACTGAATCAGAATCTGTGTCACCTGCACAGACCCCAGGCCATCTGTATTCACACTGAGCTTGATAGCTTACAGACACCAAAGGCATCCAGACAGGGACTCATAGGAGTGGGACCTGTGGTCACCTTGTTGGGTCAGAAACTTGACTTTGTCCAGACAAAACCATCCAACTCACAGGAGTCTGGCATGCACAGCAGATGACAATTCCGAACACACAAATGAACTTGCCTCTGCAAGGCTATTAACAGTGCCTAACTCACAAGTATAAACAAAAGAAAAGGTTGGCGGAGATTGCTCCCTGATGGGAAAGGCAAGTTTCTCATCTCTCATTTCCATTTGGCAAACATTTATTGAGGCCCTGCTGAGTGCCAGGCTGGGCGGTGGTTGGGCAGATGGAATGAAAGGGGACCTGAGCTTTGTTCTGTAGGGGCTCACAAACCAGGAGGGAGACAGACCACAAAGACCTGCATTCAATAACCAGTGTACATGCCAAGGGCGTCCACCCACACACTCTATTCCCCTATTCCTCCAACCTCGTGCTCTGGCCTCTGGGCCTTTGCACTCTCCATTCGTCCCCCCCGCCCCTGCTCCATCTCAAACACTTCCCACCTCTCCCCTCTCTGCCCCCCCCTCCCCCCCCACCCCGTGCTGGCTAAATCTTATTCAGCCTTTAGATTTCAGCTGAGATGTCATTTCTTCCAGAAAAATGCTGCTGATCACCACCACCCCCAGGCTGGGAAGGGGGGCTCTTCCATACTCCCATGATTCCCCTCAACTCACCACTTCCCTTATTGTGGCATTTTTCATAATTCAGAGTGAATTTCCTGTTTATTCATTTATCTCTCCCCACAGGTTGAGATCATTATGAGGGCAGGACCCACATCTGTTGTGTTCACTGTATTCACAGATACTTCTTAAACATAGAAAAAAATAATAGTAATAGTGGTCAGCTTTTTTTTGAGCTCAGGCACTGTCCTAAATACTTCTATGTATTAATTCATTTAATCTATGACTACACAGTTCAGTGGGTGCTGTTATTTTTCCCATTTTACAGATGAAGAAATAGAGACACAGAGAAGTTAAGTAACTTGCCTAGGTATCCCAGCTATTAAGTGGAAGAGTAGGGATTCAAAGTCCGGCAGTCTGGCTCCAGAGTGTGCATATTGGAAAAGAGGGTGATTAACTCTCTGGGAGAGAGGTCAGTGGTCAGGGAAGGCTTCAGCAGGAACAACACCCCAGCTGGGTTTTGAGGAGTGAATAGGAGTTTGCCATGTGGAAAAGGAGCAGGGCTTTGCAGCTTCAACAACCTCCAATCTGGGCTCCACCTGTCAGTGCAGCAGCATTTTCCTGAAGGTCAAGTGGAAGGCAATTAACTCTCTAGATACTGTCCAAGGAGGCTTAGACAGAGTGAGTGCCTTAGACAGCATCCAGTTTCAGCCTGAGTCACCCACGGGTGGGCGAGGCAAGTTACACAAACACTGGGGCTCCAGTCCTTCAGTCCCTGGGTGGGTGAGAAGTACACTCCCCAACCCTCTTGCCCCCAGATTTGAGGCTCATTTCCCAAACCACATCCCCTTTCCTTGCAGGGACTGGAGCATCATCTCAGAGGGAAGTTCCCGGCAAGCACACCTTCGGGCAGGTGCAGGCCCAGAGCAGACCTGGAGAGCCAGGGAGTTTCCCCAAAACCCCATTCAGGTTGTCCTGAGTCTGACCTTACAAACTCTGACAGCCTCCTCTGTCTCAGGAGTCCCTCAACTTTTAAAGCCCCTGAACCCTTTTAAGGAACTGGATCTCAAGGGAATCACAGCATATAAGATAGTTTAAGAGGAAGTGCTGTACGGCTCCCCATCTCTACTGACCCCAACCCTGAAAGAAGCCCTGAGCCCTGAGCCCTGATCTTAGCCCAGCCACCTCTTTTTACTGCTGAAAAAACTGAGGCCTGGAGGAGGGAAGAGATTTGCCAAGAATACAGAGCAAGTCAGGGCCAGCACCTGGATAGGAAGTCCCATCTCCTGAACTGAACCAGCCTCTTCTCAATAAACAGCACCATCTCTCCTGTCCTTTCTGTCCTGGCCTCTTGAATGCAATCTGGAAGATTCTACCCCCCACCTTTATTCATCCCATTCATTCATTCAGCAAACAGTTACTAGGCACCCAGCTGGGCCCCTGACCTCAGGGGGTAGCAAACGGATGTGTAAGACACATTCACAGACATTTACAATCCCTTCTGACAAAGCCACGTCAGAGATCGTTCATCCCTTAGTCTCAGGGCCTAGCACATAGTAGGTGCTCAATAAACACGTGTGGCGCACTTAGGAAGGAGTGACATGGGGATGATGGGCTGGCAAGGTGGAAGGGCCACCTTAGACCTCAGAGCACCTCCCTCTCCCTTCTCCCATCACTCAGCACCGTCGTGGGGATGGACAAGAGAACTCAGACCCAGGCTGTGCCTGAGCTTTGCGCTCTGGTTGGTCTACACCCTGGGCTGTCTGAACTGATAGCCATGGGGCCCAAGTGGCTGTTTTAATTAAAATTAAATAAAATTTGAAAATCCATTCCCAGGTTTCATTAGCCACATTTCTAGTGCACAAAAGCCACACGTGGCTGGTGGTGACCATGCTGAACAGCACACGTTACAGAGCATCAGCAATCATCACAGAAGCTCTTTGGACTGTACTGCTGGTCTAGAGCAGGGACTCCAGGACCAGTACATCTTCCAAGGTACTTGGGAACTGATGTAAGGTTGTCAACTCTTCATTTTGCCAGAAAATGTTAAAAGCAGTAACAATAATTTTTTAAAAAAGAACATGGACACTAAGAGTGATATGAAATTCTTGATCGGGTTCTCAGTTTTAAAAACCCACATTAAGGGATATTCGTGGGACAACTGGAAAATTTTGAAGATAGACTGCATATTGGATAATTGTATGTGGTTATGTAGGAGACGACCCTTGTTCTTTGGAGATTAGGGGTGGAGTTTTAGGGGTGAAATAGGAGTATGTCTGCAGCTACCTTGTGGTTCAGAAAAAAAGGTATTATATATGTGTGTGTGTGTGTGTGTATATATAGAGAGAGAGAGAGAGAAAGAGAGAGAGACAAAGGGAAAGCAAGTGCGTCGATGTGTTAACAACTGAAAGTCTAAATCTAGCTGAAGCTTAGAGGATTGTTCATTGTACTAGTCCTGTAACTTTTCTGAAAGTTTGAGAATTTTTCTAAATAAAAGTTGAGAGAAAAAGAAGTCAAGATAATGGTTACCCCACTGCCAGGCAGAGTATGATGGGTGTTGGAGGGCTGTGCTGATGCTCTAGTTCTTGATGCGGGATGTGGGTTACATGATGGTATAGTGGGTTGAATTGTTCCTCACCCCCCTCCGCACCCCCCCCAAAAGATATATCCACCTGGAATCTGTAAATGTAACCTTATTTGGAAAAAGGGTCTTTGCAGATTAATTAAGTGAGGGATTTTGAGATGAGATCATTCTGGATTAGAGCAGGCCCTAAATCCAATGACTACTGTTCTTGTAAGAGAAAGGCAGAGGGAAATTCGGGACCCAGAGACACAGGGAAGAAGCCCACGTGAAGATGGAGGCAGAGAGATTGGAGTGATGCTGCCACAAGCCAAGGAACTCCTGGAACCACCCTAGGCTGGAAGAGGCAAGGAAGGATTCTGCCTTAGAGCCTTCAGAGCTAAGTGCATCCCTGCCAACACCTTGATTTCAGACTGAGAAACTGCAAAACTAAGAGAATACATTTCTGTTGTTTTAAGCCACTAGGTTTGTGGTTATCTGTTACAGCAGCCCTAGGGCACGAACACCGGTGTGTTCACTTAAAGAAAATTCATCAAGCTGTACACTTAAGATCTGTGCGTGTTTCTCTACATAGAGACATGTACTTAAAAATAAAGAAATCAAAATGACTCTCTACTATCGGCATTCATTTATTTTAAAATTTTTAAAGAGGAAGTTTCGTAAAGACATAATCTCAAAATAAAAGATGGGCCCATAAAATGACATTTAACTTTATGACACTTTTTTCCTTCATTTTACTAAGCATCTGAAAACATATCTCATGGTAGATGAGCACCAGCTGCAGATGGGCTGTTCCAGAATCACCTGGGGAGCTTTAAAAGATACAGAATCCCAGACAGAGAGGTCACCAGGACAGATAGAGAGTCCAGAAATAGAGCTGAAGACATGTGAGAATGTACTATCTGCTAAAGGTGGCATTTCACGTTAGTGGAGGAAGACAGATTATTCAATATGGTGTCGGTCCAACTGGCTAGCCACTCGGAAAAAAATAAAGCTGTATCTCTACATCCAATCACCAAAATAAATTCCAGATGGATGAAAAATTTAATTAAGAAAAAAAAAACACCCTAAAAGGACTACAAGAGAATGTGAGACATTTTTTTTTTTTCGTAATCTTCAGGTAGGAATTGCCTTCAACAAACATTCACTGAATATTTATTCTCTAACTTTGTGCTTGGTGCTAGAGATGGGGACCAGTGGAGACCCTTGTTCTCTGGGAACTCACACTAATGAGGGTTGTCTAGAACAGTGGTTCCCAGGTTCTAAGGTTTCACTAACCATTCATAATAATTTTAAAATTATTTGCTTTTTAATAATCTTTGAGTGGGGAAAGCATTTCTATGCAAGATACAAAATTGCAAAGCTATTATGAAAAATATTAATAAATTTTGGGAATTCCCTGGAGGTCCAGTGGTTAGGACTCCATGCTTCCACTACAGGGGGCACGGGTTCAACCCCTGTTTGGGGAACTAAGATCCCACAAGCAGTGCAGTGCAGCCAAGAAAAGGAAAAACAAACAAACAAAAAAGATTAATAAATTTTAATACAGAAAAATAAATGGCCAAACCCAAAATGGCCCTAAGGGGGATGGAGCTAGATTGCTTAATGAATATGCGGTTTTCTTTTGAGGTGATAAAAAAATGTTTTGAAACTTGATAGAGGTGGTGGTTGCACAATATTATGAATGTACAAAACACTATTGAATTGTAAACTTTAAAATGATTCGTTTTGTTACGTGAATTTTACTTCAATAAAGATAAATAAATACGAATACAATTTTTTTTAAAGCTAACTAAACAAAACACACCCAAATGCTCCAATGGGAAAAAAAAATGCAACACAAAAGGGAGACAAAGAATTCATATACAAAGAATGCTAATAAATCAGTAAGGGCATGGAGCAACAGAAAACCTCATATATCATTGCTAAGAATGTAAATAGGTGCAAACTTTTGAGAATGTAATTTGGAAATATTTAAATGGAAATACCTTTTGACCCAGCAATTTCACTGCTAAGATTTTTTTTCTTACCAGTATACTTACATACACATTAATTGTACTATTCTTGCAACTCAAGCGAATATAGGTTCAAAGATGTTTATTGCCACACCGTTTATGATAGCAAACAATGAACCTAAGTGCCCACTAGTAGGGAACTGATTATATATGGTACATCAATGAAGTGGAATCCTACCCAGTCATTAAAAAGAATGAGAAATAGGGCTTCCCTGGTGGCACAGTAGTTAAGAATCCACCTGCCTATGCAGGGGACATGGGTTCGAGCCCTGGTCCGGGAAGATCCCACATGCCACGGAGCAACTAAGCCCGCAAGCCACAACTACTGAGCCCGTGAGCCACAACTACTGAACCCCACGTGCCTAGAGTCCGTGCTCTGCAACAAGAGAAGCCACCACAACGAGAAGACCGCGCACCGCAACGAAGAGTAGCCCCCGCTCGCTACAACTAGAGGAAGCCCGAGCGCAGCAATGAAGACCCAACGCAGCCAAAAATAAATAAACTAAAAAAAAAAAAGAATGAGAAATATCTCTACGTGCTTATGGAAACTATCCAAGACAAGAACTATTGTGTGTGTTGGGGTGGGGTTGGGGGGTAGTGTCTGCAACAGTGAGTATTATATATCCAGTGTGTGCAGATTCTTAAAACATTTCTGGATGGTACACAAGGACCCGACAACAGTGGTTACCTCTAGGAAGTCACACTGAGATTGGCGGACAGGGAGAGAGATTTTTGCCTGAACTTCACACCTTTTGTACTTCTCAAATTTTTTTTACCATGAATATAGACTAGTTTTTGGATATATTACTTTTTTTCAAGCAGGTTTTTTTTAATTAATTTTATTTATTTTTGGTTGCATTGGGTCTTCGCTGCTGCGTGCAGGCTTTCTCTAGTTACAGCAAGCGGGGGCTACTCTTCGTTGTGGTGTGCGGGCTTCTCATTGCGGTGGCTTCTCTTGTTGTGGAACACGGGCTCTAGGCGCACAGGCTTCAGTAGTTGTGGCACGCGGGCTTCAGTATTTGTGGCACGCGGGCTCAGTAGTTGTGGCACACGGGTTCAGTAGTTGTGGCTTGCGGGCTCAGTAGTTGTGGCTCAAGGGGTCAGTAGTTGTGGCTTGCGGGCTCTAGGCACACAGGCTCAGTAGTTGTGGCACATGGGCTTAGTTGCTCCGCGGCATGTGGGATCTTCCCAGACCAGGGATCAAACCTGTGTCCCCTGCACTGGCAGGCGGATTCCTAACCACTGCATCACCAGGGAAGTCCCTGGATATATTACTTTTTAAGGTTAATTTTAAAATTATGAAATAGTTGAGGCATAGGCAAAGTATAGATAATAATGAAACAAACTCAGGTTCCCAGCACCCAGATTAAGTAATTTAACATGACAGATACAATTTGAAGACTCCTGTGCACTTTTCTATGATCCCACTCCCCTCTTCCCTAGAGGTAACATCATTCTAAATTTGGTGCTATCAGACATACATGTTTTTATTCCCATATATATAAAAAATCTTTTATAACTTCCATATTTATCAATAAACAATATATTGTTTTGCATGTTTTTCCTTTATACAAATAGTGTTAATTTATGTAGTATGGCTCTTAGACCCAGGCAAATCTGGCCTTGGTCCTCAAGTTTTAGAGGGGTTTCCTTCTGGCCCTTCTCTGTCTGTGCCCCACTCCGTGGGGCAAGGCGTTCAAGGGAATGTGCACACCTGGGGCCTGTGAGCCTCTTCGAGACCACACTCAGGGTACCCAGGACCCCAGGACTTCAGGCCCAAATGGCACCAAGCCTGCTTCCAGCTTCTGTGCAGGACTCTTTCCAGGGTCCAGCCTCCTGAGGTGGGCCATCAACCTAAGTGTGCACCCCTAGGCCAGAGGGCTGGCCAAGAACTGACTGCTGGGAAGGGGTGGAGCGGGGGAGTAAATGGGGCTGAACCTGGGCTAGTGTTCCGTCACACGAAAGTGGGGGTGGGATGCGGATGGGGGCTTGGCCTTGGTTGGTATTCTTGCCTTGGACCCTCCCCACATTAAATTCTGTGCCTTTGGATGCACAGAAATATTACATTTTTTGAGCATTATCTATATTAATAGCTATAGCTCCTTTATTGATTTTCACTCCCACACAATATTTCTTTAAAGTTTTAAAAGTTTCGGATCCCTGGCCCCTGACGCAGAAGATTCTGATGGAGAGGAGGGGCTCCATGGGCTAAAGCATCTGCCCCTTCTGGAAGCTCTGCGTGTTGCAGCTAGGCGGCCCGGTTTGGGAACCACGGGGAGGTAAGCCCCTCCTGTTATGTCCATGGCTTTGCACAGGCTAACACTGTCACTTGCTGCTGCCCCTCCTTGCGGTCCCCAAGGTCAGCCTGGACTGGCCGCTGCACAGGCCACCAGCCCAGCTGCCTGGTTCCGGCCTGGGAGACGTGATGGAGGCAGCGGGCGCCCCCTGCTGGAGATAAACGCAAGCTGAACGGATGGGTTCCCCCATCCCTCCACCCCACTACGCCCCACCCCACCCCCGGCCGCGCCCCCATCACCTACCTTTCCCTCCAACCTCTAGCGCTCATTTAAGGCCAACTCCGCTGGGATGCAAATGACTGCCATGTCTTCTGCTTTCAAAAACGTTCACACATAAAATAGACATTCTAATAGCTCCCTTTCATGGAGCCTTTATTAGGGATAAAGGAGTGCCTTTGAGAATCTATGGGGCTCAAGTCCTGATCAATCTTCTGATCGCTGTGTGACCTCTGGCAAGTCATTGGACCTCTGAATAACTCTGAGGTTCCTCAAGAATAAAACAGGACAGTAATGTCACCTGCCTCACAGGACTGCTTTGAGGATTCAAGTGGTGCCCGGCATGCAAGGACTCGTTACTATTAGATGCCAGACCCAGGGCTAATGATTTCTCACCGAGACAGAGAGATCACTTGTGCCAGCTGCTGCTCTGTTCTTTCTGTTGATTATATCATTTAACCATCACAACTTCATGCAGTGAGTGCACTTATATTCACCCCCACCTTACAGAGGAGGAAACTGAGGCACAGAGAGATCAAGCAACTTACCCAAAGGCTCACAGCTTGTCGGTGGTGGAGTATTATTTGAACCCAGGCAGTTGTACTCCAGAGCCCATATCTCATTGCTACATCCTCATGGCAATCTGGGGAGGCATGTACTATGCCCATTATACAGCTGGGGACACTGAGGCTCAGAGGGGTGAAGCGACTTGCCTCAGATCACATAACTAATTAGTACTGGAGCCCTGGCCTGGACTTGCCCCAGTTCTGTCTCTCTGCATTGTCTTGTGTAGCTCCGTGACAACCCAGCAGGCATGGTGGCCCTGTGTGACAAACGAGGAGGCTGAACGAAGACGGCTGAGTGACTTGCTCAAGGTCACAGAGTCAGTTAGTAGGGAGCTTTTTCTGTTGGGGGTGGAACCAAGGACATTCTATTCAGGGGCCCAGCACCTCTGCGGCGCCCTGCTGCAGTCCCTGGGCATCTCTTGTCTTTATAATCACAGCTCCTCTTCCCAGGCACCCAAGTTTAGCACTACTTGCTTCCAGGCCAGCCTCAGCACAGCTGTCAAAGTTGTGCTCTTAAGCTGTCAGCCTGAGCCTGGCCTCAGCATTGGCTCCTGGGGCTTCCTGTAGGGCTGCAGGCCCAGATTCCATCCCTCTGCCCTCTGGGAGGCAGCTGGTACCATGGAAGGAACAGGAGTTTGGTGCCAGGTAGTCCAGGGTTCTAATCCAGCCGTGCCCCTTCATTTCTGCATGACCTTGGGTGAGTTTCATCACCTCCCTGCACTCCTATTTCATCCCCTCTGAGATGGGGGTAATGATCAGTGCTTTGCAGGCTCCTGTGAGGATGAAATGCAATAAAGTGTGTACAGCATCTGGTACACAGTAGGTGCTCAATAAATGTTAGACTCCTTTGCTCCAGACCTATGTCCCCTGCTATTTATGTCCCTTCCTCACAGGCCCAGAAATCCCAACCTTCCCTTCCAAGATGGTCCCTCAACCTGTATAAGATGTCTCCGAGCCAGGCTTGGGCTGGTGTAGAAGCCACATCCTTTGTGCTTCCTGGGGCAGAGGGGACCGGCATACAGGCACTGGCTCACAGGCAGAATAACATTACCATATGTAACTCAGCCATTGTTCAGTGGCCCATCAGAGATTGATTGAGCACCTACTATGTGCCAGGAACTGTTCTTGGTAATGGGGCAACAGTGGTAAACAAAACAAGATCCCTGTTCGATGTATATCATTGAGAACTTACCTATTCAATGTTCAGCCCTGGGGCTAAGCACCATCGGTGATGCTACTAGGCCCACTTCCTGAGTACTCACACTGTTTCCCATTCATGGTTTCATTTATTCCTCACAGATTCCATCTGCAGTATTAATATCATCTCTAATTTATAGGTGAGGAAACAGACGTGGAGAGTTAAGTAACACAAAGAGGGGCTGGGGGCTGACTGCAGACAGTCTGATCCCAGCGCCTGAGCTTCACTGCACTGCCATAGAGTCTCCCTCTTACCCTCAAAGTTTCTATTGTTCCCATTTTACAGATGAGGGAACTGAGACTCAGAGGGAATGAAGGCTGTCCAAGGCCACACAACATATAAATGTAGGTGCTGGGATATTTGGAGCCAAGGTTTGGCCTGACTCCAGACCCCACGTCACCCCTACCAAGAGCTGACTCATTCTACAACCATTTTCTTCCCAGCAGAGAAACAAATCAGACTCAGGTCTGGCCTTGAGAGGCTCAATCTATTGAGGAAGCCAGTGGGTAACTGGCAGCCTCGCACTGTGGTATATGTTATGACAGTGACACATATAGTATACTAGGGGAACTCACACTAGGGAGATAGTAACTACTGGGAAGGAGTCCTGGAAGGCTTCCTGGAGGAGGTGATGCTTAAGGTAGACATGAAAAGGTGAAGAGCCTAGAAGAATCATATGGAGTTGTGGAGAGGGGGGTTGCCTGACAACACATACATGACATGGCCTCTTCCTAGGTATGGGACTATTGAGGCCAATTTTTCTGTTTAATCCCAAATCCATTCTCTGCCCTTCTCCTCCACTTCCTATGGCAAACCATGTTTCCTGGGCTCCCTTGCCAACTAACTTCTGGCTCCGTCCAGCCAGTGGGAAGCTTTGGTGAGAGATCAGAGTAAGAAGAAGGGAAAAGCTGAGGTATTTCTCCCCACCTCTCTCAGTCTTGGGGAGGGCAGGGTGAGGGAGCTGTGGTTTCAGTAGCTACAGTGTCTCCTTTGGGTGGCCCCAGTTCCTGGTCTAGGTAGTACCATCTCCCCTCTTTATAGTGCTAGCCCTCCGGGAGGACATGCCTTTCCTGAGTTGCTAATCTCAGGTTTGCTTGCCTCAATTCCCCTTAGTCACTCTTTCAGCTCTTCCAACAACTTTGTTTCTAATTCTCTAAATTAGATTTCCTCTTTAGAATCATCTGGCCTTCCTCTTGTTTTCCTGGCCAGACCGCTGATATTGTCTCTGTTTCCTTGTCTATAAAATGGAGGTTCAGAACTTCCCTGGTGGTCCAGGGGCTAAGATTCCGTGCTCCCCATGCAGGGGGCCTGGGTTTGATCCCTGGTCTGGGAACTAGATCCCACACGCCACAACTAAGAGCCCACATGCTGCAACTAAGACCTGGCACAGCCAAAAAACTAACTAAATAAATATTTTTTTAAAAGAAGGAGATTCATCCAGTCATTCAACAAATAGGTATCTAGTAGGTTCCTTGTGACTGCAAAACTGTGCTAAGTGTTGGGAATATCACAGGAAAGAAAACAGATTAAAAGACATGAAAATCCAGGCGTTGCCTACTCCTCACGTCTCTGTAATGATCAGACGAGATGTTTGCATAAATGTCACCTGCTGCCTGGGTCTCAGGAATTGCCAGCATTAGGCAAACGCTATTTGGACTAGAGCCTGTTTTCTGAATCTAAGTATTCCGGTCCTAGGGCCTTTACCCACTTCCCCTTTCTCCCTCCAATCCTGACAGAGAAAGATTTAGGACAAATAAAACAAAGACTTAATTTACACCATGGGGAGTCAACTTAAGGCACTCATTATCCCGTGTGGTGGTACAGTGTTAAGCTATAAATAGGTCTTTTAAGATCAGGTTTAGCTAAACCCATAGATGGCAGTGACACGGAAAGAGAAGGTAGAGACGCGCCCCAGAGCACCCACCTGCTGACTGCCTGCTCCGAGCTCTGCTACCCTCCTGGGGCACCTAGCACAGTGGAGGGAGCACTGGACTGGGCCGGGAGTCAGGAAACGAGGGTTTCAATCCCAGCTCTACCGACCATCAAGCACATGACCTTGGACTAGTCATTTCACTGCTCCTGAGCCTCCGTTTCCTCATCTGTAACCTGGGACTATTGAGAGTACCTAGGATCTCTGGTTGTTGTAATGAATACAGTTTAAAAATGCATATGAAGCACCTGGTACTTGGTAAGTGCTCAGTAAACATTTGCTAGTATGATTATTATTTGCTGCAGGAGATCTGGCCTAGACTCCCAGCCCTTTCCATTAGAACCAGAAAACTTGCTGTGTGCTTTTGAGCAAGTAATTTTCTCTCTCTGGGCTTCAGTTTCTTCATCTGTAAAACGGGAAAAAATAGTAACCAAACTGCCTGGCTCAGGAAAAGAGAGTTAAAGGATAAACTAAGAACCAGGTAGGGAATTCCCTGGTGGTCCAGTGGTTAGGACTCCATGCTTCCACTGCAGAGGGCATGGGTTCAATCCCTGGTCGGGAATCTAAGATTTTGCAAGCTATGTGGTGAGGCCAAAAAAACCAAAAAAAACAAACAAAAAAAACCCCACAAAAAACCCCAAATATATGTATATATATATATTTATATATATATAAATACATATTTATATATATATATAAACCAGGTAGTACTATTATTATAACTACACGAGAAACAGTACAGAAATAGTACAGCAATCAAAAAGTGCGGAGGGGGCTTCCCTGGTGGCGCAGTGGTTGAGAGTCCACCTGCCGATGCAGGGGACACGGGTTCGTGCCCTGGTCTGGGAAGATCCCACATGCTGCGGAGCAGCTGGGCCTGTGAGCCATGGCTGCTGAGCCTGCGCATCCGGAGCCTGTGCTCTGCAACGGGAGAGGCCACAACAGCGAGAGGCCCACGTACCACAAAAAAAAAAAAAAAAAAGTGCGGAGGTTATGGGAGTTCCCTGGTGGTCCAGTAGATAGGACTCAGCACTTTCACTCCTGGGCCCCAGGTTGGATCCCCTGACTGGGGAAGTGAGATCCCAAAACCTGCTCGGTGCTGCAAAAAAAAAAAAAAAAAAAAGTGCAGAGGTTAGAGCCAGATTGCCTGATTTTCAATCCCAGCTCCACCCTTACTTAGATTCGTTTACTATCCTATGCCTGTTTTCTCATATTTAAAATGGAAATAATGATGGCGACTACCTCATAGAGTAGTTGTGAGGATAAAATAATGTAGGTAAAGTGCTTAGTACAGTCACAGGCACAGAATATCTTTTTTTTGAATTTTTGAATTTTACTTATTTTTTATACAGCAGGTTCTTATTAGTTATCCATTTTATACATATTAGTGTATACATGTCAATCCCAATCTCCCAATTCATCCCACCACCACCCTCCCCGCCACTTTCCCCCCTTGGTGTCCATAGGTTTGTTCTCTACATCTGTGTCTCTATTTCTGGCACAGAATACCTTAAGTATTATGATTCCTATGCATACTTCACATGGTACCTAAATTGCTTGAGGCTTTAGAATCAGAGAGACCTGCCTCCATATGCCAGCTCTATTCTTTAGGCTCTGTGACCTTGGACAAGTCACTTCCCCTCTCTGAGTTTCAGCTTCCTCCTCTCTACATTGAAATCCCTGATACTATAACAACCCCTGATTCCTTAAGGAACCCCTTTGCTTTCCCTGATGCAGCAAAGCACATGTGCAGTGCCTGGCATGTGGTACATGTGGTAGGTGCTCATGGAAAATGCCTTCCCTCTTCTTTTCCTCCTGGCTCCTCTCCTCAGCATTTTTCTCAATGCTCTACTTGAATGTCCTTCTGACCCAGAGCCCCTTCACTGCTTCTAGAAATCTCCCCATCAAAGCTGAGGCCAGAACTACACACGGCATGCTCTGGTGGGAAGAACCCTTGATTGGCAGTCAGAAAACCAGGTTGGCTTCCTTCTCTTTGTAATGGAAGAATTCTGATATATTGTTTCAAGGAGTCATGACCTCAGGCCATGAGCTTTCCCTCTCTGGTCTTGAGCTCCATGACGAGGCTATTACCTTCTGTATCACGATATTTTGCAATCTTGTGATTTGGTGGCAAAGGCCAAGGTTCAGATTAAGCCTTAGTTGGGCTGGGGATGGGATTGGGTGGTGTGCAGCTACTCCTGAGCACCCTGACATCCTTGAGGGAGGTGACTTGTTTGGAGGCAGGCTACATCCTACTCCCATGGAATGGGGGTTGGAGGTGGCTCTGTAGGGCTGAGGAATCAAGTTTACGCTGGAAAACTGCCTGGTGGGTACAAAACCAACCTGCTGTCATGCCCTTGTTTACCCAGCTTTCCAGGGCTGCTCGGCGGCCTGGTCCTGCTGAATGGGGGTGAGGGGGAACGAAGAGGCATAGCCAATCCAGAGACCTCATGCTCTATTCCCCCTAAAAACCTGCTCCTAGGAAAGGAGCAGGGAAACCCCCTCATACTCAGGTACAACAAATCATAACAGCTCAAAGCACCCTATCTTTTAAAATAGGTTTTCTTTGCAGGATTTTTTTTAGATTCTCCCCGCCCTCCCCACCCCACCCCGCCCCCCGCCAAATTTGTATTTTTCAATCGACGAAAACAACTTATGCAACAAAGAGACTTCAGGACAAACCGGGGCGCCAGGTTCCTGCGCAAAATGCTAAAAAGGCTTAAGCAGAGGGTGTTGCCAAAAGTGGCATTTCGGGCATCAGAAGGACGGTCATACCTTTCTGAAAGACTGCAGGCCTTTAATACATCTACACTGAGCAGAGGAAGTCTATGGAGAATGCCTTGACTTCCCAGCTCTATTATGTAACAAATACGTGTACAGAGCTCAGTAAGGGCCCTGTACTGACGCTTCTCCATTTCCCCAACTCCAGCCATCGGGGCTTGCTTTCCAAGTCCTTTTACTTGATGTGACGTTGGACCAGCCACTTCCCATCTCGGGGGCTCAGTTTCCCCATCGGTAAAACAAGGACTATATGCTCCCCTCTTCCCAGGACACGTCAAACCTAATCGGGAAGGATTTGATTGGGTTCGATGAGAGCGTAAAATAATCGGTTGAAAGCCAGGCGAAAAGACCGATAACGTTTACTCCTCTCCCACCAAGCCAAAACATCCCAGTTTCACGCTTTTCTGAGCTGTTCCGGGAAGGGCGTGGTCAGGCCACTGGGAGCCACGCCCCCGGACGTGGGGCCAGCCTTAGCCGCGCCCAGCCCTGCGGCCCAGGGAAGGGACCCAGCAGTGACGTCACGTAGCCACTCCTATGTATTCCTCCGCCGGAGAGAAAGTAGCTCTCAACCCATAGAGGACTCCGTCACCCATACTAGGAGACATGTAAAATCCTACATTCTCTGAGAACTCTATTATGGTTTTGAGACCTCGGGGCCACCTTCCGGCACACTGGAAGCCTGTCTTTCTCCGGGCCGGCGTAGGAAGTAGTCCCGGCCTACGGAAGGCCGATGGGTCCCTCCGCAGCGGGGGAAAGAGGATGGCGACTTCGTCGATGCCGGAGTCGGAGAGAAACGCGGCTACGAAAGCGTCAGGTGAGCGTCGGGTGGAGTCAGGTCGCCCCACTGCACCCTGCCGTGAAGTGGGGCCACACTGCGGGGATACCCGGTGGAGAGGTCCCGGGCCGGCGGGGCTGTCCGAACAGGGCCCCGGGGTCCCAGGCCCTTTAGTCGCTCTCGCACTTGCCTGAGCGGAAACCCGGAGCCGCCACAAGATGGCGTCGGGCCTGGAGCGCAGGCAGCGCCGGGGACAGCCCCGAGTCTCCAGGCCCCGGGACCGTCGCTGTCAGCCCCCTCCGCACGGGAACCAGGGGAGGGGGGGAGCGAGCCGCTGACCCAGGGGGCTTGCGGGCTGTACCACCGACTCTGCACCCGGGGGGACTCGGGGGACCGAAGGGCTGAGCCACTGAGCCCGGCCGCGGCCCGTAGAGTGAACCACTCTGCGGGAATCATGGAGGGGAGGAGCAAAGGGTCAAGATTACCCGCCACTGACCACCCTCCGGGGATGGGGGAAGGACCCGAGACTGGGAGGCAAGGCTTCCTGGTCCTGTTTTCTCGAAGCTCCCCTCGCAATACACTAGAAAGCCCCGCCCCGTCGGCTACTCAGTGTTTGCATCTGCGAAATGGGCATATGGGCGCAGCTGCGTGCGCCGCGGGGCCCCGAGATGAAGCCCACCTGTTCCAGCCCCCGTCACCTCTTCTCGCAGAGTAAAGGCCCCGGACCCTGGGCCCCCCTATCAGGCCGCCCCCCGAGCCGATGGAGGAGAACGAGGTGGAGAGCAGTAGCGACACGGCCCCTGGTCCTGGCCGGCCCGAGGAGCCCTCTGAGAGCGGCTTGGGTGTGGGCACCTCGGAAGCCGTGTCGGCCGACAGCAGCGACGCCGCGGCCGCTTCGGGGCCAGCCGAGGCCGACGACTCTGGCGTGGGGCAGAGTTCGGACCGCGGCACCAGCTCTCTGGTATGGACATTGCTTGCCGGCGTGGGTGGTGGCAGGGACCGCAGGCAGCAGTGCCTGGCGGCCAAGGGGAAGAAGCCAGCAAGGCTTGCTTATAGCTAATATTTGATTATGGTTTACTGTGAGCCGGGCACCATGCCAGGCCCTTTGCGTGGATTTTCTCATTTAAGTCTCATACCTTGTAAAGCACATACCACTGTTTTCCAAATCTCACAGAGGAGCAAACTGAGACACAGTGCCAGCATTCAAATCTAGGCTGTGGGCTGACCCACTGCACTACCCACTGTCCTCACTCTTTGGGATGCAGGTGACCTGGTTCAAGTCTTGGCTGTACCACTGATTCACTGGGACACCTCTTTGAACCTCGGTCGTCAATCTTTAAAACGGAGCAGAAATACCTACTCCTGAGGGTGCTCTGTTGTGAGCAACCACCAGACATTTTCTTGGAAACGCTTTGTAAAATAGTCTCCTGGCTCTGCCGCCTCCTGGCTCTGTGATCTTAGATAAGCCACCCAAACTTTTAGCTGTCAGTTTTCTCATCTATAGAATGGGAATAATAAATATACTTGCCTCAATAGGTTTTTCTCTTTTTTTTTTTGAGAACTAAATGAATTAATATATGCAAAGCAATTAACACAGGGCTCAGCACATGGTAAGCAGCCAATAAGTATCAGCCATACCGTTGTCATTGTCTGCAAGATAGTGATCATTTTCAGGACATCACATTATAGAGGTGCACAACAGTAGCCCCCACTTTGGGGTCCAGGGGTTTTATTAATTCAGCAGAGGTGGGCTTAGCATGTGCCCAGCTTGTGCTGGACCCAGGGGATACAGCAGGAGACGAGAGATGCGGTCCTGGCCCTTATGGAGTCTGACCTGGGAGACCTAACATTGCAGAGTGAACCATAATGTGATGGCGGGACACAGGCGACCATAGCACTGAGGATGGAGAGGTCCTAACTTGGCTTTGTGGGTCAGGGTCATCTTCCCAGGAAAGGTACCAGGTGAATGGCAGTAAGAAGGCTGAGTAGGAGTTAGCCACGGTGTGATGCTAGGAAGCATTTCAGGCAGAGGGAGCAGCTTATTTGAAAGCCTGACGAGAATAGCCTCACCTGGCTGTTGTGTGAGGTGTGGGAAACATGGGGCCTTGTACCTGCCCAGAGCCAGGGACCCTGGCGCTTGTTCTTGGGGGAGCTCTGTGACTAGAGGGTTTCTCTCACTGGTCCTCAATGGGGGTGAGGTTGTGGGTGGCTCCACCTACCACGTCCTTGGGCCAGGGTGGGGGCAGCCTGCCCTGCCCCATCCCTGGCTCCTAAACTCCCCTGTTTCCCGTCCCCCAGGAGGAGGTATCCGAGAGCAGCTCCAGCACAGAACCCCTGCCCCATGGCTACCTCCCTGATTCATCTTCTGTTTCCCACGGGCCAGTGGCAGGGGTGACAGGCGGCCCCCCAGCCCTGGTGCACTCCAGCGCACTCCCAGACCCCAACATGCTGGTGTCCGACTGCATGGCTTCTTCCTCAGACCTCGGCTCAGCCATTGACAAGATCATCGAGTCCACCATCGGGCCCGACCTCATCCAGAGTGAGTCAGGCCACAGGGGGCAAGAGTTGCCCCATAAGGGTTTCCCTGCAGAAGCAGCTGTGCAGACTCAGGCAGATAACCTTACCACTCTGAGTTTGTAACATGGAAACAGTAACCCCGTCTCATAGTGGTAAACGATGTGGGGATTTTTTTTTTTTTTTTTTTCGGTACGCAGGCCTCTCACTGCTGTGGCCTCTCCCATTGTGGAGCACAGGCTCCGGACGTGCAGGCTCGGCGGCCGTGGCTCACGGGCCCAGCCGCTCCGCGGCATGTGGGATCCTCCCAGACCGGGGAACAAACCCGTGTCCCCTGCATCAGCAGGCGGACTGCCAACCACTGCACCACCAGGGAAGCCCCAATGTGGGGATTTAATGAGATAGTACAGTATAGTTCCTGGCATATGATAAGCACTCAATAAATATAGAAACAGTGACACCTAACTTTGTACTGGAGTCTCTTCTAAATACTTTACCTGCAGTAGTTCATCAATCCTCTTGGTAACCCCAAAAGGTAGATGCTGTTATTCTCACAGTCTGGATGAGAAAGCCAAGGCACAGAGGACGTAAACTAATGTACCCGCTGTCATCAGCAAGTGTTGGGGCGTGAGCTCAGACAGTGACTCCAGAGCGGGTGCTCGTGATTTACCAAACTACTTTCTATTAATAATGATCCGTGTAAGGGTTGTAGCACCTGGAAAAGCCCTGGGATGGCCTGAAAAGCCAGTCCTCCTTTAATGGTTAAAGGTGGGCAGCTGTGGACTGGCTGCTGGGCCAGCGTGTCACACACAGCAGACCTCTCAACAGCCCTGCCCTGGACGGGAAGTGGGCAATGGGGCAGCGGACTCACAGTCTCACGGGTGAGTCAGAATGAGTGTGGGCAGTGACAGTTGTCATTATCATCTGTGCATCCCCTCCTCACACCTCTGCCCAGGCTGCATCACCGTGACCAGTGCTGAGGGCGGTGGGTCCGAGACCACACGGTACCTGATCCTGCAGGGACCAGATGATGGTAAGACTCCAGGCGCCAGACCCAGGGAACCCTGCTGTGGGCGGGGGAGTAGGACAGGGAGGCTCTGCTGTACACTCACTGTGTGATCTTGGCAGCTTCTCCACTGCCTTGGGCCTCTCAGTTCCTCCACTGTTACTCTGCTGAGGAGTGGGGTTCTTGGATCCCTGGGCCTGCCTGGGAGGGGCAGCTGTAGCTCGTGGCCAGCCTCCCCCTCCACTTCCTCCCCTCTGATTCCCTCACCTTCCCAGGGGCCCCCATGGCATCACCGATGTCCAGTTCCACCCTGGCCCACAGCCTGGCAGCCATCGAAGCTCTAGCCGATGGCCCCACGTCCACATCCACGTGCCTGGAGCCCCCTGAGGAGGTACAGGGTGGACCCAGCTCCCCAGCGCAGCCATGCCTGGGTTCTGGCGCCGAGGAGCCAGACCTGCAGAGCCTGGAGGCCATGATGGAGGTGGTGGTGGTGCAGCAGTTCAAGTGCAAGATGTGCCAGTACCGGAGCAGCGCCAAGGCCACACTGTTGCGCCACATGCGGGAGCGGCACTTCTGCCCAGGTGCGTTGACGGTGGCCTGCCTGGCCGCCTCCACAGGTGGGGCTGGGGTGCCAAGAGTCAGATGCAGCAAGCTTGTTGTACCGCTAGCAGCCGCCGCCACCGGAAAAAAGGGACGTCTGCGGAAGTGGGGTGCCTCTGCCAGGACCCAGGAGGAAGAGGGCCCAGAGGAGGAGGACGATGATGACATCATAGATGCCGGCGCCATCGATGACCTGGAAGGTAGGCTACCGTGGCTTTCGGTCCTGTCACCCACACCCACATCTGCAAATACGGAGCTCCCCCTGGCCTGTAGGGAGGGCCAGGGACGAGGAACTGGCGCACACGCAGCCACGAGTGCCTCCAGCATAAGATAGAGGAGTTGGAGCTCTGGGACCAGGAGCTCTATGTGCAGCTGTACGGGCCACGTGCTGAAAAATAGTACTGTGTCCAAGAGGGTCACGTTCACATTTGTCTAGCAGAAACAGAATGGAAGCCACGTGTGTTTTTTGTTGTCATATTAAAAGTAAAATGAAAAAGATGAAGTTAAGTTCAGTCATATATTTTATTGACCCATTATGTCTAAAGTATTATTTCAGTATGCAATGATTATAAAGAGTTATTAGTAAGCTTTACGTTCTTTTTCTCATACTAATTTTTAGAAATCTGTTGTGTTTTATACTTATGTCTCCAGTTAGTCGAGGCATATTTCAAGTGCTCAGTAGCCACATATGGCTAGTGAGGGAGCTACTGGCTCCCTCAATGGATAGCATAGTCCTGCTTTGTAGACTGGAGTGACTAGACAGCTGTTTTCTAACAATGGCCGTAAAGCGTATTGAGGAAGGAGTGCTTTTTTCTGATTCACATAAAGGTGCCATCTGAGCTAGTGGTAGGTGTTAGGAAAGGTACAGAGAAAGGACTGCAGGGGCCAGAGAGTGGCGCTCACAGTTAGCCAGGGGGACATCAGGAGGGCTTCCCGGAGGAGGCACTACTGGTGGGTTTGAAGGGAGGAACAGGCAGGGAGGGATAGGGAAGTGGGCCTCTTTCCAGGGAAGCTGGCAAGGGGTCAGGACTGAAAGGTCAAGGCTGATGCCCCCCTTCTTTTGCTGTCCCCACAGAGGACAGCGACTATAACCCTGCTGAGGATGAGCCCCGGGGCCGGCAGCTACGGCCCCAGCGCCCCACTCCCAGTACACCGAGACCCCGCAGGAGACCTGGCCGGCCCCGGAAGCTGCCTCGCCTGGAGACCTCGGATCTCCTGGATGGTGAGACTTACTTGTGGGTGGGGCTGTGCGGTGGGGCCCAGGGGTGGCCTCGTTCCCCGCTTGCTTCCATGGAGCCCTTGCAGACATGCTTGCAGAGTAGCATGTCTCAATCCCACCGGGGTGACCTGCAGGCCTCCTCGTAAAGGGGAAAGCTCTCCCATACCAAGCTTGAGAGTTAGCTTTCTGAAACGGCTTTTCCGTGGTAAGCTGTCGCAGCACAGAAGTTTGAGTATTTGTAACTGAACTAATAAGTTTTAAGAATTATTACTAAAATGAGAATAAGTCTGAGGTCTGAGACTATGTTGGAGGAGCACGGACTTGGAGCATTACAAGCCGGGGACAGGAAAGACCCGCCGTGGGCATGAATGCCGGCTCTGCCACCTACCAGCTGTGACCTGGAGCATGTTACTTTGCCTCTTGAATCTCCCATTCCCTTATTAGGAATGGAGGTGATAGCACCCGCCTCTTAGGATTGTTTTTTGAGGCTTAAATAGACAGGGAAAAAATACATGGTAGCTGTTTTTGTACATGCAGTTGTGGGTGTTGTATTTTTTTAGTCTTATTTTTCAAATAACTTTTTACTGAGGTATATGTGTTGAAAAGCACATGTATGCTAAGTGAATCAGCTTAGTGAATTCACAGCTCAGTGAATTTTCACAAGGTGAACACACCTGAATAACCTGGCACCCCATTAAGAAACAAAATGGCATATAATTTTGAATTTTTAAAACATTACATTGAAATGCTGTTAGTGTTTTTGAATAGGTAACACATTCAGATGTTCAGACGTCAGAGGCTTTGCGAGTGTGTGCGGTGATGTCTCTTCCCTTCCTCCCGTCTGCCCTCCAACTACACAGCCTCCGTTGGGAAAACCAGTGTTTAAGTGTTGCTGTTGCTCCCCAGACTTTAGAACGTTCCCATGAGGTCACTAGAGCAACAATTATATCCATTTGATAGACGGGGAAAATGAGACTCAGAGAGGGGAGTGGCTTTGCCTGAGAACACACAGCAAGTCGATGACAGCTTAGCCTACCCGCAGGTCTCCTGGCCGCAAGGTCCCAGCTCTCCCAGTGCTGCTCCAGACTGTCCCATTTAAGTCGTGCTGTGCTAACAGCCCGTCAGCTGCAGGAGGAACCGTATGTCCACGCTGCCCTCTAACCACGGGCTGCCTGCGTCTGTCCCGTGACCTGACGGGCCTATCAGTGGTCCGTGACGGTGTGTGTGGGGGAGGATATTTTGGCTGGCCTCTGGCACAGCTGTCCACATCTGTCCTGGTGTGTCCATGGCAGGTGTGGAAGGAGAGCCTCTGGTCAGCTCCCAGACTGGACAGAGCCCTCTGGAGCCACAAGACCCCGAGGCACCCAGCTCCTCAGGCCCGGGACGCCTGGTGGCCCTGGGCAAGGCCAACCGGCCCCCTGTGGAACCCGGCATGAGCCAGTCAGATGTGGAGAACGCAGCACCGTCCTGCCAGGACGAGCCCGACGCCCCGCCCCGCCGCCGTGGGCGACCCTCCAGGCGCTTCCTCGGCAAGAAATACCGCAAGTACGGCGGCAAGCGGAGATGAGGGCTGGGGGCAGGGGGAAGTGGCCAGGCCCCTGGCCCAGCCAGACCTCTCCCCAACACCCTCCTGGCAGGTACTATTACAAGTCGCCCAAACCCCTCCTGCGGCCCTTCTTGTGCCGCATCTGCGGTTCCCGCTTCCTGTCCCACGAGGACCTGCGCTTCCACGTCAACTCCCACGAGGCTGGCAACCCCCAGCTCTTCAAGTGCCTGCAGTGCAGCTACCGCTCCCGCCGCTGGTCCTCGCTCAAGGTGTGGCCGAGGGAAGCGGAAGCGGAGGCGCGGGAGGGCAGGGGGAGAAGGGACGCTGGATGGGAGAAGGCCCCAGGGGGAGTGGAGATCACCGCACCCGCGGTCACCCTCCTGCCCCGTGTCGTTGCGCGTCTGGGCCGAGGGCACACTGTGGTAGGCCTCACACTGCATGGTGGCGTCACATCGTCTTAGACTTGCCTCACAACCACCACAGCGGGCAGATGGCAGTGCCACTGCTTTAATCGAATTCAGTGTGTTAGAAAGTCTCCCAGCTGGTGGCGGGAACGTGTCTCAAGAAAGGGGTTCCTTTTTATCATCTCACGTAGCCCAACAAGGTCATAGGTGTTGAGAGCCCCATTTTACTGACGCAGGAAACTGCAGCTTGGCTTGGCCAAAGTGAGGCAGAGCTGCCCACGGGTGGAGGTCGGGGGTAGCTTGAGCACAGATGGCCAGAGCCCCTGTGCTTTGTGCGCACAGTGCTTCCTCCCTCAGACCCGGACCTAGAAGTTGTTCTCTGGACCCCTGCGGTAGGGGTGGGGAGCGGGGGTTGTTCCAGGGTGCAGTGGGGAGGGGGCGCCTCTACGGCTGTAGGCACAGGGCGGGTGGGCAGGAAGGGAAGCTACACCCCAGCCCCCTGTCCTTCTGCCTCTCTCCCAGGAGCACATGTTCAACCACGTGGGCAGTAAGCCCTACAAGTGTGACGAATGCAGCTACACCAGTGTCTACCGGAAGGACGTCATCCGGCACGCGGCCGTGCATAGCCGGGACCGGTCAGTGGGGGTGGGGAAGTGGAGGCCCAGGGTAACCATGGATTCCCCCTTACTGAGCCCCTGCTCGGGGCCAGCCCCCTTTGCAGCACAGTACAGATGGGGGAAAGGCAGGGCGATTCATCCCAGATCACTTGGCTCAGAACAGGGCAGTGTCAGGGTCTAGAGGTCCCTTATTTGGTCTCTTTCCTGCTTCGAGCTTTGTAAATTGGGGACAGTCACTATTGAGGTGATTAAAGGAAATCGTGTACCTAAAGGGTCTCAGAAAATGATCTGAAGGTCTTCCAGGCTCCACATCCATACTCCATCTCTCACGGCACTGATAGGGCAGACGTAGGACAAGTGGGTGGAAAAACAAAGATCCTCAAGGGCCTAGTGACTGTTCACTGAAGTATCACAGTGCGGCTTGCAGGCTCTTAGTTCCCCGACCAGAAGTTGAGCCCCGGGCCCCGGCAGTGGAAGCGCTGAGTGCTAACCACTGGACAGCCAGGGAATTCCCGCTTTTAGGTGTTTCTTTAAAAAAAAATAAAAAGGGAGGGGGAGTTCTATGTCCACATAAGATTAGGGACACCAGGTTGAAAACCTGGTTCAACAGCTCTTTTCCCTGCAGAGCTTCTCAGAGCCTTTAAAATGCAAATGCATTTTGTGACAGAGAGAGAGAGGGAGAGAGGGAGAGAGAGAGAGAGGGAGAGAGGGAGAGAGGGAGGGAGGGAGGGGGGGAGAGGGGGAGAATGCACTGTGCCTAAAGTTAGTTGACTGCAAAACTTTATTTACAGCACACCTCTTGGCATTTTCCCCAGCGAACTCCCATTGGGGGAATACTGTTCTAAGAGAAAGGGGCTTGGGTTGGGGCTGAGGACAGGGCCGAGGATGGGTCTGGTCAGCGGGGGAGGGTCTGGGGTGGGCTTGGGGACAAGATGGTCTGACTGCTGTGCCTTTCTCCCCCAGGAAGAAGAGGCCAGACCCGGTGAGTCTGGGGCCCCAGGCCGGGAAGGGAGCCTGCTTGAGGGCGGCTGGGGGGTTGGTGGGGGAGGAGGCATGGTCTCACCCTCTCTCCTCCCCTTTTCTCTCCACCCGGCCCCTTCTGTCCCTTCCCAGACCCCGAAGCTGAGCTCCTTCCCCTGCCCTGTGTGTGGCCGTGTCTACCCCATGCAGAAGAGACTCACGCAGCACATGAAGACTCACAGCACCGAGAAGCCCCACATGTGTGACAAGGTGGGTGGGGCTGGGGGCAGGGGGCCCGCCTGGGGGCTCCCTGGTCTGACCCGCCTCGCCACCCCCCGCAGTGTGGAAAGTCCTTTAAGAAGCGCTACACCTTCAAGATGCACCTGCTCACGCATATCCAGGCCGTCGCCAACCGCAGGTACATCCCCGAGGAGGCCCCTGGGGCTGCGGTTCCCCACCGCGCCCTGTCGCTGAGCTCTCCCCTCTCCCACCACCTCCAGGTTCAAGTGCGAGTTCTGCGAGTTCGTTTGTGAGGACAAGAAGGCGCTGCTGAACCACCAGCTTTCCCATGTCAGCGACAAGCCCTTCAAGTGCAGCTTTTGCCCCTACCGCACCTTCCGAGAGGACTTCCTGCTGTCCCACGTGGCCGTCAAGCACACAGGTCAGGCCAGCCACCCCCCAAAACACCGTAGCCCCCTGTCGGAGGCTCAGCTCTGTCCTCTTCATCCCCCTCGGCAGCCCCAGCCCTTCTACTGCAGGGAATCCCCCCTGGGACTATCACTCTAACCTCAGCTGAGTTTCCAACGCAGCCAGCTCTTCTCTGTGTGGCCCAGGGCCAGTTGCTGGCGCTCTCTGAACCTTTCTTAATTGTGAAAGGAGAGAATCAGAAGTACCAACCATGGGGTTGTTATAAACGTGAGTTCCATTTGTTCCCTGAGCCCTGTCTGTTCTGGGCACTGGGGCTTGAGAGGTCTTACATAGGCCCTGCCCTCGACAGAGGAAACCACTAAAGCAGCATCACATCTTGGCCCACAGAAGATGGACAGCAAAACTTAGTTCTTTCTCCTCCTCGGTGCCTAGCCCTCTGGCAGACACACTAGGGAAGAAGAGAGAAAGAGAGCTGGGGGGACACTTCGGGAGATGAGTCATAAGAGAAGTATGTGGTCACCTGACCTTGAAAATAGGCACTCGGAGGAAGGCTGTGAGCGCAGAGGGAGACCTGGCTCGTTTCTGTCCTGGCACACCAAATTGCACAGAGCATGGGTTTCCCTGAGCTTGGGAACACATCGCAGGGAGTGAATCAGTTGGAGACGTTCTTGGGGTCACAGAAGGCTTCCTAGAGGGGGTGGGCAAGCCCAAGCATCCCTACACATGTGCCTGCAGGGGCCAAGCCCTTTGCCTGTGAGTACTGCCACTTCAGCACGCGACACAAGAAGAACCTCCGCTTGCACGTACGGTGCCGACATGCAAGCAGCTTTGAGGAGTGGGGGCGGCGCCACCCCGAGGAGCCCCCTTCCCGCCGTCGCCCCTTCTTCTCTCTGCAACAGATTGAGGAGCTGAAGCAGCAGCATAGCGCAGCCCCTGGACCTCCGCCCAGCTCCCCAGGACCTCCTGAGGTAATGAGCTCAAACAGCAGACAAGGGGGTTAGGAGCGTTGGCTGCAATGCTGCTGTGATGCTGCCTCTCCCAGCCCTAGCATCCTCACTGGCACACTGAGTACAGCGAAATGACCCCTGCCTCTCTGGATTGTGGTGAAGAGCAGCTGAGGTCACAGATATGTCACCCTAATCTCAGAGTAGGGGTGGCTTTCCAGTGCTAGTAATAGAGCGTGGAAATATCAGTATCTTGACTATGGTGATAGTTTATTATTGTCTTCATGTAAAAGAAGTCCAGAGGTCAGCAACCCAGGGCTGATGTGGCAGCTCCTTGATCAGTCATCAGGAACCAAGCTTTCTCGATACTTTTTCCCAGCCGTCCTAGGCATGTGACTCCCGTTTTTGTGATTGACTTATGGTCCCATATAGCTGCAGGAGCTCCAGCCTTCCTAGCCACATCCCAGGCAAGAATCAGGAGGAAGGGATAGGGGAAGAGCAAAAATGATGCCCGCCATCTATCCGTCTTACCTTCCTCGTGAACTTTTACCAGAAGCTCCTGCTTAACTACAGGGCCACACTTCACCCAGCCGCAAGGGAGGCTGAGAAATATAGTCTTGTAGCTGAGTATGTTGCCTGCCCCCTCCCCTCCCCTCCCCAAAAGATGGACCACCACGATGTGCTGGTAGAACACAGAGGCTCTGGAGTCAGATAGTCATGTGTTCAAGTCCCAGTTCTGCTACTTACTGGCTGTGGGATCCTTAACCTTAGTCAGTTCATCTGTTGCGTAGAGCTGGTAAATATCTTGAAAATATCTTGAAGAGGGTGAAGATGAAACAAGCCAATAGCTGTAAAGTGTCTGGCACATAGGAGGTGCTTGGTGAATGCACTTGAATCTGAGCCTGCCCCCTGTCACACTTGGCCATATTCCCACCCCGCAGATCCCCCCAGAGGCAGCACCTCTCCAGTCACCCGAGACACCCCCGCTGCTGTGTTCTGACACCCTGGGTGGTGCTACCATCATCTACCAGCAAGGTGAGTTCTGGTGGGAGCAGGGGCAGGGCTCGTGCCGGTGGGGGCCGGAAGCTGGGGAAGAGGGCGTTGGGTGCCAGTTTTCCAGCCATTTCTAAGGCTCAGGTCCCACCCACCCAGGAGCTGAGGAGTCGACGGCCATGGCCACACAGACAGCCTTGGACCTGTTGCTGAACATGAGTGCTCGGCGGGAGCTGGGCAGCGCGGCCCTGCAGGTGAGCTCCTCCCCGGCCCGGCTTTACCCGTGGTGCCAGGTCTGCGCTGGACGCTGGGAGCGGAGGCTAGTGATGGAGCAGACGTGCCCTGCCCTCAGGGAGCTCCCAGTCAGTGGGAGACAGATCCACTGAAACCCAGTGGGCAGACGCAGAGGAGGGGGACCGCTGTGCCAGGGAGGCCCCGGGAGGGCAGAGGCTCTCCCACTCCGCTGTCCGGAGTCACCAGCGGTCTCCGCCATGCTGAGCAGTAAGCACTGCCCGTGCCCATGAGGCTGAACTAGCTTCCCATCTAGCCTAGCACCCTCATTCCACGCCACCTCCCACAGCCCAGAGGCTCCCAAGGCTTTCCTGAGCTCCGACCTCTCACATGCTCCGTGCACCTTAAGCCTAGCACATCTTCGCCCAGGTTCATCATCTTTACTTCTCCTTCCCCTCCCCCCGTGCCTCTCCAGATTCTCTAAGGCGGAGAGAGGTTTGTTAGCACCTCCCATCTCCCAGCCTCTTGAAAAGATGGAGACTGTGTTTGAGATGATGAATTCCAGCAGCTTGGAACAGTGACGTGCTGCTGGGGGACAGCGCTCTGTGGAGGGGAGCCTGCTGTTGGACCTGGAATCTTCAGAGGGTTTAGTTTGTGGCATCTGGGGGTGTGTAGAAATTCTACATTTTTAGATAGTTCAACGTATCAGGCTTTTATAGTTTTTGCCTGTGGTATCATTCTTAGGCCTCTTCACCTCAAGATTATATAAACATTCGTTTGTATTTTCTTCTTAGGGTTTCATTTTTTACACTTAAATTTTTACTCCACCTGGAATTCACTTTTGGTGTGTGCAGAAAGGTAGGGGACTAAGTTTACTTTTTTCCCAGAAGTTGTCCAGTGCAATAAATCGAATCCTCCCATTTTCCCCAGTGGTTCAAAGCATCCCCTTTATCGTGCACTGGATTCCCCCAGGTACAGGAGTCTGTTTCTAGACAAGTTCTGTTCTATTGCTCTGTTTGCCGTTCTCATGCCAGTATCATCCATTTTGGTTGGTTTGTTTTTCTGATTACAAAAACATAACGCTTGTGAAACCCAAAATGAGCGTTAAGAATTGTTCTCTTCAGAAGGTGAAAGTCCTTAAGGTTCCTCCCCTCCCCTCCGATTCCACTGTTAACAGGTTAATAAGCGTTTCTGCAGTTTTGTCCACGTGCTCACTAACACAGAGACCTCCTGATCCTTAAAAAATGAGATCACGCCATCCGCGCTCACAGGCAGCCTAGCTTTTCTTCCCTCTGCAGTGTGTGAGGCACAGCCTGGCCACACACACACGTCCAGTCCTTCCTGACGTCTCCACGTCATTCCGTCCTAGGGATGT
The DNA here is from genome assembly GCF_964374135.1 of Grampus griseus. NCBI lineage: Eukaryota > Metazoa > Chordata > Mammalia > Artiodactyla > Delphinidae > Grampus > Grampus griseus. Next base: position 74,156,270 of record NC_139008.1, on the reverse strand, counting down.
TCTGAAGCTTATTTCGTCAGGCCTTTACGCGTGGGTGGCTTCCTTGTCATTAACTCAAGGCAGTGCTTCAGTGCACATACATTTTCGGGTGCTCATAAACATGTTTTTTAGTTGGGGGAAAAAAAAGCCTCCTAGAAGTAAATAGAATCAGTGGGTCCCAAGGCGTGACACCTCATAAAAGCTATGTCAGTTACATGACCACCACTAGCGTGTGCTTCCTCACAGCCTCGCCAGCGCTGGGCATCAGTTTTTATAAATCTCTTCCATGTGATGGAAGTATATGTCAGGGTCTTAGTTTATAATTTTGTGATCACAAAAGGGATCGAGTTTCTTTCTTTATGTTCATAGACCATTTTATTTCTTCTCTGATGTATGTTTGTGCCCTGTATCTATTTTTCCATTAAATTATTAATCTCTTTTGTGTAACTTTGCAAGGGCTCTTTGTATGTGTGGGAACTCCACTTTTTATCTCTTATGTGAATTATTAAATACCATCTCCCCCCACGCCCCCAGCTTCTTTGTTTTCTGATCTCATTTTATGGTTTGTTTTTCTGTAGGTTTTAACATATTCTGTCATGATTAGGAAACTTCCCACCCCAAGGATTATAGGAATATCCATATTTTCTTTTAATATGTCTCAAGTTTTATTTGTTACATTTCAATCTTGAAAACATTTGAAGCAGGCTTTGGAGTAGAATGTGAGGTAGACTCTGACTATTGCATTTCTTTCTTACACGGTCTGCCACTTGTTCCTCTACTTCAGCATTTCTTATCCTTGGCGCTTTGGGCCAGATAACTCCTTGCTGAGGGGGCTGTCCTGCTCGTCTGGCATGTTTGGCAGCATCTCTGGCTTCTGCCCCCTAGGTGCCAACCAATTGTGGCAACCAAAAATGTCTCCAGACGTTGCCCAGTGCCCTTGGGGGGTGGTAACGCTCTAGCCTGTTCTCGTTAAGTCTCTTTCCAGTTGCCAGGAACACACAGTTGGGCTCGTGTGAATACGTGGTGGTGGCACTGGGTCCCGCCAGACCGTGGGTGAGCTTTGAGGCCCTGAGATAGAAAAGGGCCTTGAACGCCAGCTCCTTTGCCACTTGTGCCGTTGCAGGTGGCTGTGGTGAAGTCAGAGGACGTGGAAGCAGGGTTCGCATCCTCTGGTGGGCAGCCCTCCCCAGCAGGTGCCACTCCCCAAGTGGTAGCCCTCCACATGGCAGAGCCAGGGGGCAGCGTGGCCGCCGAGAGCCAGCTAGGCACCCCGGACCTACAGCAGATCACCCTGGCGCCTGGGCCATTTGGCGGGGCTGGCTACAGCGTCATCACGGCACCCACCATGGAGGAGGGCACATCGGCTCCTGGCACACCTTACAGGTGAGATCTGCTGCCTGCGAGACCTCCCCCTCCAGCCGTTTATAGGTGTGCTGGGGGGAGTCAGATGAGGACCCCGCCCACCCAAGCCTAGTTGGCAGGAGGTAAAACTCCTAATACACGTAAAACAATTGGGCTGTAGGGGTGTCGTGTCCCTTCAGGAGGTCAAGAGCCACTGAAGATGTGCCGGGCACGTGACATTCGTGACCTCCCTAAAGCATTCCCACGAGATGCATGTTTCCCTCTCTTTACAAATGAGGAGGGAGGCGAAGTAACCCACCTAAGGGCAGACAGGCTGTAGATCTGACCCTGGTCTCTGTGGTTCCAAAGCCCACGTCCTCCTTGTATGGGACGGTCCCTGAGGTCGTTTTAGGAACGAGCTCAGGCTCCTTAGCGACATTGGAGGCCCTGCAGCTGCACTTGGCTTTCTCTACACTGAGCACGTTTGGGGCAGAAACGTTTATGTTTCGCATGTTCGCTGAACCCCTGGGCAGTCTGAGGGAGCCCTGAATTCAAGTACCAGATTGTTCAGCTGGGATGGGAGTCAGAATCCCTGGGCCGGCACCTGGGCAGCCCAGTCTCTCAGCATCTGCCCTTTACCCTTGGCCTGTGGGTCCTTGCAGCCCTGCCTCCCCACTCGCCCTCTCCTCCTGCCCCACCTGGTCAGACTTGGGCTTGACCCCTGGAGCCCTTCACCTCGCCACCCCCCAGCATGCCCATCGAGGGGGCAGGGATGACCGCTTCTGAGAAGGACGATCTCTGGACACTTGGTCGCCATTTACGCAGAGGCAGCGGAGGTTCGGCTGGTAAAGGGAGGAGCCAGGGGTCAACCTGCGGCGGCAGTCACTCCTCAGTTGATGCCTTTCTTGGGGAAGGGGACTCCTGTGGCCCTCCATCCTCTCCTGGAACGCTGCCTTACCCCCCCTCCTCTGCCCACAGCGAGGAGCCCCCCGGGGAGGCAGCCCAGGCCGCGGTTGTGAGTGACACCTTGAAAGAAGCTGGTACCCACTTCATCATGGCCGCCGACGGGACCCAGCTGCACCACATCGAGGTGAGGCTGGGGGTAGCCACCTCTACTCTTCCCATTTCTTCCTGCCTCCCTCCGTCCCTCTAAGCCTCACGCTCCCCTGCCTGTCCACAGCTGACTGCACATGGCCCCATCTCCTTCCCAAGTCCAGACGCCCTGGCCTCTGGAGCCAAGTGGCCCTTGCTGCAGTGTGGGGGGCTGCCCAGAGACGGCCCTGAGCCCCCGTCTCCAGCCAGGACCCGCCGAGTGGGGGACCCCCAGGGCTCTGCCTCCCCACCTCCTGCTGCCAGCAAAGCCCTGGGCCTGGTAGTGCCCCCCTCGCCACCATCTGCAGCCACTGCGTCGTCAAAGAAGTTTTCCTGCAAGATCTGCGCTGAGGCCTTCCCCGGCCGAGCTGAGATGGAAAGTCACAAACGGGCCCACGCCGGGCCTAGTGCCTTCAAGTGCCCCGACTGCCCCTTCAGCGCTCGCCAGTGGCCCGAGGTCCGGGTAGGTGCCCCCGTCCCCCTGCTGGCACCCGTCTGTGTAACAAGCCTGGACTGAGTACCCCCCCAGGCCAGGTCCTCCGCTCCCTGCTGGGGTCAGAGATGACTCAGCAAGGCCCTAGCTCTCAGGGGGCTCAGTCTGGCGGGGAGGCACGCCAGGTGGTGACTAACACCCGACAGCGTCCCCAGTGTGAACTAAGTGCGCACAGCAGAGCACAGATGGGGAACGAGTCACGTGGACTTGGGGTGCTGGAGGGATGTCCCAGAGGTGATGGCTGAGCTGGGCCTGCAGGAGCAGAGGAGCGGTGGCGTGAGGCAGCTGGGGAGAGTCGAGTCGTCCAGAACACTGAGGGCACAGTGTCCCAGGGAGGTGCGGGGGTCGGTTCCGGGGACTCCGTCTGTTCACCCGAAAATCATCGGTTCTCAGATCCGAGCGCGTGCTGAATCCTCACAGTGGCTCAGTGAGGGGAGTGGGGCCCAGAACCCAGAGTGTCAGAGCTGGGGGCGACCTTCAGAGGCCCCTCTTTGAGCCTGTACGTCTCACAGGGGTGAGCTGAGTGTCAGCAGACACAGGGCTTTCCGAGCGGCCTCACGACCGAGCTCGTGGCTCTCGAACACCCAGCAGTGCCAGACCTTGGCCTGGCTGGTACTTCTCACCCAGCTCCTCCCACATCCACCGCGCCTGAGGTCAGGGTCCCTGGCTCCCCTGTCCGTGCGGAGCCATCTGTCCTCACCCAGCCGGTGCCCCGACTGCCCCATCTGCAGGCCCACATGGCGCAGCACTCAAGCCTGCGGCCCCACCAGTGCAACCAGTGCAGCTTCGCTTCCAAGAACAAGAAGGATCTGCGGCGCCACATGCTGACCCACACCAACGAGAAGCCCTTCGAGTGCCACCTCTGCGGGCAGCGGTGAGGCCGGGCGCAGGCGGGCAGGGGCTGCCAGGCACGCGTCGTGGGGCCGCCCCTGAGCCGCCTTCCTTCGCCCTCAGCTTCAACCGGAACGGGCACCTCAAGTTCCACATCCAGCGGCTGCACAGTCCCGATGGGAGGAAGGCGGCAACCCCGACCACGCGGGCCCCGGCCCAGACCAAGACCCCCACCCAGACCATCATCCTGAACAGTGACGACGAGACGCTGGCCACGCTGCACAGTGAGTGGCGCCTGGGGCCCCGGGATGGACAAAGGACTTGAGCCACTGCCCCAGAAGGCACCCTTGGACCAGGGCGGGGCCAGGGCGTCTCGGGTTCCCCTGGAGCCCCTGAACGAGCGTCCACCCCTCTCTGCCCAGCTGCACTCCAGTCCAGTCACGGGGTCCTGGGCCCAGAGCGGCTACAGCAGGCACTGGGCCAGGAACACATCATTGTGGCCCAGGAACAGACAGTGACCGATCAGGTGAGAGCCTGGGCTGGGGGCCCTGCTGGCAGGTCATGGGCAGGGGTGAGGGCACACAGAAATCTGAAGCTAGAGCTGACCTGGCCCTGACAGGAGGAAGCCACCTACATCCAAGAGATCACTACAGCAGACGGCCAGATGGTCCAGCACCTGGTGACATCTGATAACCAGGTGAGCTGCTGCCGCCACCTCAGCCCTGAGTGCCCGCCCTCCTCCCCCCAACCTCCAGGCCCCATTCCCAGGAAGGGGTTGGGGGAACGGTACTTTCCAAACTCCTCCTCCAGCTGCCATTGCTGACAGGGTGTCCCTGACCCCCCTGCTCTACCTTCCTCGCTGAGCTCCCAAGGAGCGGGGCCCCAGCACCTGCCTCTTCTCCCCCCTTCCTCAGGTACAGTACATCATCTCCCAGGACGGAGTCCAGCACCTGCTCCCCCAGGAATATGTCGTGGTCCCGGAGGGCCATCACATCCAGGTAGGCCAGGCCTGGGACGCAGGTGAGGAGTGAGAAGAGGGGTGTACATCCTCCTTGGAGAGTAACTGGATTGGCTCTCTCTCTCCAGGTACAGGAGGGCCAGATCACACACATCCAGTATGAACAAGGGGCGCCGTTCCTTCAGGAGTCCCAGGTAGGGCCCTTGGGGACCAGGTGGAGCCAGGGCCACAGGCAGGGGTCCTGGTAAGGCCACATCTCATTGCCTCTCTCCTCCAGATCCAGTATGTGCCGGTGTCCCCAGGCCAGCAGCTTGTCACACAGGCCCAGCTTGAGGCTGCAGCACACTCAGCTGTCACAGGTATGGGGCTGGACCCTGAGGGTCTTGGGGGCCTGGGGCCCAGGCCTAGTTCCTGGGCCTCAGGCTCACCATCCTTTCCCCTCCCCTGGCAGCGGTGGCCGATGCTGCCATGGCCCAAGCCCAAGGCCTATTCGGCACGGAGGAGGCAGTGCCTGAACACATCCAACAGCTGCAACATCAGGGCATCGAGTACGACGTCATCACCCTGACCGATGACTGAGCCCCAGGGGCCCAACAAAGACCATGGATATTGGGGCCAGCCCTGCTTGGGGTGGGGGGGCCCACTGGGACTCCCTCGCTGCTCCACCTAGGATCTCCAGATACTGAGCAGCCAGCATCCTATCACTCCTGGGGAGCCAGACCTGTGCTGCTGGGGTTAGGGGACAGCCGTGGGCCCCAGCCAGGACATGCTGCGGGCCCCAGCCTGCAGGCAGGCTTTGGGAGAGAGATTTATTTTTGTTTGGATGGACCCACTGGCCCCTCAGTCTCAATAAAGGGACCAGAGTCCAGCCTTGGCCAGCTCACTTTGTCCATGTGCTGCTACAGCCAGAACGAGGCAAGGATTTAGGAAGGAGGAGGAGCCCACCACGGCCCGCAAGGGTGGAAACGAGGTGGAAGCTGCCCAGCCCCGCAGTGCATCATCTTGGCCTGCCTCTGTAAGTACAGTGGCCCACCAGGGCAGACCCTCGGGGCAAAGGCCCGATACTGGGAGAGATGGCTAAGCTGGTGAAAGCCCCACTGAGCACCTTCAGACCCTGCCTCCTCCCCCTGCTCGGGGGAGCACTGGCTCCTTGCCTAGAGGTCCTCAGAGCACAGCCAGGTGCCTGCAGAGGCCACATGCCCCGACCAGGTGCCTCTGGACCTGCTCTTCCTCCTGACCCTTGACTGGAAAACACAGCTGGCTGCCCACTCACTGTGCTGGCTCCAGGGCCAGCAGGCATCTAGGTTTCTGCCTCAACACAGCTACCTGCCCTCTGCTCCCCAGAGGGATCAGTGAAGCTGATACCAGCTGTGGGAGTTTGGGGCTTGCAGATTATTGATGCAGGGAGGGCTCTGGACCCTTCAGACCTCCTGGACGTAGGCGGAGGCCACCAGGGACCCAGGTGTGGGGACGACAGGATGAGAAGTTAGTAAGATACCGGAGCCCTCGGTTGGGTGTGCGGGCCCAGGGCTCATGAGAAGGTGAGCCTGGATGTAGCGGACTGTGGTCCCAGAAGTCGCTCCAGGTTCCTCAGCCTTCTCTGCCCTCAAGACCCTCACACATTCTTGAGGGGGGGAGGTGGTTCTGTATTTCCTTTTACAAATGAAACAAGGTGGCAACACGATGGGGGCCAGGAAGGAAGGGAAGGCGTGGGGCCTATTTACAGGGGACTTGGAGTGAGTTTGAGGTGGGAGGTTGGGGGGATGCGGGCAGGGAGGGGAAGCCCTGACAGAGCTGTAATCTTCCTATGTCATTGGCAGTCTGGGTCCTGCTGCCACCCCAGAAGGAGGGTCCTGGGATCCACTCAGCCCCAGGAGGCCTGAGCGCCAGCAGTCCAGACCAGCACCCTGGGGCTCCTCCTCCCCGCAGGATGTGTTAAGTGGAGTGAGGCTCCCGGCTGGGGCCCTGCTCGCGGCCTGAGTCCCTGTCCTTGGCCTCCGAGGAGGACGACGAGGAGCCGACAGAGCCATGGCTGCGGCCCGACTGCCGGTAGGCGGCGCTCAACTCCTGCAGCCGCTCAGGCGTTGGCCCCCACTTGGCAAATCCAGGGTCGTTCTGTAGGAAGAGCACGGCCGTGCTGTGGACAGCCTTGTAGTGCATTTCCTCCCTGCGGGCAGAGGCAGCGGCTCAGGGAGGGGCCCGGCCCGGCCTGGTCAGCCCTGCCCAGCAGCCCAGCCCCCCTGCCCCGCCCGCCCAGCACCCACTTCTTGCAGACATGCTGGGAGCCGCTGCGGTACTCGTGCTCGAAGGCGGGCAGGACCAGCTGGTGGCGCTTGAAGCGGCTCTGCTCCATGCGGGTGAGCGCTGGGGTCGGGGGTTCCCGCCACTCGGGGATGAACACGATGAAGGACAGGGGCTCTGGCGAGCTCTCGAGCAGTTTCTGTGGGAGGGGCCCACGGTGGCCATCAGGGCCTGGCCCTCCAGCAGCCGGCCATCTTGCTCGCCGCCCCCCACCCGTGGCGACACACCCACCTCAAAGTGAGAGACCATGGCATCCATGAGCTCCTCGCAGAAGGGAGGGTTGGCCTCGAAGGAACCACTCAGCGGGGAGAAGTCCAGGCAGGGCCTGGGGACAGAGGCGAGCATTTCAGGTCCCAGGACCCAGTCCCTCCACCAAACACAGGCGCTGCCCCCACGTGTAGGCAGCCACGTTGGAGAGATGGCTCTGGGCAGGCCAGAGGCCACGAGTCACCCTAATTCTGGGATAAGGCGTGGCCATCTCTGTTGAATGGATGAGGACACAGAGGCTCAGGCTTGGTGACCCAAGTTCACTGAACTGGTTAGTGGAGGAGCTGGAGCCCCAGTCCAGTTCTGATCCCAGTGCCACCACAGCACGAGCCACACCCAGGAATCCCCTGCTGCTGAGCTTGCCCTCTTGCTAGCCGGGCGGCAGCTGCCTCTCTCATCCATCCGCACCCCCAGGCCCCCGCCACACCTCTCACTCCCCGGAACCAGGCGCTGCTGCTCCACACCTGGGCTAATTCTCTTGAGAGCACAGGCTGGGTGAGGGCGTGGCACAGGCTCCCAGACACTGAGCCACATGTCCCAGGTCACACAGCTGGGGGGGTGGGGGCGGGGCAGGGATTCCACCCCAGACTGCCCAGCTCCAAAGCCCTCAAGCCTCGGGGAGCAGCTGACCCAGGTGGGCTCTGTGCTCTGGAGGATGGCTGCCTGGGCAAGCGGGAACCCACCGGGCCCGGACCCTCACCCGCGGGAGCCGAAGTAGCCGTCCGTGTCGGGGAAGGCGGAGCAGTACTGGCGAAAGTAGCAGTTGAGGGGTGAGGCGAAGCACTCAAAGCTGACGCCGAAAAGCCGGTGGAGGGCCTCGAAGACGTGCACGGGCAGCGACCCCTGCAGGCCTGTCCCCTCGTAGAGGCCCACGCCGAACATCATCTGCAGAGCAGCGGCGCTCAGCCTCTGGGGCGCAGCCTCCCCCCGCTCCAGAGGAGCCCCCACTCCAGCTGCCCCAGACCCGTACCTGGTACCGGCGGAGAAGACACCAGACTCGGGGCAGGAACCTCTCAAAGGCAGAATCGTCGATGCAGCTGTAGCGGTAAAGGAGCCACTGTAGGACAGAAAGCAGGGGCTTCAGCAGCAGCCCTTCCCTCCCTCGTCACTGCCTCCTGCAGAGGACTCCAGGTCCAGAAAGATCAGCCCTTCACACCCCCCCTCCTGGGGCACCTGCCTCCCCCACCCCCCAGCTCTTACCAGCTTGCTGAAGTAGTTGCGGCTGACCTTGACCATCTCGCCCTTATACCGGATGCAGACCACGTTATTCTCCACGTGCATTTCCACGCTGGGCATGGGAGGTGCAGACACGGCCAGCCGTACTGGATAGCAGTACACCAGGCGGGGCTCCACCTCGGGGGCCTCCACCTCCTCTGTGGGCAGGAGAAGAGTGAGGGGCCGCCAACTCTCACCCTGGACAGCCTCAGTGCCTACCGAGGGCCAGGCGCTTCACACGCGCAGCCCAGTAACCAAGGGCGGTAAGTCTCACCCTGTGGAGGAGCAAACTGCAGCTCAGACAGTTCGGTAACGAAGGAAACAGCTAGGCAACTGGCAGGCGCGAGAACCAGTGGCCCACGTCAACACGCTCCGTACTGACTCGGGCCCCCGGGCCACCATGCCTTGGGGCCTGGTAGCCAAGCTGTGGGTTTGTTGCCAGGCAGAAGTATGAGACCTGCACTGCTTCGTCATCATAGTCACAATACCTTATTTAGGGATCTTTTGGGGCCCAGCACTTTAGTTCCCAGGGAATCCTCACACGCTCCTGTGGCCAGGTGTCTCACCTCAGTGAGGCTTGCAGAGAACGGATGTGAAGCAGGTCCACCTGACTACTTATCCCTGGCCTGTCTCGCTCTCCCTCCTCCGGCTCTCCCTTTCTCATCCCTTCTTCTGTTTCCCAGAGGAGTGCTAAAACCCCAGAGCCGAAGGCCACAGCATGTCTCGCCCCAAGCGCTGCCAGGAGAAACAGGCTTCCCCAAACCAGCTGGCGGCCTTGAGGCTCAGCCTCACTTGTCCCTTTGTCAGGGCCCGGGATACCGAGTTGGTGGCGTCACAGCTGGCTCCTCGCCACCTGGCGCCTTACCTGGGATGTTGTTTTCCTTGAGAATGGCAAGGTGCTTCTCTCGGATCCGTTTGACGTACTCCAGAGAGATGTGGTAGATCTTACTGCAGATACCCTCCACGGAGTCCTTGGCTGCGGCCGAGACGTGGGGGCCACACTGCCTCCGCAGATGCTCCAGGCGATCCTGGAGGAGACACTCCTGATCAGGGCTCTGGTGGGCGGGCTGGGGAGGGCTGTTAGATTCCAACGGTCCTCGTTCCGAAACAGGCTCTGCTACTTACTAGCTGTGTCACTTGGACAAATCCCTCAGCATCTGTGAATCTTATTCCTCAGCTGCTAAGGGAACACAAAATACTTACCTAACAGGGCAGTTTGAATATTAAATGCGATCATTCCCATTAAGGGCTTGCCAAGCTCCTGGCATACAGTAAGTGTCCGATAAATGCCAGCACTTATTGTTGGGGTTACACTGGGCCAAATCCCTTGATACTTGCTGGGGAAACAGACAAACCAGGCACAATCCCTGCTTATAAGGCATTTGCAGTCTACGGGGAGAAAGACTGTTGTAAGACAGGGGCCCTGTGGTCACTGCAGATTTGCAATTTGAGCTTTTAGCAATTTGTAATTATACTGAATTGCACGTGTCAAAGTGATGGGTGAAAGTGAGTCACTCTGGCTAGTGAGTACACCTACCTTTGTCACTCTCTACGTGTCAAGTACACAGTTACTATCGTGAAGTGCGAAACCTTGTCTCTTGTGAAAAATGGTCCTGAAAAGAAAGCCCGTTGCTAGTGCTGGTGGAGAGTTAAAGAAGTGATGGGTTTGGGCCAGAAAACAGAATTGTTTTGAAGACATTAAAGTGGGCGATTGAATGTGGTAGTAGCTCTTAACTGAAATAGGGCCACACACACCCAAGAAAAGGCAGTTTGTCGATCTGTTTCCAAAAATCTAAAGGGAGGTGTTGAACATTCATTAAGTTGAAAAGGCAGCTACTTATGGTGTGTGGCCAAGCACAGGATTCTATTAAGAACGCGAACGGAAATGTTCTCTGGGAGAAAGCCAGGAGCCTAGAGGAACATCTTCAGATGTGAGTCTGGGGACTGATGACTGTCGAAGGTCCACTGTACTACTGTACAGAAGGCTGACGGGGGGCCCGCCCAGCCTCGGCAGGCAGAGTGGGCTTCTCGAAGACGGTGGCCACAGAGCCTTTCCACCGCTGGCCTTCCGGCTGCGGCCACTCACCATATAGTCCTCCTTGGAGGCGGAGTGGTCCTTCCGCAGCCAGCTGAAGGTATCCTCCACGTTCCACTTGACCACCTTCCTGCTGTCGGGAGATGCACTCCTGCCAGTTGAGGGTACATAAAGGGGCCGGCTGTTGAGCGTCTGCTCCACCCTCCCTCCTCCTCCCATCCTACTTCCACTGGCATTTGGGCATCAAACCCAGGCTGACATCATGACCCTTGTTCTGCCTTTGGGAGCTGGCCCCACTCCTGCCGCCAAGCGCAAGGACAGGGCCCTGAGAGTGGGCCAAATGGCCTGTGCCCTCCTCCCCCACTCTGCTCAGAGCCCCCTTGTGCCAGGGTCACGAGACGGAGCCAAACCTGGACTCGATGAGCCGCCTGGCAGCCTCTGCGTATTTGAAGAGCAGACGCTTGGCTTCCTCCCGGAACTTGATTCGGGATAACCTGGGTTAGAGAGCAGGCAGAGTTAGAGCCCTTCTATACCGGCCTGGGCACACAAACCAAGTTGCCGGGGTCGGCCGCAGCTGCGGGGCTGTACCTGATGGGAATGTCATTCATGATTTCGCGAAACATGGAAGGTGACACGACCGGTTCGCAGTTGCTCGGCAACAGAGGATCAGAGCCTTTGTCCACGACCTTGCGCTCCAACATCCAGCGGTTGAAGGATTCCCGGGGGGGCTCGATGCCTGTGGGACGGGAGAGCTGATGAAAGTCTGGATTGAGTCAGCGGGCTCCATGCCAACCGGCACAGGAGGCATGGCATGGGCACTGGAGGTGCAACAGTAAACAAGACAGCCCCTGTTATGTCAGGAGCTTAGTCCTAGGCAACATTTCCCAGAGTATTCTGAGAATTGCTAGTTTTACAAAGGGTGTTACAAAGGGTAACAGAGGGGAGGGAGGGATTCTATATTTCAGCCAAGTTAAGCAGGCTTACCTGCTACTTAATAAAAGCTACAGTTTATTACGCATTTACTCCTTGTAGTAATGCTGTGAGGTACAGGTGCTCGGGTTTTTATGCCCTTTTACAGATACATGACAAGGCTTCGAACAGTGCCTGGCAAACAGTGAGCACTGGAAGTGTTAATGATTGGTTTTGTTGTTTGGGCGTTACTGATCCCAGCCACCCTTCATGTAGGCACTGTTACTGTCGCTATCTTACAGATGAGGAAACTCAAGAGCAGAGAAGTTAATCGATAAACCCGAGGTCACAGAGCCAGTGGTTAGTGGAGCCGGGACCCCTCCACAGCACACGCTCAACCACTGGGCTCCACTGGCCAAGCCCTAGCTCTTGCTAACGGTGGATGGAAGCAAAGGAAGCTGGGGCCCAGGAGGCAGTTACCCTCTCGCTGCTGGCACAGCTCCCGGTAGTGCTGCCGAAGCTTCAGGATGAGCTGGGAACGGAGCAGCTCCACCTCAGGATGCGGAGGCAGCACCTCTGATGGCCCCCGGTGCTTGATGACAGCGTTGGTCTGAATGTCGAGATCCCAGTACACCCTTGGGGCACAGACGGGAGCAATGAGGAAAGGGATGCCCTGCCTGCCACCCCACAGTCCCAGGCAGGCCGACCATCGGTGATCGGCACTCCCAAGCCAATCAGCAGGGACTCACTCAGTGGGTCGGAGGAGAGCTGCCTGCTGTTTATCTTCAGGGGATGTCCCCCAAATCTTCAGGGTTGGGGTTCCTGGGATGCTGGGGGAGCTGGGCACTGACGGGCCCGTGGGTGTCATGGGGATGTCAATCTGGAGCAAGAGTCAAAGGCGCCAGGTCAGGAGAGCTGGCCCACGCGCCAACGCCGTGTGCACCTGGTGAGCTGCGCCCCGGGCCCCCTCCTGACCAGTCTGCCGATGCTCAGCACTCACAGGGCACCTGACTGGGCTGCCACGGCCCAGCCAGCTCCTGAGTCCACACACACTCACCTTGGGCTTCTTCACGCCATTGCCACTGGGCTGCTCTTCCGAGAGCTGCCGCTTTCGGGGCTTGTTCTCAGCCGGGGGGGTTTCCACCAAGCTTGAGTCTTGGGGCAGGGGGGTCGCATTCAGCCCCAAAGGGTCCGACTGGTGGAGGGAGACCAGCAGAGTTGCAACCAGGGCCAGCGGCTTAGGAGTCCCAGTACTGCGGAGGCCTGACGCCTCCTGCGCCCCCGCTCCCACTCCTTGGAGAAGAGCAGAGGGGCTGGGATGCGGGAGGGACGCTCGGCTCCACTCCTGCCTGCTCCTTGCGACTGTGCACCCCGGGGGAGTGCTTCCCCTTCCTAATTCCCTCACCTTCAGAACAGCCAAGCTGAGACCGACCTCGCCACTGAAAAGGTGATTAAAGGACCAGTTTAACATGACATCTGGCATGGGATCAGTGCCCAGTACATGTTAGCTGCTTCTCCTTAAGAACCAGAATGGGGGACTCCACTGGCAGTCCGGTGGTTAGGACTCCGAGCTTTCACTGCTGAGAGCGCAGGTTCAACACCTGGTGGGGGAACTAAAGATTCCGCAAGCCGCTCAGAGCGGCCAGAAAAAAGAAAAAAGAACTAGAATGAAAATTAGGAATAAAGGGAAAACTCAAGAGACTCTGGGAAGTCTTTTGAAGACACCGAGGGTATGTGTGTGATGGTGGGCAGCAGGGCCTAGCCCTGAAATCCCTCAGGTGCGAGTCCTGCTCTGCCTCTTACTGGCTTGAGGTCTTGAGCCAGTCACTTCCCCCCTCTGAGCCTGTGTCTTCATCTGCAACATGGGGGTGGATCGTGCCAAGAAAGGCTGCCCCAACTGACGGCAATCCAAAAGCCCACATTCCCGCCAGACAGCCCGTGCCCCCACGTCCCCATCACGTGGACATTCCAGTTCCCAGACAGTGCTCCTCCCCGCACCCGACTTCACTCAGCCTACCTTCTCACCTTAAACGCTGGTTCACAGAGAAGCCTTCCCTGTCCCCTTCCCTTCCCCAGACCCGCTAAGGATCCCGGCTGTACTCTGACACAATTCTTCACGCAGGTGCTATACTGTAATCCTCCTGGCCCCTCCAGTAGACTGTCCCCTGAGCATGCAGAGGCAGGACCAGGTCTATCTTGTTAACAACCACATCACAGGCACAGTGCCCAACATGCAGTACGAATTCAGCATCGTACACTACAATCATCTTTCTAGGTGTCAGTCTCTCCTACTGAAGTATAGGTTCCATGAGGGCAGGATTGTGTCTGTCTTGCTTGGCATTGTGTCCCCAGGTCCTGACACAGGGCTAGGTACATAATAGCTGCTCTGGGTACATTTGGGGAAGGCCCAGATGCCAGAAGCCGCCAAGACCCCTGCCTGAGGCCGGCACTCACAATCACATCGTGCTGGCCCAGCACGGGCATCTCCCACAGGGACTGGTTGGTGAACCGGTTGAAGTAGTAGGGACGGTTCTCCCTTCTGCTCCAGCACTTCTCCCAGCCAGCGTGCACCAGCTCCTCTGCAAGCAAGCACGGAGCCCAGCCAGGGTCAAGACTGCTTTCCAGGCACCCTTCCTACCCCACCACCCAACCACTGCCCCTCGCCAGTACCTGGGAGGTCCTGCACCAGGCGGACGGGCTTTGGAGAACAGGGCTGGCTCTGATTGGAGGTGCCTGGGGAGTGACTCAACAAGGATGCTTCCTCCCGGGGGCTGCCGTGATTCTCATTGGCCATCTCAGCACCCACACCGGACCTGCCACACAGAGGACCGAAGGGTGTCAGGGCCAGCAGGGCATGGAGGTCAGTTCCACCCCCGCACTGCACCCCAGTTACAATCCACAAGGGCCCCAGTGACCACCTGCACATGTGGAGAAACCAATCCAGTCCCTTCCTGGACGGCCAGCCTTGTGCCACAGGAGCCCTCAGCTCTAAGTTGCAGTTCCCTCAACTGTAAATGGGTGCACTCCCGTTGCTCTTTTGGCCTGGAATACTCTTTCCCCGCTTCTCTGCCTGGCTTGCCACTAGGTCCACATCCTCCAGGGACCCTTCCTTGATCCTCCCTTCCCCAGGCTAGGTGATCAGAGTCCTAGGATTGTAGGATTGTAGCACTCAAATAGTCTGGTCCATTAACTTGGTTTGTCTCCCCATTAGACTGTCAGAACTCCCAGGCCTCAGTACTGGGTACAGTTCAGCTCTCTCCAGTGCTCAGCATGGCACCTGGACCCAGCAGGAGCTGTATTCATTCTGCCAATGTTTACAAAGCACCAACAGTGGTAGACAAGACAGAACAGAGTCTGCCCTTGAGAAGCTGTTACCATAAGAAGAAATAGTAACTGCTCCTCTTTCCTTTTCCTATCCAGTAAAATCTAACTGGAACACAGCACAGCCCAGGAAGGGGCATGGCATCTAATTAGATGCCTTGTTCTACACTACAGAGCAGGAAGAACCAGTAGGACTGAGAAGGAATACCGAGTTCAGTCCTTCATAATCCCCAGGTGAAAACATACTTTAAACACCAGGAAGAAGGTCAGCTCCTTCTGATTTGTATTCCTAACTACCCCACCCAAAGCACACCCAGCACAAGCCTCAATGGCCAAAGTGGTTCCCAACCTGGCTGTCAGACTCCTAGGGGCCAACTGAGGTCAGCCTGGTGCTCCTAAAGTTGTTTTCAATGTCACAACACCCAAAAGAAATCAAACATTTACCCACAAAAAGACCACAAAGGCACATTTAAACACTGGTTATCTTTGCTACTGAAATTTTATCAACTGACTGCTGTCACATTGATTATCTCATGACAATCAGAAGCTCTGACGGTTGATGGCGACATCATAGCGATCACTGGCTTGTTGATTTTATTGTACACCCAGTCACAGACATCTTTGTTAATTTGGAAAGGGGAAAATGAACGGTTACTTTGTCTGTACAGTTTGGCAGATAAAAATGCAGGGAACAAGAGAACACACATACAACAAAAGGGGGCCAGGATAAAAAGGTTTGGAACCACTGACCAAGGGGAGATGCCTTGGTCCTCTGGGGAAGAGGAATTCCCGGTGCCTCGGGGCGGACCCACAGGTCTCAAGGCTGAACAAGGTCCCTCTTTCTCTCACCCTCTGGGGTCTGCAACGCTAGCATGAGAGGGCTTTCTTCTCCGGCCAGATGGACCCCCTGGTCCCACAGAGGCAGTGGGGAGGCCTGCAGGAAAGCGTGCAGTGCAGGCGTGTGGGCTGGTCAGCAGTGGAGTGGACGGGAGCCCAGGGGATTCCTTGCATCAGCAACTGCAGAGCAAAGGGAAGAAAAGAGAGTCACAGACCTGTGAAATGCTGCAGAACAGGGACAAGAACAAGAGGGGCAATGACACAGGGCACGGCGGAAGCCCCCAGGACAGGGCGGGACACTCTGTGGGAGATCTGAGGATTCAGGGGATGAAAACGGTACTTCTCAAGCTTCCCAACCAACAGGTTCACACTCACAGACTTGCAGCCTGCACCGTCCCACGGGACCCTGAGTTGAAAAGGGCCCTGAGACTGGTTTAATGCTCTGCTGTCACGGTCTTCACATCTTTCATAAACTTTTAACAAGGGGCCTGTGTTCTCATTTGTACATTTGATGTCACAAATTATGTAGCTGGTCTGGCCAACCACAGCACCCCTAAGACGAAAGTGAACAACATACGTATCACAGGTTGGGAGTGGGCACGGTCCCAAGCCACCCACAGTGAGGGAAAAACACATTTCTTTGAATCAGGTCTTTAATTTTAAAAATAATAATAATCCATGCCAATGCATTGTATAACACAGCGTGTTCACCTTCACTGAAATATTTTCCCCAAGAAATACTGTGTGATACTGATGCACCAAGCAGGTGAACTATGCAGAGGAGGGACCAGCAGCACAGCTTAGTGAGGCCAAGTGGGGACTCTGCAGTGTCTCCAAAACCAGCTGTGCATCAGAACCACCAGGGAACTTGTTAAAAAAAACCCTCAGATTCCTGTCGCTCACTCCACATCGTAGAGATGGGGAGGGGAGATACACAAGAATCTGTATCTTTTAAACACAGCTCAAGAGTGGGATTGGGAGACTGGGTGACTAATCTCACTTTACACCACTTCAAATCTTTACCAACTTTTTTATGATTAAAAAGTTTTTTAATTTCCCAGGTGATCTGGATGCAGCAGGTCGGTGCTGCATCAACCCTGGGTTTGCACAGACCCCGGTTCCAGAAGCTTCTGCCACTTTCCGAATTAGAACCAGAATTACTCAACCTCTACGGTCTCGATGCGTAGAGCTAAGCACACTGTACTAAGTGCAAGTTATCTCTGCAAGTAAGAGATAACTGCTATTACTAAGGAAAAGTTTTTATTTATCCTGTGGCTTCCCGGCCCCCGCGCACACCGCAGCTCGACAAGGGCCCAACAGCTTAAGGATAAACAAGCGTATCTGCGGAACCCGAGGAACACACCACAAGGAAGAGAGAGTCCGACTCCAGGATTGGAGGAAGACGGGGCGGGATCATTTCAGTAACGCACCAATCAGAATACTCCGGCCCAATAGGGAGCAAAGGGCTTCCAAAGTGCGCAGGCGCGGGGGGGCGCGCGATGGAGGGGAGGGCCCAACCCCCGCCGCGCGCGCACCTTCCCCCTACCCGCCAGCGGGGGCGGGCTGTTTGGCGCGCGCGCGCCAGCCCATCTCCCGGGCTCCGCCCCCCGCCCCGCCGCGCGCTCCCGCCCCCGGGCTGAGGCGACTCAGAGTCGGAGACCGACACAAAGGCGGTGGCGGCGGCAGCGGCGGAGGGGCTCTAAAGACCGGTCCGCCCGCGCTCCCCGGACCCAACTCCCTCATCCAGGTCACCGGCCCGGCCGCCCCCCAGTGGGCCTAAGATGGCGGCGGCGGCAGAGACGGGGCAAGCGGTAGCCTCGAGCGGAAAGCGCCGGAGGGGGCCACCGCCGCCTGGCTTCGGACCCCGGACCCTGGCGCGGCTCGCGGCGGGACTATGGCTTCCTGGGG
Organism: Grampus griseus; assembly: GCF_964374135.1. Taxonomy (NCBI): domain Eukaryota; kingdom Metazoa; phylum Chordata; class Mammalia; order Artiodactyla; family Delphinidae; genus Grampus; species Grampus griseus. The sequence goes on along the minus strand of NC_139008.1, from coordinate 74,138,783 downwards.
CTCTTACCTGCCCGCAGCGGACTCGAGGGGACGCGACTACACGTTCTGCTCGACCGCCCGTTTTGCCGCCTCCGCCTCGCCCTCCCCAACGCCGCTGCCGCCATCTTGTGTCCCGGGCCGGGACTCCGCGCTGCGCATGCGCTGGTACCGCCTCTGAGGGACCTCGCCGCTGCCGCGCCGCCATCTTGAGTGTGGCAGGACAGGCCGACTCTTCAGACCTCGCTTGCTGTGGGCCCCCTCCCCTTCCTGCCGTCCTTCCCTGCTGTTCATGCGGGTCTGAGGAGCGGGAGGCAGCTTTGCGGGCCCTGGGGTGTGGACTGAGGCAGGAATGAACCCACGAGCACGCTCCCTGCCTCAGTTTCCCCCGCAAGCACACCCGCTGGGGCCCCAGGACCTGAGTGGGCGGTGCGCTGGCAGTCGAGCTGAGTGTGCGCACCAGGGGGCGCGGAGCGGGCTTGAAACCTGCGGGGGCTAGGCCCAGACGCCCACCTGGGGGCGGAGTCCTGGTGACGTAATCTCTGGACGTACAGAGGACCTGGGTCTTGCCTGCGGCGCGGCTCCGCCACTTCCGGGCAGTCGCTTGTCGTCTTTGGACCATAGTCCGGAATGTTTTCCAGCCATTTCTTATATGCAGGCTGCATGCACATCGAACTTTCTCCCCCAATGAGGCTGCATAAGTTCGAAGAGCCCCTGAGTAGAAGAAACTCAAAATAGCCCTGAGAGACATATAATAAAGATGGCTTTTGGCAAAGTTGGGAAATTATAAACTAAATGCATCAGAGGGCTTTCCAACACTGATATCAGTGGTTGCTAGTTGCAGTGCAAAACCTGAGACCTCAGGCCGGCCACAAAAGTTAACCCAGCAGGAGAATGGCAGTCGCCAGGTCCCTGGCTCCCTGTAGGATTCTTTGGTAGAGGTGAGCAGGCGACTCACTAGCTCCACCTCCCTCTGGCCTCCCCAGTAAGCCGACCTCCCAGTGATAGCTTAGGAAGACAGGCTTGCCACCTGCTGTTCGACTTGCGCTTCCCACGTAGAGCCTGAGGCTGCAGATACCCCAGCCGGGCCTCCGCTCCTGTCCGTGGTGCCTGGTCCCAGCAGCTTGGTGGGGTTGGGGGAGTGCCAGCAAACCCGATGCAGTAGTGTGAACAGTAATTAAGAACTAGGGTTCCCATCAGTCTGACTGGGTTCAAACTCCTCCTCCACCCGAGATGTAGATGTGTGGCCTTGAAGGAGTTGCTTAACCGCTTTACGCTTTAGTTTCCTCTAATGGAGGATAAGGCTGCCTACCTCATCAAGGTTTGGTGAGAATTAACTGGGATGCTGCCTGTGGAACTACTCAGCACAGCAACTGACACAGATGTTAGCTCTTATCACCTCACGGGGTTTGAGGCTTGCTCCATGTAGATCTGAGACCTCTGGAAATAAACCAGCTCCTTGTAGGCACAGCAGGTGCAGCGATCCTGCCCTCACAGTGCATACAGTTCACCTGATAGGCTTGACAGGCCATCAGATGCAGGGTCCCCACCTCAGACAGGGGAACCACATGTCCTGCTTTGCCTGAGACAGTCTTGATTTATGTCTGTTGTCCTGGCATAATTATTAAAATGGCTTCCTTTCTCAAAAGGGCCCTGGTTGGACAATAAATTATATGGTCACTCTAGACTTACAGAATGCCCAGTTTTACAAGCTCACTAGCTGGTTCTTATTAACACTGGAGTGTAAAAATCATATAGTGATGGTTACATGTTCGTGCCTTCATGTTTTCAAAGTATTTTTTCATTCCTTGTTCAGATTCTCTTATTATCAAAGCATCAAACTTCCCGAGTGCCTATCCTAATCTGTCCTCTCTGAACCCTGAGAGTAGAAAAGATTAGATCAAATCTACACATGAGGAAACTGAAGCTGGGGGAGGGGGCAGGGGTGAAATGATTGTCCAGGTTCACAGCCATGAAATAAGAGAACTGGGATTTTAAGCTCAGGTTTTAACACCAAAACCTAAGGCTGATTCCCTAAAACCACACTGCTTCTCTCTCTTGTGGAGAAGGGAATCTGGACTCGGGGCAAGTGACTTGTCTGAGCTCACATGGTGGTCCTGGACACTTCCACTTCAACGTCTTGTAGGTTTCTCTACTTCAGAGCGTTAAACACTGCTCTTCACTTTCTTTGCGTCCCCAAACTTGTTCTTCCCATTATATCCTCATCCCTTCTCTCTATCATTTCTACTACTTAGAGCAAGCTCTACTACGTAGAGCAAGCATTATTTTAAAAATCTTTTTCTTGTGAAGAATAGTACACATAGGGACTTCCCTGGTGGTCCAGTCGTTAAGACTCTGCGCTTCTCTCAATGCAGGGGGCCCGGGGTTCAATCCCTGGTCAGGGAACTAGATCCCTCATGCCGCAACTAAGACCTGGTACAGCCAAATAAATAAATAAATATTTTTTTTAAATAGTACACATGCAGGAAGGCACACAAAACAGAAAGGTAGATGATTTGTCACAGAGTGAATGTGGTAAATGTCACTCAGGTCAAGATATTGCGAAGCACAGGGTAATCACTGTTCCCACTACTTTTGCGATAATCACTTCCATGCTTTTATAGTTTTACCGCCTAAGCACGCATCCCTAAAGACTATCCCTTCATTTCACCTGTTCCTCAAACTTTATATAAATGGAATTATATGTGTTTCCCTTCTTTTGCTCAACATTGCACTTGTAAGACCCATCTAAGTTGTTGCATGTAGCCATAGTTAATTTTCATTGCTGTATCCTGTCTTCCAATGTATATTTCTCTACTCCACTGTTGGGGGATATTAGAAGCCCCCACCCTGTACCTCTTTTCTGAATTACTACTGGTTTGGAAATCAGTCCCCAAACCGGTCTTCTGATCCTCCAGCCCTGCTTCTCTCGTGGTCCATAATCCACCATGCAGTCACGGGGATCTCTTTAAGTCTGGTCATACTGCAAATCTGACCAAGTCACCCTGGCCTTAAAACCCTTGAATGTCTCCCCACTGACTGCACAATAAAGTCCCAAACCTTACCTTGGCTTCCAAGACTATAGTTATGAGAGCTACTATGGCAGGGCGTTTGCTAGGGGCTGCACCAAGCACTTTACATACACTCATGTTATTCACAATCCGGACCTTCAAACCATCTCTCTTTCATTTGGTCCCAGTGATCCTTATAATTTCCCTAAATGTGCCGCATTCTCACTTGACCCTGGGCCTTTGCACATGCTCTTTGCTCTCACTTTTCCTCCCCCTTTGCCTAATTCAGCCTTCATCTTAACTGAGATGTTGCCTCCACCAGGCAGCCTTCCCTGAACTTGCCTGAATCCAGGCTAGGCTAGGTCAGGTCTCCTCTTCTGTATTCCCCTAATGGCCTGTGCTCAGTGTTTGTCCATTTTCTCCGTCCACGAGGCTGTGGACTGCTTAAGGGCGGGGACAGGGCTTGTCACCCCTGCAGTCCCCAGACCCAGCACTGTGCCCAAGCCTCCATAAATATTTGTTGACCACAGACAGACCACACTGGGTTGAAGTCTTAGTGACTTTTTCAGGTATCCCCATCTCTATTCCAGGCTCTGGTTTCTGTGGTGGGAACACCAAGGCAGCACCCTTTGGGACACCAAGAAAAACATGAGTTGCACAATGTGGCAGAGTCCCTGCCAGCAGCCTGGGGTCGTGTACTCCCAAGATGGGTTTGAGCAGGTCAACCAAACATCCTGGGGCTTTCAAGCAGTCCATCAACTTTTCTGTAGAAGCCTCACTAGACAGCAGATCTAGGTTGGGAGAGATGGTAAGCAGAGCTCCTCCAGACATAGCCAGTCCTGGACGTGAAACCAAGCAGGACCCTGTGGGGCTCCTGAGCATAGAAGCTTTTCAAACAGCTAATTAGGAAAGAGAGGGGATGCAGAGGCAAGGGAGGAGCAGTCAAGAAACAATAGTGATCAGGCTTCCCTGGTGGTGCCGTGGTTAAGAATCTGCCTGCCAATGCAGGGGACACAGGTTCGAGCCCTGGTCCGGGAAGATCCCACATGCCGCGGAGCAACTAAGCCCGTGCGCCACAACAACTGAAGCCCGCGCGCCTAGAGCCCGTGCTCCACAACAAGAGAAGCCACCGCAATGAGAAGCCCGTGCACCACAACGAAGTGTAGCCCCCACTCGCCCCAACTAGAGAAAGCCCACGCACAGCAACAAAGACCCAACACAGCCAAAAATAAATAAATTAAATAAATAAATTTATAAAAACATAAAAGATTTTACATGTTTTTAAAAAAAATTTTTTTTTATTAAAAAAAAGAAAAAGAAAGAAACAATAGTGCAGCCTTGGGGCAGGGTCCTTGTTCCACCTCAAGGGATACACATAATATTTTTGAGGTCTTTATAAAACTAAACCCCCAACAAATGGAAGATGTTAGCATTCTTCATTCCAGTTTAAAGGAACCAGAGAAGTTCATTAGGAGGAGACCACCTGAGGCCGGATTAAAGGAGCGCAGGCCCTGCACGCACCCTGACCCTTATCAGCAACCTCACCTTTGAACTATTGCTATAAAAAACTCTTCACCAAATCCTCCCAGGTTGGGACACACGCGGGCCTCTCACTGTTGTGGCCTCTCCCGCTGTGGAGCACAGGCTCCGGACGCACAGGCTCAGTGGCCATGGCTCATGGGCCCAGCCGCTCCGCGGCATGTGAGATCTTCCCGGACCGGGGCACGAACCCGCATCCCCTGCATCGGCAGGCAGACTCTCAACCACTGTGCCACCAGGGAAGCCCGGGACACACAGTTTTGAGGGGCATGAGCCCACTGTTTCCCCCTTTGCCTGGCAAAGCAATAAAGCTATTCTTTTCTACTTCACCCCAAACTCTGTCTCCGAGATTCAACTGGGCACTGGTGCACAGAGGCCGAGTTTCTGGCATCAGCGGGAGCCTCTTATCAGGGCTTCTGAGGACCCTGGCCTCAAGTCAGGACAAAGCCATCTCCATGTTAAAGCGGAAACATAAACATACAGGCTCAGGGTGCCACATACCTTCACCTCCCTGTTCTTTCGCACTACGGCAAGAAGCTGCTGAGAGAGAACCACACATTTTAAGCCCTGAGGTCCTGGCAGTTGGGGAAGGGAGGCTCCAACATGACCCTGTTCCAGGTTGCTTTCCTCCCCACCAAGGCCAAGCCTGAGCTGCCCCAAGACCCTGTTCTGCAGTTGAAGTATCACTAAGGCAGTTTCCAAGGCGAGTGGGCCTGGCCCTAGGAAAGCTTTGGAAGCAGGCTGCCACCCAAGCTGTGGTTTCCACAGGGAGTGGCTCTCTGGCCGTTCTGGGACCAGATGAGAGAAGCCAGTTAAGCCAAGAATAGATGAGGGCAATGGGGCGCCTCCTCTGGTCTCCATGGCCCAGAGAGTGTCTGATGTGGCGTGAGGCCCCTTCCATGTCTTCACTGCCCGATATGTGTTGAGGCCTGCCCCAGAACCTTGAGACAGGCTCTTCATCTTCAGGGAGCCCGCGGAGGAGTGGGGAGGCAGACACATAAATACACCGTCTGCTACAGGGAGATAAAGGCTCTACTGGGACGACCAGGGGAGTAGGTGTGCAAAGGAGAAGGCTTCAGAAGAGATAACAGTGAGGTGAATTTTGCTGGAAGAATAGGATTTTCCAGGTGGGCAAGGAAGGGGGAAGGGTATGGCCAAGGCCTGGAGGTGTGAAAACGTGTGTTATGTTTGCAGAACTAATCGGTCTGAGCGCTGCCTGGGAACCCACATCCAGTCCCTGTTCTGGGTTAGGGCCCAGCATCCCCAGGTGGTGTTTCAGTCATCTCAGGATGGGGTGGGGGGCACCAGTGGTGGTCTCCTCCACCCTCCCACCCACTCCCTCCGAAGCCCATTTTTCTACTTCGGGCAGCCTGGCCAAGAGCCAGGATGTTTACACCCATACGAGCTGAGTCTGCAGAATTAAATCCCAGACTTCTCCAAAAAAGAAGCCAGGGTGTCAGCTGGCAACTTCCTGAAAGTCTGAGATCAGAGGAAACAGTGACCTAGAGAGGGAGGAGGACACCAACGGAAACCCCAGCTGAGGGGTTTCTAGAACATTTGGTTTCTAACCCAGAGATCTCAACCCTTTATTTGGGTATAATTTAAATACCATGAGATTTATTTGTTTCAAATAGCAATTCGGTGGTTTTTGGTAAATTTACACAGTTGTGCAACCATCACAACTCAGAACATCTCCTGCTAAAAGATCTCTTGTTCCTGTTTGCAGTCAACCCCTCTTTCCACGCCCCAGTCCCAGGTAACCACTAATCTGCTCTCTGCCTCCATAGATTTGACTTTTTCTGGACCTTTCATATCAATGGAATCATACAGGGACTTCCCTGGTGGTCCAGTGGTTGGGACTCTGCGCTTCCACTGCAGGCGACCCGGGTTCCCTGGTCAGGGAACTAAGATCCCGCATCCTGCATAGCTGTGCGGCACGGCAAAAAAAAAAAAAAAATCATACAAACTGTAGCTTTTATGTCTTGGTTCTTTCACTTTGCAGAATATTTTTGAGATTCATCCAGGTTTTAGCATTTATCAGTAGCTCATTCTTTTTTGTTTCTGAACAGTATTTTTGAGATTCATCCAGGTTTTAGCATTTATCAGTAGCTCATTCTTTTTTGTTTCTGAACAGTATTCCCTTGTACAGATAGACCATATTTTGTTTATTTGTTCACCAGCTGATGGACATTTGGATTGTTTCCACTTTTTAGCTATTATGAATTGTGCTTCTGTGAACGTTCATGTACAGGTGTTGTGTGAACATATGTTTTCCTTTCTGTTGAGTGAACGCCTAGAAGTGGAATTGTTGTAGATATAGTACATTTATGTTTAACTTTCTAAGAAACTGCCAGATGTTTTCCAAAGCAGCTGCACCATTTTATATCCCCAGCAGCAAAGTATGAGGGCTCTGATGTCTCCACGTCCTCGCCAATACTTATTATTGTCAGTCTTTTATATTATATCATGCTGAGGAACTATTTTTTAAAATTTATTATTACTATTATTTTTTTTTTTGGCCACGCCACGCGGCTTGCGGGATCTTAGTTCCCCGACCAGGGATCGAACCCGTGTCCCCTGCAGTGAAAGCAAGGAGTCCTAACCACTCTCCGCCAGGGAAGTCCCTGCTGAGGAACTTCTTGAGAACACCCACGGGGACTTCCCTGGTGGCGCTGTGGTTAAGAATCCACCTGCCAATGTAGGGGACACGGGTTCGAGCCCTGCTCTGGGAAGATCCCACATGCCGTGGAGCAACTAAGCCCATGCGCCACAACCACTGAGCCCGTGTGCCACAACTACTGAAGCCCGGATGCCTAGAGCCCATGCTCCGCAACAAGAGAAGCCACCACAATGAGAAGCCCGCGCACTGCAACGAAGGGTAGCCCCCGCTCGCCACAACTAGAGAAAGCCCACCCAGCAACGAAGACCCAACGCAGCCATAAATAAATAATTTAAAACAAAATCCGCCTCTTTAATAAAAAACAAAAACAAAAAAACACCCATGGATGCCCTGGCTCCGTCCCAGACCAGTTAAATCAGAATCTTGTGGGTTGCGGCCCAGGCATATGTATTCAAAACATAACAAAACGAAGCAGAAACCTCCCTACTTGAAAAGCTACTAATGTGCAGATGGGTTGAGAGCCAGTGATCTAATTTTCGGCCTGAAGTTCTGTCCGACTTCACCGAGAGGGAGCTCAAGCTGGCCAGCGGCCTCTCCCACACCAAGAAATATAGGGGCTTGGGGATGAGAAACAAGAAACCTCTCAAGAAGGCACGCGCAGTCCCAGAGTAGATGGGTTGTTGGAATGTGAGGTGAAGGGGCCTGGGAGCGGGTTGGGTCCAGGGGTCCTGATTTCTGCGCAGCCAGATGAGATCCTAATGGGTCACCTCCCACGACTTTAGGGATTGTTCAGGCCTCTCAAGAGATTAGGAAAGTTATGACATTTCTGGCTGCAGACCAGCTCCAGATAACCCCGGGGAAATACAAGGAGGTTGGCGGTGCCAGGAGGAAGCACAGGGAGCTTAGAGGCTCAGGGGAGAGTTAGGCCAGGGCCACACGGTCGGTGATAAAATCTCCTCCTTTTGGAGGGTCTGCAGATGATAATAACCACCCACTTTCCAGGTACCAGACCCTGGGCACTAGGGATACAGCTATGAATAAGTGTCAGGCTCCTACCCCCATGGAGCTGACAGTCTCCTGGAAGAAACAGACAATAAAGAATTAAACAGAAGGACAGGTAATGATGCGGAGGGGGCCTCTCAGTGGGGGTGGCATTTGAGTAGAGATCTGAGTCAGTGAAGGAAGCTAGTCATGCAAAGGTCTGTGTGCAAAGATGTTTCTGGCAGACGGAAGAGTCTGTGGAAAGCTTGAGACTGAGTGGATTTGGTGTGTTCCAAACAGTGGTAGAAGGTGGAGTTGGAGAGGAAGGTAGGCAAGAGCTAGATCACCTAGGGTTTTTGGGGGGTCATGGCCAGAGTCCGAGTTTTATTTTGCATGCGATGGGGAGAGAATGGAGGAGGGGTTTGAGCAGGGTAGTAACACGCTATGGATTTCTACTTTTTTTTTAAATTAATTAATTTATTATTTTTTGGCTGCACTGGTCTTCATTGCTGCGCACGGGCTTTCTCTAGTTGCAGCGAGCGGGGGCTACCCTTCGCTGTGGTGCATGAGCTTCTCATTGCGGTGGCTTCTCTTGTTGCGGAGCACCGGCTCTAGGCACGCGGGCTTCAGTAGTTGTGGCACGCGGGCTCAGTAGTTGTGGCTCACGGGCTCTAGAGCGCAGGCTCAGTAGTTGTGGTGCACGGGCTTAGCTGCTCTGCAGCATGTGGGATCTTCCTGTGCTCGAACCCGTGTCCCCTGCATTGGCAGGCGGACTCTTAACCACTAAGCCACCAGGGAAGCCCCGACTTCTACTTTTTAAAGATCACTTTGGTTGGTGCAGGGAAACTAGACCTATAGGAGCAATAGGGAGGTGGGGAGATGAGGCGAGTTGTCCAGAGAAAAGAGGAAAACAGCTTGGACTGGTGTTGGTGCAAATGGAGAGATGTGTTTAGATGTGGGACACCTTTTGAAGTTAGAGACACCAGCATTTGCTGACATGAGGTAGGAGGGGAAAAAAAGGAGGCAAGGATGACGCCTGTTTTTTTGTTGTTTTTTCTTTTGGCTGCGCCCTGACCAGGGATAGAACCCAGGCTCCTGGCAGTGGAAGTGTGGAATCCTAACCACTGGACCATTGAATTCCCAATGCCTACATTTCTGACTTGAGCATCTTGGTGAAGGATGGTGTCATGCCCTGAGATGGAGAACGCTGGGAGAGGAGCAGAATTAGGACGAGAGGTGGGGAGGCTAAAATAGAGATCTAGCTCGGTGGAAGAGGAGGGAGGCTGGGGGGTGGGGGGACTGCAATGTCCTCATGATTCAAAGCTGGGGAGTTGGCCATCCTTGTTACATCAAAGCCTGTGTATGTTGGGCCCCTGAGACTGTAGTATTAGAGCATCTCGGAAAAATTCAAGATGCTGTAATGTTCAGGATGCTTCTTGCAACCTTTAGGAAGTCCCTGCAAAAACATAGACAAGCTTAGGCCGAAGAGGTGGCCCATCCTTATTAGCAAAAGGACAAGTCACCACATCTTTTTGTCCCCTCCCTTCAGGTACTACGAAATTTTATTACTGGCTTATGAACTCCAAACATCTAGATAGCACTTCTGTGGATCCTCCAGCATGTCCTCAGATCGCCGAGAGGGTGAGAAGCCCATGCCGAGTGACTAATGCGAGCCGGAGCACGAGGCTTAGAGGACCATGGAGAGAGAGGCCCCCGTGACTCAGAGTCAGTTCACAGGCTGCAAGAAGCATAGAAACTGAAAGGAAGGTGCAGCATGAAGAAAACGAAGAAGAAATCAGAGAGAATAAGTGAGCTGCCCGAGGTCAACATCAGAGCTGAGCTGGAAAGGTACTGGGGATGGGGTGCAAAGGACCCAGGAGCTGGGGAAGCAGCACCCCACAAGAAGCGTTAGAATTCTTGAGTTTCAAACCTGGAAGGGCCTTCGAGGCCCAAATGGCCAGCTCCTTCCCCTGAAAAAGGAGGAAATGGGAAAGAAAAGGAGAAACCAAAAGACCAGGTCTCCAAGTTTTAGAAGTCACAGAAAGGCAGTCAACAGCTCCACCCTGGCTGAACCCAGGAAGCCCTGGTCCATTATTTCTCTCTGTCCATTTGGTAAACGTCTGGTTTCCATGGGGGCAGTTCTGTCCAGCTGCGTTCTGGAAACAGGTGGCTTGCAGAGACGTAATCAGGGTCTCCCAATCTGACATATGCTCCCCCCACAATGCACCCCTCCCCTCATTCCAATTGGGCCCCCATCACACGTTCCCAGGCACACCCACGCTGAGCAGCGCGCACACAGGCTGCGGGGCTCGTGGGCTCAGGCAGAGTGAGAGGGAGGGGGATCATTTCCTGAGGGGTAGCTTGGGTGGGCCTTGGGGGTGGGGAAGTGGTCAGAAGGAGAGATGGGCTGACGCAGCTTCTCCAAGCCATGCAAGTGTCCAAAGAAAACACAGCTGGAGAAAGGGAGAGGGAGCGGGGAGCTGGGCTATCCGAGTGCTGACTTCTTGGGTAGAAATCCAACTTGGTAAACTGTGGTCAGTAGAGCCTGTGTTTATTTACTGGGACCAGTTACTTCCTCCTGCTGTACCTCAGTATCTCAATGTGCAAAACAGGGACAATACTAGCTACCTCGAGCGATGGCTGTGAGGATTAAATGGGATCATTCAAAAAGAAAGACGACAGGGCTCCCCTGGTGGCGCAGTGGTTGAGAGTCCGCCTGCCGACGCAGGGGACACAGGTGGGTTCGTGCCCCGGTCCGGGAAGATCCCACATGCCGCGGAGCGGCTGGGCCCGTGAGCCATGGCCGCTGAGCCTGCGCGTCCGGAGCCTGTGCTCCACAACGGGAGAGGCCACAGCAGTGAGAGGCCCGCGTATCGCAAAAAAAAAAAAAAGAAAGAAAGACGATAGACTGAAGTGGTGAAGAGCGTGGGCCCTGGAGCCAGACTGACTTGAGCTAATTACTTCACCTCTCTGGACTTCAGTTTCCACATCTGTAAAGTGGGGATGATGACGTACCTATTTTGCAGGATGTTTTGAGGTTTCGGTGAGTTCCTATTTGCAAAGCACTTTTTGTTTGTCAAACAACTGCTTGATACTAATAACCAGAGACATTTATTGAGCCCTTTGGTGTGCCAAGTACTAGATTCAGCACTTTATACTTTGTGACATCAAAGTCTGCCACCCAGGGAGGGAGGCAGGTATTAGATCATCCCATTACAGATGTGGAAACTGAGGCTCATAGAGAGACTTACTTTTTAATTTATTTTAATTTATTCTAGAACAGGGATAGGCAAACTATACTCTTTCTTATAGTATTGTTTATGGCTTCTTTCATGCTACAGTAGTGGAGTGGAGCTGTGACAGAGATTAAAGGGCCTGCAAAGCCTAAAATATGTACTATCTCACCCTTTACAGGAAAAGCTTGCTGACCTCTGCTTTAGAAAATGGCAGAAGCAGGATTTGAACCAGGTCTGCCTGGATCCACAGTACTTAACAGCTTTGCTATTCTGGTTTTTTGCACTATCACTGTGCTGGGTGCAAAATAAAGGCTAGAAAATCATTTCTTTCCTGTCACTTTGAGGGCTGAGAAGGCTTCTCTTATCTTCTCATATCCAGGAGTGAAAGTGGAAAGGGATTTGGGGATTCTGATCGCTCCATCTTTCAGGCCAAGCGGTGAGGACTCAGGGAAGGCTGCCAAAACTCCGCGTGGGGCTGCACATCTGACAGTGTCACTCTGAAGTGTGAGGTCGGGGGCACAAATTGTGGGAGAGAGGGGAAATCCGTGTGACAGAGAGGGGCAGGCTGAGTAGGCAAGTCCCTGAAATCAAGATCAGAGACTATACCTTCTCGTCTGCCAGCCCAGGTCAAGGCTATGCTTAGAGTCAGTCTGACTGAAACTCACAGAGGCAGGAGCTGGTAAAGAATCCCGGGGTGGTGTAGGTATCGCCTGCTCCCCGGAGATACTCAAGGGCTCCAAAACCAGTTCAGTCACACAGCAAATATATACTCAGTACCTGATCTGTACCAGGCACTGTTTTAGCACCGAAATAAGTGGTGAACAAGATCCCAGCTCTCACGGAGACAGACAATAAACCAATATTAAATAGGAATAAGATCTATAAAGAAAATAAACCAGGCTGATGTGATTGGGAGTTAACTCCTAGGTAGGCAGGGAAGGCCTCTCTGAAGAAGGGCCATTTAAGCCGAGACCAAAATGACAAGGAGCCAAGCCATGAGAGGATCAGAGGGAAAAGCATTCTAGCCAGAGGGAACAGCAACTACAAAGGACCTGAGCAAAGAATTTCACTTGCATGTTCAAGGAACCAAAAAGTCAGTGTGGGGGCTTCCCTGGTGGCGCACTGGTTGAGAGTCCGCCTGCCAAGGCAGGGGACGCGGGTTCGTGCCCCGGTCTGGGAAGATCCCACATGCCGCGGAGCGGCTGGACCTGTGAGCCATGGCCGCTGAGCCTGCGCGTCCGGAGCCTGTGCTCTACAGCCACAACAGTGAGAGGTCTGCGTACCGCAAAAAAAAAAAAAAAAAAAAAGTCAGTGGCTGGAGCAGAAGGAAAAAGCTGAGAGTGGTGGGAAAGGAGACAGGAAAAGGTCCTTTCATGTGTCTAGAAATCAGGGCATGGAGGCAGTTTATTTCAAGTGTGGTGGAAAGCCACTGAATGATGGCTAAATGATGCTAATAATTGTAGTGACTTTTTGAGCCCTTAATAAATGCCAGGTGCTTACTAAGCCCTTTACATGCATTAACTCATTTAATCCTCACAAGCCACCCTAAGAAGGAGGTACTTTGATTGTCCTCATTTTATAGATGAGGAAACAAAGGCCCATGGAGGTTAAACCACTGGCCCAGTGTCACACTGCTACATTTAAAGTTCGCTGGGGCTGCTCTGGGGACAGTAAATTACAGGGGCCAAGACCCTGTAAGAGATAACAATGATACAAAGACAGCTTGCATTCCAGTTAAGAAAATGAGAGGAAAGAAAAACTAACATTCACCAGGTTTTCTGCTTCAGCCAGACTCCGGGAAGAGTGAGGGTTACTAGAGTTCAAAGGCGTATAGGCACTTCCTCTTCTGGATCTCCTTAGCACTTTCTCTGTTCCCCTCCTACACCCTTTCTGCCTTGTTTGCTTGTGATCTGTGCCCCTAATCACAATAGCTAGCTAGCATTTATTGGTTAATGGCGTTAATGGTGTGCCGTTATCATGCCCGGCACATGCACTATGCCTGTTTAATTTATTCTTGCAATAATCTAATTGTATCCATTTTAGGATGTGGAAATTGAGGCTTACAGCTGCTAAAGTAAGGGGTCCAAGGTCATACATCTAAAAATTGACAGTCTAGGATTTGAACCCTTCGAACACAGTCAAAGCACTTAACTACTGGGCTGTAAACACTCACTTCTGACCTCCCACCCTGCCATGAACAGTCTCTGAGCTCCCCAGTAGTAGCCAAGGATTGTCTTTACCTCTAGTTTCCTGCTAAAGAGGGTTCATAATAATGCCAACCTCACAGGTTGTTAAGAAGATTAAACAGGGCTTCCCTGGTGGCGCAGTGGTTAAGAATCCGCCTGCCAGTGCAGGGGGCAGGGGTTCGAGCCCTGGCCCGGGAAGATCCCACACGCCGCAGAGCAACTAAGCCCATGCACCACAACTACTGAGCCCGCGTGCCACAACTACTGAAGCCCGCGCACCTAGAGCCCGTGCTCTGCAACAAGAGAAGCCATGACAATGAGGACTCTGCGCACCACAACGAAGAGTAGCCTCCACTTGCCGCAACAAGAGAAAGCCCGCGCCCAGCAACAAAGATCCAACGCAGTCAAAAGTAAACACAAACAAAAAAATAAATAAATAAAAGAAGATAAAACAAGTTAATCTAGATCTCGGGTGACCAACCATCCTGGTTCCCTGGGACTGAGGGGGCTCCCTGGAAGGGAGACTTTCTGTTTCAAAATCTGGGAAAGTTCTGGGCAAATTAGGAGGAATTGCTCATCATGCCTGGATTCGTGCTTTGTGCTAAATACATGTTCAACAGACATTAATCATCGTTTCTCCTTTCCACTTTCATGCATTTGATAACAAAAAGGTAGCAAGCACCCACTCTGTGCCCATCCTAGGAGCTGGGAACACCGATAGGCAGTACACGTGCAGAGAACCTAGCTCCAAAGTCTCACCAAAAATCCACAGTCCCTGGGGAAATGCCAAACCTCTCTCCAGGTGATTCCCGCAGCTTGTGTGCTGTCTTCCTGGGCTGGCAGTATTTGGATGAACCCCAGTGGGAGAGGTCCCTGGGCCCTTAAGGTCCGCAGGCAGTGACACAGAGACAGTGGGCGTGGGGTGGCCGTGGAGCTTCCCATAGTGAAACCTGGCAAAGAGAGGTACTGAGATGATTCTGGGTGGAAGGGAAGGAAAAAAACGTGCCTTGGGCATTGACTCTGTGGCTTGCCCTGGGCCTAAGAGGTAGTTCCTATTGTCACACACATTTTGCTGGATGAGGAAACTGAGGCTCAGGAACCCAAGTGAAATGACTTGTTCAGGATCATGCAGGAGGAGATGGGTAAGTGGAATTTGAACCAAGGTCCCAGCAAAGCAGGGATTACTGGGGTTGGGCGGGCCGACTTCTGCACTTCCCTCCCTCCTGCCGCGCTTGGGTCCCCCACTTGTCTTGACAACGGCCAGGCTTGTCACGGGGCTCCGTACAGCCCTCTCCACCCTCCCGGCTGCCAGCGTCCCGCCCCATTCCCTCCCAACCCCTGAGGGAGGAGGGGAGAGTGGGAGAGAGGAGGGGGGTCGGGGAGGCCCGTCTTTATAAAGGCGGCTGGAACAGCGCTGCCCGCCAGACCCCGCCGCCTGGATCCCCTGCTTTGCCCGCCGCCCCACGTGACCGCGCCGACCACCAGCTCCACCTTTGAGTGAGTTGGGGCGCGTCCCCATCCACCCCCAGACCCTCGCCCGGCCGCGTGGTCTACTGAGCCCGGGGTGGGGAAGAGAGCCCCTGAAGGAGGGCGCTGAAACGGGGGGCACCAGGCAGAAGCCCGACGACAGGTATTTAGGACCTGGAGGAGCCGGGAGACCCGGGAGCCGGAGGTCGGGCCGGCAGCTTTCTCCCTTGGCTCCTCCGGCTCGGGGCCTAGGAGACCGCAAGCCACCCCCGAGGAATGCGCGTGCAGCCGTTCCCATGGTAACGTGCAAGCCGCGCCCGCCCGCCGCAGAGGAAGAGGGATGTTGTTGGGCGGGGGGGGGGGCTTGGTCCCCGGGAGGTCCAAACTCGTCATGCGGTCGTTGCAAAAGCGAGCCGAGGAGGTCCCCTTCCTCTCCCCCGTGCCCCAAATCCTCTGGGAGCCAGAGCGCACGTCGCATGAGCCTCAGTTTCCGCGTCTGTCAAATGGAGGCAATGTTATTGGTTCCAAGTTCCCCGAAGAGCTATCTCAAGCTTAACGATCCCGGCCAGCCCCCTCTTTTGGTTGGCCATCCGAGGAGTGGGTTTTAGAGGCCCGGATGACTCCCGCGATCCCACCCCACCCCCAGGCCCGCTCGCCATGGCCCTCTTCGGGGCCCTGTTTCTAGCGCTGCTGGCAGGCGCTCAGGCTGAGCTCCCCGGCTGCAAGATCCGCATCACCTCCAAGGCGCTTGAGCTAGGTAAGAGTGGGGGCGGGCCGGGGCGGCTGTGGGAGGAGTCGCACCGGCGGGCGTGCAGGAGCTAAGGGCCTCATTGCTGCTTCAGTGAAGCAGGAGGGTTTGCGCTTTCTGGAGCAAGAGCTGGAGACCATCACCATTCCGGACGTGCGGGGCCGAGAAGGCCACTTCTACTACAATATCTCTGAGTAAGTGGGGGCCGAGGGGTCGGGGTCTTGGTAGGGGGCGGGGCTTAGGAAATACCTACGGAGTCTCGAAGACAGGATGCCTGAGCGTAATGTGGGCGTGGCCAAATCGAGGAGGCTGGACTTAAGACACTGAATGAGGCCCGAAAAGATAAAGGCCTAGACTGCCTACAGAGGCGGGACCAAGGAGGTGGGCGTGGCCTAAAAATGTAGTAGGGACCGAGAAAAGTGAAGCCTAACCTGTGGAACTGAGGCTGGCCAAAGAGTTCCAGAGAGGCGGAGTCAAGAAAATTGCCGGTGGATGAGAGTGGGATGTAGGGCACCCAGGTGGAGCTAATGGGAGAGGTCAGAGGAACCAGAGATAAAGGCCTGTGGTTTAGGATAGTGGGGACAGGGTCTAGCAATCCCAGGGTGGGGAAGGGAGGAAGACTTCTAAGAGAGGGGGTGAAGCTCACCTTTAACACCTGGGTCATGAGAAGTTAGTCTCTGACCCACCCAAGTCCAAGTTTTCGCCACCCAAGCACACGTTGGGTACGTGAGGGGCAATGGAAGAATTCATTCTACCCACGCCAGCTTCCCCAGGCCTGGACTGGAAGAGGAGGGAATGAATTTGCTGTGGTTGGGTGGGGTCCCCTTTTCTTGGTCCTGAATTTGACCCTGAGGTCTCCTCCCACAGGGTGAAGGTCATGGAGCTGCAGCTGACATCCTCTGAGCTCCATTTCCAGCCAGAGCAGGAGCTCATGCTACAGATCAACAATGGCTCCTTGGGGCTGCGCTTCCGGAGACAGCTCCTCTACTGGTTCTTGTGAGGATCCGGCACCCTCAGGGCAGTGGAGGGCGGATCAGGAGGACTGGGGGTGCTGTGGAGCTGTGGGCAATCCTTTAGCCTTTTTTTTTTTTTTTTCTGGCTGCGTTGGGTCTTCGTTGTTGCGCGCGGGCTTTCTCTAGTTGCGGCTAGCGGGGTTGACTCTGTTGTGGTACGTGGGCTTCTCATCGCGGTGGCTTCTCTCGTTGTGGAGCACGGGCTCTAGAGCGCAGGCTCAGTAGTTGTGGCGCAAGGGCTTAGCTGCTCCGCAGCATGTGGGACCTTCCCAGACCAGGGATCAAACCCGTGTCCCCTGCATTGACAGGCGGATTCTTGACCACTGCGCCACCAGGGAAGTCCCCCTTAGCCTTTCTGAGCCTCAGTTTCCTCATCTGTACAATAGGGACAATCTTACCCAATTCATAGAATGTCTGGTATACTGTGCAGAAGTAAATAAAGTCTTATTAAGAGCAGTCATGATGTAGAGGGGTGGGGAGGAGGGCAGTGAAGACTTGGTTAAGCTCTAAGCCAGAGTGAACATTAACCCTCCCACCCCCACCCCCACCGCAGCTACGATGGGGGATATATCAACGCCTCTGCCGAGGGTGTGTCCATCCACACCGCTCTGCAGCTCTCCCGGGATCCCACTGGCCGGATCAAAGTATCCAACGTCTCCTGCCAGGCCTCTGTCTCCAGAATGCATGCAGCCTTTGGGGGAACCTTCAAGTAAGCCCCGTCCCCAAGCCCAGTGCACGCCATTTGAGACCCACAGCCCATCTGCTTAGTGCAACGCACAATGTGCAGGCTTGGGAGTCAGACTAACTGGGTCTAAATCTCAGCGCCACCACTTCCTGGCTGTGTGACCTTGGGCAAGTCGCTGAAGCTCTGTAAGATAGGGATGGTAATAGGACCTACTTTATGAGATGTGAGGACTGTTTATCTTAATCTATATAAAAATATTTAGAACAGTACCTGACATATAGTATGGGCTAGCCACTTAGATAAGAACCATTGAGAGGACCAGCGTACACAGTGGTGTACTCGGGTGGGTGTGTACTTGGTTCTCAATAATAACCATTGAGAGGACCAGCGTACACAGTGGTGTACTTGGTTGGGTGTGTACCTGCTTCTCAATAACTGGTAGCTCTTACTACTAATAACAAAAATAATAACATAGTTCCAGGTTTGGGGCTGAGAAGGGGAATTTGTGCTGGTTCTGGAAGAGGGTGGGGGAGAGAAAATGGTGGATTTATTATCTGGTGTTGGTCAATTTAGTCAATTTTTTATTTATTCAACAAAGTGTATGCCAGGCCCTGAGGATTTAAAAAGGAGCACAGAGCCTGACTGGAGGGACAAAACATTTGTCATTGGGGCCTTGAGAGAGGGACCAAGAAAGTACTCTGGAGAAGGGAGGTTCAGAGGAGGGTAATCCAGGAGGACTGCCTGGAAGAGGAAGCATCTGCACCCAGACGGGGAAATACAGGACAGGAGTATTGAGGGTGTAAGGGAGGACATGAGTAAGCATATGGAGTTGAGGATGCTCAGAGGAGATTTGAGGAACTCTGGGTAGATTCATTTGGCTGGTGGGGGACAGGGTGGGAGAGGAGGTCTTGAGAATCAGCCTGGAGAAGGGGATTTGAGCCCAAGTCATGGAAAACCTCCACTAAAGAGGTGGTAATTTAAGTTAAAGTAGGGGTATTCCCCCCACCCCTCACCATCTCTGGATGCTGTGATTTCTCCCAGACCTGGGTTGGGGGTGGGGCAGGGTCTGGATTCACCTGGCCTCTCCCCTCCTCACAGGAAGGTGTATGAATTCCTCTCCATGTTCATCACCTCAGGGATGCGCTTCCTCCTCAACCAGCAGGTGTGGGCAGTGGCGAGTGGGGGGCGGTGTTGGGGGACAGCGGGGGTGGGCATGCCCTCTCTTTCGAAGACCCTGACTCTGGCCCCCACCTCCCAGATCTGCCCCGTGCTCTACCATGCAGGGACCGTGCTTCTCAACTCCCTGCTGGACACCGTGCCTGGTGAGTTGGTGCGGGTGGGACGGAGAGCTCTGGGCCCGGCCTTGGGTCTGGAGTGGGGCTGGGGAGGAGGCTGGGTGCGCAGCTATCAGATAGCACCTGAGTAGGCCCCTTCCAAGCCCTGTGATGAACAGCCCTGGGTTCAAATGTGGCCTCTGCCTTCCTGCGTGACCCAAGGTAAGTGCTCACTTCTCTCACTTGGTTTCCTTGCCTGGCTGAGGACCACTCCCCTGGGTTGCTGAGGGTTGACTGAGGGCATGGCTGTCAAGATCCTTAATATGTGCTTGCTGTTGGGCCCTCATTTGTGTTCATCACCGGGCACTTAATAGGAGCTCAATTAACGTGAATTCTCTTTTCCTAAGCTATGAGATCATCACGCCACATACAAGGGGCACAGGACAGGAAGGAGAAGGCAGGGGAAACCAATGAGAGAAGGGAATCCCTTGCCATCTTGTTTAGTGACTTGATGAAACCTATGTACTGATAGTAGTAGTAGTAGTAATAACAACAACAACAACAACAATAATAATAGGGACTTCCCTGGCGGTTGAGTGGTTAGGACTCGGCGCTTTCACTGCTGTGGCCCTGGGTTTAATCCCTGGTCGGGGAACTAAGATCCCGAAAGCCGCCCAGTGTGGCACCCCCCCCCAAAAAAAAAAAACACCACAAAATTCCCACAATAATAATAGCTAACATTGTTGTGCACTTCCTGCACACCAGGCACTAAATGCTTTCCACGTAAAACTAATTTGATCCTCATAACAACCCTGTGAGGGAAGTATTAGGATCACCATGCTATGAACGAGCAACTGAGGCCCAGAGAGCTTAAGCACCCTGCCCAGCATCACACAGCTTTGCGGGACTCAAGCCCCTCCCCGCAGTGCGCAGTGCTGTGGACGAGCTCGTTGGCATTGACTACTCCCTCGTGAAGGATCCCGTGGCCTCCGCCAGCACGCTGGACATGGAATTCCGGGTGAGCTGTCTGGCTGGTGTGTGTAACCAGACCCCCTCCTTCTCCCCTACAATGCTGGTTTTAGTTCCCTAAAGCACAGCTCTGATGCGGCCCCTCCATTGCAGGGGATGCGGTGGCTTCCCACTGGCTACAGAATCAGGTTCAACTCCTGAGCCTGGCACTCAGCCTTGTTCATCTTGTCTGACCCCAACTTTCTCACTTCATCCTGTTCCTCTGCACCTACTAGTTCCAAAAAATGCCCTTCGCTTCCTACCTCAGGGCCTTTGCTCATGCTGTCTTCCCCCATCTTCCTGGAAGGAATTGAACATTCAGCTCTAACGCACACAATCTCATTTCATCCTGTCACAACCCTGTACATCAGGCAGTGGCGTTACACTCATTTTAGGGATGTGGAGACTTGCTCAGGGAGGCGATGGCACCTGTCCAAGGCCACTCAACTAGTATGTGGCCATTACCATTGCCCCTCCCAGTGGAGTGCAGCAGAGTTGCAGAGCACAGACTCTGGAGCTAGAATGCCTGAAGGTCAGCTCCCAGCTCTGCCACTTACTGGCTGTGTGATCTTAAGCCAGTGGCTTAACCTTTCTATGCCTGTTTCCTAATACGTAAATGGAAATAATACAGTAAGAAAAGATAATCTCGGGACTTCCCTGGTGGTCCAGTGGTTAAGACTCCATGCTTCCACTGCAGGGGGCACAGGTTCGATCCCTGCTCAGGGAATTAAGATCCCACATGCCGCGTGGCAAGGCCAAACAATTAAGAAAAAAAAAGAGAGAAGATAATCTCATGGGATGTTATGTGGATTAAAGGAGTTGGTCTAGGTAAGGGGCACAGAAGAATTACTGTGTATGTGTAGGCAGCAGCTGCCGTCATTACTACCATCTAGTCTCAAGGCCCACTCAAGTGCTACCTCCTCCTTGAACCCTTTGCTGAGCCTCCCTTCTCCAGTCTGATGGGATTGCTCCCTTGAAGCACTCCTGCTACCCTCCTTTCCATGCTTTTTAAGAAAAGTACCTGTTGAGTCCCCCAAGGACAGCAACCAGGTCCAACCCCCCACCATCCCCACAGGGCCTGGAGACATCTGGGTGCTGGGCTAGTCTGCCTTGGCCCTGACCCTGATCCTCCAACCCCAGGGGGCCTTCTTTCCCCTGGCCGAGGGCAACTGGAGCCTGCGCAATCGGGCGGTGGAGCCCCAGCTGCCCGAGGAAGAGCGGATGGTATACGTGGCCTTCTCTGAGTTCTTCTTCGACTCTGCCATGGAGAGCTACTTCCAGGCAGGGGCCCTGAAGCTGTCGCTGGTGGGGGCCAAGGTATGCCAGGGTCTGTTTGTGGGATGGGCAAGAGGGGGCCTGTGATGGAACTTCTGCCTTATCCCCAATTCCCTGGTCCAGGTGCCCCATGATCTGGACATGCTGCTGAGAGCCACCTACTTTGGGAACATCGTCCTGCTGGTGAGTGTCAGCGGGAGGTAGGAACCTGGCCAGGGGGGTGGGCACGCCATCCACACACCGTGATGGGACCAGTGAGGCAAGTAGAGCCCCCAGTGGCAGCTGTGGAGTAGACAGAAGGCCTGGCCTCCTGCCTGTGGCCACATCTGCTCGCTTGGCCAAGCCTGTTTCCAGGTCTGTGAAGGGGGCTTCCTGCCCCCGCTCCGTCTCCTTCACGAAGCCATGATGAGGGTGGGCTGAGAACCCAAGCTCGGCCAGGGTAGGGGCTTTCACAGCGACAGATGTATTATCCTTTTTGCTTATCTTCGCTTGTTTAATGGGGAGTTAAATTTTTTAAAGAAATAGTTCAGTGATCATTAAAGGACCTGTCCTTGGTTCTTCCTTGTAAATGATGGAGCTGAGATTTGAACCCAGATAGGAATCTGTGTGATTCCAAGTCACCCTGCCTCTCTCCTCTATACTATGCAACCTCCCAGAGTTGTCATGAAGATTAAATGAATTAATACATTTGGAGCAATTACAACAACAGAGGAAGTGCTCAGTCAACACCAGCTGCTCTGAATGCTATCCTTGTCGTCATCATGATCGTGGCCAAGTGTTGTTAAGAGCATGGACTCTATTGCCAGACTGCCTGGGCCTGAGTCCCAGTTCTGCAACTAAATAACAACTTGGACAAGTTGCTTAACCTCTCTGTGCCTCAATTTCCCCATCTCACAAATGGGTGTAATTTAATACCTGCTTCACACAGTTATTGTGAGGTTTAAATGAGCTAATACACGTGAAGTGTTTGGTGAAAAGTAAGCACTTGGTCACTACACTGCCTGTAGAAGAAATAGCTCAGCAGTTTCAAGAAAAGAGATATGGCACGAAGCTTGAGATTTTTTTTTTGGCTACGCTGTGCGGCTTGCGGGATCCTAGTTCCCCGACCAGGGATTGAACCTGGGGCCACGGCACTGAAAGCGCCGAGTCCTAACCACTGGACTACCAGGGAGTTCCCTGGGATATTTAATGCAAAGAGACTGTCCCGGAGGAGTCTGGATTGGAGATGGGTCCTGAATACTGAGAACTGAGGAAAGCAGAAAGAGAAGGAAGGAGGCATTCCTAGAATGAAACATCCCCTTGTCTGAGCAAAGGCAGAGGCTGGACACAGTTCTGGAGGGTTCCAGAAGCCAGACCAGTCTTCCCATTTGTGTCTCTGGGCTCCCAGACAGTACAGCCACCCCCTCCTCCCCGGGGACTCAACAGGGAGGAGGACTTGACCCGTCTGGAACTTGACCTGTCCTCCCTGCTCTGTCCCCAGAGGCCGGCAGTGATCGACTCTCCGCTGAAGCTGGAGCTGCGGGTCACGGCGCCACCACGCTGCACCATCAAGCCCTCGGGCACCACCATCTCTGTCACTGCCAGTGTCACAATCGCCCTGGTCCCACCCGACCAGCCCGAGGTCAAGCTGTCCAGCATGACCATGGTACGGCCACCAGCGTCGGGGCTGTGACAGATCGGGGAGGAGGACTGCGGACACCCTTTGGGGCCGTAACACCACCCTCCCTACCTTCCTACACAGGATGCCCGTCTCAGTGCCAAGATGGCACTCCAGGGGAAGGTGCTGCGCACACAGCTGGACCTGCGCAGGTGGGCGAGCCTGTAACCTCTCTGAGCCTCAGTGTCTTCAGGATAATCACACCTGCCCAAAAATACTGGGGAGCTAAAATGCAGTCATACCTATAAGCCACTGGAGAGCTGGGGTCTTGTTAACGCATAAAAAGTGTTTCATTTTAGTGTAGTTTCTCTGCATTCTCACCACCCAGAGCAGGTATTATGAGAGATGACCAAGCTGGCCCAGCAAGGTTAAATGACACACCTACAGTCACACAGCAAAGTGCATGAAAACATGGATTTTGCACATCTTCGCTCTGTGATCTTAAAACAAGTCACTTTATCTTTCTGAGCTTCGTTTCCTTCATGCATTAAATATAGAAAATAGTAGCACCTACTTTCCAAGGACGTGCCGTCTGACGTGGCAGACACTAGCCACATGTGGCTGTTTACATTTAATTACAATTAAATAGTTCCTCAGTTGTTCATTTCTATAACCACATGTAGCTAATGGTTACTGTGTGGACAGTGCAGATACAGAACATTTTACAGAAAGTTCTATTGGACAGCGTTGTTCTGGGGAGTTAAATGAGATAACGCAGGGTGAGGTTAGGAGTCTAGATTCTGGAGACAGGTTCTGCAGTTTGCCAGCTATGTGACCTTATGCAAATTACTTAATCTCTCTGGGCCTCATTTGCCTCCTCTGTAAAGTGCAAATTGTAATAGTGCCTGTTTCTTAGGGTTGTTATGAGGTGGCATTTTAAGATAGTTTAATAATATTTAACTTTTTAACATGCACAGTATCTGGCAGGGAGTAAGCACTGAAAGTTTTGCTAAATAAACGTAAACAACACATGTAAAGCCATCAGCATAAGTCTAGCTTATAGGAGGTACTCCACAAATAAAAGGTAGCAGACTTGAAATTAAACAAACAAAAAAAACTGGAAAAAAAAGTAGCAGACTTGGAGAAAAGGCGACTCAAAGAGGGAAAAATGACTCACCCAAGGATACACACCTGGAAACTGGTAGAACCCCCTGGAAAGGTTTGTAGGTGTAACCTGTAAGACTGAAACTCAGGGGCTTTGGGTGGGTAGAGGCCTGAGTGGCCTGGAGAAGGTGGAGCTTCCAAGGGCTCGTGCCCACTGGACCCTTCTTTTTTCCCCACAGGTTCCGAATCTACTCAAACCAGTCTGCATTAGAGTCGCTGGCAGTGAGCTGGGAATTGGGGGGGGCGGGGGGGCGGGCCAGGGCTGGGATTGAGGTGGGCAGTGAAGGCGAGCCCACCCTCTACAGGCTGCCCTAACTTCCTCCCTCCTCCCCCCCAGCTGATCCCACTGCAGACCCCTCTGAAGACCATGCTGCAGATTGGGGTGATGCCCATGCTTAATGGTAGGGCTGGGGGAAGTGAGGAGGGAGGGGGAAAGGACAGGGGAGCCAGGTGGGCCCAGATTGAGCTGGCTGTTCCCATCCACAGAGCGGACCTGGCGTGGGGTGCAGATCCCACTCCCCGAGGGTATTGACTTTGTGCGCGAGGTGGTGACGAACCACGCGGTGAGTAGGGGTGCGATGGGGAAGGAGGGCAGAGCCTTCCCCTCCCTCTACAGCTCTCGTGTGCCCTCCTTGACCTGATCCTAGCTTCTCCCTTATCAACTGCCTCTTCTTATTTTAATCTTACATCAGATTCGTCCAGCCCTTTGCACCGGCTGTGTCCTCACCTTGGAACACTCTTCCCTGATTCTACCCTCAGTGCCTACTAATCTTTCAGGTCTTAGCTAAGAGCTCATCTCCTCCAGGAAGCCCTCCTTGACCTCCACAGGCTGTGCTCCTGCAGCCTCTGTTTCAGCACCCTTCATAGGGAGTTATAAGAACCGCTCTGCTGCTCCACCTCTCCCACTAGATTGAGGCCAGGGACTCTTGTCTCCGTCTCTAAACCCTGCTCTCGGTAATCGAATGAAGAGACTCCCTTCTCTGCCTCCCTGCACAGGGTTTCCTCACCATCGGGGCTGACCTCCACTTTGCCAAAGGGCTGCGAGAGGTGATTGAGAAGAACCGGCCTGCCAACACCGGGGACCCCCTAGCACCCAGTGCCCCGCCACCCTCCATGGCAGCTGTCTGAGTCCTCAACCCCGACCCTCGCAGCTGCATTCAGGACTCCACCGTCTCTCATCCCCTCCCTCACCCCACCACAGCCTCTAGTGTCCTCTAACCCCCAGTGCCACAGAGAAGATGGGGTTTTAAGCTGTACCCAATTTAATTCCATAATCACAGTCAATCCATCAATTACAGTCCGTCCACCCTCCCCGTGGGCTGTCCTGAGCTCTGTTGTGTTCCTGGGATGCGATCAGTGCCTTGAGGGCATTCTTCAAGCAGGGAGTGGGCCAGGCCTCACCCCAGTGAGTTATAAAGTGCAAACTCCCCCCAGACTGTATATGTGAGGCGCTGGGGCCAGGTCTGGGATGCACAGGGCTGCGGAGGCGGGTGGGGTCAGTTCTGGAGGCAGGGATCTGCCCCACAGGGGCATTTTGCATAAAGGAGGACCTCCCTTCCGGCAGGAGAGGCTGGGAAGGGCTGGATCAGGCAGTGGGGGGCTGCTCCCATGGTCATCAGTATGGCTGCTTATTCAGGAAGCGGGAGAACATGGTGAGGGCAGCCTGGGGCTTGTCAGTGGGGACCATGTGTCCGGCACCCTGAAGGGCAAAGCTTCGTGAGATTCCTTCCCTGTACAACCCCTGCCCTTGGGTGCTTCCTTCATCCTACTGGACCCCTCTAGCCAGTGACCTTCCTGCTCCCCCAATCCATCTGTTTTTCCCATCTTCCCCCGAAAACTTGCCCTTCCACGGGCCAGATGGTAACCCAGCATAAAAGGAGGTCAGAAGGAAAGGACAGGTGGGTCCTGCCCCATCCCCCCAGCCCCCCTAGTCCTCACCAGGCCCAGGCCCTACCTTGATGGTAAGAAAGGCGATGTGGGAGAACTCCTTCACGAAGCCAGCGATCTGCTCTCCACTGTCCCCGTAGTCCACCAACCAGGGCCGGCGCTGTACCTCCATCTGCCCCACCAGGAAAGATTTAGCAGCCTGTAGCTGCCCCGTCATCTCTGCTCACAGCCACCAGCAAGACCTCAGGGGCCGGGAACTCCTCCAGGTTTGCCCCCTCTGTCTGCCAGAGCCATGCTGCACTACCCCTGTACCGGCCCAACCCCAGGGCTGGGACCCCGGGCTCACCTTCTGGTTGAGGGAATCCACAAACCACTCATCTCCCATGAAATTGCAGGCCATGTCCACATCTCCGTTGTACAGCAGGATCCGGTATTTCTGAAGCAGGGCAGGGGAAAAATGGGGGGTTTGGAATAAGCCCAAACCCCAGCCCTTCCCCAGTTCAAGCCCTACCCCTCAGGGAATTCAAGAGGCCCAGCTAAACAGCATAAACCAGGAAACGCTTGTGTTTTCTGACCACTTCCTACCTGCCCAGTGCTCTGCTAAATGCTTTCCCTATGAAGGTAGTAGATACCATCAATAACCCCATTTTATGGATGGGGAAATCAAGTCTCAAGATATATGAGAAACTTGCCCAGAGTCACCTGGCTAGTAGGCTAGTAAAGGGACTTGTACTCAGGCAGTCTGACCCCAGAGCCCATGCTTGAACCACTGTGCTGTACAGAACCTGGTCCTACCCCAGCTCTGCCAGTATCTCCTAGGTGACCTTGGACAAGGCCCTCTCCCACCTCAGACCCCAGTCTGCCTCTCTGTAACACGATCTGACTAGCTCTTCTCACCCTAATGGCTCCTTGGCTGATGCGGACCTCTCTGCCCTCTCCAGCAGAGCAGCGTAAGGTGGGGACAGAGCCAGGTTCAAATCCTGACCCTGCTGACCACAGGACCTAGGGCAAGTGACTTCACTTCTTGGAGTTTCAGCTTCCCCTGTCCCGAGTGGCGCCCTGAAGGAGCCCCCGCCTCGCCACACTGCTCCAGGGTCCTGAGGCTGCTGGTGGACCCAGCTGTGCTGGCCCCACTCACCTGTGCGGCCAGCAGCTTCAGGTACTGGGAACACATGGTTTGGTAGAGACGGCGGTACTGGATATTCACCAGGAAGCTGCAGGAGCACGCGGGCAGGAAGACCAGGTCCAGGTTGGGGGAGAAAA
The DNA here is from genome assembly GCF_964374135.1 of Grampus griseus. NCBI lineage: Eukaryota > Metazoa > Chordata > Mammalia > Artiodactyla > Delphinidae > Grampus > Grampus griseus. The sequence goes on along the minus strand of NC_139008.1, from coordinate 74,111,853 downwards.
AGGGACAATAGATCAGACGCCCTCCCCTATCCCCTCCTATTCCCAAGCTCCAGCCTACGAGGCAGATAGCTGGGATTCAGTCCCTCCTTGGGCATGTAACCTCTCTAGGACTTATCTAGATGGGAGGGAGGGACTGGAATTCAGAGGTCCCCAAATCTCCTCCATTTAGAAATGTACAGGGACACTTTGTTACAATGGCTGGGCTGCACTGGCATGAGTGCATAAGGGCTCGTGCTGACCAATCAGAATGGAACTGAGTGGCCCCTGCTGTGCCAGGCGTCACCCTCTTACTTGTAGGGGTCATAGGAGATGTGGGCAGCTAGGGTGGTACTGGAGTCAGGGAGGGGCTGGGGATGGGAATGTCTTTTTACTAAATACCATTTAAGTAATTGATACTTTAACAACCAATGTGGCTGCTTAAGAATGAAGTGGCTGGGACTTCCCCGGTGGTCCAGTGGTAAAGAATCCGCCTTCCAATGCAGGGGACGTGGGTTGGATCCCTGGTCGGGGAACTAAGATCCCACATGCCTCGGGGCAACTAAGCCGGTGCCACAACTACTGAGCTCGCACGCCTCAACGAGAGAGCCTGCATGCCGCAAACTATAGAGCCCATGCGCCACAACTAGAGAGAAGCCCATGCGCCACAACTAGAGAGAAGCCCGTGCGCTGCAACTAGAGAGAAGCCCATGCACTGCAACGAAGACCCGACACAGCCAAGGATTAAAAAAAAAAAAAAAGAATGAAGTGGCTGGGGGAATTCCCCGGAGGTCCAGTGGTTAGGACTCCTGCGTTTTCACTGCCAAGGGCTCGGGTTCAATCCCTGGGTGGGAACTCAAAAAAAAAAAAAAAAAAAAAAAAGAATGAGGTGACTGAATATCAGTCAACTTCAGGGGGGTCAGAGACCTTGAACATCCTATTGTACAATTCAGCCACACCCCAAACACCCTCTGTGTCCCCACTGAGAATCCCTAGCCAAAGGATCCCTGGGGACAACAGCCCGCCACCCCCCAGGCCACAAGCGGTCACAGAAACCCACTTGCACACGTCCCAGCGGGGCAGCTGCTCGGGGATGTGGAGGGCCTTCCGCACAAGAGGGTTGTTGAGGTAGGTGGAGGCGGCTGTGGTGTTGGTGCAGGGGGGGTCCAGGCGCACCTCTCCCGCAGAACGCAGCAGTGCCTGGGGGGGGCACAGAGGGTCAGGATCTTTGCTTTCCTGCCCTGTCCCTCCCCACCCTGCTGGGAGGTAAGCGTGGGCCCTTGCACACCTGATGCCACATCTGCTTGGGTGGCAGGCGAGTGAAGATGTTGCCCAGATCCTGGACCACGACAGTGTCCTTCTCGTACCTGCAAGTGAGGTCGGGGGATGAGTGCCTGAGCCTCCAGATGGGACTGGGGTTGGCCCAAGGGGCACACGGCAGGGCCCACCTTAGATGGCTGGGCACCCCCCCAGCACATGGAGCGTAGAGGTTGTAGACGTTGAGGCCGGAGCTGCCCACGATGTGGGACACTTCCTGAAGCTGCAATGATACCCCAAAAGCCACCATGCTTTACAGAATCCTGGCCTCCCCATGACCTCCCCAACAGCGCCCTAAGATTTATTGCTCTCCTGCTTCGCTTGGTCACTACCCTTTCCCCCCTTTCTTCACAGGCAGGGAAACTGAGGCTCAGTGGAAGGAATCTGCTAGTCCCGGGTCCAAATCCTAAGGCCTCTACTTCCTAGCACTGTGACTTCAGGCAAGCGACTTCGACACGCTTGGCCTCAGTTTCCTTATCTGGAAAATGTGCCTAATACCATCTCCCTTGAAGGAGACTCTTGAAGATGGAACAATCCACGCTGCCATAGCTGAGCACAGTCCTGGCACATCGCAGACGATGGATGAGTGAGAAGCCCTTTCCCCTCACAGGGAAGTCACAGGAAGTGGTGTGGGAACACATGCATACTCATGTGTCCCAGAGGACATCGAATTGCTGAAGGGTGCAGGATAGGAAACAACAGGGGGATGAGGGGGAGGAGTCCCCGAAGGGGATGTGGTCCCCTTCTCAGGATGGGGGCCGTCAGGGGTGACGGAGGGCAGGGGCAGAACCTCACATTGGTCACGCATTGTGGGTCTCTGTTGTCGTAGAAGTTACACTTGTTTTGAGAGCAGCAGTGGGTCTGGAGGGAAGACCAGAGCCTGTAGGAGATGAGTGAGATTTGCTGAGGCCCATGGTGGGCAGAGAAGGCGAACACCCCATCTTCTCAACCTCCCATCACGGCCTGGACCCAAGGGACCTAATCCCAGGGAACAATGACATTTATCACAGGGCGTGGTATGTAGCTCCCAAACCTGGCTGCCCTGGGCCATGCTGCAGCCCTCCTTCGTCCCTTTACACTCTGATGTCTATGCTTTGGCCTTTCAGCACCAAAACCTTTCTAGCAAACCCAGCCCCGCCTTCCGCTCATCAACCAGGGTAGGACCCAGGATATCATGTGCCTGGCGGACAGACCTGAGGTCCCATGACCTGCTGCGCCCCAGAGATTGCCCAGCGGTCCCCTCCCATACCTGTTTCCCAGAAGGCCATGGTAGTAGGCGAAATAGACGAGGGAGTTGTCATTCTGCTCATAGCAGGAGAGTCCATTGCCCACAGCCAGCCCCTGTGAAACACCCAGGGCGTTAGCTCATCTGGACGGTGAGGAAGAAGAGCCTCCCTTGACCCGCACCCAGACCTTCAGCAGTCTGGAAACTGAAACCCGGGCTGGCTTGTGGGAGTGGGTGGAGGCGGGGGAGGCCACTCAACGTAAAGAATGGAGCTGGCAGCTTGAGGAGTAGGTTCCCTGTTGTGGAAGGCACACAGGCCGGGGAGACGCCAGCTAGTGGCAGGAATGTTATGAAGGAAGACTGGGTTGGAATGGAGGCGCTGACCTGTTTGACCTTTGCTAACCACAAGGCTATGACCCCAAGATGCCTCCCTTCCCTCCTGCAGCCTCCCTGCACCTGAAGGTTCATGCTGGGGTCCTGCATGACCAACACTGCCAGGGTGGGGATGTAGATGCCAGCATAGCTCTCTCCCGTCAGGAAAAGCTCGTTGTCCTTGTATTCCGGGAAGAGGCGGAAGAAATCTTTAAGGGCTTCAAAATTGCTCTGGGCCACCTGGGGATGGCAGGATGGAGGGAATCGGGAAGTGTTAGTGTTTGAGCTAGAAAGAATCTCAGGGATAATGACACCAACCCATCCTGTTTGTACAACAGGTTGTGACTTGTCCAAACCACACCACCTAGCACACAACAGAGCCACGGATGGACTCCAAGGGCATGCTCTTTCTCTCCCCGCATCATGCCACCCAGCAAGGCTGGGGCACGTGGGCAGGCAGCGGACTCACCTCGGTGTCATTGGTTGCATAAGACTTGTCATCGGAGTAGGAAAAGCCCACCCCAGCTGGGGACTCGAGGTATAACACATTGGCAATCTACAGGGGAAGTGGAAACGGGCTAAGGAGGGCTCCCCACCCCATCCCAGTGCCCAGACACCCCCACAGGACCCACAGAGGCGGCGATACCAGGTTCCAGGAATAGGGGTTGTACTCCAGAGTGGCACCATCTGGCTGGATCTGCGGAGGAAAGAGATGGCTAAGTCCCGAGAGCCAGCTGGGGGTAGGGAAAGGGCCACCGTGCTGAGTACTGTATAATCGGGCAAAATCCCCGAAAGGTACTAATAGTCAAGCCAATGGTACAGATGAAGAAACTGAGGCTCAGGAAACGGACACATCTTTAGAAGATCACAAAGTCCTTTTCTCCTTCTTCCCCGCTTCTTTCCTTTGGGAACTGTCCCCTCCCTGCCCCTCACCAGGGGTTACCGAGCTGCTTTCCACTCACCAGGAAGGGGCCGTGCTCGGTGAGGAGGCCGTCTAGGGAGCTACAGCCCGGCCCTCCATTGAGCCACAGCACCACAGGGCTGCTCTTGGGATCCTTCTGGGACTCCACAAACCTGGGAGGGAGTCAGGCTAGGATGGGTGCAGGTGGGGGGAGAGCTCCTTCCAGCCCTCCCTGCTCCCAGCCTCCTTCAGGGGTCTTAAGAACACCCCCACCCCCACCCCCACGCCCAGGCTTCCCTGGTGGCGCAGTGGTTGAGAATCCGTCTGCCAATGCAGGGGACAAGGGTTCGATCCCTGGTCCGGGAAGTTCCCACATGCCGCGGAGCAACTAAGCCCGTGAGCCACAACCACAGAGCCTGCGCCCTAGAGCCCGCAAGCCACAACTACTGAGCCCACGAGCCACAACTACTGAAGCCCGCGCGCCTTGAGCCTGTGCTCCATAACGAGGGAAGCCACTGCAATGAGAAACCCGCGCACCGCAACGAGGAGTAGCCCCCGCTCGCCGCAACAAGAGAAAGCCCGCGCGCAGCAACGAAGACCCAACACAGCCAAAATAAGTAAATAAATAAAACAAATTTATATTAAAAAAGAGAACCCCCCCCCCATCATCTCCGCCGGTGGGCATCGCAGTGTCCCTCCCAACCCCGCCCTGGAAGGCAGGGCTGCAGACCAGTAGTGGAGGCGCTTGGAGCCGGAGCCTCTGAGGTAGCCAGAGTACTGGCGGAAAGACGGCTGCTTGGTCAGCCCTGGCAGGTACTGGATCTCGTCCTGGTCGGGGGCTGCCTCGCTTCGGGGCGCCCAGGAGAGCAGCAGCAGCAGGAGGAATGGCGGCGACAGCGCGGCTCGGACCATCTGCGGCAGGAAGCGGGTGCCGGCTGTTTACTCGCTCGCTAGCTGCTCAGCCGCCCCTGGGGAAGAGCTGGCGGCTCATCAGCGAGGGAAGCCCAGGCCCAGTCCCAGCTCCCACCCGCTGAGCTTCCTCCGCCGCGCCGCGCCGCGCCCCGCCCCGGGGGCTCCTGGATCCCTTCCAACCTCCGGGATCTCTTCCAGCCTCCGGAGTCCCCTCACCTCTGCTGCCTCGCGTCCTTGCTCTCCCGGAGGTGGCCCGCGACGGGAAGTCATGTGTACTCCGAGTCACGTGTGCTCCAGCGTCACGTGACAGTCTTCCTCCTGCCCATCCCGCCCCCACGTCCTCGAGCACCCGGAAGACGGAGGGGGCGGTGGCGGCGGCGGTCAAACAAGGTGAAGGTCCGTAGGCCTCGCAGGTCGTATCCCGGGCGCCGGCGGTCAGATGACCCAGGTGTGGATGGCCAGAATCCCCCAGCCTCCCGGGGACTCCGTTCTAAGCGGGATGGCTGAGCCAGCGGCGCTAGGACCCCTGGGCAGAGCCTCGGGGAAGGGAGTCAGGGGGGAAGTACCTTACATGGTGGTCACCGTCTGAGCCCGCTGCCCAAAATAGCCCCCGGCGCCCGCTGGCCTGCTTCATGGCTGGGAGATGGCTGCTGCCTCCGACCCCGTGGAATTGGGTGCGCCCTGGGGCCCCGCGCGCCCCGAGCCCCCTCCCACCCGCTTCCACCCGGTACACGGTGCCAACATCCGCGTGGACCCCTCCGGGACGCGGGCCACACGCGTGGAGAGCTTCGCCCACGGCGTGTGCTTCAGTCGCGAGCCGCTGGCCCCCGGCCAGGTGTTCCTGGTGGAGATCGAGGAGAAAGAGCTGGGCTGGTGCGGGCACCTGCGCCTCGGCCTGACTGCGCTGGACCCCGCCAATCTGGCCGCCGTGCCCGAGTTTTCGCTGCCCGACCTGGTCAGCCTCGGCCACACCTGGGTCTTCGCCATCACGCGCCATCACAACCGCGTGCCCCGGGAGGGCCGCCCGGAGGCGGAGGCGCTGGCCCCCAGCTGCCCCCCAGCCCTCCTGGTGGAACCGCATCTGTGCATTGAGCAGTTTCGCATTCCCCGCGACCGCCTGGTGGGCCGCAGCCGTCCCGGGCTGTACAGCCACCTCTTGGACCAGCTCTATGAGCTGAACATGCTGCCTCCGACTGCACGTCGGAGCCGCCTGGGCGTTCTCTTCTGCCCGCGCCCCGACGGCACGGCTGACATGCATATCGTCATCAACGGCGAGGACATGGGCCCCAGCGCCCGGGGGCTGCCAGCCGCCCAGCCCCTCTACGCGGTGGTGGACGTCTTCGCCTCCACCAAGAGCGTGCGCCTGGTCCAGGTCGAGTATGGCTGTAGGTATCCCACACCCTGGGCAGCGACCCCTCCTGGCCTACTGTTGGGACAGGAACCTGCTAGGGCTCCTGAAACAGGTAGCAAGGCCTTGGTTTGTCCAGCATTATTTTAGAAGCTGGGGAATCTGACTTCAGATTCTGCCTCTACTTGTGATCTTGGACAAGTCACTTTCCCTGGCTCTGGGCCTCAATTTACCCATCTTGGCTGTGATTGATTAGGATGCCCTCCAACTCCCTTTCTGGCTTTGCCAATATTTTCTGCATTAACCTAGGGCATGAATTCTACACCGATTTTAGATTTTGGTCCTCTTTGAGAATTATGTGCTCTTTTATTAGACAAATGCTCATCGATTTGGGCATACCAGTTTAAAGGCATCACTTTTAAACCCCATGTGAGAGCTTCTTAATCCTGAGGTCTGGTTCATGATAGCCCTGTTAAGCCTTTTATTTATCCATCTGATGACATTTTACGAATACAGTGAACGAGAACCCTCTCTGTGTCGGGCCTGTGCAGGAGGCTGGGGGTTGCACAGGTAAATCAAATGCCACCCCTGACCCCAGAAGCTGCTAAGCGAGGGGGAAGGGAGCAGGATGGGTGCTATAATGGAAATAGGGCTGCAGAACTGGGAAAGTGTTGCGAAAGAGGTGCTTATCTCAGTCCTGTGAATAGCCCCATGCCAGGCTGGGCCTGGAGAGTGAAGGGACTTGCCCAAGTCAACGACAAAGAGGGGACCAAGACCTAGATCTAGGTCTCAGCCTCGGCCCAACCCTCCCGTTCCTTTTGCCTTTGACAACCTTCTTTCCACAGTGCCGTCCCTGCAGACCCTGTGCCGCCTAGTGATCCAGAGGAGTGTGGTGCACCGGCTGGCCATTGACGGGCTCCACCTGCCCAAAGGACTTAAGGATTTCTGCAAGTATGAGTGAAGGCCTGCAGCCACCCTGGAGCAGGGCCACGTGAATTCATCCTGGCCCCAGAGGTGTGGCTGCCCTGAAGCTGGCCATACTGATACTAGCCAGGATGGAAATAAACACAGTCGTTGCTGATGCTGATCCTTGGAGGGTCTCCTTGCCCCTGAAGCCTGTGAGGGGCACTTCTTTTAGAATCACTGGGGGTCAGCAGGGTAGACGAGAGAATGAGAGCATTTTGACATCACCTAGACCAGTGGTTCCTAGCCTGGCTACTCATTATCTGGGATACTTAGATTGCTGGTGCCCCAGATGCCATCTCTGGAGATTCTCATTTGATTTGTCAAAGGATGAGGGCTAGACATTGTTTTTGTAAAAGCTCCCCTAGAGATTCTAAGGTGCAGCCAGGATTGAGAAGCATTTCCCTAGAACAGAGGTCTCAGGTTTGGCACATGTTATAACCACTTGAGGAACTTTGAAAAAATACTGCTCACTGGGATTATGATTTAATTGACCCTGGGATAAGTCTGGGCATCAGGATTTCTAAAAGCTTCCAAGAGCATCTAATGTGCAGCTCGGGATGAGAACCAGTGCCCTAGACCAAGTACTTCATTTCACAGATGGGAACCTGAAGCCCAGAGATGGGAATGTATTTGTCCAAGGTCACACAGCAAATGAATGAATGCAGAGTATTCCTTCTCTCACCCTACAGGGCACAAAGCATCAGACTCCTTGAATTGTATCGCTGATCATTTGCTTCCATACAAATGATCTTATTTGACCCTCATAACTTCTGGTGAGGTAGTGGGCAGTCATTACCCGCATCTTACAGCTGAGGATGTCAAGGAACAAAACTGTCCAGGTGACTTGCCCAAGGTAAAGGCAAGAACCTAGAATGCCCAGTTCCTGGTCCAGTGCTCTTTTAATCCCATCCATTGTCATGTACACGTTCTAGAATGAACAGGTCAATGCCGTGAGCTGGGTTCCAGGTGTAAACGGGAGGGACTATGAGGTGACATTCTAGAAGGGCGGAGAGGGTAGGACAGAAGGCAGATGCCTGATCCCTCACAAACAGGGGCTTCAGAGCAGCCATGTCCTATTTCATGTCTCCACAAACTCATCCAGGTCTTCCGCCTTCCGGCCAAGGTGAGGCGGGGCTCCTGGAACTGGAGGGTGTACTACAACTTCCCCTGAGAACCTGCTTCCTGGCTCTGGGGAGGTGGAGGTTCTGCTGGGCATTTTTGGGCTGGACCTGGAGTCAATTCTCTTGGAAGAAAGCTATTCCAGAAGTCCTTGCCAATAGCTACCCACTTGCTCATTCATTCATTCAGCAAACACTTCTCCATCACCTGTCTGCATTAGAGACTGACTGGGGCTGTGGCTATGAGTAAAACCTAATTCCCAACCACTGGACAGCCCTCTTGGGCTGGTCTTAATTGCCCCTGATCCCAGAGCTCTGCTCCTATGCCCTGCCCCTCAGGGCCTCCTCCACAAAGAGACCAAGAATAACATTCCATCCCATTCCTGTCTCTGCAGGTGGGGCTGCTTCTCTGGGCTCATCCCTTGGCCTCTATAGTCCTGTAGAGCCAGTGGTGGTGGCCTCTGGTGGACAAGGCCCACTGAGCCAGAAAGCTGAGCAGGCGACACCAGTGCCTGAAGTGCCAGAAGCCAGGGACTGCCCTGGGGGGGCTCGCTGGGAGCCACTGCAGCGGAAGGAGTACAGCCGGAACTGCCACAAATTCCCCCACGCGAGGCAGCCGGAGCGCCTTGGCTGGGAGGATGGCTGCTCCAGAAGCAGAGCTCCCTACCTGGGCAGCCCCAGCAGGCCTGGGCCCCTGCTGCTGTGTGGGCTGCCCTCTGAGACAGGAGGGAAGGAGGCTGGGCCCCAGCCCGACATCTGCATCCTTACCTTGGCCATGATGATCGCTGGCATCCCCACCGTGCCTGTCCCAGGCCTACGGGAAGAGGACCTGATCCGGGCAGCTCAAGCTTTCATGATGGCCCATCTGGAGCCAGCGGGGGCTGTGGAGGGGGCACGGTGGCCCTAGTGAGATCCCGGAGGGGCCAGCCTCCTGGCTCCTGCTTGTAGCGGGATGAAATAGCACCAGACACATAGGGTGGCTTCTCCGTATGGTTTTTGGGCAGGCAGGGTTGGTGGGTGTCTATGGCAGGGATGCGGATAGGGTGGTGGTTTGAGCCATTCTAACAAACACCAGCCCATCAGGGCCCGGACCCCAGGAAGTTTCCAGAAACCGTTAAGCCATGCCATAGGTCTTGTCAGATTGGTTACAATAAAAATTACCAAGGTAGGAGGCCCTGCTTGGAGAGTGGAGGCTTTTTTTTTTTTTTTTGTGGTACGCGGGCCTCTCACCGCTGTGGCCTCACCCGTTGCGGAGCACAGGCTCCGGACGCACAGGCCCAGCAGCCATGGCTCACGGGCCCAGCCGCTCCGCGGCATGTGGGATCCTCCCGGACCGGGGCACGAACCCGTGTCCCCTGCATCGGCAGGCGGACTCTCAACCACTGCGCCACCAGGGAAGCCCTATGGAGACTTCTTTTTGTACTGTTTTGGTACTCGATCAAAAGTTCTTGTACAAAGCCCTAGGCAAGGTGACTTTTCCTCTTGCCTTTTGTTTCTCACCCTGCTGAGGATAGGTGATAGGACCACAGGCAAGGAAGGAAAATTAACTCTTACTTGAGCACCCACTGGGCATCAGGCCCATTACATGCCCACTTAACCTTTAATCTTACCAGTGCTCTGTGGATCTCCATTTTTACAGATGAACAAATTGAGGCTTAGAGAGGTGACGTGACTTACGTCACATAGCTAGTAAAAGGCAGCACCAGCCCTCAAAAATCAGACAGGGAAGATACCAGGATTTGCATGTAATGTCAGACTCCAAAGTCTATTCTTTCCATAGTATTTCCTAAACTGCTTTCTACAAGACAAAAAACTAGACAAATGCTAAAACAGACAACATTCAACTTCAATGACCTCAGGATGGGGCAGGGTGAGGGACAGTGAGGCTGGGAGCCTGGCTGAGCCACTGCCTCTGGGGGCCTTTTCCTCTGTGGGTGAGGTGTCAGCTCATGACTGGGGAAGCTGTTACCAAGTCCCGACCCTTGATCTCCACTCAGTGTCTTATCCCTTATCTTACAGCAGGGGTTACCTGTTTTTATAAAGCCCTTGAGCTAAGAACGGTTTTTACCTTTTGAAAAGGTTGTTAAAAAGGGGGAAAAAAAAAAAAAACCCACACAACAAAAACAAAGAACCAGGAATATACAACAGAGGCTCTACGTGGCCAGCAAGTCTAGAATATTCACTAGCGGGCCCTTTATGGGAAAGGTTTGCCGCCTCCTGTCTTAGGGAACTAGACACATTGTAGTGTGGAAGAGAAAACCTTTGTGGTTTTCTCTGCAGTGGAAGAGAAAACCTTTGTCCTTCTTCCCTGGAAGGAGGGCCCGTGGAAGTACGACTGTGTGAATGTGTGTGTGGGTGTGTGTAGGGGGGGTGTGAGCACATACTTTGCGGATGAGCACCTCTGGGCGTCGGGCGTAATCAGAGTTGGACCTGCTCGTAAGGGCCGATCCAGCTGTCGGCCAGCTCGCGCAGGGTGCTGTACCGCCGTTCAAACTCCTCCTGACTGCAGTGCTGCAGGAGCTGACCCACCTCCTCCGTGAGGAGTGCCACGGCCAAGTGCTTATCCAGGGTCTCACTCCACTTGCTGCCCACAATGTCACCGAGGCTGGCAGCACAGCCTGCCGTCCACTCAGCTGGCAGCATGTCTGGCTGGAGCACCTGGCGGCGGGCACTGAGCATGGTGAGGATGTGGCGGCAGGGCAGACGGAAGGCCTGGTTAAAGTAGCAGCTGCAGCTGGCCGGGGTCTGGGGCTGCACCCTATGGGTGTCCTCCAGGATCTGTATGTTCACCTTTTCGGAACCAGAGCCGATGAGGTGCATGGATTTCTGGACCACGGCAAGCTCGCCCAGGCAGAGCTGGGCGGCCGGCCCCGTGCAGATGGCATTAAGGGAGTATTGGATGCGGGCTTCTACCAACTGTTCCACTTTGGGGCTTTCGGGGCTGCCATCCGAAGGGGGATGATTGTTCGGGGGACTCAGGCCCAGGCTGAAACTCGCCTTGTCTCCTGAGTTCTGCTGCAGGTATTGCAACAGGGCAGTCATGCCTTTTTCCACAGATGGGGTGGTGCCGAAGAACTGGCTGAGGACGTGGGCGGTGACCTCCAGGCCCTGGAAGTAGTGGCTGCTCTCCGCTCGGCTTCTCCAGCGGTGGGCCAACCAGATGCGGTCATTGAGCAGCCAGTGCGAGTGGAGCTCCGGCAGCTGGGCTGGCGGGATGCAGGTGCTCAGGAGTGTATACAATTTCCTCAGGTTTCCAGCTGTGGCCGAGCACATCGTGCTCTGCAGGGAGGTCAGGAGGACCCTCTCCACGGGCTGTTCGAGGGACAGTTGATAGAACTTGCCCTGGAAGAACTTACAGATGTGGAAGGCTGAGAGCAGGACCTCAGCTGTGGGGAACTCCATAGCGAGGGTGGGCAGCAGGAGGAAGTGGGGATCCACCAGGATGGTACAGACTCTCTCCCATGCTGGATTAAACTTCTTGAATACCTGGAGCATCTGGGCCAAGCCTTCAGCATCCTCCTTGGCAGGAATGGCGAAGTAGACTGCCCGGGCAAGATGACCCTCCAGCTGCACCCGAGGTCCATCCACCAGGAAGGTATATAACACCTTGCCCCCTGGGTTATAGGTCCGGTGGATAAATAAGATTTCAGGAAAATGGGCAAAGACTCCCTGCATAAAGCAGCTTTGATAGTTGAGGGCATCTAACTGGGCAGTCTTGCTAAGCTGACAGAGCAGCAGAGGTGGGCTTGGGTCCTCAATCAGGAGCTCATTCAGCATTGTCAGGGCCATGGGGGAGATGGGAGACGTCTAGATGCCAAGGTCAAAATATCTGCTCTGTGAGGCTGCTGTATGGAAGGCTCTCACTCTCTCTCAAGCTCCAACTAAGTTGAGGCTTGAGGCCGGACTGCAGTTCCCAGATCTCGCTCCAAAGCTGGGCCTATGGAGAGGAACAGAGGTTTAAGGAGACAGTAGGGGCTTGACTCTTCAATTACGCATCCAGACATTTTATTGCTGATACTGTGTATCAGCACTGTTCTGGGGGATATGCAATAAACATGTAAACAAACAAGGATATATCAGATAATGAAGTTTACGAAGACCACAAAACAGGGTAATAGTAAGCTGGAGGAGGGAAGGATACTTTAGCCAAAGTAACCAGTGAAGTCCTCTCTGGGGGGTGGTGGGAGGATGACTTGGAGCTGAGAGCTAATTGATAAGAAGCCAGCACGGAAAGATTTGGTTCCATGAGATTTAAATGAGTGTGAAGGCCGGAGCTGCCTTTTTTTTTTCCCCCCTTAAAGAGCATTTTAAATATTTGTATTGCACTTTATATTTACAAATTACTTCTTGGCCTCCATTCTTTCATTGGTCCTGGTATATACAAGAGAACTGCAATTGCCCCAAACTTGCTGGGTGATCTTGGGCAAGTCAGTGACCTCTCTGAGCTTCAGTCCCTTCAACCATAAAACAGGATTAACAAATGTTCATAGTCTCTTCTCCCTCCACGTAAATCCCTCTATTAACTGCAATACTATGTTCACGTTTCCTCTATTTAGCCCCCAAACCGGGTTACCGTCTCCATTTTACAGATGAGAAACTGAGGCTCAAAGAGGTTAAGTGACGTGCCCACCATTACTCTATAAGTAGCTGGAAGTTGAGTCTTTGGCTCGGGATTCTGGCTGCTTTCCACGGTACCCGAGGTTCACAAACCAGAGACAGAGAGAGGATGTGGCCTCTGACCTCTCACCTCTAACCCGGGTGGGAGGATGTGGATGTCTGACATTCCCATTCGGAGTCTGGCCGGAGCCAGAAGAGAAGTCAACCTCCCACCCCTTTGGGAGCTGTGTCATGGTGACTGCGGTCACCGGCTGCCTCACACCTCCACCCCTTCAGAAATTACTCACCCACAGCTTGGCTCCGTCGCCATTTCTCCCTATTTGACCCCGACTCTGACTCTGACTGACCTCTGGGCTCACCAACCGCGGCGCCAGCTTCGCCGTGACTCTGGCCAATGGCCTGAGGAATTTGCTTCCGGTCTTTGGCGCTCCGACCAACCGTAGCCCGACGACTCGTGGGCGGGTGCCGTTACCAGAGATACGAGGGGCCCGGCTGGCGGCAACCAATGAAAGCCTGAAGACACTAGCATCCTGGCGAGTCTGAGCACTGAGGCTGAAACTTTGGAGCCTCACGTGTGGGAAGAGCACAGGAAGTGTGCGTTACTATGGAAACTCCCTCCGAAGCCAAAAAAAAAAAATAAATAAATGGCAGTGTTTCACGGATTTTTTTCTTTTCTGGTCAAATTACAAAACCCCAGGAGGGTAGGAAGGGGTGCCTATGTAATGAATGGTACAGTGTCTTCTGCCTTATGGGGAAACTGAGGGCCAGGTCTCAAATTCCGCCTCTCCAACAGGGGTCAAGGGGCCCAACTCTTGGAATTAAAGAGACCCACACTTGAGAGAGCTGAACTCCGGTGTTGCCCAGCCCAACCCACTCCAGTATTTTGCTGGCGAGCTCCAGCACAGCGCTGTGACTGTTAAGGTCATCTTTTGACCTCGGTTCCCCTGAAGATGGCTCTTGGAAAGCTGGGTGGCTACCAGGCTTTAGGTGATTAAGACTGCAAACTACCAACAACAAAAGCCTGTGTTGGTGCTTAAAACTGCATTGAATCTAGAGGGTAAATTGGAATTAGAACAGGCCAACACACTAATTTTTACAGATGAGGAAACTGGGGTCAAAGAAATTAGGGACTTGCCCACAGTCTCCCAGCAAGTTGAGGGCAGTCAAGTCTCAGACCCAGGTTTCTTCCCTCCCAATCTATTTGGCTTCTTCCTGCTAGAATATGAGGCAGCCTGAAATCAATGTTGAAGGCTCTGTTGCAGGAAGAGGGTGAAGTAAGGGGCCGATTGCTACTCATTGAATCTGAGGTGTCAGGCTCCATTTGGTTCCACAACCCCCATCCGATTCCTTCCCTGTTCAGGCAGAACGCATTTCTCCTGCTTCTTTGATTTTATTTAAAAAGCAAAAACAAAACAAAAACTTTAATATGAATAAAAATAGGTACAAATAACAAATTCTTTGTAAAGAGCAGCAACAGCCAAGGATCACCCTCCTTCCTTTCGTCCCTGAAACCAGGCTCTTCTGTCAGGTCTGTTTTATCTCACCCTAACCTGGGGCAGGGTTTCATCTCTATGTAGTGAATAAGATCTAAATTCAGGGGTTGAGGGAGAACGAGGGACGACCCTTCAGCATGGAGATAACTTTGGCCTTGAACAATGAATGAGGCTCCCAAGGAAAATCAAAGGTAGGGCAGAAAAGGGGTAGATTCAAAGGACTGTCACACAGTGGGGCTCTTCTTCTTCCTGTTGGAACAATTTTCCTCACCCTACCTAGGAAGACATTGGTTAAAACGCTGACACCTAGCATGTCCTGCCTGCTTTGAGCTCTCAGACTTCCAGGGAGAGTGGTCTGTGGCCCACTGCGCCAGTGCAGGTGCTTCAATCGTGAATTGTGGCTCCAGGAGGAGCGAGTCCCTCCCCTTCCTCCTGCTTTCCCCAGAGGAAAGGGAGGCGGCCCACATCCTTGAAGTCCCCCAGCTGCTGACTGGGCTCAGGAGGCTGGCAGGAGGCCGCCCAGATGTCCACAATCTTGCGCAAGGTGGAACAGCGCTCCTCCAGCTCTGGTCCCTCGCTCTGCATCAGCAGGTTCGCGAGCTCCCTGCTTAGGTCCTGAATCATGTCGTTCCGTCCTTTCTCCCCTGGCTGGCCTGCATTCGGTATCAGGACAGGGTCCCGGAGCTCCCCGCTGGGCCCAAGGAGGTGCTGGTACCTCTTCTGCCACCGGCGGCACACCATGGCTTCGCCCACGGGCCTCTGGCTGGTGTGCAGCAGCGCCAAAATGTGCCGGCATGGCAGGTGGTACCGCTGTTGAAAGGAGCAGCTGCAGCTGCAGCCGTCCTTGCTCGCCTGGTGGGAGTCCTCTAGCAGCTGCACGTCCACGGAGCAGCCAGCCACGTCCACCAGGTGCGTGGAGTTCTGTACCACCGCCCACTCATTGTGGCATAGCTTGTAGGCCAGATCGGAGCCACTCTGGAGTAAGGAGTCTAGCATGCCGCCCTGGGAGGGCTGTCCCTGGGGCTGCTGCTGCGGCGCCCGCACCTGCTGCAGCTCTGGCTGTGCCTCTTGCATGGGCAGCCTGATGAAGCTCCCTCCACAGATTCCAGAAGGCTTCTTGGACTTTGGTGCCTTGCTTGCTGACCGGGCTCTCTTTAACCTGGGGGGAGCAGTGGGAAAGTTCTTCAAGCCTTTGGTGTTAAAGAAGTCTATGTAATCCACAAAGCGGAGGATGCAGTCCAGCAGGGACTGCTGTTCCCGGAAGAGGCTCGACACCTTGCTGGTGACGACGTCCAGGCTGTCCATGTAGGTGTTACAGGCGTGCAGGCCCTTCCTGACGTGCATGTACCACAGCAGTTCACACGAGAACCAGTGGGCCTGAAGGAAGCTGAAGAGCTGCTCGTTGAGCAAGACTTGGGACATCTGGCAGAGATTTTGCAGGCTGGCCTCAGAAGTGACAAACACGGCCTCCCGCAGGGCTTCTTTCATGAGCCTTTTAAAGGATGGATCTGCTGAACTACGATGCAACTTCTTCTCCAAGAGTCGGGTCGTGTGATAGATGGAGAGGAGGATGCGGGCAGCAGGGAAGATCTCCTGCAGGATGGCTCGATGAGGGAAGGACGGGTCCACGAAGACCACCTTGACCTTGGGCCAATCTGAGTTGAACTCTGTAAAGATACTCAGCATCTTGGCCACGGAGGTGGCTGTCTCGGACTTGAGCACCGCAAAGTGTACCACTCGCCCCTCTCGTTCCTTGCTCTCCACCAAGAAAGCGTAGAGGATATGGCCCTGGGCATTCTCCACCCGGTGCAGCAAGAGATTCTCAGGGAAGCGGATGAAGAGGTCGCTCATCTTGCTGCTCTGGAAGCTGAGCCTGTCCAGGTCTTGGCTGCTGCCCACACTGAAGGAGGCCATGGAACCCACATCCACCTTAAGAAAGTTCTTCATCACTTTGGCTATCTTGGCCAGGTCAGAAGGAGTGATGCCCTCCTGCTCTGGCTTTGAGGGTGTTTGGACCTTATCTAAGCAAAATGATGGCTCAAACAGGGACTTCTCAGCTGTGCCAAGGTCTTTGTTGATCGTGGGCTGTGCAGGCTGGAGTTTCTTCTGAGATTTGCCAGTGGCGTCTCCTCTAGGACCCGCGGTTTTGGAGTCAACGTGTATATGCTGTGTGTTGAGTTCACTGATAAACAGCCTATCCAGTTTCTCATTGTACCGCAGGAGCAAGTATGCTGGGCACATAGCTGCCGCTGCTGTTCTCTTCCTGTTTGACTGGGTCCGAATACAGACAAATTTCACCTGCACATATCTAGGGAAGGCAGAGGTGAAAATGAAAAAGGTGCTGACCACCCCCTTTCTCTTACAAGTCAACGCCCTGCAGGGACTTACAGCGGCTGATACATTTCCAGGAGACCACAGTGCAATACAGGAAGTAGGAAAGGTTTACATTTTCTCTCCAGTCCCAAAGTATTCAGGTCTTTCTTCAAGACCCCATCCAACTAAAACACCCTTCACGTTCATCTACAGAAGTTCTAAGCCCCAGCTCCTTTTATTTACTCTCATTTTCCCATCTGTAGTTGTCAACAATTCGATCTGAGGCAAAGGTACAAGGGAAAATAGATAAGAGGCAGCAGCAGAGCTGGTTACTCACTGTTTAAAGTGGCCCCTTCATTCCTGCCTTTAGGGAGCCATTGCCTCCTCTGCCTTCTCCTCTCGGCAGCAAAAATAAAAGAGGCCTCGGGGGTTAGGGTGTATCTGGGATCTGGGGTCACCGCTGACTTAAAGAAAAATGTCCACATCCTAAGAGAGTGAGAACCCCTGGGCTAGATGACCTTTAGGATCCTGCTAGCTTTCCATTCTAGGCTGAAAGTGCTGATTCAAAGGAGAACAGTAATTAAATTGAATATCTGCTCTTTTCCCCTTCCTATCCTCATTCAACCCATGCTTCAAGGCCCAAATCAGGCCCCACCTTCTCCAGGAAACCTTTATGGAGGCCCTCAAGCCACAGTAATTGCTCCTTACTTCAGATTCATAGCATTTATTTAAAGGAAAAGGCTTAGCAGATTTTCTGGGTAGCGGTAGTGGTTAAACGGTGGATATGCTGGAAGCTGACGCTCTGGATTTGAATCCAGGCTCTACCACTCAGAAGCTGTTTGACCTTGGGCAAGTCACTTCACCTCTCTGTGTGCAGAGTAACTGCACAACTCCTCATCATAAAATGAAACTAATTAGGGTTGTTATGAAAATTAAATAAGCCACAGACATAAGATTTAGCCCAGAGCCTGGTTCAGCCTTTCATTTATTCTAAATAAAAGTCATCTACTGTTACTACAGCTCCTAAGCCTTGGGACCTTTTCTTGGGCATTTATGCAGTGTCTTTCCAATTGGATGGGGTTGTTTTCAAGTGGCAAGAGCAAGTCAGTCCTCAGTGTATTCCAAGCACCTAACACCACTGCTGTTCCTTCAGCAGATGCTTGTGAAAGATGTGATGGATGAATGACTCAGGGACCACAGGTGGGCGGGACGCGTCACACCCCTGCCTCCTCAGAGAGTGTCCTAACCCAAAGATAGGGGAAGGGGGGAAAAAATCTCAGCCCCTGGCATGACATGACACAGCCTGGGCATCTCACCAACTCCCTTCCAAACACTCTGGCCCAGCTGGTCCTGTTTGCTCATCCTGTGGGGAAGCTTAGAAAAATAGGAAGTCACGCCTGAAATAACAGGGCGGAGGGGCCTGAGGCTGAAAATGCCTGCATGTGTGGTGTGCGCAGTGCCAGGGCAGCAACACCGTCCCCAGCTCAGGGAGCAGCCCAGTAGCACGGCAAGGCCAGAGAGGGGTGACCGCGGTGTACCCTCTGCCTAACTCTTCCGCCTGTTTTCCACTGTCCCAACTGTCTTGTTTTATTGTACCCTAGAAAGACAAACTGTCTACTACTTCCCATGTTCACTACACTGTGTCTCACCTCGATGCCTTTGCTCGGGTTGTCTTTCTGTCTGGAATGCCCCACCCATCTGTCTTCATCTCAGAGCTAACTCATCCTTCAGGACTACATGCAACTACCATCTTTCCTAGGATGCCTCCCCCAAGCCCTCAGATTGGGCCCTACCCTTCTGCTGGCTCAACATCTTAGCATAGATCTTAGCTCATAACTTTATATTGACTTTACGTGTTCACAGTATATGCTTGTTAACCTATCTTTTTTTCCCAAAAAAAAGATACTGGTGAGTGCCAACCATAAAGCTCTTTCCACCTTTCCTGGTTCTATTAATGATTGCACCTCCCAGGGTGGAGACATTGGCATTCTTTTTAATTCCTCCTTCTCCATGTCTATATCCAGTGTGGTAAGTCTTTTAAATTCTTTCTTCCCACTATTACACATATTAAGAATTATTATATGCCAGGCTACATGTAAGCCCCTTACATGCATCCTTTTACATTAAGAAAAGGGTTCTATCATCCACATTTTACAGATGAGGCAACAGGCTTAAAGAGCTTCTCAAGGATGAGAATCTGGGATTTAATCCTCCAGCTAAAACTGGACGACCTGGGATGTGAACTAAGCCTGCTTGGCTACAGTCTATGTAGTTAACCATTATGTTGCCTGTCTTCTTTCAAAATACTTCTCCCTCTCTGAATTCTCATTTTTACCCTCCTCAACTTGACCCTCAATGCTTTGATTGTTCAGGTTCAATAACTTCCTTAAAGATCTCTAAACATACTGTCCTTGTTTGGTGCGTGACATGCACCATGCACGTCAAACTTAAAGGGTACTAGGTTAAAGCCTCTGTTATTTTTTCCTGCTTCCCTTAATCTTTTTTAATTTTAACTTTTAAATTTTTTGGCTGCACCATGCGGCTTGCAGGATCTTAGTTCCCTGACCAGGGATTGAACCCGGGCCCTCAGCACTGAAAGTGCCAAGTCCTAACCACCGGACCGCCAGGGAATTCCCCTGCTTCCCTTAATCTCTGGTATTGAGTATAATTTACACACAGTGAAATACACAAATCTTTTGTAAGAATTCTTTGAGCACTGTAGTAATTTTAATCTGTATTTATTTCTATCTCCCAGGTGAAAGCATAGACTCTCTTCAAGACAGGGATGGGGTTTTATACTTTTCTGAATCTCCCTTAGTGCTTACATCCAAGTGTGCTCAGCCAGGATCTGGAAGAAGGGAGTCAGCCAGTCTTGCTTCCTTTCAATGTTCTCTGTACATGTTTATTTCCTCTACCTGGACTGTGCCCCCAGTGTACTCCCAGTGCCTGGCACTGCACCTGGCACAGACTAGGTGCTCTGAACACACACCCTGAATGAACATTAAATGAGTGATTGCATGACACAGAAAATTCTCCTTTTAACATGAGTAGCACATTAGGAAGACCACTGGGAGAGTTCTGTCAGGTGACTTGGCTTCTATCCCAGCACTATTACTAACTATAACTTTGGACAAGTCCTTTGTTTAGTTTCAAACATCTACTAAGTCCTACTATGTACCAAACACTATACTAGTTGCTCAGAAGGCTACAGAGACAAATTAGGTAGTCTCTACTCTCAAAGTCTAGTGAGCAGAGAGATTATTACACAGATGGCCAGTAAAGCCAAAACTAAGTGAATGGTTAAATAGAGGTACAAGCAATATACCTATAATTGAATAAAGAGTGATTTACCCTGACTATAGGGATTGGAACAGATCTAAAGCTTTTGATTAATTTCACATAAGATTTGTGTCCTTGTTGCATGTAAATTGCACCTTGAGCAACGAACAGAATTTTTACAGGTGGAGTCAAGCCATTTTAGACAACATAACCTGAGTTACAAACAAGACTCTGGAACCAGAAGATCTGAGTTTATATTCCAGCTTTACCACTTAGCTATGTGAACTTGGACAAGTCACTTCACTTCCTCTCAGCCTCCAATTCTTATCTATAAATATAGAAATAACAAGAGTACTGATCTACGAATAATCAGTACCTGATCCAAGAATAATCAGTACCACTAAAAGTGGATTCATTTAAAAGGCTGTGGCAGACAGAGAAAGATAACTACTGTATGATATCACTTATATGTGGAATCTAAAAAATACAACAAACTAGTGAATATAACAAAAAAGAAGTAGATTCACAGACAAAGGGAACAGACTAGTGGTTAACAGTGGGGAGAGGGAAGCGGGGAGGGAAAATATAGGGGGTAGGGGATTAAGTGGTACAAGGATATATTGTACAACATAGGGAATATAGCCAATATTTTATAATAAGTATAAAAGGAGTAAAACCTTTGAAAATTGTAAATCACTATACTGTACACCTGTAACTTATATAATATTGTACATCAACTATTCTTCAATTAAAAACAAAAAAAGGCTGTAGCAGGATTGGTTGGTGGCCAACCCAACATTCCTTAGCCCCCTCCTTCCTTCCTTCCTTCCTAACTGAAGGCCAATTATATTCAGGTTGCCATTCCTCTCCCACATAGCTAAGTGCTTCGGGGCTACTCTAAGCGAATTAAGGTAATCTCGTTAGGAATGGCCATGGATACTGGCCCAATTCTGCACAAAGAAACATGATAGGAAATGTGCAGGAAACCCAGGCAGGCTTTTGCCTCTGGATGTGACTCCTACATTTGTGCCATGTGGCGAGCCATCCTGAGGGCAACGCTGAGACCTGAGGATGGCAGAGTGGAAAGACGGGAAAAGCCTGGGCCACTGAAACAATCACCTTCTCTGGGCTAAGAAATAATGCATTTTGAGTCAGGGTTTTTGGTTAATTACAGCCAAAAAAAACCTCGCCAGAAACCACATTTCACAGGAAATTAGTGGGAAAAAAAGATTTGAGCAATCTTTAAAAAAATGAGATGAAAATTATGAAAATATTATATTTAATGAAATTTAAGTTATAATGGCAGCTATCTGCCAATTCTTAGAATAATCAAAGAACCACTTAAAGCATCAACTTTTTTTTTTCCTTGGTATATCTCCCCCAAACACTCCGATACTTTATTTCCTGTCTTACTTTTGCAATATGTAAGGGTCAATTTTACCAAAATATTCCTGGGCTTTATCACGTTTGCCAAGGGCCTAATTTAATTTTTTACTATGCAAATCCTTTGCTTTTCACGTCTGTACATATCATTGTCCTGCTGATTTCCCTTTCCATTTGTCAACTGGCATAAGGCTGCAGGTGATGTAAGGATTTCTCTATCATTACTTTCAGGGACTTCACCAAGTCCTACAGCTCTTGGAAGACATGCAATTTCAGTTTGCAATCAGTTTTATTTGCATTTTATAATCCTTATGTTTACCACATCTATTCATTTGCCAAAAACTCACTACCATAGATGTTGATGGAACCGGTAGGATAAGCAGGAAGGAATGACTAAGTAGTGACTAATTTTTAAAGTGGCTAGTTTGTTAGCAAGATTTGTGCTTTCCTACAGAGCCTTGTGATTAGTGATACATGGAAAAATGAAAACTCAGATAACAATGGCTTAGTTCAAAGAGTGTGATGAGGATTAAACAAAACAATGTCTGTAAAGCTCTCAGCAGAGTGTCTAGAACATGTTCCAAAAAAGTATTCAAAAAAGGTAGTTATTAAACTGAACAGCAATGGAGAGAGACATTGGAATACTTCACGGTTTGAAGACTAGCAATCCCCCAAAGACATAACAAAAAGAAAAACACAACAGCCTTATGTAAAAATATGGGAAGGGAAACTGGGCATAAAATCACAGAATCTCCCAGTCGATTGGGACTTTGGGTCATTTAGTAGTACCTCCCACAACACATTTTTCTGACTCTTAAAAGTACCGGGGCTTGAACTTCCCTGGTGGTGCAGCTTAAAAATACCGGGGCTTGAACTTCCCTGGTGGTGCAGCGGTTAAGAATCCGCCTGCCAGGGACTTCCCTGGTAGCGCAGTGGTTAAGAATCCGCCTGCCAATGCAGGGGATACGGGTTCAATCGCTGGTCCGGGAAGATCCCACATGCCACGGAGCAACTAAGCCCGTGCGCCACAACTACTGAGGCTGCACTCTACAGCCCGCGAGCCACAACTACTGAAGCCCATGCGCCTAGAGTCCGTGCTCCGCAACAAGAGAAGCCACCGCAATGAGAAGCCCATGCACCGCAAGGAAGAGTAGCCCCCGCTCACCGCAACTGGAGAAAGCCCGCAGGCAGCAACGAAGACCCAACGCAGCCAAAAATGATAAATAAAATAAAATAAAATAAAATAAAATTTATTTTTTAAAAAAGAATCTGCCTGCCAATGCAGGGGACACGGGTTCGAACCCTGCCCCAGGAAGATCTCACATGCTGCAGAGCAACTAAGCCCGTGCGCCACAACTACTGAGCCCGTGAGCCACAACTACTGAAGCCCGCGTGCCTAGAGCCCATGCTCCGCAACAAGAGAAGCCAACGCAATGAGAAGTCCGTACACTGCAACAAAGAATAGCCCCCGCTCGCCACAACTAGAGAAAGCCCACGCGCAGCAACGAAGACCCAACGCAGCCAAATTAATTAATTAATTAAATTAAAAAAAAAATACTGGGGCTTCCCTGGTGATCCAGTGGGTAAGACTGCACACCCCATGCAGGGGGCCCGGGTTCCATCCCTGGTCGGGGAACTAGATCCCGCATGCCGCACATAAGCCCGCATGCTACAACGAAGATCCTGCATGCCGCAACTAAGACGCGGGACAGCCTAAATAAATAAATAAATATTTATTTATTTAAGAAAAAGAAAACCTACTACTTTCCATCATGTACTCCAGTTATGACTTTGGCAAATATTTACTGAGCGCTATGCTTCAGCAACTGCATGTATTTAATCTTCACCACATCCTTCTCATTCTACAGAGGATGAAACTGTGTCATGGAGATTAAAAGTCTTGCCCAAGGTCAGAGTTAAAGCCTGTCTTTTTTTTTTTTTTGGTTCTTATATATATATATATATATATATATTTTTTTTTTTTTTTAATTTCTGGCTGTGTTGGGTCTTTGTTGCTGTGCATGGGCTTTCTCTAGCTGCCGTGAGCAGGGGCTACTCTTCATTGAGGTCTAACCACTGGACCGCCAGGAATTCCCTTTTACTACTATTTTAAAGAAATCATTATTTCTGTGATTAGAGTTTAATATTTGTCTCCCTGGCTGGAGGGGAAGCTCCATGAGGGCAGGGACTCAATTTATCTTTTCAACACTGTGTCTCAGACACTAGCATGGAGAAAGTTTTCAGTTAACGATTGGTAAAATCAATGAATTAAAGGGCTCATACAATGTAATAAGTGATGTAGAGTGATCTCCAAAATATGCTGACAAGTGAGAAAAGCAAAGGTGCAGAATGATGTGTATAAATAGTATGCAGCCACCTGTGTTAAAAAAAAAAGGATGGAGCTCCCCTGGTGGCGCAGTGGTTGAGAGACCGCCTGCCGATGCAGGGGACACGGGTTCGTGCCCTGGTCCGGGAAGATCCCACATGCCGCGGAGCGGCTGGGCCCGTGAGCCATGGCTGCTGAGCCTGAGCATCTGGAGCCTGTGCTCTGCAACAGGAGAGGCCACAACAGTGAGAGGCCTGCGTACCGCAAAAAAAAAGGATACATATGTACACACAAGATATGTTTGTTCAGCTCATGCAGCTCAATATTAAAAAAGCAAACAACCCAATCAAAAAATGGGCAGAAGACCTAAATAGACATTTCTCCAAAGAAGACATACAGATGGCCAGGAAGCACATGAAAAGCTGCTCAGCATCACTAATTATTAGAGAAATGCAAATCAAAACTACAATGAGGTATCACCTCACACCAGTTAGAATGGGCATCATCAGAAAATCTACAAACAACAAATGCTGGAGAGGGTGTGGAGAAAAGGGAAACCTCTTGCACTGTTGGTGGGAATATAAATTGATACAGCCACTATGGAGGACAGTATGGAGGTTCCTTAAAACACTAAAAACAGAATGACCATATGACCCAGCAATCCCACTACTGGGCATACTACACTGAGAAAACCATAATTCAAAAAGACACAGGCACCACAATGTTCACTGCAGCACTATTTACAATAGCCAGGTCATGGAAGCAACCTAAATGCCCATCGAAAGACGAATGGATAAAGAAGATGTGGTACATATATACAATGGAATATTACTCAGCCATAAAAAGGAACGAAATTGGGTCATTTGTAGAGACGTGGAGGGATCTAGAGACTCTCATACAGAGTGAAGTAAGTCAGAAAGAGAAAAACAAATATCGTATATTAACGCATATATGTGGAACCTAGAAAAATGGTACAGATGAACCAGTTTGCAGGGCAGAAATTGAGACACAGATGTAGAGGACAAATGTATGGACACCAAGGGGGAAACGTGGCACGGGGTGGTGGGATGAATTGGGAGATTGGGATTGACATATATACACTAATATGTATAAAATGGATAACAAATAAGAACCTACTGTATAAAATAATAAATAAAATTAAATTAAAAAAAAAGAGATATGTTTGTTCAGGCTCACGGGTATCTCAGGAAGATAATAGCGGTTGTCTCTAGATAACACAGTGGAAGGGACACTGACTTTTAGACCCTTTGATGTAATGTGAAATTTTTAAAAAATTAAATGACTATATTGACCACTCAAAAACAAATTCATTTATTAAATTGTTCAGCCTGCAAAAACAAAACCAATCCGAACCTCTAATCTGTTAGCTGAGTCCCTTCCATTCTCTTTCGCACTGCTCCAGCATAAATCTTCCTTCCAGCCAAGCAGGTCTCCTCACTGCCTTCCAAGTACAGCAATGTTAATATCTGCACTAGCTCACACACCATTTCTCCATCCAGGATGTTAACCTTCCTGTGATAGGCAGAATGGTCCCCCAAAAGACGTCCACTTCCTAATCTCTAAAACCTGTGAATATGTTAGGTTACATGGCAAAGGGGAATTAAGATTGCAGATGGAATCAAGGTTGCTAATTAGCTGATTTTTTAAAGGTAAATTATCCTAGATTATCTGCACAGGATCCTAAAAAAATGGAAGAGGGAGGCAGAAGGGGAGCCAGAGAGGGAGATGGGACGAAGCAGGGTCAGAGTGATGTGATGTGAGGACTCCACCAACCACTGTTGGCTTTGAAGATGGAGGCAGGGGACCATGAGTCAAGGAGTGTGGGCAGCTTCTAGAAGCTGGAAAAGACTCAGAAACAGATTCTCCTCTAGGGACTACAGAAAGAAATGCAGCTCTGCTGACACCTTGGTTTTAACCCAGTCAGATCTGTGCCTGACTTCTAACCTACAGAACAGTAAGATACTAAATTTGTGTTGTTAAAACCACTATGTTTGTGATATTTTGTTAGAGCAGCAAATACACCGCCTGACACCTCCCCATCTATGGAGCCCAGCTCAAGCCTCCCTTTCTCACTTGCTTCCCTAGCCCACTGTGATTTTTCTCTGAGTCCCTGCAGCACCAGTTCCGCTGAATTACACATTTAACACTTGATGACTCATTCATTCAACAGTTACTTAAGGCCTGCTATAGGACAAGGCCTGTGCTAGACCCTGGAGACCATCCACCTGAAGGGTGTTTACGCGTGATTATGAGGTGTTTGGACTAGATTCTATGCAAGCAGCATGGTGTTAATCAGTGAGAATGCAAAAAATAGTAAACCAGAGTCCGTCCCTGGAAGAGCTCAGCAAACCAGGGAAACCTCTGTAAACTGTGTTCCTTAACGATGTGCAAATAACTGTAACAGGTGCTGTCAGAACATAGAGTAGGAGCATCTAACCTAATCTTCAGGGAGTTAAGACAGGCTTCCTGGAAATTATGCTAATAACTGAAGGAAAAGTAACAATTAGCTAAGACAGAGTTTTCCACAAGTAGCCCAAAATGACCTCAGATTATACAAGAATATTTAATAGTTATTTAGAAATATATACTATCCTTTTGCCACTATACTGTTACTTCTTATATATTATTGCTTAGATTGGTTCTAAAGCTTCTTTGAATATTAGAAGCATTTCAAGAAAAATGTTAAGTAAATTGTAGTTCAGGATATATAGTACAGAGAGGATAGTTTAAAAACAACTAATGTTTGAGGAAAAGGGAGCTAAGATAAGTGGATGGGCAAGGTTATTCTAACCAGCAGATGTGGTAAGTGCAAGGACCAGGAAGCTGTGGGCTTGGGACAGGAGCTGAATGTGGAGTAAGACCCGGTGTAGATGGAGCACATGGTGCAAGATGAGGAGGTCAGAAGGGTCAGATGGTCTGGCCAGCCAGCTTAGTAACAGTCCTGGACTTAATCATGAGGGCAACGGGAGGCTATTGCACTTTATCCGGACTGTAAGCAGTTTGAAAGCAGGGCATTTTTTGGTATTCTTTGGCTGCTTAGAAGGATGCTACCGGCAGAGATCAAAGTCCAAACACCTCACAATGGTACTTACAGATCTTTTACATAAACTGCAACTGACACAGCCTCCTGCCAAGCATGGCATCCCACATGTTTCTCCAACATGCCACCTTCTTTGACGGATCTGTGCCCTCGCTCCACAGCTCCTTCTGGTCAAACCCCTCTGTGATACTTGATATTAACCATTGAACTTCTACACTAGCCCTGTGCCTTCATTCACAACCCAGCAGAAACCATTACTTCCAGTGCGAAGCCTTTCCCTTTCTTCCCAGCCATCTGTCACTTCTTCTGCACATCTCTTTTAAAGCATTTATCACATACTAGTTGGTTTACCTAAGTCCAACTCTATGCCACCTCAAGCTCTTTGAGGGCAGGTTTAGTTACTTATTCATCTTTATGTTAGCTGTACCCAGCACAACACTGGACTTCAGAGTAGGGGAAAAAAACACAGCCTGCCTGCTTAGAGAGTGAGCTTTGGCCAAATGCCTCAACCCAGAGGTCTCAAACTCAGATACACTTTGACGCACTGAGCTGGCCTATAGAGTGTGTGATTACATTTGAATTGATTTTTTTAAAAAGTGGACACATTCGCATAAAGCCTGGATTGCTGACTCCACTTGTCCCAAATCTGGGAACACTGGATCTTCATTTTCACATGGCAGCCACCAGCTGGAGTTAATTGGCCTGCTCACCATTTTGCCCAGTTCACACTTCTGTTCTCCCTAGCACAAACACCTGGTGTTGGTTATTTCATCATTCCTTTTTGTATAGTTAAAGTTAAATTTTCTTACACTGGGATGTTTCACCTGAGTCCTTAAGGCAATTGAGTTTTCAACCCTTAGCTTAGCCTCCAAGCTTCTTTTCTCATCTTCCAAATGGAAAAAATAACATTTGCCTATAATTTTCAATACAGTCCTGTGGGGTAAAGCATACAGAATAGAGAACGCTGCCTGGGACATGGGAAGTGTTTGAAAAAAGGTTGTAAATCTCAGGAGCTCAAGAACCATTTACAGAACGAACAAATGAATGAATGAATGAACAAACTACCCAATAAATGACCAGTGTTACTGCTTTGTAAAGAGAAGACTGATGAAGAAAATTCTCGCCAAGGCGTTTTTATCTATTTGTGAAGGCCATACTTTGTGTCTGGGATACGGTAGGTGCTCAAAAAATGGGACAAACTGCAGCTATTATGGATTCCATAAAAGCTGTGAATGAAGGCGTGAGTGAGGGAAGGTGAAGCGGGTGGTCAAAAAGCGATGCCTATGGAGCTTTTGCGCTTTTCACCAGGCACACAGCAGGTGCTCAATAAGTGCCTGTGGCATCCTCAAAGAGACAGGGGCCCAGCTGCACTCCCTCCTCCTCCAGGCCGCCCTCCTGGGGACCATCCGGCCTCCTCCCCACCCTCCTGCCCCGCCCCCGCCCCCCCCTTACAGGATGTCCTCGCGGATGGAGGTGCCGTGGTTGAGGTTGTGGAAGCGGACGGAGACGCAGTCCCTGAGAATGAAGGAGCACCTGTTCTCCTTTTTGTAGGCGCTGAAGCACTCCTTGAAGTCCTCGTAGGTCTTGAAGCAGCTGCCTAGCTCCATGGCCGCCCCCTCTGCCCACACCAGGGGCTGCACCAAGATAAACACCAGGGGTCTGAGGTCACCTCTGAGGGTCTACCGGCTGGCGTGGGCCCAGGACGCCTTAAGGGTGGGCCCCTATTGGGTGGCCTGTTAACGGAGCTCAGGAGAAGCCCTCGGCCTGAGAGGGTTACCGTAAGTTCGGCGGCTTCTTTGCTCTCTTGACAGAGAGGAAATGACACTCAGCCCTTATTATCCACTCCCGGGGCTCCGCCCCCTCACTGTCACATCCAATCACACACGGGTTCCCCGGACTGGCATTCATTTTCTCCAATCGCTAGAGAGCAGGTGGGCCCACTCACCCGAAGACTGACAGGATCACCGACCAATCATAACCTGCATCCCACTTTCTCAGGGCTTGAGGGAGACTTCCGGTTACTTAGCTTCTGCTGGAGGCTGCGCGTTCTGTCCAGGTGTCCGCGTGTTCCCCCGAGCGCAGGGTCCCGGGCCGGCAGCAAGTGGGCTACATGTCGTCCCCGCAGGCCCTAGAGGACGAACAGGGCGGCGGCGATCCACCCAGGGACCTCCGCAGCGTCCTGGTCACCAGCGTGCTCAACCTCGAGCTGCTGGACGAGGATCTCTTCAGGTAGCCGGCCGCATCGGGCCCGCACCCACGCATTGGGTCAGAGGCTCCTGATCTTGCCTGCTGCCACCCCATTGCCCCTGCTTGTACCCCCTGGACGAGGATGGGCTCTGCGCGAGATGCCTGTGCTGCGATTGGGAGGGAACTTGTGCCTGACAAAGCTGCCCCGGCTTCCTCCTCGACGCGGGGGTCTGTGCATTCCCACCCCTGGGAGGTCCTGGCAATCTAGGCAAAAAGTGGTGACCCAAAGTATCCTTCTCAGCAGCCTCCCCTGAGGAATCATGTCCCAGGGAGAGCCAGTCCAGAAAGGGCCGTGATTTGTCCAAGGGCACAAACTTATCTGCAGCTCCTGCATATTCACTATAATTTCCTCTTACATTCCGCATCCCCACCACCACTAGGTGGGGTCTAGTAGCTCTTTATTCATTCTGAGGCCTGAGCCAGTTTCCTTCCTGATGCCGCTTAAATTCTTGACTGTAACTGGGGATTTAATAGTTTGGGCTTCCAAGGCTCCTCCTGGCTTATTGGAAGCTATCTTAGGTATTAACTTAGCCCCACTTAAACCAATTACAAATAACTCCCTGGAGGGCTATTTGCAATGCATTATATGAAAAATGCTGGGCTGGGCAGTGGGAAGCTGGGGACCTAAATTCTTAATCCTCCACTGGGCTCATGCAATGGGCAAGACTTTTCACCTCTGGGGCCTGTTTCCTCATCTGTGCACTGAAGCGGTTACACTTGAAGTCCGAGGGCCCTTCAAGCTCTAAATCTAGTTCTTTTAAGAACTGGGCTGTCAAGTTGAAGGGTGTAAGTGGCAGACCTTAATGCAGTCCCCCCCACAATTTGTGGGGTTCATCTTGGTCTACTCAAGGGCTTGAGAGGCTTATGCCTTACCCTGGTATGGGCAGTGGAAGAAACACTGGACTTGGGCTCAGAAGACCCGGATACTGCTCAGGATGGCAATGGTTGAGCTGTGTGTGTGTGTGACCTTGCTCAAGTCAGTTTCCCTCTCTGATCCCTGTTCTCATAGTATAAAATATGGGGATTGGTTCATTATCCTTGACTGAAATCCACAGAAGTTTGGGGCATCCTTAAGGCCTTGAAGTTGTAGGTAGAGTGGTGTTAGGATATTTGCCTGGGGAAAGGCTTTCACCAGATTCTCAAAGCATCCCAAACCCCAATCAGGTTAAGAGATCCTGCACTAGAGGCTCATTGAAGATTGTGGGATATGGCCCAGCACCCAAGTCTTTCCTGTTTTTCCCCTCTCCCCACAGAGGAAGGCATTACTGGGTACCCTCAAACCAGCGGCTGTTTGGGGGTCAGATCGTGGGCCAGGCTTTGGTGGCTGCGGCCAAGTCTGTGACTGAAGATGTCCATGTGCATTCCCTGCACTGTTACTTTGTTCGGAAAGGTAAACCAACCCCTCCCTTAACCCACCCCAGCACTGGTGGCCCAGCAGCCACTTCTTTCTGGCCTTGGGGAGCAGACTGAGGAGAAAGAGGGAGAGAGGTAGAGGGGGGAGGGGAGGGAAGGGAGGGGTGAGGGAGAGGGTTAATTGATCGCCCTTAGGGAAGCCTAAAGAGGAAGAAGGCCTGGGGCCAGGAAGAGCCTTAGACCCCATACCTGCTGAGATACTGGTACTTGTTTTCTGGCCCACAGTGGCACAAGACTTTGGTGCTTAACTGTTCCCAGTGGGTCTTTTGTTCTTTATTCTTCATACACCTTCTGGTGCCAGTCCTGTGCTGGATCCTCAGAGGGGTGCTGAAACCTCTGCTGGGAGTTTGAGGCAGTCAGCTTAACTTGGAGAAGAGACCAGCCTGGGAAACAAGAGGCCTTGGGTCTAGTCGGAGCTTTGCCATTGATTCACCAGGCGACCTTGAGTGAGATATAACCACCCTCCCCGACCCCTCCTTCATCCCACCTGAAAAATGCAGAAGGGGTGGGGCCAAGCAAGATCCCTGTAGCTGCTTACAGCTCTGGGATCAAATGAAGGAGAGAGTAATCTTTTAAAACCCATGCTCCCTTTTGAGAAACATAAAAATCTCACTCCTAGGCAGATGCTCCCAATTTTAAGAGTCTCTGTCTTCTGCATGGTCCCATCAGCTGAGAATAATTTATGAAACTTTATATGTGATCTGTATTAAAAAAGACAGTGGGTTTCCGCCTTCATTTTACAAGTATAAAATAGTTAATAGTAAATACACCTTTTCGTACTACGTTCCCATGCCCCTCACTCCCCATCCTTTTACTTCCTTTACTTCCGTGACAGTCATTGCTATAAAGCATTTGAATACTGACCTTGGGGTGAGCCCCGTTCTCAACGTTGATGCTAGCTGGGTGCAGATGCGCCCTTTGTTCCCTCAATTTGGTTGTAAACTCCAAAAGTGCTGGCCTTTTGATATTGTAATCCTTCTAGCCCAGTGAGACAGTTTTGTTTCGTTTTTGGGGGGGTGGGGGCATTACCTGATCTCTCTGAATCAGTTTCATCATCTGGTTTCTGAAAAGAATTCTTAGTCTTTGCAGGTAAAGTATCTAGTGCAGGGCCTGGCATGATGTGGGTTTTCCATAAATGGTAATTATCATTACTTTTTGATGATGAACTTATGGGAATAATTAAAATTTGCATGTTAACAGTGCACAGCTATGTACATTATCTTGTTTAATCCTTCTAAGTAAACAGCATTCCTGCCACTATTCTAAGGAACCTTGGACCCAAAGAGGTTATGTAAGAAGCTCCCATAGGGCTTCCCTGGTGGCGCAGTGGTTGAGAGTCCGCCTACCTGATGCTGGGGACGCGGATTCGTGTCCTGGTCCGGGAGGACTCCACATGCCGCGGAACGGCTGGGCCCGTGAGCCATGGCCGCTGAGCCTGTGCGTCCGGAGCCTGTGCTCCGGGAGTGCCAACACTAATAATCACCAATTATTTGTGTCCCTATCTGCTTCTTGAAAGGCTGCAAGACAGCTTAAAATAATTGGCAGCTATTATAGAACTATTAAAATAAAAGTCACATTTTCCTGGCGGTCCAATGGTTAGGACTCCATGCTTTCACTGCTGAGGGCCTGGGTTCGATCCCTGGTCGGGGAACTAAGGTCCCGCAAGCCGTGTGGTGCGGCCAAAAATAAATCAGGTAATTAATTTTTTTTTTTTTTTGCGGTACGCGGGCCTCTCACTGCTGTGGCCTCTCCCGTTGTGGAGCACAGGCTCCGGACGCGCAGGCTCAGCGGCCATGGCTCACGGGCCCAGCCGCTCTGCGGCATGTGGGATCTTCCCGGACCGGGGCAAGAACCCGTGTTCCCTGCATCGGCAGGCGGACTCTCAACCACTGTGCCACCAGGGAACCCCAGTTAATTAATTTTTAAAATAAAATAAAAGTCAAGGCAGATTAGGAGTATGGGATTAACAGATACAAACTACTATACATAAAATAGATAAGCAACAAGGATTTACTGTGTACCACAGAGAATTATATTCAGTATATTGTAATAACCTATAATGGAATATAGTCTGCAAAAAAATTAAGTATGGGAAAAAATAAAACATTTGGGGCAAAAAAATTATTTTAAGAAGGATATTAAGTTTTTAATTTTTTTATTTTTTGGTCGGGCCGCACAGCTTGTGGGATCTTAGTTCCCAGACCAGGGATTGAACTCGTGCCCTCAGCAGTGAAAGCGTGGAGTCCTAACCACCGGACCGCCAGGGAATTCCCTGGGACAAAATTTTCAAAAGTAATAACAAATAAAAGTCAAGGGCCAGGAGGCTAGTAGTAACGGGATTTGGGGGAAATAATTGTGTCAAAATACTAGGCTAAGGCATGTCATTGCAGTTTAATACAAAAGTTAGTTCTGAGCTTCCTGGCAGCAAGGCAAAAAGGGAAGCTCTCTTATTAGTTTGTGATGTGACGCTCTACCAGGTACATCAAGATTTATAAACAATGATGGTGCTCCAATGATATATAGATATATTTTTTAAATTTTTTATTGGAGTATAGTTGCTTTACAATGTTGCTAATGATATTTTTAATTAAAAGATACTGGGAGGTAGAGGTGTTGGTCCTTGGCCATTTATCATATCAATTCTCTTTCTAAAAGCCCAGTATAGAATGTTAGTCAGTTTGGGTTTTTTGTTTGTTTTTTGATTAAAAAAAAGTATTTCTCAGGGCTTCCCTGGTGGCGCAGTGGTTGAGAATCCGCCTGCCAATGCAGGGGACATGGGTTCGAGCCCTGGTCCGGGAAGATCCCACATGCCGCGGAGCAACTAAGTCCGTGTGCCACAACTACTGAGCCAGAACTCTAGAGCCCGCGAGCCACAACTACTGAAGCCTGTGCGCCTAGAGCCTGTGCTCAACAACAAGAGAAGCCACCGCAATGAGAAGCCTGTGCACCACAATGAAGAGTGGCCCCTGCTCGCCGCAACTAGAGAAAGCCCACGCGCAGCAACGAAGA
The DNA here is from genome assembly GCF_964374135.1 of Grampus griseus. NCBI lineage: Eukaryota > Metazoa > Chordata > Mammalia > Artiodactyla > Delphinidae > Grampus > Grampus griseus. The sequence continues at coordinate 74,078,577 of NC_139008.1, read as the reverse complement.
CCCAACTCAGCCAAAAATAAAATTAAGAAAAAAAGTATTTCTCTAGATAGGTAGAAGAATGTAATACAGGTGTTTTCGGACTTGCTATAGGTTTAAAGCATGGAGAATCTTGAGCAGGAGTCAAAAAACATCATTCTGTAAAGGCAGAGTAAATATTTTAGGTTTTGTGGGCAAAAGCAATAGCAGATAGTATGTAAACAAATGGGCTTGGTCATATTCCAAAAAATGTTATTTACTACGGTATCAGTTTCCCTATCTATACAATGGTGATAAGACCCACTTTGCATAGTTCATGTGAGACCAACGTGAGAAAAGATACCTTAGCAACAATAAAAAAATTCATAAACAGAAACCTCCATTAAGTAGAGTTGGGAGACCAGAGCGGGGAGCGCTCATGCCCTGTAACAATAGCAGAGCCTGACAGGAAAAAGACTCCTTTCTGGCAAGGACTCAACCAATGAAAAGCCATGGGCTCTTTGTTTACTAGGGCCCTCCCAATTGCACTATACTATAGCCCTCCCTTTTCCCCTCTATAAAAGCATTCTCCTCTTGCTGGACGGGGACTTGCATGTGGCTCACTGTGGTTCAGACCCTGAATTGCATTTCTCTGCTGATCCTGAAGAAACCCATCTTTGCTGGAGAAGTATCTGGCTGTCTGTTTCAGGTCCACATAACAAATGCACTCACTCCATAACTGTTATCTCCCTTCCTTCAATATACTGCAGAGCCTACCAGCTCTGTTCCAATACAAATTTTAAAAAACAGGTCTGGAACTCATTCACACTGAAAGGTAAATCACTAGTAACTGAAAATACTGAATTTTAGCTGCAGCCCAAGGATTGGATGGCAGCTTTTTTTTTTTTTTTTTTTTTTTAATAGTTCGTTGATAGGGAAGGGAGGCCTCCTTCCCAGCCCCTGAAATCAGACTGCTTATGTAGCTGTCTCGTTTCTGGACTCTTGGGAAGCCCTTCTCAAAGGCCTTTGGCCTTGAGGAGCCCCCATTCTGATTAAAAATGCCCCTTTGGCATTGCTGGCTAACAGACCTGAGCAAACCCGCTGGGCTTCAGGGCTTCATAGGCGTGTTTATTGCTGTTGAATGAGCCCCCAGTGCCTGGCAGGCTCCCCATTTGGATGGGGTGGAGGAAGCAATGCTTCTCTAGACCTGCTTCTTTCATCTCAAAGTTGAAAATCATCCCCAAGACATCTTACCACCTACATGTCAGGTTCTCTAAGGTCGGTCTGACTCAGACTAAAGGACTTCGGGGACACCAGGAAAACTCTCTCTAAAAACCCTCCCTGACCTGTTCATTGAGGGTTAATAGTCCTCACGCTGGGGCCAGTGTCTCCCATCCTGTCTTGTGAGCACAGATAGCGAAGGAGAAGGGTCAGGTTGACTTCCATTTGCATTAGGGATGAAGGGACTGACAGCAGGCTTTTCCTGGGAGAATGAATATAAGACAGTGGCCAAACCATATATAAAAAGAGAACTCTGAGCCACAGCTGGTAGCAGCTAGCACAGGAAGCCAACCTACTATCTACAAGTCAGGCTTGGAGGAAGTCAGACCACCATTTCCAGCAGCCAGTCCAGGAAGCCAAACCATAGTCCCTGTAATGATCAGCCCCTAATGGCCAGGACTTGATGAATAACTGAGAGCTTCCCTAATTTTTGCCCCTGCTTCCCACTTAGGACTAACTGGGGAAAGCCAAACATCACCAATTACATAGGCTGCCCTGCTTCTAGTTAGCCTGCCTATCACCATGCCAGCAGCCTCCAAGCAGGGCATACCTGAAACCTTTTTTTTCACTATAAAGCTTTCCCGCTCCTCCATGTGCCTTTGAGTCTCTGCAAGCGGAAGTGATTATGGCTGACTCCCTTGATGCACTAAACTCTGAATAAATAACCTTTGCTTGTTCTCAAAAAAAAAAAAAAAGAAAGAAAGAAAGAAAAGAAAAACAAAACAGGCAGCAGGCCAGATTTGCTGACCCCTGATCTAGAAGAATGGTACCGGGTTCATGACAAGATCCCAGTCACAGAAGGAACAAGACAAAAGCTGAGAGTATTTTATTGAACAAACACAGAGCACTTACTACGCGCCAGATATTATTCTGAATACTTTACGACTCTGAACTAATTTAATCCTCATTAAAATCCTGAGAGGTGTGAACACTATGATGATCCCCATTTCACAGATGCGTTAACTGCTCAGAGGTTAAGTGACTTTCCCAAGGTCACACAGCTGGTGAGTGTCAGAGCTGGACTTTGAATGCAGGGAATCTGGCAGTGTCCCTTCTGTCCTGTGCTATTGATGGAGTGGATCTCCACCTGCACGGGGAGCATCCCAGTGACAGGGTCTAGGGTTCTCTCCCCAGTACCTGGGCTTCATCAGGCCTCAGTCCGTAGTTACCAAGCAGAAAAGGAATGGAGAACAAGCAACAGAGGGGCCTGTCCAGCCATGGTGATGGTGAGAGGGCCTACAGGGCTCAGTTGGGCTCACCGTGTGCTGTGTGCCCTTTGCCTGCTGCAGGGGACCCGAAGGTGCCGGTGCTGTACCAGGTGGAACGGACGCGAACAGGGGTGAGCTTCTCCGTGCGCTCCGTGAAGGCTGTGCAACACGGCAGGCCCATCTTCATCTGCCAGGCCTCCTTCCAGAAGGCCCAGCCCAGCCCTGTGCAGCACCAGTTCTCCATGCCTACAGTGCCCCCGCCGGAAGAGCTGCTTGGCCACGAGGCCCTCATTAACCAGTATTTAAGGTGAGAGACCTCAAGGTCCCAGGACAGTGTTCAAACTGCAGTCGCCACCTGTTAGCAGGCCATGGAGTCCTTTAGCTGATCTCGGCCAGCATTTTAAAAAGCTGGACATTTTAGCAGCATTTTAAAAAGCTGCCAGGGAATTCCCTGGCAGTCCAGTGGTTAGGGCTCTGTGCTTCTACTGCAGCGGGCATGGGTTCGATCCCTGGTTGGGGAACTAAGATCCCACGAGCCATGAGGCACGGCCGGAGTGGGGGCGGGGCACGGGGAAGCTGGACTAGAAAAGAAGATACTAGACCGTATTGCCTGTAGTAAGGGTAGGCATCCTTTTGTGAAACATTAGTTTAAGTTGTGTGTGAGAGCATGTGTGCCCATGGGTGGGTGTTGGATCATGGTGTGAAATGCAGGGCTTCCTATTCAGCCAGTTCAGGTACTGTTACAGCTTTCCTACTGTTTAAATACTGAAATACTTCTATAACTGTTGGTAAGTACCTCCCCAGTCCCTGAGTGGTCCCCCTTCTCTTCCAGGGTCACCCATGACCCAGCAGCCTAGGAGTTAATGCCTGCCAGGGGTGAGGGTCCTGCTGCAGAGCTGTGGCCCTGCTGCCTTTGCCTTAGTGCATGTTAAGTATTTTGAATGTCACCTGGTAAAATAGGTTTCTTACTTGAATCACAGCTAATAAAGTTGGAAAAATGCTGGGGCAGTGGAAAGAGCTCTGGGTCCTGACACAGGACAAGTCACGTGGATTTGTTATGGCAAGTCCATGTGCCCAACTTGCACAGTGAGGCCAAACCAACCGAAACATCGGAGTTTGGAGCAGAGAAAGGTTTATTCCAAGGCCATGCAAGGAGATGGGTGGCTTATGCTCTAAAAAACCCCGAGCTCCCTGAAGGGCTCTAGAGCGCAGGCTCAGTAGTTGTGGCACACGGGCCTAGTTGCTCCGCAGCATGTGGGATCTTCCCAGACCAGGGATCAAACCCATGTCCCCTGCACTGGCAGATGGATTCTTAACCACTGCACCACCAGGGAAGTCCCTCCTGAAGGGTTTTGGCAAAGCATTTTTAAAAGCCAGGTAAAGGAGGAGGGTCGCAGGGTAGGTGATCAGCTCATGCACAATTCTCTGATTGGCTGATGGTGAGGTAAGAGGGCAGTTAACATTGTTAGTCCTTAAGCTCCAGGAGGCCTGGGGCTATGTGCTCATGGTCATCAAGTAGTTAACATCTTTATTTGGCTGGGGGGGTGTGGTTAGCATCTGTAAAACAACTCAGGAGATGTGCAGCATATGCTGTTATCTAGGTACTTCAGAGAGTAAAGCAGAGGATATGGGGGAAGGGCCTGTCCCAGGAAGGCCCCATAGGGTCCTGCTCTGTTACAGTTCCCCTCCTCAATCTTGAGGAGAACAGGTTTTGAACAATAAAAGGAATAAAGGTTCAGATAAGGAGGTTAATCATAAACTTGACAGAGGTATCCACAGGGTCCTGCTCGGTTATAGATTGGGGCCAGTGCTCCACTTCCCACCTGCTGTGTTGCTTTGCTCGACTCCCCAGCCTCTCAGAGCCCTGCTTCATCTAAAAAATGGGAATGGCTGCATTTGCCCTGCAGACTTCACAGCTGTATCATAAGGAGAGCCCCGCCGCCTTGTGCAGCAGTCAGGGCTGTCAGCCCGGTGTGATGGAACACACGTGCATCTGCACCTGGGAAAAGCCTGGGTTCAAATCTAGACTCTGCCCCTGCCAGCTGTGTGAGTTTGGCAAGTTGCTTTTCCACTGTGTGCCTGTGTCCTCAGTTGTAAAATGGTACCAATCAGAATTTCTACCTTATAAGGCTGCTGTGAGGATTACACAAGATAACAAGGCCCTCAGCGAGTGCTCAGTAAATTGTAGTTACATCACTCTTGACAGAGAGGAATAAGCACGGAGCCTGGTATGCGGTCAGAGCTCCAAAATGTTTGAGAAATGAAAGGAGGACATTGTTCTTAAAGGTCCCTGAATCTAGAGCTGTGTGTCCCATAAGGAAGCCGCTAACCACAGGTGGCTGTATTAAGTTAATTAACATTAAATAGAAATAATTCAGCTCTGGTCCTCGGTCACACTGGCCACATTTCAAGCCCTCAACAGCTACATGTGGCTCGTGGCTAGCTACCACAGCGGACAGTGCAGCCACAGACCATACTATCATCACAGAAGGTTCTGTCAGACAGGGCTCGAAAGGATAGGGATGGAAACGGAAATACCGGGGAAGAGCCTAGGGGCACAAGGGGTGTCCTTACTGTGGCAAAGGGGCTTCCCTGGAAATGGGCTCCTCTCCCTGGAACACAGCGTCCCCAGTTGCTCAGGGTTAGGTAAGTCAGTCCAAGTAGGGCAGCCTGTTTCCTGAGTGTTAGAATAGAGAAGTGGTTAAGAGTGTGAACCGAGGAGCCAGACTGGGTCCGAATCCCGCGCCCCTCCACCTCCTGAGCAGGCTACCTGCACCCTCTGTGCTTGCTTCACTTATCAGATGACAGTGAGAACAGCATGGATCTCACAGAGGTGTTGACGGGTGAGTTCATGTGTGTGAAGTGCCTGGAACAGGGCCTGTCACAGGGTACACCGCATGACTAGATGATGTGTTGGCTTCATATGTCTTATCTTGTCTCCTCCACAGTACTTATTATGAGGTAGGTGACTGTCATTATCCACATTTTGCAGATGGGGAAAAGGCTGAGCGATGACTAACTTGCACCAGGCCAGAGGACTTATAAGTGGCAAAGAAAGGATGCAAATCTATCCTATCTTGCCTGCCAGAGGGGAGGGGAGCTTTGGGGATAAGTCAGGAGTCCCTGTGGAGGAATGAGAGGGGTCAGAAGAGGCGGCTCAGAGGACAGGCTCCCCATCTTCCTGGGTCTCCCCATCCCTCTCCCCTTTACTTTCAGGGACCCTAACCTCCAAGAGAAGTACCGAGTGGGGCTGAACCGAATTGCTGCCCGGGAGGTGCCCATTGAGATCAAGCTGGTAAACCTACCCACTCTGAGCCAGCTGCAGAGCATGGAGCCCAAACAGATGTTCTGGGTGCGAGCCCGGGGCTACATTGGTAAGAGGACCCCATGGCCTGAAAGGAAACGCTCTCCGGGGGCCTAGACCTGTACCTCATTTGCCCTTTGTGGCCTTGGGCATGTTACTTCCCCACTCTGGGCCTGTTTACTTATCTGCATGATGGGGAGGTTGGCTCAGCCCTTTGTATGGGGAGAACGGGCAGGTGACTGTAATCCTAATGTTGGTCCTTTCTGGGGAAGGCAAGGCACCTTGCCAAGATTCTTCCCCAGGTCCCCTGCTAAGCATCAGATGTCTTTGTGCAGACTGGAAGAAGACACCTCGGGGGTCCACGGTGGGAGACTTGGGGACTGAAGATTGGATTTCAGTCCTCACCTGCACCTGCCCCCCTCCCATCCCTGTCTCCCTTATCGCCCATCACACACACACACCTTGGGCCAGGTGCCCTTGGGCAGTGAACAGTCTGCACACCTATGCACGGCAGCCCCTTTCTCCCTACCTCCCTGCAGGTCCTGAGCTGTAAAGCCCAGGAGCCCAGGGCTGATGGGGCCGGAATCTGTTGCAGGGGAGGGCGACATGAAGATGCACTGCTGCGTGGCAGCCTACATCTCGGACTATGCCTTCCTGGGCACAGCACTGCTGCCCCACCAGTTGCAGCACAAGGTGCACTTCATGGTCTCCTTGGATCACTCCATGTGGTTCCACGCCCCTTTCCGAGCTGACCACTGGATGCTCTATGAGTGTGAGAGCCCCTGGGCCGGTGAGTGTGGGACCATGGGGGATGAGGGTGCTGACCCTGGGAGGGCAGGGAGCCTGCTTTCTTGGGTGATGCTTTCCCCCCCCCCCCACTTTCTATATAGCACCACACAGATCACTCACTTCCTCTTCTGCTTCCCTAGGCTGTGGTATCCTTGTCTTCAAAATGACAGGGTGAGGCCTGAGGATGGGACACTTGCTCAGCTCTTAATTTCTGTAACATGCTGGGAATATGATTCAGTTTATCTCAGAGACTCAGTTCTAGTCCCAGAACCACCTCAGATTACCTGTGTGATCTTGGGCAAGACCCATCTCCTCTCTGAGCCTGTTTCCCCATCTCAACAAATAGGGTTGCATTAAAACAGAGGTATCCAAAGCTGGTGGCCCATCAGACCACCACTTGGGGGAGCTTTTTCAGAACATTCTCAGATTCCATCCCTAAGATTCTGACTCTGCAGATCTTGGATGAGATCCAGGAAACTATTTTTAAGAAGCTCCCAGGACTTCCCTGGCGGTCCAGTGGTTAAGAGTCCGTGCTTTCACTGCAAGGGGCACAGGTTTGATCCCTGGTCGGGGAACTAAGATCCCACATGCTGCACGGCGCAGCCAAAAAATTAAAAAATGAAAAAAGCTCCCTAAGTGATTCTGACAATTAACCTGGTTGAGGGTCAGGGCACTCAGCATTCTCTAAGGGCCCCACTGCTTGGATACTCCTTATAGTGTTGAGAGAAACCCAGACTCGTTCATCAGTGCCTAGTCTCAGAGCCCTGGGTTCCTTTCCAAGGAAGTGCATTTCAAACAAAGAAAAGCCTTGCTTTGTGAACCAGGGACAAAACTGGAGGGACTTCTTATACTCAGGGAAGGGGGGCTCTCAAGCACCGACAGGATCACAGTAAAGGAGCCGCCACTTGAAGTTAGGACTCTTGGGTTCATGTTTGGCCTGAGCCTTAAGGCCAAGTTCCTGAGCCTCTCTGGATTTGACTGGCATCATCTGGAACATGGGACAAGGCCTAAGTGAGCTGTTCTGCATATAAGAGAAACCAGCAGTTCCCTTCCTAAATAATCAGACTAAGGCCCTGGGCTAGCAAGGGAGAATCTCCACGTGGGGAGGGGGTGGCCAGGCCTCACGGCTCCACGTCCTGTCCTCTGAGCCCCTTTGTCCCTGTGGGGATGGAGGTGGGGTTTTTTTTTTTGTTGGTTTGCTTGTTTGAATGAATTACCAGCCTGGAGGGCCTGGTTTGATTTATTATAAAGGGAACTGATGGGGACTTTTCTGGTGGCGCAGTGGTGGGAGTCCGCCTGCCGATGCAGGGGACACGGGTTCGTGCCCCGGTCCGGGAAGATCCCACATGCCGCAGAGCGGCTGGGCCCGTGAGCCATGGCCGCTGAGCCTGCGCGTCCAGAGCCTGTGCTCCGCAACGGGAGAGGCCACAGTAGTGAGAGGCCCGTGTACCGCAAAAAAAAAAAAAAAGGGGGAACTGATGGGTTTCCTCACACAGGTGGCCAGAAGTGGGGCAGATCTGGTTAGCTGAGCTGCTGAACCAGACTGTTCTCAGAATGTATCCCCTTGGGATTTTTTTGAGGAAGCCAGCAGATATGTGAAAGTGCTTTTAAACCATCAAGTGGGATTTCCCATGGGAGGAGTTACCCCTGATGACCAATCATAATAGGCTCTTAAAAGGGTGCCTGGAGATTGGGAGTGACAACACTGAGCGTACCCTGGCATGGGGTGGCCCAACCTGAGTTGTACGTTTTTCAAGGAGGGCATTTGGCTGGGTGGAAGGAAACAGTTCTCTCCCTTATCTTCGCAGGTGGCTCCCGGGGCCTAGTTCATGGGCGGCTGTGGCGTCGGGACGGGGTCCTGGCTATGTCCTGTGCCCAGGAGGGCGTGATCCGAGTGAAGCCCCGGGACTCAAAGCTGTAGCCAGAGGTACCAGCTTGGTCTGGGGCTTCAAGGATCTCCCTTCTCCCCCGACTCCTGAGGCAGGAGTTACCATCCAGGGCTGGGCCTGTGGTCCTGAACATGGAATAAAGAGACTTCTACCAGTGGAGCTGCTGGCTTTTAATCCCCCTTGGCCGGAACTGCAGGCCTCCCTCCAGCCATCAACCCCAGGACTCCTGGGCCAGAGTTCCTGGCCCTTAGCCAGGCTGGCTCGGAGGCCCAAGGAAAAGGGACTGTTGACCCTGACCTGGGGCACAGCCCCCAGAATTCATAAGCTTGAGAGGCCGCACCAGACTTTCTCCCTGCACCGTCCTAGCCAAAGCCTGTCCTGAGCCCAGCTCAACAGAAGCGGCACATTTCTTCAGTCTGCTACAAATCCTTCGTGGGACTTCTAGGGGTTCCCAGCACCCCTGGTCACCTCCCAACTGCTGTCCGTGTCCTCATCCGCCCCTACCCCACTTCCCATCCTGGGGCAGTGCCTCTCCCCACAGTGGCCTTAAGTCTAGGTGTGGTTAGTCCAGCACCTCCTTGATGAGTAGTTCTTTGAGACTGGGGGGTGGCGTGGGCGTCAGGCCTGCCTCTTGCAGGGCCTGGAGCCGGGCCTCTGATTGGTGTTTGTCCAGGCCCAGGTGCCAGGAGAGCCGCACGTGGGCCTCCAGAAAGGGTGCCAGAAAAGGGTGAGGGCTCTTGTCCCCCAGCAGCTGTAGGGCCTTCTCACAGCATGCCCGGGCCTCCCCAGGGTCCTCCAGCTCCTGGTGGCACACAGCCAGCCCCGCCAGGGTCAGCAGAGGGCGGTCTGGGCCTGAGGGGACACCCAGCTGGGCCTGCAGCTGCCAGGCGTTGGCCCAGAGCGCCAGGGCCTCGCGGTAGAGGCCAGTGCAGGTGAGGCTCTGCGCCCGCCGCAGCTCCGGCAGCACAAAGAAGTCTTGCAGGTCCGGGGCCTGGCGCAGCTCAGGGACTGCCTGGAGGTGGCCCAAAAACTGCTCGAAGGCCCGGCTGCGGCGGGCGATGGTCTCTGCGGTAAAGTTCCGGCGCAGGCGCTTGCGGGGGAAGGAGATGGCAGCCATGGGGCCCCGGAACTGCCGCTGCAGGTTTCGGTGCAACCGCTCAAAGTCCGAGTATCGGCGGGAGATCTGGGCTGGCTGGCGACCCGGTGGCCCCGGGCCCATCACGGCGAGGGTGTAGAGCTGCGGGGGAGGGTGGGGGTCAGGGCAGGTGCAAGGTGTCCCCGGGACCCTTCCCTCTCACTTCCAGCTCTCTTCCCCCACCTCTTCCCTTCACCCCCGAGGCTGCTGGGGAGCCCAGTCTCATCTTACCTGAGGCTCATCTGAAATGACCCAGGCCCAAGGCAGCATGGGGAGAAAAAGACAGAGATGAGCTTCAGCGCCTGGTCCAGCTGCCCCCTCTGCCCCTCCTAGGGAGTACTCCCTTCACATAGGGCAGGGAGCTCTTCCAACAGCCGCTCTGGAAAACCAGCCGAGGGCCGAAACCCAGGCCCATCTCTTGGGCCTCTAGAGCCAACCTTTAGTGTCAGCTTGGAGTTTCATTCCACTCTGGATACACAGCCCCACATCCCTGGCCAGGTTATTCCAATCCAGACCCAGAACACAGGTCTTCAGACAGCCCCAGTAGCGACCAGTGTGAAAAGTGCACTGGGACCCAAGTTCTAACCTCAGGTCAGGTGCTCCCTCACCATGTGATGTCAGGCAGGGCAGTCCCCTTCTTGGGTCCGCTTCCGACTCTAGTGACTGGAGCGCTGGCCCAGCTCACTGTTTACTTAGGTGTGGGACGTGTGCAAACGTTGGCACCTGGTGGTTTAGGGGGTATGTACTGGAGTAAATAACACTGAGTCAGACGCAGGAGGCGATGCCCCCACTAAGGCTCTGTGAGCCTTTCTGACTGCACATTGAGAAGTTCTCAGTCTGGTTTAAAAAAGCCCTTTTCATCTCCATTTTTAGAAGACAGCCAGAAAGAGACTCTCAGGTCGGGGCCTTCTTCAGGCAGCAGCATCCAGGCAGGGCTTAATGACACTCTCACTGCTCTTATTTTGACGGTTACCTTCTCTTTATGGCAAGTGAGCCTTTCCATATACAGTTGTGCTATAAAGTTGTCTTTTAAACTTATTTTTAAAAAATAGGTTTATTTGAAGAGAAACGCGAAGCACAGAATGTACAAGTAGCACTTAGATAGGACGAGAGTTGTGAGGGCGCTGGAGGTTTGGGGGGCACTTAGATAGGACGAGAATTGTGAGGGCGCTGGAGGTTTGGGGGGCACTTAGATAGGACGAGAGTTGTGAGGGCGCTGGAGGTTTGGGGGGCACTTAGATAGGACGAGAATTGTGAGGGCGCTGGAGGTTTGGGGGGCACTTAGATAGGACGAGAATTGTGAGGGCGCTGGAGGTTTGGGGGGCACCTAGATAGGACGAGAGTTGTGAGGGCGCTGGAGGTTTGGGGGGCACTTAGATAGGACGAGAATTGTGAGGGCGCTGGAGGTTTGGGGGGCACTTAGATAGGACGAGAATTGTGAGGGCGCTGGAGGTTTGGGGGGCACTTAGATAGGACGAGAATTGTGAGGGCGCTGGAGGTTTGGGGGGCACTGAACAAGATGACCACTAAGCTTCCCCCCAGGTCCGAGAACCCAAATATACATTAATCTGTAATCATGCTGAGCTAACAGGTCTAAAGGGGGGATTAGCAAGCGTTCGATGTTGAAAGCATACTAACACCAAACCGAGACTCTTCTCTCGAATTTGTTCTGTGACACTGCCAATATCCTAGCCACCCCGGTCAGTTCGGTTTGCCTGCTCTATCCTTCCCTTGAAGATTCACAGTGTACAATAATATTCAGGATTGAAAAGTTTAACAATAAAGAAACTTATTTTACTCTCGTTCAATTCTGCATTCCCCAAACATTGCATATTGACTGTAAAAACTTTTTTTTTTTTTAAAGAACAGTTATTGATATTCCAGGGAGGGAACCAACTTTCTGCTGAACACATTTCAGGAAGCACTGGTCTATAGTGACCCCTTATGCTCATCTAGCTTTTATTTTCATTTGTAATTTCTGGACAAAAACCCATTTTACATCCATTATCTTATCCTTATACTGTCCCGCTGAGATAGGTAATGAGAGTCACTCCGTTAACTGAGCGCCTACCCTGCACCACGTGCTGTGCCTAGCTCTTCACATCTACTATTTTATCATCACAACAGCACTGCCCGGAAGCCATCCTTACCTCCGTTTGACAGCTCAGGAAGCAGGCCCCAAGAGGGGGCAAAGGGCTCAACGACCTCCCTTAAGCCGGTAAATGGCCCAGCTGGGACTCAAACCCAGGCCGACCTAATTCCAAAGCCTGTGCTCTTAACCCCCAGGAGATGTTAAAGCAGGATTTAGGGTCCCCATCAAACAAAGAGAAGATTCGTTTCCCCAGACCTGGGCCAGGCCAAACTTGGCTCTATCTTGTCATTCTCTTCCCAGAGTTGCCCGCATACTTCCTTGTCTCCCAGCTGCTACTGATCCTTGGCGCCCCCTTCCTGTGCATGACCCCCAGCCAGGACTTTCGCCACTTAAGATCTGATCATCGGAGTCAATCCCTGCTCAAATGGGAGCAGTCGCCCCATGGGCGTGGCCCTTTTTTCACTAAGAGCTGCAGAGAGGGGTGGAGAAGCCCAGACGTGGGACAGGGCTCCAGGCCCCCTTCCTGCTGAGTCAGAAATGGAGGAGGGTGGTGAATAGGAGGGAAGTGAGAGGCAGGGAGTTGCTGCTGCCATGACCAGCCAGGTCAGGCTGGGTTTCAGGACCGGGACCACCGAATTCGCCATGTGTTTCTCCTTTCCACAGCCAGGAAATCAGGGCCTCCCCACCGCACTGATCTTCACCCCAACCCTACCCATCCCATAAATCCAGTCCTTAGGACAAACATTCTGTACAGGTGTGGGTGCTGGAGAACTGACTTTCCTGTTTGTAAAGAGGGTACAACAGGCCCTAGAGGCCAGACATTTTCAACCCAAAGGTAAGTAATAATAATAGAACTACCATTTTTATCGAGCACTTCACGATGCCAGGTGCAACGCTAAGGGCTTTCTATGCACTGTCTCATTTGATTTCTGCGACAATCCTGGGCACTATCCCCTTGTTCAGATGAGGAAACAGGGTCGTCAAAGTTTCACAATTCACCCAAAGTCAAACGACTGGTAGTAACTGGGATCCAAAACCCATTTTTCTAACCACTAACCAATGCAACTTGGATCTCAAGTCTGACTCAGATAATATTCCTCCTTGTGTATCTTGCATCTTGCGACGATTTGCAAAAACCAGGGAGCAGGGGACACGCACACTAGTTCTTAGTCTCAGAACCAGGACTGGATAGGTCCATAGTCCCTCAAAAAAGTTTTAAGTCATTTGCCTGAGGATTTGCTCAAGTTACATCCCCTTTCTGGCTTCAGTTTCCCCATCTGTAAAATGGGGCAGCCACTTATAACTACACAGCCACATCCCCCAGGAAGCTGGCGTTTTCCCTACTTTCTCTTAGCCAGACTTCTAGACTCACAGCCCAGGGATTCCTGGACCCTCACTCACCACGTACTTGGAGGGCGGGTCCTTGACCACGTTGGCGCTGGTCACCTCAAAGAGCAGCCGCTGGGGTACCAGGGTGTTCCGGGACTTCTTCCAGAAATCTTGCAACTGCCGTGTCAGAAGCTGACTACCCCGCTGCCCATCAGGTGGGGGACTCCGTTCTGCATGAGCACAGGATGTGCCTGGGGCCAGGTTCCACATAAATTACATGCCCTGACCTCATTCATCCTCCCAACAAATGACAAAGGATTTATCCCCATTTGACATAAATGGAAACGGAGGGCCAGAGAGGGGGCCTGGTGTCAAACACCTGCCCGGCAGACAGTAGATGTTAAATAAATATCTCCACCCCCAAAACATTGCTAGCACATTACTACCATTTGTATCCCAGACCCTGTACATATCATGCCCTAAACAACCCTGGATGGGAGTGATTTCCCCTATTTGACACAAGGGAACTTAGCTGAGAGAGGTGTTGTGACTCTCTCAAGGTCACACAGCCAAGAGGTGGCTGGGGCACTTAAAGAGAAGTGTCTGCGTTTCGGCTGGATCAGCTCGGGAACGCGGCTGGAGTGGAGGCCTAATCGAGCCCCAGGGTTCCCGCCTCCATCCTCCCGCACTCGCCTGCGTCTTCTCCCGCCGCCCGGTCACCATCGGGCAGCGGGTCGGGGTCAGCCTCCTCGTCGTCCTCGTCGTCCTGGTCCTCGTCGTCCTCGGCACTGGTGAAGCTCAGGGTGCCGCTGAGGCGGGACGACAGGCCCTCGGCGTCGTCGTCCTCCAGTTCCGAGCTCTCCGGGAACTGCTCGGCCTCGGGGCCGGCCGCTGCCTCCCCGGGGCCGTCGCCGGTCAGGGCGTGCCGCAGCCGGTGCAGGAGCCGCGAGGCCATGGCACCCCGGGGGGAGCTCGCGACGCTGGGTCCCGGGCTGGGGAGGGAGGCGGACCCCAGCCCCGCGCGGGGAGGGGGCGGGGCGGGGCCGGGATTGGGGGAGGGAGGGGCGCCGCGGAGGCCCCGCCCTTGCCTGTGGAGGGTCCCGCGACTCTGCCGGCGCCTCTTTCACCCCCTCGCGCGGGTCTGCCTCCTGCGCCCCGAAGTGCACTCTGGGGCGCCCCGCTCCCCGGGGTTCTCGTGCGGCCCGCGGTGCCTGGACGAGGGCAACCGGGCTCCGCCGGGTTCCGCCGGGCCCAGGCCGCTCCGGCCCCTTCCTGCCGCCGCCCCGCCTCCGGCCCCGCCTGCTCCCTGAGCCGCCCGGGAGTCCCGGGCCCTTCGCTCCATGAGGGATTTGGGAATCCTGGGTAGGCCTGGGCAAGCCCGCGGCCGCCTACGGGATCGTCCCCAATCCGGAGGGGCCTACACCCTCCTTGAATCCTCCCAACCCTCCGGAGACCCAGGCTGACCCCAATCTATCCCCTAATTTATACCCAGCACTCTAACTTTCCAAAGTCATTACGCGGCAGTAGGAAGCCCATCTCTCCTGTGAGGAAACCGAGGCCAAGAGAAGCCGAGTGATCTGGGATGAAATCTGACCTCTGACCTCGAGTAGCCTAGGTTTTCTCATATGTAAAACAGGAGCAATTAATACGAATTTAAGTACAAATTTTGCACAGAGGAGGGACTAAGAGGATAATAAGTTACACAATGATTGTTGTTTCTACAGTGTTCACAAGCTTTTACAATCTCATTTGAGCCTGCCTCACACACAGGACATAGGCAAACGGGGAAAACTGAGACCCAGAGAGGCTGAGTTACTTTCCCCAAGTCATACAGCTTGCCAGAGTTTTCTGAGTGTAGGGCCCTGCAGCCCAGGTCTCCTGAGTTCCACATCCTGTTCTTTTCTCACGCTACAGGCCTGGTAATCTCAGCAACTCCCCTAGTGAGCTGTGTTTTTATTTTTTATCCAGAGGGCAGCAGTAGGTCAAAAATTTATTGTCCTTTCCCGTCAAAAGACCTAGCTATCAGTCCCTAGCAGGGCAGATATCGCTAGTTATAAAATCAAACAAGTAAAATCTCTCTGATGGTAGCTCCTCCCCTTTTTAAATGGCACAGGAGAGAGGGGTATGGAATAGCTTTGAATGGAACACATACTGCCTGCCCTCCCTCTGTACAGAAGGGGCAGGGCTCTCATTTCTTGAAGTTCCACTGTATCCTCCATCCTGTTCTAGGCACTTTACAAGGGGTCACATCTCACCCTCACAACATCCTGGAGAGGAGGTTCTTAGTGGACAAGAATGGTCCATTTTCAAGATGAAGAAACTGAGGCAAATAGACTTTCCCAAAATCCACAGCTAGGAAATAGGGGAGCTGGGATTTAAGGCCAAGTCTGTGTAATCTCAAAGCTTTAATGACTCTTCATTCAGCTTCCCAGCAGGGTGTTGGGGCAACAAAGACACACCTCATTTGTTCATTAATTCAGCACTCACCCATTCACCAAACATTGGCTGAATCTTAACCTGTACTTTGGCAAATGCCTCACAAGTCTGGGTACAAAGCAGGTGGTCACAAAACCACGGGTTGTCAGAGCCATGAGGGTCTGGTCTGGAGGAGGGTTGCTCCGAAATCTGGTCTAGCATCTCCATTTTACAGATGGGTAGTCTGAAGCTCAGTGAAGGAAAGTTACCCTGGGCCATACCCACAGGGCCAGAACTAGGAGATCTTTTGAGGTCTTGTATTCTCCACTACTCTTAGGCTCCGTATGGATCTCTCCCCACAGCCTCCCTGAGAGGTGGTCATCAAACTCCTGTTTGCATACATTCAGTAACAGGAGGCTCATTACCTTATGAGGCTGCCCAGTCCCATTATTATTCAACCACCACTGTTAGAAAGGTCCTCCTTATATCGAACCAGATGTCATTCTGTTCACTTATTCTTCCAAAGATCATATTATTTTTTGAACACTTGCTAAGTGCCAAGTGCTGGGTGCTGGGGAGTGCACTGGCAGGCAGGTAACAGTTTCTGGTCCGTGGAACTTAGAACAGGTCGTGAGCCCATGGCATGTTCAGTGCTATGACTGAGGAAAATACTGGAGACCACCTTGGACTCCTTTGGCCTGGGTACAGGGGAGGAAGGATCCTGGAGGAAGTATCGTTAAAGCCGAGAAAGAGGATAAGGAAGTAGGCAGGTGAACAAGGGGAAGATGGGAGTTTCTGGCAGAAAAAACCCAGAATGTGCAAGGGCCCGGGAACTTTAAAGCGTGGTGTTCGGAGCTTTATTTTAGTCTGAACAGAGAAGAGCGGCATGCAAGGTGGGAGAGGAAAGGGGATGAGAATGGAAGGGTGAGTGGGACCTTGCTTGGCCACACTGAGTTTGGACCTTATCTATTTCCCTGAATAAATGAAAGAACAAATTAATGAACAAAGGATTGCTGCAAGTTCCACACTCTCTGTTCCAAAGGGATTAAGTGGTTCCAATGTTTGTGTCCAAATTGGCATCCCCTGGGGAGCACGGCCCCTTGGCCCTGTGCCTGGCTGGGGGAGGCCTTATTTAGCCTGGCCTGGCTCCACTGAGATTTCCTTGGGAATATCTGTGTATAGGGCAAGAGGGCAGCCCAGCTGCCACTGTCCATCTGACTTCCTTGGTGTCCAGCCCCCTTTCACTAGCCCCAGACCCTGTGTTTAGTCATCTCCGTGCTCTTTTTGTTGACTTAGCTACCGTCCATAAATGTTGTCTATCCCCGTGTGGGATTGTGGGTTGTCAACACCCCGTGTGGACCCTGTACGTTCTCAGGGTGGGCTCGCCTCGGACTTGACTTGATCTGCCCACTCCTTCCCTCTCCAGATGGCCAGCTGAGCTCCTCCAGACTTCCTCCTCAAGCTCTAGCAAGGGGCCAGCTGCCCCTTCACCTACTTAGAGAAACTTCCCCCGGTCCCCCCTTCCCCCCAAAAAAGTGAATCCCCCAAACCCTTTCCCTGGAGAAGGTAAGCTTGAGAGAAGAATCTTCTTTCAATGTTTCTTTCTCCTCCAAGTGCACACCCTGTTTCCTGGACCCCTCTATACATTCCTCCTTCTAGACGGGTCCCTTGAGGACAGTCTGCCCCAACTTCCCCTCAGTCAGTATGAATAAGAATCTCCAACATGACTATAGACCTTTATGATTTACAAAGCTCCCGGTGAAAAGGGAATAATCATAGTTGCTACCTCACAGGATGAGTACTGGATGAGATCATGTCGTTAAAATGCTTAGCACCGTGTGTGGCAAGTCACAGAGGTTCAATAACTGTGGCTGTCACTTTCCCCTCCTCCTATCCCCCGCCCCTTACCCTGATTCAAAGACAAAACATTCCACTTGCCAAGCACTGACCCTGTGTAGTTGGCACAATCTTGGTGACATATACCTGGGCTCCCGTTTACCATGGTTTCTCTGTGAGGGAGGTTATGACTCTCCCCATCTCACAGTGAAGGAAACTGAAGCTCAGAGTGGCATTGCCACCTGCCCAAGCGTGCACAGCTTGTAGAGACAGGAATTGGATCCTGGGCTTTGGACGTCAAGGCTTGTGCTCTTGCATTCCACCATGCTGCCTCACTTTTCTCTATCCTAATCATCCTCACCCATCTTGGAGCAAGTATGCTTCTTGAGGGGGCGCTCGCTAAGGCGGTGGAGCGGGGCAGGTTCTCCTCACAAGAATCTAGGACGTCAAGGCCTGCCACCTGCTCGGAGGCTTAAATTTCTCTGCAAGAGCCCTTGGCTAAATTAGGTAATGGGCTAAGACTCTGGGAGGGGGGTGCTCGCTGACCCCAGGATCTGATTGGCCAGGGCATCTGGTCCTGGGGAGCAGGGAAGTGGGAGGAGAGGATGCCCCTACAAATCCTAGGGGCTACAGAGGGCCAGGGCATCTTTGGGTGGTGGAGTGCAGAGGAGGTGACCTGCAGCAGAGGAGTCCTGGTGACACGCAACCATGGTAAGGATGAGAAGGGACTTCATCCTTTTACTTGCAGGAGCACTTCTGGGCATCTTTCAGGCCACATCTGGGTGCTCTGTGGGGCAGTAACTTGGATGTTTGAAGCTGGAATATGAAAGCTCCTGGAACCCTGGTGTCTGGGAGGAAGGTTGGGAAGAAGGCCTCGGACTTGTCTTGAAAGGGGAGAGTTGGGACGTTCCAGGGATTGAGCCTCCAGGCTTGCCGGTTCCCTGAGACCTTCTGAGGCTTCTAGCCATGTCGGTCAGAGAACTGTGAGTGGGTCTTAGCTTGTCACCCTGATGGTGGAGATGGGGACCCTCGTGGTGGAGAGGGAGTCACCCAGCAAGCCAGTGAGCAGTGGGGGTGGGCTGGAAGCCTTGCCACACCCTCTTCCTGCCAGTGAGAGAAGGAAACCTCCTCTGGAAGATGGGAAGCCTGCAGGGTCTCAGACCAGTTCAGGGGCAGGACCCCAAGAACTCCAAGGGGATGAGAAAGGGCCGAAGATGACAGAGCAGAGTTAGAGAGACGTCAGCCTCCCAGAGAGGGGTTATGATTTGAAGCTGTCCTTTTCCTCTGAGATCGCCCTCCCCACTTCACTTCAAGGAGTAACTAGACCCTGGAGGACAGCTGCTGTGGCCCGTTCCTGACTAAAAATAACCTGCCCTTTTGGCACAGGCAAGGAGGAGGGGAGGGGGGAGGGGAGGAGGAGGGAGACAAGGAGGACAGCCAGCAGCCAGCCAGCTGAAGGGCTCCTTGGACGCCTCGGCCCTTCTTTGTTGCCGGCCTCAGTCTCAAGTCCCCTCGCTAGGTGGCTGGGCTTGGACGTGATGGAAACTCCTTAGAGCCATCTTACCATCACCTGCACAAGGCCCACATCATGCTCCGCCCAGCAGGAGTGGCATTTACTCCAATGACTGAATCGTCGCAAGGAAGCTTACAATCTCTGTCTCTGCAAGTTCTTGGAGGGAGGGATGACGTGCCTGACTTCTCGGGGGTCCCAGTGCCCGGTCTGTGGCCTGCCACTTGGTCGGTGCCCAGTAACTTTGCCTTGCGTTATCATTTATTTGACAACAAACATTTATCGAGCACCTGTTAAAGTACCAGGCATTGTGAGGAGGCAGGGAAAACTGGAAGACGATGTTGGAATCATTCCGGTACTTTACAAAGCCTTCTCACACCCCTGATTTCAGCTCATCCCTGAAAAACTGCTGAGAAGAGATGAGGGGATGAGGGTACATTTAGCGACTTGCCCAAGATTACTGGGGGGCTCCTGAATTGACCTCTGATTGACAAGGAAGAAGGGCATAATCCCTAGTTCTTTCTTTCTTTTGGGCTGAGCTGCGCAGCTTGTGGGATCTTAGTTCCCCAACGAGGGACTGAACCCAGGCCTTCGGCAGTGAAAGCACAGAGTCCTAACCACTGGACCGCCAGGGAATTCCCCTCCCTAGTTCTTCAAAAGCGGGGTTGGGTGCTGTGGGAGCACGCGGTGTGGGGGGGCAAGTTTGGAGCTGTTTCTCCGGAGGACTAAGGGGCACTTACAGAAACGGGGGTGCAGAAGAATGGGGTTAAGTCAAGAATGCGCTCCAGGGCTTCCCCTTCTGCTCTTTGATGGTCTGTGTTTCCTGCAGACGGACCAGCAGGCTGAGGCCCGGTCCTACCTCAGCGAGGAGATGATCGCTGGTGAGTGGGGGTGGGCGGGCTGTCCGTTGGGTGGCTGTGTGCTGGGCAATGTTTGGTGTCTAGGCAGGCAGGGAGGGTGGACGTGAGGCTGATGGTCCAGCCAGGCTCACCTTAGCCCTCGGCTCTCCTTACCCTGGCAGAGTTCAAGGCCGCCTTCGACATGTTTGACGCTGATGGTGGCGGGGACATCAGCGTCAAGGAGTTGGGCACGGTGATGAGGATGCTGGGCCAGACACCCACCAAAGAGGAGCTGGACGCCATCATCGAGGAGGTGGATGAGGATGGTGAGCGGGTGGCCCTCCGAGGGATGGGATGGTGGTGGTGGAGAGGAGCTGGCAGCCAGGGCTCGGGCTACCTCACCATCTGCTTCCCTCAGGCAGCGGCACCATCGACTTCGAGGAGTTCTTGGTTATGATGGTGCGCCAGATGAAAGAGGACGCCAAGGGGAAGAGTGAGGAGGAGCTGGCTGAGTGTTTCCGCATCTTTGACAGGTGCATTGGGGGCCTGGGAGCCGAGCGAGGCGCAGAGCCGTCTGAGTCTGGCCAGCAGGGCACGAAGGTTCTCGGGGTGGGGATGTAGGAGGGGGCGTCCGGCGTGGCCCGGGCAGGTCGCCCCTGCCCGTCCTGAGCTCCGCCCTGGCCCTCCGCCTGAAGGAACGCAGACGGCTACATCGATGCTGAGGAACTGGCTGAGATTTTCCGGGCCTCCGGGGAGCACGTGACAGACGAGGAGCTCGAATCCCTGATGAAGGACGGGGACAAGAACAACGACGGCCGCATTGACTTCGACGGTGAGGGTCTGGGGAGCGCGAGGAGCGGAAGACCGAACCAGGCTGGAGAGTCCGAGCGTGGCGCCCACGCGGGAGTCCCTAGCCTTGAAGGCGGGGCGGGGCGGGGCCAAGCTCCTCCCCACCCCCTGCGGGCGGGTAGGGGGGACCTCCGGGAGGTTTTGTGCAATTTATCTACAAATGACAAGGCACCCCCTCTGCGAGGCCGGAGCCTGGCCAGACCTGCCTCGCCCCTAGGGGACCCCTGACCGCCTCTCCGTCTCCTTCCCCGCAGAGTTCCTGAAGATGATGGAGGGCGTGCAGTAAGAAGTCGGCCCTCCCCTCCGCGGAGACTGCGCGTCCTTAGGGCGTGGGGACGTCATCGCCGCCCGGTCCCACTCCCGGCCCCGGGAGGGAGGCGCGGCCCCTTCTGGGAATGTGTCTAGAAGGAATAAAAGGAAACATTGCAAAGCGCGTGGCCTGAGTGAGGGGAGGACCGGGATGGATCGGGTGTAGGGAGCCGCCTGGTTGGGCCGCTGTCCAGGGCGCCACCCCAGTTGGAGCCACCCGAGCGTCCTCGGGTCCGAACGCAGCGGGACGCGGAAGGCCGCCGGGTCGCGGGAGCCCGAGGTGGCGCTCGATGCCCTCGGAAGTTTAGCGACGGTCTATCTGCAGCTGGCGCTAGGCGTGGCAACTTGGCCGAGGGGCTGAGTGGCTCCTGGCGCTTCCAGGGTCCCCATTGCTACTAGAATCAAATCCTAATTCTTTCCCCTCCTTCCCACTGTTACCCCTTCCCTCCTCGAGAGGTTCCAGTCTCACTGGGCAATCGATCCTTCTTGCTGTGGAAGTGGGGTGCACTTTTAAGCCCTCCAACCTTTGCACATGCTGTTCTCTCTTCTTGGAATGCCCTTCCTCCTCTTAAAGTCTTGGCAAATGCTTCAACACAGCTCAAATGCCATCTCCAAGATACCAAGACGCAGCTCAGATACCATCTTGTCCTCCCTTGATCCCTGCCCTGACTGGCTGCACTCTGGCGCCCACACCTCTTTTGTAAACAACTCAATTATAGCCGGCGTTGGGTCAAAGCTAATTAAGGGCAGTGGTAGTTTGGCTTTCCTCACGCTCAGTTTGAATCCTCACTGCTGGTGACAAACCACTCTCTGCTTCCTTTCCTAATCTGTAAAACGGGGACAGTGATAGTACTTACCTCACAGGGTTGTGAGAATAAATTAATGTGTGCAAAGTGCTTAGAACAGAGCCTGGCACGGAGTCAGCATATAATAAATGCTATTAGTAATATCATTATCATCTTGAAACATTGAACTCTTATTCATTGTTGCAGCCCTCCCTCTCCAACTCCCTGTTCTCTTCTCCCCTTTCTGGCTCGTTCATGTTTCCTGGATTATTTCCAGCTAGGAGCAGTGGATGCCTACTGTGTGCTGTGCAGGTGTTGTCTCATTTATCCACACAGCCCCAGGGGCAGATGCCCTTATTTCCATTTTACGGTTGAGGAAACTCAGGCAGAGTGGGGTGAATTACCCAGACAAGTAGGTAACAACCTAGATGATACGGCTGTGTGGTGGAAACAGGAGCAAGACCACCTACCTGTTGACAATTCTACCAGGGCGTCCTGAGTGTTTCAAACTGGCCCTGCCTTAAACTAGTAAATCTCCCTCCTCCATCTCGTTCTCCTGTGTTGCCCACCTCAGGGTTGAGACCCAAGTCACAAATTCTGAAGCTCATTTTCCACCTCTAATTTACTTACTATGCCCTGCTACTTTGTCTCCTTACCTCTACATCCCTCCTCTCCAAGCCCACTCAGCATCATAACTCAGGCCATTATCATTGCCCTTCACTCTCTAGACAGACGGCAGCCAGCAGGATCTTTTCAAAACCAAATCTGACCACGTCACTGCCCTGCTCAAGACTTCATTAACTGCTGGTTACCTCCCTCGCAGCCCAATCTCCTTCTCCAGAGAGAGCCCTCCTTGACCCTCCTCATCTTCATTAGGTGCCCCACCTCTGAGCTTTCATAGCAACATGGGAGCCTAGCACCCAGCTCCCGCCCCACCCAACCCCGTGCCGCGCAGCTTGCGGGATCTCAGTTCCCCGACCAGGAATTGAACCCGGGCCATGGGCAGTGAAAGCCAAGAATCCTAACCACTAGATCGCCAGGGAACTTCTACACCCAGCTTTTACTGAGTGCTTACTATGTGCCAGGCACTGTTCTACAGTTCTTCATCTATCCTATGAGGTAGCTACTAATATTTCCATCTTACAGAGAGGTTAAATATAAGTGCCCAAGTGTATACGAGTAACATAGGGGTGGATCAGGAATTCTAACACAGTTCTACCTTAACCACCACTTATTCTACACCATTGACATGCCTACTTACTCCCTAAACTTCACCCTCCCTGAGGACAGGACTGTGTCCTCTTCCTGCCTCATCCCCAGCCCCCAACATAGGGCCTTCACCTTGTGGGCACTCAACCACTGTACTGAATGAATGGGAATAATGATCATCACACCTTCTAATACTGACTGCACTAGCGTTAGAAACCTAAGTCAAACTGACTTACACCAAAAAGGGATTTGTTGGTTCATGACACCGGGATGCCAACACACAAACTGGAGGCCAGAGTTTCAATGTCATCTCTCAGCTCTTTGTCTCTGCTTGGCTTTCTTTCATCTGCAGCCGTCTCCACCAGCAGCCCAGACTGACTCCCTCCTCTTTTAGCAATCCTAGTAGTAAAATAATTTTACTTTCTTGCAGGGATTAATTCCAGGAAACACCCTGATTGGTTCCGAACGACAGTGTAGAGAGTTGGGTCTCTGTGACTGACAAAGGTAGGTCATGTGACCATCTGGGGGAGTCAGACACCATGGTCCAGGAAACCACATAGAGAGCCTTCCTAAGGAAGGCAAAGATACATCCACTTTGGCCAGCATTTATTAAGAAGCAAGTGTCAGGTTCTGAGCTCTGCTCATCTCAGACATCCTCCAGCCTGGTGTTTGTCTTCTTTTTTTTTTTTTGGCCTTGTGGCACAGCATGGGGGATCTTAGTTCCCCAACCAGGAATCGAACACTCACCCCTTGCAGTGGAAGTGAGGAGTCATAACCACTGGACTGCCAGGGAAGTCCCAGCCTCGTGATTTTCAATTTGAGAGAGCATCAGAATCACCTGAAGAGCTTATTGGGGCCAGGAATTTACATTTCTAACCAGTTCCAGGTGAAAAGTGGAAGGACCACACCTCAAGAACACTGCTCTGTACCTTTAACTAGAGCCCAGCAATGACACCACCTGGGAGCTGATTAGAAATGCAGAGCCTCAGGCCCCACCCAGACCAACTGAATCAAAATTTGTATTTGAATAAGATCCCAGGCAGATTTATTTTAATTTATGTTTGGCTGCCTTGGGTCTTCCTTGCTGCGCGCGGGCTTTCTCTAGTTGCAGCAAGCGGGGGCTACTCTCTGTTGCGGTGCGCGGGCTTCTCATTGCAGTGGCTTCTCCTGATGCAGAGCACGGGCTCTAGGCGCACAGGCTTCAGTAGTTGTGGCTCACGGGCTCAGTCGTTGTGGCTCTCAGGCTCTAGAGCGCAGGCTCAGTAGTTGTGGCACACGGGCTTAGTTGCTCCGAGACATGTGGGATCTTCCTGGACCAGGGATCCAACCCGTGTCCCCTGCATTGGTAGGCGGATTCTTAACCACTGCGCCACCAGGGAAAGTCCCCCCACCGGCAGATTTACATGCACAGTAGTTGAGCAACACTGGTCCAAGCCCCAAGGAGGGAGCCAACAGCACAGTCAGAGATGAAGGAACTGATTAGGGGACATCCAAGTTCTAGTCCCAGACCTGACAACTCCAATCCAATCCCACATGTGGCTGCTGGCTGGGGGCACAGGGGTCCGGGCTAGCTGGAGTAGGAGGAAAGTGTGGGTGAGAACCTTCCTGATGACCTCCTTGCTGTCTTCTCCCCCTCCCCCCAGGCCTGCACAACCAGCTGCAGGCAGAGCTGACCAGGTTGGGCGAGTAGCCAACACTCAGGCCTTGTTGGAGCACACCTGGGTGTGTCACCTAGATCTTCCTGCAGGACCTGGGCTGGGCCCAACACCTCAGCCTACCTGGACCCAGCTGGTCGGCACAGGGGTTTCCTCCCAGGGGCCCAAAGGCCTGTGGCAGGCCAGTGGAAAGATGGCCCAAGGGGCCGGGGCTGGCTGGGTCAGTGGTGCAGCAGACAGAGGAACTGCTGGTGGAGATGAAGTAGGAGGTGAACGTGTCCCTGTGGATCATGGAGCCATCTATGGGGGACCTGGGGCAAGGGGTGAGTTGTGACCTCAGTCCAGAAGGCTTCCCCTGGCTGTCTCCGCAGTCCCTGGGCCTGCTGTAGGGTCACCTGAATGTCCTCTTGCTCCTTTTTCAGGGTTAAAACATCTACAGTCAGAAAGTAGGTGGCTGATCCCCGCCTCCCACCCCCTCCCCCCCCCACACACACACACTCTCTCTCTCTACAGCTCTAGCTATTTCAGCCTAATGTCTGGTTCAGCCTCGTCTGCAGCACACCTGGGGCAACTCCTATATTTGCTAACATTCTTGGTGCATGTCACCACACCATAGAAATTGGCATTTTGTTATTTTTTATTTTTTTAATTAATTTTCATCTATCTATATTTTTGGCTGCACTGCATGGCTTATGGGATCTCAGTTCCCCGACCAGGGATTGAACGTGGGCCATGGAAGTGAAAGCGCTGAATCCTACCCACTAGATCGCCAGGGAACGCCCAGAAATCGGCATTTTGTGACACCCATTCTATAGATGAGGAAACAGATGCAGAGCCATAAAATAACTAAGGTTGCAACGGAGCAAATCCTGTCACCCCACTGCACAGCCCTACAGCCCATCCGCTTCTCCTACTCCCTGGGTGGAGGGGCAGGGCAGGAACCCAGATCCTACACCTGACCTCTGCTGATCCTGCACACTTCCAACCCTAGGGGAACTACAAGACAGCTACTTGTTAAAAAACCCCAAAATGTATTTATTTAATATACTCATCACAAGGGCTTAACGAGACACTTAATTTAAAAAACAGAAACAAAACAAAAATGACACCACAGATAAGATACAGGGTCCTGTACAGAAATCGAGGAAAGGACAGACCATCTAAGGGAAAAAAAATAAAAAGACAACAGAAGGAGAGCTGCACATCCTGGGTCAGGGATCTTGGCTGGAGACGTGCTTTGAGTACGTTTCTTGCAGGTACTTCTTAAAGGCTGGAAGAGAACAGGCAGGTCTCAGTGAGTGATGAGGACAGGGGTTAAGGTGGATAAGAGGGCAGCAAGGAAATAAATGTGGGAGGAGTTTGGGGAGGGGCTTCCCAGCACAACAGATTGACCCTCTGCTGCCCACCCAGCCAGGACTCCTGGACGGGCTCTGTTTCCAGGGAGGCTGGGGAGGGGACTAGGGGCCCTTAGCAAGCAAGTCATCTGCACAAAGCTTTGCCTTCTACTTAAAAGGCCTCCCCAACCTACATTAATGTGGAAAGGGTTGGTTCTTCCTGATTTTATAGCAAACAGGCAAACCAGAAACACCAAGGCAGAGGTGGAACTGGGTTACCTGCCCCCCAACGACATATTCCCAAGTCACTGGAATCCTTTTGTTGTTTGAGGGAGGCTTTGAAGGTTGGGGAGGGATGGCCTGGTGCCCTGAGAAGGACAAAGGACTCACCTGTGGGGTTTTTCCAGAGCTCGGCGGCATGTGTGTTCAAAGGGCTATCGATGTTGGGTTCTGCAGGTGGAGAGAAAGAGGACGGTCAGGTGCGGGTAGAAGAGGCCGCCCGGGGGAGTTCTGACAGGTTCCCAGGTTGCAGGGGAGGGGCCGGTCTCGGCAATCACCTCCGAGCAGGCTCTGGATGGAGAGCAGGATGGTCCTGACGTCGTACAGGGCGGACCACTTGTCTTTCAGGATGTCCAGGCAGATGTTACCCTGGGTGTCCACGTTGGGGTGGTAGCAGGGCGTGAGGAACTTCACCGTGGGTGCATTGTAAGGGTAGCCGCTGGGGAACTCCAGGGACAGTTTATACCTCAGGTCTTCATATACCTGGAGAAAGAGATTCGGGAGGTAACCCATCTACCTTGAGCCTCAGTTCCCACCCCAAGCCCACATAAGGGACTTGCCAGGACCCCTGAGTTTGTCTGGGACTTGACAGAAGAGAAAGCATTAAACTGGTCTGGTACTTTCTCCCATATCTGGTCACTGGGGTCATCAGTGATCCTTTGGTCTAAGGCCCACTGGCCTAAGTCCTCAATTGTCCATTCTTGTCCTTGCTGTCTGGCCCCCTGTCAGCATCTAAGATGGAGAGCCCTGCCTTAAACACAGCCTCTTACTAGAGATAGGGAGATCAGGGCCACAGGCTCAGGGCACGAGAGCAGGCACAAGGGAGTGTCCCGTCAGCCAAAAGACTTGAAGCAGACCCGGCACTTGGATTTCACGTCCCACCTCTCCCCAGACTCAGCTAAGTCACACTCACCTACCCCAACCCTATACTTACTGTGCCAGCTGCTCCATGGATGGTCCCCACCCATTTGAAAAGGTTGTCTGATTCAGGGAAGGCAGAAATTCCTTTATCACCGGACATCTGGGGAGGAAACACAACACGTGCTGGGCTGAAGCTACGCTCCTGGGGGGCCAGTGGGTGAACCCTTTCTCCTTAACCTCATCACATTTTGATGCAAAATAAAGCAACCAGGCCAAATAGATAGGCTTTCCTGAGGAAATGGCTATATCCTCGGGGCTCAGCATGCCTCTCCGGGGAGTACTGGGATGATGGAGGTTCATCGCCAGGCTAAGAAGGGAGGGGTTGTGCAGGGAAGCAGAAGGCAGCTCTGTAACCACAGTGCTGGCTGCTGGGAATTCAACTCAACATGCTACTGAGTGCTGGTTACATACGAAGCCCAGAGACTACTCACGGACTGGGAACATAAACAATATGGTCATTGAAGGATTTGACTTGAATATCCAGGGTTAACGTAGAAGAGGTCGTCCAGGAAGGAAGCGTTCTGAGGTACGACAGGATTGGAAATATTAAGAAGGATGGAGAGTCGGGTGTGGATAAACCTTAGGGCAGGGAAGCAGGGCAGGGGGAGGGTCTCGTATGAGAGCCGTATTTCAGGGATAACTTTATTGTGGGAGGACGGGACTGGGAGTAGAGACTCTCTGGAGAAAAGGTGTGTAGGTGAGGTGGATTACCTTCTTCCCAGAAGAGAACAAGCTGGACTCATCTTTTTAC
This sequence comes from Grampus griseus, assembly GCF_964374135.1. Lineage (NCBI taxonomy): Eukaryota > Metazoa > Chordata > Mammalia > Artiodactyla > Delphinidae > Grampus > Grampus griseus. The sequence continues at coordinate 74,050,903 of NC_139008.1, read as the reverse complement.
CCCCATGTCTATCACAGAGCCTGATGTAGGAGAGGAGGCTACTGATAAGTGACTGGGAGGTGGGAGGGAGGACCAACTGGTTGGGGCTCTGGGCATCAGTCACTCACCATGAGCGTCATCAGCTCCTGCTGTAGCCTGCAAAAAAGCACTCGGGGTCACCTGGGAGTCTGGATGGGTCAGGGCTCCAGGTGGTGCATCTCCTCCCACCCCAATCTCTGAAGCAGCTGTCACGGAGGCTCCCTCTACCCTGAAGTCGGACTCAGCTGGGGGCACAGTCACCCCCAGTTCCACAAGAGGGTTGTAGTGAGTCCTCCTCACTCTCCCTAATTCCAGGCTCCCACAGGATGGCTCTGGCTTATTCTTAACCTCGTCTGCTTCTCTGGCGTCTCTCTCGTGCCGGATCTCAATTTCTCCCCTCCTTCCTTCCCCCTCCCCCGCCGTCCTCCAGCCAAGACACCGAAGGTCCCCGGAGCATCCTCATCTTGGTTCACCGACGGAGGATCCTGGCAGCGGCCATACCCCTTCCGTCCTCCTTCGGGAGGGTCTCTAAGAGCAGTCGAGCTCCTGGCGTGTCCCTCTACCTCCCATATCTCACCCGTTCCAGGAGGAGGTGGGGGTCCCGGAAGTCTTCGCTCTCGGCCCCAAAGGCCCAGGCTGTGCCAGGCCTGGCGATTGTTACCTCCACACCACTCACCTCTTGCCCACGGGGCCCCGGGCGGCGCCCCCGCTGGGCTCGGCTCCTTTACGGGCGGCAGCAACGCTGGCGGCAGCTGGGTCGCGATTCTGGGAAGCCATCCGGGTGGCACTGAGAAGGGAGACAGGAACTCAGACTACACTGAGACCGCGGCTGCAACTGCGGGTTCCCGGGCCCTTCCGCCCGCGTTTGAATTGTAACCCTCCGGCAGCGCTGGCCTATCAGCGGCTCGCTTGGGTTTGATCCAGCCAATGGGGCGCGCCAGAGCACTCTGTCACCGGGCAACTGCTAGAACCACCCACCAGAGTACCACTATTGGGCGGCGGGATGCTGCTTCTGATGGGCGATTGGCAGGAGAGTGGCTGTCATTAATTAACGAAGCTGTAGCGGATTGGCCGCCTTTGGAAAACGCCGACCATTAAAGGGCTTAGAAAAAGTCCACGTGGGGTGAATCCTTTTAGGTCAAACGCCCGGCTACTGTCGGGGACACCCGGCACGACCGGCCAGGATCCCTTACTCCCAGGGGAAGGGGGGGGTCTCCAGTCTTGGGGCCTTGGTACTCTTCCCTCAAACCGGAAACCCCAGCTTCGCCACCTGTTATTATGTCCTGGGCACTTTGGTTGGGGCTTTAAGAGCCTGCACATTCAGGCGAGGGGAAAAGCTAGAGGCTGATAGCCAGGGCCAGGGACTCCTCATTGGAAAACAGGTTCATCGGCTGCCTCTCCAATGGTTTGCTGTGTTCCCTTGGGCACATAATTTAGTGTTTTAACCTGTAGAATGGGGGTAATAAAAGCCACCTTGTATTTTTCTTCTGGTTTGTCATCAACCTCCCATGGTGCCAGCCATCACCACATTCTGCTACTTCCATACCTTAGTTGGGTGACGAAACAGAAATAAAGGGACACGGAAGACTGGCAAGGTACGTGGAGCCCCCAGCTTCGTCTCACAAAGCAGATACGCATGGGGCACTGGGCTTCCTGGGAATAATGTGGGGTGGGGAAAGGGAGCCTGGTCCTTTTTTCCTTCACCCACTTCCTCAAGAGCCCTTGATGTTTTGTCAGCGTGCACAGGCAGACCTCACAGCAGGCTCACCATCTGTGTTTATTACAAACCATTTAATTGCTGCTTATCCCAATAACTTTACAAATATAGAACCACATGCCAGTCTGGGGGTGTTCTGCAGTGAGTCACTACAAACTAGCCCAGGCATAGCTTTAATGCCTCTGAGATCCACCTAGGAGCAGTCCCAGCAGTGGCCTCCGCCATGCGGGTAAGAGGGCCTTGGAGGAGGGCTGCCAACTGTAGCCAGGGGACCTGGCTTCAGGTCTGCAGAGGCGCTTCGACAGCACGATGCTCATTCTCTGTCCGGAGTGTCTCCATGTACTTCCGCATCTTCTCAACCATCCAGGAGGGCAGGACAAAGGATTTCAGCTCCTCTAACTTCAGGTCCAGGCATCCTCTGGAAGAGACATTGAGGAGGAGAGTTGGAGCCAGGGAGGATGTAGGTCCAGGCTCATCCCAGGGGAGGGAGGGCAGGTTTTACCTGTAGTCATCGCTGGCAGCGAGGTCCCGGATGTCCTCCTCAATGAGGAGGTAGGCCTGGGGCAGGAGCAAAGGAGAGTCGTCATTGCCTCTGATTCATTTCAGTCCAACTCGATTAATACTTTATTAAACACCTCCTTAATGTAAGGGCTGGAAGGTGGGGGTGTGTAGTCATAGTTTATAATTTAGCAAAGGAGAGTAAGTAGGGAGAGGCTGTCTGGGGAATAGTTTCTTGAGACAATCTTTCACTCAAGTAGAAAATTTATGGGTGGGAGAGTGGGGAATGATGATTAATTTACTTATAGCTGTCGTCCCTTTTACAAAGGGACCCTGAGGTGGCTTAAAATGAAAGGGCCAGAGGTAGAAAAATACACATGGAAATAGGAAATTAGGAGGAAGCCATATGTGAACTCTGGAACTAAGATAATTTGGTTTTGAACTTCGTGGCAAAAGGGGAAACATGATAAACCGCACTGCTGTCCATTAACTGGGCTGTGTTGTCCGGGGGCCTGCAGAACTGCTGTAGCACAATGCCATGGTCTGCAGCAAGAGAGCCCTCTTGTGAGCCTACCATGTGGCGCATGCTGTCCATCACATGAGACAGTCTTCTGTGGGAGACATTTCTTTCCAGTCTTAGGGTCAGGAATAACTGTGTGTCCCCTGAGACATTTGACTGTCTTCATCTTAGGGGCACTGTGAACTATGTGACAGATCAGTTGTCCTTGAGTGGGGCCTGCAGCCGAAAACCTATGGACTTGCACTGGTCTCCTGGGCTGGCAATTTAAAAAATCCCTTTTTAAAAACTAGTCTTTCTTGTGGCTTAATTTTAGATCCTGCCTTGCCTTTTTATCCTCTCTATTTCTTATTTATGTATGTGTCAATGGTAAGTTTCCTGAAATATTTTTTGAAAGAGTGTAGCATATAGTAGAAAATAAAAAAGATAGCTTTCATTGCCAGAAAGATGGCATACTTGTGAGGCCGTTGAATTCTTTCTTAAAAAATAAATTTAATTATTTATTTATTTTTGGCTGCCTTGGATCTTCATTGCTGCTCACTGGCTCTCTCTAGTTGTGGAAAGCAGGGGCTACTCTTCATTGTGGTACGTGGGCTTCTCGTTGCAGTGGCTTCTCTTGTTGCGGAGCACAGGCTCTAGGTGCGTGGGCTCAGTAGTTGTGGCTTGCGGGCTTAGCTGCTCTGCGGCATGTGGATCTTCCCAGACCAGAGCTGGAAGTTGTGTCCCCTGCATTGGCAGGTGGATTCTTAACCACTAGCCACCAGGGAAGTCCCGAGGCCGTTGAATTCTAATAGGAGCAGCCCCAGCGGTGGGACTACGTGAGTCTTCAGGTGGGGGACAGGGCATGTGATGGACAAATCCCTCCATGATAGTTTTAGAACACATGCAACGATGATTTTCCTAAGGTTGTTGCTTGATTTGAGCTAAGAACTCTTTAAGTAGAAGTGATTCTGGAAAGGGCTGTCACGTGTGGCAAACAAGTTTCACTGCATGTGCTAATTCCTTCTGACAAGGGGTGCGGCCTGGAGCACAGTGTTGAGAAGAGATTCCATAGCTGATTCTGGTGGAAGAGTTGTGATGGAGGAGTGAAATCTGTCAATGGGCAGCACATGATGGGAAAGCAGTGTTCAGGACATCTTGTACCTGCCATTCTTACATACAGCTAGTATGATCTACATATGAGGGTGCTGTGGAAGGGAAGGGGGAGGTGTGTGGGAGACCTGGGGTCAGGCGAGGGAAGCCAGGGATTACAGTCTGGTCTTCAGCATGAAGGAATGGGCCCTCTCTACACTTACAAGTCTCCTTTCTCACACTTGTTGGGCATGGAGTCTCTCAGATTTGTGGGTAAGCTGCCACCAATAGCCCTGGTCCCTGGGCAGGGTGGGTCTCCAGCAGTGGCACGTGTGGCAGTACTTACCATCTTCCCCCCTGTTGCCCGCATGTGATGCTGCTCGGCCAGCCAGTGCTTGTCCTGGGGGTCAGCTGCATACTGTGAGGGATGAAGGCACGGGGAGGGGGGGAGGTTAGCCTGGTGTGATGGGCTTTTCTCTTTGGTCCAGAGCATACTCTTGGCCCTTGAGCAGTTCTTAGCAACAAGACCTTGTCCTAGCCTGGTGGATGTAGAGGGTTTACCAACCTCTTCAGAGCAAGCAGGGCTGAGCCCAGGAGGAGGCCAGGGTAGGGGACCCAATTCCCTGAGGTTTAGTACACTTCTCATTCCTGCCCCTTTCCTTTTTTTCAAAATTTAAACTTTTTTTTTTTTGACTGTGCCACGCGGCATGGAGGATCTTAGTTCCCTGACTGGGGATTGAACCCGCACCCTCTGATTGGAAGTGCGGAGTCTTAACCACTAGACCGCCACGGAAATCCGAAAAAAATTTAAAATTTTAAAATTTTGGCCATGCCACGCGCCTTGCAGGATCTCAGTTCCCCAACCAGGGATTGAACCCAGGCCATTGCAGTGAAAGTGCTGAGTCCTAACCACCAGACCAGCAAGGAACTCCCCCCTTTCCTTTCTCAAAACACAGCACTTCCGGCAACTGGTCAGATCGTGACTATTATTTTAGAGCTGTACTCCTCTTTGAAGAAATGATATGAGGTGGCTTACAACACATGAGACTATTATGGTGACCAAATTTTCTAAAACAAAAATCAGGACACTTCATGACCTGGAGGAGGCAGAATAGCATCATGGTTAAGAACTTAGCTGTGGGGTTCAGAGCTCAGCCCACAGGGAATGCGCGTGGTAGGGAAGGTTGCAGGTGAGCATGTGAAGGTGGCCAATCTGGCCTGGTGGGCTTTTAGGGGGCGGCAGTTTAAAAAAAAAACAAACAAGAAAGAAAAAGAAAGAAAAGAATTTGATTCAGAAATTCTGGTTTCTGCTAATTATCAGGTGGTGTAAATGTAAGTGATGATTTCCTTGAGACTCAGTTTCTTTTTTTTTTAAGTTTTTAAAAAAATTATTTTTGTCTGTGTTGTGTCTTTGTTGCTGCACACGGGCTTTCTCTAGTTGTGGCAAGCGGGGGCTACTCTTCGTTGTGGTGCGTAGGCTTCTCACTGTGGAGCACGGGCTCTAGGCGTGCGGGCTTCAATAGTTGTGGCATGTGGGCTCAGTAGTTGTGGCGCATGGGCTTACGGGATGCTCCGCGGCATGCGGGATCTTCCCAGGCTGCATTGGCAGGTGGATTCTTAATCACTGCGCCACCAGGGAAGTCCCAAGACTCAGTTTCTTCATTTGTAAAACAAAGAGTAACACTTATCTTATAGGGTTGTTGTTAAGAATAATGGAGATAGTGCATAAAAGGTGGTAAATATAGTATATGACACATAAGTGCCCAATAAAAGTAGGTTTTATAAAATAGGCAGATCATTTGAAATGGAGACCAAGCTGGGAAACCTGTATGGTTACTACAGATTTAATTATTTAAATCTGTAGTTTAATTAGTTCACTTCCCAAGTAATATAAATATTAACCAAAACTTTGAAAGTATGTACTTCCTGACCCAGCAACCCCATTTCCAGGGATTTATCCTTCACAGTCATCCACCCGTGCACGCAGGGATGTCTGGTGCAGCACTGTTTACAACAGCAAAACTGTCGGAAAACACTTCAACATCTATAAGTAAGGGAGCAATGAAATGAATGACAGAAAATCTATTCTGTGAATTCTGCACAGCTGTTAGAAGTAAAATGAGGGAGACTTAATAAAATGGACAAATTGCTAAGATATTATTCCCTAGATCTGTAGTGGCCAGCACACTTTCCCTGTAAATATTGGGTTGGTCAGGGACTTTCCTGGTGGTCCAGCGGTTAAGAATCTGCCTTCCAATGCAGGGGTCGTGGGTTCGATCCCTGGTCAGGGAACTAAGATCCCATTTGCTGTGGGGCAACTAAGCCCGCGTGCCACAACTACAGAGCCCATGCACTCTGGACCCCACATGCCACAACTAGAGAGAAGCTCGCATGCCGCAACTAAGACCCGACTCAGCCAAAAATAAATATAAAAAAAAAAAAAATTGAGTTGGCCAAAAAGTTCGTTTGGGTTTTTCTGTAAGATATTACAGAAAAACCCAAACGAACTTTTTGGCCAACCCAATATTTTAGGCTTTGGTGGCCACATACATCTTTGTCACATAATCTTCATTTTCTTTTACAAAAATCACCCTTTAAAAATGTCACCACTCTGCGTTGGACAAAAACAGGCTACAGGTTGGATTTGGCCCACAGACCATAGCTTGCCCTGCGTTAGAATGTAAGCTCTATGAGGGCAAGGCATTGTCTGTGTCTGTTTTGTCCACTACTGTATCTCTGGCAGTTTGAGAATGCTCAGCACTCGATATTTTTTCAGTGAATGAATGAACTTTGGGGTGAAAAGAAAAATCAGAATATATATAGTATGAGCCCAATAACACAAACAAAAGATCACTAAAGGACAAGGACACACACACACTCACACACATATAGACAGGAGACTGAAGGATGCTACCATGTTGCTGGCGGTGACCCCTGGGGGAGAAGAGTCAGATTCAAGGGTTAAGAGGAGCTTTGTGTTTTGCTCCCTGTTAGCTTCAGTGTATTGTTTGAATCTTTTTACAACAAGAATGGGTTTACATATTATTTCTATTAACAAAAGTTAAAAAGGAAAAGAAAATTTGAATAACGCCTTTAGGACAGAAAAATGGGCAAAAGATAGAATAGGCAGTTTACAAAAGAAGCACAAATAGACTCTAAATGGATGAAAAGATGATTATCACTAATAAAGAATTAAAAGTAAAAACAACAAAAGTATTTTCCCTCCACTTATTAGCCTGGAAAGATTACTATGAGAGATAGCATCCATTGGTAATGACAGTGTGGGCTGGGAGTTTACTAAAAATGATGGGTCTAAGAATTGGGAATGTATGCTGGTAATGATGACCATTTATTGAGCCCTTGCTAGGCCAGGCACTGTCTGGGAGCTTTACTGTGCTTTCTCTCTCTTTTTTTTTTTTCTACAGAGGAAGTCAGTTGTGTTTTTCTTAAAGTACAGTTGATTTCCAGTATTATATTAGTTTCGAGTGTACAATATGATTCAATATTTTTATAGCTTATACTCCATCATTTAAAGTTATTACCAAAAATGGCTACATTTTACTGCATTTTCTCTTAATTCCACCAACCCTAAACGGCTGGTTTGCATCATTCTGATTTTATAGATGACAAAACGGCCTCAGAAATGTGGAGCCACTTGCCCAGGTTCACACAGCTAGTAAGTAATGGAACCAGGACTGAAATGATACTCTCAACACTGTGCAACAGGAATCTGAAGTAGGTCCAAGAGCATGTCCATTTGGCAGATGATGCAAGCAAGGGTCCTGGGAGACGCAGATCTTACAGAACAGTCAGGCAGAGAAAAGGGTAGGGGAGGAAGGCCATCGAAGGGAGCAGCAGGAGTGGAGACACTAAGAGAGGAAAATGAAGCAGCAGCAAGCACACCCAATTGCCCAGGTGTTGGGAATCCCACAACATAAGACTGAAAAAAGAGAGGAAGTAGGTATGTCCTTTGAAGAACTTGAACTTGCACAGAATGTAGTAGATAGAGCCCATGATTCTGGGACCCCAAGGAGCTGTGTAGTTCTGACAAGGGGCACTAAGCCTTGCACAAAGGCGCAAAAAAATATATAACTTGAACACATGCGCATTACTTTTTTTCTAATATATTTGGATGCTTTTGTGACTGATAAAATACAAATTCATTTAAGAGGGTGAATTCATACCCCTCCCACCCCCAAGATTTTCTCAAACAGTGGACACCAAAGCATAGCTCAGGAGAGGAGTCCTGTCTTTGAAAAAGGTTAGAACTGCTGCCTTGCTCCAATTTCTTTATCTTATAGACAACTGAATACAGCAGTGGTTAAGATCTCAAGCTTTGCAGAAGACAGAATCCTAACTCACCACTTACTAGCTGAGTAATTTTGGGCAAGTCACTTAGCCTTCCTCAATCTTTCTTTTTGTTTTATTTTAATTTGTAAAATAAGGATAACAATACCTATCTTAAAGGACAGTTCCAAGAGATAATGTAAGTGTAGCACTTAAAACCGTGTCTGGTACACAATAAACATACGAGGAAGGTCACTGTTACCACTGAGGCACAGAGGTGCTGAGTGAATTACCAAATGTAAAGGTTAAGGGCAGAGGGGCACAAGAACCCAGATGTTCTGACTCCCTGATGAGTGTTTACTCCCAGTGCCACCTGCTCCACTGCACTGGTCTGCCTGACTCCCAGCACTCACCTACCTTAAAGAGATGTGGATGCTTGATGTAGATTCTCCCTCTGGTGCCCCCCATCCCTAGGGCCCTGCAAAGTAACAGAGGAGTGGTAAGGATCCCAGCAGTTGCGGTCCTAGTGGTGGGCCCCCGAGCTCCCCTCTCCCTCAGCACCAAAACTCTTTAGACTTACTTGTTGGCTCGAGATCCCAACACAAAGGTGGTAGACTCGTTCAGCCGAGCTGGGTCCCACTGTGCAAAGAATAGAGAGGCTGGTGAGGCTGAGCTTTATCTGGTGGGCGGGACACAAACACTCCTCCCTGACCCTCTCCTACCACCACCCTTGTCCACTGTTCATCAAACAGCTGATTCAAGAAACCGAGTACTTTTAATATGCTAGGTCCTCTGCTCCATACGGGGGGTGGGAGGTGGAGGGGTGGAGGGTAAAGGAATGAATTGGAGATAGTATCTGTTCTCCAGGGGGCCACAGACGTAGGTACAGATAATGATGCCATCATGAGATGGGCAGTGACACAGATGAGTGCACAGCCTAATGGGAGCCAAAGGGAGGGTAACAGGACGGCTTCCTTGAAGGGGTTAATTCCCAAGTTGGTTCTGACAGGGAGAGCACAAGCTGGACAGAGTAGAGGGGAGGAAGGAGGGGCAGCATGAACAAAGGCATGTGAGAGCTGGTTTGGCTTGTTGGAGAAACCACAGCGATTGTGTTGCTAAAAGAGAGCAAATTAGGGAGTGGCAATTGACGAGGCTGGAGAGGAAAGCAGAGAGGGGCTGGGGACCCTTGTACACTATGTGGACGGCTTTTCATTTTGCTCATTCTGTCGGTGATGGGGAGTCACTGAAGGCCTCTAGACAGGGAGAGCCGGATTTGTGCTCAAGACAGCTCGCTCTTCTGCAACGTGGTTAACGGGCGTGAAGTGTTGAGGCTACAGGCTGGGTGGGCAGTTTAGAGGCAGTTGTAATTAGAGCAGTTTTGAAAGATGAAGGCTGGAGCTAGGATGGCAGTAGGACGAAAAAGAGGGAATAGGAACTGTGAGAAACATATTTAGGAGGTAGAATCATCCAGGACTTGACTGGATGTCTGGAGGAAAAGGAAACGAAGAGGCAAAGATGACTCGAGTAGAAAAGGTCGAAGCAGGTCTGGGGAAAGGCTGATTTCAACTTTGGATATGCTGAGTTTGAAATTCTATGGAGATTCCAGGCCGAGAGCGCTAGCAGACACTAGGATATACAAGCTTCAAACTAGAGAGAGAGGTGTGGGACAAAGAGGTAAGGCAACTTCAGCACATACTAGTCCCCGAAACCACACGAGTGGATGCTTTAGATCATCCAGAGAGAAACTTGAGGTGGACAAGTGGGCAATGGAGAGAATTCTGGGGAATGCCTACTTGTACGGGTCACTGCTGAGGAAGGACTCGCCAGAGAGAGAGAAGGGGTGTCTGGAGTGGAAAAGAAAGGTCTAGGAGACTAAGGGAGCAGAGTTGAAGAAGAAAGGTGTGGTCACTGGTGGAAGCAGAGGGCCAGTACAATAAGGGGCGGACCGCTTCTACCGGACACAGCTGCAACCCGGACAGTGGAGCTTTCACCTACCTTACTGGGCTTCCATGTATGATTTTAGTTGAAGAAAGGATTCTACTCTTAAAAAAGCTTGCAAACAGCTGTTCTGGAGGCAAGAGTTAAGAGCACAGACTGGTGTCCACGGACCTTGGCTGGGTTTGACACTTGGCTCTGCCACTTACACAGTACGTGACTTTGGGCAACTGTGTGGTCCTTAGTGTCTTCAGGTGTATCAAGTGTATAAGATAACCAGATAAAATAATATAATTTCTGCCCAGGAGGTAGGAAAGAAAGCTCCTGAACCACAGAAGGGTAACAGAATCTACCTCATAAGGCTGTTATAAAGATTAAATGAGGGAATCCATACAAAAGATTTAGGGCAGTGCCTACGACATGTTAAGTACTGGATAAATATTAGTGACAACTAGCTTTTACAGGGAGAAGCCTTCAGCAAAGACCAAGCCCTCTCTCTGTTTTGCCCCTAATTTCAGTCCTTACTTGGGATGCTTCTGGAAGGCCAGAGTTGGGAGGTGGGGTGGGAGGTGAAAATGGCTCTGGAATGGCATGCACATGTCCTTCACCACCCCCAGCCCCTTTCCCTCAAGGTGGAGCCCAGAGCCTGGATTGGGTCTCCTTGGGACAGCAGTCACTGCCATGCTCACATAATCATACCTTAGGACCTTCCCGACGAATTGGTTCACAGGATTTTGGTTTCCATCTGATTGGAGGGAAACGAAGAAAGGTGAATCCCCCAAGATCAGGCCTAGGACTGGAAGACGGTTTGCTGCTGCTGGTGGGAGCTCCGCATATACTCTCGCTCCAGCCCTGGGTGGACTGCTTCCTGGTGCTCATTAGAGGAGGTGCAAAGGGAAAAAAGCACAGGGACCAGGAGCCATTCGAGGACTCGCTCTGCTATCACCTAGCCATGTGGGCAAGTCCAAGAACCTCTCTGGGCTGTGGTTTTCTCATCTGTCAGGAGGCGGTAACAGCAGCAACTCCCTGTCTTGTGTTAGTGAGGAATGAACGTGCTTCGGGCAGGGGACAAAATCTAAGGTATGAGGATTAGGCTCCCACATAAAGCTCTGTTTGAAAAAAAGATTCTGTTGCTTTAAAAATCTTTGAAAATGACCATCCTGGAGGCAACGTAGTACAGTTTTGCCCTTTATTAGCTGTCTGACTTTGGGTAAGTAATTCTGTTTCCTTATCTGCAAAATTAATTATGCCATCCTTAGGGTGCGGTTGTAAGGGTTAAAAGATCAAGTGTATAAGGTATTTAGACAATTTACGGCACGTCACAAGCATTCAATACACACTACCAGTAAAAGACCTCTGGTGTTGAATGAAGCTGTGCTGAACTGTTCTGGGGTAAAAACAGGATACGACAACCTCCTCACTGCCTTCTTTCCCCACCCCTCAGACTAGAGAGCGCTCCCCTCCACGGGGACCTGGCACAAATGGATCTGATTTTGCCAGGCAGAGAACTCTGGTCTCTTTTCCTCCCGGCCCACTCCCTCCCAGCTCCTCCCTTTGGTTCTGTTGGCCCCTACTCACACCATGCCTGCAGCTGCACGGTCATTTGACAGGATGTGTCCCGGAGGTCGTCCCTTCCTCTGCCATAAAGAACAGGTGTCAGTGGCCTGACCCTGTGGAAGTCCCCACCCCACTGGCAGGTCCAGGGTCACCTGAAGGAGATGGTTTCCCAACAAGACCAAATGACGCCCTTTCCCCAGCCAGAAAACCAGGAGATGGTTTACCTTTTTGGGAACGGGGCTTCCTCGGTGGGCACACTCCTCTTCTGCCTGTCGGCCACGCTGCAGGAGAAGGGAAAGGAGTCAGTGGGAAGCCAGTGGCCGGGAACTGTGGGTCCCCTGGGGCTGCAGAAGACAGAGCCCCTGGACCACACCCTCCAGCCCCTCCCTGAGCCGGGACTCAGCAGCCCTCCCAGCATGATGCTATTTAGACCTGGTCCCACAAATGGGTGGTCCGTGGAGCCTCCCCTAGGCCACAGAGTTCACCTGCCTCCCATTCTGATCGGTCTCCCCCTCCAAGACCTGAGGACACAGTGACTCTAACCTTTATCCCTGGAAGCTCATGGGTCAATCTGGGTATTACTCTTTCTCCATCTGAAAACAGCAGTTTAGCCTGAAGGGACAAGACCAAGTGTTAACAGTCACTATTTTGGTGGTAAGCCTCTCTGCCCCCATTTTTATAGACACAACTTCAAACTGGGTTAAAACTCTTTCATGGTCAGTACAAAGGGACCGTGAGATATGCATACAAATAGATATCTTTTTTAAAAAACTTGAATAATTCATGACCATTGTTGAAAAATTAGAAAAATGTAAATAAGCAAAATTTAAAAAAATCAAATCTGAAACCTCAGTACCCACAGAATACTATTAACATTTCAATGTAAATTCTTCCTCACTCTTTTCCATGTAAACACATGCTATGTATTTTTTCTAACTAAATGCACTGATATTAAACATATTCCTCAGTAAGCTGCCGTTTTTCGCTTAATAAATATTGAGTGCCTAGTGCGTAAGTGCTGGAGACACAGCAGTAAATAGCACAAGCAAGGGCCTTGCTCTGTGGAGCTCATATTCTGTGGGTGATCCGGATGATAAGCAAATAAACAAACATATAAACAAGGTGACTTCGAATCATGAATTTTTCTCTGAGAAGGAAAAACCCTAGCTAGGCAGATGTGATGGAGAATCACCAGAGGGGAGGGCTACTTTGGGTAGGTGGTCAGGGAAGGCCTTGCTGAGAAGGGAGCCTCTGAGCTGAGATGTGAAGAAGGAGCCACGTATAGAAAAGGCTGAGCAGAAGCGTGTTTCTGCCGCAGGAAGGAGTGCAAAAGCCCTAAACTGGGAACAGACGTGGCTCATTTGAAGAAGAGGATGGTCTCTAAGTAATGGGAGAAGGAGAGAGTGGTGAGCGAGGAGCGTGGGGAGGCTGGCAGGGCCTTGCAGGCCTGTGCAGAGTCAGGATCACGTGACCTCTCGGAGCAGCATTTGACAGCCCTGAGAGCGCTCTCCTTCCGGAAACAGTCTTCTACTGGCTCCTGTGGCCACACGCCCTGGTTTTCCTCCTACTTCTCTGGCCACCCTTTTTTTTTTTTTTAAATTATAAATTTAAAAAAAATTTTAAAAATAATAAATCAATTTATTTTATTTATTTTCATTTTTGGCTGTGTTGGGTCTCCGTTGCTCCATGTGGGCTTTCTCTAGTTGCGGCGAGAGGGGCTAATCTTCCTTGCGGTGAGCGGGCTTCTCATTGTGGTGGCTTCTCTTGTCGACGAGCACGGGCTCTAGGCACATGGGCTTCAACAGTTGTGGCACGCAGGCTCAGTAGCTGTGGCTCACGGGCTCTAGAGCGCAGGCTCAGTAGTTGTGGCACATGGGCTTAGTTGCTCTACGGCATGTGGGATCTTCCCAGACCAGGGATCGAACCCATGTCCCTTGCATTGGCAGGTGGATTCTTAACCACTGCACCACCAAGGAAGCCCTCTGGCCACTCCTTCTTAGCCTTCTTTGCTGGCTCATCCTCCTCAATCTGGTTCTTTTCATTAGATATTCTGTCTGCTCTCATTTATGCTCATGGCTTCAGTTAACACCTATCTCCCTAATTTTCTATCTTCAGTGGTAGCCTCTCCTTTGAGTTCCAGATTTATGTAACAGTCTGCCCCATGTCTATGTGTAGATGTCTCAAATTTGCGAAGTCGAAAACTGAACTCATGATCTTCTCCTCCCAGCTTTGTCCCTTTTCAGTGAAGAGTGCACAAATCTCAGTGTGTAACTTTGCACACATCTGTGTGGTAATTTAATTCAGACCTGTATTGCCTAACTAGGCTGTAGGTTCTATGAGAGCAGGAACCCTGCCTGCTCATTTGCCATGTTAATCCATTCAATCATTCGATAAACAATGTACACATATTAAGAGTCATATTGTAGGTCTGGGAATACAGTGGTGAATGAGATCAGGCCTCAACTGCTGTAAAGCTCAAGATTTTAGCAGAGGTTGGGGATGGGAGCGAGGTAGAAAATAAACATGTGTACTATTAATAATTTCAGATTGAAATAAATGGCGGAATAAACAAGTAAGGTGATAGAGATTAAATGGAGGTGGGAAGGGAGTAAGATGGCAGTGGGGTGGGGGGCACTACTTTGGATGGTGTGGCCAAGGAAGGCCTCTCTGATGAGGTGATATTTAAGGTAAATCTAAAGAAAAGAAGGAACCAGCTTTGTAAAGAGTTAAGCGTATGCCACGCAGTGAGAACAGTGTGCCTCTCAGTGAGAAAAGCAAGTGCAAAGGCCCCAAGCCCAGTGTGCTGGAGAAGCAGAAAGGATTCCTATACAGCTAGAATGTAGTCAGTGAGGGGGAGGTGGGATGAGATAAGTTAAAGAAGTATGCAGGAGAGGTCTAGGTAGGGCTCTGTGGGTCATGGTAAGGCATTAGGGTTTATTCTGCCAGCAATGGGAAGTCACTGGAGGGTTTTAAAGAGGAGAGTGACACAATCTGATTCACCTTTAAAAAGATGGGTCTGGCTGCTGTAAGGATGGAGTGGAGGAAGGCAAGAGGGGCAGTAGCTCAGGGCTGAGATATACATTTGGAAATCATCACCAGTTAAACTGGCTTCAAAGCCACAGGACTAGATGAAATCACCTAGAACGAGAGGCAGCCACAGAAGAGATGGGATTTGTGAACAAAGCAAAACAAAGAGCGCTGTTCACCACTCAGCACTACAAGAGTTAAGTCGTAACCCACTGCAAGTAGACAGTGCACCCCGAGAGAAATTCAGGATGAAAAACAGGATGAGGCACTCTGTGCTTTGGATAAACAGGCCCTTAGACAGTTAGATGCATATCTCAGGGAGAATCTCAATGACCCCAGATTCTTGCATCTTCCCATACATAGAAAAGCAGCAAAATCATTAACTTAAGATGTCTGTTCTTTGTCATCAGCAGTAATCTTTCACCAAGACGTATGCTTGACTGCAGCGCCTGCCCCCCCCCCCCCCACCGCCCAATCATATATAAACCACCTCTTCGGAGCAGTTCCCTCAGAGCCACTGAGAGGCTGTCTCTAGGTACAGTCCTCAGTAAGTCCCTGGATAAAACTTAACTTGCAACTCTTACATTGTGTGTTTGTTGTGTGTTTTTCTGTAAGTCGACAGGTCTGAGGACTGAACTTGGGAATGCGTCAAGTTAGTAGCAGAGAAGAAGAGCTGAGGAAAGTGAGGAGGAGTGACCGATGAGGTTGGAGCAAAGTCAAGGCACTGGAGCCAGGAGAGGAGTGTTCCAAGAGACATGAAGTGACCCACTGCGACGAATGCCACCAAGAAGCTGAGTAAGCTGAGCGACATGGAGGTTACTGGTGACCCTGATATAAGAGGGCTTTCTGTGAACTGGTGGGGACTGAAGCCAAAACAAAGTGAGTGAAAAAATGAATGGAATAAACAAAAGAAAAACAAATCAAAGGAAAAGAACCAAACCAAACCCCCCCAAAACAGGGAATTCCCCAGTGGTCCAGTGGTTAGGATCCCGTGCTCTCACTGCCAAGGGCCCTGTTCAATCAGCTGTGCCGCGCGGCTTACGCGGGTGGGGGTTGGGGGGGATGACAAAAAAAAAACAAATGAAAGAACTAATGGAATGAATGGGAGGTGACAAAGTAGAGTCAGGGATAGCAATCTTTTCTAAAGTCTGGCTATAAAAGGGAACAGAGAAATAGTGTGGCCTCTGAAGGGGACTGTGGGTTCAAGGCCGGTCTGTTTCATTCTCCATTGTATTCTCAGTGTCCCAGTGAATGAACACACATGTGTATAAACATACGTAGGGGAAAAAATGGTAAACACATCAAAATGTTAATAGAAGTTATTGTTGGCAGTAAGATTATGAGAAATTTTAATTTTCTTCTTTGTAATTTATATTTTCTAATTTTAATATAACACCACCAGCAAGTAATATTTATTGAGTCTTTGCTACTGATCTAAATGCTTTAAGAGTATTGCCACATTTAATTCTCACAATAATCCTATGAGGTAGAGCCTCTAACTCCACTTTGCAGATGAGAAATCTGACGTTTAGTGAGGTGAGGCAACTTGCCTAAGGTCACACAGCCAGTCAGTGCTGAAGCCAGGACTCAAATCTGCACAGTCAGAATCAAGAGAAAACTTGCATCCTTAGCTACTATGACACATTTTTCTTAGTGAATGTGTACTACTTGCATAAATAAAACGAAGAAATAACCACAACTACCTTGCAAAACAAAATCAATCAAAAACCCCAAGGCCACGTGCCATAGATAAGATCAGCCATTTCTCCCTAAGAAACAGCTGTAAAGAGGTAGTGAAGAAGATTAGGAAATACCACTGAGATGGGCAAGATGGGGTTTCAAAAGTGAAAACAAGCCAATCAAGTCTTAATCCCACTAAAACCAAGAAATAGTCTAGTCTGATTCTATCAGGTCCAGTCTGAAGAATCTTTTACTGTAAGAAGAAGTTCTGCAGCAGTTTAGACACGGAGCTTCGACGTATCCTGGCCCCCTGAAAGTGAGGCTGTGTTGGGAGGCAGCAATATGCGCCACACTGTGAATGTCACTGCCCTGTATTTAGCATCTAGTACGCTTTGTACATAGCCATTCGGTGTTGGTGGTTTATGTGTATCATCGCATTTAATCCTCACAGCAAAACAGTGGTCTTAGTCCAAAATCTAGACATGAGTAAACTGAGGGTCAGAAAGGTTAAAAGACTTCTTCAAAATTTCTTTCTTTTTTTTTTGGCCGTGCCTCGGGCTTTTGGGACCTTAGTTCCCCGAGCAGGGACTGAACCCAGGCCCTTGGCAGTAAAAGCATGGAGTCCTAACCACTGGACTGTCAGGGAATTCCCCCAAATTTCTTGCTTCATCTGGTTTTAAGTTAGACTTTGGGCTTTCTACCTTCCTATGCTCTGATTCCACGTGTTCTGACCACACAGTTACATCAGTACTGGAAGGAGGGAACTCTGGAAGGTGGAATGTGAGGACTCAGAAGCCTGGAAAGGTATGAACGTTCAGCGAGTGGAGGTTATGCCCAATTCACTTGAACTCCATCTTCACCTTTCACTGGGACTCCTAAACGGTCTCATAAATTTCCCTTTCAATCTCCATGGCAGATTCCCAAGCTAATCTCCTCATGGCAGCCAGAGTGATCTTGAAAATACAAATTTCATTAGGTAGCTCTTCTGCTTAAAATTCCACACCTATAGCTTGGTTTGCAGTGCTCTGCCATCCTCTCCAATCTCTGAAAACCAACAACACTGGCTTCTTTCTTTCTCCACTCTGCCCTGCCCCTGGGCTCGGCACCCTCTAGTGTACTCTCTCATCACCTCCTATGCTTACAGCATTTATAACAGTTTCTGATTATAGACCTATCGTATGATCACTGGAGTAATGTCAAGGGCTCTGGGGGCAATGACTGTGTTCATATTGCACAGCCCTGCTGGGGCCTGGCGAATAGTAGACCCTCAACACATATTAGGTGAAGAGATAAATTCAAGAAAGCATTTCAGGATGCAAATGAGAGTGAAGGTTTTATCAATTTAATATTGATTCAGCTCAAACTTATAAGATTAGTGTTAGCAAACTGCCCTGTTTTATTATCAGCACATGTCACAACTGATTATAACATATTACAGTCCCAGAGTGAGTTAATGAAATGGCCTCCTATGAATCTGATTAGCTTAAATTTAATAGTCTATGAGAACCAGATCAGCTTTCACTGCCCTCACAGGATGGAGTTTTGCTTTTTTAAAGCTGAGGTCTAGGCCCTGGTCTTGCTCATTTCTGAGGCTGTGTCTGAGTAGCTAGTCAGCCAACTTCCCGGAAGATGTTACTCTCTCATCTCACGATAATTACCCTCATGGTACTGACCTCAAGCCTGCCCTTGTGGCTATGGTTATGAAGAAATTTCCATTTCTGACAGCTAATGGTTCCACAGTCAAGCACAGAATCTGGGTGATGCTGACAATTCCTATTAATAACAGCAGCTGACACATGCAAACTGTTCACTACTATCTTGAGGACACAGCCATTTCTAGACCTGATGTCATGACTCCTGACCACTTTGAGAGGCAGGGAGGCAGAAAGGGTGACAGTTCTCATGATACCAAAAGGGGCTGCGATTACTTGAAGGATCAAATCAGCAAAAGCACTTGCAGAGGCGAGCCAGACCTTAGCTATTCTCTCTCGCTTGTTCCAAGCCACAATTTCTTCATCTGTAAACTAGGGATGGAAACATGCCTTCTGTACAGGTTTCTTCTGAGATGTACTAACGCAGGTGAAAGCATCTACCACGGTAGCTGGCATCTAGTAGCTACCTCCCTTCCCTTCTGTCAGCAAAGCTCTAAGCCCTATCTAGATGTAAGTAGCTCGCCGGGTATCCCTCCAAATACTACTGATGATGGGACCACATTTCTTTGCTGAGCCCTGAGGGCTAAACCTTGTGCCTACATCTCTTTTCCTCTTTGATCTCACCTGCTCCAGGCAGCTCCGACAGGCCTCCTGGATCAGCTGCTCTGCATCCACTTCTTCCCCGACGTTGTCGCGTACGTTCAGTGCGGCCTTCTGGAAGAACTAGGGAGAGGTACAATAGAAGACAAGGTCAGAAGTCCTGCTAATCTGCATCAATTTGAAGGGAACAGAATATAAAACAGAAGCTTTCCTCCTACCCTCAGAAAGAAAGGAAAGGTGATAATGAAAACGGCTTTGAGATCAGCCAGACTTAGATTCACATCCCAGGCTCTACTTCCCCACTCTATACGCTCTTAAGGAGGAGAACCATCATGGAGGCGCTGTAAAACTCCTCTGGCAAAGCAATAAAGCTATTCTTTTTTTTTTTGGCTGTGCCACATGGCTTGCGGTATCCCTGATCAGGGATTGAACCTATGCCCTTGGCAGTGAAAGTGCAGAGTTCTAACCACTGGACCGCCAGGGAATTCCCTAGAAGAATATATATATATATATATATATATATATATATATATATATTTTTATTTTTTTTTTTTTTGTGGTACGCAGGCCTCACTGCTGTGGCCTCTCCTGTTGTGGAGCACAGGCTCCCGACGCGCAGGCTCAGCGGCCATGGCTCACGGGCCCAGCCACACCGCGGCACGCAGGATCCTCCCGGACCAGGGCACAAACCCGTGTCCCCTGCATCAGCAGGCGGACTCTCAACCACTGCGCCACCAGGGAAGCCCAGGAGAATATATTTTTGACACGAAAAGGTATTCATGATATTTTGTCACGTGAAGGAAGCAAGTTATAAAATAGTCTGGGATAGTGTGAGCCTATTTATCTAAAACAGCAAAAAAGCAAACTGTAGAACTGTAAGAATATATAGAGTAAAAGAACTGTAAGAATATATTAGAGTAAAAGTGGTGATATGATTTTTTTTTTTTTTTTTTGCTTATCTATCTTCTCAATTTCTATAATGTACGTGTCTTACTTCCACAGAAGAAAAAACAACCACACCAGTACCTGAGATGAACAGGTCAGGGAGGCCAGAAAAGACCCAGAGAGTGGAAAAGCCTAATTGAATTCTGACTTCGCCCAGTCTGAAAGAAACATCTGTAGACTGGGAGGGGTGAGACTTGGCCAGGGCCCCAGGATGTCAGCAGTCCCAGCTGGCTGGGGAATGGAAAGGCAGAAGCTTCCTCCATTGGGTAAGAGGGACAGCTTGAGCCTGAAAACACCAAGGGACAAGGTGACATGAGGCCTCAAACCAAGACACCCGGAGCACATTTGTAACAACAGTCCATGTCTCCAGAAGAAAGGGTTGGTTCTCTCTGGTGAACAGAAAAATTCTGGAACCTATAACGCATGCTCCTCCTGTGGGAGACAACTATGGGGAAGTACTATCATTTTATGTTCAGAATTTTATATATATGCCTTTGTTGTTAACATCAAACCAAGGAGAAGAGTGTGAAAGCACTGGATTAGAGACCTCAAGAGTTTAGGAGGGAAATTCTACAGGCAAAATTAAATGAAATGATCAGATGAGTTTGACTTCAAAACAAAAAACTGGAGATTAATACTGGTGGTTCAATTCCGACTACTGACTATGTGAAAGCTAGTTAAAATAATCTGGATACTGTAGAACCAGCCCGTGAGGTGGGCAGGGCAACAAATATGTAGGGGTGAGTGTAAGCTACCTCCAGACGTGAGAATGAAATTCAGTCATGAACAAGGAATTCTCAAACACTATTGGTAGAAATGTAAAATGGCACAAACTTTCTGGAGAGAGGGACTTCCCGGGCGGTCCAGTGGTTAAGACTCATGCCTTCACTGCAGGGGGCACCGGTTTGATCCCTGGTTGGGGAACTAAGATGCCGCTGTGTGGCGTGTGGCCAAAAAAAAACCCAACCAACCAAACAAACAAAAGCAACACAACAACATTTTCTGGAGACAAATTTTCTTGAGGGAAAAATATGTTTCCTCTTTTACCCACCAATTCCATCTTTAGGAATTTATCCCCCAGAAATACTCTCACAGGTTAACAAAGATATACATTCAAAGTGCTCAATGTAGCATTGTTTGTAATAGACAAAAACTATAAGTAATCCGAATGTTCTAGGGACTAGCTCATTAAATTGTGGTACATCCATACAATAGATTACTGTGCAGCTATTATAAAAGAATCAGGGTGAGCTATTATGTATTGATCTAGAAACATGACCAAAATATATTGTGAAATGAAAAAACTGAATTGCAGAACAGTGTGTGTAAAATGATCCTACGTATTCTTTTTTTTTTTTGGCCGCACTGTGCGGCTTGTGGGATCTTAGCTCCCCAACCAGGGACTGAACCTGGGCCACAACAGTGAAAGTGCCGAGTCCTAACCACTGGACCGCCAGGAAATTCCCTGATCCCATGTATTTTTTAAACATGAGTGAGTGCACACGCACACACACGCACACACACAAATAAATATAGGAGACTATGTCATTGTTAACAGTTTGGTATCCTGGGAGGTGAGTTTTAGTGACTTTGGTTTTTACTGTTATTCAATCAAAGAATACTAATACGTACCACCTAGTCCACAATTTTGCTATATTTGCTATCATGTATTCATTTACCCATCCCATTTATCCACCCATAAATCCATTTCCTAAGCTATATTATTAGAATATTCTTTTTAAAGGGGCATGCATTTAGTAATAACAGGAATAAATGAATAAAATTCACAATGTCTTGGATAAAATCAGCTATTTCTAGAAGTTATTTTTCTAAACATTTTTAAGAAAATGGGTAGCTGAGATTTGGAACATCATTAAACAAAGTGATCAGATGAGGTCGATCAAGAGCCTGGACTTACCTGAAGCTGTGATGTAATCAAGTCATTTGTACCTTGTCTAAAAACAAGTGTGGGGCTTCCCTGGTGGTGCAGTGGTTGGGAGTCCGCCTGCCAATGCAGGGGACACGGGTTCGATCCCTGGTCCGGGAGGATCCCACATGCCGCGGAGTGGCTAGGCCTGTGCGCCACAACTGCTGGGCCCGTGTGCCACAACTACTGGAGCCCGCGCACCGCAACAGAAGAGGCCACCTCAGTGAGAAGACTGCACACCCCACAGAGGAGTGGCCCCCGCTCACTGCAACTGGAAAAAGCCTGCATGCAGCAATGAAGACCCAGCGCAGCCAAAAATAAAGTTTAAAAAAGTAAAATAAAATAAAAACAAGTGTGGCAAGGACTTATCTTTGCAGACTACGTGAAGCCACAAATTGTGTTTATCCAGCATTTGTTCAGAAGAGAAAGTTCCTGAATCATGGCATCCACTACTGGGACAAGCAACAAGGAAAGTGCTTTGGAGGTAGACAGTCCTGGATTGAATGCTGGTCTAGCCTTTTCCTAGGGGCTTAACCTCTTTATTTTTGCACATGTAGAGGTGCAGAGGTATTAGAATACTTGGTGCATTCTGGGATGTGCAGAAGTCAGGGGCAGGAATAACTAGGTATGTAGGGGAGTGTGGCTGATCACAGGGGACCATATGTGCCATGTTAAGGAATATGGATTTCACCCAGAAAAAAATGGAAAGTCGTGGAGGGATTTTCAATAGGGGAGTGACACCATTGGGTTTACATTTGAGAGATCACTGGCAGCTGTATGGAGGGTGGATTGAAAGAGGGAAAGAACAGAGGCAGTTAGGGATTACAGTGGGAGCCTGAATGAGAAATAG
Source organism: Grampus griseus (assembly GCF_964374135.1). Lineage (NCBI taxonomy): Eukaryota > Metazoa > Chordata > Mammalia > Artiodactyla > Delphinidae > Grampus > Grampus griseus. Next base: position 74,028,622 of record NC_139008.1, on the reverse strand, counting down.
TGAAGGCCTGAACCAAGGCAGAGGCAAGGAATAAGGGTATGCTGGTCATACTGTGGGGTGGAAGGTACAGGACCCCACTACTGGATATGGAAGATGGAGCAGAGGGCAGAGCCACTGGACTCTGGTTTCTAAGTGAATGATGGTCCCATTCAAACTTGTCCAAAACTGAGCTCCTGATTTCCCCTGCTTGTCTCCATCTTCCTCATATCAAGTCAATGGCAATCCTATCTTTACAGTTGGCCCTGGCAAATAACTCCGGAGTTGTTTACTTCTTTTTCTTTTACCCGGCACATCTGAATCATTAGCAAATCCTGTTGCTACCTTGAAAACACATACGGAATCTGATTCTTTCCCAACACCTTTACTGCTAACACCCAAGCCACTATCATCTCAAGCCTCCTAACTGGTCCTCCTGAAGTCTATTCTCTTTACAACTGTCAGAGAGACTTTTTAAAAGTGTTCAGATCATGAACTCCGCTCAAAACTCTCCAAAAGCCTCTATTTTACTTGCAATAAAACCCAAAGTCCTGTCGACTGGAAAGAAAATGCACAACCTGAAAGTTGAGAGTTATATTTTATTCAGTGGACAAAACTGAGGACTTAAGCCTGGGACACAGCATCTCAGACAGCTCTGAGGGACCACTCCAAAGAGGCAAGTGGGGGGAGCCAGGATATATAGGAGTTTTTGCAACAAAGACCACAGAGTCGGAACATCAAAAGATTACTCTTAAATAAAGAAAACCAGACATCTCAAATTAAGGAATTTAGCACTTTCCTATGCATGGGAAGATGCAAGAGTCCGGGCTCAATGAAATTATTCCTTTGATATGCACCTCAGCTATCTGGGACCAGGATCCTGTGCTTTCTCATCCTGAGTCTCCTCAAGGTGCACGGTCAGGGGTGGCTGCAGCAGTTGACCGCTAGATGGCGGGCATCCTGTTTCTATCCTGAGTTCCCTCATGGCTCAACATCAGGGTGGCTGTAATGTGATGGCTTGATGGCTGCAACATCCTTTATTTCCTGATGTGGCAAACAATAAATTTCATTCACAGTTCTCACCACGGCTTTAAAGTTCCGCCTGAGCTGAGTCTGTTACCTGTCTGGTCACCTCTCCTTCCGGCTCTGCTGGCTCCAGCCACTCTGTTGCTTTGAATGTGCCAAGCATGCTTCTGCCTCAGGTCCTTTGCCCTTGTTCCCTCTGCCTGGGTTGCTTTCCCTCCAGGTATCTGCACGACTTGTTCTTTCCTCACTTTATTTGGGTCTCTGCTCAAATGTCCTCTTATCAGAGGGCTTTCCTAGCCACAAGCTATAGCATCCCTGTTCCCTATCGGTCACTCTCTTCCTGTTCTCTCTGGCATTCCCTGACAAAGTACACATTTATTTAAAGAGGGTAAGGACACTGTCCATTTTATTCACTGCTACATCCCTAAGTGCCTAGCATAGTGCTTGCATTATGGTAGGTGCTCAGTAAATACTTTTTGAATGAATGAATAAACACAAGAGGAGAAGGTTTAGGAAGAAAAACAAGAGTTCAGTCCTGGGCTTCCCTGGTGGTGCAGTGGTTGAGAGTCCGCCTGCCAATGCAGGGGACACGGGTTCGTGCCCTGGTCTGGGAGGATCCCACATGCCGCGGAGCGGCTGGGCCCGTGAGCCATGGCCGCTGAGCCTGCGAGTCCGGAGCCTGTGCTCCGCAATGGGAGAGGCCACAACAGTGAGAGGCCCGCGTACCGCAAAAAAAAAAAAAAAGAGTTCAGTCCTGAATATGCTGGGATTGAAGTATCCATGGGACATCCAGGTAGAGCCATGTATAAGTTTATTAATAGATCTTGAAAAGAATTTTAAATAGTAATAATGATGATATTATTAAACAAGTAATAAAAACACCTGCATTCCAAGCACAGTGCTAAGCATATTACACTTAAGTCACTTCATCCTCACAACAGCTTGGCCAAATGTAACGGAGCAGGACCCTATGGGGCCTTCCCGGGGGCAGACCCCTCCCTCATATCCTCTGCTTTAGCTCCTCCCTCAAGTACCTAGATAACAGTATCTGATGCACATTTCCTGAATTGTCTTATAGATGCTAAATCCACCACCAAAGGGAAGAAATGAACTACCTGATGAATATGAGCACATAGCCCCCAGAGCCTAAGGATTAATAATGTTAACCCCTGTGACACCACCGTTACCTCACCATCAACCAAGCAGAGAATTGTGCACGAGCTGATCACAGACCCTGGGATGCCCCTCCCTCACTCTGCCTTTAAAAATGCTTTGCTGAGGGGGCTTCCCTGGTGGCGCAGTGGTTGAGAGTCTGCCTGCCGATGCAGGGGACACGGGTTCGTGCCCCGGTCTGGGAGGATCCCGCATGCCGCGGAGCGGCTGGGCCCATGAGCCTGCGCGTCCCGAGCCTGTGCTCTGCAACAGGAGAGGCCACGGCAGTGAGAGGCCCGCATACCGCAAAAGAAAAAAAAAAAAAGCTTTGCTGACACCCATCGGGGACTTTGGGTGTTTTGAGCACTAGCTGTCCTGGACTCCTTGCTTGGTGCCCTGCAATAAATGCTGTACTTTCCTTCACCACAACCCAGGGACAGTAGATTGGCTTCACTGCACGTGGGCAAGCAGTAAGACCCGAGTTTGGTTTGGTAACAAGAAGAGGAATTCAAATTACCCCCAAAGAGGAAAAACATTCTTCGGGGGTTCAGAATTGGAAAACTTTTGATTATCTGTGTGTACTAGAAAGAGAGACTGTGATGCAGGCAAGGACTGCCCATGAGTCTTTATTCCTGTTAATTTTTTATCTTTGTGTCCTTCTCACCTTCATGTACTTGTTGAAGACAGTCTGGATCTCCTCATTGATGCTAGGCTGCAGGACAGCTCGGAGGAGATCCATGGAGATGGCAGGATCTGTGAAACTGCATTCAGGAAGGAGACACAGTCAGGAGGCATGTCCCAAACATATCCTTTCCTACTCTGCCCAGCCAATTATTGAGATAGGACCCTTTAATGACAATAACATATGGCTTTTACAGAAAACTAGCCACGTGCCCAGGTGCTCTGCAAACCACATAGATGCAGGACTTTATTTCATACTCATAACTCTATGGAATGGCATTATTTTTAAAGTGTTATAGAGGTATAATACTTAACACAGAAAAAGTCTATACACTTTAACAAACAGTTTTAGTGAACATCCTTTTAATCGCTACTCAGGTCAAGAAACATATATAACCAGCATCCCAAAGCCCCATCTTGTGCTCTCTCCCTTCCCTGAGATGGATACTATTAGCCCCACATTTTTTTAACTTCCATGCTATCCTGCCTCTTTGGAGCCTTCAAACGCAGAGCCTGTGAATGTTAGGGACCTTGGGCACTGTTGAATCAACATGCCCCCTCTTTTGAGTTCAGAAGGGAAATGACTTGCTCAAGGTCACACAGAGTTACAGAATCTGAATCTCCTCTTTCTATTGGCCGATGATCTCTTTCTCAGCTCTGTGCAGTGGGGACCCAAAAGCTGCCTCCCAAGCCAGTGCCTGGGAGAGGAAGTCCCACCCAAGGCCAGCCTTACCTTGTTGTCATCTGTGAGCGGCGGCCCCTCCGCTGTACCTGCCGGTGCTTTATCATTATGTTCCAAGGGTTCTGTGGAGACCAAGGGAGCAGATGTCACCGAGGTCCGTGACGCTGGGGTGGAGGTGGAGGGTGGGTATTAAGTTATACCTAGACATCCCTGCTTCTCAGGTGCTTTCACCGTCTCTCCCCGCTTGGGGTAGGGGGGAGGGCAGTGGTTGGAAGGTCCTACCAGGGAAGAGGAACCGAGATAAAGCTTCCTGCCCCCAAATCCCAACCCCACTTCTTCAGGAACGGGTGGAGGAAACGAATCAGTGTCCACCGAGGGGCTACTCTGTGCCAGATGATGCACTGGGCGCTTTACCCGCATTTATATCCTTTCCCACAACAACCTTACGAGGCAGGGCCTAATCATCTCCATTTTCGAGAAGAGAAAACTGGCGCTCAGGGGCTTGGCAGGGCCGGCCTACGTCACCTAGCTGGGGGGGCGGCACCAGAATATGAAGCCGGGTCGTCGGACTTCGACAACCACAACCCCTCGGCAGCACCAGCCGCCTCGTTCTCTCGCCCACGGGCCAGGGTCCCGGGAGCCCGAGGCCCTGACGGGCCCAAGCCCAGGCCTGGCCGCGGCTTCCCCGGGGACGCCCTCACCGTGAGAACCAGCTGCCCCGCTGCGCCCGCGTCTCCCAGCTCGGGTCCGCCCCGCTCTGCCCCGCCGGGTCCCCGCGGCTGCTCAGCGTCTCCAGTGGCCCCCATGGCGCCCCCGGTTTCCACAATTTCAGCCCGACTCTGTCACCGGCTGAAAAGTCTCTCTGTGACGTCATTGGAGCGCGCCGCCCGCAGTCTCCGGAAGCGCGACGCAGCGAGCAGCAGGGTTACCAGGGAAACCGAGCCGCCGCATCTCGCCGGGTCCCAGACGCTTAGAGGCCCTGTGGTAGGTTGACCAGGCTCCCTCTCGGGAGCGGCCGCCCCTCGGGTGTAAACTGTGGGTGTTCAGTCAAGGATCTTTCTCTGGCCGGACCAAGACCCGTGAAGAAGTGCGGGTCAGGAGGAGGGGAGCAGGTTTCCTCGGGCTGGTGTTGGGGAGCGGAGGGCAGCGTTTGGTACCGAGGCGCCTGCAGTTGTCTCTGGAAAACTAGATTTTAATATGCCTGGCACTCAGCCCCCGGAATTGGATGGGCCCAATGCGAGGACCCCGAAACCCAGCAAGAGGGGGTCTGGCCCATGCCATCCCACTCACCCAGTGGTCTCTCCAGGCCTTGACCCCAGGGATTGCCTCTTGGCGTCTGAAGGCATCTGAATGAAGATTCTGGGCTTCTCTCCCCAGATGCGTGATACTGGGATGGGCTGGGGATGCAGGGATTTAACAGCTGTGGAGTTCCCCAGAGCCCCTTTAGCTCTGCATTAGAGGTAAGACGTCCATGAATAGAATTGGATCTACTTATGGGTGGTAGATAAAATTACTTTTATCAGGTCGTAATACGGGGTAGTAGAAGGTGCATGAGTTTTGCAGTTAGAAAGATCTGAGTTCAAATCCATTATGATATGGTGGTTAACACTGACTATGGGATTGGACTGCTTACCTTTGTTCTGCTACTTATTAGCTGTGACCCACATTTCTTTCTGTGCCTCAGTTTCCCCATCTGTAGAATGGGGATAATAGTACCTAACTCATAGGGTTGCAATGAGAATTAAGTGAGTTAATTCATGTAAAGTACTTAGAACCTTGGCAGTAGTAAACCCTCAAACAATGTTATGTCATTACTATTATTAAATTCCAGCAGCTACCACTTACTAGCTTAATGACCTTGGCTAATTTTCCCTCTGAACTAGTTTTCTTACTTCTGCAAGATTATTGTGAGGCATAAAATAAATAATGTGTATAAAACACATGTTAGGTCATCAATAAATGTTAATTATCTCCACGCTCCAATATCAGCCTTAAAACAATAAGGCAACTTTCTGGCACCAAACTCTTTGTCCCTATTAAGGAGGTTTTTACCCTTTAACCTTATTAGGCTAAGCAATGCCAATAGGTATTGCTGTTAGGTATCATGGTTGACCAAAGGAATAGATAAAAAAAATAAAAAGAAATATAGGAAGAAGAGATAAAGAAAGGGAGTATATATGACCTAGGTTACTACTTGAGTCATAGCAGCTGTTCTTTTGGGTTTTGTTGACTAACCTTCATATAGTCCAATAATACCCTGTATGGGCTAGAGGGACCAAGATTTAGGTTTTTGGTGCATTTATATTAGTTCTGAACAAATCTAAACACTGCTTTTCTGTAGTTTTTGGATAGTTTCTAAGCGGTCTGTTCCATTCTCTGTTTTCTAGGTTGCTAGGATGGACAGGAGCCACAGTGCATTTTATTAGCTTTGGTTCTTTTCTTTAGTTGTGTCTCTAGTCCTTTCCTCTCTCATTACAGCTGTAGCTGTGTCCTTCCAAAATCCTCTAAGGCTCTCTTTGATCCTTTATCCAGTGGCCATCCCTCCATTTCCTCAGCTGCCCATTAGATTCCTCATCATTGTCCAGGGATGTTGTGTATACTGCAGAGTTTGATCATTCCCATCACGTGTGTCTTTTGGTAGTGCCAGGAATTTTCCCACACACTAGCAACCAGTCACTTTTCTTCTTGTCTGGAGAAGACATCATTGGGGATTATTGCGAAAGGGAAAACTTTGTGGCTGGCCTTAGACCAATCCCCTAGTCTTGCCCTTCCCTCGGTTGATGTATTGATACAAGGCAAGGTGTACACGTCTGGCCTGAACTGAGTTCTCATCTCTACCCTCAGCATCATCATCATGTCGAGCTGCCTCTTCCTCCTGAAGGCACTTCTTGCTCTTGGGTCTGTGGCATCCTGGGTGACTGCAGGAGAGCATGGTGAGCTATCATTTGGGATCCCTGGCTAACAGCAATAGAAAACGACTAGAGAAGTCATCCCCTGCCTCCTTCCAGAGTGAGTGTCCTCATCTGGGGAGATGGTCTTCTCTGTAGAACAGAACTGGACGCATAGATTCTTGGGACAGCCAGGATAGGTCTTCCTGGCTTTCTCTGTCCTCTCTGGAGATAGCACTTCCAGTCTGGCTTACTAGAGGTTCTAGCTTTTCCCGAGGGCTCTCACCCTAGGGTGAGAATAGGATCGCCCCAAGCTTTCTGTCTCTCTCTCTGCAGAGTGGCTGGTCCATATGTGGTGCTGGGTGCATGTTAGCAGCTGTGTGGGAGAAGGGGAAAGTGGTTGCAGGAATATTTTGTTTTGAATTTATTTATTTATTTAATTTATTTATTTTTGGCTGCGTTGGATCTTCATTGCTGCGCGTGGGCTTTCTCTAGTTGCGGCGAGCAGGGTCTACTCTTCCTTGCGGTGCACGGGCTTCTCACTGCAGTGGCTTCTCTTGCTGCGGAGCACGGGCTCTAGGCTCGCGGGCTCAGTAGTTGTGGCTTGCGGGCTCTAGAGCGCCGGCTCAGTAGTTGTGGCGCATGGGCTTAGTTGCTCTGCGGCATGTGGGATCTTCCCGGACCAGGGATCGAACCTGTGTCCCCTGCATTGGCAGGCGGATTCTTAACCACTATGCAACCAGGGAAGCCCCAGAAATATTTTTGACAGGAATTTTGGAGAGACTAAAAGTCCCCGAAGTACATTTGGCTTCCATTCCCTGTTTCTTGAGGCCTCGCCAGTTGCCCCAATCTCAAGTGATAACTTTTGCAGTGAAAGAAGGAAAATGCCCTCGCGATAAGACCCCATGCAAAGAGCCATACCGGGAGGATGAATCCTGTCTGGCTAGGCAGAAGCACTGCAGCGCAGGCTGTGGTCGGCTCTGTCGAGCAGGCACCCCTAAGGGTATGTTGGCTTGAGAGGCGAAATCCGAGTCTCCTCTCCGATCTTGCCTCTGGGCTAGATAGAGCCAGAGAGCTTCCTATCTCCTAGGTTGGCTCTTGAAATTTAGCTCACCTCTTTTTTCCCCTTTTGGGGGGTCTCTTCTCCTTTAATCACTCGTGTCCCCAGTTCTTTGCCTTCTGTCAGGAGAGAACAGGCCATTGATGATCTGCATCTTATACTTTGAACTCAGGGTTCCTGTTAAGGCTGGCCTCCTTCCAGCCAAACCTCCCCAGGTAGCAGGCCCCTTCCCTGTACCCAGTGGCGTTGTCTGCGCCTGGCTGCAGCAGCTCCCTTGGGCAGCCTGCCCGTAAGGGAGAATAGAGTGTTGTACTCTTTGCCAGGACTCTGGAGGGCCAGCTCTGGAACCAGAGCCTGGGAATCTGTCTCATGCGGGTCACTCACTGTCAACTTGTCAGGCCTGGTACAATCTTCGCAGTGTTTGAAGGTGATGGCTGAATTGCGGGGGCTGAGGGTGAGGCCGGCCGCCAGGCGAGGCAGCTTGGTGAGCTGCCCTGGGCTCTGGCCAGCCCAGATGGGGCTTCCTCTTTCCTTGGAGCTTGGCCGGTTAGAGTAGTGATCTCTCTGCACCTCTCCCAGAGCCCACTGGCTGAGTGGGGTTCCTCGTCTGGTGGGAAGTAATATTTCTGCTGGGATATTAGCTAACTACTTTTTCCTGGAGGAGGGCTGGCCCACTCACCCAGCGGGACTCGTTGCTACAGCCCACTGCACAGGGAATTCCCCTTCCTGGGCTATGAATAATCTCCACTTTCATTAAGCTCTGATTTGCCAGAAGCTTACCATAGCCTGTCCTGTCTGTTTGGTAACTTGGAGGAATGTCAGGGTGTCTGAGGGCACAGGACAGACCCTGGGACCTGCTCCCCTGAGGCAGTTCGGGTCTGAGCATGGGTCTGAACCGGGCTCCTCTGCTTGCTGGCTCTGTGGCCTTGGACAAGTCCTTTCATCTCTTTGAACCTCATTTTTATCATCCTTAAAATGGAGATAAGGGTATTTATCTCATAGAGTGATAATGCAGTGTCCATTTGGGCTGCTATAACAGAATACCATAGACTGGGTGGCTTATAGACAACAAAAATTTATTTCTTACAATTCTGGAGGCTGGGAAGTCCAAGATCAAGGTCCAGCAGGTTCAGTGTCTGGGAGGGCCTGCTTCCTGGTTTGTAGCCTGCCGTCTTTTTGCTGTGACCTCACGTGGCAGAAGGGCAGTAAGGGCCACTAGTATTCATGAGGGCTCCAGTCTCCTGGCTTAATCACCTCCCAAAGACCCCACTTCCAAATACCCTCACTTTGGAGATTAGGTTTCAACATATGAATTTTCGGAGAATATAAATATTCAGTCTACAGCATGCAGTTGAGAAGAAATGCACATAAGAAACTTGTACAAAACCTGCCAAATAACACCTGACAGCTCGTATAGTTATGCCCAGCACCTTGCTGTTCAGGTTCCCTCCCAACTATCTGAGGTCTGGCTTGTCTATTCACTTGCTCACTTATAAATGGATTCAGTACATATTGAGTGTCTGCCCTACCTGGCATTTGGGCATCCTGGGGTGAGCATGGTAGCCACGGCCCTTGCTCTCATGGAGCTCACCCTCTGATGTGAGACACAGTAAATAATCATGAACGAGCAAGAATAACCACCAGTCGTGATGAGTGCAATGAAGGGAAAGAAAAGAGAGGGAAAGAGGAGGTGTCATTTTAAGTTGGAGAACGAGAAGGAGCTGGCCATTGGGTGGAGTGCTATGAAGAGGGAACTGCAGGGGCAAAAGCAGTGGAGTGGGGCAGGGCTTACTATTTTAAGGAGGGGAAAGGTCAGTGTGGCTGGAGGAAAGAGATGGTGAAGGAAGGTGGTTCCAGTTGAGGCAGAGTCCAGGCTTTGGGGGAGTCTCCGGGGCCTCTGTCTAAGGCTTTATTGTAAGTGCAATGGGAGGCCTTTAAAGGGGGCTATAAAAGCAGGAGAGGCCTGATCCGCTTTTCATTTTAAAAAGGCTACTCTGCTGGTGTCTGAAGAATGGATGGGGCGAATGTAGAAGATGGCAGGCCAGTTGAGAGGCCAATATGCCAGGCTGGGTTGGGGGTGATCATGGCTCAGACCAGGGTGGTGACAGTGCAGACCTGGAAGAGTGGCAGACTTGAAGTACTTTTGAGGGTGAAGCTGACAGGCCCGGGGAAGGGTGAAGCTGACAGGCCCGGGGAAGGGTGAAGCTGACAGGCCCGGGGAAAGAAGTTAGCAGATGTGGGTGTTGAGGAAAAGGAAGTGTCAAAAACGGTGGTGAGTGTCTGGCTGGAGCTGTTGGGTGATGGTGGTGGTCTTTACTGAGAAGGGGACAACTTTGGGAGGAGGAGGAGGAGGTTTTGGAGTGAAGATTCAGATTATGGCCTAAGAGTTGTCCCCTCTGGCTCCCTTATGGCCTGCCTTCTACCGCATGAAAGTTGAACCCTCCTGATCCCCCGTGACCCTCTGTTTTGCTTATTATGACATGTGCATTATTATTATTTTTAAAAAACATTTATTTATTTACTTATTTATTTCGTTGTGTTGGGTCTTAGTTGTGGCCGGCGGGCTGCTTAGTTGTGGCTTGCTGGATCCTTAGTTGTGGCATGCAAACTCTTAGTTGCGGCATGCATGTGGGATCTAGTTCCCAGACCAGGGATCAAACCGGGGCCCCCTGCACTGGGAGTGTGGAGTCTTTTTAAATAAATTTATTTATTTATTTTTGGCTGCATTGGGTCTTCGTTGCTGCATGCGGGCTTTCTCTAGTTGTGGCGAGCGGGGGCTACTCTTCCTTGTGGTGCGCGGACTTCTCATTGCAGTGGCTTCTCGTTGCGGAGTGCGGGCTCTAGAGCGCAGGCTCAGTAGTTGTGGCGTGTGGACTTAGTTGCTCCGTGGCATGTGGTATCTTCCTGGACCAGGGCTCAAACTCGCATCCCCTTCATTGGCAGGCGGATTCTTAACCACTGAGCTACCAGGGAAGCCCTGGAGCACAGAGTCATAACCACTGCGCCACCAGGGAAATCCCACGACATGTACATTGTATCCTTCGTATGCATTGATGGCATGGGCTCCCTGTGTGTTTGGGTCCCCTTTTTCTAAAACCTCACTGCTGGTTGTACAGCTAAGAGTTGACACAGCAGGCCCAAGACTGATAGTCTCAGAAAGGCCTGCTCACAAGATTGGCCTTGGTGGGCTTCTGGGAATTTGGATTTTGAGACGGTTCCTGCCACCGTAACTAATAAGAGTGGTACGAGCTAGGCAGAGAGCACCCATGTGACCAGACCGCAGGAAGAACCCTAAGCCTCCAGTGAGCTTCCCTGGTAGATACCACTTCACATGTACCGTCACAATTCCATACTGGAGGAATGAAGTCATCCTGTGTGACTCCCCTGGGAGAGGACTCTTGGAAGCTTGCGCCTGGCTTCCTCTGGACTTCACCTCGTGCACCTCTTCCCTTTGATGATTTTGCTTTGTATTTTTGTGCTGTCGTAAATCATGGCCATGGGTACAACTGTATGCTGAGTTCTGTGAGTCCTAGAGAATCACCAAAACTAGGAGTGGTCTTGGGGGTTCCAGACACACTAGTTTATTTATAAGTTTTCCTAACCCCTAAAACTGTCTACCACTGGGTCTTTTGGCAGAACTGAGCTGAGTCCCAGTGCTTGGTGATTTGGTTTTGGGTGATCGTTGCGGAGTGCAGGGGATCACCGTGATGTGGGTTAAAGGGCAGTGGACCTAGTGTCAGAGCTGGGGGTTTGGGACCCAGTTCTGTGACCATTGACCTCAGGCCAATCCTTCCCGCTTCTGGGTGTCTGTCTATTTACAAGAGAAGAGGAGTAGGTTTGAAGGCTCAGAGGGCCCTTCTTGGCTTAAGAAGTTTTGAAATTTATTTGCTGCCAGCAGCTGGCATTCTCCCCTAGGGGAGGGTTGGAGCTGGGGCAACGGTAAAGACTAAGTGTGCGTGTTTCCTAGGCTTCAGCTTTTTATTCTGCTTTTCTGGCGATAGCTTGGGATCTTGGGATAGGGGCATATCTGGAGGCTAGGGATGACCATCCCCGTTCTGGCTCTCATTCCTATTTCTCATCCTGATTCCTGCTAAGATACCTGTGAGGTGACTGGAAACCATGCGTTATGAGGAACTGAGCTTACCTAGCCTGGCAAAGCTAAGACAGTGAAAGGCAGAGGATGGCTAAAGAGATGGCATGAGCCATGTTTTTGCCAGGTCTCTGGGGATAGGAAAAGGACCAATGGAGAGAAACAGATTTCGGTTGAGTATAAAGAAGGACTTCCTTATACCTAAGGCTGTCTAGCTTAAGTATAAGGATGGCGTAGTCTGGCTTGGAGCTACTGAAGCCCCCTTAATTCCCGCTGTTCAAGCTGAGAGTAGGGGATTGTTTGGCAGGGATTCAAGCATCAGATAGGGTATTAGACTGGGTGGCTCTGCTGGGCACTGGTCCGAGGGGATGTGCTGTGACCCTCAGGACTTCAGCCTATCTTCCTAAGTGTCCCTTCATTGCTTCTAATATTTGACAAAACCCCAGAGACCTCAAGGAAGCCTGGCCTGGGAGAGGGTAGGGCTTTGGTCTCTATGCCTGGTCCTGAGGATGAGGGCAGAGGTAGCAGGGTCCTCCTGGCACTGGTTACTTCAGAGTTGGGCCCGGAAAAATGGTGATATCTGGAAAGTGTGGTATTCTAGGCCTCCACTCTAGGGCACACGGTGACTTGGTGAGTTTATGTTGCTGTGTTTTTCCCAACCAGGGAGATTTTTTTTATGCCCAGCCTTCTCCACCGTGGGGTAAAAGGCTTTGTTCCTTGTTAAATGGATTTTAGTGTTTGTCAGACAGGTGGGGAGGCGTGGGGAGATACATCTGGTGGTTACAGTGACCATATTTTCTGAATAAAATATATCAAGACACATAATTGTGACACAAGCGGACAATGGCAAAAAAATACTTGAAATAGGGGCTATTCCGAAAAATCCTAGGATGCCAGGTTATTATATCTTGATTGTTTAGCTGCATGTATTCTCTTGGAGTCCAACACTTGCTTTTTCCATCATGTCAGAGTTCCCAGAGCCAGCTGTGTCCAATCGTATGTACATGTTCGTTCTCAGAGGCACTGGGCCAGTCCTGTGTCGGTTTTCTACAAAGCTTGAATTGCCTGTCATTTTCCCCTCCATTTAAAAAACTTGAAATAAACACTGAGAGGAATGAGTCATGGTGAGTGGGTTTGGTTTGGATGTGACTTCTTGGGTGTGCCTGCCCCCGTGGACCTGGCCTGTTGCCCACATGTCTTAAGGATGGTGTAGTAGAAAGAGTGCTTCACTGCAAACCGAGAAGCTGAGTTTTGTCCTGCTTTGCCGCTGACTCACTCTGCAGTTCTGGGCCAACCCCTTCTCTTCTCTGAGTTTCATTATCTTCTTAGGGGCTGTGAAAGGGCACATCAAGAATGTGTTTGGCTACATGAAGCAGAAAATGAAACCAACAGGGATTCTTCTTTCTCACATAACAAGAAGTCCTGAAGTCAGCGCCAGGGCTGGTGTGGTGGCTCCACGACGAAGCAATTTCTCTGTCTCTCCTTTGCAATTCTTGACTTTGTCTTCATACTGGGTGCCTCCTGGTTGCAAGAAGGCTGCTCTGATTCCTTGTCTGTCTTTGGACTGGAAGAAGAAAGAAATGAGAGGGCAGTTTGACAGCTGTATTCCCTGAACCAACAATGCAATAGTTTTCCCAGCTTATATCTTAGTTTGTGGTCACCCCTAGTTACAAGGGAATATGGGGGAAGCAAATCATTTTAGCTGACTGGGCTCACTGCCTCTCAGAACAAGCCTGGGGTTCTATTCACAAATGCTTCAGTTATTTATTGCCACCTAACAAATGATCCCCAAACTTAGCGACGTAACGCAGTGCATTCTTTTTTTTTTTTTTTCCCCCAAAGCCCCAATCCTGAAGTCATCAACATTAACACAGTGCATTCTTTCTCACAGTTGTGTGGCTTTGTGTGTTGGCTGGGCTTAGCTGGGCAGTTCTTATACCCAGTGGCACAGCTGAGGTCCTTCATGCAGCTGGGAGCTCCCTGGCAAGTTCCACTGTGGCTGGAATGTCCAGGATGGGCTCTCCTCCTCCAGGTTCTCTCTCCGGAGGCGTCTCACTATCCCGCAGCCTAGCCCAAAGCTGCTTTGCAGCACGGTGGCTGGTTTCCAAGAGGGAGTGTTCAAGCCCCAGTATGCAAGTGTTGCTCAAGCCTCTGCTTGCATCATACTTGGCTGGTGTCCTGTCGGTCAAAGCAAGTCACCCAGTCGAGCCCAGAGACGGTATGGGAGGGGGCTACCCAAGAGCACGTATTCCAGCAGCCAGCAGTGTTGATGTCGACCACAGTAAGCAAGGAGGGAGAATGAATATGGGGGTAGCAGCTAGTGCATTTGCCACAATGTGTTAGACCTCAACAGTGCTTTTCAGTCTGTGAGTCTGGATAGCTATTTAGTATATTGTGGTCAGCATTAAAAAAAAAAAAGAAATAGAATATAAAGTATCAGCATTGCATATACATGTATGCACATAAATATGTACATTTTACACATAAATAGGTATAAAGTACACATGGGACTCAATGGAAAATGTATTTTGTACTCAGAGTCCCAATAAAAATAACTGGAAACACTGGGCTTGAACACCTCTGGGCCCCAATGCTCTGATTTTATGGCAGAGTTTGGCAGTGAATGTCCTGCAGACCCCCTTCCGTGTGAAGAGCTGTGTGATGGGGACGCATCCTGTCCTCAGGGACATAAGTGCTGCAGCACTGGCTGTGGCCATGCCTGCCATGGAGACATTAAGGGAGGTATGTTGGCTCTTTGGGGAAGACTTGAGTGCTCCTGGGGTCCCAGGGTTGGCTTGGGAGGGAGCCATCTGTGGCCTTCTTCTCTTTCTCTTCGTGGGAGGAGTCAGAGTTCTCATCTTTCCAGTCCTCCTAGCCCTTCAACCCAAAGCAGCCCTCCTCCAAGGACCAAGGGGCCCATGTTGGCATTGAAAGAACTAGAGGAAGGCAGTGGGTGTTAGTAGGAAGCCCAAGCATAGGGGGAGAGGGTGGTGCTCTGGGAGCCTCGCTCCTTCTGCATCCCACCCAGTCCCAGCCCCAAACCCACAGAGGTATCAAGTCCCAAGGTACCTCTAGAGAACTTCCTGTGGGACACCATTTGGAAATCATTAGTCCAGATGCTCTCTTGGGGCCCTGCAGGGGCTCGGATCCTTGAACTTCAAGGTTTTCCAGCCAGATCTTTGGTTAAGACCTAGTTAGAATCAGGGATGGATTCATCTGGAGCCTCTAAGTCCCAGATGGGAACTTGGAGTCATTGCAGCCAACCCTCCTGTCTCTATACCTATGCCTGTTTATCCCACAGGGCGGGGTGGCGACTGTCCAAACATTTTGGTGGGCCTGTGCATTGTCAGCTGCATGGCGGATGAGAACTGCCCAGCTGGGGAAAAGTGCTGCAAGTCAGGCTGTGGCCGTTTCTGTGTCCCGCCAATCCTGCCACCCCAGCTGGCCCTGAACCCCAACCGGACCATGAGGTCTAATTTTGAATTAGGTGAGTACAGCCCATTGTTATCAATAACAATGGCCTTAACTGCTATGTACAGAGCACTGGCTTAGGTGCTGGGTGGGGACTCCAGAAGGGCAAGACAGTTTTTGCCCTGGAGAGTCTAGTTGGAGAGAAAGATTCTATGTCAGAGATCAGAACCCTTGTATAGGCAGTATGCACGTATAGGTGATGAGAGTAAGTGTGGCTGCTTGGGAAGGTCCTTCTCCTAGAAGTAGGGTTTGATCTGGGCCCTAAAGCCTAGGCAGGATGTGACCAAGGGAGGAGAGCCCAGAGAACATGCTGCATGCGTGGTCTGGTGACGGTCAGCAAAGGCACAGAGGGGGTAATGTATGTGACGTGTTTGGGGAGCTGGGATGGGGGTGGTGAGAGAGTGTGTAAGGGAACAGACAGGCTGTTTTTTGAACAGGAAATGTAAGGTTGGTCAATGAATGATAAGAGTCTTCAATGCCAGTT
Source organism: Grampus griseus (assembly GCF_964374135.1). Taxonomy (NCBI): domain Eukaryota; kingdom Metazoa; phylum Chordata; class Mammalia; order Artiodactyla; family Delphinidae; genus Grampus; species Grampus griseus. The sequence goes on along the minus strand of NC_139008.1, from coordinate 74,013,112 downwards.
TAGACTGGATTGTCTGGGAAGCAGGGAGCTATGTAAGGCATTTGAGAGCAATCTTTGCCAAACGTCTCCAGGGTAGAAGGGAAAAAACATGTTGAGGAGCTGGAGCCAGGAGGGCACAGTTGTGACCTGATGTTTCTTCTACTTGCAGAGAGCCCGGTGCCGTAGCTGTCCTGATGTGTCCTGAGTTTCTTTGGTGACTCCAGGGGGCTTGTCCTGGTAGCCAGGAGAGGATGATGTCCTGGGGCTTGTGACACCCCCAGGGACTTCCATTGCCCTCTCTGCTCTGTTTCTGTTCTTGCTGCTGCCCTGAGCATAGGAAACCCAGCCCTGGGCTTGGAAAGTGGGTGTGTGGTGCTTCTTTTCCCCAATAAAGGCCGATGCTGACCCTCTTGTCTGTGCTCCTTGAGGGCTAAGATGAGGAAAGAGAGCAAGGGGGTCTGAACGTGGCTGTGGGATTATGGGACTGACTTATTTAGGAAGGATAGGGGATCCCTTCTTTCTGAGAACACTGGAAATGGATGCTGGTTGGGCGTGGCCAGGGGGGAGAAGGATGGAAGCCAAACCCGGGGTGACTTGCCATAGGCTTGTCCAGGAGTGGGACAGTCAGGCCTCTTTTTGGACTTGCTGACCTTTCTTTTGTTGGAGAATGTGAGTTGGGGAATGGAACTGGGGTGAGTGGCTAGTTCTTTGAGTCACTTGGATGGTCCCACCTTGGCTCACTTTCCTTGGGGGCCAGCCCTTGGCTCCAAGACAGGTGTTTTGTCCCCTCCAGGTAGCTTTGCTGTAGGGAGGGATGTCTTTAGTTTCTTGGGACCAAGATAATTTTTAAAATATATATTTTTTATGTAGACAAAAAATATATTCTATATCTTGGAGATCTTTTATTCTATACCTTGGAGATCCTTTATACCATCACATACATTCTTTTAATACAGCTCCATGAAAATAACTAACCAGTTACCTCTTGTTGGACATTAACATTTTTTCACATATAAAAATCATGGCCTACTTTGGCAGATAAATCTGGGTAAATTCTTAGTAGTAGAATTCTAGTTTCTTAAATAGAGCCTGGCAAAGAACAAGCTCTCAGTAAGTATTTGTTGAATGAGTGAAAGAATGAATGTAATTCCCAAGTCTATCCCATTAGGAGTTTGTTGGGCTGCAATTAATAGAAAACCTAACTAATAGTGGCTTAGCCAATAAAGACATTTAATTTTCTCACATCAGAGTCTGGAGAGAGGCAGTGAGGCTGGTTCAGCAGCTGGACCGAAACACTGATGGCCAGAGTCATTTCTTCCGTCTCCACCATCCTCAGTGTGTTGGCTTTTGTTCTTGTGCCGGTCACCTCATGGGTGTGGGATGGTTGCTGCAGCTCTGATGTCACAACAGGAAGTTGTGTGTAGAGGGCAGTGGTGAAAAGACCTTTACAGGAAACCATGCTCTCTTTTTCTTGATGGAGAGTGGCTTCCCCAGAAGCCACGGCCTTCCCAGGCTTCCCTTGTCATCTCATTGGCTGGAGCTGCAAGGAAGGCCTGGAAAGCAAATGTCTGCAAACGCTAATGGGAAAGTGACCTAAGATCTTAAATTAATCCTGCTTCATCCCTGAGGCTGAGGCAGGTGACCACGTGGCTATAAAAATCGAGGTTCTAGAATGGATAAACAACAAGGTTCTACTGTATAGCACAGGGAGCTATATTCAATATCCTGTGATAAATCATAATGGAAAAGAATATGAAAAAAGAATGTATATATATATAAATGAATCACTTTGCTGTACAGCAGAAATTAACACAACCTTGTAAATCAACTATACTTCCAAAAAAAAAAAAAAAGGATGGGACTTCCCTGGTGGCACAGTGGTTGAGAATCTGCCTGTCAATGCAGGGGACGCGGGTTTGATCCCTGTTCCGGGAAGATCCCACATGCTGAGGAGTAACTAAGCCCGTGTGCCACAACTACTGAGCCTGTGCTCTAGAGCCCGCGAGCCACAACTACTGGGCCCGTGTGCCCCAATTACTGAAGCCCGCGTGCTCTAGGGCCTGCATGCTGCAACTACTGAGCCTGTGTGCTGCAGCTACTGAAGCCCGAGTGCCTAGCGCCCATGCTCCGCAACAAGAGAAGCCACTGCAATGAGAGGCCTGTGCACTGCAACGAAGAGTAGCCCCCGCTCGCCACAACGAGAGAAAGCCCACCTGCAGAAACGAAGACCCAATGCAGCCAAAAAAATAATAAAATAAAATAAAATACACAACTTGAAAAAAAAGCGCTGAGAATTAAAAAAAAAAATCGAGCTTCTATTAGCAAGAAGAAAGGAGGGAATGCTTTTGGGATGGGTAGGTAATAAACTGTGTGTACCATACTGGGTCAAAGGACATATGCATTTAAAATTCGGACAGAAATTTCTAAGTAGGCAGGGCTTTTGTAACAAGAGAAAAAAATGGTATCACTGCTCATGTTGAATATTGCAGAAATGCTTTTGTAATTCCCAACTTTTGTGTGTGTGTGTGTGTGGTACGTGGGCATCTCACTGTTGTGGCCTCTCCCGTCGCGGAGCACAGGCTCCAGACACACAGGCTCAGCAGCCATGGCTCACGGGCCTAGCCGCTCCGCGGCATGTGGGATCTTCCCGGACCGGGGCACAAACCTGTGTCCCCTGCATCGGCAGACGGGCTCTCAACCACTGCGCCACCAGGGAAGCCCTGTAATTCCCAACTTTAATGGAAAAAGGTGAAGTCTAAATTTTAAAAAAAGTTCTCACCACTGCTGGGTTTTTGTACCCCCTTTTCCTCCTCTGTTTTCATACTGGCATGTGGTATTCTGGTTTCTGCTGGTTTAGAACATTCATCTCTTGGAGTAGAGGAGACATAGGACAGCGTTGCCTGAGCTGAAAAAGAGTTACTGGCGTGAGCCTCAGGGTGGGCATCCTAGGGACACCCATGGGCATCCTAGGGACACCCACGCCTCCAGGCTCACATGCAGGGAGCTGGGAAGGACCGGGGTCTGTGATGGGCCGATGAACATTTTAGCCAATCCCTCTTCCATTGTTTTGCTTATCATTATTTATTTGATAATGAATGTTTATTTGTTAATTATTGTTTATTAAAACAATCAAAATAATATTATACATGCATCTAGTTGGAAAAATCAATATGGAAGAGTTTTCGATGAAAGATAATCTGGGGATCTTAAAATACTGTAGGATTTTTTTTTTTTTTTTTTTGTGGTACGCGGGCCTCTCACTGTTCCGGCCTCTCCCGTTGCAGAGCACAGGCTCCGGATGCCCAGGCTCAGCGGCCATGGGTCACGGGCCCAGCCGCTCCGCGGCCTGTGGGATCCTCCCGGACCGGGGCACGAACCCGTGTCCCCTGCATCGGCAGACGGACTCTCAACCACTGCGCCACCAGGGAAGCCCCTGTAGGATGATTTTCTGCCGGGTGGGGAGCAGGACTGGAGAGGGAGGTGTGAGCTCCAGGTGCAGCTCAGGCTGAGCACTGGGAGAGGGGTCCCTTCCAGAACTTTCCTTCTCATCTGGGGCAGCCCATCCTGTCCGCATGGGAGCTGCTGACCTGCCTATAGGTAGCAAGTTTTTGAGAGAGAGAGGAAGATAGAAAGGGGAGAGAGAGAGAGAGGAGGAAAGGGCTGAAGTTCAGGCTGAATTTGAACTTGGAGCTGGAGGTCAAGGGCTGAGAGGAGGCCAAATTCCACGTCTCGCACCCTGCAACACCCCACCCCTCCCCGCTGCGCGCCTCCAAGACCTTTCTGGGCAGCTTTTCCTACTGTTGTACCTTAAACCAAAAAAGCCATCAGAACCTTTCCTTCCTGCGAGTGTAAGTCTTCTGTGGACCCTGGTCTTACTCCCTAAACTTGCACCCTGAAATTAGCTTCTGACTTGGTAGAAAAGCCACACACCTCCCCCTCCCTAATTCTCAGCTTCCTGCTGGTTCACCTTGGGAGCTTCCTGGGTGAAATTTGAAACCAGCCCCTTACTCTGGAGGGCACACAGAGGGCAGAGAGAGAGAGAAGAAAGAGGCAGACCACTCCGGATTGGTAGGTGGCAGGGTTTTGTTGTTGTTTTGGTTTTTTTTGCGGTATGCGGGCCTCTCACTGTTGTGGCCCCTCCCGTCGCGGAGCACAGGCTCCGGATGCGCAGGCTCAGCGGCCATGGGTCACGGGCCCAGCCGCTCCGCGGCATGTGGGATCTTCCCAGACCGGGGTACGAACCTGTGTCCCTTGCATCCTCAGGCGAACCCGTGTCCCTTGTATCCTCAGGCGGACTCTCAACCACTGCGCCACCAGGGAAGCCCCGGTAGGTGGCAGTTTTAACCAGCAAGGGAACTTACGTGTTTGTTTGGGGGCGGGCTCAAGACCAGCCAATCTCTGCACCCGCCTCCAGAAGCTTAAAAGTTTACAGGGAGGCCTTAGCCTGGTTCAGCCGTGTACACCGTGCAGATGGTTTCAACAGCATCCCTGTCTTAAGGCCGCATCCTTGGAACACCTCCCACTGTGGGAACAGTGGGCAGAAGGTACATTCCAAGCACGGGGGAGGGGGTGAGGAGCCTCCGATTGCCCGGGTCCCTTGCACGGGGCAACCAGCGGTCACGTCCTCGCGATGACCTCCTCTAATAAATCCTCGCCCTGGGCAGGATTTTCTGAGGTTCTGACACTTGCCAGTCTTCAAGTATGGGTTGACCAAGACCTGTTCTTTGACCAGAGACAGTGAATCTTGCAAGTCTTCCCTTCTCCATCCCTTTCCTGACCATTTGGTGGTAGAAGTCCCTAGCTCCACAGGTGCGCTGAGCCCTGACAGCACCATGAACCCTTGCATCCTCTCCCTGTCGTCCTCCTGGATCTCACTGCTGTCTGGTGGGGCACAGTGTAGTTGGGGAGTGGTGCACGTGGGATGAGAGGGGCAGGAGGCTCAACCCGTGCCCCAGGCAAGGGGCCCTCTTGTCAAAGAGATCAGTGCAGAGAAGGGCAGCCTCATTTAGATTCACAGGCATCAGTAAAGAATGAAGAAACCCCCCAAAGGAGTTCACAGGGAACACTTTTTGAGCACTATGTCCCAGGTGCCAAGCTAAGAACTTTCCATGCACAATCTCATTTAATCCTCATAGTGGCCTTGAGAAGTCCCATGTTTTTCAGATGAAGAAACTGAGTCAGAAGTTTATTTTTTTATTAAAAAAAATTTTATTTTATTGAAGTATAGTTGATTTACAATGTTGTGTTAATTTCTACTGTACAGCAAAGTGATTCAGGTATACATATACACACATTCTTTTTCATATTCTTTTCCATTATGGTTTATCACAGGATATTGAATATAGTTCCCTGTGCTATACAGTAGGACCTTGTTGTTTATCCATTCTCTATATAATTGTTTACATCTGCTAACCCCAAACTCCCAATCCAACCCTCCCTCACCTTCCTCCCCCTTGGCAACCACAAGCCTGTTCTCTATGTCTGTGAGTCTATTTCTGTTTCGTAGATATGTTCATTTGTGTCATACTTTAGATTCCACATATAAGTGATATCATATGGTATTTGTCTTTCTCTTTCTGGAGAGTCAGAAAGTTTAAGTAACTTGCCCGAAGTCCCAGAGTAAGTCAGAGGGCTACTTTGAACCTTGGTCTGTTTGACCTCAAAATTCTTCTAAATTTTTTTTTTATATTTACTTATTTATTTATTTGGCTGCACGGGGTCTTAGTTGCGGCATGCGGTATCTTCGTTGCGGCATGTGGGCTTCTTAGTTGCAGCATGTGGACTCTTAGTTGCGGCATGCATGCAGGATCTAGTTCCTGGACCAGGGATAGAACCCCGGGCCGCCTGCTTTGGGAGCACGGAGTCTTACCCACTGGACCACCAGGGAAGTCCCTCTTCTAATTTTAATATTCTACTTTCTCTAACTATAAAGTAGTGGTAGGCTAGTGGTTTGGGATCCACTGCGATAGTTTGAGAAGAAAAAGAGGGACAGGCAAGGATAACTCTGCATCATACGCTCCCTTTCATACTTCTTCATTTATACTCTGTCATCATGTCCTTATATACTGACTGTCAGACCATCAGGTAACAGCTCTTAAATTGTTTTCTTCCAACGACAACCTGGACCCCAGCTCCAGTCTGGACCAGGACACCAGTGCACTCAGGACAGGGAAATTGTTACCGAGTCCAAGCTCGCTCTGCTAGCTGCACGACAGGCCAATGAATTGGAGACGAGGTGTTGAGGGAAGGAATGCAAAGCCTACTGGCAGACCAAGGAGATGGCAGACTAGTGTCTCCAATAAGTCATTTTATCAGAGTTTGGATGACAGTTTCTTTTATAGCACAGAGAGGGGGAGGAGATGAGGAAGTAAAGTAAAAAGGCCATAACTTTTGCAAGTATCCCCTGGAATGGACAGCCTTGGTGAGGGGATGTGTTAATTTCTTCTTTCTTGCAGCCATCCACAGGTGGACAGGGTTCCCTGCGGCAGGCCATTATGTCTGATTATAGTAACAAAACGCAAAGCAAAGGTTAGAGTCAAAGAAACAGATCGAACATGGAGTCCGATTTAGCTCTTCCTGTTAAGAAATGAAATGGAGTTTGTGAGGGTGTCTCATCCAGACACTGAAGATGAGGTGTAGGGTGCTCAGTGAGGGAGCAAGACCTATTTGGAGTGGTAGTGGGGCTCAGATGCTCCTCCTCTGGGACCCCAGGCTTAGCTGCGCTTTGGGGGCTGGGAGTTTTGAGTGGAATTCCTTGTTGGTGCTTTTATGCTCAGAGCCACCAGAGGGCAGCAGAGGTCGTCATAGACCATTTCCAGGCAAGAGAAACGTTATTCTCAGCTCGTCCCAGCTTTTTCAATCCACTTTGAGAAAAAGTTACATAGCTGGGTCTATACTCCAGATCCCTACTGAATTACATGTAATAAAGCAAGACCTAACATTATGGCCTTCCTTTTCATATGATGTGGAATGCTTCTGCACTTTTGGTAACATTTATCTTGGGGACATTATCCATTATGTTGTATCAATGTTTCTTGTACCAAGTCACAGGGCAAATTCCTTGTGGAGCTCAAGATCAGGAGTTTCCCTCTCATGATAAGCTGTTATGAGAATGGGAAATAATTTATTGGACATCTCTTATGTTGCTATCGAGAGATGATATTTCATTTTGGCTACCAGGAAGCCAAGAGCTTTTTTTTTTTTTTTCCAAATTGGAGTAGAGTTGCTTTACAATGTTGTATTAGTTTCTACTGTACAGCAAAGTGAATCAGCTATACGTATACATATATCCCCTCTTTTGGATTTCCTTCCCATGTAGGTCACCACAGAGCATTGAGTAGAGTTCCCTGTGCTAGGCAGTAGGTTCTCATTAGTTATCTATTTTATACATAGTATCAATAGTGTATATATGTCAATCCCCATCTCCCAATTCATCCTACCCAAGAGCCTGGGTTTTGGAGCCAGGGCTGGGTTTGAATTTAGACTCTTTGTTGCTTATCATCTTTATGCAAAATGAATGAGGATAATAACATTATCACTTTGCCCACCTCACAAGATTTCTGGGAAGAGTCAATATATAAAGTAAGCACTTAGCACAGAGCCTGACACACAACGCACACCCGATGAATGTTAGCTATTGTTACTCAGTTTCTCTACCCTCTTTTATTGTCTCTGACTTTTTTTTTTTTTTACTCTCGGTTCAATGATTTTTCAGTTTTATGGAATCTGTTTTATAGTATTAAGTTCCTCAAATCCTGTTTGGAGGAAGGGGGTGTATACATATATGAGAGGTTAGTACCAGTTAGAATTCTTAGGCAGAAAGAAATATCTAAAGCAGCACTCTCCAATAGAAATATATTGCAAGCCACATTTGCATTTCAAATTTTCTAGTAGCCACATTAAAAAAGGAAAAAGTTTGGTGTTTACTCAAAAAGTGAAATATAGAATTACCCTATGACCCAGCAACTCCATTCTCAGGCATATACCCAAAGGAATTGAAAACAAGCGTTTAAACAAAAACTTGCACATGAATCCTCATTGATATGCTATTTACAATTGCCAAAAGCTGGAAGCAACCCAAATGTCCATCAGTGGATAAGTGGATAAACAAAATAGAGCATATCCATCCAATGGCATATTATTTGGCCTTAAAAGGAATGAAGTACTGACATATGCTACAGCCGGGATGAGCCTGGAAACATCATAGTAAGTGAAAGAAGCCAGACACTGTTAGACCTGCGCGGTCTCCTAGGAGTTTCGACTCGCCCAGGAAACAACAAGAGTCGGAAGCCGATGCAAAACGCAAGAGGTTTATTGAAGGCCGGTGCACCGGGGTTCCTTGGTCCTCACGTAGGAGGTCGAAGAAGGAACCCTTTTGGGCGCGAATATGTCAGTTTTATAGGTTCCCACTTCCCCGTATGTAAATTATAGATTTGGTTGTGTTCTCCTGCTGATTGGTCCCGGCTTAGGCTCGGACCAGAGAGGGAACTTGTCCCCAGCTGCCTGATTGGTCTTTGACAGACACCTTTTTTACATTTTGTTATCTCCCTCCTTCTCGGAAGGGGGCCGGACATCCTGGAAATTCACCCATTGTCTAAGAAGCCCCTATTGTCTGGAGAGTTCTTAATCATTAGCTGGAACAATGTCCCTCGAGTCCCACAACACAAAAGGCCACATTCAAACAAAATATCTAGAATAGGCAAGTCCATGGAGACAGAAAGCCCGTTAGTGGTTGTCAGGTCTGGTTTTAGAACAGAATTACAGTTTACCCGTGAACAACATGGTTTTGAACTGTGTGGGTCCACTTAAGGGTGGATTTTTTCCTATAGTAAACCCTGCAGTGCTGGTTGGTTGCATCAGAGGATGCGGGACTGTGGATCCAGAGGAGCTTCGTATAGGGAGGGCTGCCTATAAGTTATACTCAAATTTTCTACTGTGTGGAGGGTCGGATCCCCTAACCCTGGCCTGGTTCAATGGTCATCGGTACCCAAGTGGGCTTCTTAATGTACAGATTTCCAAATCCCATCCCATATATATATATACTTATTTATTTATTTATGGCTGTGTTGGGTCTTTGTTGCTGTGCGCGGTCTTCTCACTGCGGTGGCTTTTCTTGTCGTGGAGCACCGGCTCTAGGGGGCTTTAGCAGTTGTGGTTCGCGGGCTTAGTTGCTCTGTGGCATGTGGGATCTTTCCGGACCAGGGCTCGAACCCGTGTCCCCTGCATTGGCAGGCAGATTCTTACCCAGTGCGCCACCAGCGAGATCCCCCATCCCAGATATTTTGATTCAGTAGGTCAAAACTAGGGCAGGCCAAAGAAGCTGCTTGTTTATTTATTAGTAGTTATTTTAAAAGTGCTCCTCAGGGGATTCTAGTAGGTGATCTGGTTTGGGGATCTCTGAATTAGAAGTTTGTGAAAATGAAACCGGGCAGGACCCTGTGGAGCTTCTGGGCACGGAAGCCTTTCTGTGTCCCCCCATTTCTTGGTAATAGGCTTCAGCCTCCATGACCTTCCCTGAGTCCGCCTCTGTGACCTTCCCTGAGTCCCAAAGGGCAGATTCGAACAGTTGCTAATCAGGGAAGGGAGGGGATGCAGAGACAAGGGAGAAGCAGCCCAGAAACAGTAGCGCAGCCTTGGGGCAGGTTCCCAGTTCTGCCTCAAGGGACACACAGAACAGTATCTTTGAGCTCTTCTGCAGAATTAAAACCCCCAACAAATGGGAGATAAACTACTTGATGAGGCATTCTTCATTCCAGAGAGAAGGTCATAGTTTGATAACCTGGAGAACCACAAAAGCTCATCAGGAGACCGCCTGAGGCCAGATTAAACAGGCCCTGCACACACCCTGATCCTTATCAGCAACTCACTCCCCACCAAATTCCCCTCCCCTATGTTTGCCTGGCAAAACAATAAAGCTATTCTTTTCTACTTCACCCAAAACTCTGTTTCCAAGATTCCATTTGGCATCAGTGCGCAGAGGCCAAGTTTTCAGCATCAAAAGTCCCTCTCAGCTACAAGGATCTGTGAGCCCAATTCAATAAACTTTTCTTTTCTTTTTTTTTGGCCGTGCAGTGCAGCAAGCCAGATTTTAGTTCCCTGACCAGGGATCAAACCCCTGCCCCCCTGCAGTGGAAGCATGGAGTCTTAACCACTGGACTGCCAGGGAAATCCCATCCTAATTCAGTAATCTGAAGTGTTCATCCAGCCTTTACCATTCTCTTGTTTTTCTCCTTCGGCTTTCCCATATGTTCAGAGCTGTTTATATGCTTGGGGCCATGAGTCTTTTTTGTTATTCCTTTTCTCCTCCCCCTCCCCCTTCCTTCATCTCTTCCTTTTCCAGTTTATTATCTTTTGAAAAAACTGCATAATCATTGTTGAGATATCCAAACAAAGAGGAAGATTTCCTGGCCCACAGATAACTGTCACAAGTGTTGATATGGGTAGCAATCAGGGGAAGTGCCTGTGGTTCTGTGATATTGGCGTTTGTCATTCAACAGTATGTCATAGAGAGACGTGATTTTTAATTGTTAAAGTATTCTGTTTCCCTAACTATTTATTAATTTTTTTATATTTAACAAGGCTTTTGCTCTTTCCCATGATCTTTGCCAAGTGGTTTCAAAGGCTTTTATTTTCAATTTTATTTCAATGAAGCCAATAAGTGTTTTAGGTGACAAAGCCTCTATCTTTTTGCAACACTTCTTGGGCTTGCAGATAAGATTGTTATTGATTTTTCTTTATATAGAGTGTTCTTGGTTTCAGTGTTAAGGTTCTTCTGTTCTGCATTGATCCATTTGATATGGAGCTTATATCTTCCCATTTTTAGAGTTCTCCCAGTTAAAATTATTTTCCTTTATTTATTTATTATTATTATTTTTGGCCACACCTCGTGGCTTGCGGGATCTTAGTTCCCTGACCAGGGATCGAACCTGTGCCCCCTATATTGGAAGGTGGATTCTTAACCACTGGACCACCAGGGAATTCCCTCATATTCTTTTCCATTATGGTTTATCACGGGATATTGAATATAGTTCCCTCTGCTATACAGTAGGACCTTGTTGTTTACCCATCCTATATGTAAGTTTGCATCTGCTAATCCCAAATTCCCAGTCCTTCCCCCCGCCCCCCGCAACCACAGGTCTGTTCTCTATGCCTGTGAGTCTGTTTCTATTTTGTAGATATGTTCATTTGTCTTGTTTTATTAATAGATTCCACATATAAGTGATACCATATGTTATTTGTCTCTCTCTCTCTTTTTTTGACCGTGCCTCGCAGCATGCGGGATCTTCCCCTGACCAGGGATTGAACTCATGCCCCCTGCATTGGGAGCATGGAGTCTTAACTACTGGACCACCAGGGAAGTCCTGTCTTTCTCTTTCTGACTTACTTCGCTTGGTATGACAATCTCTAGGTCCATCCATGTTGCTGCCAATGGCATTATTTCATTCTTTTTTATGGCTGGTTAGTATTGCATTGTATATATGTACCACATCTTCTTTATCCATTCATCTGTCAATGGACATTTAGGTTGTTCCATGTCTTGGCTATTGTAAATAGTGCTGCTATGAACATAGTAGACTGTTTTTGATAGATGATTGCAAATAATGCTGTAGTGAACATTCTCGAACATGGATCTTTATGTACAATTATTTCTATGACAAATTTTTAGAGGTGAGCTTCGGGGTCAAAAGCATGTATTACACATTATAAAATTCAGCAGATATTACCCAGTTCATCACAGCTTTGCCAACGCTCATTTATCTGTAAATTTAAAGGGTGAAAAATGGCAGACCATTAACTTATATTTCCCTGACTACTAGTGGGGATGAGATTATTTCAGCATGGTTATTGACATTTTGAGTTTGTGAACTGCCTTGCCTCTTCTTACACTTCGGTTATTTTTATCTTGGTCTTTTTTCTTACTGATTTATGAGAGTACTTTATAAATTATGAGTCTTAATTTGCTGTAAGTATTTTCTCCCGGGGTATTATTTGCCCTCTCATCCTGTTGTGGTTTCTTCAATTGTGTACTTTTAATGTTTATATAATTATATACATAGAGTTATATGATGAAAGCTGTCATTCATAAATACATGAACACACAAACAAACATAGGGGCTTCTGAGTTTTCTGTCTTGGAAAGTCCTCTATCACTCCAAATTTAGAAAAATGTTTTCATATATTTTCTTCTATTAGTTTATCTTTTTTTTACATTTACAACCTTAATATATTTGATATTTATTTTTGTATAAATGTGTGGAGTAGGGATCTAATTTGACTACCGTATCAAATGAACAGCAAATTGTCTGATCATTTATTGAAGGATATATAAAATTTCCCTTGATTTGAAATGCTGCTTCATCATTTTCTCAGTTATACTTGGATCACTTTCTGGATTTTCTATCTCATTTATCTATGACTGTTTTCATTCCTGTACAACTGCCACACTGTTTTTAAAAAATTGAGATATAATTTACATACTCACAAATTTAATAGCTTTTAGCACAGTCACAAATGGTGCAACCATCACCACTATTTAATTCCCGAACATTTTCACCACCCCAGAAAGAAAACTCACACACCATTCTCCCATTGCCCTAGCCCCTGGCAACCACTAATCTACTTTCTGTCGCTATAAATTTGCCTTGTCTGTATATTTCACATAAATGGAATCATACAATTTAGGGCCTTTTGTGTCTGGATCCTTTCACTTAATCTTTCCTTTCCCTTTCTCTCTCTCTCTCTTTCTTTTTTAAAAAAGATATTTGAAATAAAACTTTATTCTGATTCTAAACGAAAGGGAGGAATGACAGTAACAAGATTTCACCACTGAATATTGTGATGTGATAGTAGCAATCTTCTATTAGACACTAAAGGAATAAACAGCTGCATTCTAAAACAGCTAAATATGCAGGTCCAAAAAAAAAAAAGAAGGTTTGTGGGGTTTTTTGCGGTACGAGGGCCTCTCACTGCTGTGGCCTCGCCCGTTGCGGAGCACAGGCTCCGGACGCGCACGCTCAGCGGCCATGGCTCACAGGCCCAGCCGCGGAGCGGCATGTGGGATCTTTCCAGCCCGGGGCCCCTGCATCTGCAGGCGGACTCTCAACCACTGCACCACCAGGGAAGCCCCAAAGAAGGTATTTTTAAAACTGCCACATTCACTCTGAAGCCTGTTCTTCTCCTTCAGCACCCCAAAGGTTAAGCACATATCCTGCTCAACTTATATAATAATAAAGTGGCAAACATGCTGCACCACTGACATCACGGGACAGTTGCCTGTAAAACTAGACTTTTGACCTTGTTCTCCAGACTCATTTTCTCACAGGTCGTCATCCTCATTTGGGTGAACAGTTGTCTGAGCAACCTCTCAGTCATGCTTATGTTACACAGCCAGACTGTGCATGACAGTCTGGTAGGGCAAGAGTAGGCGTGCCACAAACTCCAAGTTAGGGTCTCTAATTAATTTTCTAGCCAGCCAGAGGAAGGGCTTTTCAAAGTTGAATTTACTTAGGACAGAAATTTCATAGTACTGAAATTTCTTTTCTTAAAAAAATATTTATTTATTTGGCTGCATTGGGTCTTTGCTGCTGCGCGCAGGCTTTCTCTAGTTGCAGCGAGCAGGGGGCTACTCTTTGTTGCGGTGTGCAGGCTTCTTATTGTGGTGGCTTCTCTTGCTGCGGAGCACGGGCTCTAAGCGCGTGGGCTTCAGTAGTTGCGGCACGTGGGCTCAGTAGTTGTGGCTGGCGGGCTGTAGAGCGCAGGCTCAGTAGTTGTGGTGCACGGGCTTAGTTGCTCTGGGGCATGTGGGATCTTCCTGGACCAGGGCTCGAACCCATGTCCCCTGCATTGGCAGGCAGATTCTTAACCACTTCACTGCCAGGGAAGTCCCTGAAGATTCTTTTTTAGTGGAAGACAATTTTGTCTTACCTTTCCTGTCCTTAATATCCACTTTGTTGCCACACAGCACAGTGGGGGTGTTTTACATGCTCCTATGAGATCTCCATTACAGTTAAGCACATTCTTGTTAAGTAACTCTTGATGTTACATCCAACATTATAATGCACACTGGGCTTAGATATAATAGCCATCTCTCAGTCCACCAAATTTCTTCTGACAAACTGACCATACATTGAACTTAATAGATCATCTGCTGGTGTGGAACACAAGGGGGTGGACCTCAACACCCAAGGTATTTTCAAATTTACCAGTCAAATGATGTTTCATGAAAATAGTTTTTCCAGTAACACCATCACCAACCAGTATAAGTTTGAACTGAACTTGGGGTTCTCCTTGGGCAGTCATTGTGATATTTCTTCCAGAAGCATCTCTGTGCCCCATCTTAACATAATATTTTTAAGGTTCATCCATGTTGTAGCATGTGTCAGTACTTCATTCCTCTTTATTGCTAAATAATATTCCATTGTATGAATATAGCACATTTTGTTTACCCATTCATCAACTGATGGACATCTGGTTTATTTCCATTTTTTGGCAATTATGAATAAAACTTTTTTTTTTTTGGCTGATTGCAGGGCTTGCGGGATCTTAGTTCCCCAACCAGGCATCTAACCCGTGCCCCCTGCAGTGGAAGCGTGGAATTGTAACCACTGGACCTCTAGGGAATTCCCTCCACTTTCTTGATAGTGCCCTTTAAAGCACAATTTTTAAAACTTTGATGAAGACCAATGTATCTGTTTTTTCTTTTGTCACTTGTACTTTTAGTGTCATTCTAACAAACCATTGCCTAACCCAAGGTGACAAAGATTTGCCTCTGTGTGTTTTCTTCTAAGAGTTTTATAGTTTTGGCTCTTACATTTAGGTCTTTGATCCATTTTGTGTTAGTTATTGTATATGATGTGAGGTAGAGGTGCAATTTTACTCTTTTGCATGTGTATATTCTATCGTCCCAGCACCACGTGCTGAAAAAACTGAGCTCCCCATTGAATTATCTTGGCCCCTTTGTTGGAAATCAATTGATCAAAAATGTAAGAATTTATTTCTGGATCCTCAATTTTATTCAGTTGACCATATCAGAAGAAAATAGGGTTAATGTATCCCAATAGGGTAAGTGAAGCAAACACCAAATTGCATAATACCACTGTTTTAAGCAGTAAAGTTTAACAGAAGATAAAAAGCTTGAAATGTAGAAACATGAGGTGACTAGTCAGGCCTACCCCCCCCCAGCTTTATTGAAGTACAGTTGATAAATAAAAATTATATTTAAGGTGTGCAACATGATGTTTTGATATACGTATACACTGTGAAGTGATAGCAAAGTAACATATCCATCACCTCATATAATTACCATTTGTGTGTGTGTGTGTGTGTGTGTGTGTGTGTGTTGTGAGAATATTTAAGATCTACCTAGTAGAAGCTAAACTCTTGATGTCTATTCCTCACTGTTGGGCCAGGAGTCTGGAGGTGCCTTGCTCCATGGTTCCAACAGTGTCAACATTTTTGTTTAACTTACTAACTAGCCCAGCTCCCAATAAGGAGAAGGAAAACTGAATGGGAGAGGGTCTAGGCTATAATGAATTGAATAAATATCCCCCAGGATGCTGGAAACCTTGGTGTTTTGCATGAAGTATCTCTGTTATCACGTGCAGTGAAAGTCCTGCACTGCATGTCTCTGGGGGAAATAAGTGAGATGTTCCATTTCAGTAGAAAGCATACAGCACAAAATTTTAGATGAAAGAGGTGTGAGGCACAAAACAATGAGGATCATTAAGTTTCCTTTATTTTTTTCCATTGCATTTTCTGTTCTGTCTAGTAGAAAACTAACAATTGAAAGTTCTTGAGAAAGCTTGAGACACTCATGTACCCAGTAGCATTCCATTAGAGGGAAGGACTTTGTATCGGACCAGGCAATTTCATTGCAGTTATATTTCATTTCCGGCTAAGCCTCTTTTTTCTGTGGTGTCACAGCTTCCTTAACCCACATTTATGGGCTCAATTGGAATTCTCTTTCACCTGGTAAAGCAGGAAAAGGAGGGTTTATTTTTATCTAAAGTGAATGAGCCTATCAGGGGGGATATGGTTAACGCTTCACCGAAGGGACTCTGAAGCCCTAGAGCATGTATTGTACATCATCTGAGGTGGTAAAGGTTCATGGAAGTTAGAAAGCATGAAAGCCTGAAAGATGGAAAGATTAAAAACTGCCCAGGAAGTCCCACCATGAGCTCGTATTTCTTCTGTCTAGAATGTTACTTTGCGTTACCCAATGTGTAAAGAGCCCAGTTAAACAGAGGTTCTGGCCAAAGGTGGGGCAATATGGAATGTACAATATTTGAAGGAGGAATGTTTTTAAACATTGTTTAAATGTTTAAATGTTAAAAAAGGAGGAATGTTTTTAAACATACGGCCTTATAAGATACAGCACAAATATGCTACTTATTTTTCCTTGCTTGTATTATAGAATTACAAGAATTTCCCTCTTTTCCGTTTTACTTACTGTTTTATTTAAGATATGTTGGTTGATGTTGAAACTTGCCATTTGATACACTGGTTGCAGAACTTCCGGGCAGGATTCAGGTAGTGCTAAAAGAGAAGGGACTTTACCTGTAAAACCCTAGCTCTGAAGGTAGTTGAGGTAGTGAACGGGACTTCCGATGGTCTCTTTTTGGGTTGTGTTAAATGTTTTTGGCTATTTTAATCATAAGACTTAAGAAGTTTATGAATGGAAAACAGTGCATATGAGTTAAAGAGTCAAGGGGTAGAATGTAGTGAATATTTTTGGTTTCGTCCACTATCCTCCATCTGGTAACAGCACCCCAATTGTTCTTTGCAGAACTTTCCCTCTGCATATTGGACTTTCAGTCATGGTGTCCTTTCTTTCCTATAAGTGTGGGCAGGAACAACTCATGAATGGGAGAATGGGGAGCTGTGAGTATTTGGGTAAGAGTCAGAGAATCTAGGCTTTTAATGTTCAGGGATTTTGGTTCATATTGGGCAAATTTTTTTTTTTTAATTCTTTGGCCTTGCCACGCAGCACGTGGAATCTTAGTTCCCTGATCAGGGATCGAACCCGTGCCCGCTGCACTGGAAGCGTGGAGTCTTAACCACTGGACCGCCAGGGAAGTCCCGGGCAAATCTTAATTCTGTTATCTTATTGGTGCCAGGATATTTTCTTTTTGCTAAGGGGATAAATTATTATTTTGTACTTGGACATTATGAGTGAGAAAGGATTAAAACATTTTAGCTTGTAATGCATAGACTATATCAATTCTGTTATATATATTATGACTCCACATCTCCATGTGATTAATAGTATATATTCTATGTGGCAACAAATATAAGCAACCTTGATATGGATCTAGGTGGAACATTATTTTTGAAAAATGTTAAACTCATGTTTTAAAATTTCTGATAACCTTTAAATGCTTTTGCATACTTGAGTTCTAGAGTGTCATTATGATCCAGTCCTGTGTTGAGAACGTAATCAATATACAATTAGTTTCTCTGCTATGCTAGGTCATATATTGTTAGAGGAAGCCAAATGCGGCATAATTCCTTTTTTTTTTTTTTAGGCTTTCATAATTAAACTGTATAAAAGACTTGGAATCTGATTTAATAGTCAGTGGGTAGAGAGGCTAAGTATCTTGTGTTGGCTGGAGTACATTCTCCACAGCATGGAGACAGATCAGAGCCAAAGGCTGGAGTAAAAGGTATCTGGTTCCATGGTTCCAGCAAGGTCAACATCTTTGCTTGTCCTGATCACCAGCTCCATTGTCCTTATTAGGACAAGGCTGAATAGTGGCAGGGCTGGTGGGAGAGGCCCTAGGCTATGATGAAGGAATAAATATATTCCAGAGTGCTGAATGCCTTGTCTTTTCCCCTATGTGTTCGGAAGAAGGGCTACCTGATGGCACCATTATTTAAATATTGGGTTCCCGAAGTTCCTGTACGCTCACGTGCAAGCATGGGAGTGAATGTTCGGAACTGCAGGTCTTCAGGGAGAGAAGATGAAATGTGCCATTTCAGTGTGTGAGGTCTAAGACACTGGGTGAAAATGTTATGGGGTGGAAAATCAGCGAGGGTCATTAACTCCCTGCTTTGCCTGGATAAAACTTTTAAAAGAAGAATGCTTGAGAAAAGCTTGGAGTACCTAGTAAACCCATTAGAAGTCTATTTAAATAAGGAAGGAGTCTACATTAGACCAGTTATGACGTGGCCCAAAGGCACAAGTAAATTTTATGAGAAAGCAAATTACACTCTCAGCCCATGAAACATACTCTTCTTGTTGTGTTGTCACAGTATTTGAAATCCACACTTATGGTTTCTTTAGGAAGAAGCTGATTGCAGTCCCAGCTCTCAGCTGCTAGGTTATAAGAGCTATGAATGACGAAGCCAAACGGTAAGATAGATGGGGGGAGGGACTTCCATGAGCGATGCACTTGACATGAGTGATGCACTCGATGCAATTGGGACATCTAGTGCCAACTGTTTGCAAAATTTTGGAAGAATCAATGATTAAAATTCCATGTCTCTCTTCATATATCTTCCTATGAAGGCTGCTTGAGTTGTGTTGGTGTCCTTGTAACTTCTGGGATATCCAAACACAGGCGTTCATCCTTATATCCTTAATTTACTGTTTACCCAAGTAATTCATCCTTTGTGGCCACCATATATTACATGACTATGGTGAATGAGGGAATTCCAAGCAGGCACCTGTGGACCCAGGGAGTTTTTAGCATTTAAGCTTCAGAAAAAGCTCCTTGATTTATTGTGAATATCTAACTCTCCTAGTCATGCTCTAAGGATCTTACTTTATCTCACCACTGTACTCATTACTGTATACACCTTATGTATTTCTCCCTTAGGACTGTGGCCCAAGGCTTCTGACCTTTTTCCATCAATTCTCATTTGGAAACGTCCCAGGCTGAGTCACAAGGCTAATTGGGAAGGGATCTAATTCATAAACTCCTAACAGAATTTCCTTCCAGTCTCACTCTGACTACTTTCTGCTCCCTTGCAGATGCAAGAGATTTTATTTATTCATTTTATTTATGAGCCTAATACTACTTTCTGACTTCAGGTTAAACAGCTCTCTCCACCACTGCACCAAAGATTCTCCGGATTTGTCTAATGAAAAGTTTCAGCAGTCAACTCCTTTCTTGGGCATCCACCTTCTAGGACAGGTTCCCTTACTGATTACTGCATTAAAGGTTTCTTAAGCAGCTCAGCCCTACTGATAGCCTACTAATTTCTATCTTGAATCCATACACCTTCTTCAAAATCTTCAGTCATTCCATACCTTTATATATAGCATCCTGTACAGTAGTCAACCTCCCGTGTAGGATCTTTGACTGAAGTAATTCTTTGTTCACAGGCAGATATTCACTTAGTTCTGGTTGAATTAAAGGGGGAATTTTGTTCCAATCAGGATGTGCCGACAGGATACAAAAGGACATAGTAGAATTCCCATTAGAAGAGTCCCAGATTCCGACCAGAGCTAAGCCTCTGACCCCGCCTTTGGCTTCACCACATTCCCTTTACTCTTTTTTTTTTTTTAATTGAAGTATAGCTGATTTACAGTGTTGCGTTAATTTCTGCTGTACAGCAAAATGATTCAGTTATACGTATACATATGTATGTACATTCTTATTTGTATTCTTTCCCATTATGGTTTATCACAGGATATTGAATATAGTTCCCTGTGCTATACAGTAGGACCTTGTTGTATATCCATTCTCTATATAATAATTTGCATCGGCTAACCCTAACTTCCCACTCTGTCCCTTCCCCAGCCCACATTCCCTTTACTCTTTTTTTTTTTGGCTATGTTGGGTCTTTGTTGTGGCACACGGGCTTTCTCTAGTTGTGGCGAGCGGGAGCTACTCTTTGTTGTGGTGCGTGGGTTTCTCACTGTGGTGGCTTCTCTAGTTGTGGAGCACAGGCTCTAGGCGCACGGGTTTCAGTAGTTGTGGCACGCGGGCTCAATAGTTGTGGCTCGCGGGCTCTAGAGCACAGGCTCAGTAGTTGTGGCCCATGGGCTTAGTTGCTCTGCGGCATCTTCCTGGACCAGGGATTGAATCCGTGTCCCCTGCACTGGCAGGCGGGTTCTTAACCACTGCGCCACCAGGGAAGTACCTGATGTGGATATTGAACCACCTTTGCATCCCTGGGATAAATCTCATCTGATTATGATACACGATTGTTGTAATGTATTGTTGAATTCTGTTTGCTAACATTTTGTTGAGGATTTTTTGCATCTATGTTCTTCAGTAATATTGGCCTGTGATTTTCTTTCTTTCTTTTTAAAAATAACCTATAATTTTCTTTATCTTTGTCAAATTTTGGTATCAGGGTGAGGCTGGCTTCATAGAATGAGTTTGGAACATCGATGATTGTCTTTAGCTGTGAAATCTCAGCTAAAATCTATGAGACAACAGAAGAAGTCCCACTCCATAGCCTATCATAAATACATTCATTTTGCACCATTGGTCTACTATAAGTTACATAAGTAGTCTCCTCCTTTTGAGTATTAAATCTGATTCAAATATTTTATATTCATAAGTAATATTGATGAACATCTTTGACCACATCATTATTTCATCAGCACATCTTTTAGTAATGATCTTCACCTGGTGTGATGCCTGTGGGTCCTCCAGTCCAACACCCACTTAATCCTCCAAAAACATGGGTCCATTCCTGTATCATCTCCAGTTCCTTCAGTTGGAAATCCATATTGTGGGTGCCTATGAAATAGGAGAGCTCCATTTCCCAAGTCCCTTCACTACCTATTCCTGCCTCAGGCTCTTTTCATATCACACTCTTATGCCCTGAGTAAAAAGTTCAAATACATGCTTCAACAATTAATACACATCTTCGAATTTTATTCCTTTATGAATAATTGGAACTAAATACCAATACACTAAATGTAAAAAAAACTTCTATAATATTCAACCCTTGTAAAATTCTGACATCATGATTTTTTTTAACATCTTTATTGGAGTATAATTGCTCCAATAATGTTAGTTTCTGCTGTATAACAAAGTGAGTCAGCTATACGTATACATACATCCCCGTATCTCCTCCCTCTTGCATCTCCTTCCTACCCTCCTTACCCCACCCCTCTAGGTGGACACAAAGCATCGAGCTGATCTCCCTGTGCTATGCGGCTGCTTCCCACTAGCTAGCTATTTTACGTTTGGTAGTGTAGATATGTCTATGCCACTCTCTCACTTTGTCCCAGCTCACACTTTCCCCTCCCCGTGTCCTCAAGTCCATTCTCTATGTCTGCGTCTTTATTCCTGTCCTGCCCCTAGGTTCTTCAGAACCATTTTTTTTTTTTAGGTTCCATATGTATGTGTTAGCATACGGTATTTGTTTTTCTCTTTCTGACTTACTTCACTCTGTATGACAGTCTCTAGTTTCATCCACCTCGCTGCAAATAACTCACTTTCGTTCCTTTTTATGGCTGAGTAATACTCCATTGTATATATGTGCTACATCTTCTTTACCCATTCATCTGATGTCATGATTTTTAATTAGCAATTATTATTTAGACATCAGCTTTATAAAGCTCAAAGCAATACCTTCCAATAGAACTTTTTCTGCAGTGATGGAAATGTTCTATGTCTGCATTGTTTAATATATTAGCCACAAGTCACATGAGATTATCAAACACTTGCAATGTGATTAGTGAGACTGAGGAGTTGATAGAATATTTTATTTTATTGAATTGTAATTAATATAAATTTACACTTAAATAGACTCCTGTGACCAGTGCCTGTGGTAACAGACAGATCAAGATTAGATGATTAAGACAGCGACAGCTGTAGTTTGAATGGGCCAACCTTAATGTGAGAGGCCTGGCTCATTAGATCAACTTGAACCACATCTGGTCAACTCATGGTGATAAAGGAGGCTGTAGAGTTTTCTGAACAATGTTTCCAGCTCTGGGCCAGGGGTTACCAGGGATCAGCCAGATTAGAAGGGTGTCAGATTAGAAGAAAGGTGTGGGACATGGAATGGTGATACATTTATCTTGGGAAAACTTCATTTGGAGGGGGGTGTGATTGGGGCAAAGTGGAATCATGGGAGTAGGTGACCACAAATTTCCAAGTTGGTAAATTTACATGGGATTTGCAGAGGGAAGCAACATCTTCCATAGCTGCTGGAGGTTTAGTAGAGAAATCGAGATCATTGTTAAATTAGCTGAGCTTTTATCATTTGATTTAATCCCACGATCTTTCAGGGATGGAGTACTTTCCACAAATATGCCTTGTTCCATCTGAGAAGATATTTCAGAGATCGGAGACACGATACTTGTCTTCTTTGGGAGCTAATTTATATGGAACCTAGAGGAAAAGTTTAAAAACATAGAGTTTAAGGTGGAATGTACATGTTGATTCCTTTATAAAACAAGAATTTTGGATAAATGAAGATTTGGGAAGACACAAGTAATAATAGTAACATTTTCCTTAGACTCTCTGCCAGGCACTGTGGTACGTGCTTTGCCTGTGCCATTTCATTTTGTCTCATGACACACCTGGGGTAGGTATTATTCAGCTCCATTTACAGATGAAGAGGTTGGAGCCTTGAGGACTCGGAAATACTCAGCATCTCCAGGTCAGCAAGGGCAGAGCCAGACTGAGTCCCAGAGCAGCCAGGACCCCTATAGCCCTATAGCCCTTAGTCTATCCTAGTCCTCCCTCTGAATGGGATATTCCCACGCTTCTTTTTTGTTTGTTTTCTCTCCTATTCTATTTTCCAAATCAAATGTAAATTCGCCTTTAAGAAAAATAATTTGTAAAACACCTGAGTCCAGCAGACAAAATTGAAGTAGACAGCTGGTATCTGAGGGCTTCTGGACTAGCCAGTGAAGATTTTCTTTGAGAGAAAAATTCATGAAGTGTTAGGATTAGGCTACCCCTTGCCAGCCTGCTTCTCAGCCCATTTGAAAAGTCAGAATGATGTCCTCACTATATGCAAGGCATGGTTTTGGGTTTTAGGGTACCGTGGCAAAGGAGTCAGACACAGTTCCTACTTTTATGGGACTCATACTCTAGGTTGAGAAAATACTAAGTTAAACAGTTACAGTATAATGTGATAAAGTTTAAAGTAGGGCCAAGATAAGGTTCTGTGAAAAGAAAAGGAGAACCATTCTGTCTGGGGTGAAGCTTCCATGGAGACTTTTATTTAATATGAAACTTGAGGCATGAGTGGGAGTTTGTTGAAAAGTGGGAGAAAAACATTCCAGGCAGAGTTAAGAGCTTGAGTTAGAGGACAGAGGGAGAGGGTGCCTGGGGCCTTGGAGAAAGACCAAGTTTAGTGAGGCAGGTTTCTAAGCGTGAAAGGGAATGAGGAGTCATGAGGCCCGAGTTGAAAGCAGGAGGAAAAACATCAGTGAAAACATTCAGTGGAAACAGGAAGTGTGAGAATCTACTCAGCAGAAGTGAACTAAGCCACCCCAGGAAACAATCCTTTGGGACTAAGGCATCCCAAGCCTTGGGTTTGTAATGCAGCTCCACCACTGACCAGTTGGCTAGCGCTGAGCATATTACTTTAACTCTATGATTCTCGGTTCCCTTGTCTGTAAACTGGGTATTATGTTTGCTGTGAGGACCCCATGAGATGAAGCACCACTTGGCTAAAAATGTTAGTTCTCACTGACAAAGTTGGAAGCCCTTGACTACTCCCACCAGAGCCCAAGTTTCCTGGAAGATTGTGATCAGATCTGCTTGAGCTATTCTGTCCTCCATGCCCGGTCGCCACAGGAAGCTCAACACTGCACTTGCTGGGCATAAGATGAGTATTTTTTTCAGGCCCTCATTGGCACTGCCATCTCCTACCTCACCTGGTCTTCCCAGCCAACACCAGGGTCTCCAGAGCAGGAATGGTGAGTTGAGGGGAACCATTCTGCAGAGGACAGGCTGCAGGATTGGGGAGAGCAAACACTGCGACATGTGGATCTAACAGATCTCACAGTGAATGCTGCACAGGCCCTGGATTAGATCACAATGCTGATGCATTGATTGCTGGCCAGTGTGTGACCTGGGCAGTTAATTATTATAAGGTGCAGAGGAAGTTAGTATGGTCGGCTCATCAGGGCCTGAGCAAGGGTGAAAGTGGTCCTCATGCACTTCAACACCTCTACTGGCCTCTGCTAGCTACTCTTTTTTGAACTCCTTTGTACAGGGTTTCTAAGCTGAAATACCACGGTTCTAACTTGGAAACTCTGGTGACTTCAGAAGGACTGTTAGAAGACCCTAAGCTCCTAATTTCTCTCCACTCTGAAACAAATTCTACCAAGATATGAAGAATAGCTTCCTTTTGGTGGCAGAGTTACAGAAGAGTCCATTTTGCTCACCTTTCTTGTAACATTGATAAAATAATAAAGATAATCCCCCTTTTTTTAAAGAGGAAAAATCTGGAACCCAGAAAGAGTGAGTTGCTGGCAACTTCTACCTTTTGCAGAATCTTTGCAATGACCAAGTTCTTCCATTCCACGTGACCTCATGTAATCCTCACAAAACCCGAGGTATGGATGTCCTCTTCATCTTTCCCGTGAGGAAGCTGATGGTCTCAGAGATGTAGAGTGAGCTGACCAAGGCCACACAGTGTGAAGGGCTCAGCTTGACTCCTTGCCTGGGGCGCTGTCAACCGGGAGGCTGGCAGACACTTTTCCCTGGCAAAAGCTCAGATCTGAGTGTCCTGCGCTCGCCCTTGGGCCATGACCCTGCCTCCTCATGCTGTTCTGTGTTGCAGAACTCACCCTGGGCCACACCCTGCCCCAGGGAGTGAGGACATAGCCCCCGGAGGGGAACCGTGCAGGAGGGGGCCATCAATGACAAAAGACCTTGTGGGAATATTTGAGTCCCTAGAGAGGCTGGAGGAAGAAAACTGGGGAAAACTTGTCTGGGAAAGTCCAGGTCCAACCCTGATACTTACAACATGCTGTGGGAAACATGAGCTGAAATTCTCCATGAGACATGAGAAATTGCCGCAGCTCCAGGCTGACGCTTTCGCTGGGAGCTGTAACCCTGTAAGGTTTGCATCCGAGTAGTTGACATCATGAAGCAAGGCCTGCATTTTGCACTGTTTGTTCTAATACTAATCTTTTCTGTTTATGAAACGTCTCTTACATACCAGGCAGTATGCTGTGCACATTACATAAATCATCTTGTGTGATCTTCACAAAAACTCTATGGCTCAGATTTTATTGTTTTGCCTTTTTCACAGATGAGGAAACCATGACCCAGGGAAGTTATGAGACACGCCCAAGTTTATTTAGTTCATAATTGGCCAGACTGGGATTTAACTTGCGTTTCTCTGACCCAAGCCTTTGTTAAACCATTATACTGTATCATTGTACCACTACCCTGCCAAGGATCTTTGCCCCTCAGAGAGGACACTCCCCTCCATCACTTTTCATACCCCAGAGAGACCATCAATTTTCCATGAACTCAATGCCTGTTCACTTCTGGGCTTTATTCTTTCTGGAAATGGAGTCTGGTAGAGGAAGAAAGGAACTCATAGAGTTGTGTCTGGGGTGGCAGAGAGGTCTTAGAGGTCCTTGGCTTAGGGTGGGAGATAGAATTGGATGTGTATCTATTGACCTAATGCCGGTAGAATATAGCAATTTTGTAGCAGTATAGCTCCATTTCCTGCTCCCATCTTTTGTGCTTTTGCAATATATCTTACATTTATGTATGTTTTAAACCTAACAATACAGTGTTATAACTATCACCTTAAACAATCTTATCCTTTTTAAAAAAATTAAGAGAAGAGCACATACACACTTTTTTTTTTTTAAATTTACTTTTATTTGTGTTGGGTCTTCGTTACTGCGCGCGGGCTTCTCATTGCGGTGGCTTCTCTTGTTGTGGAGCACAGGCTCTAGGTGCGCAGGCTTCAGTAGTTGCGGCACGTGGGCTCAGTAGTTGTGGCTCACGGGCTCTAGAGCACAGGCTCTGTAGTTGTGGTGCACGGGCTTAGTTGCTCCATGGCATGTGGGATCTTCTCGGACCAGGGCTCGAACCCGTGTCCCCTGCATTGGCAGGTGGATTCTCAACCACTGAGCCACCAGGGAAGCCCCCCGCACTTTTATATTTACCTGCATATTTATCAATTCTGATATTCCTGAGTTCTAGAGATATTTTCTCCATTTCTCTGAAGACCCTATTTATATTCAAGCTCTTTGGCCAAAAATACTAAAAATTATCCTCTGCTAAAAATTCCACTTGTCTTTCTGAAGACATAAATTGACTCTGCTCTTAAAAGTGATCAAGCTTGTTTTCCCCCTCTGGTCATTTATTTTGAACATAAGGTGAAAATAGAAATAAACTCTCCTGGTATATGTGTGTTTTTGGTAAACGTATTTGTTATATGTACAAGTGAGTCTTCTCTCTTAAGTCCTCGTTTCTGTTTTGTTTATTATGTTGGGATGATAACAATATCTATCCCAAGGACTTTTCGTAAGAATGTAATGAGTCAAGGCAGAAAATTCCCTGACATGTAGCTGGTACTCAAGTGATGTTAGTTTCCTTCCACCTTCTAGAAAAGATAAACATAATATGGAGGTTATAATCTGAATGGGGAGACTTTACTTTTTCAAAATTCCACCCTTATTTACTTCCCCTGTCCCTACACTACCCAAAATCATCAGGTCTCAGTCAAAAGTAATTTAATTAATTATTTACACACGCACATACACACACACATATACACAGTTGGCATAGAGTTCGTAAGACTCCTTTTTTATATGAGACAGATACTACCAAATATTTATTCAAAATAAATCAATAAATCAATGAAATGATAGGAAGTTAATATAAGCATTTACTACGTCATCAGAAGTAATCAATTAATTTTTAAATTTTTTTTAAATTGAAGATTAGTAAGACTCCTTTGATAAGTATAAGTACTAGATAACTAGCAAGAGCTTCCTGCTAGCTTCTCTAATGTGTTTTTAATAAATCTTACACTAGCCCTCCATCTTCTGGAATTACGGTAAGCATGATGCCCAAATCACCCGAGGAAGGGCCAAGTTACTGAGTCACAGCCAGAGATCTCCCAGGGCAACCTGGTACAGAGTGCCTGCTTGGGAAAGGCCAGTGCCTCGCACAAGGCTTGTTCAGCCAAGTAAGTGCAGGCACACCTCATTAAGCACCGCTCTCACTTTGTGGAGTTCGTATCATGCTGCAATGTTGGAAATATTTTTATAATTAAAAAGTGTTTATATTCATAACTCTTTTTTGTGTGGAGGGCAGAAAAACAACATGGGTTTATTTTAAGGCAAGTACAACAATTAAGACCACATAAGACAAACACAGGTCAAGTTAAATTTTTAGTGGGGTTTTTTTTTCTTTTAGGAATGCTGGGGGAGGAATCTACTATACAACACCATCACACTTTGTAAATAAAAAGTATCAGATACTTGACTTCTTTATCCACCACCAACAACAAAAAATAAATTATTTTCTTGTTTTGTAAAAGACCTACAACTGGGAAAAGAATTATATCTCATAATTGTACAGGGGGGAAACCCCACATGGGTTTCTTGAATTTTCACTTTGGCAGTTAGAAATGGTCGGGCAAGATGAGAAATGATCCAGGGAACTCAACTTTAAATATTGTATTAATGGCTCTGAAAAACAACAAAAAAATAGCCTGATTACAAATCCACACATTTGTACAGCACGGTTAGAGAAATTTAAAATTACACACAGCACATACATAATCTATAGAGACCCCCAGAGGTCTACGGGGGTCTCTACAGAGAGTCATTACTGGGTCGCTACGGGATTTGGTCCATAAGTTATAATTTTTGAAACCCCGAGTGGAGCAGTGAGCACAGCCATCCTGGAAGGGGAGCGGGATTTTAAAATCATTATTCATTTCGTTGGGCCGCGTCCGTGTACTGGGGCCTCTTGGGATCTCAGAAACGAGGCGGCGAATTAAAGTCACCTGCAGCTTCGCGGAGGGCTGAGGCTGGCGCGCGCGCTCTCTCTGCTCCCGGGTCTGCGGAAAAAGCGGTGGGCAAGTTTGGGTTCTTTTTGCGTCTCTGCAGCCTGTTTGAGAGGGGCGCGTCTGCTAAGCGAAGCCGGAGAGGGCCAGGGCAGAGGAGGGCCGGGGCAGCTGACTATTTCGTGCAGTCATAGGAATATGGAGCTGCGTGGCGGTAGAGAGAAGGCGTAGGTAGATCTGCAGGGCAGCGGACAGCTCGCGTTGCTGCTCACCTGGGGTTTGCCGAGCGTCGCGTTCTCAATCCCCAGCCGGTGGGAGTTGAACATCTCCCTGACGTTAGGGAAAGTCTGCTGCTGGGCTGCGAACGTGTGGCCGGAGAGCTGGTTCAGGTCCCCGCTGTGGTTCAGATACCAGGACGCCGCCTGGGCCGCGGCGCCGG
This sequence comes from Grampus griseus, assembly GCF_964374135.1. Classification (NCBI taxonomy): domain Eukaryota; kingdom Metazoa; phylum Chordata; class Mammalia; order Artiodactyla; family Delphinidae; genus Grampus; species Grampus griseus. The sequence continues at coordinate 73,984,785 of NC_139008.1, read as the reverse complement.
CTGGGGCTGGGGAGCTGGCGGGGGCGGCGGCGCCTGCGGGTGGTGGTGGCCGTGATGCTGGTGGTGATGGCCAGCGGCGGTGGGCGCGCCCTCCTGGCCGGCGGCGAGGTTGAGGGCGCTCAGGGGCGATGTGGGTCCGCTCGGGTGGTCCGAGAGGGCCTCGTCCAGTGCGGGTGGTGGGGGACGCCCATGTGCGCCGGCCGCTCGGCCCCGGTGTACAGGCTCCTGGCGCGCACGCTGCACTGGTAGACCCCGGCGCCCGCAGCCTCCAGGCCCTGCGCGCACTGCCGGCCGTAGGCAGCGGGCGGCGCGGCGCGGCGCGGCGGCGTAGGGCAGAGCCAGCGGCGGCACCACCAGGCCCGCGCTCCCGGCCTATATTCATAACTCTTATGCAGGGTTTCCTAACCTTGGCACTATTGACATTTGAGGGCAGATAATTGTTTCTGGTGAGGATGTCCTGTGCATTGCAGAATGTTTAACAACATCCCTGGCCTCTACCAGTAGGTGTCCCCCCACTCCTAAGTTGTGTCACTCAAAAATGTCTCTAGACACTGTCCCTAGGGGACCAAAATTGCTCCCACCCAGATGAAAACTGCTTTTCTGTTTTTTGGGGTTTTTTTTTTTGGCCGGGCCGTGCTGCTTGTGTTCCTGACCAGGGATCAAACCCGGGCCCGTGGCAGTGAACACACAGAGTCCTAACCACTGGACCACCAGGGAATTCCCGAAAACTGCTTTTCTGAATTACGTATTAAAAGGCCAGTTCTCACTCTAGAAGAGGGAGCACTGTAGCAAAGCTCTCAGCCAAGGGCACCCATGGGCAATCCTGCCTTTCTTCTGCCTGAAAGGCAAATGTCAGGCTGTGCTTCCTGGGAGCCTCCTTCTGCTCTTATTCTGGTTTCTGATGAACTGATTTGACCTCCTAAGAGAGCTGAGGAAAGAATACCAGGAATAATGCTGGTAGACCCACCAAAGTGCAAAAGGAGATGTACCCACAGGGATCTGGAAATGCAGGCTTCGGAGGAGCCTTCAAGGAAGTAAAGTGAAAATCTGCAGGTGATGAGAGGATTGACCAACCATTGTGTGAACTATAGTTGGGAGAAGCAGTGGCCAAGGAATGAGGATCGTGGCTGCAGGGAATTTAAAAAGAAGGAAGAGCTACCAGTAATGTGCAAAGATGGGTAACACATTTGTGTAGCGACCAAATGTGGTGCTGGTCCAGTTAACACTCCTGTTTCCAAAAAGGCATCATGCCACACACACACACACACACACACACACACACACACCCCTGCAAGTGGCATATACCTGTTGCACATTTCCAATGTATGGAGCATTTGTTTATTCATTGAACACTTGCACCAGCTCTGGGAAATATGCTAACCCAGCATAATTAATCTAAATTTATAGATGAGAAAACTGAGGCTCAGAGAGGTTAAATGACTTGCCCACATCAGGAACACCTGGACTCAAAAGTACAACCTCAGACTTTGAATCTGAGGCTCACTAAATCCCACCAAAGCATACTGGCTTTGTCTTCCAAAAGATCAGCTCTCTGGAGGATCTGAGAAAGCAGGTCGGTGGGGAATGTGCTGGACCCTGGTGATTGGGGTGATTCTCTAGACAGAATGATTCTCTAAACCAAAAAAAGTTGGGTCCTCCTTCTACACAGTAATGTGTGTGTTGTTCCCACAATTCTTTGGGAGCCCCCAGATGCCGGGGAGGCAGCATCTAAGACTATGCCTGGCATGCTGTGGGAACTCGGTAAGTGTTTGTTGAATGAATGAGTGACACAAGTTTATTGGAGCTGAACAGACAAGGGTCCCAGTCCTGGTTCTGAAATTCATTATCCATGTGATAATGGTCAAGGTAGCTTAAACTCTCCTCACTTACAAAATGGGGGTTCTAAGCCTTGCAGGGGTCCTGTGTGGATTCAAGTGAGGTAATGAATGAAGAGTATTTTAAATGGTGCTTGGAAAGGTAGAGGCACTCAACAAATGGTAGCTGCTGTGCTCACACCATGAAGTGTAGTAAAGTGGCCTTTGATAAATTCAGGTCAGATAAGGCCAAAGGAGAAAGACAGAGCTGTGCTTTGGATGGACATTCTGTTCCAAGGGTGGATCAGCCTCGTGAACAGCAGAAGTCAGGGACGAAAGAGCTGGATGTGGGATCAGGCTCCTCCTCCTTGGTCCCATTTCTCCCTAAAATGCCAACCCCAGGCTGGGCCACTTGCTGGGTGGCACCATGCAGCTCTGGGTCTCTCCCTCACTTCTGCTCTTCACCTTCACCTTCTGCCAAGAACTTCGATCAGAATTAAGACAAGGTTGGTATGGAACATGGGAGCTCCAAAAATAGCCTGGGAATAGGGCCAGGGGCCCAGCAGCCCAAAGAAAGTCTTGACCCAACACCTTCTAGCATGACATTAGGAAAGGCATTTCACTTCTCTGACCTTAGTTTCTTCATGTAAAGTTGGAAGTCCTAATATCTACTTTGAAGAGTAGTTGCAAGGATAAAGCTATTCACATAACAGGAACATAAAAGGAGAGTTCAAGAAACTTGTAATCCTGCCTCAGAGGATCTCGTGGCATTTTTTCTCCCCATTAACAAATATTTACTGAGAACTCAGAGCCAGGCCTGTGTTAGGTATGTAGACTGCGGAAAAGAGTATGATGAGATCCCTGTTCTCAGTCTTCTTGGTGAAGGAAGGGAAAGAGTGATTGAGAGCAGCTCCTGTTCATTGATGCTTTTCTATTTATTAGGCTTTTCATTGGTTACCTCTCACCCTTCAGTAAGCCTAAAATGTGCATATTACACGCCCATTTACAGTGAAGGAAACTGAGTGCCAAAGACATAGGTGATTTGTCCAGGCTCACACAGCTAGAAAATGATGGAGTCAGGTTTCAACCCTGCTCTCAGATTGAAGTCAGTTCTCCTCTCACTATTGGATATCTACTCCAGAATGACAGTGAGACGGGGGATGGAAGCCTGAGAGACCTTACTCATCAAATCCTAGACAATCAGATCTGGAATTGTGCTCAGAGATGGTGGAGTTCAGCTCCCTAATTTTACATAGGAAAAGATGGGAATTTGGAGAAGTTAAGTTGATACAACATCACACAGTAGTATGTGGCAGGGCTAGGATTTGTATCCACTTGAATTGGAGTCTCAAGTCTCGGGTTTTCACCACATCAGGTTACTCCCAGGAGTGAAAATCTCAACTTCTGTGCAGATGGAGAAGGCCCTGGCTGGGTGGGCCAGGTGGGCTGGATGGGAAGAAATACACAGCTCAGCTAATATTATGGACAGCCTCGCATTTGTGGTCAGGGCCATCCCAGCCCCCTAGCATATGGGACTAACAAGCGGAAGGTGACGGGGCCTCTCTCAAACCACTTTGTCTCTTTAGGCAAAGCTTGTCTCCACAAATGTATGCAAACTTCGTTTGGAGAATGACCTTGTCGAGGCTCGATCCTGTGCTGAGTTTACAACTGGAGAACTTATGAATGTGAGCTTTTTTATTATGGAGGTTGTAATGGCAATGGCAACAACTTTTTGAGGAAAGCAGCATGTGAGAAAACCTGCAAGAACACCTGATTTTCTAGTAAGAACACAGCCCTCCCTGGAGTCAGAGTTGCTCTAGGGCAATAGAAGTTATTTTTGTGAACAAGAGATGCATTCCTCCACTTCAAATTTATTCTCCCTGCCTTGTTCTTTAAATCACCCATCTCTGTGCCTGAAATTCTACAAATATCACCAACATGTTTAAAATCTCAAGCCTTTATTTTTAAAATACGTACATACATACAAATATACTGGGGGAATTAAGAGTTAAGAGTCATTCACACTTAGTATGAATTACTGCTTAGTGAATTGGAGGATAAAGGTTTTGGAGGAGGGAGGGTGAATTTGAAAACTTGGGGCATGGTATTGGAAGGGCCCACATTGAACAAGGAAGTAGACCTTTGCGGGTAAAAATTCAATTAAATTTTATCCATAGGGATAAGATTCAATTATCATCTCAAAATAACATTCCTCTGCATATGCCTTCATTTTCTTTCTCCCTCCCTCTCTCTCTATGTGTGTGTGTGTGTGTGTGTGTGTGTGTGTGTGTGTGTAAATTGTATAGTATTTTCTATCAGGATTTTTATGTAGCATTTTATTATAAACATTTAAACATTTTCCCAGATCAGTGAATATTCTTCAGTGTCATTGTTAATGGCTATATAATATTCTGAACTATTTACAAAGTACTGTAATTTACTTAGCCAACCATCTGTTGTTGAACGTGTGCTTCCAATTTTTCATCATTGTAAAATAACACAAGGTTAAACGTAAGCATGGTTTTTAAACACCTTTGAAAAACAACATCCTGAGTGCCATCAGAAAGGTGGGGCTGAATAAGATGTCCCTCTGCCTGATCATTTGGCATCCATCCATGGGCAAAAATGCCTTTGCGGCAGCTTTGAGATCCAGCTAGGAGACTGTGAAATCCAGTGCAGTCCAAGACCCAGGAGAACCATTTGAGAAGGCAGGCCCGCACCCAGGTGGTTGACTCACCTATCATGGTCCCAACTATAGACCCAGAAGCAGCTCCATGCCCCTGAGGACTTGGCTACAGCCCCATTTAGCTTGGTCCTCTCCCCAGCAACCATGTGCCCAGGGACGCATATGCGTGACCATACGTCATGCTCCCCCAGGCATCAGGTTAACAGGCATAGAGAAGTCAGTGAGTGCTGAAATGGCTTGTGAACAGCCTCCAGCCCCTCTCAGCTGCTGCCTAGGAGCCCCTGGACGTAAGCCCACCAAACTAGCTCAGACTGTAGATTCTGAAAGTGCCCTGAAACGGGGTCTAGCTCATCCCACCCACAGGCCCCAGACAGTCCCGCTGGCACAGGGACCCAGCAGAAGGCACTCCCATCTGTGCCCCCGGAGATCCTGAAAGGCCTTAGACTGAGTTCCTGCCCCTTCCAGCCACAGATTTTGAGCAGTCTTGCCGGCACAGGGACCTGGCGGGAGACACATCTGTACCTTGGGAGATACAGAAAGGGCCCTAGACTTCACTCCAGCCCTTCCAGCCACCGTCAGGGAGCAGCGCAGCCCAGCTAGGGACCTGGCAGGAGACACACTCATCCGTGCCTGTGGAACCAGGGCTACAAACCTCAATCTTGGCTGTTGAAACTGAAATAGCCCTGGGGCTTCGTTCCAGTCCCTCTCGGCCACTGTCCAGGGCCAGTCTCGCCCACCCAGGGACTCATCCTGTGACCAGGCAGCGGTCCTCCCAGGGACCTGGTGGGAGCCATACCTATCTCGCACCTGGTAATAGGCTCACTGACTGAGGACCTGACCTTGGACCCTGAAGCAGACCCTTGTCCCAGCACCTCCCTACTGAACAAGGTAGTAGAGGCAGTCCCACCCACCCAGGGACCAGATGGAATCCATGCCCACCTGAGCCCCTGATAACAAGCATGTCAATCACAGACCCCATGGCAGACCCAGCAACAGCCTCAAAACCGGTTCCAATCCAGCACAACTGTGATTCTGGTGGTAGTCCTAGTAGGCTGGGGAAGTTGTAGAAAGTTCTTACATGCCAAAACAAGTCTTTCAAGACTGGAAGAGGAGTTTGCTCCTTCAAACGCACAGACACCAACACAGGGCCACACGAATCACAGAGAATCAGAGAAACATGGCACGACCGAAAGAACTAATGAAGCTCCAGTAACCGGCTCCAAGGAAATGGAGATCTACAATCTGCCTGCCAAAGATTTCAAAACAGTCATCTTAAAGAAACTCATAGAAACACAAGAGGATATAGGTAGAAAAGTAACCAAAATCAGGGTCTTTTACAAGGATGCAATCTAGGTGTTGTCAACCGGCTGAAGCTGCATTGTCATCTGAGGTTCAACTGGGGAAGGATCCACTTCCAAGCTCACTCACATGGTTGTTGGCAGGATTTAGTTCCTCGAAGGCTATTGGCCAGGGGCCACCTTCAGTTCCTTGACAAGTGGGCCTCTCCAGGGGGCAGCTCACCACATGACAATGGGCTTCATCAGAGCAAGCAGTGGGAAGAACCAGGACGAGTGCTGGCAAGATAGAAGTCACAGTCTTAATCTTGGAAGTGACGCCCCATCACTTTTCGTTACATCACTGCTCATTAGAGACAAGTCACTAGGTCCAGTCCACACTCAAGGAAGGGACTACACAAGGACATGAATCCTAGGAAGTGGGGATCACTGGGCCACCTTAGCAATCTGACTGCCCCAGGGAGGAGCTTGGCCAGAGTCACACAGCAGTGACTGCTTAAAGGCTCGGTTCTTGGGTCTCCTTCCTCTCCCTCCTTCTTCCCTGATATTTGTTCACAGGTGAAAGCTGAAAGCTCATAGTGCCTGGTCCCTATGAGTACAAATACCCAAGAGGTCTTACATCACCAAATCTGGATTCTGAGAAATGTTGTGTTATAAAAGTTGCTTAGGCGAAAAGATAAACAGAAACTACCAGAAAGAAGAAACTACCGGAAGGCCATTCGGTGCCAGATAAGCTACAGAAGCACAGGAAATACCACTGTTGACATAGTGTTGAGAGCTCATTAAATTTCTTAATCCACATATGCTGGAGGAATATCTTCCAAATGAGCAAGCTCCTCAAGCCTTTAAAAAACTTTCTGGGAATAATGGAAGTGAACAACTTAGGAGCACACATTAATACAGATTTATAACCTGCTTTTACCAGTTAACAATATTGGGTGAAGATTTTCCTATATCGTTAAATATTCTGCAACGTAATTCTAAAAGGGGTAGAGCTTTCTGGGTATCGCTGGATCATAATTTATTTAAACAAGTCTTCTCTGATTAAATGTTGAGATTATTTATGCTTTCTCAATATAATAAATAATGTTGCAAGTACATCAGCGTGAGCATTTCTGACTGTTTAGTGAGGATAGATGATAAGAAGGGGAACCTCTAGGTCAAAGAGGACATGCATTTGAAAAGCTTTCAATACATAACACCTTCTATTAAAATTCTCATAATTGCCACTTATGGAACACTTATGATACGCCAGGAACCAAGTTACGTGCTTTACGTACATGATCTCATTTAATATTTCCAACAGCCTAAAGAGGAAGATTCTATTAATATCTGTATCTTACAAATGAGGAAGTTGAAAGTCAGGAAGATAAATTACTGGCCCCAAATAGCAAACCGGCAAGGAGTGAAGCTGGTGTTTGAATCAAAGTGTAACTCTAGGACCCATATTCTTAATCAGTTTGCAGTCATTAAAGTTCAGCTCTACTGAGCAGCCCAGTCTTAGCTTACCTCTCCATCCTGTAAACCCCCTGACATCTCCATATGGACTACACAGAGATATCCTGGGCCTGCCTGCTTCTACCTTTCCATGGTCATATTTTGTGGGCCCTTGAAAGTTGGGATCTTGCCTTGCACATTTCTACCTCGAGCCAAGAAAAGTGATGTGTACAAAGTAAATACTCCACAAGTACCTGTTGATTATTTTTGTAGAAATTACACCATGGAGGAAAGGATGGACCCAGGATTTATTGGGTTGGCGAAAAAGTTCGTTCGGGTTAATATGTCTGATTACAGAAAACCCGAACGAACTTTTTGGCCAACCAATATTTTTCAGGTTTTTTTGTTTTCTGTTTTAAATTTTATTTATTTATTTATCTATCTATCTATCTATTTATTCTTGGCTGCGCTGGGTCTTCATTGCTGTGCGCGGGCTTTCTCTAGTTGTGGTGAGTGGGGGCTACTCTTCGTTGCAGAGCATGGGTTCTAGGCGAGTGGGCTTCAGTAGTTGTGGCACTCGGGCTCAGTAGTTGTGCCTCGCGGGCTCTAGAGCGCAGGCTCAGTAATTGTGGCGCACAGGTTTAGTTGCTTCGAGGCATGTGGGATCTTCCCGAACCAGGGCTCGAACCTGTGTCCCCTGCATTGGCAGGTAGATTCTTAACCACTGCGCCACCAGCGAAGTCCTGCGCTACTGTTTCTGGGCTGCTCCTCCCTTGTCTCTGCATCCCCTCCCTTCCCTGATTAGCAACTGTTTGAACCTGCCCTTTGGGTCTCAGGGAAGGTCATGGAGGCTGGAGTCTGTCCCCTACAAACAAGGAACGGGGGACACAGAGAGGCTTCCATGCCCAAGAGCCCCTACAGGGTCCTGCTCCGTTTCATTACATGTGCACTCCCTATGGCATTTCAGGGAAGGCCATGGCAGCCACATGGCACCCACATTTTCATTTAGCCCTGTGCCTCATAAATTAGGTAGCTGGTCCTGTCTGTAGATTAGATAATAGCACAGTGTCAATGTTAATTTACTGAATTTGATTATTGTGCTGTGGTTATTTAAGAGAATGCCTTTATTTCAGGAACTTCACTGAAGTACTTAGGATGTCTGCAACACACTTTCACATGCTTTAGAAAAACATAATATGTGGGGTGTGTGTGTGGAGAGAGAGAGAGAGAAAGAAAGATGAAAGTAAATGTAAAATGTAAGCATTTGATGAATATGGGTAAAGAGGATGCAGGAAATCTTGGCACTATTCTTGCAACTTTTCTTTAAGTCTGAAGTCATGTCAAAATTAAAAGTTGGGGCTTCCCTGGTGGCGCAGTGATTGAGAGTCCACCTGCCGATGCAGGGGACACGGGTTCGTGCCCCAGTCTGGGAAGATCCCACATGCCGTGGAGCGGCTGGGCCCGTGAGCCATGGCCGCTGAGCCTGTGTGTCCGGAGCCTGTGCTCCGCAGCGGGAGAGGCCACAACAGTAAGAGGCCCGCGTACAGCTAAAAAAAAAAAAAAAAAAAAAAAAAAAAGTTGAAAGAATAAATCAAGCATAAAAAAGGAAAAAGTCAAGGAGAAATCACTGCAACCACATCAGAGCTACTAGGAGAGTGGGATATGGTGTCCCATAGGCAAATGGAAAAGAGATAACAGGGAAACCTTACAAGTGTACCACAGCTGAACCACATGAGACCAATGGAGAACTGTCCTTGTGATAAGCATGAACATGCCTAATTTGTACATTAATATGTTGAGAGGTTAATGCTATTTCAAACCAGTCTCTGGCCCTACAACAGAGATCATGAGTGAGCCAATCTAGAAAATTCTACGCTCCAAATCACTCAGCCCGCCCAGGCACTCTGCCCCAGAGTCTGTGTATATTGCTACCTGGAGGGTGGTTAAAGGGGGTCCTGTGGGCACCATCCAGGCCACTTGGAGCTCTGCCTGTGGAGTGAGGTACCAACCTTCCATCAGTGAGGGGCTGTTGTTTTCAGACTGATCGCAAAGGTCGGCTGCCTTCCATTGTCTGTTCCCCTGGTAGTGCCGAGAGTCTAACCATAGTCCTAAGCCTAACCCTAGCCCATAATATAAACCACAGGCTTTGGATCGTTCATCTGGTGAAACATCCCCAGAGGGCTGTCCAAGATTGAGGGCTGCAAATAATGGGGTTTCGGTAGCTCTAGAGGGTCCCATCGTTTTATGTAATGAACTCACCCCAATAAACCTGGTTTGGCTGGGCCCTGGGCTTCTTTGGGGTTGATATCCCAGCCGTGGGGGGTATGCAGAGACTTCTGGGTCTAGGACCTCTATGCTCTGCAGGCAGGGCCTACTAATGCTATGCTGTTCTGTGGCTCAGGGGGGCGCTGCAGCTCCCACCAAGTACCATCTTTAAGGGCTAAACAAACCAGACCCTCACCAACAGACTGCAGCACTGAATGGAGAGCTAACGAGTTGTCAGCCATCACTCTGTTTTCCTCACCCTCACAGTTTTGCCATCAACTTGTAGTAGAATGATCAACTGGGTAAACGTGATCATGGGGCAAGAAGGGGAGTGTTTGTTGTGTTTGCAATATGATTATTTCACGAGTTAGTTTTTGGAAGCTGCATCAATGGACAGGACAAATGGAACCACAGAGCAGTCACAGGAGCCCTCATAGCTGGTGCAGACCTAGCTCCCGGGGCATTAGGGCTGGCAGTTTGGGGGTCTCATACAGATTAGTAGATGAAGAGGCAAAAACAAGTCGTTTCTCCTATGTCCTGTTGGGCAGCCTAACTGCTCTCCCTGCTTCACACTGCCCCCAGAGTCTATTCTTCATACAACAGCCAGAAGGATCTTTTCCAGACATAGATAAGATGACATCATCGCTCGCTCAAACCCCTCCTATGGCTCCTAAATTCCTCAGAATAAAAGGCAAAGTCCTGTAGTGACCACAGGGCCCTCCATGGTCTGAGCCCGCACTACTTCTCTGACTGCATCTCCCTTCATGCTCCTGAGCCCTCAGCACGCCAGCCATGATCCTCAAGCATCTGAACTCAGGTCCTTAGCCCTAGAAGCTTCCTTGGTCTGGACAGCTCTTCCCATGGGTTCCGTGTGGCTCATGTCCTTCACTCAGCTCATGACTTGAATGACACCCTGAATACCCTCTGCAAAGCAACAACCCCCTACCTCTTACCCCATCCCCTGGACCCACTAGTCCTCTTACCCAACTTTATAGTTCGCCATAATCTTTCTACCACCTGACATGTTAAACCTGTGTTGGTTCATTCATTTAGTGACTGTTTCCCTCACCCCACACGCGCGCGTGCACACACACACACACACACACCCCTCACCTCCTTGATGTCAAATCCCCACCACCTAGAACAGAACACATAGTAAGTGCTCAAAAAAGGCTTCCTGAATGAGGAATGCCTCTGCTTACGCTGTTCCTCAGGCAGGGCTGTCCTCTACTGGTCTGGCTTTAGAACTTCATTTTTCAAGCTCCAGCTCCCTCATGTGTAACTAACTTCCTATTAGGTCTCCAGTCACCAACCTGCACCTTGCTGGAGAACAGATGTTTGTTTCTACAGGGTTTTACCGTACACAGCCGTCTGGACTGGAGATGGGGTTTAGAGGCAACAGCGAAGCAGCGTGTTGCCAGAGATGGGAGAAAGTAAGCGCAGGAAGAGACCCTGCCCTGAGCTCCGGAAAGGCAGCAGTTTACCAAGTTTCTGGCCCTGGGAGCCGTCCTTCTAGCTCAAACTAGCATGGCTGTGGTCTGGCTACAGAACACATAGCCCATCAGGATGCCGTCCACACACAGGCTCCTGGAAAGGAGGAGAGCGATTTGTGGCATGGTGCCGATGGAAGAAATAATGGCGTGCATACAAAGGCATACCTCTGCCATCCCTGAGTTAAACAAGGCCCTGCCCAGGGCTCTCTTTCAGAAGGCAAAGCCGGGGAAAGCAAGGAGAAAGTGGAAGGGGTGGTACCCACACATTTAGTCCGTAACGACTCTACCCAGCCTATCACTTTGTTTTTGCTTAGAAGGGTTGGGGAGACTGGAGCCTGGACAGGGATAGAGATTGGAAAAGGGAAAGCTAGGAGAAAAGCGATACTGCCACCCACCTACCTCCAAAGGCAGCCTTATGCAGTGAGCACCCCCATTCTCATACAGGAGACGCGTTCCCACGTACCCCCAGGGGGATGGATGGACAGCCAGGTTCTTTGCTGGCTCATGGCCTGGGGCAGAGACCCACAGGAGGATGAGAAATATAAGGCTGGCCAAACACCAAGCCCCCCAGCTTTCTGTCTCCACACAAACGCACTCAAGCTGCCTTGACCTCTCACGTTCCGCGGTGGGTGGAGGAGCAGGGAAGGACATAAACCATGTCCTGGGGGCTGAGTCTCTGCCATGACTTCGTTGCTTTACCCCCTCCTCACCCCAAAAGGCTAGGCATCCCCTCCCCACCCCACCTCAGGGATTAACGTGAAAAATCACTGCAGTAGAGTCAGCATGGGACTCTGGTGTCATCAGATGACTCAGGTTCAAATCTAAGTCTGTAAAAGGTTGAAAGCAACCTAAATAGTCACCAGTGTAAGTGTGGTTAAATAAACTTTGTATATCCCAACAACGGAATACTATACGGCCAGAGAAATGAATGAAGAAACCTTTTATGCTGTGAGTGATCTTCAAGATACACGAAGTGAAAAAAGCCAAGTACAACACAATGTGTATAGTGTACTACAATTCTGTAAAAAGGTGGGATAGATGAGAATTTTTTCTTCCCCCCCGTGGTATGCGGGCCTCTCACTGCTGCGCCCCCCCACCCCCTCCGCTGCAGAGCACAGGCTCCAACGCGCAGGCTCAGCGGCCATGGCTCTCGGGCCCAGCCGCTCTGCAGCATGTGGGATCCTCCCAGACTGGGGCACGAACCCGTGTCCCCTGCATCAGCAGGCGGACTCTCAACCCCTGCACCACCAGGGAAGCCCTAGATGAGAATTTTATATCTACATGTCCCTGGAGAGACAGATGATAGAAGAGGAATAGAGAGGAAGAGGGGAGGTGAGAAGGAGAGGGAGAGAAAAAGTAGGCATAGAAAGAAGGGAGAGAAGGGGGGAATAAAGAGAGGGGCTACAGAGAGAAGAAAGGATAGAGGGAGTGAGCTGGAGCTCTCTCTTGGGAAGAAGACACAAGAAACAGATGGCATTTGTTTCCTCTGTAGAAAACAACTGAGTGGCTGCAGGTGCAGGAAGAGGGTCAAGGGTGAGAGATGTTTCACTGCGTATTTTTACCTTTTGAATATTGATCCATGTGAATATTATTTATGTAAAATAACGGTTTGATTTTTTAAAAGCAGCTACAACGAAGGACCCTGGCTTTGCCACCTTCTTTCTGTGTGGCCCCAAGCAAGTAACTTGGTGGAGTCCCAGTCTGTAACAGAGGACTGTCATCAACTAATTTGAGGGTTGTTTTGGGGATCTAGAAGATCTCACAAGTGAATCTCCCAGCCCTGTGTCTGGCACACAGTACATGCTGCTGCTGTTGTCAGAACCCCCAGCAACGAATCCCAGTGACTTTGGAAGGATTCCAGCATCTCTCTGAGCCCCAGTTCTCTCCTCCAAAACCCTGGGAGAATAACCAACAACTACACAGGGCTGGTGGGCAGATTCACCCAGGGAAGCGCCAGCGCACACAGAGGAGCCCTGAGTTTATGCTCATCGTGTCAGAGCTGATCTCAGACTTTGCGCCTGGATGATCTCGTTGCACCCTGCACCCCCATGCCCGCACCTCCACCCAGAGTCGTGGGACGAATGAGCCAGAATAATAAGAACAGAGGCCACAGCCTCATCGGTGCTGGAAGTGGTCACTTTATTGGTTGGAAAAGAAGCAGCTGTGGCCGCTCAGGAGGGGAGCACAGAGGCCAGGAAGGGAGGAGGGCAGCTGGGCTGGAGCCAGACAGGGCCAGGCAGACACTTCCGCTCCCCCACTCCTCAGGCTGGTGGCTGGAGGTGGAGGAAGAAAATCACAATAATACCGTCAACAACAGTATCCATGATACTGGACAAGAATGCCTGCAGCTTAAATTCTGGGCCAAAGCTCCCCCTACCCCATCACATCCCCCCTTAGCTCCCTACCCCCGCCCCCAGGAAAGCCTCACCGTCTTGAGGCCCTGGGGCTCTGCCTGCACTTTTCGGAAAGTCCTAGACTCATCTCTTCTGCTTCTGACCATCCCCGGACACACCTGGGTATACCACGGTCCCCACTGACCATTGTGACGTGACCTTCCTGAGGGGCCACTGTCATTTATGTCCCTAAGAATCCTTCCACCATGGAAGGATTCTAGGAAGTTCCAGCATGCCCCTATTCCTTTGGCTAAGCTGGGTTAGCTGATCAAAAAGATCTTATTATTTTATTTATCCCATTTTATAAGCAAAATATTTGCAGTTCAGGGAGGTGAAAAAGGCTAGTTAAGTGTCAGAGCTGAAATCTGAACCCAGGTCTTCCTGACTGCAAAGCCAGCCCATGCAGCTGACACTGATGGAGGCAAGAGGCGGAGAGCTCTGGTCCCTGGGGAGACCGTGGTTCTCTCTCAGGCACTGAATTAACAACCTTGGGGCCTTGAGCACGTCCTCCCCTCTCTCTGGGTCTCAGTCTTCACATCTGGGCAATAGGTTCCATCACTGACCTGCCAGTCCCTTGGCTGAGAGCTTATCAAAATTATTGCATGATCAACAATGAGATTTCAACCAAAGGGCCCCTCCGGGTTCTTGCTTGTCCGGCTCCCTCTGTCTGAAACAGCCTCCCCGCTGCTGTACTTCACCCGACTACCGACCTTTCGTTCATCCTTCCGGATTGGCTCAGGGTCCCTTCTGGGAAGCCTGCTCCCTCCTTTCCCCACCCCCACCTGGGTGAGGCTTTCCTCTTCTATGTCCCCATCACACCCTGCCCCTCCCTCCATTGCAACACCGACGACAGGCACTGGGGGCGTCTGTCCATCTGTCTGCCTCAGCCACTGGGCTGCAAGTTCGGTGAGGAAGGGCGGTGGTCACCTTCCGTCCCAGAACCTGGCACAGAGCTGGCGGCACAGTGCTGGATCCTGCAATGGCCTGACGATGCATGTTCTTTGGTTTTGCTTCTCTTTATTTTCTTACACTTGCTTTATGACTTAATATTGTTTTATTTTTAATCATACGTGGGGAAAGAGAGGCTGCACAATCTTTTCCTTCCAGCGTCAGAGCCCCTCGAGGTGGCTGAATGTAGCCCTGCCTGCCACAGAGTAAGTGCTCAACACACTTGAAAGGGGCATTTGAGAAACTGAACTGAAATTAACTGATCTCTACCAGCTCTGTCCTGAAAAGCCAAGCTTTTTGGCCAGAGTAAAGATCAATTCTTCTGCCTCGCACTGGCCTATGCAAAGAGCTTCCTACTTCCCCAACCCATCCAGCCACCGCCCGCCCTCCCAGGACACAGCTGCTCCTCCAGCCACTGACTTATTTACGAGGGTGTTAAGGGGAAAAGGAGTAAATCTTCTCACAGCCCAATTCATCAGCAAATATTGTCCCATCTACCTTCACATAGGTCCCAAATGCAGACACTTACGTCACCTGGTCCATCATCTCACACCTGGCCTCTTGCAGGAGCCTCCTCGGTGGTCTTCTGCCACTGTCCCCTAGGGCCTCCACACAACACCCTCGGCAATCTTTGCAAATCTAAGTCAGAGCATGTCCATTCCCAAGGACCTGACATCTCTGGGTCAAGACCAAAGTCCTTACATGGTCTGTCAGGTCCCTCCGCTTACCACCTACCTCTCGGACCCTCTCCTCTATTGCTCTCTCCTTGATCAGCAGACTCCAGCCTTCTGGCTTTTTCTGAAACTCACCAGGAGGCTACTGCGTTACACCTGCTGCGCCCTCGGCCTGTAACATTCTCCCTGATATGCTCGCGGCCCCCTCCATCATTTCCATCAAGTCTGTTCATATGCTGCCTTCCGGGAGGTCCCATGAAAAAATTGCAGTACTGCTCCCTGCCGCCCCCCATCCCCACTCCTTATCCCCACTCTTTTTTCTTTTTCTCCAGGCCACTTATTTCCCGCTAACATTTCACAGAGTATACTTGCACATTTATTTTGTTTATCATTCACTAGCATATAAAACCATCAGAAAGAAATGTGTGTCCGATTTGTTCACACACGGAGCATCCCCAGCACCTAGAGCAGTGCTTGGCACGTGATAGATGCTCAGTGAATCTGTTGAGTGAATGAAAGTAAATCAAAGGACAGAGAAGGGAACAGCAGTGTGTTATCTCAGGTTCTCCTTTTCAGCCTCCTGCAGGTGTCATCACATCTGGGCATCAGTGCACCCCTCCCCCCAGGCCACCTACCTCAGAAGACAGGTGTGACACAGGACACCTTCCCGCAACCATTGTGGCAGCATTTCAACAGACCAGGACACTGGCTGTCCACCTGGCACTGGTCCATGCAGAGGCCGAGCTGGGGGAAGGCGATGTCCACCTGAGGGCAGGAACCCTTCTTTTCTGGGTGGAAAAAGGGGTGGGGGGTGGGCAGAGGGGAAGCAAGGAGCTGAACACGTCTCCACAGCACAACCACACACCTCAATTCACAAGAGAGCTGCCTGCCTAAGTGGATCTTAGGGGCTGGAGTGGATCTCAGGGGACCTTGGGAGAGCACCTGCAACCTCCCTTCCTTCTGCTCTCTCCCTGAGTGTTTTGGGATCATAGGGCCCTAGTTTGAGTCCCAGATCTGCCTTTTCCTAACTCTGTGACCTGGGGCCAGAAATCTCCCAGATCCCCGTGTCTTCAGGTGTCACATGAGATCCCTGCTGCCCGTGTCGTGGGGCCGCTGTGGAAGCAGTGGAGGCAACAGACGTGTATTCCTTCTCCCTGCACAAAGTCCTTGTAAGAATAATAATGAGTAAGGACAGCAGTTAACACTTAGCTGCTTCTATGTGCCAGGCATTATCCTAAGCATCTGACGTATATTAACTCAGCTAATCCTCACGATAATCCTAAAACAGGGTGCGAGGAACTGTTACTATTTCCTTATGTTGCAGATGAGGAAACTGAGGTACCAAGAAGTTAAGTATTTGCCTAAGGTCATACAGGGTAGAGACAGGATCTGAACCCAGGAATCTGGCTTCAGGTCTGTGCACCGTGCACTCTGCTGCTTTGTCAGCTGTAAAGTGCAGTGCACGTGTGAGGGGTTACACGCCCACAATCTCTTCACTCACTCCCATCTATTCACTCCCAGTTACCACCATCTAGCACCAAGGCCCCCATACAACCTCACTCATCCACACCCAGACAAGCATTCTTCCACTAACACACACACGAACAGATAACACCACAGATATGTGCTGATTACAAAGCCCTTAGTGTAAATTCAATTTGTCCTTTAAACCTCCACATCAACTCTCTCTTCTGTAGGGGATATTTCTACCCTGCTCCTACTACAAAGGAGGAAAATTAGACCCAGAGATGTGAAGGCGAAGCCCCAGGAGCAAGCCCAGCCAAGTGTCAAGTGGGCGCACAGCTGGGTGATGAGCTGCAGGGGGCGGGAGGGGCTGTCTTCCTCGCACAAAGTCACCCTTTCCACTGAGAAGGGTAGGAGCTCTCAATACCGAGCTGCCCCCGGACAGAAGGGCTTCAGGAGCGGGGTACCCACAAAACAAGCCACTGTGTGTGGAGGGTCTGCTCTCTCCTGAGACATTTCACATGTATGATTTCATTTAGCCTCATGTCGACCCTACCACATCTGGGATGCTCATCCCATTTAGCCAGCGAGAAAGCAGAGGCTCAGAGAGGTGAAGCGACTTGCTCAGGACCCACAGCAAGCAGACGGCACAACTAGGATTCTAGCTCAGGAGGCCCTCTGGTCCTGCCCCTCTTCCTGCCTCAGTCTGTCCATCTGAGACCAGGGAACAGCAGAGACTCCCCCTAACAGCAGAGATTCCTCTTTTTTCCGTCCTCCTCTCTCATCTGCCTGTCTGCCATCCTCCTTTCTCTCCCAGTGTCCTCCTCTCCTTCCGGTCCTCCTCCCTCTGGTCCAGGTTAGAGGTCCCCAGACCCAGAAGCCCCCTGATGGGCCTGTCCTCCCTCTAACCTCCAACCTCCCTGCTCATGAGTGACTGAATCTCCAATTACAAACCTTCCCAGCCCCTGTGGGCATCTTCAGAGAAATCACAAGGTGGGGGCATCACACAGGTTTTTTTTCTGGATAAAGACAAGTGATCCCAGCACCTTGGGATCCAAGTCATATCCCTGGTCTAGTCCTCAGTCTTTCCCTCTGAAAAATGAGAAGCTTGGATTCCACAGCTTCCTGCTCTGATAGGAGCCCCCATGGCCTACTGGACAGTCTTCAGCTCCAGCAAGTACTTTTTATGACAGGCCAGCTTCACACACTTTCTCTCTCTCACTCAACCCTTAGAGTGGAAGAGAGTTTTAAAGATGAAGAAGTGGGAGGGGTGCTCTGGGAGGGGTCCTGACATTCTTCAAACCACTCAGGCAGAAAGGAACCCCCTGCGTTATGACTCCTGCCCAGCCAGAGATGGCAATGTGACCTTGGACAAGAACCTTGCTCTCTTTTGTAGCTCACATCCACATCTTTAAGACGGGCTGGGTGCTCTCCTAAACCTGGAAAGTCTCCATCTGGACAGAGGGATTGGGGAGTCCTGCCAGCAGGCGTCCCAAGTCCTTCCTCCTGGGTTGGGGAGGCCCCAGGGTAGGGGCGCTAATGGGGAGGAGCGCCCCAGACCTTGGGGTCCAGCCCATTGGGCAGCCCTAGGCTGCCCCGCGGCTGAACCCAGACAGGAGGAAAATCCGAATCAGGTCCCCTGATCTCAGAGAACAATGTTCCGGAACAACGTCCCCGCGGTGCGTCCCGGAAGTCCGTCATGCCCCAGAGCAATGAATCCGGCCAGGAGTGGGGGACCTCCCTTCCCCCTGGCTGCACTTCAGCGACGCCTAGGTTTCATCGGAGCCATGGGAAGGAGAGCACGGGCTGATCTGGCTCCATCCGCCTCGACCTGGTCGGGGACCCCTGGGTCGGTCGCGCCCCAGATCCCGTAACAGAACTGGGCACTCCCTCCCCCTCCCAACCCCCGCTGCCCCGCCCCGCCCCGCGTGGGTCCCCCGGGGTTACCATTGGGCATCTGGCAGACGGTGGCGCAGCCGGCCCGGCAGCACTTGAGATTGTCCGCGCATTCCCCATCCGAGAGGCACTCCTGCGTGCAGTTCAGGTCCGCCTCTAGCGCGGGGCACACGCCTGATTTCTCTGCTCCTGTGCCTGGGAGGCGGACGCGCAGTGGGGGACTCAGTCCCGCTCTCAGAGGATGCCCGCCTCCTGTCTGACGGCCCCAAATCTCAATCTCCCGGGAATTCTGAGTCTCAGTCCCTGCTCCCCACACCCCACTACAGCCTTGAGAGAGCCCCACCTCCAGGGCCGGGGTCCCTGATACCTGGGACGACAGGAGTGACCAAACTCTTGGCTTCTGAGCCCTCAATTCTTAGGGGACCCCCGCACAACTAAGCGTCTAGGAGCTTCCCATGTCCAGGCAGAGGGTCCCCGCCTCTGGCCAATGAGTCTCCACTGTCAGCAAAGAGTCTCCCCGTCTCCCCCCGCGCATATGTCAGCCTTCAGTGTCTCCCCACCTCCAGCACGTTGGACCCCACATCTAAAGCTCCAAGGGTCACCACTTTTAGGCACCAGGGATCCCCGCATTTTGGCCTTCATGGGACTCCCCACTTCCACCCCGGGAATCCTCACTTCTCTGTCCCCAGAGAGGCTAAGCTTCTGCCGGGCTCCTTCCCGGCTCTCCTGGTTCGGCCCCTTTGGGCGCCAGGCCTCTCCCCGCCCCACTCACCTGTGACCGGGGGGAGGCCCAGCAGCAGGCCAAGGAGGAGGGCGGCGACGAGCAGACCGAGGCGGCAGGTAGGCATGGTGCTCGCCGGGGCGGGAGTGAGGCGCTGCCCGGAAGGGGGGATTTAACCGCTTTCCTGGGGGGCGTGGGGTAGGGGCGGGGCCGAAGCCGTGCGGGTAGAGGGCTCAGCGGACAAGGCAGGCGGGCCGGCTGCAACCTCTTGCCGTTTCACAATCCCCCAGGATCAGGTGTCACTCTGGCCCCAGTGGGAACTAGGAACCTAAGCTGCTTCCAGGCCGGTGCAGCTCGACCAGCTGCAGCTGGACGCTTGTCCGCTCCTGCTTCCCCACCTCCCTCCTGGGGCCCGTGGGCAGGGCAGCAGGAGGCCAAGGGCTAGACACAGGGGTTCCCATTCTGAGACTCAGGGGTCTCCCGGTAATGCCCGCTGTCGGTAAAGGAGGGGGAAAGGGCAGGACCCACAGGGAGGAGCCTGCGGATGAAGTGGGTGGATTTGGGGTCAGCAGATCAGAGTGAAAATTGCTCTTTAGAGATTCGTGGTGGAGCTGTTGTGTAGGGATACACAGCACATAGTAGGAGCTGCAGGAAAAATTATTCATGAATGAACTGACTGGACACAAGAAACTGAGGCCAAGGAAGGTGAAACGCCTATTAACATCTAGAGCCATTTCATGTGTGTTTCTCCCTCCCTCTCTTTTCCACACCAACACTCTCTCAGGGCTCCCTGTGTGCAGCTCTGTGTCCAATGTCTCACGGAGTCATGGATCTTCCCAGACACCTGTGAACAGACAGATATTGTTGCCATCAGCTGTGCCTGACGGATGGACTGGATGTGCAGAGGGGGTACCCTCCCACCCAAGGTCCCGTGAGAAGCTGTAGAGACAAGGTTTGATCCCAAGTCCCCATCCCTCCAAGCTCTTATTTTTTCCATTCCGTCATAAATGTACGTTCTTCGTGACACATCTAGAGCACACAGCTGGTGTAGAGGAAGGAATTAAAGGAGCCTTCGGCACTGGCTTTGGGTGACGGGGTCTGGGTTTCACTCCCACCCACCTCCAGCACCTGCCAGCTGAGGGACCTTGAGTGAATCACTTCCCTGTTCTGAGCTGCCGCGTTGTCCCCTCCAAAGATGGTGTCTCCTGCTAGGAAGGAGACTGCTGGGTACACACCAAGCTTTAACGTGCAGGCTGCTAAAGGCCAAAACACACTTACCCAGCAAGAGGTGCCTTCAAACATCCTTCCTGACCCAAACTCTGAGGTCCTTAAGCCCCAGGAGGTCTTTGCTGCTGGAGGGCACAAGGGGGCGGGGGCAGTGACCATTGGGATGACAGGTGAGTCGCAGCTGGTGACAGAAGCACATCCAGCCACTATCCCCACAGATGGGTCCGGGGGGAAAGAGGGGAGAATGCCTCCCCAATTCCCATGTTCAGCCTGGGAACTGGAGACAGGTGCTAGCTGGGAGGGGCCAGGGCTGTTTACTCTGAGCACAGGGAACAGTCAACAGCCATGACGCAGGAGCCAGGTAGGGGCACAGCCCAGGGCGGCTCCTGGAACTCAGTCTAGGGCAGCAGAAGAGCAAATGGTCTTAGCCTGTGGACCCAGCTGCCTACTGGACCTTCAGCCTCAGGCACTGCTGCCGACAGCTTTCTTCTGGCACCTAGCCAGCTCCCCAGGCCAGGAAGCTACTCGGCCTTACCCCTCCCCAGCCCTCTTGGGCTCTCCTGGGGATTGACTCTCTGACAGAAATGGGGATTAGTCTGAGGCCAAGAGGATGGGGCGGGGCGCACGGATGGAGGATAAAGTTTCATAGGCCAATGATGTTTAGCTTTTGCGATGCTAACCTGTGTGCTAGGTATATTCATACAATTGCTTCTACATAAAATGTAAAAAGGGCAGAGGCTTTAAAAGCAAATGCATTCAGATCCCCATCAGGGGTTGGCTACTTCCTGGCTATGTGACTTATAACAGCACCTCCCTTTTTGGACCTACATCTTCTTCTTCCTTAAACGGGGTATCATGAGGCAATTCCCTGGCGGTCCAGTTGTTAGGACTCCGTGCTTTCACTGCTGAGGGCCCAGGTTCAATCCCTGGTCAGGGAACTATGATCCTACAAGCTGCGCGGCGAGGCCAGGAAAAGGGGCGAGAGGAGTATCATGAAAAGTGTTTTGTAGGGTTAGTTTAAGGTTTAAAGGGAAAAGCATAAACCAGAGGTTGCAAACCTGGCTAGAATATTGTATTGTTAGCCCACACAGTACATTTTAAAAGTTTGAATTAGTTGGTAAATTTAAGAGTGGGGGATTTCACAAGCAAGTAAAATTCTAGCATCTTTCAGAGAAAGGAAACGATCTGGGAACACAGTCTTGCAACATTCCGTGGCAACCGTCTACGAGAACAGTGGGCCTCAAACCTGAGCAAGCATCAGAATCACTTAGACGACTTGTTCAAGCACAGTTTTGAGAGCTCTAGCTCCAGAGTTTTGATTCAGTAGGAGAGGGGAGGAACGTGAGAATCGGCAGCTAACAGGTTTCTGGGGCCGCTGATGGTGGTGCTCGAGGGACCACACTTTGAAAACCATGAATAAGCTAAGGAGAGCTGCTCTCTTGTTATGAGAGGAGCAATCTCTCCAGTTTCCATAATCCCCACCGTCCCCACCATTGTCTCCCCGTCCCCACTCCCACTCCAAATACCTTCATCCACATCACTTGCCTGGCCGGGAAGGAATTTAAAATTGTGACCTCTCGGGTGGGCTCACAGTAGGTGTTCAGTAAAAGGTAACTTGTTTTTATTTAACAATTATAACAAACTTAATAATTAGGTATTATTCTCAGTTTACAGATGAGGAAACAAGTGCAGCTAAGGGAAAGTGACTTGCTGACGGAAACAGCAGTAAATCAGAAGGAAGACGCTTGCAAAGCCTTTTAGTTGTGTGGCTGCAGTTATTTCAGTGTTACACACATACACACACATACACACACATACACACAGAACTCTATCTGAGGTTAGCATAGATGATGCATCAGAAATTTGAACGTGACTTCATGAGTGTAAAATCATATTTATCAAGGAAGAAAGGAAAGAAGAAAAGGTTGAAACAGGAAGTGATATGAGTCAGCTGCAGCTGACTGCAGCTGCCCGCTCTTAGATGACTGTAAGCAAGTGAACATTGAAGATTTTAGAAATTCCCAGGAACGAACAGGGT
Source organism: Grampus griseus (assembly GCF_964374135.1). NCBI lineage: Eukaryota > Metazoa > Chordata > Mammalia > Artiodactyla > Delphinidae > Grampus > Grampus griseus. The sequence continues at coordinate 73,962,434 of NC_139008.1, read as the reverse complement.
GTCTTTAACCATACAGTGGGGCTTTGTCCTCTTGGACTGTTGGACCCATTCAAACTTCCTTCACTGCAAGGAAACCTCTCTCTCTGAGTGTGTTGGCTATTTTGTTGTTTTGTCAGCTAGCATTCTTTTGTCCTTTTTCTGATAACAGTAGCCTGATTTTGATTTGGGAAATGACTCTTCCTCCACCCATGACAGGTGGGGTTGGAGGGGACTGCCAGTCAGAGTTCCTGCCCTACCCCCAGACCAGGATTGGCCAATCAGATGCTCTCCCTGGAATTTTAATCTTGACCAATGAATGACAAAAGTTCTGAAAATGTATGGCACTCATTCAAAAGTGGCCTGAGAAGACCTTGGTTCTGTCTTGTTTACCATCCTTTCCAAGCATGGTTCTTTTAGCATTACCTTCAGTTTCGTGAGCTAAACTAAATCAGCGCTATAGGTTGCCAACAAAAGATTCCAGTGGATGTAACTGAAGGGTACAGTTAGGAAGGGAGAATGCTTTCCCACACACCTTTTCTGGAAATGGCGGTTCATTTCCAGTCTCAGTATGAAAAGATTCTTCTCCTTCTTTGGAAATATTTTTCCAGTGTGATTTATATTCAAGATGTGTTATCCCTTCCTATCCTTTTAGCATGTGAGGTTATATGAGTGAATATATTTTCTAAACTGAAAAGCACTAGACAAATGGAAGGACCCTTTATTTTATTTTATTTTATTTTATTTTTGGCTGTGTCAGGCCTTAGTTGTGGCATGCGGGCTCCTTGTTGAGGCACACGGGCTTCTCTCTAGTTGTGGCGTGTGGGCACAGTTGTTGCAGCGTGTGGGCCCCAGAGCGCATGGGCTCTGTAGTTGTGGCGCATGGGCTCTCTAGTTGTGGCCCACGTGCTCAGTAGTTGCGGCACATGGGCTTAGTTGCCCCACGGCATGTGGGATCTTAGTTCCCCAACCAGGGATTGAACCCACGTCCCCTGCGTTGGAAGGTGGATTCTTAGCCATTGGACCACCAGGGAAGCCCCAGAAGGACCTTTTATGATCACTTGCTGAGACAGACACTCTTCTTTCTGCATCCCTCATCCAAGCAAGAATTTTAAGGAGAACTTAATTAACACATCACTTTTTTTTTTTTTTTTTTTTTTTTTTTGCGGCACGCGGGCCTCTCACTGCTGTGGCCTCTCCCGTTGTGGAGCACAGGCTCCGGACGCACAGGCTCAGTGGCCATGGCTCACTGGCCCAGCCGCTCCACGGCATGTGGGATCTTCCCGGACCGGGGCACGAACCCGTGTCCCCTGCATCGGCAGGCGGACTCTCAACCACTGTGCCACCAGGGAAGCCCAACACATCACTTTAATGAAGATTTATAGCTTCCCTTGCTGCTACCAATGAAAGAAGATGCCTTCAACAACTAGTATTAGGTTTATATGACTAAAGCATTTGTATAGCATATTGATCTAATTTTAAGTCTGGTTCAAAATTGGCATATGTGCTCCTCTCATTAAATAAGATAAGCCTCAAAGCTCTTGCATATCTCTTTGTTTTTTCATTCTCAACTTTAGCCCATCTTTCCCCCGTGGTTTTTCAGAATCGTTTCCATTCTATGGAAATCTCCAGAACCACACTTGGCTTCTACCTTAGCCAATGACCTGATCTCCTTCAGTCCCTTCCATGGAAATTTCTTCCAAATTCCATCCTTGTCAGTGAGTATATTTCTGAGGGAACCCTGTGAAGAGGAGAATCCCTTCTTTTCCGAGGTGGACTCTTCCACCAGGGGTTCCATTCCTTCCCATACTCCCTGTCTTCTCATTCCCCTTCATCTTCATGTGTTCCCTCCCCATGGGATGGAAGTCTCAGTTATCTCTAAGGAAGAAATAAAAATAAACCAGAAACAAACAAACAAACAAACAAAAAAAGGAAGGGAGAATGGGCGACCACTATATCCCCACACTGTTGTCACAAATTCCTTCTCTGCCTCCAATAGTCAGACTTAGTTTCTGTTGCTCACAACCAGAGAGATCTGATGCCTTTACCAGGGTCACCACCAAATTCCCCATTTCCAAATCCAATGGGCTTTTCTCAGCCCTCATCCTCCTCTAGCTCACAGGTAAGGTCCTCATGGCATAAATGCAAATCAAATTCTTTATACAAAAAATTTTTTTCTGCATCATCTAACTATAAAAACTATGAACAGCAGAGCTTTCCTATTTGAGTACTTTGAGTTCCACCTCTTGAATCACCAGGGCCTTAGAGGACACAACTTTCAAATCTCTTTTAGAGGACAGTCTTTGAAGTCAGAGAGTCTTGGGTTCAAATCCCACTCCTGCCAGTATTGATTATGTGACCTTGGAGAAGAGGTTAATCCCAGATATATCATTTCCCAGCTCTGTGACCTTGGCAAAGTCATTTAACCCTTCCAAGCTTCAGTTTCTTCATTTATAACATGAAATAGTACTTCTAGCCTCATAAGGTCAACATGAACTAAGATAATTTTTTTTTTTTTTTTTTGCGGTACGCGGACCTCTCACAGCTGTGGCCTCTCCCGTTGCGGGGCACAGGCTCTGGATGCACAGGCTCAGCGGCCATGGCTCACAGGCCCAGCCGCTCTGCGGCATGTGGGATCCTACCGGACCGGGGCACGAACCCGTGTCCCCTGCATCGGCAGACAGACTCTCAACCACTGCGCCACCAGGGAAGCCCTAAGATAATTTTTTAAAAAAGCAACCAAGATAGTGCCAACACATGATCAATAGCTGTTTTCAAAATGCCCCGTAGATGCTCTGAGCTCTGTCTACCTGGCCCTGCTTCATCCCAGTGGCTCCAAGGATGTCATCTACCTTCATGCTCTGACAGCTCAGGTTCTGGACCAAAGACACTCTGTGCCTGCACTCCCAGCAGTTCAGGGTGCCTGAAAGTATTTTGTCTTTGCCTGGGAAAGTCAGGCGTTATGGTTTCTCTGCCTATTCTCCACAGGGTGAGAAACTGTAACAGACTCTCCCAGGTATCAACCCAACGGCCTTTCCTCTTTCTTCCTTCCTAAGAAAGAAAGCTCGATGTTGTGTGTGGCAACAAATTCCCTCCTAAAAATAGCCATTAAATATATACCTGAGAAATCTGTCAGTATAAGGCTATCTATGTGCTCTTAGGATGGAGATCAGTAATAAATATTTAGCGCTTTAAGAGTAAACAAAGTAAGAATCAAACATGAAATTCTAGGAAACTGACAAATGATTCCAATGAAATTGGATAATGAGTAAATAAAGAGCACATGCCAAACACAGAGTTAAAAGAAACATATAATCCGTGATGTAAAGTAGTTGAAAGGAAGAAAAAAGAGAAATGAAGGAAAGAAAGAACCTGCCTCTTTCTCCCTTCAACATCCCTTCCCAGGGTTTATCTAATCTCATCCTCCATATAGTCATGAGAGGTGGGCAGGGTAGATTTCATCATGCCCACTTTATAGAGGAGAAAACGGAGGCTGAATTGGCATCCCGAGTCCAGGGAGCACAGCACAGGACAGGCAGGGGCAGAGTGCACGCACAGCCAGTATGTACTCCAAGAACTAGTGTGGAATGCTTCGTAGAATTGTGTAAGGAAGGAGCATCCCTGTAAACCAGATTTTTACAGTGGTTGTTATTCATCTGCATTATTACACAGGACCAGGCACCAGCCTCCCTTGTAAACGGACCCACCTCCAGGGTCGATCCACCTCCAGGGTCGACCCACCTCCAGGGTCGACCCACCTCCAGGGTCACATGGGGAGGCAAGAGCAGAGCTGTATTCTCCCTATTATTGTTATTCTGCACGCTCCCTGGTTACATCATCCACTCTTCTTATACCATTTTCCATTAGGTGAATAATCTCAGATATCCGTCTCCAGCATGGACCTCTCTCCATTCTTAGTGTGTTGCATTCTCTCCTGTTGGCCAGTGGCCTTTTAAAAATTAAATCAGATCATGATATTCCCCTGCTCCAAGTCCTCTAGAGGATTCCCACTGCACCTGGAATCACAATCTAGATGCTCTACAATGGCCTGTGAGCATATCCCTGCCTACTTCCCTCATACTTTCTCCTACTGCACAGGCCTTTCTGTTCCCCACCTCATCGAGCTTGTTCCTACCCTGGTGCCTTTGCACTCACTCCTCTTTCTGCATCCCCTGGCCACTCACATGGCTCCTTCCCTCCTTCCATTCACAACCACCTGCCTTAAGTAGCCCTGCTTTGCTTCGCCCTGGACTCTGCATGATTTTCTGCCTAGCAGTGATTTCTATGTGAAACGTATCTTGTTCATCATCACTGAGTGTGTATCCACCATCTACAATGTCAGTTTCCACAGAGCGGGGAGCTGTGTGTTCACCGCTGTGACCCAAAGCCTAGGACAGTGCCTGGCACACACACACGGCAGGCACTCACATAGGACATGGTTATTCAGTCCTTCCTGGGTGCAGGCACTATTCTAAAGCCTTTACATGGAGTCACCCCCTTGGTCCTTACTACTGACCAAAGAGGTAGGTGCCGTCACTACGACTCCCATTGTACAGAGAACTCAGACGATGACAGAAGTGAGATGACTTGGCCACATGGCTAGGAAGTTGGCAGAGCCAGAGTTTGAAGCCATGGAGTCTGGTGTGAGCTTTCGATCACCACATATTCTATCCCTAATCAGCGTTTCCTTAACCTGTGCCTGGATAAGTCAATGTCTACTCAACATCTTCTCATAAATGTTCTGCAGGCACCATGGACTCAGTGATGACCAAACTCAACTCTTTGCCCTTCCCGCAAGGACTTCCTTCGCCTCCCTTCTCCCAGGAAACTGCCTGCTGTCCGTGCTTCTTCCCTTTCCTCGCCCCCAGCAGCAATCTCGTAGCAAAGCCTGTTGGTCGTTCCTCCTCACTGCCTCCTCTGCAGCCTCTGCTCTCTGCTGAGTCCAGGCCCCTCCCGTGTGCCCTCTGGACACTTGTCACGACCCCACTGCCTCGGCCCCGCCCCTCCTCTCCATCCTCTACCAGGGTTTCCTAAGATGTCCAGGTCCTTCCTGTGGCCTCGGGTAAAGCCCCAAACTCTTAGCTCGTCTCACAGGGCTCCTCAGGCCTGGTCGTTCAAGTCTACACCCAGTGCCATGTCGTCCCGTCCTCCCACACATTCTCACACACCTTCTCCTTCTCGTTCCTCTCTTGCTTTTCCATGTGTTGAGAACTTTCCCCACCTTCCTCTCAGGACTCTTGCTCATCCCTCAGGCCTCAGCTGAAAGTTCACTTCCTCAGGGCATCCCTCCATGCAACTCCCACCACCTCCACACTTGTCCAGCCCCCTGCTAACCCTCCCTTCATGCCCTGTGCATCACATTCCTTAGTAATCACTTGTTCAATATCTCACATAATTTCCTGCTAGAAAATAGACTATAAGAGAGCAGAGACTGTGTCTGTCCTGTGTACTCTAGTAGCTCAGTAAATATTTTCTAGTAATTATTCATATTAACTGATGATTTATTAACCCACTTTGTGTACACACACACACACACACACACACATGCATACACACACTGAGTCTTTTAAAAACCAGCTACTGGGACTTCCGGGCTGGTCCAGAGGTTAACATCCTGTGCTTCCAGTGCAGGGGATGTGGATTCGATCCCCGGTCAGGGAACTAAGATCCCACATGCCGCCCTGCATGGCCTAAATAAACCACTAAATAAATAAATTTAAAAAAACCAGGTACCAGGGCTTCCCTGGTGGCGCAGTGGTTGAGAGTCCACCTGCCGATGCAGGGGAAACGGGTTCGTGCCCCGGTCCGGGAAGATCCCACATGCCGCGGAGCGGCTGGGCCCGTGAGCCATGGCCGCTGAGCCTGCGGAGAGGCCACAACAGTGAGAGGCCCGCGTTCCGCAAAAAAAACAAAACAAAACAAAAAAACAAACAAAAAACCAGGTACCAAAAGAGCGGGGAGGGTTTGTTGGGGTTCAGGAAGAGGCCACTGGGGGCAGACGGTGCCTTCCTTAAAGAGTGGTTCCTAATGTCTGGTGCCTCGGGGCTTTAATCCCAAGGACAACCAGCAGAAGCCCCCACGTTCCCCCTACGTTTCTGAGAGACCAGAGGGTCATTTAAAGGGCTGGGTGGGGTGGGCATGAGCCTGGATCTGGGTGAGGCCTGTCCCTGAAGCAAGAGGGATTTAGATTCAGTGGGAGAAAGAATGGGACGAATTTGGAAGAGGTCTTTGACGTTCCTTGGACAATGGGGGAGATTCCTGAGGGCGGACTTCAAGGGATTGACACTACCAAAAAAAATGTTTTTTGTTCCTTTCTTTAATGCAGCTGACAGCATATTTAAAAAGCAGTCAGGAGCCAAGACAACTAAAACTCTATATATTTCTATACAATTCACTTTGGTCTGTGGTATTCAAAGCACTTCAGCATCATAATCAACGTAGCTCTTAAAAATACCCAAAGGAGTGAATTTCTTCAGGCAGATACCATCACCCTATTTTGCAAAGAAGGAAACTGTGGTTCAGAGAGCTGAAGGGATTTGCCCAAGGTCACACAGCAACATTCAGAGTTACTGAAGCCGATCACTTCTATTTAGAACCAAGTACTTTTCCATGACACTGCAATTAATTAATATTTATTAATTATAATTAAACAACTTATCTTTTAATAGTATTTCTATTACCCTTATCAGAGTTCCCAAGGTGGGGGAGTTCTCCCTTGCTGCAGTGAGTAAAAAACCCAACTGGTTCAGCTAGGAACGGAAGTGTTTCCAGTGGTCTGTGGTTGGAAGCATTAACAAGTATAAGCATTATCCTTATCTTATATTTAAAGAAAGTTGGGCTTCCCTGGTGGCGCAGTGGTTGAGAATCTGCCTGCTAATGCAGGGGACACGGGTTCGAGCCCTGGTCTGGGAGGATCCCACATGCCGCGGAGCAACTAGGCCCGTGGGCCACAACTACTGAGACTGCGCGTCTGGAGCCTGTGCTCCGCAAAAAGAGAGGCCATGATAGTGAGAGGCCTGCGCACCGTGATGAAGAGTGGCCCCCACTCACCGCAACTAGAGAAAGCCCTCGCACAGAAACGAAGACCCAACACAGCAAAAATAAATTAATTAATTAATAAACTCCTACCCCCAACATCTTCTTAAAAATATATATATATATATATATATATATATATATTTATTTAAAGAAAGTAAAACTCAGAGATGTTGAGAAATTGTCCCAAGACCATCAGGTAGTAAGTAACAGAATCAGTTCTGCCTTCTTATTTTAACTACCTCTGCTGTTTAGGGTCTCTATGCCTCCATTTCCTCGTCTGTAGTGAGGCAGTTAGGCTCTGCTCTTCAAAGGCCCATCCAGCCCACATCTTCCTAGAGGCAGGGGCATTGTCAAACATTGTCAAAACATTGTCAAAGTGGCTCTACCTGGGACAGCTGGGACCTCCTTTTGACTGGGGACCCAGTGGATTCTGAACAAGTCATTCCCACAATGCCTTGCAGCTGAGAAGGTCTAATAATGAACTTGAAGTGGGGTGCATCCTGGGAAATACCTCCATAAGCCTTGGATTCCTGTCCCACCTACATCCTACCCCCTCCTCTCAGCCACCCTCATTCACTTGTTCATATTTTCATATTATCTGATTATCACTGCTCTTGACTTACTGGGGGAAGCAAGAGAGGAGGGTGACTTAACCCTACTGACCATCCTCTTATTCTTACACAAACTTCTCTCCTCCAACCCAGTAAAGGGGCACCTCCTGAGGGTGGGTACCATCCTATCAGCCTCTGCATCAATTGTAGGGAGCTGAGCCAAAAGGATTTCCACAACTTTGAGGCCTGAGAATCTGAAAGCTGCTAGAGGGGACTTGGCAAATGTTGCAAAAGAAGCTAAAAGACACTTTGTGGGAGAGGTGTGGGGGGGTACTTCCCTGACAGCCATCTCCCAATATCTGTAGGACTTTGTCTCGGGACAAAGACAGCAGAATAGGTCAGTAGGTTTCTTGGGAGCAGAGTCAGGACCAGTGTGGATGTCAGGGCCAGATGGGAGGCGGAGTCATTCGTTCAATGGGACAAAAGAGTTTCTATTGATGAACGCTGCCAGCTGGCATGTGCTGCCCCAGGAGGTGAGCGCTCCGTAGGAGGAGGTATAAAAGTTGAGGCTGGCTGAGTATTTACCAGCTAAATGTTCTAGCATTTAATTATTCAGAGGCCTTCCCCAATTTTATTTTTTTGCGGTACGCGGGCCTCTCACTGCTGTGGCCTCTCCCGTTGCGGAGCACAGGCTCTGGACGCGCAGGCTCAGCTGCCATGGCTCACGGCATGTGGGATCTTCCCGGACTGGGGCACGAACCCGTGTCCCCTGCATCGGCAGGCGGACTCTCAACCACTGCGCCACCAGGGAAGCCAGCCTTCCCCAATTTTGCTTCCACCACCAATCCCTCCTTCATTCCAACATCCACTCACTATGTCACTCACCTCTGATGGGTCTGTTTCTTAGGGACGATAAAGGCAGCTGCCTCACTCCCCTCAGGAGCTGGGACTCTCAGACGGGACCAGGAAACTCGAGCTTTAGGACAAGGGCTCTCATGCAAATGAGGTGCTTCCCTCATGTCTCCTGGGTGTCTCCTCTTCCTCTGCTCTCTAGCGAGGGGACTCGCTGGTCCATCTATGTTCAGCGTTGAGTGGACTTTGATGAACACTTTGGGGTCTCCTCATGATGCTCAACAGCAACTTGGAAACCAGTACAGACTCCAGTCTGGGAAATGGATGAAAGTAGAATCTCTGTTCTCATCTCTGCCTCTTTGTCTTTCCCCAAAGTTCATGTTTCTCCTCTTCTCTCTACCTGATAGAATCCAATTCACCCTTCCAAACTCAGCTCAAACCTTGCCTCTTCTGGGAGGCTGATCTTGACCTCACAGGTGACAGCCAGGGCCTCCACCTTGGCTTCCACAGCATGTATGTTTCCGAAACTCTATGTCTGCCTTCTAGGCTGGGCAGGGAGCTCTTTGCAGGTCAAGACTGTCCTGGTCCAGAGATACTCTAAGTGGGGTGCACTGGGAGACAGGAGAAAACATCTACAAATTTCTGTTTATTTCTCTCTAGCCTACCCTTTATTAAAATTTATATTATTGGGACTTCCCTGATGGTCCAGTGGTTAGGGCTCAGCACTTCCACTTCCGGGGGCATGGGTTCGATCCCGGGTTAGGGAACTAAGATTCCACGTACCATGTGGTGTGGCCAAAAAAAAAAAAAAAAAAAAAAATCTATATTGTTGAAAACTTCAAGTGTACATACTAGTGTAACAGGGTGCATATAATTATAATATAGAGATGGGATTTGAACACTCAGAATATTTACTGATGTGGGTGTGAGTAATCACATAGATTCGGAAGCTACTCACAGAGATTTGGTCATTACTGTTTCCCTGGTTCCTATCACAAAACAGACAGTAAATATCAGTACATGTTAGAGTGACGAATGAACGAAGGAATGAGTGATGTTGCCGCGGTTTAGTCTCTTGTAATGTCTCATAGCTGTTAGCTGGGTGACACTGGGCAAGATACTTCCCTTTCTTAGGCCCTAAATTCCTCACCTATGAAATAAGCACTTTGGATCAGTTTCTGTCCCACATGCCTTCCAGCATTAATTCTTCTAGGTGAGGTTGGAGTCACTCCTCCAGTGGAGGACAGCATAATTCAGTCAGTAATTATCCTAGCAAGTGTTTAAATTGCACTAATTACATGCCAGCCTCTCTGGTCTAAGGGCTCAGCATGTCCTAACTCATTTATCCTCACAACAACCCCACGTAGGAAGAAGACAGGCGCAGAGAGGTTAAGTAACTTGTTCAAAGCCACAGAGTGTGGCAGATGTGCGCCCACCCGACCACTGACCGCTGCCACTCTCAGTGTTGCTGGCTGACTTCCAGCTGCCAGTATCTGCAGCTCTTTGCCTGAGGGATTTCTTGGAGACACATGAGAAGCCTGTGCACAGAGGAAGCCAGAAGTCCCCAGCCAATGACTGACAGGGAGTTGGTATGTTGGTGCCCTTGTATCTCTTGGCGGAGGCAACCACAAGGAAGGCGTTGACCCCATCTGGCCCATCCCCCACGGGAGCTCATCACTGACAGTGCCAATGGGCTTGCTCACTCCATTTTAGTTGCCTGCCTTTCCCGCCCTTTCTTACCTGCCCCCATCTTACCCAACAAACTACTTTCCCTCTGCTTCTTAGGAACTGCAAATTAAGGCAGATCCAGGCTCTGGATCTCACAGACTGGCTGGGGAGTTGGGCTCTTAACTATCTTCCTCCCTGCAAAGGACAAAAGCTTTGGGGCAGTCTGCTAGGCTGTCATGGTTGGGGTCCTGCCATTTATTCACTGTGATGGGTTCAGCTGTGTCCCCCACCCAAAAAAGAAATGTTGTAGTCCTAGCCCCAGGAACTCAGGATGTGAGCTTATTTGGAAATACGATCTTTAGTGTGGTGATAAGTTAAGAGTTCATTAGCGAGATCATTAGGGCGGGCCCCCATCCAATATGACTGGTGTCCTGATAAAAAGGGCAAAGTAGGTCACAGACATGGAGAATGCCATGTGAAGCCTGGACTTATGCTGCCACAAGCCAGGCCTTCCAGGAGCTGGGGGAATGGCCTGGAATAGATCATTCTCCAGACCCTGCAGAGGGAGCATGTCCCTGCTGACACCCTGATCTCAGACTTCTAGCCTCCAGAAGTGGAAGAGAATAAAAGAAAATAAATAAACCACTCAGTTCATGGTGTTTTGTTACAGTAACTCCAGGAAACCAACTCACATCTCCATACCTCCATTTCATCTTCAAAGGATTCTCAGAAGATTAAATGAAATAATGCCAGAAATACGCTAAGCACAGAGCCTGGCACATGGCAAGCACTCACTAAATGGGTAGATGCTTTTCTTTAACTGAAGTAGCAATCCCCACCCTACCACAGGACCTCAGGGAAGGAGGTTCCTTGGGCAAGTAGACAGTTGGGTCTCATGCTCCTTCCTTTCTCCTTCTGAGAGTCCAGGAGAACAACCTGTCCCCAAATTTGACCTGGTCCAAGAAGTGAAGAACGAAAGCTGTCATGCTGAGGTGTCTGTCACCCAGGTTTTTGTGTAGCTTGGGGTGACTATTAAGAGGTAGATGGTGCTGTAATGGGTTTGCTTCCTATACCTGGTAGGGCCCAGTCTGAGGACAGGAAAAGGGGAGGTGCTGACTGCTCTGCAGAATAATGAGAAGGACCACCATTTCCATGGACCCTAGTGGTGAAGGTCCTTACTTGCAAACAACAGAATCCACTCCAGTTAGTTTAATTAGGAAAAGAATTTATTAAATATAAGATTTAAGCCACAGACAGATAAATATTCAACATCACTGTGGGGAAAAGGGGTTTCTTTATTGAAAAGTCCTCTACCACCACTGACGCTCGGAACTGGATGTCAGAACTTCCATCGCTGCCCCCTCCAAGGAGTGCAGTGATGGTGGAGAGTGGGATGAAGGTGAGGAAAGAGGCAGGGTTCTGCTGAGGAGGGTAGGTCTGAGAAGGAAGCAGAGGAAGAGGCTCAGCTCTTTCAGAAGGCAGAGCCCAGCACTGTGTGGGGCCTCCTAGGACTTCACCATCTCAGGGGAGCCCAGCTGCCCAGCTCTCTGCAAGAAGAAAGGAACTTGTTGATTGCCATCACTGAAGCCCCTGACCCTGATAGTCTACACCCTGACAGAGCCTTGACCATCGCAGAAATGAGAAAGCACAGTACTCCTGACACTAGGATGACCAACGAGAACAAAACCAGTTTGCCAAGCCTAGGTGGGGCACTCAGGAGCACTGCAGACCCACTGTGGAGGGTGGCTGCCTCAGTGTTCCCATCTGAAAAAGGAGAGGAGATGAGTGGCTTCGATTATCTAGAGGGCGATTCCAGTTGTGACCGTCCGCCAAGCTGGCCCCTGGAGGATGTGCTCAGTCTGTGGTTTCACAGGACACTGCAGCCACTTCTCTTGGGCAGCAGTGAGGGGGAAAAGACACTGTGCAGCTGTGAATGGCGTGTGGCCCCCTGAGCTCCACCTCTTTCCCCAGACCTTCCCCTCCCATCCTGCCCTGCCCCCTGTCTTACCCCGGGCCCTGTTGCGGCCACCACAGGTGCTGATGCAGTCCTCCTTATCCAGAAAGTTGTTCTGCTTCCTTCTGCACCCACCGTAAGCAAAGGTCTCGCAGAGCCCAGACTTGGCGTTGTAGAAGTATCTGATGAACAGGGCCCTGCAGGGACCCGTGTAGGGAGGCTCCAGGCAGAAGGCAGGGCGCAGGGCTGCAGGGACTGGGACGGGCTCTGGGTCAGTTATGAGAATGGTGATCACAGCTCGGTCTACAGGGTCGGCAACTGAAACCAACAGTGTCTTGAAATAGAATGATGGGGCTGGGGGTGGGGCATTAGCAGAGCTTGAAACGCGAAGCTTCCATTTAATGGTCTGCCTTCCGAGGCGTTATTATTACTGTTGTTAGGTGTGAGGATGCCATGGTGATGACGTAGAAAGCCATACACCCTTCATGAAGTATTTATGGAATGACTGGCATGATGCCTTAGATTAGCTTTAAAAAACTCTGGGGGAAAAAAAGGACATACCTAAACAATATTCCCCATATGTTGGTAATTGCTGAAAGTGAACAATGTGTACATCGGGTTTACTATATAACCTTCTGTACTTTTGAAATTTTCCACTATTAAAAAAAGTGTGAAAGAATCATGCTGTAGGGCTTCCCTGGTGGCGCAGTGGTTGAGAGTCCGCCTGCCGATGCAGGGGACACGGGTTCGTGCCCCGGTCCGGGAAAATCCCACATGCCGTGGGGCGGCTGGGTCTGTGAGTCATGGCCGCTGAGCCTGCGCGTCCGGAGCCTGTGCTCCGCAACGGGAGAGACCACAACAGTGAGAGGTCCGCGTACCACAAAAAAAAAAAAAAAAAGAATCATGCTGTAATGGAGAAAGGCATAGAAAAACATACAGTGTATTTGCTTTGGCTATCTCATGGGGGCGGGAATACTAGAATTTTGAGGGTGTGATATGGTGATTTATAATAAGAAATATATTTGGTCTTTGTTCCATCCTGGCACAGAGCTTCTAAAATTCTGGAATTTCCTAAGTGAGGAGAGTAATAAAAGTGTATTCAGTTATGTGAAGAGGGTGACTTTTGGAAAGCCCCTAGGTGACCCAAGGATGCCGACTGGTTGCCAGGGGAAACAAGTGCCTGATCAGATGGTTGAACTTTAACCGACATCCCAAAGCGCCTACCTCCAGGGAGAAGAGAGTGGGTGGAAGTTTATCAGTCACCAATGGTTAATGATTTAATCAGTCATGACTATGTAATGAAGCCTCCCATAAAACGCAAAAGCATTGAATTTGGAGAGTTTCCTGGTTGGCGAACAGGAGCAGATTTGGGGAGTGTGTACTGATGAGAGACAGCATGGAAGCTCCGTGCCCTTTCCCCTTACCTTGCCTCATGCAGCCTTTCCATATGGTTGTCCTGAGCTACATTCTTTTATGTTAAACTGTTAATCTTGTAAGTAAAACGTTTCCCTGAGTCTGTGTCGCTCAAGCAAATTAATTTAACTCCACGGCGTTTGTGGGAACCTCTGATATGTAGTTGTTGGTCAGAAGCATGAGTGACAAGCTGGACTTGTAATTGGCATCTGAAGATGGAAGGAGACCTGTGGGACACAGTCCTTAACGTGTGGAATCTGACACTATTTCCAGGTTCCTGGCCTTAGAACTGGTATGATGGCAGGAAAGCCAGTCAGTGTGCCCTGAGAATTCAAGAATTGCTTGGTGGTTTGGAAAAACAAACACATAGCAAGAAGAGGAGTCTTAAAACTTTCCTTACACATCTTTATATCCTCTCAAGTTCTTTTTTTTTTTTTTGCGCTGTACGCGGGCCTCTCACTGTTCCGGCCTCTCCCGTTGCGGAGCACAGGCTCCGGACGCGCAGGCTCAGCGGCCATGGCTCACGGGCCCAGCCGCTCCGCGGCTTGTGGGATCCTCCCAGACCGGGGCACGAACCCGCCTCCCCTGCATCGGCAGGCGGACTCTCAACCCCTGCGCCACCAGGGCAGCCCTCCTCTCAAGTTCTTATGAGCATATATTCCTTTTGCAATTACGAAAGAAGAAATATTTAAAATAAAATATACCACAATTTTTATAATGAGTACATTTATATTGTAGAAGAGTATGTATTGACATCAGAAAATGGTTGCAGCCTATTGTGGAGTAAAAGAAGCCCTCCATCCAGTGACATATTAGTTTTGCAAAGCTTAAAACTCCCGCCGTGAAGATATGAGTGTCAATCCCTCTTTTAGCAACAGATCCCTTTTTTCAAAGAAAAACTTATTAAAAGAAACCTGGGTGTTGGGTTGGAGCCCCATCCTCAGCGCTCTCACTACCTACCCCCAGCCATTCTCTCACCCCTTCCTACCCCAGTACCTCCAAGTCTCAAGGAACATCTAGTGCAGATCCCTGGACTATATTCTTTAAGGTCTTGAGGACCCACTCTTTGGCTGTGTGACCTTAGGGAAGACAAGTAACCACTCTGAGCCACAGCATCCTAATCATAGAAATGAGCATAATAATCTCAACCTTAGGGACTTGTTGAGAGGATTACAGATGATGTCCGTCAAGTAACTGGCAATCGATCAATACTCAATAAATATTAGTTATTAGAGTAATTGTTAGATGCACTCATTCAATTTTAATTTAATGTTCCAGGGCAGTGTCCAAGCTAAAAATCACCTCTGGACACAATTGCCCATTAAAGTCCTTCAACCCACCCACACCAATGCACAACAGACGAGTCCCCAGGGACCACCCTGGACATCCACACAGTCAGGTTTTCCAACATTGGGACATATGATGCTTCTTTTCTGGAGCCTCAGATTAAGTAAATGGCTTCCTTTTAGAACTGCAGTATATCAAGAACACATTTATTCTATGTAATGTTTTAAAACGTGTATTGGTCAGAAATTGGAAAAATAATTATATATTTTAGACATAAGTTGTCAACATGTAAAATATCTGGATGAAACATTTAAGATAGGAACTCAAGTTCTCTGCATCATTCAATGTGTCTGTTCAGCCACAGACTTCTCTATCCCTCAATTAACCAAAAAGAAAATCCTGCGAAACACAGGCTAATCACATAAATGTCCAGAGAGCAGAGGGAAAGCTCTCATTTATGAGAAAAACCTTGGCATCGATTAGAAAGTTGCTTTCTTAAACATAAGGAATGGCAAGTCTCTATTTAAAAGAAGAGTTTCCTCTTTGAAGCAGAAAATTACATCTGATAGAAGATAATATTTTCACTTGAACTTGCAATCAGGAATGAGGCGTATTCAGGTCTCAATGTAAAGCTCTTGGTCTCAGCCGAGCAGGGCCAGGATTAGAGTGAAACAAACAGGCAGGTCAGGCAAGTGCAGGGTCACATCCTGTCTTTATTTAAAACTTTCACATGGAGTGCACGGTGGATTTTTGCATTAATTTTTGATTTTTTACACTATTGCAATCAATTATGATTTATCTGCATTATAAGTTTTTTAGCCTCCCTTTAAATTCTGCGTTGGAGGTGAGTGCCTCTCACCTTGCCCTAGTCCCAGCCCTGCCACGGAGGTGGAGCACATCCTCTCTGGAGGCTGAGGAGGTGAGGAAAGGGAAGGCTGTGCTTCCAGAGGACACGGGGCTGCACTGTTCCCTCCTCATCTCTGGACGAGCAAGTCAATTCGTTCCTGTACATGAGGACCTCAGAGTAGAAGGATGTATCCGTAACCTTTGGGTTGCAGGATTTGGAAATCTTGATTTACTTTTTTATGTTTTTCTTTATTGTCTAAGTTTTAGATAATGAACACATACTACTGCATTTTTGTATCAGGAAACAGCAAAGGAAAGATAATTAATTGTTTAATCAAGGAACAGAATTATCCTCTACAGAGCAACTCATTCATGTTATTCAAGAGAACTGGGATCAACCCAGGGAACAACATAGGTACACACTCCATCGTGGCTCACCTGGACCACAGCAGCAGCCTGCCCATGGGCCTCTGTCTCTGCCCTTCGCCCCCTAGAGGCCACTCTCCGCACTGCAGCCCCACGGATCCTGTTACAACTTGAGTCCTAACCCATTGCTCCCGTGACCAATCCCTCAGTGACTCCCCATCTCTCTCAAATTCTGATTCTTATAAAGTCCTACAAAGCTGGCCAGGACCTGCCCCCATGGCCTCTCTGCCTCATCCCCTTCCACTCCCCTCCCCTTCACCCACTTATCTCCAGCCACCCTGGTCCGGACTGTGGCTCAAACACACCAGGCACGTTTTTCTGCAGCCTCTGCTCAACGCCTCCTTATCACAGAGGGTTTCACTGACCCTCTACAGAAAGAGCACAGCCTCCTGTATCCCCATCACTCTCTACCTTCAAGACACTTGCCATGACCTGGTATACTATTTCCACCTACTCAATTGTCTGTCTTCCTTCTAGAGGGCACTGGTTCTTGTGCTATGTTTTATTCACAGCTGCGTCCCCATACCAAGAACAGTGGCTTGTAGGGGCTTGATAAATATTTGTCAAATGAATGAATCTCCCATTTCATGCTCATGCCAAGTGCACCGACACTGAGTAGAATGAATATAATTAAATTCTTGTTAGTTAAATGTCTATTTGATGAGGGGGCACTGAAACTGAGCAGGACCCTGTGGGGTTCTGGGCACAAAAGCCTTTCTGTGTTGCCCTCCACCTCCATTTCTTATTTGCAGGAAAAAGGCGTCAGCCTCCTGGACCTTCCAGAATACCAACCAGCAGATTCAAACAGTTGCTAATCAGGGATGTGAGGGAATGCAGAAACCAAGGAGAAGCAGTCAAGAAACAATAGTGTCCAGGTTCCTACAGAAGGAATATACTTATCAATATCTTTGAGTTTTTCTGCAGGAACTAAGTCCCCCACCCAGGTGGAGGATGGTAACTTCTGGCTGAGCACAAGATTCCTGGAACACTGCCCTGTTACCTCACCACCAACCAATCAGAAGGAAGTCACACACCCTGCAGCTCTCATCCCAAATTTTGCCTATAAAAACTTCTCCCTCCCTGAAAACCATGGGGGAGTTTGGGGTTTTTAAGGCATGAGCCAGCCTAGTCTCCTTGCATGGCCCTGCAATAAACCTTTCTCTGCTTCAAACTCACACGTTTCGGTTTGTTTGGCCTCACTGTGCGACGGGCACAAAAATGTGCATTCGATAGCAGCACGCCTGGATAATTATGAATCTAGCTCTAATGTTCTGTATCCTGAGAGGATAATAAAATAATAGTCAGACGTGGGGGGAAGGGGAAGGGCCTTGAGTTTTTACTAATATTCTAACAGCCTGGGAGAAGCACAGCCTTGACCCCAAGAGCAAAGTCACAGAAGTGTTGCATTTCTTGCAATAATAATGGAGAAATAATGTCATTATTGACCCCTAAATATTTTTTCTTGAAGGAAGGAGGTAGGTAGACAAATCTTTTCAGACTAAGACATCTTGGTGGAAAAAGGACATTATTGGGCATGAAATGTGAAAAGACTCTATATTCATGATGGATAATCCCTTGTAAGAACTTGTTTGGTAGTTATCTCTTGTACAGGTGGGGAAATTGCAGAAAAGTGACTGACCTCAGGTCCCAGAGCAGGTGAGTAGTAAGGTCAGGGCAGTATATGATTCTGTTACAACCCATTTGATGAAGCACCTGACATCTGCAGGGAACTCTTAAAATATAGATAACAGGTAAGAATTTCTGGGAGCACTGCCCCCCACTTTTACTCCCCTGTACCTGAGCTTCATCCCAGCCACCAAAGCCCAGGGATGTATGAGTCTGGATTTCTTCCCTGACACCAAATATGTAGTGTCTCTACCAACACCCACTAATTCTCCAACGCCAACTGGGTGGCCCCCAAGTCAACTCACTTCAGACACTAAATCCGCGGAGTTAATGCCGACCCCAGCGGTTGAAGGCTCAATGCCATCAGAGAGCCACCACTTCAAATGACAGCTACATGTCCCTGGGTCACACATACTTCTGACCAATTGGCTATAAATCTGGGGGCTCTGGGACCCCACTTTCAACTTTCAATAACGTACTAGAACGACTCACAGAACTCAGGAAAGTCCTTTACTGACAGTTCTGGGTTATTATTGATAGAAAGGATAAAACTCAGGGACAGTTGAATGGAAGAGATACATAGGGCAAAGGGGGGTTGAGGGGTGCAGAGCCTCCATGTCCTCTCAGGACAGTCCCCCCTCACATCACCTCGAATGTTCACCACCCTGGAAGCTCTCCAATTCCCAAAGCTTAGGGGTTTTTTAAATTGAGGTTTCAATAGGTAAGCAATTTGATTGAATCATTGGCCACTGGTGGCTGAACTCTCCCTCAGTACCCTCCCCTTTCCCCAGAGCTGCTGGGGGTTGAGGGCTCTAACTCTCTAATCACCAAATGGGATTTTTCTGGAGTCCAGCCCCATCCTGAAGCTATCTGAGGTCACTTTCATTACCATACAAAAGACAGTAAATTCCAAGGGTTTCAGGAGGCCTGGGCTTGGAACCAGGAGAAAGATCAAATATTGACCTTTTTATTACACTACAGTGAGGTTCAGGGACACAGCAGAGACCAGGAATAGAGAGTCTCAGAGATGGGGTCCCCAGGCTTGTAGAGTTAGGCAGGATAATTTGTTTTAAAGCTGAAAGTGTAATGATTTCTTTTTTACAGTCATGAAATATCCCTGGAGTTTAAGCTGCCCAACTTCCCAGGAGAAATCCAGAAAAGACTGGCGGCACCAAGCCCACCCCTGCTCCCCAGCCCCTTCCACGGACTCCCCTCACTCCCCCCTCCCCCCAGCCTGTAGAGGAGAGGTGGGTCGGGACTTACCTTGGACCTGGTTGCTGGTTTCACCTCCCGGTGTGCCGGCCACCAGGGTGCCCAGGAGGACGAGGAGGGCGATGGAGAGGCAGAGCTGGCTCATGTTCGTGGCCTTGCAGGAGGGCTTCTGAGGAAAGCTGGGGGCTGACAGAGCTTTTCAGATCCCAGCTGAGGGGTGGGACAGGCATTGAGGAGGGGAGTGAGGAAGGGGTGGAGCTGGGCTGGGTCCTGTTTATTGTGCAATCTCCCCACCTCCCCTGGTCCTGCTTCTGCCTGCTGGGGCCAAATGCCCAGTAACAGCGCTTCTCAGACTTGACTCTGCCTGTGGGTCTTGTGGAAGTAAATACACGTTCTGATCCCCCAGGTCTGGGTGACGCCTGAGAAGCTGCATTCCTAACAGGCTCACCATCACAGGTGTGTCCCCAGCCCCAGTTTCCCCACCTATAAGATGGTCCACAGGACCACAATTTGATAGCAAGCCTGGAGGAGACTCAGCGGGGTGGAGGAGAAGGGTAGCAGGCGCAGGGAAAAGCTGCCTTTCCCACGCACCTTGGGAAGTAGAGCAGGGAAGCCAAGGTCGGGAAGGGCTGAATCTCAGGAAGCCCCGCGTTCTCTCCCACTAACCTGCGCCTCTTCCTAATTCTCTGCCTTCACCTTAATTCTTTGCAATGATCACACACTGGTGGCCTGTGACAGGTACAAGTCACTGGACTTCTTTTGCAGAAACAAACGTGAGTCTCTCCCCATCCGCTGAGGATGAAGTGATAGATTAGATTTCCACGTGCTGGCAGCACACCACACCGTGTGCACAAGTTTGTAGGCTCGGAACGACCATGTTGCCCCCGCCCAGTTACTACCGAGACCCTAGGGTCTGGATGTGAGTGAATTGCCAGGACCCTCAAACCAGTGGCAAACACCCTTGGGAGAGGAAAACCTCGATTCCTATCTTATGCTGGAGAAAAACATACCTGGGATGTCGGACCCCATGGCATTATTACTGCATGTTTCACCATGAGGAGGAACGGATTACGTGCTCCCCCTCAAAATATACCACATGGCGTGTTGGTTATTTTGAGCTGAAGACATGCAAGGCCCAAAAGACTCAGGAAGAGACGATTACTATTCCCTTAACTGCCTAAAGGATTTAGATAGAGGGCCTGTATCAGGAAGACAGCTAATCCCAGATAACTTTTAATATCAGTAACACTTATCTACCTGCCCAGCATGGCAAACATTTGTTAAGCAGATATCTGCTTTTCTCATCTTCCTGGAATTTATCTTCCTCCCCTTGGAGCCCCAATCCTCACTTCCTTCTCCTTCACTCAGGATGGCATATAAGCCTCAACTGCCTGACGGTCTTTGGGTCCCATGTCTTTGGGGATGCTCTACCTATGAAATTTGGTTTTCTCCTGTTCATCTGTCTTATGTCTAGTTTGTCTTACCAAACAAGTCAAGGAACCTAGAAGGGAAGCAAAGAAAGGTTTCCTCCCCAACAACAGTAGGAGGACCTGGGTTTGGCAAATTACTTAGTGTTCCTGGGCCTTGGCGCCCTCATCTGTAAAACGGGATTGTTTATAAAATCAACCCCATTTCTTTGGGATGCTGTGAACGCATTTGAGACTGATGAATAGAGAATGCTCAGCTCTGTGCCCCTGGGTGGTAAATACTCAAAGACTCAGGGCTCCTCTTGTGATCATCAACATGACACCCAACTCCCAGTAGAAACGTCTGGATCTGATCTCAGGCCCGTGTTGAAATAAACATCTAGACCCAAGATGTCTGGGGTGCCATGTCAGCACGTTGAAACTTAATTCTGTGTTCTTGTAAATGACCTACAGTTCTTTGGACCCTTGTGGATGGAGACCGCCCACTTCATGAAGTGTGAAATAGAGTCAGTATCACCTAAATTGTCTTCTTTAATCATTTTAAACAAGGGAAATGCCTGCTTTCCCTCTGGGGTCTGGGGCTTCCCTAACTGAGGTCAGCCGTGCAGGCAGTATACGCCCATGTGACTGACCACAGTCAAAACCTGACTCGCAGGCAGGAGCGAGCTTCCCTGGTTGGCAACTGCTCGGACGCATTGGGCTGAGGGAAGCAAGCAGATTCTTTGCGACTGGACAGGGAAGAGACATGTGGAAGCTTGTGTCTGTGCCCTTCCAGCTTCACCCCGTGCATTTTTCCCCTTTGTTGATTTGACTCTGTGTCAATTTCCTGTAAACCTAAGTATTACACCTTAGTGTCCTGTGAGTCTTTTTATGAATTAAACCTGAGTGTGGTCTTGGGGATTCCAAACACAGGTAGCTTTCATAGTTATCTCCAAATAGAAACTATATCCACAGAAGTTAAATAACTTGTCTGAGATCACACAGATAGCAAAAGGCAAAGCTGGAAATTAAATCTCTCCTGTAGACACGCTTTTAACAACTACTGGATGACAAGTGAAGATAATCTAACATAATTGATGTTGCAAATAGAAAACTCAACAACTGGAACAGAAAATTTATTTCAAGACGTAATACAAGAAAACTTCCTTTAAAAAATCTGTAGATTGAATAAACATTCCATGTTCCAGGAAAAAAAAAAGAAACAATGATGCAGAATGATACCAAAATATCCTTGTTCAGTTACTGAAACTCAAGGATAAGCAAGGAGGTTTTAGGCATTCCGGTACAAAGAAGTAACCTCGAAGGGAGAAAAATATTTAGGCCATTTCATAGCAACCTCAGAAGACAGGCAGAATTCAGTGGACATGTCCACAATTATTCTAGCAAAAGAAAGCCAGCCTTCTGGCTTTTCCTGAAACTTACCAGAGATGCTCCCACTTTGCACCTGCTGCCCCCTCAGGCTGTAACACTCTCCCCTGATGGCCTCATGTCTCCCCCTGGCATTTGCACCACTCTCTGTTCACAAGCTGCCTTCTTGGTGGTGCCCTCACTCGTGGTCCCAGGTAGAAACTGCAACACCATTCCCTGCCCCCTTCCTCCACCCTAGTACTCCTTATGCCCTTTCTGTTTTCTTTTTTCTCCAGGACCCTGATCTCCCTCTAACATCCACAGAATATACTTGCTTATTTATTTTGTTTATTGTCCAGTAGTGCATAAACTGCCTAGAGAGAACTTTCTGTCTGATTTGTTCACTCACAGAACATCTTAACACCTAGAGCCGTGCATGGCAAGTGATAGAGACTCAGTGAAGAGTCGTTGAGCGGATGAAAGTAAATCAATGGGCAGATACATAAACAGCAGTGTGTTAGCTCAGGTTCTCCTTTTCGACCCCCTGCAGGTGTCATCACATCTGGGTATCAGTGTGCTTCCCCCCACCCCCAGCAACCTCAGAAGACAGGTGTGACACAGGACACCTTCCCACAAACATTGTGGCAGCATCTCAACTGGCCAGACACGTGCTGTTTACCTGGCAATGGTTCAGGCAGAGGCTGAGCTGGGGGCAGGCGATGTCCAGCTTGGAGCAAGAACCCTGCTTTTCTGGGTAGAAAAAGGAGTAAGGGGCGCGGGCAGAGGGGAAGCGGGGAGATGAACGCTTCAGAGGATGACCTCCCACCGCCCTTCACCTGGTTTCACAAACAGAAGGGCTGCCTACTTGAACGGATTGCAGGGGAGTAAGAAGATTGCCTGCAAATCTCTCCCCTCTGCTCTCTCCACCAACAGTTTTGAGATTATTGGACCCCAGCTTGAGTCCCAGCTCTGCCTTTTCCTAACTTTGTGACCTGGGGCCAGAAATGTCCCAGAGCCCCGTGTCTTCAGGTGCCACATGAGATCCACGCTGCCCATGTCGTGGGGTTGCTGTGGAAGCAGTGGAGGCAACAGACACATATTCCTTCTCCCTGCACAGTCAAGTCCTTTGTTGTAATAATTACAACAGTTAATACTTACTTAGCCTTTTCTATGTGCCAGGCATATAGCATTTGATGTACATTAACTCATCTAATTCTCACAGTAATCCTAAAAGAAAAGGAGAGGAATTGTTAATATTTCCTTATGTAACAGATGAGGAAACCAAGGCATGAAGAGAGTAAGTAATTTGCCTAAAGTCACACAAGGTGGAGACAGGATTTGAACCCAGGAATCTGGCTTCAGCATCTGTGCACCACGCACTCTGCTGCTTTGTGAGTGGAAAAGTGCAGTGCACGTGTGAGGGCTTACACACCCACAGTCCCTTCACTCGCTCCCATAGATTCACTCCCAGTGACAGCCATGTAGCACCAAGCCCTCCCACCCCAATCACTCATCCACACACAGACACGCATTCTTCCACTAACACACACACAGACACACACACAGACACACACACACACACACACACACACACACCCTGCGCTCCACTTCCAGGGTCAAGGAGAAGGGAGCTGGCTCAATGCCCAGAAGCCCCAGGAGCAAGCCCAGCCAAGTGTCAAGCGGGCGCACAGCTGGGTGATGAGCTGCAGAGGGCGGGAGGGGCTGTCTTCCTCGCACAAAGTCACCCTTTCCCGTGAGAAGGGCAGGAGCTCTCAATACCGAGCTGCCCCCGGACAGAAGGGCTTCAGGAGCGGGGTACCCACAAAACAAGCCACTGTGTGTGGAGGGTCTGCTCTCTCCTGAGACATTTCACATGTATGATTTCATTTAGCCTCATGTCGACCCTACAACATCTGGGATGCTCATCCCATTTTGCCAGTGAGAAAGCAGAGGCTCAGAGAGGTGAAGCGACTTGCTCAGGACCCACAGCAAGCAGACGGCACAACTAGGATTCTAGCTCAGGGGGCCCTCTGCTCCTGCCCCTCTTCCTGCCTCAGTCTGTCCATCTGAGACCAGGGAACAGCAGAGACTCCCCCTAACAGCAGAGACTCCTCTTTTCTGCCCCCTCCTCTCTCATGTGTCTGCCTTTCTCTCCCAATGTCCTCCTCCCTCTGGTCCAGGTTAGAGGCCCTAGACCCAGGAGCCCCCGATGGGCCTGTCGTCCCTCCACCTCCCACCTCCCTGCTTAAGTGACTGAGTCTCTAGTTTCAAACCTTTCAGGCCCCTGGGGGCATCTTCAGAGAAATCACAAGGTGGGAACATCACGGGGGCTGTATTTGGATAAAGAACAGTGATCATAATACCTTGGGACCCCCAGTCATATGCCAGCTTCTAGTCCTCAGTTTTTCCCTCTGAAAAATGAGAAGCTTGAATTCCACGCTGTCTAAGGCCCCTTCCTGCTCCGATGGGAGCTCCCATGGCCTGCTGGGTAGTCTTGAGCTCTAGCAGGTACTTTTCATGACACCCAAGCTTCACATACTTTCTCTCACTCAATCCTTAGAGTGGAAGAGAGTGTTTTAAAGATGAAGAAGTGGAAGGGGTGCTCAGGGAGGGATCCTGATTTCTTCAGCCACTCAGGCAAAAGCTGCACCTGCTGGCTTGGACTCCTACAGCCAGGGATGGCGGCGTGGCTTTGGGCAACAACGTTTCTCTCTCAGATGTTCACTCCACATCTTTAAGATGCTCTCTTAAATCTGTAAAGTCTATTTCCATCTGGACAGAGGAATCCAGGGAGTCTTGCCAGGCCAGGCACCCCAAGTCTTACCCCCAGGGCTGGGGGAGACCCCAGGGGAAGAATGCTGATAAGGATGTGCTCCCCAGGATTTGGGATCCAGCTCTCTCACTAGGGCGGCCCTGCAGCTCCAGCTGGCTGGGGAGGTCCCCTGACCTCCGAGAACAATGTCCGCGCAGTGTGTCCTCGAAGTGGGTCCTTCTCTAGAGCACTGAATCCAGCCTGGAGTGGGGATGCCTCTCTTTACCCCTGCTGAGCTTCAGCGATGCCTTTGTCTCGGGGCTGTGGGAGGGAGAGCCCTGGCCAGACCTGGTTCCATCCGCCTTGACCTGGCCAGGGACTCCTGGGTCGGGAGCACCCCTGCTACTGAACCGGGAGCTGCAGTCACTCCAGCCCCCGTCCCGCGTGGGTCCCCCGGGGTTACCATTGGGCATCTGGCAGACGGTGGCGCAGCCGGCCCGGCAGCACTTGAGATTGTCCGCGCATTCCCCATCCGAGAGGCAC
Organism: Grampus griseus; assembly: GCF_964374135.1. Classification (NCBI taxonomy): domain Eukaryota; kingdom Metazoa; phylum Chordata; class Mammalia; order Artiodactyla; family Delphinidae; genus Grampus; species Grampus griseus. The sequence continues at coordinate 73,937,516 of NC_139008.1, read as the reverse complement.
TCCTGCGTGCAGTTCAGGTCCGCCTCTAGCGCGGGGCACACGCCTGATTTCTCTGCTCCTGTGCCTGGGAGGCGGACGCGCAGTGGGGGACTCAGTCCCGCTCTCAGAGGATGCCCGCCTCCTGTCTGACGGTCCCAAATCTCAGTCTCCCGGGAGGAATTGAGAAATCTCAATTTCTCCCCAGAAATCTCAGTCTCTGGCCCTGGCACCCCCTACGGCCTTCAGAGAGCCCCACCTCTAGGCAGGGGTCCCCAACACTTGGGAGGGCTGGAGTGAACTAACCCTTGGCTTCAGAGCCCTCAGTCCCTAGGGGACCCCCGCACGGATACCCACACCGCACAGCTGAGCTTTGGAGCTTGGGCAGAGTTCCTCTCCTACCACTGTGTCTCCAGCCTCAGCACAGAGTCTCTCCCCAAATTGCAGCTTTCAGTGGTCTCCCCACCTCCAGCACATTGGACCTCACACCTGACAGTCCAAGGGTCACCCCCTTTAGGCACCAGGGATCCCCGCATTTTAGTCTTCATTGGTCTCCCCATTTCCACGCCAGGAATCTTCATTTCTCTGTCCCCAGAGAGGCTAAGCCTCTGCTGGCTCCCTCCTGGCGCTCCTGGTTCGGCCCCTTCTTGGAACAGGCCTCTCCCCACCCCACTCACCTGGGGCCAGAGGAGGGGGAGGGGCAGCAGCAGGCCAAGGAGGAGGGTGGCAACTAGGTGACCAAGGTAGCCGCAGGCAGGCATGGTGCAGGGGTGAGGCACCTCCGGATGGGAGGTTTAACCTTGTGCCTGGAGGCGTGAGGTGTTGGCGGGGCCCAGCTGGCTTGAGTGGAGGACTCAACAGGCACCTGGGGCAGGCTGCCACCTCCTGTCATTTCACAATCCCCCAGGATCAGGTGTCACTCTGGCCCCAGTGGGAACCAGGAACCGGGTGCAGCTCGACCAGCTGCAGCTGGACCCTTGTCCGCTCCTGCTTCCCCACCTCCCTCCTGGGGCCCGTGGGCAGGGCAGCAGGAGGCCAAGGGCTAGACTCAGGGGTTCCCATTCTGAGACTCAGGGGTCTCCCGGTAATGCCCGCTGTCGGTAAAGGAGGGGGAAAGGGCAGGACCCACAGGGAGGAGCCTGTGGATGAAGTGGGTGGATTTGGGGTCAGCAGATCAGAGTGAAAATTGCTCTTTGGAGATTCGTGGTGGAGCTGTTGTGTAGGGATACACAGCACATAGTAGGAGCTGCAGGAAAAATTATTCATGAATGAACCGACTGGACACAAGAAACTGAGGCCAAGGAAGGTGAAACACCTATTAACATCTAGAGCCATTTCATGTGTGTTTCTCCCTCTCTTTTCCACACCAACACTCTCTCAGGGCTCCCTGTGTGCAGCTCTGTGTCCAATGTCTCACGGAGTCATGGATCTTCCCAGACACCTGTGAACAGACAGATATTGTTGCCATCAGCTGTGCCTGACGGATGGACTGGATGTGCAGAGGGGGTACCCTCCCACCCAAGGTCCCGTGAGAAGCTGTAGAGACAAGGTTTGATCCCAAGTCGCCATCCCTCCAAGCCCTTATTTTTTCCATTCCGTCATAAATGTACGTTCTTCGTGACACATCTAGAGCACACAGCTGGTGTAGAGAAAGGAATTAAAGGAGGCTTCGGCACTGGCTTTGGGTGACGGGGTCTGGGTTTGACTCCCACCCACCTCCAGCACCTGCCAGCTGAGGGACCTTGAGTGAATCACTTCCCTGTTCTGAGCTGCTGCGTTGCCACCTCCAAAGATGCTGATAATATAAAAATCCCATGAGAACACAAATGGCGTGTTCCTGAATGGAACAGCTGTGCCCTCCTTCAGGGCTAGATACACACTGACTGACACTGGAACCCCAGCTCTGGCGCATAACAGGTCGTAGCTCAATGGCTGTGAATACTTCAAAACTGGTGTCTCCTGCTAGTAAGAAGACTGCTGGGAACACACCAAGCTTTAATGTGCAGGTTGCTAAAGGCCAAAACACAGTTACCCCGCAAGAAGAGCCTTCAAACATCCTTCCTGACCCAAACTCTGAGGTCCTTAAGCCCCAGGAGGTCTTTGCTGCTGGAGGGCACAAGGGGGCGGGGGCAGTGACCATTGGGATGACAGGTGAGTCTGAGCTGGTGACAGAAGCACATCCAGCCACTGTCCCCACAGATGGGTCCCGGGGAAAAGAGGCGAGAATGCCTCCCCAATTCCCATGTTCAGGTTGGGGACTGGAGACAGGTGCTGGCTGGGAGGGGCCAGGGCTGTTTACTGTGAGCACAGGGAACAGTCCACAGCCATGACGCAGGAGCCAGGTAGGGGCACAGCCCAGGGCGGCTCCTGGAACTCAGTCTAGGGCAGCAGAGGACACTTTGATGAGCAAATGGTCTTAGCCTGTGGACCCAGCTGCCTACTGGACCTTCAGCCTCAGGCACTGCTCTCCACAGCCTTCTCCTGCCACCTAGCCAGCTCCCCAGGCCAGGAAACTGCTTGGCCTCGCCCCTCCCCTGCAATCTTGGGCCCCCTGCAGGCTGACTCTATCTTACAGGAATGTGAATTAGTCTGAGTCAGAAGGATAGGGTAGGGCTGAAGGTTGGAGAAGAAAGTTTATTAGGTCAGTGGCCAGAGGCAAGCAAAAGCCTGTTAGCTTTGTGTGATGCTAGGCTCTGTGCCAGGTACATTCACATATTTTTGCTTCTGCATAAAAAATAAAAAGAACAGAACCCTTAAAACCAAATACATTCAGATCCGGGTCAGGGGTTGGCTACTTCCTATCTATGGGACCTGGAGCAACACCTCACTTTTCAGACCTACGTCTTCTTCCTTAAAAGTGGTACCCTGATAACTGTTTTGTAAGCTTATTTTAAGGATTAAAGGGAAGAGCATAAACCAGAGGTTGGAAATCAGGCTAAAATATTGTAATGTTAGCCCACATAGTACATTTAAAAATTTTGAAATGCTTGCCAAGATTTAAGATTGGGGGATTTCACATAAAAGTAAATTTCTAGCGTCTGTTGGAGAAAGTAAACAATTTGGTAACACAGTCATGCAAACTCCCATGGCAAAGTTCAACTAGAGAAGTGGGTCTCATATCTCAGCCAGCATCAAATCACTTAGAGGGCTTGCTAAAACACAGATTTCGAGAATCCCACCCCCAGAGCTTTTATTCAGTGGGACTGGGGCGAAACGTGAGAATCTGCATTTATAGCTTTCCAGGGATGCTCATGGTGCCACTCAAGGGACCACACTTTGAAAACCATGAACTACGCTAAGTAGAGCTGCTCTCTTGTTATAAAGGGGAGCGATCTCTCCAGTTTCCATAATCCCCACCATAACCTATTGTCTCCCCTGTCCCCATGCCCACTCCAAGTACTTCCATCCTCATTGCTCATCTGACTTGGAAGGTGTTTAAAATTGTGACCTCTGGCGTGGGCTCACAGTAAGTGTTCAATAAAAGTTAACTTGTTATTATTTAACGATCTTATGCATTAGGTGTTATTTTTCCCATTTTTACAGATGAAGAAACTGAAGTACATCTAGGCAAAGCGACTCACTGGAGGAAACAAGGCAGAAAAGCAGACTGAAGACCTTGCCAAAGCAAGTCATGTGGTCCCGGTTATTTAAATGCTACACACACACACACACACACACACACACACACACACACATACACACATCTATCTGAGATTAGCATAGGTGATGCGTCAAAAAGTTTGAACATGATTTCCTAAGTGTAAAATCATGTTTATCATGAAGAAAAGGAGGAAAGGAGATAGAAAGGAAAGAAGGAAAGTTTTGTAATGGAGGTGATATGAGTCAGCTGCAGACATGCCCACTCTAAGGTGATCGTAATCAAGGGAACATTGAAGATCTGAGAAAGCCTTAGGAAAAACACAGTGTCTTTTACCATACAATAGGGCTTTGTTCACTTGGAATTTTGACCCATTCAAACTCCCTTCTCTCCATGGAAACCTCTCTCTCTCTCTGCGTGTAAGGGCTATTCTGCTGCTTTGTCACCTAGCATCCATTTGTCCTTTTACTGATAACAGTAGCCTGATTTTTGATTTGGGGGATGACTCTTTCTCCACCCAGAGCAAGGCGGGTTGAAGGGCTCATCAATCAGAATTCCTGACTTACTCCCAGACCAGGAGTGGCCAATCAGATGCTCTCCTTGGAATTTTAATCTGGAGCAGTGAATGACGAAACCTGAAAATGCATGGAGCTCATTCAGAGGTGGCCTGAGAAGACCTTGGTTCTGCCTTGTTTACCATTCTTTCCAAGCTGGGTTCTTTTCGGCACTCCCTTCCGTTCCAAGAGATAAACTAAATCAGTGCTATTGGTTACAAGCAAAAGACTCCAACAGGATCTCACTTAAGGGTACAAGCAGGAAGAGTGAATGGATGTCCACTACATCCCCACACCATTCTAACCAGTTCCTCCTCTGCTTCCAATATAGCCAGACTCAGTTTCTGTTGCTCACAGCCAGGGAGATTTGATGCCTTTACCAGGGTCACCGTCAAGTTCCTCATTTCCAAGTCCAGGGATCCTTTCCCAGCCCTCATCCTCCTCTAACTCACAGGTTGGGTCCTACGGCATAAATGCAAAGTCTTCACAGAAGAAAAGTTTTCTACATCCTCTCAGTGCAAAAAACTATGAAAAGGAGACCATCCATATGTGATGTAGCTTGAGTCCCCCTTGGGAATCTACAGAGTCCTGATGGCATTGCTCTCAAACCTCTTTGAGAGGTCAGTCTTTTTTTGTTTTTTTGCGGTACGCGGGCCTCTCACTGCTGCGGCCTCTCCAGCTGCGGAGCACAGGCTCCGGATGCGCAGGCCCAGCGGCCATGGCTCACGGGCCCAGCCACTCCGCGGCATGTGGGATCCTCCCAGACTGGGGCACGAACCCGTGTCCCCTGCATCGGCAGGCGGACTCCCAACCACTGCGCCACCAGGGAAGCCCTAGAGGTCAGTCTTTAAAGTCAGAGAGTCTTGAGTTCGAATCCCAACTCCTGCCATTATTGGTTATGTGACCTTTGAAAAGAAGTTAATCCCAGCTCTATCATTTCCTAGCTCAGTGACCTTGGCAAAGTTATTTTATCCTTCTAAGCTTTAGTTTCTTCATCAATAACATGAAATAATACTTCTACCCTCTCTGGTGACGCAGTGGTTAAGAATCCGCCTGCCAATGCAGGGAACACGGGTTCGAGCCGTGGTCTGGGAAGATCCCACATGCTGTGGAGCAACTAAGCCCATGCGCCACAACTACTGAGCCTGCGCTCTAGAGCCTGCGAGCCACAACTACAGAGCCCGTGTGCCTAGAGCCTGTGCTCCGCAACAAGAGAAGCCACCGCAATGAGAAGCCCACGCACTGCAACGAAGAGTAGGCCCCACTGGCTGCAACTAGAGAAACCTGGCACGCAGCAATGAAGACCCAACACAGCCATAAATAAAAATACAAATAAATAAAAAAAATTACTTCTACCCTCATAAAGTCCACATGGATTAGGAGACAATTTTTTTTCAAAGCATCAAGACGGCGCCAACTCGTGATCAACAGCTATTTTCAAAATGCCCCGTAGATGCTCTGAGCTCTGTCTACCTGGCCCTGCTTCATCCCAGTGGCTCCAAGGATGTCATCTACCTTCATGCTCTGACAGCTCAGGTTCTGGACCAAAGACACTTTGTGCCTGCACTCCCAGCAGTTCAGGGTGCCTGAAAGTATTTTGTCTTTGCCTGGGAAAGTCAGGCGTTATGGTTTCTCTGCCTGGTCTCCACAGGGAGAGAAACTGTAACAGACTCTCCCAACGGTCTTTCCTCTTTCTTCCTTCCTAAGAAAGAAAGCTCGATGTTGTGTGTGGCAACAAATTCTCTCCTAAAACTAGCCATTAAATATATACCTGAGAAAGCTGTCAGTATAAGGTTGTCTATGTGCTCTTAGGATGGAGATCAGTAATAAATATTTAGCGCTTTAAGAGTAAACAAAGTAAGAATCAAACATGAAATTCTAGGAAACTGACAAATGATTCCAATGAAATCTGATAATGAGTAAATAAAGAGCACATGCCAAACACAGAGTTAAAAGAAACATATAATCCGTGATGTAAAGTAGTTGAAAGGAAGAAAAAAGAGAAATGAAGGAAAGAAAGAACCTCCCTCTTTCTCCCTTCAACATCCCTTCCCAGGGTTTATCTAATCTCATCCTCCATATAGTCATGAGAGGTGGGCAGGGTAGATTTCATCATGCCCACTTTATAGAGGAGAAAACGGAGGCTGAATTGGCATCCCGAGTCCAGGGAGCACAGCACAGGACAGGCAGGGGCAGAGTGCACGCACAGCCAGTATGTACTCCAAGAACTAGTGTGGAATGCTTCGTAGAATTGTGTAAGGAAGGAGCATCCTTGTAAACCAGATTTTTACAGTGGTTGTTATTCATCTGCGTTATTACACAGGACCAGGCACCAGCCTCCCTTGTAAACGGACCCACCTCCAGGGTCGACCCACCTCCAGGGTCGACCCACCTCCAGGGTCGACCCACCTCCAGGGTCACATGGGGAGGCAAGAGCAGAGCTGTATTCTCTCTATTATTGTTATTCTGCACGCTCCCTGGTTACATCATCCAGTCCTCTTATACCATTTTCCATTAGGTGAATAATCTCCGATCTCCATCTCCGACTGACCTCCTCTATTCTTGGCGGGTTATACTTTCTCCTGTTGGACAGTGAGTGGTCTCTTAAAAAGTAAATCAGATCCCGATATTTCTCTGCTCCAAGTCCTCCAGAGGATTCCTCCCATCCCAACTCCCACCACCTCCACACTTAGCCAAGTCCCCTTCTAACTCTCCCATCACACCCCAGTGCTTTCTTCTCACTAAGGGACATTGCATTTCTCATTAATCACTTCTTAAATATCTCACACGATTTCTAGTAAACTGAACTCATGAGAGCAGAGACTGGGTCTGTCCTGTGTATTACAGATGCTTCGTAAAGATTTTATATTAATTGTTTATATTAACCAAGGCACACATAGACACAGGGACACACACACTTATTTTTTATTTATTTATTGGTTACGCTGCAGCTTGCAGGAATCTTAGTTCCCCGACCAGGGATTGAACCCACGCCCCCTGCATTGGAAGTGCAGAATCCTAACCACTGGACCGCCAGGGAATTCCCCAGACACACTTTTAAAACCCAAAACCTAGGAGTTCAATTTTGCCATATCACAGTAGAGGTGGTATGTGCAACTTCCAGCGAAGCTCGCACTTCCTGATGCTGCCACCAGGGGGCAGGCAGTGCCTTCCTTAAAGAATTGTTCTTAATGTCTGAGGAACAGGTTACTTGATTCCAAAGAGAATCAGCAGAAGCCCCCGCTTCCGCCTACAGTTTTGAGAGACCAGAGGGTCAAATAAAGGGCGTGGGGTGGGCAAGGGACTGGACCTAGCTGAGATCTACCTCTGTAGCAAGAGGGCTTTAGGTTACCTTGGAAGAAGAAAGGGACCTTTTTAGGAAGCAGACTGTGATACTCCCTGGGCACTGAGAAACTTCCTGAGGTGGGTTTATGAAAGGTGATACTACAAACACAATGCTATATACTGCTTGCTTTAATGCAGTGGACGGCACATTTTTTTTTTTTTTTTTGCGGTACGCGGGCCTCTCACTGTCGTGGCCTCTCCCGTTGCGGAGCACAGGCTCTGGACGCGCAGGCTCAGCGGCCATGGCTCACAGACCCAGCCGCTCCGCGGCATGTGGGATCCTCCCGGACCGGGGCACAAACCCGTGTCCCCTGCTTCGGCAGGCAGACTCTCAACCACTGTGCCACCAGGGAAGCCCTGGACGGCACATTTAAAAAGCAGTCAGAAGGCAAGGAAACTAAAATCCTACGTGCTTTTAGGCAAGTGCTTTGGTCTGTGGTGTGTTCAAAGCACTTCAGCACCATGATCAATGTAGTCCTCACAAAGAAACAAACTGTGAATTTCTTAAGGGAGAAGAATTTTCTTTATTTTGCAAAGAAAGAACCTTTGGCTCAGAGAGATGAAGGGACTTTCCCAAGATCACACAGCATCATCCAGAGCTGCTGAAACCAATGTCTTCTAATTAGTACCAAGTTCTTTCCCATTAAACTGTTATAAATTAATAATTATTAATAATAATTAAATAATAATTAAATAACATATCATTAATAGTATTACTATTACTGTTTTCAGAACTGTCATTCATTGAGGGGTTACTCTGCCAGGCACTTGTGCAAAGCATTTTACGAATATCCTTTTATTTATTTAAAAATTTTATTTATTTTTTGGCTGCACTGCGCGGCTTGTGGAATCTTAGTTCCCCAACCAGGGATCGAACCTCTGCCCCCTGCAGTGGAAGCGTGGAGTCCTAACCACTGGGCCGCCAGGGAAGTCCCTCATATCCTTTTAATTCTCACCATAATGCTATGAGGTTGACAAAGAAAGAGAAACAACCTCTGGCTTCCAAGAGCTGACCTGGCACCGCAGTTGGTCTTATGTTCCCTTGCTGAACATAAATATTTCGCAAAACATTAACAGCAGACAAAGTCATTCTGTGTCCATGATGGATTAAGACAAAAAGTGGACACCCTGTAATCATGCTTGAACACAGACAAAATGAGCTATATTATATAGGCCACTAAAATGACCAAGCATCCCCCTATCCTGCCTAATATGAAGGACTGCTGCTTCTTTACCGAACATAGCTCTAGCCTTTATCTAGTCCCTTCTTACAGTTAAGATAGTCATAGAACTTCCCCACTTCCTGACAGCATCCATCCAGAGCAAAGCCAGCTTGCTGAAACCCTCCTTAAAATCACCTAACACAAGCCCACATCCTGTAAGTCCTTTCTAACGTTCTCTTAATGAGACACCGTGTGGTTCCCAAGGGTGACTGTTGTTTCTTGCTGTAGTGAGTAATAAGCCCAACTCATTCAACTAGAAACAAGAGCGTTTCTAGTGCTCTGTGGCTGTAAACATTGACAGGTACAAGCATTATCCTTATTTTATAATGAAAGAAAGTAAAACTCAGAGACATTGAGAAATTTGCCCAAGAGGACGAGGTAGTGAGTAACAGAATGAACACCATCTATGTCCTCATTTATTTAACTGCTATGATTTTTGAGGTCCCTATTCCTTAACTTCCTTGTATGTAGTAAGACAGACTCTGTTCTCCAAAGGTGCCCCATTCCACATCTTCCCAGAGGCAGGACCATGAAACACTGTCGAGGTGGCTGTACTTGGGAGAGCCGGCACCTCCCTTTGAGGACTCACTAGATTCTGAACAAGTCATTTATCACACTGCCTTGCAGCTGGGAAGGTCAAATATGAAACTGAAATACGGTGCATCCTGGGAAATACCTACATTAGTCTTGGACCCCTGTCCACCATCTACATCCTGCCCTGCCTCTCAGCCATCCTCTTCTGTTTGTTCATATTTCCACATAACCAATTGCCACAGCTCTTGCCCAACTGGGGGAGGGAAGTTGGGAAGGTGACTTGGGTGCTCTGACCCTACGGACCACCCTCCTATTCTTACACCAACCTCTCTCCTTCAACCCAGTGAGCGAGCACCTCATGAAGGTAGCTACCATCCTATTAGCCTCTGTATAAATTGTAGGGAGTGAAAAAGATGGATTCCCTCAAATTGAGTCCTGAGAATCTGAAAGCTTGTGGAGGGGACTTAACAAAATTTTGCACAAGGAATTGAAAGACACTTTGTGTGCGGGGGCTACTTTTTGATTGCCATCTCCCAAAGTCTGTATGCTCTCTTGGGACAAAGACAGTAGAACTGGTCAGAAGGTTTCTTGGGAGAAGACTGAGCACCAGTGTGGAAAGCCAGGGCCTAAGGGCCTTTCCATGTAACTCTTACGGTTAAATGGGAAGAGTGTACTATTGATGAATTCTGTGAGCTGGCACCTGATGCCCAAGAGAAAATGAGGTCCCCATGGCGGGGTGTATAAGAACTGCGGCTGGGTGACTAACTGTCTTCTATGAAATTTTAGCACTTATTCAGTAGCCTTCTCCGATTTATTTTCCAACACAAAATTTCTCCTCTGTCCAAACACCCACTCACCTATGTCACTCAGCTCTGATGGGTCTGTTCCTGAGAGACGATAAAGGCGACTACCTCGCTCCCCTGAGGAGCTGAGATTAGCAGAAGAGAGCAGGAATGGCAAGCTCTGGGGCCAGGGCTCCCACGTAAATAACGTGGTTCCCCTACCCTGCCAGGTAACTCCTCTCCCCTACTCTGTACAGAGAGGACTCCCAGGTCCATCTGTGTTCAGGGTTGGGTGGACTTCGAGGAACAAGTTGGGGTCTCCTTGTGATGCTCAAAGGCTACCTGGAAATTGATACAGACTCCGACCTGGGACATGGATGGAAGTAGAATCTTTGTTCTCATCTCCACCTCATTGTCTTGCCTCAAAGCTCATTTCACCCTCACTCTACCTGGTAGAATCCAACTCACCCTTCCAAACTCAGCTCGGACATCGCCTCTTCAGGGAAGCTGGCCTTAACCTCTTCAGGTGACAGCCAGGGCCTCCACCTTGGTTCCCACAGTAGCCCCAGGAAACTAATCCTCTAGCTAAGTGACATCTCCGTGCTCCCATTTCCTCCCTCCCAGGACTCTTAGGATGATTAAATGAAATCATGCAGGCAAAATGCGACCACAGAGCCTGGCGCATGCCAGAGCTTACTAAAGGGTAGTTGCCCTACTTTAACTGAAGTAAGAAGCCCCTCCCCACACGTGACCTCAGGGAAGGAGGTTCCTCAGAAAAGGGGACAACTGAGTCTCCTGCTCCTTCCTTTCTCCTTCGGAGAGTCCAGGAGCGCCAGCTGCACCCAACTTTGACCTGGCCCAAGACAGAAAGAAAGAAGGCTTTCATGCTGAGGTGTCTCTCACCCGGGTTTTAGTGTCGCTTGGGGTGGCCACTCAGAGGTAGATGGTGCTGTAATGGGGGTGCTTCCGATACCTGGCAGGGCCCAGTGTGAGGACAGGAAAAGGGGAGGTGCCGGCTGCTCTGCAGAAGAGTGCGAAGGACCAGCATCTCCGTGGATCCTAGTGGTGAAGGTTCTTAGGGGCAAACCACAGAATCCAGTTAGTGTAACTGGAATTTTTTTTGCCGTCCGCGGGCCTCTCACTGTTGCGGCCTCTCCCGTTGCGGAGCACAGGCTCCGGACGCGCAGGCTCAGCGGCCATGGCTCACGGGCCCAGCCGCTCCGCGGCATGTGGGATCCTTCCGGACCGGGGCACGAAACTGCGTCCCCCGCATCGGCAGGTGGACTCTCAACCACTGCGCCACCAGGGAAGCCCTGATTGACATCACTGAAGTCCAAGGCCTGAACACTGTATGTACTGACAGGTCCTAGACCATCCCAGAAATGAGCAATCACAATCCTCCCAGGACCAGGATGATTAACAAGAAGGAAGTGAGTTTTCCAAGCCTAGGTGGGGAGCTCAGGAGCACTGCAGACCTGCTCTGTAGGGTGGCTGACTCAGAGTTCCCATCTGAGAAAAGGGGAGCATGTGAGGAAGCTCAGATTATCATGACGGGGCTTCTAGGGTGACCTTCTGCCAAGCTGGCCCGTGGAGGATGTGCTCAGTGTGCGGTTTCACAGGACACTGAGCCACTTCTCCTGGGAGGCAGCGAGGAGGAAAGACACTGTGCAGGTGTGAATGGTGGGTGGCCCCCTGAGCTCCACCTCTTTTTCTCAGCCCTTCCCCTCCCACCCTGTCCTGCCCCCTGTGTTACCAGAGAAGGGGAGAATAGCCACGCAGTTTCTCGTGCAGTTCTCCTCCTTCTCGAAGTTGTTCTTCTTCCGTAGCCGCCAAGTATAAAGGGCTTGCAGAGCTGAGAACAGGCTCTGAAGAACTACCTAATTATCATGGCCCTGCAGGGACCCCGGTAGGGAGGCTCCAGGCAGGAGTCAGGTCGCAGGGCTTCAGGGATGGAGGGTCTCTGGGTCAGCTGTGAGGCTGGTCATCACAGCTCAGTCTACAAGGTCAACAACTGAATACACCAGTTTGTTTGCAATAGAGAATGGTGGGGTGTCAGGGTGTGAAATGTGAAAATTCGGGGGGGACAGGGCATGGATTTTGAGTCAATCACCATGGCTAATGATTTAATATTCATTATTGGAAGATGAAGCAGCCGTAAAAACCTTTATGCTTCTTTTTTCTCCAGTCTGTGGCTTGTTTTTTCGTCTTCTTTAACAGTATCTTTAAAAAAAAAATTTATTGAAGTAGAGTTGATTTACAATGTTGTATTGATTTCTTCTGGACAGCAAAGTGACTCAGTTATACATACATACTCTTTTTCTTATTCTTTCCCATTATGTTTTGTCAAAACCTCTACGGAGCAAGTCATTCATGTTATTCAAAAGAACTGATATAGACCCGCCTGCCCATGGGCCTCTGTCTCGGCCCTTGGCCCCCTAGAGGCCACTCTCTTCACTGCAGCTGCAGGGACCCTGTTAACAACTTTTGAGTCCTATCCCATTGCTCCCATGACCAATCCCTCAGTGACTCTCCAGCTCTCCGAGTCAAGTACTGATTCTTATAAAGTCCTACAAGACTCCTCACGACCTGCCCCACGGCCACTCTGGCCTCATCCCCTTCCTCTCCCCTCCACCCCCCGCCCCCCTCAGCTCCAGCTACCCTGGTCCTTGCTGCTGCTCAAACACACCAGGAACATTTTTTTTTTTGCAGCCTCTTCTCAACGCCTCCTTATCACAGAGGGTTTCGCTGACCAGTTTACAGAAAGAGCACAGCCTCCTTTATTCCCATCATTCTCTTTCTTCAAAACACTTGTCATGACCTATACCATGGCGTAGTATTTACCCCTTTATCTATTTTCTGTTTCCCTCCTAGAAAGCAAGTTATTTTGCTCTATTTTGTCTACAGCTATTTTCCCACACCAAGAACAATGTTTTGTAGGGCCTTGAGAAATATTTATCAAGGGATTGAATGTCTCATTTCATGCTCATGGGAATTGCACATTGTTTAGAGTGGGTATTATAAAATTTCTGTTAGTGAAATGCCTTTTAATGATGGGGAACATCTACATAATTATCAATCTAGCTCTAGATTTTATATCTTGGTAGGATCATAAAATAATAGTTAAACAGGAAGACGAAAGAAAGGACCTTGAGTTTTTACCAATGTTGTACCAGCCTGGGAAAAAAAAAACAGCCTTGGCCCCATGAGCAACTCACAGAAGTTTTGTGTTTCTCACCCTCCCTGCAGCTGCCTTGGGCAGAGCAGAAGCTCAACTCAGTGGTCCCATGTCCTTCTGATTAATTTTTTTTTTTTTTTTGGCCTTACTGCGCAGCTTGTGGGATTGTAGTTCCCTAAGCAGGGATCAAACCCATGCCCCCTACAGAGGAATGCAGATTCTTAACCACTGTACCGCCAGGGAAGTCCCTCTGATTAATTTTAATAATAGAGAAATCATCATTATTTGACACCTAAATATTTTTTCTTGTACAAAGGAAGTAGGTAGACATATTTTTTTCAGATTAATACGTCCTGGTGGAAAATGGACATCATTGTCCCAGAAATGTGATGAAACTCTTTATATCTGAGACTGGTAATCCTTACAGAGAACCAGTCAGTGTAACATGGTCCCCCTGGTCAGGTGGAGAAAATGCAGATGACTTGCCCCAGGTCACACAGCATGTGTGTGGTAGGGTCAGGACCACCATGTCGCAATCAGGTGATAAAGCAGGGGTCCCCAACCCCTGGGATACAGACCGGTACCGGTTCTTGGCCTGTTAGGAACTGAGTCGCACAGCAGGGAGTGAGCGGAGGGAGAGCGAGGGAAGCTTCATCTGCCGTGCCCCATTGCTCCCCATTGCTCCCCATCGCCCCCCACCGCCCCCCACAGCCCCCCAGCGCCCCCAGCGCCCTCCATCGTTCTCCATTGCCCCCCATCGCCCCCATCGCTCCCCATAGCCCCCCATCGCCCCCATCCCCATCACTCCCCATCGCCCCCCATCGCCCCCATCACTCCCATCGCACCCCATCGCCCCCCATTGCCCCCCATCGCTCTCAGTGCTGTCTCAACCATCCCCCAGCCCCCTCCTTCCATGGAAAAATTGTCTTCCACGAAACCGCTCCCTGGTGTCAAAAAGGTTAGGGACCGCTGTGATAAAGTACCCGATTGTGCCAAAGTCCTTAAAATGCAGATAACTGGTAAGAGTTTCTGGATGCAGTGTCACACGTTCATTACTCCCCTGTCCCCATGACTCACCACAGCCACCAAATCACAGGGAAGACTGGGTGTGGGTTTTTTCTATGAACGAAATAAGTCCAGTCTTCACCAACACCAGCCAATTCTCCAAACCACTCAATCATCCCACAAGTCGATTCACTTCTGACACTAAGGTCCCACTATTTGAGGACAGAGTCTCCCAAGAATACCCCACTTATAACGCCAACCCCCGGGTCACCCATATGTGTGACCAACTGGGTGTAAGTTCAGAGGTTCCACGATCCCACCTACCATATTCAGTAATCATTAGAACTCACACAACTCAGGAAAGCCCTTTACTTACTGTCCCCAGTTATTGTAAAGGAGAAAGCTCAGGGACAGCCCTGTGGAGGAGACGCGCAGGGCAAAGGGGCAGCTGGGGGTGCCGAGCCTCCATGCCCTCTCAGAACATGCCCCCCTCACAATCCCTTGATGTGTTCACCTCCCCTGAAGCCCTCTGAACCCAGTGTTTATGGGTTTTAATTGAGGGTTTGAGGTAAGCAATTTGATTGAATCATTGGCCATCGGTGACTGAACTCTACCTCAGTACACGCTCCTCTCCCCAGAGGGGCTGCGGGTTGAAGGTTCTAACCCTCTAATCACCAGGTGGGATCTTCCGGAGTCCAGTCCCATCCAGAAGCTATCTAGGGTCCCATCTTTGACTCATCTCATGACCTACGAAGACAGTAAATTCCAAGACTTTCAGGAGGTCTGTTTTAGGAACCAGGACAAAGATCAAATATGAATCTTTTCTTTACATTGAAGTGAGGTTCAGGGACAGGCAGTGAACAGGAATAGACAGTCTCACAGATGGGGTCCCTGGTCCGGTACGGTTCGGTGGGTTCCTTTTTTTAAAAGTTGAAACATGATGATTCCTTTTGAGAGTCATGAAATGTCCCTGGAGTTACAACTGCCCAACTTCCCAGGAGAAATCCAGAGAGGCTGTCAGCACCCACCCCACCCCTGCTCCCCAGCCCCTCCCATGGACTCACCTCATTCCCTCCCCACTCCCCCCAGCCTGTAGAGGAGACGTGAGCCGGGACTTACCCTGGGCCTGGTTGCTTGTTTCACCTTCCAGGGTGCCCGCCACCAGGGTGCCCAGGAGGACGAGAAGGGCGATGGAGAGGAAGAGCCGGCTTATCTTCGTGGCCTTACAGGAGGGCTTCTGAGGAAAGCTGGGGGCTGACAGAGCTTTTCCCACACCAGCTGAGGGGTGGGAACAGGGGATAAGGTGGGAAGTGAGGAGGAGATGATCTGGGGTCAGTGCTATTCCTAGAAATCCCCCCACATAACCAGGCTTCCTGCCTCTGCCTGCTGGGGCCAAATGCCCAGTAACAGCGCTTCTCAAACTTGACTCTGCCTGTGGGTCTTGTGGAAACACAGACTGTGATTCCACAGGTGGAATTTGTCTGATTTGTTCCTCACAGAGCGTCCCAGCACCTAGAGCAGTGCATGGCACGTGACAGCTGGTCAGTGCGTGGATGAGAGCAAATCAAAGGACAGATAAGTGAACAGCAGTGTGTTAGCTCAGGTCCTCATTTTCAGCCTCCTGCAGGTGTCATCATATCTGGGCACCAATGCCCCACCCCCACCTAACTCAGAAGACAATTGTGACACAGGACACCTTCCTGCAACCCTTGTGGCAGCATCCCAGCTGCCCGGAGGCATGCTGTTACCTGGCACTAGTCCAGGCAGGGGCTGAGCTGGAGGAAGGCCTTCTGTATCTGGGGCAGAGATCCTGCTTTTCTGGGTAGGAAAAGGAGTAAGGGGCGTGGGCAGAGGGGAAGGAGGGAGCTGAACACCTCTCCACTGCATGACCTCCCACCACCCCTCACTTGGTTTCGCCAACAGGAGAGCTGCCTGCCTGAATGGATCTCAGGAGCTGGAGTGGGTCTCAGGGGAACTTGGAAGATCGTCTGCAAGTCACCCCCCACTCTGGTCTCTCCACCAGTGGTTTTGGGATCGGAGGACCTCAGTTTACGTCCCACCTCTCCCTTTTCCTAACTTTGTTAACCAGGGCCAGAAATCTCCCAGAGCCCCAGTGTCATCAGGTGCCACATGAGACCCGTGCTGCCCACGTCGTGAGGTTGCTGAGGAAGCAGTGGAGGCAACAGACATATTCCTTCCCCCTGCAAACTCAGTCCTTGTTATAAGGATAATAGTGAGTTATATGACAGTTAACACTTAGCTCCTTTGACCAGGGAGTCAAATAATGGCAACGTGGGGTGGGAAAAGGGCAGGACCGGGGTAAGGTCAATCACTGAAGGAAGAGGGTTTTCGGTTACCTCTGACGAAGAAGGAGACCTATTTGGAAGAGAGACTGTGACTCTCCTCTGGCACTGGGGGAACTTCCTGAGGGCGGACTTCTAGAAGGGGACACTGCAACAATCAATGCTATTTGTTCCTTTCTTTACTACAGTCGACAGCACATGTAAAAAGCAGTCAGGAGCTAAGGAAACTAAAACTCTATGTGCTTCTAGACAATTTTCTTTGGTAAATGGTGTGCAAAGAACTTTAGCAGCCTAATCAACATGGTCCTCAAAAGGGCCCAAACCTGGGGATTTCTTAAGGCACATACCATCATCCTCTTTTACAAAGAAAGAATCTGTGGCTCAGAGAGGTGAAGTGACTTGCCCAAGATCACACAGCAACACAGTGAGTTATTGAAGCCAAACTCTTTTCGTGAATACCAACTCATTTTCCCATTACACTGTTATAAATTAATAATCATTAATAATAATTAAATAACTTAAATATTTATAGTGTTACTCTTACCATTATCTGACCACACATTCACTAAAAGTTTACTCTGCCAATACTTGTACAAAGCATTTAACAAATGTATGTTTTTAATTCTCATCACAACATTATGAGATTGATAGAGAAAGAGAAAAGCAACCTTTGAGTTCTAAGATCTGAGCTGACTTTACAGTGGGCCTTATGTTCTCCTACTCAACAGAAACATTTCAGAAACCTTCAACATCAGACAAGGCCATTCTGTGTCCATGAAAGATCAAGACAAAAATAGGACATTCGGTAATGATGTTTGAACACAGACAAAATGAGCTACATTATACAAACCACTAAAATATCCAAGCATCTCCCTATACTGAGTGACTGCTACTTCTTTACCAAGTACGGCTCTAACCTCTATCTAGGCTTCCCTTCTTAGAGTTAAGATAAAGGTACACATTCAGAGAACTGCCCCACTTCCTGACAGCATCCACCCAGAGCAGAGCCAGCGTCCTGAAACACCGCCCCCGAAATCACCCAACACAAGCCCACCTCCTATAAATCCTTCCTAAAATCCCCTTAAGGAGAAGCCCTATAGTTCCCCAGGGTGTGTAATAAACACGATTCATTCAGCTAGGAACAGGAGTGTTTCAGGTGGTTTGTGGCTGGAGATATTGACAGGTATAAGCATTATCCTTCTTTATTATATAAGGAAAGTGAAACTCAGCGATGTTGAGAAATTTGCCCAAGACTTCAAAGTAGTGAGGACAGAGCAGCTCTGTTAGTGTTCTCTTATTTAATAAGCCCTCTATTCGAAGGCTCTAGGCCTCCATTATCTCATCTGTAGTGAGGTATTTAGGTTCTGCTCTACAAGGGTCCCTCCAGCTCACATCGTCCCAGAGGCAGTGGCATGAGAATATTGTCAAACTGGCTCCACTTGGGAGAGCAGGGACCTCCCTTCAGTGGGGACCCACTGGAATCTGAACAAGTTATCCAATAATCCCTTGCACCTGAAAGGTCTTATACTAAACTAGAAGAGAGGTGCATCCTGGGAAATAGCTCCCTGAGCCGTGGACCCCTGCCCACCATCTACTCCTACCCTCTCCTCTCAGTCATCTTCATTCACTAGTTCATATTCCCACAGTATCTGATTTCCTTGTTCTTTGCCCAAATGGGGGAAGCTAGCCAGAGGATGACTTGGGAGCTCTGACCTTACTGACCAGCCTCTTCTTCTTACACTAACCTCTCTCCTCCAACCCAGTGATGGGGCACCTCCTGAGGGTGGGTACCATCTTATCAACATCTGCATAAATTTTTGGAAGTGAAAAAGAGGGATTCCCTGAACTTTGAGGCCTAAGAATCTGAAGCTGATGGTGGGGACTCAGCACATACTACATAAAAATCTAAAAGACACTTTTTTTTTTTTTTCCGCACATATGGCATGTGGAATCTTAGTTCCCCAACCAAAGATTGAAACCGTGCCCCCTACAGTGGAAGCGTGGAGTCTTAACCACTGGATCCCTAAAAGACACTTTGTGGGAGACAGGGGAACCACCTTGATTGCCATGTCCACGTCTCTGTAGAACTGTCTTAGGACAAAAACCTAGAATAGGTCAATTGTGTTATTGACAGTACAGTCAAGACCAAAGCGATAAAGTAGGGTCAGAGGAAGCGGGGGAGCTCTTATTGGTTCAACGGGACAAAGGGGTGTTTTAATGATGAATGTTGCCAGCTGACACCTGCTGCCCAAGTGATAGTAGACCCCCCATTAGATGAGGTATCAACTGAGGCTGCCTGATAGGTACCTTCAGTGAAATTCTGGCTTTTAGTTATTCAGAAGCCTTCCCCAGTTCTTTTTCCAGCACCAAGTCCCTCCTTTATACAAACATCTACACACCTATGTCATTCAGCTCTGATGGGTCTGTTTCTTAGCGATGGCAAAGGTGGCTGCCTCAGTCCCCTCAGGAGCTGGGACTGGCAGAAGGGAGCAGGAAACTCAAACTATTGGGCCAGGGCTCTTGTGTAAATGACGTGGTTCCCCCACACCCTGTGATGTTCCCGCCTTGTGATTTCCCTGAAGATGCCCGCAGGGGCCGGGAAGGTTTGTAATTAGAGACCTCATCAGGGGCAGCTTCTGGGTCAGAGGCCTCTAACCTGGACCAGTTAGAGAAAGCCAGAGGACACTGGGAGAGAAAGCCAGAGGACACTGGGAGAGAAAGCCAGAGGACACTGGGAGACAAAGCCAGAGGACACTGGGAGACAAAGCCAGAGGACACTGGGAGACAAGGCCAGAGGACACTGGGAGACAAAGCCAGAGGCAGACGGACACATGAGAGAGGAGGGGGAGAAAAGAGGAGTCTCTGCTGTTAGGGGGAGTCTCTGCTGTTCCCTGGTCTCAGATGGACAGACTGAGGCAGGAAGAGGGGCAGGACCAGAGGGCCTCCTGAGCTAGAATCCTAGTTGTGCCGTCTGCTTGCTGTGGGTCCTGAGCAAGTCGCTTCACCTCTCTGAGCCTCTGCTTTCTCGCTGGCAAAATGGGATGAGCATCCCAGATGTGGTAGGGTCGACATGAGGCTAAATGAAATCATACATGTGAAATGTCTCAGGAGAGAGTAGACCCTCCACACACAGTGGCTTGTTTTGTGGGTACCCCACTCCTGAAGCCCTTCTGTCCGGGGGCAGCTCGGTATTGAGAGCTCCTGCCCTTCTCAGTGGAAAGGGTGACTTTGTGCGAGGAAGACAGCCCCTCCCGCCCTCTGCAGCTCCTCACCCAGCTGTGCGCCCACTTGACACTTGGCTGGGCTTGCTCCTGGGGCTTCTGGGCATTGAGCCAGCACCCTTCTCCTTGACCCTGGAAGTGGAGCACAGGGTGTTTGTGTGTGGTGTGTGTGTGTGTGTTAGTGGAAGAATGCGTGTCTGTGTGTGGATGAGTGGGGGGGGGGGTTGGTGCTGCATGGCTGTTACTGGGAGTGAATAGATGGGAGCGAGTGAAGAGACTGTGGGTGTGTAAGCCCTCACACGTGCACTGCACTTTACAGCTTACAAAGCAGCAGAGTGTATGACACACAGACACACTGAAGCCAGATTCCTGTGTTCAAATCCTGTCTCTACCCTGTATGACCTTAGGCAAATTACTTAACTTCTTGTTACCTCAGTTTCCTCATCTGTAACATGAGGAAATAGTAACAGTTCCTCGTCCCCTGTTTTAGGATTATCGTGAGGATTAGATGAGTTAATATACGTCAAGAAGGAACTAACTGTTGTCATTACTTATTATCCTTATTACAAGCACTGACTTTGCAGGGGGAAGGAATATATGTCTGTTGCCTCCACTGCTTCCACAGCAACCCCACGACGTGGGCAGCAGGGATCTCATGTGGCACCTGAAGACACGGGGCTCTGTGAAATCTCTGTCCCCAGGTCACAAAGTTAGGAAAAGGCAGGGCTGGGATGCAAACTGAGTTCCTCTGAACCCAAAACCACTGGGGGAGGGAAGGGGGAGGGGGGATTGCAGATGGTCTTCCTAGCTCCCCACAGATCCACTCCAGCCCCTGAGATCCACTCAGGCAGGCAGCTTTCCTGTTGGTGAAGCCGGGTGAGGGGTGGTGAGTGGTCGTGCTGTAGAGACGTGTTCGGCTTCCTGCTTCCCCTCTACCCACGCCCCTTCTTCTTTTTTCTACCCAGAAAATCAGGGTTTGTGCCCTGGATGGAGATAGTCTTCCCCCAGCTCACCATCCCCTGGAGCAGTGCCAGGTAAAGAGCTTTTATCCATCCAGTTGAGATGCTGCCACCATGGTTGCAGGAAGCAGCCCTGTGTCACAGCTGTCTTCCGAGGTAGGTGGGGTTAAGGTAAGGGGTGAAGGACATTTTTTAAAAAAATAATTTATTTATTTTTGGCTGCGTTGGGTCTTCATTGCTGCATACAATCTTTCCTTAGTTGTGGCGAGCGGGGGCTACTCTTCGTTGGGGTGCACGGGCTTCTCATTGCGGTGGCTTCTCCTGTTGTGGAACACGGGCTCTAGGTGCACGAGCTTCAGTAGTTGTGGCATGCAGCCTCAGTAGCTGTGGCGCAGGGGCTTAGTTGCTTCACGGTATCAGGAATCTTCCCGGACCAGGGATCGAAACTGTGTCCCCTGCATTGGCAGGCGGATTCCTAACCATTGCACCATCAGGAAAGTCCGGATGAAGGGCATGGTTGCCCAGATGTGATTGACAGCTGTAGGAGGCTGCAGAGGAGGACCTGAGCTAACACACTGCTGTTCACTTATCTGTCCTTTGATTTGCTCTCATCCACACACTGACCGGCCATCACGTGCCATGCACTGCTCTAGGTGCTGGGATGCTCTGTGAGGAACAAATCAGACAAATTCCACCTGTGGAATCACAATCTGTGTTTTCACAAGACCCCCAGGCAGAGTCAAGTTTGAGAAGCGCTGTTACTGGGCATTTGGCCCCAGCAGGCAGAGGCAGGAAGCCTGGTTATATGGGGAGATGCGCATGAACAACTCTGACCCCAGATCCTCCCCTTCTTCACTCCCCTCCTTATTCCCTGTTCCCACACCTCAGCTGTGGTGTGAAAAGCTCTGTCAGCCCCCAGCTTTCCTCAGAAGCCCTCCTGCAAGGCCACGAGCATGAGCCGGCTCTGCCTCTCCATCGCCCTTCTCGTCCTCCTGGGCACCCTGGTGGCTGGCACTCTGGAAGGTAAAACCAGCAACCAGGTCCAGGGCAAGTCCCGACTCACCTCTCCTCTACAGGCTGAGGGGTTGGGGAGGGATGAAGCGAGTCCATGGGAGGGGCTGGGGAGCAGGGGTGGGGTGGGTGCTGACAGCCTCTCTGGATTTCTCCTGGGAAGTTGGGCAGTTGTAACTCCAGGGACATTTCATGACTCTCAAAAGGAATCATTATGTTTCAGCTTTTAGAAAAAGGAGTCCACCGAACCGTGCCAGACCAGGGACCCCATTTTTGAGACTCTCTGTTCCTGGTCACTGCCTGTCCCTGAACCTCACTTCAATGTAAAGAAAAGATTCACATTTGATTCTTGTCCCAGTTCATGGCCCAGGCCTCCTGAAAGTCTTGGAATTTACTGTCTTCGTAGGTCATGAGATGAGTCAAAGATGGGACCCTAGATAGCTTCTGGATGGGACTGGACTCCGGAAGATCCCACCTGGTGATTAGAGGGTTAGAACCTTCAACCCGCAGCCCCTCTGGGGAGAGGAGAGTGTACTGAGGTAGAGTTCAGTCACCGATGGCCAATGATTCAATCAAATTGCTTACCTCAGGGCTTCCCTGGTGGCGCAGTGGTTGAGAGTCCGCCTGCCCATGCAGGGCACGCGGGTTCGTGCCCCGGTCCGGGAGGATCCCACATGCCGCGGAGCGGCTGGGCCCGTGAGCCATGGCCGCTGAGCCTGCACGTCCGGAGCCTGTGCACCGCAACGGGAGAGGCCACAACAGCGAGAGGCCCGCGTACCGCAAAAAAAAAAAAAAAAAAAAAAAAAAATTGCTTACCTCAAGCTCTCAATTAAAACCCATAAACACTGGGTTCAGAGGGCTTCAGGGGAGGTGAACACATCAAGGGATTGTGAGGGGGGCGTGTTCTGAGAGGGCATGGGGGCTCGGCACACCTCTTCTCCCTGTTTGCCCTGCACATCTCCTCCATAGGGCTGTCCCGGAGTTTTATAATAACTGGGGACAGTAAGTAAAGGGCTTTCCTGAGTTCTGTGAGTGGTTCTAATGATTATTGAATATGGGAGGTGGGGTCATGGAACCCCTGAATTCATAATTTATAGCCAGTTGGTCACGTGTATGGGTGACCCCAGGACTTGGGATCGGCACTTGACATGGGGGCCGTCCTCAGGGACTGAGCCCTCAACCTGTGGGGTGTGGGTTCCCTCCGCAGATTTAGTGTCAGAAGTGAATTGACTTGTGGGCCGCCCAGTGGGTGTTGGTAGGGACATCACATATTTGCAATCAGGGACAAAACCCAGACTCACTCTTCTCTATAATTTGTGGCTGGGGTGAGGTCTGGGGACAGGGGACTATTGTATGTGGGACAGTGCACTCAGAAGTCCTTAGCAGTCATCTGTAGTTTCCTCACCTGAACATGACCATGTTACATGACTTCTTTGAAAGGATTGCCATTCATGAGTATAAAGAAGTTACTCATTTCATGGTCAATGATGGCCATTTTCCACCAAAATTTCTTAGTCTGGAAGACTTGTCTACCTACGTTTCCTCACCAAGGCCCCCCAAAGAAATTTATGGGTCAAATAATGATCATTTCTCTATTACTAAATTAATCAGAAAGTTCAGTGACAGCTGAACTTCTTCCCTTCCTGAGGCAGCTTCAGGGAGAGCAAGAAGTGTGGTACTTCCGTGAGTTTGCTCGTGGGGGGAAGACTGTTTTCTCCAGGTTGGAACAGTATTAGTCAAAACTCTAGGCCCTTCCCCTTGCCCCCCGTCAGACTATTATTTTATTTTCCTATCAGGATATAGAATGTTAGAGGTAGACTCATAATTATAGAGACATGCCCCATCACCAAATAGACTAACAGGAATTTTACTATATGCAGTCTCTTCAATGACGGTGCACTTGGCATGAGTATGAAATGGGAGATTCATTCCCTTGACAAATATTTATCAAATATTTATGCTTTTTGTCCCTAAAAAGCGTAGGTCATGTTGTAGGGAAGCAGCTGTAAACAAAATATAGTAAAATAATCTGCTTTCTACGAGAGAGAGACAATAAAGAAAGGGGAAAATATTAGGGCAGGTCGTGCTAAGCGTTTCGAAGAAAGAGAGTGATGGGGATACGGGAGGCTGTGCTCTTTCTGTAGAGGGTCAGTGAAACCCTCTGTGATAAGGAGGTGTTGAGCAGAGGCTGCAGAAAAACGTGCCTGGTGTGTTTGAGCCACAATCAGGACGAGGGTGGCTGGAGCTGAGTGGGTGAAGGGGAGGGGAGTGGAAGGGGATGAGGCAGAGATGCCATGGGGGCAGGTCCTGACCAGCCTTGTAGGACTTTATAAGAATCAAAATTTGACTCTGAGAGAGATGGGGTGTCACTGAGGGACTGGTTATGTGACCAACGGGCTAGAACTCAAGTTATAACAGAATCCCTGTGGCTGCAGTGTGGGAGTGGCCTCAAGGGGTCAAGGGCAGAGACAGGCCATGGGCAGGCTGCTGCAGTGGTCCAGGTGAGCCATGATGGAGTGTGTACCTATGTTTCCTGGGTTGATCCCAGGTCTCTTGAATAACATGTATGACTTCCTCTGTTGAGGTTTCTATGGAGGCTTCATCACAAATCATGAGTCATTAAATCTTTAGCCATTTGTGATTGATTCAACCTCGAACCCCTCTCCGCTCCCTGAGGTGTGGGGGCAGGGAAAGGGGGAAAGTGGGAGTGAAAATTCCCACCCGCTAATGAGGCACTTTTTCCCCTGGCAACCAATCCCCATTCCTGGCTTAGGTTGGGGCTTTATAAAAGTCACCTCCCTCACATGATAAAATGTCCCTTTTTGCTCTCATCTCTTAGAAAATTCCAACAGTTTTAGGAGCTCTGTGTCAGAAATGGGATGAAGACGAAATTAATATTTTTATATAAGTCACAATATCAATATTCCATCAATAGTCCATTTTTCCAGTCCTCATGAGTTCATCAATGTAAACACACTGGTGTCTTTTCTTCCACGCCTTTCTCCATGACAGCATGATTCCTTCACATTTTCTTTTTTAATGGTGTAAACTTGCAACAACACCCCAAGTACCGAGAATAGTATTATAAAACCTATGGACCCATTGTGAAGGAATTATACAGGAGCAAAACTCGTCATGACTGCAGTGACTGTAGAGCCTGGGATTTGAAGCCAGGATTCTTGTCCTAATTTTCTTCCTCACTGCATCCTCACCTTCATTCTCCACCCACCATCACTGCTCTCCTCGTGCTGGCAAATGTAGAATTTGTGGCATCCAGTTCTCAGCATCGGTGGTGGGAGTGGTCTTTTCACTAAAGAAGCCCCTTTCCCCACAGTGATGTTGAACGTCTGTGTCTTCAAACAGTCTGGCCTTATGTTTAAATCAATTCATATTATAATTAAACCAACTACAGTGGATTCTGTTATTTGCAACTAAAACCTTAACCAGTAGGTTCCATGGAGATGCTGGTCCTTCTCACTCTTCTGCAGAGCAGCGAGCACCTCCCCATTCCCTGCCCTCAGACTGGGCCCTGCCAGGTATAGGAAGCCAACCCCTTATGGTGACATCTACCTCTTAATGGCCACCCCATACACAAAAAACTGGGTGACAGACACCCCAACATGAACGCTTTTGTCCTTTACTTCTTGGGCCAGGTCAAACTTTGGGGCAGGAATTTTTCCTGGATTCTCAGAAGGAGAAAGGAAGGAGCTTGGGGCTCAAGGAACCCCCTTCCCTGTCATCATGTGCGGGGAGGGGCTTCCTACTCCAGCTCAAGAAGATCAAGCTCACGGTTAGTGGGCAATGGCCATTTGTCAGGCTCTGTGCTTGTCATATTCCCCAAATTGTATTCTTCCCCCTCCTTTCCACTTTGGTAACCATAAGTTTGTTTTCTATGTTGGTGAGTCCATTTCTTTTTTTGTTTTTTGTTGGTTTGTTTTGTTTCTCTGTTTGGCCACACCGTGCAGCACGTGGGATATTGGTTCCCTGACCAGGGATCGAACACAAGTTCCCTGCCTTGGAAGCGCAGAGTCTTAAAAACTGGATGGTTAGGGAAATCCTGTGAGTCCATTTCTATTTTCACACCACACTTCTTAAGCCAGTCCTCTGTTGATGGGCACTTGCATTGTTTACGTGTCTTGGCTATTGTAAACAGGGCTTCTATGAACATTGAGGTGCATGTATATTTTCAAATTAAAGTTTTCATTTCTGCAGATATATACGCAGGAGAGGAATTACTGGATCATATAGTAGTTCTCTTTTTAGTTTTTTTTTCCTAGCATTATTTCTTTTATTTATTTTTAATTAATTTATTTTATTTATTCATTTTTGGCTGCGTTGGGTCTTCGTTGTTGTGCAAGGGCTTTCTCTAGTTGCGGTGAGCGGGGGTTACTCTTCGTTGCGGTGCGTGGGCTTCTCATGGCGGTGGCTTCTCTTGCTGTGGAGCACGGCTCTAGGCGCGCGGGCTTCAGTAGTTGTGGCATGTGGGCTCAATAGTTGTGACTCACGGAGTCTAGAGCGCAGGCTCAGTAGTTGTGGCGCATGGGCTTAGTTGCTCTGCAGCATGTGGGATCTTCCCAGAACAGGGCTCGAACCCGTGTCCCCTGCATTGACAGGCAGATTCCTAACCACTGTGCCACCAGGGAAGGCCTCTTTTTAGTTTTTTTAAGGAACCTCCATACTGTTTTCCATGGGGGCTGAACCAGTTTACATTCACACCAGAGTGTACGAAGCTTCTCTTTTTCCACAGTCTCTCCTGCATTTATTATTTGTAGACTTCTCAATGATAGCCATTTTGACTGCTGTGATGTGATACGTCACTGTGGTTTTGATTTCCATTACTCCAATAATTAACAATGTTGACATCTTTTCAGGTGCCTGAGGCCATCTGCATGTCTTCTTTGGAGAAATGTCTGTTTAGGTTTTCTGACCACTTTTTGATTGGATTTTTTGTTTTTTCAGTATTGAGTTGCATGAGTTGTTTGTATACTTTGGATATTAACCCCCTGCTGGTCGTGTTTTTTGCAAATATTTTCTCTCATTCGGTAGGTTGCATTTTTATTTTGTCGATGGTTTCCTTTGCTGGGCAAGAGCTTTTAAGTCTGATGAGGTTCCATTTATTTATTTTTGCTTTTATTTCTTTCGGCATAGGAGACTGATCCATAAATATATTGCTACGATTTATATCCAAGAATGTTTTGCCTATGTTCTCTTCTAGTTTTATGGTGTCATGTCTTATATTTAGGTCTTTAATCCATTTTGAGTTTATTTTTGTATACAGTGTGAGGGTGTGTTCTAATTTAATCGATTTACATGTAGCTGTTCAGCTTTCCCAACATCATTTGCTTAAGAGACTGTCTTTTCCCCATTGTGTATTCTTGGACTGAACAAGTTGGGTTTATTACTCACTGCAGCAATGGACAATGAATGATATGGCATCTCATTAAGAGGATGTTGAAGGACTTACAGGATGTGGGTTTCCCTGAGGTTATTTGCAGGAGAGTTTCAGGAAGCTGGCTTTGATCAGGATGGATGCTGTAAGGAAGTGGGGCAGTTCTATGATCAGGTGTCTTCATCTTATTCTGAAGTGAACTTTCAGCTGAGAACTGAGGAGGTACAACCAACAGGCTTTGCTATGAGATTGCTCACGGGGGGTGAGGAAAAGGTAGAATGAAGGACAACACTCAGCCTTCTGGGGGAAGGTAGGGGAAGCAAGTCTTTAGAAGGAAAGACAATAAATTCAGTTTGGTCAATGTTGAGTCCATGGTGCTTGGAGAACACATAGGCAAAGAAGTTGAGTAGACATTGATTCATTCATTCACTTGTTCATGAAATGTTTATTAGGGATAAAATATGTGATGACTGAAACCTTTGATCAGACTCCATGGCTTCAAACTCTGGCTCTGCCAATTTACTAGGTGTGTGGCCTAATCAATTTGCTAGTGCTTTACATCTGTGAGTGCAGATAAACTTTGAACGGTATCCACAGAGATGGAGTCATCCTTCCATTTATATAGGAGGAACCTGAGGTTCAGAGAAGGTGGGGATTACTAGTACCTCAGAGGGTGAAAGTAGCAATGTGAGTTCCCTGTCCTGATGTGCTGGTAAAAGTCACTGAGTCAATGAGAATGTCTAAGTAACTGAGAGAGGTAGAATTAATAATTAAAACACCCATCACCACTATTGACAACCTACTATGTACCAAGCCCTGCACGTACATCTTCAGCTCTAAACACCACAACAACCTTAATAGGTTTTTCTTCCATTTCAAAGTCATTCAAGCTGAAGCTCAGAGGTTTCAGCCCTTCTCCAAGGTCACATAACCAATACCGGCAGGTGCTGGGATTCAAACTCAACACTCTCTGTCTCCTATGCTTTTCCTTGAAAGAGTTTAAAAGCTGTGCCTTCAGAAGCCGCGACGATTCACCAGAAGAGACTCAAAGTTCTTCACATAGGAAGCTCTGTTTTTCATCATTATTTTATGCTGAGACCAAGTGGAAACCAATTTTGGTAAAGAATTTTGTTCGCATTTATGCCATGAGGGCCTTACCTGTGAGTTAGAGGAGGAGGAGGTCTGAGAAAAGGCCACTGGATAGAAAAACGCGGAACTTGGTGGTGACCCTGGTAAAGGCAGCAGATCTCGCTGGTTATGAGCAACAGAAACTGACTCTGGCTATTGGGAGCAGAGAAGGAATTTGTGACAACGGTGTGGGGATGTAGTGGGCATCCATTCTCCCTTCCTGATTGTACCCTTAAGTGAGATTCTTTTGGACTCTTCTGTTGGCACCCATAGCACTAATTGATTTAGTTCAGCTCACGGACTGAGGGGAGTGCTAAAAGGTCCCAGCTTGGAAAGGATGGTAAGCGAGGAAGAACTAACGTCTTCCCAGGCCACCTCTGAATAACCACCATTTTTAGGTCTTTTGCCATTTATCGATCAAGGTTAAATTCCAGGGAGAGCATCTGATTGGCCACTCTTGGTCTGGGGGTAAGGCAGGCACTTTGATTGACAGGCAGCCCAATCCCACCAGTCCTGGGTGGAGGAAGAGTCATTCCTCAAGCAAAATCAGCTACTGTATCAGGAAAAGGATAAAGAGATGCTAGGTGACAAAGCAACAAAATAGCCCATATACTGAGAGAGAGAAGTTTCCATGGAGAGAAGGGAGTTTGAATGGGTCCAACAGTCCAGGCGGAGAAAGCTCTATTGTATGGTGAAAGGCATCCTCTTTGCTCCTGGGAATTTGTCAGGCCTTCACTGTCACTTGTTTACAGTTACCTTAGAGTAGGCATGTTTGCAGCTGACTCATGTAACCTTCCATTTTAACTTTTTCTTCTTCCCTTTCTTGATAAGTATGATTTTACTCTCATGAAGTCGTGTCCACAATCTTTGATGCCTCATCTATGTTAATATCAGATAGATTTGCCTGTGTGTTGTTTATGTGTTTGTGTATTTATACCATTGAAATTAGCGGGACCACATGACCCTTTTTGCAAGTTCTTCCTTGTGATTTTCAGCTGGTTTTCGTCCAGCAAGTCACTTTCCCTTAGATGAACTTCAGTTGCTTCATCTGTAAACTAGGAATAATAATACTTAGTTCAGAAGATTGTTAAATAAGAACAAGCTACCTTTTACTGAACACTTACTGTGAGCCCACCCCACAGGTCACAATTTTAAATTCATTCCAGATCAGCTGAGTGTTGAGGATGGAGGTATTTGGAGTGGGGCTGGGGCGACAATAAGTAATGGTGGGGATTATGGAAACTGGAGAGAACACTCCACTCGTGAGAAGAGAGCAGCTCTACTTAGCTTAGCTCATGGTTTTCAAACTGTGATCCCTTGAGCAGTACTGTCAGCAGCTCTGGAAACCTGTTAGATGCAGATCTTGGGTCCCACCCCTGTCCTACTGATCAAAACTCTGGGGTGGATCTCAAACGTGTGTTTGAACAACTGGCTAAGTGATCGTGATGCTCACTCAATTTTGAGACTCACTGCTCTTGTTACATTGCAGGACTGTGTAGCCAGACCGTTTACTTTTCCCAACAATACTAGAAATTTACTTTTTAAAGAAATCCCCCACTGTTCAATCTTGGCAAATGTTTCAAATTGTAAATTGCACTGTCTAACAATACTTATGTTCTAGCCAGATTTGAACCTCTGGTTTATGCTTTTCCTTTTCATCCTTAAAATAATCCTTAAAAAAACAGTATTCATGATACCACTTTTAAGGAGGAAGACTATGTGGTTCCAAAGAGTGAGGTGCTGTTATATCACGTAGCCGGAAAGCGGCCACTCATGATTTAGATATGAACGTACGTCTCACAGGGCACAGCATCACAAACAGATAAACATCTTCTGCCTGCCCCGGGTGCATTCCATCCATTTCACAAAGGGGCCCTAGATAGCATGGATTCCAAGGTTCTCATTTTTCAGAGGGAAAAAGTGAGGATTAGAAGCAGAGATATGACTGGGGTCCCACAGTGCTGGGATCACTGGTCTTTATCCAGAATACAACCCCTGTGATGTTCCCGCCTTGCGATTTCTCTGAAGATGCCCCCAGGGGCCGGGAAGGCTTGAAACTAGAGACTCAGTCACTCGTGAACAGGGAGGTGGGAGGTGGAGGGAGGACAGGCCCCTCGGGGGTCCCTGGGTCTGGGGGCCTCTAACCTGGACCAGAGGGACCGGAGGAGAGGAGGACACTGGGAGAGAAAGACAGACACATGAGAGAGGAGGATGGAAAAAAGTGGAATCTCTGCTGTTAGGCGGGGGGTCTCTGCTGTTCCCTGATCTCAGATGGACAGACTGAGGCAGGAAGAGGGGTAGGACCAGAGGGCCTCCTGAGCTAGAATCCTAGTTGTGCCGTCTGCTGGTTGTGGGTCCTGAGCAAGTCGCTTCACCCCTCCGAGCCTCTGCTTTCTCGCTGGCAAAATGGGATGAGAATCCCAGATGTGGTAGGGTCGACATGAGGCTAAATGAAATCATACATGTGAAATGTCTCAGGAGAGAGTAGACCCTCCACACACAGTGGCTTGTTTTGTGAGTACCCCGCTCCTGAAGCCCTTCTGTCCGGGGGCAGCTCGGTATTGAGAGCTCCTGCCCTTCTCAGTGGAAAGGGTGACTTTGTGCGAGGAAGAGAGCCCCTCCCGCCCTCTGCAGCTCCTCACCCAGCTGTGCGCCCGCTTGACACTTGGCTGGGCTTGCTCCTGGGGCTTCTGGGCATTGAGCCAGCTCCCTTCTCCTTGACGCTGGAAGTGGAGCGCAGGGCGTGTGTGTGTGTGTGTGTGTGTGTGTGTGTGTGTGTGTGTGTGAGTGTGTGTGTGTGTGTGTGTGTGTGTGTTAGTGGCAGATTGCTTGAGTATGTGTGGATGAGTGAGTTGAGGGGGCATTGGTGCTACATGATTGTAACTGGGAGTGAATACATGGGAGTGAGTGAAGAGACTGTGGGTGTGTAAGCCCTCACACGTGCACTATAGTTTCAACTTACAAAGCAGTAGAGTGCATGGTGCACAGACTCTGAAGCCGGATCCCTGGGTTCAGATACTCTCTCTACACCCTATATCATTAGGCAAATTCTTTCTTGTTACTTCAGGTTCCTCCTCTGTAACATGAGGATTCTCCACCTCTTTTAAGATTTTTGAGGATTAGATGAGTTAATATATGTCAAGTAGTTAGGATAATGTCTGACACATAGAAGAAGCTAAGTTTTATCTGCTGTAATGACATCATTATTATTATTACAAGGACTTTGACTTCTCAGGGAGAAGAATATGTCTATTGCCTCCACTTCTTCCACAGAAACGCATGATGCTGGCAGCATTGACCTCATGTGACACTGGAAAACACAGGGCTCTGGGAGATTTAAGTCTTCAGGGCACAAAGTTAGGAAAAGGCAGAGCTGGTACCCAAACTGAGGTCCTATGGTTCCAAAACCACTGGGGGAGAGACAGGAGGATGGAGGCTATTGTGGGCGATCTTACAAGCTCCCCTGAGGTCCACTCAGGCAGGCAGCTCTCCTGTTTCCGAAACCCGACGAGGGGAAATGGGAGGTCATGCTGTGGAGACGTGTTCAGCTCCCTGCTTCCCCTCTGCCCACACCCCTTACTCCTTTTTCTACTGAGAAAACAGGGTTGCTGCCTCAGGAGGGCTTCTGCCTGGGCCAGTGCCAGGTAAACAGCAAGGGTCCATCCAGCTGAGAAGCTGTGGCAGTGGTTGCAGAAGGTGTCCTGTGTCACACCTGTCTTCTGAGTTAGGCAGTGGTAGGGGTGAGGGTGAAGCGCATAGTTCCCAGCTGTAATGAAACCTGCAGGAGTTGAAAAGGAGGACCTGAGCTAACACACTGTTGTTCACTTATCCATCCTTTGATTTGCTCTCATTCACTCATCACCTGCCATGCACTGCTCTAGGTGCTGGGACGCTCCCTGAGTCAACATATTGGACAAAATTCCACCTGTGGAATCACAATCTGTGTTTCCACGAGACCCACAGGGAGAGTCAAGTCTGAGAAGCGCTGTTACTGGGCATTTGGCCCTAGCAGGCAGAAGCAGGTTAGGTGGGGAGATTACACAATAAACAGGACCCAGCCCAGCTCCACCCTTTCCTCACTCCCCTCCTCACTGCCTGTCCCACCCCTCAGCTGGGATATGAAAAGCTCTGTCAGCCCCCAGCTTTCCTCAGAAGCCCTCCTGCAAGGCCACGATCATGAGCCGGCTCTGCCTCTCCATCGCCCTTCTCGTCCTCCTGGGCACCCTGGTGGCCGGCATCCCGGGCACCCTGGTGGCCGGCATCCAGGGGGGTAAAACCAGCAACCACACCGAAGGTGAAACCAGCAACCAGGCCAAAGGTAAGTCCTGACCCACCTCTCCTCTACAGGCTGGGGGGAGGGGGGAGTGAGGGGAGTCCGTGGAAGGGGTTGGGGAGCAGGGGTGGGGTGGATGCTGACAGCCTCTCTGGATTTCTCCTGGGAAGTTGGGCAGTTTTAACTCCAGGGACATTTCCTGACTCTCAATAGGAAAAAAAATTAAAATTAAAAAATATATATGCCGCCTACCTCTACCAGATCAGGAATCCCATCTCTGACACTCTCAATTCCTGGTCATTGCCATGTCCCTGAACTTCACTGTAGTGTAATAAGAAGATCAGTATTTGATCCTTGCCCTGATCCTGGAACAGACCTCCAGAAACTCCTGGAATTTACTGGGGTTATTTTTGGTAATGAGGTGAGAAAAGGAAGGCCACGGAGAGACCTGTAGGATGGGGCTGGTCTCCAAAAAAACCCAGTCATGTGTTTAGAGGTTACAACTTTCAACAGCCCGCATCCCAGCATCTCTGGGGAGACGGGAGGGTATTGAGCTGGAGATCAATCACCAATGGCCGATGATTCAATCAATATGCCTATTATTGACACCTCAATAAAATTCCATAAACGTTGGGGTTCAGAGAGCTTTCGGGGTGGTGAACACATGGAGGTGCTGTGAGGGGTTGCACTCCACTAGGGCAGGGCGCCTCCGCACACCTCTTCTCCCCCTTTGCCCTGCGTATCTCCTTCATTTCGCTGTCCCTGCACTTTACCCTTTATAATAACCTGGGAACGGTAAGTAAAGGGTTTTCCTGAGTTCTGTCTGCACTTCTATTGGTTAGTGAACATGGAGGTGGGGTCATGGAACCTCCGATTTTTAGCCAGTCGGTCACAAGCATGAGTGACTCCGGACCACATGGCTCGCATTTGAAGTGAGGACAGTCTTGAGTCCTCAACCTGCGGGATCTGCACTAACTCCATGGATTTAGTATCAGAAGTAAATTGCCTTCTGGGATGCCCAGTGGGTGTTTAGGGAATTGTTTGGTGTTGGTAGAGACGCCACCTATTTGGTGTCAGGGAAAAACCAGAGTCAGTCTTCCCTGTGATTTGGGGGCTCCAGTGAGGCTTGGGACAGGGGAATAATGAAAGTTGGACACTGCAGCCAGAAACTCTTACCAGTTACCTGTATTTTCAGAATTCCTGGCAGAATCAGGTAGTTTATCTAATGGGTTGTGACATGACAGTATCTTGCCCTGACCCTATCACCCACATGCCATATGTCCTGGGGCAAGTCTTCTGCAGTTTCCTCACTTGAAAACGGGAACCACGTTACATGGGTTTTTGAACAGCTTACCACTCATGAATTTAAAGAGTTTAAACATATTTCATGACCAATTTTGTCCATTTTCCACCAAGATGTGTTAAATTGAAAAAATTTCTCTACATACCTCCTTCGGGAAAGAAAAGATATTGAGGTGTCAAATAATGATTATTCCTCTAGGATTAAAATTAATCAGAAAGACGTGGGACCACTGAGCAGAGCAACTGCAGGGAAAGCAAGAAACACAGCGCTTGTGTGAGCTGCTCCTGGGACCAAGGCTGATACAGTCTTAGTAAAGGCTGAAGGCCCTTTCCCTTGTCCCCTTTTGACTATCATTTTATTACCCTCTCAGGATATAGAATGAGAGGTAGATTGATAATCACGTAGACCTGCCCCACCATCAAGGAGATTTTGCACTAACAGGAATTCCATTATCTCCATTCTATTCAATGACTGTGCGCTTGGCATGAGCATGAAATGGAAGATTCGTTCCCTGGCCATATATTTATTAAGTCCCCACAGGCTTGGTTTTTGGTGTGGGGAAAGAGCTGTAGACAGAATATGGAAAAATACCTTGCCTTCTCAGAGTGAGACCGACAATAGCAAAAGGGGAAATGCTCTGCTAGGTTATGAGTTTTTGAAGGTAGAGAGTGATGGGGATAAAAGAGGCTGTGCTCTTTCCGTAGACTGATCAGCGAAACCCTCTGTGATAAGGGGGCGTTGGAGCAGAGGCTGCAGAAAGAACGTGCCTGCTGTGAACCAGCGGCAGCAATTACCAGGGTGGCTGGAGCTGAGTGGGTGGGAGGGGAGGAGGGCGGAAGGGATGAGACCAAAGAGGCCATGGGGACAGGTCCTGACCAGCCTTGTAGGATGAGAATCGGAATTTGACTGAGAGATGGGGAGTCACTGAGGGACTGGTCATGGGAGCAATGGGATAGGATCCCTGTGGCTGCAGTGCGGAGAGTGGCCTCTAGGGGACCAAGGGCAGAGATAGAGGCCCAGGGAGCAGGCTGCTGCAGGGGTCCAGGTGAGCAATGATGGAACGAGTACCTATGTTGTTCCCTGGGTCGATGCCAGATTCATGTTCACAACATGAATCTCTTCCTCTGTTGAGGTTTCTATGTGGGCTCATTATCTAGTCATGATGCATTAAATCATTACCCATTGGTGACTGTTCAACCTCCAGCTCCTCTCCGATCCCTGAGGTTGGGTGGCGGGCTGAACTGTGGATGGGAGGCCACGAGGGAGAGGGTAGGAATGAAAGTTTCAACCCTCCTGTCAGGCAGTGGTTTCCCCTGGCAACCAGAGCCCATTCTGGGGTTACTAGGGTCTTCCCAAAAGTCACCTAGTTCACATAACAAAAGACACTTTTTTTGCTTTCAGCACTTAGGAAATAGCAAGGTTTGTAAGAACTCTGTGCCAGGATATTACAAAGAACAAGTATATATATATATATATATATATATATATATATATATATATATATATATATATAGCTTATTATAAGTCACAGTATCAATATAGCGTCAATATTCAATTTAGGGAGTCCCTGTGTCGTAACAAAAGAGAACACCCTGGTATGTTTTCTTCATGCCTTTCTCCATTACAGCCTGATTCCTTCACACTTTTTTATTAATGGTGGAAACTCTTTACCATACAAGTAATGCAGAGAATAGTCTTATAAAACCCAGGTACCAATAATTACTGACATATGACGAATATTTTTTACCTTGTCTGCCGTTTTTTATTCTTTTTTGGTAGAGTTTTTGGAACCTAATCCAAGGCATCATACCAATTAATCTTAAAATATTTCATGTAGGAGATATCAATTTGTGCATGTTTACCATATCATGTCACACCTAGGAACATTAATAATAATATCCCAGAAAGCAGGTTGTCAAATGGCCTTTTCAATTTGACCCGTCCCCATAACCCTAACATTCTCTATTGCAAGACACACTGGTGGTTTCAGTTGTTGACATTGTAGACCAAACTGCGATGACGGTCCTCATAACTGACCCAGAGCCCCTCCCATCCCATAAGGTTCTCAGCCTGCCTTCTGCCTGGAACCTCATCACACGGGTCCCTGCAGGGCCCGGAAGGTCAGGTACTTCTACAACGCCAAGTCCGGGCACTGCGACATGTTTATATACAGCGGCTGCCGAGGGAAGAACAACTTCCTGACGCCAGAGGACTGCATGAAGACCTGCGGTGGTCCTGTGGTGACCCACGGGTAAGGAAGGGGGCAGGACAGGGTGGGAGGGGAAGGGCTGAGAAAAAGAGATGGTGCTCAGGGGGCCACCCACCATTCACACCTGCACAGTGTCTTTCCTCCTCGCTGCCTCCCAGGAGAAGTGGCTCAGTGTCCTGTGAAACCGCACACTGAGCACATCCTCCACGGGCCAGCTTGGCAGAAGGTCACCCTAGAAGCCCCGTCCTGAGAATCTGAGCTTCCTCACATGCTCCCCTTTTCTCAGATGGGAACACTGAGTCAGCCACCCTACAGAGCATGTCTGCAGTGCTCCTGAGCTCCCCACCTAGGCTTGAAAAACTCACTTCCTTCTTCTTGGTCATTCTGGTCCTGGGTGGACTGTGGTTGCATATTTCTGGGAAAGTCTAGGATCTGTCAAGGTCAGCGGTGTCCAGGTCTGGGGCTTCAGAGATGTCAATCAGCAAGTTCCTTTCTTTTTGCAGAGGACCTGCGAACTGTACCACCCCGAAACCCTGAAGTCAAGGAGGAGCCACGCGGGGCTGGGCTGTGGCTGCTTCTGAAACAGTGTGATCTCTTCTGAGTCCGTCTCAACCCCACCCTCCTCAGCAGAACCCTGCCTCTCTCCTTCCCCCATGGGTCTACTTGCCTTAGTTCTGTCTCATCCAGTGGATTCTAAGCACCATGAGAGCAAGTCTTCCCTTTATCCCTAGCACTTAGCACAGGTCCTGGCATAGAGGAGATGGTCCATAATTATTTAAGGAAGGAAGGAGTGAATGCAAGAGCACATTCCTCATGTCAGGATTCTTGTCTCAAGCCACATCCTCACTGCATCCTCACCTTCATCCCCCACCCCACCATCACTGCTCTCCTTGTGGGTGGCCAAGGTGGAAATTCTGGCATCCAGTTCTCAGTATCAGTGGTGGCAGAGGTCTTTTCAATAAAGAAGCCCCTTTCCCTCGCAGTGATGTTGTACATTTTCCTTCTGTCGCTTCAAACAGTCTGGCTTATATTCCAGTAAATTCAAATTAAACTAACTGGAGTGGATTCTGTGGTTTGCCCCTAAGAACCTTCACCACTAGGGTCCACGGAGATGCGGGTCCTTCGCACTCTTCCGCAGAGCAGCCGGCACCTCCCCTTTTCCTGTCCTCACACTGGGCCCTGCCAGGTATAGGAAGCACCCCCATTACAGCACCACCTACCTCTGAATGGCCACCCCAAGCGACACTAAAACCCGGGTGAGAGACACCTCAGCATGAAAGCTTCTTTCTTTACTTCTTGGGCCAGGTCAAATCTGGGTGTAGAGGTTGCTCTCCTGGACTCTCAGAAGAACAAAGAAAGGAGTCTGTGACTCAGTTGTCCATTTGCAGTAGGAATCCCCTTGCCTGAGGTCACGTGTGGGGAGGGGCTTCTTACTTCAGTTAAAGAAGGGCAACTGCCCTTTCAGTGCGCCTGGCTCTGTGTTAACATTTTGCCTGCATTCTTCTGTTAATCATCCTAAGAATCCTTCAAGGGCGGAAGCAGTGACACGGAGATGTCACTTAGCTGCCGTATGAGTTTTGTAACACAGCAGGTCCCACCTCTCCCAAGTAGAGCGACTTTGACAATGTTTTCACGCTCCTGCCTCTGGGAAGATGTGGGCCGCAGGCACCTTTGGAGAACCGAGAGTATCTGCTTCACTGCAGATGAGGAAAGGGAGGCACGGGGCCCACAGCAAGCATAGTATTCAAATAAACAAGGACGCAGATGGCGCTGACTCCGTCACTCACTTCCTTGTAGTCTTGGGCAAATTTCCCAACATCTGTGAGCTTTACTTTCTTTAATTATAAAATAAGGATAATGCTTGTACTTTTTAACTAGCCAGAGACGTCTCTAGCTTGTACTTTTTTTTTTTTTTTTTTTGCGGTACGCGGGCCTCTCACTGTTGTGGCCTCGTTGCGGAGCGCAGCTCCACACGCGCAGGCTCAGTGGCCATGGCTCACGGGCCCAGCCGCTCCGCGGCATGTGGGATCCTCCCGGACCGGGGCACGAACCCGCGTCCCCTGCATCGGCAGGCGGACTCTCAACCACTGCGCCACCAGGGAAGCCCTAGCTTGTACTTTTTAACTAGCCAGAGACACCTAGAAACACTCCCTTTCCTAGTTGAACTAGTTGGGTTTATTACTCACTGCAGCAAGGAATAAGAATCACCTTGGAAGACAATATGATATCTCATTAAGAGAATGTTAGATAGAACTTATAGGATGCGGGCTTGTGTTAGGTGATTTGGTTGGCGGGGGTGTGTGTTTCAGGAAGCTGACTCTGCTCTGGATGGATGCTCTCAGGAAGTGGGGCATTTCTCTGAATGGGTATCTTAACTCTAAGAAGGGAAGACTAGCTAGAGGTTACAGCTGTACTTGGTAAAGACGTAGCAGTCACTCAATACAGGGGGATGCTTGGATATTTTGGTGGTTTGTATAATTGACCTCTTTTTGTCTGTGTTCAAACATCATTACCGAATGTCCTATTTTTGTCTTCATCTTTCATGGATGCAGAATGACCTTGTCTGATGTTGAAGGTTTCTGAAATAGTGCCGTTGAGTAGGAGAACATAAGGCGCACTGTGATGTCAGGTCAGGTCTTAGAACTCAGAGGCTGCATTTCTCTTTCTCTATCAATCTCATAAAGTTGTGATGACAGTTAAAAAGATATGATATTTGTTAAATGCTTTGTACAAGTATTGGCAGAGTAACCTTTTAGTGAATGTGTAATCAGATAACGGTAAGAGTACTACTATAAATATATTTATTTAATAATTATTAATTTATAGCAGTGAATGGGGAAATGACTTGGTATTCATGAAAAGAGATTGGCTTCAGTAACTCACTGTGTTGCTGTGTGATCTTGGGCAAGTCACTTCACCTCTCTGAGCCACAGATTCTTTCTCTGTAAAAGAGGATGATGGTATGTGCCTTAAGAAATCCCCAGGTTTGGGCCCTTTTGAAGACCATGTTGATTAGGCTGCTAAAGTTCTCTGCACACCACTTACAAAAGCAAATTTTCTAGAAGCACATAGAGGTTTAGTTTCCTTGGTTCCTGACTGCTTTTTAAATGTGCTGTCGACTGTAGTAAAGGAACAAATAGCATTGATTGCTGAAGTGTCCCCTTCTAGAAGTCCACCCTCATGAAGTTCTCCCAGTGCCAGAGGAGAGCCACAGTCTCTCTTCCAAATAGGTCTCCTTCTTTGTCAAGGTAACCAAAACCCCTCTTGCTTCAGTGATTGACCTTACCCCTATTCTGCCCTTTTCCCACCCCACCTTGCCTTTATTATACCCCCTGATCAAAGGGGCTAAGTGTTAACTGTCATATAGCTCACTATTGTTCTTATTACAAGGACTTTGACGTTGCAGGGAGACAGAATATATGTCTGTTGCCTCCACTGCTTCCTCAGCAACCTCACGACGTGGGCAGCACGGGTCTCATGCGGTACCTGATGACAAGGGGCTCTGGCAGATTTCTGGCCCCAGGTCACAAAGTTAGGAAAAGGGAGAGGTGGGACGCAAACTGAGGTCCTCCAATCCCAAAACCACTGGTGGAGAGATCAGAGTGGGGGGTGGTTTGCAGGGGATCATTGAGAAGTGCTGTTACTGGGCATTTGGTCCCAGCAGGCAGAAGCAGGAAGCCTGCTTATGTGGGGAGACAATAATTACACAATAAGGAAAAAGGCTTATACTTGTCAATGTTTCCAACCACAGACCACTAGAAACAGTCCACTTACAAACCGAACGAGTTGGGTTTATTACTCACTGCAGCAAGGGACAATGAATGATATGGCATCTCATTAAGAGATTGTTTGAAGGACTTACAGGATGTGGGTTACCACGAGGTTACTTGCAGGAGAGTTTCAGGAAGCTGGCTTTGCTCAGGATGGATGCTGTCAGGCAGTGGGGCAGTTCTATGATCAGGTGTCTTCATCTTATTCTGAAGTGAACTTTCAGCTGAGAACTGAGGAGGTACAACCAACAGGCGTTGCTATGAGATTGCTCACAGGGAGTGAGAAAAAGGTAGAATGAAGGACAACACTCAGCCTTCTGGGGGAAGGTAGGGGAAGCAAGTCTTTAGAAGGAAAGACAATAAATTCAGTTTGGTCAATGTTGAGTCCATGGTGCTTGGAGAACACATAGGCAAAGAAGTTGAGTACACGTTGATTCATTCATTCACTTGTTCATGAAATGTTTATTAGGGATAAAATATGTGATGACTGAAACTTTTGATCAGAGTCCATGGCTTCAAACTCTGGCTCTGCCAATTTACTAGCAGTGTGGCCTAATCAATTTGCTAGCATTATACATCTGTGAGCACATATAGATCTTGAATTGTGTCCATAGAGAGGGAGTCATCCTTCCATTTACATAGAAGGAAACTGAGGCTCAGAGAAGGTGGAAGTATTGCTAGTACCTCAGAGGGTGAAAGTTGAAGAGGCAGTTCCCTGTCGCGATGTGTTGGTAAAAGTCACTGAGTGGATGAGAATGTCTAAGTAACTCTGAGAGAGGTAGAATTCATAATATAAAACATCCGTTACCACTTATTGACAACCCACTATGTGCCAAGCCCTGCACATACATCCTAATCTCTCAATATTGCAACAATTTTAATAAGTTTTGCTTCTGTTCTAGAGTGATACAAGCTGAAGCTCAGAGGTTTCAGCCCTTCTCCAAGGTCACATAACCAATACTGGCAGGGGCTGATATCCAAGCTTATCACTCTCTGTCTCCCATGATTTTCCTTGAAAGACGTTGGAGATCTGTGTGTTCAAAAGCCCCGGAGATTCCCCAGAAGATATTCAAAGTTCTTCAAATGGGGAACCTTTGCTTTTCATTATTATTTTTTTGTGTGTGCTGAGACCAAGTGGAAACCAATTTTGGTAAAGAATTTTGTTCGCATTTATGCCATGAGGGCCTTACCTGTGAGTTAGAGGAGGAGGATGGCTGAGAAAAGGCCACTGGGTAGAAAAATGCGGAACTTGGTGGTGACCCTGGTAAAGGCAGCAGATCTCGCTGGTTATGAGCACTAGAAACTGACTCTGGCAGAGAAGGAATTTGTGGCAACGGTGTGAGGATGTAGTGGCATCCATTCTCCCTTCCTGATTGTACCCTTAAGTGAGATCCTTTTGGACTCTTCTGTTGGCACCCATAGCACTAATTGATTTAGTTCAGCTCACGGACTGAGGGGAGTGCTAAAAGGTCCCAGCTTGGAAAGGATGGTAAACAAGGAAGAACTAAGGTCTTCCCAGGCCACCTCTGAATGACCTCATTTTTAGGTCTTTTGGGATTCATCGATCAAGGTTAAATTCCAGGGAGAGCATCTGATTGGCCACTCTTGGTCTGGGGGTAGAGCAGGCACTTTGACTGACACCCAATCCCATCAGTCCTGGGTGGGGGAAGAGTCATTCCTCAAGCAAAATCAGGCTACTGTATCAGGAAAAGGACAAAGAGACGCTAGGTGACAAAACAACAAAATAGCTCCTATCCTCAGAGAGAGAAGTTTCCATGGAGAGAAGGGAGTTTGAATGGGTCCAACAGTCCAAGCGGAGAATGCTCCGTTGTATGGTGAAAGGCATAATCCTTGTTCCTGGGAATTTCTCAGGTCTTCAATGTCACTTGTTTACAGTCATCTTAGAGTGGGCATGTCTACATCTGACTCATGTGTCCTCCTATTTTAACCTTTCCTTTTCCCTTTCTATTTCTTTTCTTCCTTTTTTGATAAATGTAATTTTACTCTCATGAAGTCACGTCTGCAATCTTTGATGCCTCATCTATGTTAATATCAGATATATTTGCCTGTGTGTTGTTTGTGTATTTGTAATATTGAAATAACTGGGGCCACATGACTAACAGTTTTTGTCAAGTGTCTTCTTTCTATTTTCTGCTGCTTTAACCTCCAGAAAGTCACTTTCCATTAGCTGAATTTCAGTTGCTTCATCTGTAAACTAGGAATAATAATACTTAGTTCGGAAGATTGTTAAATAAGAACAAGCTACCTTTTACCGAACACTTACTGTGAGCGCACCCCAGGGGTCACAAATTTGAATTCCTTCCAGGTCAGGTGAGTGATGTGGATGGAAATATTTGGAGTGGGAGTGGGGCTGGGGGGACAATAAGGCATGGTGGGGATTATGGAAACTGGAGAGACCGCTCCCCTCGTGAGAAGAGAGCAGCTCTACTTAGCTTAGTTCATGTTTTTCAAAGTGTGGTCCCTTGAGCGGTACCATCAGCAGCCCCAGAAACCTGTTTGATGCAGAAACTCAGGTCCCGCCCCTGTCCTACTGAAGCAAAACTCTGCGGGTGGAGATCTCAAACCTGTGTCTGAACGCCTGGCTAAGTGATTCTGATTTTCACTCAAGTTTGAGACTCACGGCTCTTGTTAAATTGCAGGACTGTGTTGCCAAATCATTTACCTTCCCAACAATGCCAGAAATTCTCTTTTATATGAAATCCCCCACTGTTAAATTTTGGCAAATGTTTCAAAATTATAAAATGTACTATTTGGCTAAAAATACTTATATATTCTAGCCAGATTGCAAGCTCTGGTTTATGCTTTTCCTTTCAATCTTTAAAATAATCCTAAAAACCCAGTACTCATGACACCTCTTTTAAAGAGGAAGACTAAGGGACTCCCCTGGCGGTGCAGTGGTTAGGTCTCTGCGCTTCCAATGCAAGGGGTGCGGGTTAGATCCCTGATTGGGGAACTATATCCCACGTGCTGCGCGACCAGGCCAAATAAATATATAAAATTTAAAATAAGGAAGGAGGAAGACTACGTACCTCCAAAAAGTGAGGTGCTGTTATATCGCATAGCCAGAAAGGGGCCACCCATGTCTTGGATATGAATGTACCTCTCACAGGGCACAGCATCACAAACAGATAAACATCTTCTGCCTGCCCCGGGTGCATTCCATCCATTTCACAAAGGGGCCCTAGATAGCATGGATTCCAAGATTCTCATTTTTCAGAGGGAAAAAGTGAGGATTAGAAGCAGAGATATGACCTGGGGTCCCACAGTGCTGGGATCACTGGTCTTTATCCAGAATACAACCCTTGTGATGTTCCCGCCTTGCGATTTCTCTGAAGATGCCCCCAGGGGCCGGGAAGGCTTGAAACTAGAGACTCAGTCACTCGTGAGCAGGGAGGTGGGAGGTGGAGGGAGGACAGGCCCCTCGGGGGTCCCTGGGTCTGGGGGCCTCTAACCTGGACCAGAGGGACCGGAGGAGAGGAGGACACTGGGAGAGAAAGACAGACACATGAGAGAGGAGGATGGAAAAAAGTGGAATCTCTGCTGTTAGGCGGGGGGTCTCTGCTGTTCCCTGGTCTCAGATGGACAGACTGAGGCAGGAAGAGGGGCAGGACCAGAGGGCCTCCTGAGCTAGAATCCTAGTTGTGCCGTCTGCTTGCTGTGGGTCCTGAGCAAGTCGCTTCACCCCTCCGAGCCTCTGCTTTCTCGCTGGCAAAATGGGATGAGAATCCCAGATGTTGTAGGGTCGACATGAGGCTAAATGAAATCATACATGTGAAATGTCTCAGGAGAGAGCAGACCCTCCACACACAGTGGCTTGTTTTGTGAGTACCCCGCTCCTGAAGCCCTTCTGTCCGGGGGCAGCTCGGTATTGAGAGCTCCTGCCCTTCTCAGTGGAAAGGGTGACTTTGTGCGAGGAAGACAGCCCCTCCCGCCCTCTGCAGCTCATCACCCAGCTGTGCGCCCGCTTGACACTTGGCTGGACTTGCTCCTGGGGCTTCTGGGCATTGAGCCAGCGCCCTTCTCCTTGACCCTGGAAGTGGAGCGCAGGGTGTGTGTGTGTGTGTGTCTGTGTGTGTGTGTGTGTTTGTGGAAGAATGCATGTCTGTGTGTAGATGAGTGAGGGGGTGTGTGGCTTGGTGCTACATGTGTGTAACTGGGAGTGAATGTATGGGAGTGAAGAGATTGCGGGTGTGTAAGCCCTGACATGTGCACTATCGTTTACAGCTTACAACGCAGCAGAGTGCATGTGCACAGACTCTGAAGCCGGATCCCTGGGTTCAGATACTCTCTCTACAAGGTATGACCTCAGGCAAATTATTTCCTGTTACCTCAGGTTCCTCCTCTGTAACATGAGGAAATACCAACAGTTTCTTTCCCTCTTTTAGGATTTTTGAGGATTTGATGAGTTAATATGTGTCAAGTGCTTAGGATAATGCCTGACACATAGAAGAAGCTAAGTTTTTTCTGCTGTCATTACTATTATTTTCATTACAAAGACTTGACTTTGCAGGGAGAAGGAATTTATGTCTGTTGCCTCCACTGCTTCCACAGCAACCCTGTGATGTGGGCAGCACGGATCTCAGGTGACACCTGATGATACTGGGGCTCTGGGAGG
This sequence comes from Grampus griseus, assembly GCF_964374135.1. Lineage (NCBI taxonomy): Eukaryota > Metazoa > Chordata > Mammalia > Artiodactyla > Delphinidae > Grampus > Grampus griseus. The sequence continues at coordinate 73,893,122 of NC_139008.1, read as the reverse complement.
TTTAAGTCCTCAGGCAGAAAGTTAGGAAAAGACAGAGCTGGTACCCAAACTGAGGTCCAAGGATGCCCAAACCACTGGCGGAGAGACAGCAGGAGGGGGGCTCTTGCAGGCGACCTTCCAAGCTCCCCTGAGGTCCACTCAGGGAGGCAGCTCTCCTGTTTCTGAAACCAGGTGAGGGGCGGTGGGAGGTCATGCTGTGGAGACGTGTTCAGCTCCCTGCTTCCCCTCTGCCCACACCCCTTACTCCTTTTTCTACCCAGAAAACACGGTTCCTTCCCCAGAGGACACGCCTTCTTCCAGTTCAGCTTCAGCCTGCACCGCAGTGCCAGGTAAACAGCAAGGGTCCATCCAGCTGAGAAGCTGTGGCAATGGTTGCAGGAAGGTGTCCTGGCGTCACACCTTTCTTCTGAGTTAGGTAGGGGTAGGGGTGTGGGTGACTGGTATTGATGCTGAGATGGGATGACACCTGCAGGAGCTGAAAAGAAGGACCTGAGCTAACATACTTCTGATCACTTATCTGTCCTTTGATTTGCTCTCATCCACTCACTGACCATTCATCACCTGCCATGCACTGCTCTAGGTGCTGGGACGCTCCCTGAGTCAACATATTGGACAAAAGTCCACCTGTGGAATCACAATCTGTGTTTCCACGAGACCCACAGGCAGAGTCAAGTCTGAGAAGCGCTGTTACTGGGTATTTGGCCCCAGCAGGCAGAAGCAGGTTAGGTGGGGAGATTAAGCAATAAACAGGACCCAGCCCAGCTCCACCCCTTCCTCACTCCCCTCCTCACTGCGTGTTCCACCCCTCAGCTGGGATATGAAAAGCTCTGTCAGCCCCCAGCTTTCCTCAGAAGCCCTCCTGCAAGGCCACGAACATGAGCCGGCTCTGCCTCTCCATCGCCCTTCTCGTCCTCCTGGGCACCCTGGTGGCCTGCACCTCAGGGGGTAAACACAAGAGCCATGCCAAAGGTAAGTCCCGGCTCACCTCTCCTCCACAGACTGGGGAGGGATGAGGGGAGTCCATGGAGGGGCTGGGGAGCAGGGTTGGGGTGGGTGCTGACAGCCTCTCTGGATTTCTCCTGGGAAGTTGGGCAGTTGTAACTCCAGGGGCATTTCATGACTCTCAACAGGAAAAAAATTAGAAGTCAAAATTTTAAAATATATATCCCGCCTACCTCTACCAGATCAGGAATCCCATCTCTGACACTCTCTATTCCTGGTCAGTGCCGTGTCCCTGAACTTCACTGTAGTGTAATAAAAGGATCAATATTTGATCCTTGCCCTGGTTCCTGGAACAGACCTCCTGAAACTCCTGGAATTTACTGTCTTTTTTATGGCAATGAGGTGAGTAAAGGAATGGGACCCGAGAGACCTTCAGGGTGGGGTTCATCTCCAGAAAAACCCAATCATGTGTTTAGAGGCTAGAATTTTCATCACCCCACATCCCAGCATCTCTGGGGGGAGGGGAGGGTATTGAGTTGGAGACCAATCACCAATGGCCGATGATTCAATCAATATGCCTATTATTGACACCTCAATAAAGATCCATAAACGTTGGGGTTCAGAGAGCTTTCGGGGTGGTGAGCACATGGAGGTGCTGTGAGGGGTTGCGCTCCACTAGGGCACGGGGCCTCCGCACACCTCTGCTCCCCCTTTGCCCTGCGCATCTCCTCCATTTTGCTGTCCCTGGGCTTTACCCTTTATAATAACATGAGAACGGTAAGTAAAGGGTTTTCCTGATTTCGGTCACCACTTCTATTGGTTATTGAACATGGAGGTGGGGTCATGGAACCTCTGAGTTTTAGCCAGTGGGTTACAAGTGTAACTCGGGATCACGTGGCTGGCGTTTGAAGTAAGGACAGTCTTGAGCCCTCAACCTGTGGGATCTGCACTCACTCCACAGATTTAGTGTCAGAAGTGAATTGACTTGTGGGATGCCCAGTGGATGTTTGGGGATTTGGTTAATGTTGGTAGAGTCACTACATATTTTCTGTCAGGGAAAAACCCAGACTCACTCTTCCCTGTGATTCAGGGACTTAGGTGAGACTCAGAGATAGGGGAGTAATGAACATGGGACACTGCACCCAGAAACTCTTACCAGTTATCTGTATTTTCAGAATTCCTGGCAGAATCACATAGTTTATCAAATGGGTTGTGACATGATAGTATCTTGTCCTGACCCTATGACCCACATGCCGTGTGTCCTGGGGCAAGTCTTCTGCGGTTTCCTCACTGAACAGGGGAACCATGTTACATGGGTTCTTTGAACAGCTTACCAGTCATGAATTTAAAGAGTTTAATCACATTTCACAGCCAATTTTATCCGTTTTCCACCAAGATGTGTTAATCTGAAAAAATTTCTCTACCCACCTCCTTTGGGCAAGAAAAAATATTTAGTTGTCAAATAATGATTATTCCTCTAGGATTAAAATTAATCAGAAAGACGTGGGACCACTGAGCAGAGCAACTGCAGGGAAAGCAAGAAACACAATGCTTGTGTGAGTTTCTCCTGGCACCAAGGCTGATATAATCTTAGTAAAGGCTCAAGTCCCTTTCCCTTGTCCCGCCAACCTTTAAAAAAAATATTTATTTATTTGGCTGTACCAGGTCTTAGTGGCAGCATGCAGGATCTTTTAGTTGCAGCATGCGGGCATGCAGAATCTTCAGTTGTGGCATTCAAACTCTTAGTTGCAGCATGTGGGATCTAGCTCCCTGACCAGGGATTGAACCCAGACCCCTGCACTGGGAGCACAGAGTCTTAACCACTGGACCACCAAGGAAGTCCCGCCTTTGTCCCTTTTGACTATTATTTTATTATCCTTTTAAGATACAGAATGTTAAAGGTAGATTGATAATTATGTAGACCTTCCCCATCATCAGGTAGACTTTGCACTAACAGGAATTCAGTTATATCCATTCTATTCAGTGATTGTGCACTTGGCGTGAGCATGAAATGGAAGATTTATTCCCTTGCCATATATTTATTAAGTCCCTACGAAGCATGGTTCTTGGTGTGGGGAAAGAACTGTAGACAAAATATGGCAAAATACCTTGCCTTCTAGGAGGGAGACAGACAATAGCAAAAGGGGGGAATACTCTGCTAGGTTATGAGTGTTTTGAAGGTAGAGAGTGATGGGGATAAAGGAGGCTGTGCTCTTTCTGTAGACTGATCAGCGAAACCCTTTGTGATAAGGGGACGTTGGAGCAGAGGCTGCAGAAAGAACATGCCTGGTGTGTTTGAGCAGCAACAATTACCAGGGTGGCTGGAGCTGAGTGGGTGCGGGGGGGCGGGACGTGGAAGGAGATGAGGCAGAGAGGCCATGGGGGCAAGTAGGACTTTATAAGAATCAGAATTTGACTCAGAGAGATGGGGAGTCACTGATTGGTCGTGGGAGCAATGGGGTAGGACTCAAGTTGTAACAGGATCCCTGCGGCTGCAGTGTGCAGAATGGCCTCTGGAGGGCGAAGGGCAGAGACAGAGAGGCCCAGGGAGCAGGATGCTGCAGGGGTCCAGGTGAGCAATGATGGAACGTGCACCTATGTTGTTCCCTGGGTCGATGCCAGTCCTTTTGAATAACATGAATGTCTTGCTGTGTTTAGGTTTCTATGGAGGCTTCATTATCTAGTCATGATGCATTAAATCATTAGCCATTGGTGACTATTCGACCTCCAGCTCCTCTCCAATCTCTGAGGTTTGGGGCTGGGGAACTGTGGATGGAAGGCCTTGGAGGAGAGTAAGAATGAAAGTTGCAACTTTCCTGTCAGGCAGTGGTTTCCCCTGGCAACCAGAGCCTATTCTGGGGTTACTAGTTTCTTCCCAAAAGTCACCTACTTCACATAACAAAAGACACCGTTATTGCTCTCAGCATTTAAGAAATACCAAGGTTTTTAGGAACTTCCCTGGTGGTCCAGTTCGTAAGACGGCTTGCTCCCAATGCAGGGGGCCCAGGTTCCATCCCTTGTTGGGGAACTAGATCCCGCATGCATGCCGCACCTAAGAGTTCGCATATCACAGCTAAGAAGTTCGCATACCACAGCTAAGAAGTCCGCATGCTGCAACTAAAAGATCCTGCATGCTGCAACTAAGACCCGGTGCAGCCAAAATAAATAAATATAAAACAAAACAAACAAACAAAAAAATTCCTTAAAAAGAAAAAGAAATACCAAGGTTTTTAGGAACTCCGTGCCAGGAAAATGACAAAGAACAAATGTATATATTTCTTATTATAAATCACAATATCAATATAGTGTCAATATTCAATTTATACAGTCCCCATGAGGTAACAAAAGAGAACACACTGGTATGTTTTCTTCATGCCTTTCTCCATTACAGCCTGATTCCTTCACACTTTTTTATTAATGGTGGAAACCTTTTACCATACAAGTAAGTGCAGAGAATAGTATTATAAAACCCATGTACCAGCTCCAATAATTATTGTTATATGGAGAATATTTTTTACCTGTGTCCTCCTTTTCTTTGGTAGAGTTTTTTTTTTTCCAACTTTATTGAGATATAATTGACATGGGTAGAGTTTTTTGTTTGTTTGTTTTTGGCTGCGTTGGGTCTTCATTGTTGCGCGCGGGCTTTCTCTAGTTGTGGTGAGCGGGGATACTCTTCGCTGCGGCGCGCAGGCTTCTCATTGCAGTGGCTTCTCTTGTTGTGGAGCACGGGCTCTAGGCACACAGGCTTCAGTAGCTGTGGCTGGCGGACTCTAGATCTCGGGCTCAGTAGTTGTGGCGCACGGGCTTAGCTGCTCTGCCCCATGCGGGATCTTCCCAGACCAGGGCTCGAACCCGTGCCCCCTGCATTGGCAGGCTGACTCTTAACCACTGCGCCACCAGGGAAGCCCCAACATGGGTAGTTTTTTGAAGCTAATCAAGGGCATCATACCAATTAATCTTAAATACTTCATGAAGGAGATATAAACTTTTCCATGATTACCATATCATGGTCACGCCTAGCAACATTAATACTAATGTCCCAGAAAGCAGGTTGTCAAATGGCCTTTTCAATTTGACCAGCCCCCAGAACGCTAACATTCTCTATCGCAAACTGGTGGTGTCAGTTGTTGACCTTGTAGACCAACCTGTGATGGCCACCCTCATAACTGACCCAGAGCCCCTCCCATTCCAGCAGATTCCCTGCCTGCCTTCTGCCTGGAACCTCATCACACGGGTCCATGCAGGGCCCGGAAGGTCAGGTACTTCTACAACGCCAAGTCCGGGCACTGCGACATGTTCATATATGGCGGCTGCCGAGGGAAGAAGAACAACTTCCCAACAGCACAGGACTGCATGAAGACCTGCGGTGGTCACGTGGGGACCCATAGGTAAGAAAGGGGGCAGGCAGGGTGAGAGGGGAAGGGCTGGGGAAAGAGGAGGGGCTCAGGGGGCCACCCACCATTCACACCTGCACAGTGTCTTTCCTCCTCGCTGCCTCCCAGGACAAGTGGCTCAGTGTCCTGTGAAACCGCACACTGAGCACATCCTCCACGGGCCAGCTTGGCAGAAGGTCACCCTAGAAGCCCCGTCATGAGAATCTGAGCTTCCTCACATGCTCCCCTTTTCTCAGATGGGAACACTGAGTCAGCCACCCTACAGAGCATGTCCGAAGTTCTCCTGAGCACCCCACCTAGGCTTGAAAAACTCATTTCCTTCTTGTTGGTCATTGTGGTCCTGGGTGGACTGTGGTTGCATATTTTTGGGAAAGTCTAGGATCTGTCGAGATGAGCGGTGTCCAGGTCTGGGGCTTCAGAGATGTCAATCAGCAAGTTCCTTTTTTTTTGCAGAGAACCTGCGAACTGTGCTCTCCCGAAACACTGAAGTCAAGGAGGCCACGCGGGGCTGGGCTGTGGCTGCTTCTGAAACAGTGTGATCTCCTCTGAGTCCGTCTCAACCCCACCCTCCTCAGCAGAACCCTGCCTCTCTCCTTCCCCCACGGGTCTACTTGCTTTAGCTCTGTCTCATCCAGTCAGCTCTAAGCACCATGAGAACAAGTCTTCCCTTTATCCTTAGCACTAAGCACAGTTCCTGGCACGAAGGAGACGGTCCATAATTACTTGAGGAAGGAAAGAATTAATGCAGATGCACATTCCTCACAGTGGCTGAGATCTTTTCAATAAAGAAGCCCCTTTCCCTCACAGTGATGTTGCTCATTTTCCTATCTGTGGCTTCAAGCTGTCTGTCTTATATTCCAATAAATTCATATTCAAATTAAACTAACTGGAGTGGATTCTGTTGTTTGCAACTAAGAACCTTAACCAATAGTGTCCATGGAAATGGTGGTCCTTCTCACTATTCTGCAGAGCAGTTGTCACCTCCCTTTTTCCTGTCCTCAGACTGGGCCCTACCAGGTATGGGAAGTAAACCCATTACAGCACCATCTACCTCTTAATGGCCACCCCAAGCTACACAAAAAACCGTGGGACAGACACCTCAACATGAAAGCTTTCGTTCCTTACTTCTTGGGCCAGGTCAAATTTGGGTGCACGTTGCTCTCCTGGACTCTCAGAAGGAGAAAAGAAGAAGCATGGGGCTTAATTGTCCATTTTTCCGAGGCAGCCCCTTGCCTGAGGTCACATGTGGGGAGGGGGCTTCTTACTACAGTTAAGGAAGGGCAACTACCCTTTTTGTGCACCAGGTTCTGTGCTAGCATTTTGCCTGCATTCTTCGATTAATCATCCTAAGAATCCTTCAAGGGAGGAAATGGCGACATAGTGATGTCATTTAACTGCTGTATGAGTTTCCTAACACAGGAGGTCCCAGCTCTCCCAAGTAGAGTGACTTTGACAATGTTTTCCTATTCCTGACTCTGGGAAGATGTGGGATGAACGCACCTTAGGAGAACAGAGAGTATCTGCTTCACTACAGACGAGGAAAGTGAGTCACGGGGACCACAGCAAGTGTAGTATTTAAATAAAAAAGGATACAGATTGGTGCTGGTTCTGTTACTTCTTTGTAGTCTTGGGCAAATTTCTCAACATCTCTGAGCTTTACATTCTTTAATTATAAAATAAGGATAATGCTTGTACTTGCTAATGTCTCTAGCCAGAGACCACTAAAATCACTCCCATTCCTAGTTGAACTAGTTGGGTTTATTACTCACTGCAGCAAGGAATAGGAATCACCTTGGAAAACAATATGGTATCTTATTGAGAGAATGTTAGAAAGAACTTATAGGACGTGGGCTTGTGTTGGGTGATTTTGGGGAGGATTTCAGGAAGCTGGCTTTCCTCTGGATGAATGCTGTCAGGAAGTGGGGCAGTTCTCCGAATGGGTATCTTTATCTTAACTCTAAGAAGGGAAGACTAGATAGCAGTTAGAGCTGTATTTGGTAAAGCAGCATCAGTCACTTATATGAGGCAGAATAGGGGGATGCTTGGTCATTTGGGTGGCTTGTATAATTTAGCTGGTTTTGTCTGTGTTTAAACATGATTACAGAGTGTCCTATTTTTGTCATGATATATCATGGTCCCAGGATGGCCTTGTTTGATGTTGATGTCTTGTGAAGTGTTTACATTCATCAGGAGAACTTAAGGCCAGTGATGGTGCCAGGTCAGCCCCCGAATCAGAGGTTGCTTTTCTCCTTCTCTATCAATCTCAGAGAATTATGGTGAGAATTAAGAGGATGTGATATTTGTAAAATGCTTTGCACAAGTGTTGAGACTAAGCCCTCAATGAATGACTGTTCTGATTACAATAATGGTAGTAAATAAGTTGCAAATTGTAACAAATAATTTAATATATTAATAATTATTATTTATAACAGTGTAATGGAAGAGGACTTATTACTAATTAGAAGAATTTGACTTCAGTAGGTATGGATATTGCTGTGTGATCTTGGGCAAATCCCTTCACCTCTCTGAGCCACAGTTTCTTTCTTTGCAAAATAGGATTCTGGTATCTGCCTTAAGAAAAACACAGGTACTTTGGGAACTATATGGATTATAGGGCTGAAGTTCTTTGAATACTTCTGACCAACCCACTTTTTAAAAAAATTTATGTATAATTGATTTACAATGTTGTGCCAGCCTCTGCTGTGCAGCAAAGTGACTCAGTTATACACACACAGACATTCTTTTTTTTATATTCTTTTCCATTATGGTGTATCACAGGATATAATATAGTTCCCTGTGCTATACAGTAGGACCTTGTTGTTTATCCATTCTAAATGTAATAGTTTGCATCTACCAACCCCAAACTCCCAGCCTATCCCTCCCCTTCCCTGCCAACCCCTTGGCAACTACAAGTCTGTTCTATGAGTCTGTTTCTGTTTTGTAGATAAGTTCATTTGTGTCATATTTTAGATTCCACATAGAAGTGATATCATATGGCATTTGTCTTTCTCTTTCTGACTCACTTCACTTAGTATGATAATCTCTAGGTCCATCCATGTTGTTGCAAATGCCATTATTTCATTCTTTTTATGGCTGAGTAGTATTCCATTGTATATATGTATCACATTTTTTTATCCATTCATTTGTCAATGGACATTTAGGTTGTTTCCATGCTTTTTGTTTTTTTTTTAAAGAAGATGTTGGGGGTAGGAGTTTATTTATTTATTCATTTTTGCTGTGTTGGATCTTTGTTTCTGTGCGAGGGCTTTCTCTATTTGTGGCAAGCGGGGGCCACTCTTCATCACAGTGCACGAGCCTCTAACTATCACGGCCTCTCCTGTTGCAGAGCACAGGCTCCAGATGCGCAGGCTCAGTAGTTGTGGCTCACGGGCCTAGTTGCTCTGCGGCATGTGGGATCCTCCCAGACCAGGGCTTGAACCCGTGTTCCCTGCATTAGCAGGCAGATTCTCAACCACTGCGCCACCAGGGAAGCCCCTGTTTCCATGTTTTGGCTATTGTGAACAGTGCTGCTATGAACATAGCTGTGCATTTTTTTTTAAGTCTTTTTGGCTATAGTCTTTTCTTTTTTTTGATAAATTTATTTATTTTTGGCTGTGTTGGATCTTCATTGCTGCACGTGGGCTTTCTGTGGTTGCAGGGAGCAGAGGCTACTCTTCGTTGTGACGTGCAGGCTTCTCATTGCAGTGGCTTCTCTTGTTGTGGAGCACGGGCTCTAGGCGCGTGGGCTTCAGTAGTTGTGGCTCACGGGCTCTAGAGCTCAGGCTCAGTAGTTGTCACTCACGGGCTTAGTTGCTCCATGGTATGTGGGATCTTCCCAGACCAGGGATCGAACCCATGTCCCCTGCATTGGCAGACGGATTCTTAACCGCTGTGCGAATTCCCTGCATGTATCTCTTTGAATTATAGTTTTATCTGGGTATATTCCCAGGAGTGGGATCACTGGGTTGTGTGGTACTTCTATTTTTAGTTTTTTAAGGAATCTCCATACTTTTTTCCGTATTGGCTGCATGGACTTACATTCCCACCAACAACATAGGAGGGTTCCCTTTTCTCCACACCCTCTCCAGCATTTGTTATTTGTAGACTTTTTTTTTTTTTTTTTTTTTGGTATGCGGGCCTCTCACTGTTGTGGCCTCTCCCGTTGCGGAGCACAGGCTCCGGACGCTCAGGCTCAGCGGCCATGGCTCACAGGCCCAGCCGCTCCGCGGCATGTGGGATCTTCCGAGACCGGGGCACGAACCCGTGTCCCCTGCATCGGCAGGCGAACTCTCAACCACTGTGCCACCAGGGAAGCCCGTAGACTTTTTAATGAAGGCCATTCTGACCGGTGTGAGGTGGTACCTCATCGTAGTTTTGATTTGCATTTACAAAGATGCAATCCTTTGTTTGTTGCATCATTAGCAAATATTTTCTCCCACTCCGTAGGTTGTCTTTTCATTTTTTTTTTTTATGGTTCCTTTTGCTGTGCAAAAACGTGTAAGTTTGATCAGGTCCCATTTGTTTATTTTTGTTTTTATTTCTATTGCCTTGGGAGACTGACCTAAGAAAACGTTTGTGCGATTTATGTCAGAATGTTTTGCCTATGCTCTCTTCTAGGAGTTTTATGGTATCTTGTCTTATGTTTAAGTCTTTAAGCCATTTTGAGTTTATTTTTGTGTGTGCAGACCAATCCACTTTTTTTTTTTAACATCTTTATTGGAGTATAATTGCTTTACAATGCTGTGTTAGTTTCTGCTGTATAACAAAGTGAATCAGCTATATGTATACATATATCCCCATATCCCTTCCCTCTTGCGTCTCCCTCCCACCCTCCCTATCCCACCCCTCTGGGACGAAGTGAGAGAGTGGCATGGACATATATACACTACCAAATGTAAAATAGGTAGCTAGTGGGAAGCAGCTGCATAGCGCAGGGAGATCAGCTCAGTGCTTTGTGACCACCTCATTTTTAAAAGCACATGGAGTATTAGTTTCCTTCGTTTCCGGCTGCTTTTAGATTCTTTTTTCTTTTTTTTTAATGCAGACTTTTTAAAGTCTTTATTGAATTTGTTACAGTATTGCTTCTGTTTTATGTTTTGGTTTTTTGGCCCCGAGGCATGTGGGATGTTAGCTTCCCATCCAGGGGTCAAACCCACACCCCCTGCATTGGAAGGCAAAGTCTTAACCACTGGACCACCAGGGAAGCCCCCCGGCTGCTTTTAAAGTGTGCTGTCCACTGCATTTAAAAAAAAAGAACAAATAGAATTTGGGGGGATGTCACCTTTCATAAGCCCCCTCAGGAAATTCCTCAGTGCCCAAGGAGTGTCACTGTTTCCTGAAATGGTCCCTTTCTTCCTCAGAGGTCACCTAAAGCCCTTTTGCTTCAATGATAGGTCTCACCCAGTTCCAGTTCCTTGCCCACCCCATCCCACCCTTTATTTGACGCTCTGGTGTCTCAGAAATGTAGGTGGGATTGGGGGCTTCTGCTGATTCTCTTTGGGATCAGGTCACTTGTTCCTCAGCCATTAGGAACCACACTTTAAGGAAGGCCCTGCCTGCCCCCTGGAGGCAGCATGGGGAAGTGCGCCCTCCACCTGAAGCTGCGCACACCCACTTCCCTGTGAGGCAGGAATATTGAAGTCTTTTGGTAGCTGCCTTTAAAAGCTGTTGTTGTTGTACACAATGTAGGTTTATAAATCATAGGTTAATATGAATAATTAATTTAAAATATTTATTCAGCTACTGAAGTACACAAAGCTGACTCAGTCTCTTCTCTCCTGTAGTCCATTTTCCAGCAAGAGATTCTGAGATAATGTACAAATAAGAAATGTGGTCACGGGACTTCCCTGGTGGCGCAATGGTTAAGAATCCGCCTGCCACTAGAAAAATGGTACAGATGAAGCGGTCTGCAGGGCAGAAATAGAGACACAGATGTAGAGAACAAACGTACGGACACCAAGGGGGGAAAGCGGCGGGGTGGGGGTGGGGGTGGGATGAATTGGGATTGACATATATACACTAATATGTATAAAATAGATAACTAATAAGAACCTGCTGTATAAAAAATAAATTTAATTTAATTTAAAAATTAAAAAAAAAAAAGAATCTGCCTGCCAATTCAGGGGACTTGGGTTCGAGCCCTGATCTGGGAACTAAGATCCCATATGCTGCGGAGCAACTAAGCTCGTGCACCACAACTACTGAGCCTGCACTCTAGAGCCCGCGAGCCACAACTACTGAAGCCCGCGTGCCTAGAGCCCGTGCTCCACAACAAGAGAAGCCACCGCAATGAGAAACCCGTGCACCGCAATGAAGAGTAGCCCCCGCTTGCCACAACTAGAGAAAGCCTGCATGCAGCAACGAAGACCCAACACAGCCAAAAGTAAATAAATTAATTAATTTTTAGAAAAGAAAGAAATGTGATCACTTTATTGAGAAGGAAGCACAGGGTGTGAAGGGAGGGTTAGCAGGGGGCTGGACAAGTGTGGAGGTGGTGGGAGTTGCATGGAGGGACGCCCCGAGGAAGTGAACTTTCAGCTGAGGCCTGAGGGATGAGCAAGAGGCCTGAGAGGAAGGTGGGGAAAGTTCTCAGCACATGGAAAAGCAAGAGAGGAACGAGGAGGAGAAGGTGTGTGAGAATGTGTGGGAGGACGGGACGACATGGCACTGGGTGTAGACTTGAAGGACCAGGCCTGAGGAGCCCTGTGAGATGAGCTAAGAGTTTGGGGCTTTACCCGAGGCCACAGGAAGGACCTGGACATCTTAGGAGGCCCTGGTGGAGGATGGAGAGGAGGGGCGGGGCCGAGGCAGTGGGGTCGTGATGAAACCATGTGACCCAGATTGGGACTTGAACCCACGGTCTTTTAATTGAAATCACACACCTGGTCTCAGGTCTTAATGAAGCTCAGTTTCTTTAAGTCTCATCACAGAAAGAATTCAGTGAGAGACAAAGTGATAGATAAGAAGTGGATTTATTTAGAGAGACACACATTCCATAGACAGAATTCGGTCTATCCCAAAATGCGAGAACGGCCTTGGGAGAAGCACACTCGTACAGACAGAGTGTGGGTCATCTCAGGAGGCAAAAGGCCCCGAAATATGGTGTGGTTAGTTTTTATGGGCTGGGTAATTTCGAAGTGGGAGGATTATTCCAACTATTTGGGGGGAGGGGCAGAGATTTCCAAGAATTGGGCCACCGCCCACTTTTTTTTTTTTTTTTTTTTTTTTTGCGGTACGCGGGCCTCTCACTGTTGTGGCCTCTCCCGTTGCGGAGCACAGGCTCTGGACACGCAGGCTCAGCGGCCATGGCTCACGGGCCCAGCCGCTCCGCGGCATGTGGGATCTTCCCGGACCAGGGCACGAACCCGTCTCCCCTGCATCGGCAGGTGGACTCTCAACCACTGCGCCACCAGGGAAACCCCCTCACCGCCCACTTTTTGACCTTTGATGGTCGGCCTTGGAACTGTCGTGGAGCTGGTGGGTGTGTCATTTGCCGTATGCTAATGTATTACAATGAGCGTATAATGAGGCTCAAGGTCTACTCGGAGTCGAATCTTCTGCCATCTTGGACCTAACCAGTTTTTGTCATGTCCTATGACTATGTCATTCTTTTAAAGGTTGTACACTGCCCCCTTTCCTCCTGTTTCAGTGACAAGTGTCCAGAGGGGAGACAGGAGTGGCCTGGACTCAGCAGAGAGCAGAGGGTGCAGAGGAGGCAGTGAGGAGGAACGACCAACAGGCTTTGCTACGAGATTGCTCCCGGGGGCGAGGAAAGGGAAGAAGCACTGACAGCAGGCAGCTTCCTGGGAGAAGGGAGGCGAAGCAAGTCCTTGCGGGAAGGGCGAAGAGTTCAGTTTGGTCAACGTTGAGTCCACAGCGCCGGTAAAACATTTAGGCAAAAACTTTCTCCTCCATCTGTGTGCCCCGCCCCATCCCCTTGGCTTCACAAAATCCACATTCTTGTAAAAGAGATCAAGTCAGCAGGGGGGCCCAAGAGTGCTGGGGAGGGGCGAGGCCAAGCAGTTTCCTGGCCTGGGGAGCTGGCTAGGTGCCAGGAGAAGGCTGTGGAGAGCAGTGCCTGAGGCTGAAGGCCCAGTAGGCAGCTGGGTCCACAGGCTAAGACCATTTGCTCATCAAAGTGTCCTCTGCTGCCCTAGACTGAGTTCCAGGAGCCGCCCTGGGCTGTGCCCCTACCTGGCTCCTGCGTCATGGCTGTGGACTGTTCCCTGTGCTCAGAGTAAACAGCCCTGGCCCCTCCCAGCCAGCACCTGTCTCCAGTCCCCAGGCTGAACATGGGAATTGGGGGGGCATTCTCGCCTCTTTCCCCCGGGACCCATCTGTGGGGACAGTGGCTGGATGTGCTTCTGTCACCAGCTCAGACTCACCTGTCATCCCAATGGTCACTGCCCCCGCCCCCTTGTGCCCTCCAGCAGCAAAGACCTCCTGGGGCTTAAGGGCCTCAGAATTTGGGTCAGGAAGGATGTTTGAAGGCACCTCTTGCTGGGTAACTGTGTTTTGGCCTTTAGCAGCCTGCACGTTAAAGCTTGGTGTGTACCCAGCAGTCTCCTTACTAACAGGAGACACCATTTCTGGACCACTCACATATCTTTTTTTTAAAAAATATTTTATTTATTTATTTGGTTGAGCTGGGTCTTAGTTGCAGCAGGCGGGCTCCTTAGTTGTGGCTCGCCAGCTCCTTAGTTATGGCATATGAATTCTTAGTTGTGGCATGAGTGTGGGATCCAGTTCCCTGACCAAGGATTGAACCCGGGCCCCCTGCATTGGGAGCTCAGAGTCTTAACCGCTGTGCCACCCAGGGAAATCCACCACTCACCAATCTTTGGAGATGACAACGTGGCAGCTCAGAACAAGGAAGTGATTCATTCAAGGTCCCTCAGCTGGGAGGTGGTGGAGGTGGGAGACAAACCCAGACCCTTCACCCCAAGGCTAGTGTCGAGGGCTCCTTTTGTTACTTTCTCTACACCAACTGTGCACCCTAGATGTGTCACGAAGGAGACACCTGGGCAATACATATGATGGAAGGGAAAAACAAGGGCTTGGTGGGATAGAGACCTGGGTTCAAACCTTTTCTCTACAGCTTCAAATGGGACCTTCCCATGGGACCTCTCGGTCTCAGAATGGGAACACCTGAGTCTAGCTCTTGGCCTCCTGCTGCCCTGCCCACGGGCCCCAGGAAGGAGGTGGGGAAGCAGGAGTGGACAAGGGTCCAGCTGCAGCTGGTCGAGCTGCACCGGCCTGGAAGCAGCTGAGGTTTCTGGTTCCCACTGGGGCCAGGGTGACACCTGATCCCCGGGGACTGGGAAATGGCAAAGGTGGCAGCCGGCCTGCCTGCCTTGTCTGCTGAGCCCTCTACTCCAGCTGACTCAGACCTGCCCCCCCAAGGCTACTCCCCCCCCCACCTACCCCCGAGGCACACCGTTAAAACCTCCACCTGGGCAGCCCCTCGCTCCTGCGCCCGCCGCAAGCAAGCACCGTGCCTACGTGCAGCCCTGGTCCCCTCGCTGCCGCCCTCCTCCTTGGCCTGCTGCTGAGCCTGCCCCCAGCTCCCAGGTGAGTGGGGCGGGCAGAGGCCCGGCACAGTCTGGCAAAGGCTTAGTTCTGGGAACAGAGAACTGAGCCTCCCCAGGGCCAGAGTGGGGAGACCCATGGTGAATAGAATTTGGGGGTCTCTGGTGCCTAAAACTGGTGACCCTTGGAGCTTCGGGTGTAGGGTCCAATGTGCTGGAGGTGGGGAGACACTGAAGGCTGACATTTGAGAGCAGGCTCTGTGCTAAGGGTTGAGACTCAGTGGCCAGAGAGGGGACCTCCGGCTTAAAGATCAGAAGCTCCTAGACACTCAGCGGTGCGGGGTCACCTAAGGATTGAGGGCTCTGAGGCCAAGGGCTAGGTCAGTCCTGTGTGGGGTGCAGGGACCCCATGCCTGGAGGTGGGGCTCTCTGAAGGCCCATAGGGGGCGCCAGGGCCAGAGATGGAGAATCCCTCAGAGCGAGTGGGGTACTTGCAAAACAAGCCACTGTGTGTGGAGGGTCTTCTCTCTCCTGAGCCATTTCACATGTATGATTTCATTTAGCCTCATGTCGACCCTACCACATCTGGGATTCTCATCCCATTTTGCCAACCAGGAAGCAGAGGCTCGGAGAGGTGAAGCGACTTGCTCAGGACCCACAAACAGCAGACGGCACAACTAGGATTCTAGCTCAGGAGGCCCTCTGGTCCTGCCCCTCTTCCTGCCTCAGTCTGTCCATCTGAGACCAGGGAACAGCAGAGACTCCCCCTAACAGCAGAGACTCCTCTTTTCTGCCCCCTCCTCTCTCATGTGTCTGTCTTTCTCTCCCAATGTCCTCCTCCCTCTGGTCCAGGTTAGAGGCCCCCAGACCCAGGAGCCCCGGACGGGCCTGTCCTCCCTCCACCTCCCACCTCCCTGCTCAAGTGACTGAGTCTCTAATTACAAACCTTCCCATCCCCTGGGGGCATCTTCAGACAAATAACAAGCAGGGAGCATCACAGGGGCTAGATTCTGGGTAAAGACCAGTGACACCAGCACTTTGGGACCCAGGTCATATCCCTGCTTCTGGTCCTCAGTTATTGCCTCTGAAAAATGAAAAGCTTGGATTCCACGCATCCTTCCCTGATGGGAGCTGCCATGGCCTGCTGGCCAGTCTTAAACTCCAGAAAGTGCTTTTTATGACAGGCAAGCTTCACATGCTTTCTCTCACTCAATCCTTAGAGTGGAAGAGAGGGTGTTAAAGAGGAGGAAGGGGGAGGGGTGCTCAGGGAGGCGTCCCGACTTTCTTCAAACCACTCAGGCAAGAGCTGAACCCTCTTGCTGGGACTGCTGCCCAGCCAGGGATGGCGGTGTGACCTTGGGCAAGAACCCGTCTCTCTCAGATGCTCACTCCACATCTTTAAGATGGCCTGGGCGGTCTCCGAAATCTGTAAAGTCTCTTCCTGCCTGAATGGAGGAATTCGGGGTGCCAGGCCAGGTGCTGGGAGTGGGGGAGGACTGGGAGGGGGACTCAGAGTGGGACGAGTGTCCTAGGCCTTGGGAGTCAGTCCCCTCAGCAGCCTCTGGCCTCTCTGTGACTCTGGCCCACAGGGAGGAATCTTCAGACCAGGTCCCCAGACCTCAGGCAACAAAGTCCCCACATTGTGTCCCAGAAGCAAAGACATGCGCTAGAGCACTGAATCCAGCCGGGTGCGGAGGTCTCCCTTCCCCCTGCTGCACTTCAGATGCCTTGTCTCCCCAAGGTCCCTGGAGGGAGTGCCTCAGCTGAACTGCTTCTGTCTCCTTCCACCCAGCCAGATGTCCCAGAGTTGGGAGCACCCCACTTCCCCGAACCAGATGCTCCTACCTCCTACCAGTACCATCTCCCGTCCTGTCTGGTGGAGGCCCCCGGGGTTACCACTGGGCATCTGGCAGACGGTGGCACAGCCGGCCTGGCAGCCCTTGAGGTCGGCCACGCATTTCCCACCTGAGAGGCACTCCCGCGTGCAGTTCAGGTCCACCTCTAGTGCAGAGCACATGCCTGATTTCTCTGCTCCTGTGCCTGGGAGGCGGTTGGGCAGTGAGGGACCAGAGTCCTAGTCTCAGAGGATGCCCAGCTCCTGTCCTAGGACCACAAATCTCAGTCTCCCTGGATATCTCCGTCTCTGGCCCTGGGTGCCTCCCTACAGCCTTCAGAGAATCCCACCAGGCCCCACTGCTGCCACCAGGGGGCAGGAAGGGCCTTCCTTAAAATGTGGTTCTTAATGGTTGAAGTATGGGTGACTTGAGCCCAAAGAGAACCAGCAGAAGTCCCCAACCCCACCTACATTTTTGAGGAACCAGAGGGTCAAATAAAGGGCAGGATGGGGTGGGCAAGGGACTTGACCTGGATGAGACCTATCACTGAAGCAAGACGGCTTTAGGTTACCTCTGAGGAAGAAAGGAACCATTTCAGGAAACAGACGGTGACGCCCCTTGGACACTGAGGGACTCCCTGAGGGGCTTATGAAAGGTGGGTGACACTACAAACCAAAGGCTATTTATTCCTTTCTTTAATGCAGTAGGCGGCACATTTACAAAGGAGTCAGGAATCAAGAAAACTAAAAGTCTATGTGCTTTTAGGCAAGTGCTTTGGTCTATGGTATTCAAAACACTTTAGCACCATAACCAACATGGTCCTCACAAATATACAAACCCATGGGACTTCCCTGGTGGCGCAGTGATTAAGAATCTGCCTGCCAATGCAGGGGACACGGGTTTGAACCCTGGTCCGGGAAGATCGCACATGCCACAGAGCCACTAAGCTCATGCGCCATGACTACTGAGCCTGTGCTCTAAACCCCGCGAGCTACAACTACTGAGCCCTGATTTCCAGGAGCTGACCGGGCACCACAGTTGGCCTTATGTCTCCTGCTGAACATAAACTATTTTATAGGATGTCAGTATCAGACAAAGTCATTCTGTGCCCATGATGGGTTAAGACAAAAAGTGGGACTTACCTGGTGGCTCAGTGGTTAAGAATCCGCCTGCCAATGTAGGGGACACGGGTTCAAGCCCTGGTCTGGGAAGATCCCACATGCCATGGAGCAACAAAGTCCGTGCTCCACAACTACTGAGCCTGCACTCTAGAGCCCGTGAGCCACAGCTACTGAACCCACGCGCCTAGAGCCCATGCTCTGCAACAAGAGAAGCCACCGCAATGAGAAGCCCACGCACCGCAAGGAAGAGCAGCCCCCGCTCACCACAACTAGAGAAAGCCCGCATGCCGCAATGAAGACCCAACACAGCTATAACTAACTAACTAACTAACTAACTAACTAACTAACTAAATAAATGGACACCCTGTAATCATGGCTGAACACAGACAAAACAAGCTAAGTTAACAAGCCACCAAAATGACCAAGCATCTCCCTCTTCTGCCTCATATGAGTGACTGATGCTGCTTTACCAAATACAGTTCTAAACTCTACCTTGTCCTCTCTTCTTAGAGTTAAGATTAGGATACACAGTCAGAGAACTGCCCCACTTCCTGACAGCGTCCATCCAGAGCAGAGCCAGCTTCCTGAAATCTTCCCCAAATCACCCAACCGTAGCACATTTCTTTAGGTCTTTTCTAACATCCTCTTAATGAGATGCTCGGTGGTTCCCCAAGGTGTGTGTTCTCCTTGCTGTAGTGAGTAATAAACCCAACTGGTTCAACCAGGAACAGGAGTGTTTCTGGAGGTGTGTGTGTGGCTAGAGACGTTGACAGGTAGAATCATTAGCCTTATTTTGTAAAAAAGGAAAGAGGAACTCAGAGATTTGGAGAGGTATTCCCAAGACTATAAGGTAGTAAGTGACAGAACCAGCTTTCTATTTTCTCATATTTAAAGACCCTGCTATGTGAGTCTCTATGCATCAGTTTCCTTATCTGTAGTGATGCAGTTAGACACTGTTCTCCAAAGGTCTCTCCAGCTCACGTCTTCCTAGAGGCAGAGGCATGAAAACATTGTCAAAGTGGCTTGGCTTGGGGGAGCTGGGACCTCCTTTTGACTGAGAACCCAGTGGATTCTAAACAAGTCATTCCCACAATGCCTTGCAGCGGGGAAGGTCTAATAATGAACTTGAAGTGGGGTGCATCCTGGGAGATACCTCCATAAGCCTTGGATTCCTGCCCCACCTACATCCTACCCGCTTCTCTCAGCCACCCTCACTTAGGTGTTCATATTTCCACAGTATCTGATTGCCACAGCTCTTGACCTACTGGGAAAAGCAAGACTGGAGGGTGGGGCTTCCCTGGTGGCACAGTGGTTAAGAACCCGCCTGTCAATGCAGGGGATGCGGGTTCGCGCCCTGGTCCGGGAAGATCCCACATGCCGCGGAGCGACTAAGCCCGTGCGCCACAACTACTGAGCCTGCGCTCTAGAGCCCGTGCTCTGCAACAAGAGAAGCCACCACAATGAGTAGCCCCCGCACACCGCAACGAAGAGCAGCCCCAGCTCACCGCAACTAGAGAAAGCCCGCGCGCAGCAACAGAGACCCAACGCGGACAAAAATTAATTAATTAAATAAATTACAAAAAAAAGACTGGAGGGTGACCCAGGAGCTGTGATCCTACTGACCATCCTCTTATTCTTCCACTAACCTCATCTCCAGCCCAGTGAGGGGGCACCTCAGGAAGGTGCCAACCATCCTAGCAGCATAAATTGTAGGGAGCTCTAAAGAGTCATTCCCTTAACTCAGTCCTGAGAATCTGAAAGACGGTGAAAGGGACTTAGCAAATGTTAAGAAACTAAAAGAGACTTGGGTGGCGGTGGAGGGGTACTTCCCTGACGGCCATCTCCCAATGTCTGTAGAACTAACAAAGACAGCAGAATTTGTCTGTAGGTTCTTAGGAGCAGGGTCAGGACCAATGTGGAAACACAGGGCCAGAGAGGAGGGGGACTCTTATAGGTTCAATAGGACGGAAGAGGGTTCTATTCATGAATGCTACCGGCTGGCACCTGCTACCCAAGAGAAACTGAGCTCCCCCTAGCAGGAGGTAAAAAACACTGAGGCTGGTTGACTAGCTACCTTCTGTGAAAATTTAACATTTAGTTATTCAGAAGCCTTCTCCAGTGTTTTTCCAAAACCTAATTTCTCTTCCACTGGTACCTCTACACACCCACATGGCTCAGCTCTAATGGGTCTGTTTCTTAGAGATGACAAAAGCGGCCGCCTCACTCCCCTCAGGAGCTGGGACTTAGCAGGAGGGAGCGGAAAACTCAAGCTGTGGAACCAGGGCTCGCATGCAAATACGGTGGTTCCCCCACCCCTCCTAGGGAACTTCTGTTCCCCTACTCTGTACAGGGGGACTCCCAGGTTCATCGTGTTCAGGGTTGGGTGGACTTCGAGGAACAAGTTGGGGTCTCCTCGTGATGCTCAAAGCCTACTTGGAAACCAACACAGACTCCGATCTGGGACATGGACGGATGTAGAATCTCTGTTCTCATCTCTGCCTCTTTGTCTTGCCCCAAAGCTCCTGTTTGCCCTCTTCTCTCTACCTGACAGAATCCAACTCACCCTTCCAAACTCAGCTCAGACATCGCCTCTTCTGGGAAACTGGCCTTGACATCTTCAGGGAGGGTGGCCTTGACCTCTTCAGGTGACAGCCAGGGCCTCCACCTCAGCTCCCACAGTAGCCCCAGGAAACTAATCCTCCAGCTAACTGACATCTCCATGCTCCCATTTCCTCCCTCTCAGTATCATTAGGAAAATACAAACAAATAATTTGGGGAAAATGACAAGCACAGAGCCTGGCACATGGCCAGTCTCACAAAAAAGGGTAGTTGTCCTTCTTTAACAGAAGAAACCCCCTCTCCATACAGATGACCTTGCGGAAGGGTGTTCCTTGGAAAAATGGACAATTGAACCTCATGCTTCTTCTTTTGTCCTTCTAAGAGTCCAGGAGAACAACTTGCCCCCAAATTTGACCTGGCCCAAGAAGTAAAGAAAGAAAGCTTTCATGTTGAGGTGTCTCCCAGATATTTTTGTAGCTTGGGGTGTCCATTAAGAGGTAGATGGCATTGCAATAGGTTTTCTTCCAATAGTTGGTAGGGCCCAGTCTAAGGGCAGAAAAAGGGGAGGAGTCCACTTCTCTGCAGAATAATGAGAAGGGCCACTATCTCTGTGGACAGTGTTGGATAAGGTTCTTCGGTGCAAAAATCAGATTCCATGCAAGTTAGCTCAATTAGGAAATTAATTTATTGATTATAAGGATGTAGAATTTTAAATGACAGATAGGAAAATGTTCAACATCGCGGTGGGGGAAAGGGACTTCTTTAATGAAAAGACCTCTGCCATCACTGATTCTCAGAGCTAGATTCCAGAAATTCCACCAACGATACCCACAAGGAGAGCAGTGATGGTGGGGTGGGGGATGAAGGTGAGGATGCAGTGAGGATGAGGGTTAGGGTTAGAATACTTGCTTCAAATCCCAGGCCCTGCAGTCACTCCAGTCATGAGGAATGTGCTCCTGTATTCCTTCCTTCCTTCCTCAAATATTTATGGACCGTCTCCTTTGTGCCAGGAACCATGCTAAGCACTAGGGATAAAGGGAAGACTGTCTCTCATGGCGCTTAGAGCCGACTGGATGAGACAGAGCTAAAGCAAGTAGACCCATGGGGGGAGGAAAGAGGCAGCGTTCTGCTGAGGAGGGTAGGGTTGAGAAGGAAGCCGGGGAGGCTGAACTGTTTCAGAAGCAGCTACAGCCCAGCCCTGCGTGGGTCCTCCTTGGACTTCAGCATGTTGGGGGAGCACGGTTCACAGGTCCTCTGCAAAAAGAAAGGGATTGGCTGAATGACATCTCTGAAGCCCCAGACTTGGACACGGTACACTCTGTTGGGTCCTAGACCATCCCAGAAATGAGCAACCACAGTCCTCCCAGGACCAGGATGACCAACAAAAAGGAAGTGAGTTTTCCAAGCCTAGGTGGGGAGCTCAGGAGCTCTGCAGACCTGCTCTGCAGGGTGGCTGACTCAGTGTTCCCATCTGAAAAAGGGGAGCATGTGAGGAGGCTCTGATTCTCATGACGGGGCTTCTAGGGTGACCTTCTGCCAAGCTGGCCCATGGAGGATGTGCTCAGTGTGTGGTTTCACAGGACACTGAGCCACTTCTCCTGGGAGGCAGCGAGGAGGAAAGACACTGTGCAGCTGTGAATGGTGGGTGGCCCCCTGAGCCCCTCCTCTTTCCCCAGCCCTTCCCCTCCCACCCTGCCTGCCCCTGTCTTACTCCAGGGCCTTTCGGCACCACCGCAGGTCCTCATGCAGTCCTCTGACGTCAGGAAGTTGTTTTGCTTGGCGTCACACCCGCCATATTTGAAGGTCTCGCAGAGCCTGGAGGTGGCGTTGTAGAAGTACCTGATAAAGATAGCCTTGCAGAGACCCTTGAAGGGAGGCTCCAGGCAGAAGGCGGGCGGTGGGTCTGCAAGGATGGGAGGGACTCTAGGTCAGTTATGAGGATGGTCATCAAAGCTTGGTCTATAAGGTCAACAACAGCAACACCCTGCTTGTTTGCAATAGAGAATGTTGGGGTGCAGGGGTGTGAAATGTGAAAAGGCCAGTCGAGGGTCTGTGCTCCAACACGTTACTATTAATGTTGTGGTGTGACCGTGATATAGTAATCATCTTAAAAAATTATATCTTCTGGGCTTCCCTGGTGGCGCAGTTGTTGAGAGTCCGCCTGCCGATGCAGGGGACACGGGTTCGTGCCCTAGTCCGGGAAGATCCCACATGGCCGCTGAGCCTGAGCGTCCAGAGCCTGTGCTCCGCAACGGGAGAGGCCACGGCAGTGAGAGGCCCGCGTACAGCAAAAAAAAAAAAATTATATCTTCCTCATGAAATATTTATGGATTAATTGCCATAATATCTTAGATTAGTTTTGAAACAGTCTACAAAGAAAAGAGGACCCACATCGATAATATTCTCCACATGCTGATAATTGTTGAAGCTGGATGATGGGTAAATGGGGTTTATAATACTATTCTCTGTACTTAATTGAATGGTTGAAAGTTTCCACTATTAAAAAAAAAATAAGTGTGAAAAGAATCCCCTGGTGGTCCAGTGGTTAGGACTCCATTTTTCCACTGCAGAGAGCCCAGGTTCGATCCCCGGTCAGGGAACTAAGATCCCACAAGCTGAGTGGTGCAGCCAAAAAAAAAAAAAAAAAAAAAAAGTGTGAAGGAATCACGATGTAACGGAGAAAGGCATGAAAGAAAACACAACGGTGTGTTAGCTTTGGTTACCTCATAGGGACCGGAATAATGGAATATTGAGGGAATATTGATATTGTGACTTATAATAAATATATATTTGTCCTTCATCACATCTCTGGTAACAGACTCCTAAAACCCCTGGAATTGCCAAAGTGAAGAGAGCTGTAAGTTGTCTTTTGTTATGGGACGGAGGTGACTGACTATTGGGAAGCCCCTAGTAACCCGAGGATGGGCGCTGTTGCCACAGGCGCTAACTGCCTGACCAGAGGGTTGGAACTTACATTCCCACCCTCCTCTATGGCCTCCCCCAGCCCCGCTCAGGGAGGGGAAAGGGGCTGGAGGTTGAACAGTCACCAGAGGCCAATGATTTAATGAATCATGACTAGGTAGCAAAACCTGCATAAAACCCTCAACAGACCAAGGCATTCATGTTATTCAGAAGAATTGGCATCGACCCAGGGAACAACATAGGTACACACTCCACCGTGGCTCACCTGCACCCCTGCAGCAGCCTGCCCATGGGCTTCTGTCTCTGCCCTTTGCCCCCTAGAGGCCACTCTCCACACTGCAGCCGCAGGGACCCCGTTACAACTTGAATCCTATCCCATTGCTCCCATGACCAAGCCCTCATCTCTCTCAGTCAAATTCTGACTCTTATCTTACACGACCTGCCCCATGGTCCCTCTGCCTCATCCCCTTCCGCTCCCCACCTGCCCCCCACTCAGCTCCAGCCACCCTGGTCCCGGCTGCTGCTCAAACACACCAGGCACGTTTCACTGAAGCCTGCTCCAGCACCTGCTTATCACAAGGTTTGCCGACCAGTCTGTGGAAAGAGCACAGCCTCCTTTATCCCCATCAGTCTCTTTCTTCAAAATATTCATCACGACCTGGCATATTAGTTTCCCCTTTCTCTGTGATCTGTCTCCCCCTTAGGAGGCAAGTTAGTTTGCTATTTTGTGTACAGCTGTTTCCCCACATCAAGAACTATGCTTGTAAGGACTTGAGAAATATTGTTAATGGAATTGACCTCCCATTTCATGCTCATGCTAAGCGTACGTTCATTGAATAGAATGGATAGCATTGAATTGCTGTTAGTGAAAAGTCTATTTAATGATGAGGCTAGTCTATATAACTATGAATCTAGCTCTAACATTCTATATTTTGAGAGGATAGTAAAGTGATAGACAGGGGGGCAAGGGGAAGGGCATTGAGTTTTGAGTAATATTGTTCCAGCCTGGAAAAAAAAACAGCCTTAGGCCCACGAACAAACTCACAGCAGTGCTAGATGTCTTGCCCTCCCTGTAGTTGCCTCAGGCAGATCAGAAGCTCAGCTGCCCCACACTTTTCTGATGAATTTTAATAATAGAGAAATAATCATTATTTGACACGTAAATATTTTGGGCTGGGAAGGGAAAGATAAGTAGACTACGTCTTCCAGATAAATACATCTTGGGGGAAAATGGACATCATTGGTTATGAAATTCATGATCGGTTGGTTATCCCTTCAGAGAACCTGTGCAACAGGTGTCCCCAGTCAGGTGAGGAAACCACAGATGACTTGCCCCAGCACACACAGCACGTAAGTATTTAGGTCACCATGATACTATCATGTCACAACCACAGTCACCAAATTAAAGGGGAGAGTGACTCCGGGTTTCGTCCCTGAGAGCAAACATGTGGTGTCCCTACTGACACCAACCAATTCTGCAAGGCCAACTGGGCGTCCCACGAGTCAATTCACTTCTGACACTAAAACCGCAGAGCTCGTGCAGATTCAACAATATGAGGGCTCCGTCCCACATTTCAAATGCTCGTCACAAGTCCCGGGGTCACCCATACGTGTGACAAACTTGCTATAAATTCGGAGGTTCCATGACCCCACTTCCCATCTTCAGTAATTCATTAGAACCACCCACAGAACTCAAGGAAGCCCCTTACTTACTGCTCCCAGTTTATTACAAAGGTTGAAGCCCAGGTTGAACGGAGGAGACGCATAGGGCAAAGGGGGGTTGAGGGGTGCAAAGCCTCCATGCCCTCTCAGGACACTCTCCCCTCACATCACCTTGAATGTTCACCACTCTGGACGTTCTCCAAAACCCCAAAGTTTAGGGGTTTTTATTGAGGTTTCAATAGGTCAGCAAATTGATTGAATCATTGGTCACTGACGATTGAACTCAGACTCAGTACTTACCCTCTCCTCTCCCCGGAAGTACTACAGGTTGAAAGTTCTAATTCTCTAATCACCTGAGAGACTTTTTGGAGACCGGCCCCGTCCTTAAGTTATCCTGGGTCCCCTTCCTTGACTCATAGCATTACCATACAGAAGACAGTAAATTCCAAGGGTTGCAGGACATCTGGGCCAGGAACCAGGACAAGGATCAAATATGGATCTTTTCATTACACTACAGTGAGGTTCAGGGACAGGCAGTGACCAGGAACAGAGAGTCTCAGAGATAGAGTCCCTGGTCTGGTACGTTTTGGTGGGTTCCTTTTTTAAAAAGCAGAAACATAATGATTCCTTTTGAGAGTCATGAAATGTCCCTGGAGTTACAACTGCCCAACTTCCCAGGAGAAATCCAGAGAGGCTGTCAGCACCCACCCCACCCCTGCTCCCCAGCCCCTCCATGGACTCCCCTCATTCCCACTCCACCCCACCCCCCAGCCCAGCCTGTGGAGGAGAGGTGAGCCGGGACTTACCTCTGGCACGGCTCTTGTGTTCAGCCCCTGGGGTGCAGGCCACCAGGGTGCCCAGGAGGACGAGGAGGGCGATGGAGAGGCAGAGCCGGCTCATGATCGTGGCCTTGCAGGAGGGCTTCTGAGGAAAGCTGGGGGCTGACAGAGCTTTTCATATCCCAGCTGAGGGGTGGGACAGGCAGTGAGGAGGGGAGTGAGGAAGGGGTGGAGCTGGGCTGGGTCCTGTTTATTGCGTAATCTCCCCACCTAACCTGCTTCTGCCTACTGGGGCCAAATGCCCAGTAAGAGCGCTTCTCAGACTTGACTCTGCCTGTGGGTCTCATGGAAACACAGACTGTGATTCCACAGGTGGAATTTTGTCCAATATGTTGACTCAGGGAGCGTCCCAGCACCTAGAGCAGTGCATGACAGGTGATGGACGGTCAGTGGGTGGATGAGAGCAAATCAAAGGACAGATAAGTGAACGGGAGTGTGTTAGCTCAGGTCCTCCTTTTCAGCCTCCTGCTGATGTCACCACATCTGGGCATCAAAGCCTTTCACCCCCCACCCCAAATTCACTAACCTCAGAAGACAGGTGTGGCACAGGACACCTTCCTGCAACCACTGCCACAGCTTCTCAGCTGGATGGAACGTGCTCTTTACCTGGCACTGGTCCAAGCAGAAGCTGAGGGGGGGGGGGGCAATGTTCTCCTGGGAGACAAACCCTGATTTTCTGGGTAGAAAAAAGAGTAAGGGCCATGGGCAGAGGGGAAGCAGGGAAATGAACACGTCTCCACAGCATGACCACTTACCACCCCTCACCTGGATACACCAACAGGAGAGCTGCCTGCCTGAGCGGACCTCAGGGGCTGGAGTGATTTGTGGGAGGCTGGAAAGATCGCCTGCAACATCTCCCGTTCTCAGGTCTCTCCACCTGTGGTTTTGGGGTCGGAGGATGTCAATTTGCATCCCAGCTCTCCCTTTCCCTAACTTTGTGACCTGTGGCCAGAAATCTCCCACAGCCCTGTGTCGTCAGGTGTCATCTGAGATCCATGCTGCCCACGTCGTGGGGTTGCTATGGAAGCAGTGGAGTCAACAGACATATATTCCTTCTCCCTGCAAAGTCAGTCCTTGTAATAAGAATAATAGGGATTTCCCTGGGCGCAGTGGTTAAGAATCCGCCTGCCAATGCAGAGGACACGGATACGAGCCCTGGTCCAGACTCGAACATGCCACGGAGCAACTAAGCTCGTGCACCACAACTATTGAGCCTGCGTGCTGCAACTACTGAAGCCTGCACGCCTAGAGCTCATGCTCTGTAACAAGAGAAGCCACCGCAATGAGAAGCCTGCGTGCAGCAACGAAGACCCAACACAGCTGAAAATTAATGTTTTTTTAAAAAATAATTATAATAATGAGTAATGACAGCAGTAAACACTTAGCTCCTTCCATGTGCCAGGCATTACTCTAAGCATTTAACTCATCTAATCCTCACGATAATCCTAATAGAGGGTGAGGAAATCTTAATATTTCCTAAGAATACAGAGGAGAAAATTGAGGCAACAGGAAATCTGTAATTTGCCCAAGGTCATGCTGGGTAGGAACAGGACCTGAACCCAGGAAACCGGCTTCAGAGTCTGCGGACCATGCACTCGGCTGCTTTGTAAGGTATAAAGTGCAGGCATGTGTGAAGGCTTACATACCCTCCCCTCTTCACTTGTCCCATCTATTCACTCCCAATTACAACCATGTACAGCAAGGCCCCCCCATACACACTCACTCATCCACACACAGACAAGCATCCTCCCACTAACACACACACACACACACTAACAGCTAACACTGCTGAGATGTGATGATTACAATTCCCTCTGTGTACATCTTTTATCTCCTTTAATGATCACATGAAATCTCTCCTCTCTAGGGTATATTTCTACCTTCCCACTTATCACAGAGGAGAAAAAATGCAGCACAGAGAGGTGAAGGCATCACCAAACTGCTGATCAGCAGTAAAAACAAGACCACAGCCCAGCCTTGTAGGCAATCACTCACACACACACACACACACACACACACACACACCCTGTGCTCCACTTCCAGCGTCAAGGAGAAGGGAGCTGGCTCAATGCCCAGAAGCCCCAGGAGCAAGTCCAGCCAAGTGTCAAGCGGGCGCACAGCTGGGTGAGGAGCTGCAGAGGGCGGGACGGGTTTGTGGCTGGCCCTTGAAGTGGGGCAGTTTTGTGGCACAGAGTCTTCCGCCTGTGGGCTCTAGTCTAACTCTGGGGATTTAATGTCAGAAGGGAATCGACTTGGGGGATGCCCAGTGGGTGTCGGAGAGTTGGTTGGTGTTGGTAGAGATACCATGGATTTGGTGTCTGGGGGAAAAAAACCCAGACCCACTCGTCGCTGGGCATTGGTGGCTGAGATGCGGCTTCGGGACAGGGGAGTAATGAGTGTGGGGCAGTGCATCCAGAAACGATTACCCATTATCTGCATTTTAACAATTCCCTGCAGATGTCAGGTGCTTCACTGACTGGATTTTGACAGAATAGTATTTTGACTTGAACTTACCACTCACCACGAAGTGACAAGAGGCCACTCACGTATCTGCAGTTTCCCCATGTAGACAGGTGACACCTGCCACGCAGGTTCTAGGAAGGGATTACCCATCGTCACATAAAGAGTTTTTGCACATTCCACGGCCGATGCTATCCATTTCCAGCATGATGTCTTAGTCTGGGGAGTTCACTGGTGGCACAGTGGTTATGAATCTGCCTGCCAGGGTCCGAGGATGGCACAGGGCCACCCACACCTTACCCGCGTCGAAACAGGCCTGGCTCTACCCGAAGGCCCTGTCTGGGTCAGACCCTGAAGCCACCCTTGGCCTGCCACCTGTGAAGCAAGAGCCACCTGACCCTGAGGAAAACAAGGATGACTGCACCTCTGACTTGGCCCCAGACGAGGAGGTAGGAGGGGCTGGCACGCCCGTGATCACGGAGATTTTCAGCCTGGTGGAACCCGCCTCCGGGACACAGCAGTATGGTTGCCAAGGACAGGCAATCGGAAAGGGGAGACGGATGTAAAGAGTGGGAGACCGAGGACACACTGGCACCCACGAGTACAAGCTGGAGACCAGGCGGATGGCCCAGAACCCATGTCAGCCTCTCACCACCCCTAACTTCGATGATGTGGGTTTCCTGCAGAAGAACCTGGTGCCCTTCATCACAGAGTTAAATACGCATCTGGGCCAGGAATTAGAGAAGCCGAAGGAAGATCCTGGGGAAGGTGAAGCAGCTGCAGGCCTGACTGCTGCCCCACACCAACGAGGTGAGCCAGCAGACAAATGACATATGTGAACTGCAACAGTGCCTCGTGCCACGTCGCCAACCTTCCGAGTGCACTGCTGCTTCACTGCTGCCCTCCAGTTATCACGCAAAATGTCTCTTGTGGCCCATCCTAACCGGAAGCGTACGAGGAAGGGAGTACTGGGAAACGTAGCCTAGTCAAGGTGACACGTTACAAAGCCACCCTGCCATGAATCAGCTCCCAAGGGTCTCACTACTCACCTAAGGATAACGTGATAAAGCTACATTGCTGAAGATGCAAAGCTGAAGGCCATGGATTTCATGGTGACCCCAGCAAGTACGGAAATTCTGTCAAGCCCACCCAGAAAACACTTGCCCGTCTCGGCTCTTTATGTGTCATTCAAGTAGTGAGAACCTGGCCCATGGTAGGCACCGTACTTAATGCTGGGATTCAGGAATGAAAAAGATATAGTCCATGCCGTTCTATTAAATACATCAGTATGTATTTAAAAACAGTGAATGGATTTCCAACTTTATTGTGGAATTTAATGGTGAAAATACAGAATTCAGGAAACTGTTGGGAGGACAGCCCTTGCATGAACCTTGCTGAGGCACAATAGGCATTGGAAAATATATAAATAGTTTCTATCTCTATGCTGTTCTATTTTAAAATTATGTTTAAACGAAAAAGAAAAAGAATCTGCCTGCCAATGCAGGCAACATAGGTTTGAGTCCTGGTCTGGGAAGATCCCACATGCCGTGGAGCAACTAAGCCCGTGCACCACAACTACTGAGCCTCTGCTCTAGAGCCCACGAGCCACAACTACTGAGCCCACATGCCACAACTACTGAAGCCCGCATGCCTAGAACCTGTGCTCTGCAACAAGAGAAGCCACCGCAATGAGAAGCCTGCGCACCGTAACAAAGAATAACCCCCACTCGCCGCAACTAGAGAAAGCCCACATGCAGCAATGCAGCCAAAAATAAATTAATTAATTAAAAAATAAAAAATAGAGAGGGCAGACAGCAGAAGCAAGATGAACAGTTCTACAGCATGTGGAACAAAAACCACATTCACAGAAAGACAGACAAAATGAAAAGGCAGAGGACTATGTACCAGATGAAGGAACAAGATAAAATCCCAGAAAAACAACTAAAGGAAGTGGACATAGGCAACCTTCCAGAAAAAGAATTCAGAATAATGATAGTGAAGATGACCCAGGACCTTGGAAAAAGAATGGAGGCAAAGATCAAGAAGATGCAAGAAATGTTTAACAAAGACCTAGAAGTTCAAACAAAATGAACAATACAATAACTGAAATGAAAACTACACTAGAAGGAATCAATAGCAGAATAACTGAGGCAGAAGAACGGATAAGTGACCTGGAAGACAGAATGGTGGAATTCACTGCCATGGAATAGAATAAAGAAAAAAGAATGAAAAAAAATGAAAACAGCCTAAGAGACCTCTGGGACAACATTAAACACACCAACATTAACATTATAGGGGTGCCAGGAGGAGAAGAGAGAGAGAAAGGACCTGAGAAAATATTTGAAGAGATTATAGTTGAAAACTTCCCTAACATGGGAAAGGAAATAGCCACTCAAGTCCAGGAAGCACAGAGAGTCCCAGGCAGGATAAACCCAAGGAGAAACATGCCAAGGCACACAGTAATCAAACTGACAAAAATTAAAGACAAAGAAAAATTATTAAAAGCAACAAGGGAAAAATGACAACATACAGGGGAACTCCCATAAGGTTAACAGCTGATTTCTCAGCAGAAATTCTGCAAGCCAGAAGGGAGTGGCATGACATATTTAAAGTGTGAAAGGGAAGAACCTACGACCAAGATTACTCTACCTGGCAAGGATCTCATTCAGATTCGATGGAGAACTCAAAAGCTTTACAGACAAGCAAAAGCTAAGAGAATTCAAAAAAAAAAAAAAAAAAAGCTAAGAGAATTCAGCACCACCAAACCAGCTCTACAACAAATGCTAAAGGAACTTTTCTAACTTTCCTAAGTGGGAAACACAAAAGAAGAAAAGGACCTACAAAAACAAACCAAAAATGATTAAGAAAATGGTCATAGGAACATACATATCGATAATTACCTTAAATGTGAATGGATTAAATGCTCCAACCAAAAGACACAGGCTCGCTGAGTGGATACAAAAACAAGACCCAGATATATGCTGTCTACAAGAGACCCACTTCAGGCCTAGGGACACATACAGACTGAAAGTGAGGGGATGGAAAAAGATATTCCATGCAAATGGAAATCAAAAGAAAGTTGGAGTAGCAATACTCATATCAGGTAAAATAGACTTTATTTTTTTATTTTTTGGATAATATTGTTCTAGCTTTTTTTTTTTTTAACATCTTTATTGGAGTATAATTGCTTTACAATGTTGTGTTAGTTTCTGCTGTATAACAAAGTGAATCCACTAAACATATATATATATCCCCATATCCCCTCCCTCTTGTGTCTCCCTCCCACCTTCCCTGTCTCACCCCTCTAGGTGGTCACAGAGCACTGAGCTGATCTCCCAGTGTTATGCAGCTGCTTCCCACTAGCTATCTATTTTACATTTGGTAGTGTATATATGTCCATGCCACTCTCTCACTTCGTCCCAGCTTACCCTTCCCCCTCCCCATGTCTTCAAGTCCATTCTCTATGCCTGCATCTTTATTCCTGTCCTGACCCTAGGTTCTTCAGAACATAAAATAGACTTTAAAATAAAGAATGTTACAAGAGACAAGGAAGTACACTACATAAGGATCAAGGGATCAATCCAAGAAGATATACCAATTATAAATATATATGCACCCAACATACGAGCACCTCAATACATACGGCAAATGCTAACAGCTATAAAAGAGGAAATCGACAGTAACACAATAATAGTGGGGGACTTTAACACCTCACTTACACCAATGGACAGATCATGCAGACAGAAAATTCATAAGGAAACACATGCTTTAAATGATACAATAGACCAGATAGATTTAATTGATAGTTATAGGACATTCCATCCGAAAACAGCAGATGACACTTTCTTCTCAAGTGGACACAGAACATTCTCCAGGATAGATCACATCTTGGGTCACAAAGGAAGCCTCGATGAATTTAAGAAAATTGAAATCATATCAAGCATCTTTTCCAACTGCAATGCTATGACATTAGAAATAAATTACAGGGGAAAAAACGTAAAAAACAAAAAAATTTTAAAAAATTGTTTTAATTTAAAAAGAAAAGTGCTAAATTCCTTAACTTGGGATATCTGGTTTTCTTTCATATACAATAATCTTTTGACATTCAGACTACCTGCCCTTTGTTGGAAAACTTCCTTCTATATATGCTGGCTTCCCGCTCACCTCCTCAGAGCAGTTTTCTCACGGTTACTTGAGATGCTGCCTCCCGGGCTTGAAGTTCTAAAAATTTCCTCCAACTCTCAACTTTTAGGTTGCACACTTTTTTTCAGTCGACAATGGACTAGCCTCATTTCTCCCCCAGCCTGTGGAGGAGAGGTGAGCCGGGACTTACCTCTGGCACGGCTCTTGTGTTTACCGCCCGGGGTGCCAGCCACCAGGGTAACCAGGAGGATGAGAAGCAGGTCAGAGAGGCAGAGCCGGCTCATGTTCGTGGCCTTGCAGGAGGGCTGACAGAGCTTTTCATATCCCAGCTGAGGGGTGGGATCAGGTAATGAGGAGGGGAGTGAGGAGGGGGTGGAGCTGGGGTAAGTGCTGTTCATGCTTCACCTCCCACGTAATCAGGCTTCCTGCCTCTGCCTGCTGAGGCCAAATGCCCAGTAACAGCGCTTCTTAGACTTGACTCTGCTTGTGGGTCTTGTGGAAGTAAATACGCATTCTGATCCCCCAGGTCTGGGTGACGCCTGAGAAGCTGCATTCCTAGCAGACTCACCGTTACAGGTGTGTCCCCAGCCCCAGTTTCCCCTCCTATAAGATGGTCCACAGGACCACAATTTGATAGCAAGCCTGGAGGAGACTCACCGGGGTGGAGGAGAAGGGTAGCAGGCGCAGGGAAAAGCTGCCTTTCCCACGCACCTTGGGAAGTAGAGCAGAGAAGCCAAGGTCGGGAAGGGCTGAATCTCAGGAAGCCCCGCGTTCTCTCCCACTAACCTGCGCCTCTTCCTAATTCTCTGCCTTCACCTTAATTCATTGCAATGATCACACACTGGTGGCCTGTGACAAGTACAAGTCACTGGACTTATTTTGCAGAAACAAACGTGAGTCTCCTTCCATTCCCCGAGGATGAGATGATTGATTAGATCCCCATCCCCTTCTCCTTCACTCAGGATGGCATATAAGCCTCAACTGCCTGTCTCTGGGTCCCATGTCTTTGGGGATGCTCTACCTATGAAATTTGGTTTTCTCCTGTTCATCTGTCTTATGTCTAGTTTGTCTTACCAAACAAGACAAGGAACCTAGAAGGGAAGCAAAGAAAGGTTTCCTCCCCAACAACAGTAGGAGGACCTGGGTTTGGCAAATTACTTAGTGTTCCTGGGCCTTGGCGCCCTCATCTGTAAAACGGGATTGTTTATAAAATCAACCCCATTTCTTTGGGATGCTGTGAATGCATTTGAGACTAATGAATAGAGAATGCTCAGCTCTGTGCCCCTGGGGGGTAAATACTCAAAGACTCAGGGCTCCTCTTGTGATCATCAACATGACACCCAACTCCCAGTAGGAACGTCTGGATCTGATCTCAGGCCCGTGTTGAAATAAACATCTAGACGCGAGATGTCTGGGGTGCCATGTCAGCACGTTGAAACTTAATTCTGTGTTCTTGTAAATGACCTACAGTTCTTTGGACCCTTGGGGATGGAGACCGCTCACTTCATGAAGTGTTAAGTTTGTGTCACCTGAACTGTCTTCTTTAATCGTTTTAGACAAGGGAAATGCCTGCTTTCCCTTTGGGGTCTGGGGCTTCCCTGAGGTCAGCTGTGCAGGCAGTATATACCTGCATGCCTGACCACAGTAAAAACCCAAGACTCCCAGACAGAAGTGAGCTCCCCTGGTTGGCAACACCTCGGATGTGCTGGGCTGAGGGAATCAAGCAGAAGCTTGTGCCTGTGCTCCTCTAGCTTCACCCCATGCACTTTCCCCCTTTGGCGATTCTACTCTGCATCCATTTGATATAAACTCAAGTATAACACCTTTGTGTCCCGTGAGTCCTTTTATGAATTAAACCTGAGTGTGGTCTTGTGAACTCCAAACACAAGTAGTCTTGCTGCAGCAGAAATTAGTTGAGGCACCCCCATTATGTTAGACCTTATTCAGCCCTTATTCTTTCCACCCATTCCACCTGTCTCCTACAGATGTTTTCTCCCCTCTCTTTCTTGCTTAATTGCACTCTGAAAACGACTGCCCTCTAGCTAAGGTTGCACCATGCGCCTGATGTTTACTTCTCCATGACAACACTCCCGAACACTCCTCTCCCTCGTGAGCATTCTTCATTCCGAAAAGGTCACAGAACGATAATCTCGAGGACCACCAGAACCTATTCCGGAACCACGTGACGCCAGCCCTAATGATCTCAATGTCTCCAGGAGGAAAGAAGGATGCAAACTACATCAGCCCTGATCCTTATCTACAGCCCTATTTTCCACCCTGAAACTGTAAGACCCTTTTCTACTTCCCAGGAAGCGGGGCACAGCCTTGAGTGTGTTAGCCTGCTGTGGCCCCCTTTGCCTGGCAAAGTAATAAAGCTACTCCTTTCTACTCCTCCAAAGCTCTGTCTCCGGGTTTCTATTCTGTACTGGTGAAGAGAGGCCGGGTTTTCGGCAACAGTTTCCGTTATTATCTCCAAGTAGAAACTATATCCATAGAAGGTAAATAACTTGCCTGAGGTCACACAGATAGTGAATAGCAAAGCTGGAATTTGAATTTCTCTGTCTCCAATGGTGAGGTTTTTAACAACTACTGAAGCACAAGTGAAGATAATCTAACATAACTGATGTCTCATATAGAAAACTCAATAATTGGAAAAGAAACTTTATTTCAAGATGTAATACAAGGAAATTTCCCTTACAAAAATCTGTAGGTTGGAAAAAGCATTCCATGTTCCAGTACAAAAAAAAAATGATGCAGAATGATACCAAAATACGTTATCTCAAGGATAAGCAAAGAGGTCTTCAAGCTTTCAGGTAGGAAAAAAGTCACCCCTAAGGGAGAAAAACATTCAGGCCACTTCATAACGACACTCCATGGCAGAATTCAGTGGAACCAGGTCCACAATTGTTCTGGGAAAAGAAAGTCTCATCCAGGATTTTTTATCCCATCAAATTGTCCTTGAAATATAAAGGCAATATGCAAAAATTCAGAGAAAAAA
This sequence comes from Grampus griseus, assembly GCF_964374135.1. Taxonomy (NCBI): domain Eukaryota; kingdom Metazoa; phylum Chordata; class Mammalia; order Artiodactyla; family Delphinidae; genus Grampus; species Grampus griseus. The sequence continues at coordinate 73,857,720 of NC_139008.1, read as the reverse complement.
ACACCTGTAAACCCTTTGTTTTTTAGAATTATTATTTTTTTATCTACCTAATAAAATGTTTATGAGGATAACTTGAAGTAAAGATACTTATTTCACATGGTGGAATTTCACCGTCCACTCTGGTAGCCACTAGCCACACGTGGCTACTGAGCACAGGAAATAGGAATAGTATGAATCAGGATGCGCCTCAAGTGCAAAATACACTCAGATTCCAAAGACTTAGTACGAAGAAAAGTAAAGTATCATATTGATCTTTATTACATGTGGATTATATGTTGAAATTATACTATTTTGGATCTATTGAGTTAAATAAACTATAATTAAAACTAGTTTTACTTCTTTCTTTTTAATCTTTAAAATGCTGCTGCTAAAAAAAAAGCTGCTAATTCCTTGGCAGTCCAGTGGTTAAGACTCAGTGCTTTCACTGCCGTGGGCCCGGGTTCAATCCCTGGTTGGGGAATTAAGAACCCACAAGCTGGGACTTCCCTGGTGGCGCAGTGGTTAAGAATCCGCCTGCCAATGCAGGGGACATGAGTTTGAGCCCTGGTCCAGGAGGATCCCACATGCTGCGGAACAACTATGCTCGTACGCCACAACTACTGAGCCTGTGCTCTAGAGCCCGCGAGCCACAACTACTGAGCCCGTGTGTGACAACTACTGAAGCCTGGGTGCCTAGAGCCCGTGCTCCGCAACAAGAGAAGTTATCGCAATGAGAAGCCCGCGCACCGTAACGAAGAGTAGCCCCCGCTCACCACAACTAGAGAAAGCCCATGCACAGCAACGAAGACTCATCGCAGCCAAAAATAAATGAATAAGTGAAACTTATAACAACAACAACAAAGATCCCACAGGCTACGCAGTGTGGGAAAAAAAATGCTGCTTCTAGAAAATTTAAAATTCTCTTGCGGCCTGCATTATATTTCTGCTGCACAGCACTATGGTAGAATCTGTGGGGAGTGACTTTGCCTTTTGTTTATGCTATTCAGTATAGCTTGATCTTTTAAAAATAAATATGATGATTTCTATGAAACAATACACTCATTATCCCAAAATTAAATAAATAAGCCAATGAACAAAGAGCTATGTTCTCTCTCCTGGGATGTTGAGACACTAGCTGGGAGGCTCTGGATAGGAACCAATAATAACAGAATGGAGAATAGCTGTGCTGAGCCCTTAGGGACCATGTGGTCTAGCCCACCTGTTTTACAGATAGGGAAACCGAGGCCCCCAAAGGTCCCTTTTCAGTCCAAGGTCACAGAGACTCGAGTCTGCAGTACATGAGGCTGGGGACTGCGTCCCGGATGCTACAGAAGCACCGTCTTAGGGGACTTGCTCAATAGCCATGAAGAGCCCATCCAAGGCCAGTGGCACAGCCTCCAGGTAAGAAGTCCAGTTCTTCCAGCCCACACCCCTTGCCCAGGGTGCTTCCTATTCCAAGTAATGGAAAGCGAGTACTTCCCTCAGCCCTGGGGAAGAGGACCCCTTCTCCTTCAGCTGCAGATATAAGTTCCCGCCTCCTAGCCTCAGCCCAGAACAAGCAGCTACTCACACCATGAAGCTCAGCCGCCTCCTTGCCCTTTGCCTCACCCTCTGCCTGGTGGGCTTGGCCAGCTCAGGAAAGACCTCAGGTGAGCTGAGGGGTTGGGAAAAGGGTCCCTGAGATCATAGCCTATGGGGTGGGAGGATGCTGGATCCAAGAGGCCACCTGGTCACTTCCCCCTCAGGAGGAAACCAGGGCCTAGGTATGGGAAGGGGCTCCCATAGGGTCACCATCTGGTCTCAGGAAAATGTGGGACCAGACCTCCCCGGTGTCTATGTGACATCTTCACCAAATTCTAATTTTTCTTAAAAAGCAATACACATGTTTGTGTTAAAGACAAACCATATGTAAATGTATGAAGTTTAAAAAGTGGGTCCCCTGTTTTACATAGCGCCAACAATCCTGCTCTCCAGAATCCTACTCCCTAGAATTCTTAAGCAAGAAAATAAATGTTCATACTGCTTTGAAAATGAGGCCAGATTCTCAGACTTGGCTGCACACTGAAGTCCCCTGAGGAGTCTCTGGGTCCCACACTCAGAAATTCTGATTTGATTGGTCTGGGATGAAGCCTGGGCATTGGGACATTTTTTTAAAGTTCCCCAAGAGATCCTAATATTCTAACCAAGATTGAGAACTGCTGCCTAACAGAAGGTCTCGAATTCCCTTCCTAGAATAGTCTCTTCCCTATTCTGGGTTAAGTTTCTCCCAGTATATTCAGCATGGTCAGTGTCACATGCAGTGAAGATGCACAAAATGGTTCGGTAGAGGTGAGTTGACCCACGTGCTTATTTGTGTGAGGGATGCTGTCCTTATTAGGGAAAGTGTAATTATCAAAGTGGAGTTTGTTGCATCCCATAAGAAGTCCTGAGTGTCCAAGGCTAATTGTTGAGGGAGGGTGTGTGTAAGGGTTTGATAAATTCCTTTGTGTGATAACTGGACTTGGATGTAGTTAGGAGTTAAAATAACAAGTGATTCAGTCAAAGAGGCCAGTTTCCTTATCTGCTGATTACTCATGGATATTTAAGATTATTTAATGTAAATATCTTCTTCCTAGTTATAAAAAATGATACTTGTTCACTGGCATTCAAATGATACTAAAAAGAATTTTTAGGGAATTCCCTGGTAGTCCAGTGGTTAGGACTTGGCATTTTCACTGCCATGGGCCCGGGTTCCGTCCCTGATCAGGGAAGTAAGATCCGCAAGCCACGTGGCGCAGCCAAAAAAAAAATTTTTTTTAGAAGATAAAAATCCCTTCAAATTCCACCACCCAGAGATAACTACCCTAAATATATTGGTGAACAACTTTCATGTCATCATTCTACCGGTTTATACATATATTTTACATCCGCAGATCATACCAGATCTCCTATTTTGTAATTTGTTTTTTTTATTCAACAAAAGTTATGGACCTCTCCCCATGCTGATGCGTATAGATCAACACTATGCTTTTGTTTTTTGGCCACACTCTGCAGCATGCGGGATTTAACTTCCCCAGTGTCCCTGCAGTGGAAGTCAGAGTCTTAACCACTGGACCACCAAGGAAGTCCCAACACTATGCTTTTTAGTGACTGCATAATGGCCCATGGATCCCCTGTTGGTGAACATTTACATATTTTCCAAATTATAATTCTTTGCAATTATAAACAAATCTACAACAAACATCTTGATGTCAAGTTATGAGAGGCTATATGATTTTGGGGAAATTATGGTCTTATGATTTTGGGGAAATTACCAAACCTCTCCGAGCCTCAGTTTCTTCATTTGTGAAGTGGGGACAGTAATATCCTCTCCATTAGGTTAAATAATGGCAAGTATAGCAAACACCTAGGAGGGTACTTGGTGTAGAATAAATGCTGGGGGAAAAATACTCATCAGTTCTTTAAAAGGACACGTAAATGACAATCCTGTTCTTCCTTTACCTTGCAGCCAATCTTCAGCAAGAGGCTTCCCAGGAGTTGCTCCAAACTCCCCCTGCCCTCTGCCAGCTCCCCGCAGTGAGGGGCCCTTGCAAAGCCTCTTTGCACCGATACTTCTACAACTCTACGTCCATTGAGTGTGAGCCCTTTATCTATGGTGGTTGTCAGGGCAATGCCAACAATTTTGAGACCACAGAGGTCTGTGTGAGGGTCTGCAAACCCCCTGGTGAGTCCTCTGATGGAAACAGGAGGAGTAATGGAGGTGACAGCATGCTGGGCATGTGAAGGGAGGTGGTGTTGGCGAGGATGCTGGCAGTGATTCAGATGATCATGTAAATATGGAAGTTGGTGATGACGGGAATAATGGGAATAAGAGATGGGTCACCGTGGGCTGGTGATGGTGGTAATGAGGTGTAGACAGTAAGGCTGCGGTGGATGGTGGCATGGATAGTAAAGATGAAAGGAAGCTTGGTTATTGCAGTAAGCCCTTTTAAAATACATGGTGGGGCTGGTAAAGGTGAAGACGGCAATGTAACTTTCACAGGGGGGATCCTGTTGACAGAGGTGATGAACGTGATTGTAGCACTGATCACGGTGGGAGGTGACAGAAATGAGGAGGCCCCCAGGTTGGTGGGTGTTGAAGAGGTTGGGTAAGGAGTCCAGCTTGATGGCTCTGGCTCTAGGTCGCCAACAGGCCAGCCAAATAGGGAGCTGGCTGTCATCTCCCTTACAGAGACCAAGGTCAAGAGCAGCTGAAGGTGATACCTGCACGTTCCCAGGCCTTGACCGAAAGCTGGCTCAGCTGCCATTCCTGCGCAGAGAAGAGGCCCTGCTCTGAGCCCATCCTGTAACCCTCCGGGACTGAGTCAATAAAGTGTTCAAAGTTGATGTGACCTGAAGCCTTCCTACAAGGGCCCTGGGCCTGTCCTCCAAAACTGCTCACAGCCACAGGGGCAATCAAACCTGCATCACCCCCACCCCTAACCTCCTTCAGACCCGCATTGCCCTGTGTCCCCAGAATGAAGATGAGGACAGAGGACACAAGTTCCCCTATCGCCAGGGGTCCTCACGCAGGCCAGACTGAATGGAAATTTGGGGACCTTGAGTGTCTGTCCCTAGATCCTGGCCTGCTGCTCTTTCCTGCCCGGGGCTGCAGGATGAGCCAGAAGGTTCTTCCTGTCCAGCAGGAACCATGGCCTGGAGGAGTGTGGAGAGGGGTGGAAATTCAGGGAATCTTGGCCAGCTAGGGTGGCACTCCCCTCTCCACCCAGAGGGATACTGGAAAAATGAAATTTATACATATTTTTTAAATTGTGGTAAAATACATACAACATGAAATTTACCATTTTAACCATTTCTAAGTGTACAACTTAGTGGCATTATGTATACTCACGCTGTTGTGCTAACGTGACCACCACCCACCTCCAGAACTTTTTCATCTTCCCAAACTGAAACTTGTACCCATTAAAAATTAACTCCTCTTCCCCCTCCCTGCAATCCTTGGACACCACAGCTCTAATTTCCGTCTCTGTGAGTCTGCTCTAGGAACCTCAGCGAAGTGGAATCACACGGTATTTGTCCTTTCGTGACTGGCTCGTTTCACCTAGCATCATCCATGTTGTAGCCTGTATCAAAATTTCCTTCCTTTTTTGGTTTTTGTTCTTTTGTTTGTTTTTGTTTTGTTTTCGCTGCTCCGCACAGCATGAGGGATCTTAGTTCCCCAACCAGGGATTGAACCTGTGCCCCCTGCAGTGGAAGCACGGAGTCCTCACCACTGGACCGCCAGGAAATTCCCAAAAGTTCCTTCCTTTTAAAGACTAAATAATATTCCACTCTTATATACATTTTTGAAAACCAGACAGGTCTGCCTGACCACCATGCCCACCACCCCCTGTAACTGTCTCCTCCTGTCCTGCGTCTAATCTAACCACTTCCTCTTGCTGAAAGGGAAACTGCTGGGCTTCCCTGGTGGCGCAGTGGTTGAGAGTCCGCCTGCCGATGCAGGGGACGCGGGTTCGTGCCCCAGTCCGGGAAGATCCCACATGCCGCGGAGCGGCTGGGCCCGTGAGCCATGGCCACTGAGCCTGCGCGTCCGGAGCCTGTGCTCCGCAACGGGAGAGGCCACAACAGTGAGAGGCCTGCGTACCGCAAAAAAAAAAAAAAAAAAAGAAAGAAAGGGAAACTGTTGCCCAAAGTCAAAGAGCAATACTAGAAGCCAGAACCTGGAATCCCTAGGCTAGATCCCTGTCCTGGTGATGTCACTGGTTCCCTTGGTGTGCCCTTCCCACCTCCATCCCCTTCAGATATCCTATTGCCCAGGAGCCAATCTAGATCATGTGAAATCACATCAGGAAGGACATGCTGAGTAGCCAGCCTTGCCCCAGGCTCAAAGTGGGAACCCAAAGTTGAATGGACCGGGACTTCCCTGGTGGTCCAGTGGTTAAGACTTCGCCTTCCAATGCTGGGGGTGCAGGTTTGATCCCTGGTCTGGGAGCTAATATCCCACATGTCTCATGGCCAAAAAACCAAAGCATAAAACAGAAGCAGTACTGTAACAAATTCAATAAAGACTAAAAAAAAAAAAAAAGGTCCACATCAAAAAAAAATCTTAAAAAAAAAAAAAAGTTGAATGGACCCTTGGGCTTTATCAAAGGCCTGAAATACTTAAATTAAATAGACATGAGTACATATATATTTGAGACAAAGGGCATGCTTTTCTCTTTATTTCCCCACTCTCTGTCTTGTTCTGAACTGTTACCAGAGACTGAGCTCTAGAAGATAAGCGTGAGGGTAGCCTTAACGACATGCCAGGCATTGTTCCAGACACTGCAGCTACAAAAGACAAATCCTGGCCCTTACAGAGAGTAATCGTTAATAAACAAGATAAGTAAGACACACAGCACTTTAGATGGTGGTGAGGGCTACAGAGGAAAACAAGATAGGCAAGTGGTGAGCTGGTAGCTGGAGCAGCAATTTAAAATCGGGTTGGCCAGGAAGACCTCATGAATAACTTGATGGTGGAGGTGGTGGAGAGGAGTTGGATTCTGCATTTATTTTGAAGGGAGAGCAAACAGATTTGTTGACAGAGCACAATGGGGAATGAAAAGAAGGATCAAGGATGAGTCAAGGTTTCTGGCCTGACAACTGGAATGATGAGAGCTGCCATTAGCAAAGATGAGCTGACGATGGGTGAGCATGTTTGGGGTGGGGGTGGAGATTATCACAAGTTTGGTTTTGGGGATATTGAATTTGAGATGCCTTTAGACATCCAAGTGGAGATGGCAAGTAGGCAGCTGGGTAAATGAATCTGGAATTCAGGGAGGCGGTCTAGACTAAAGATATGGGGTGCTGTCTGTACACAGATTACATAAGACATGGTAGTGGAGGGCATTTCTAGGTGCTGACTTGGCTGGGGGAATAAAAGGCAGCTAGGCCACAACTCTGTGCTCTTCTGACTTGGCAGACACCCTGCTCCACGCAGGCAGCCAAGACCACTTCCCTTATCTACCCACCTGCATTCTTATCTCGCCTACACCCTGAGTATTTACTGCTTGGAAGTAAACGAGTAAAAGCATCTTGACCCAGTTGCTTTTGCCCATGGTCTGGACTAGCTCACTCATATCACCTCCCTTCCTAGACAGACAGACAGACAGACAGACAGACACACACACACACACACACACACACACACACACACACACACACACACACACACACACACACACGTCGTTTGTATGTTCTAGAGGCTCTTGGAAAACCTTCAGAGGTAACCTGAACAGCCCCATCTATGTTAGCTGTACAGACATGACCAATCCTACCGTGTTAAAGACTGCACTCATACTTGTGGGGTTTCTAGAAAGCCCCTCACCCTACCCATCCCTACCTCTAGACCCCAGATCCCAAGCCAGAATAGCCCACACCCATTCATACATTTACGTCTGTTGACTGAGCACTTACAACTTGTCCTGAGTGCAGTCAGGTCCAGATGGAGGACAGCCCCTGTGCCTCCAGGAGGCTCCTAGTCTAATGGAAGTTAAAGGACAGTAACAGCCAGGGTGATAAGGAACATGAAAGCTAAGTCCAAGGAGGGGAGGGGCACACAGCAGCTCGGTGTATCAGGGAAGAATTCCTGGAGGAAGGAACATCTCACCTGGTTTTGTAAGTCAGAGTGAACCTAGCAGTTGAGGGGGGCATGTGGTTGGTGGAGCAGGGCATTCTGTTTGATGGGCAATCCACCAAACCACTATGATGGGAGAACTGGGGGAGGGAGGGGCAGACCACAAGTAGCTTATACAGTTGATGCCAAGTGTGTAAGAAGAAGAGACAGACGATGGGGGCAGGGCAGACATCTGCCTAAGGACTTGTTTTACAGGAATCCAGGGTTATACAACCAGGAGAGGTAGGCGGGGTGGGCTTCAAAGCCTGTGGGTGGTCTAAGGACCACCTGCAACAGAAGCTCCAGAGGAGCCTGATAAAAACATAAAAACTCGAAGTCTAGGCTACACCCAGAACGACTGAATTCACAGGGTCTGGACCCCAGGAATCTGCACTATTTCACAAGAGCCCCAGATGATTCTAATACACAGTCTGGTTGGAAAACCACCACACGGAGTTCTTCCGTCACTCCAGCCCTACCCTTGGTGATGGGGACTGGTTCTCAGGGCTCCTAAAAGGCGCAGGATGATTCATTTTCATGGTCATGGAAATGTTGATGTAAAACACTCCCAGCCAAACCCAGGGAGTTCTGGGAATTACAGTCAGACATGGTGGGCGGGGAGGGAAGCAGGAGACGGGAAGGAATTTCTGGCAGGGGTGGGAGGAGGTAGGGGAATTTTATTTGGTTGGTTGGTTGTTTCTTTGGTGGGGAGGAGGGGATGGGGTAGGAGGTCCTGTTCAGGCACCCAGCAAACACGCCCTAGTCCCCAGCTCTTCCCAGGCCTCAGGGACAGGAGGCAAAGAACCAAGGAAACAGGCACTTTTTATTCCACACCCAGTGAACTCCACCTACCGCATGATACGAATTCCTCAGCACATCCTATTATCCAGGCCATCGTATAACAGAACTTTCTGCAGTGATGGAAACATCTGTCCTCGCTGCCCAGTACTGCAGCTGCTGATCACTTGAAATGGGGCTAGTTACCGAGCACTTGAAATGGGGCTAGTACGGCTGAGGAAGTACACTTTCAATTTCAATTAATTTCAATTCAAACACACATCTGGCTAGTGGCTACCGTCCTGATAGCGCCACTTGAGGCCCTGGCCCAATCCAGGGGTCAGCCTGGTTCAAAAACTGCCTCGGGGGAGGGCACGCGGCAGAAGCAGCCCTGGGGGTCAGTCACCACCCACCTCGGAGAGAAGCAGCAGCCCAGCTGTGAGGAGGGCGCGCCTCAGAGCGGGGGGACGCCTCGGGCGCGCCGGATGAGGTTGGCCAGCCGCCTGGCCAGGCCGCCCTTGCTGGGCTCCTCAATCTGGAAGGTTCGGGTGAGGAGGTTGTAGAAGGAGCCGTAGCACACGGCCACCACTGTGCACGTGAGGCAGATGACGTTGTAGGGCATGCTGAAGTCCGGCGTGGGCAGGCTCACCAGCAGTGGCTCCGTGTAGAGCCGCACGAAGTAGCTGGAGCTGTCGGAGGCTGGGAAGCTGGGGGTTGGGAGGGAGAGGTGAGGCTGGACCGGCTGCTACCCCGCGCCGTCTCGCCACCCCCTCCTCGGACCGCACTGGGCCAGTCTTGGCAGTAAGGGTTTTCAAAGCCTTCTTAGCCTCAAAGCTCAACACAGAAATCTGATCACAGGACAGCAGCTCCGGTGCTGAGGGAGAGGGAAGGGGCCCTGCCTCCACTTGGCTGCCTTTTCCTTAGCCTTCTGGTCTCAGCCTAAAGGCCATCTCCTCAAAGCAGCCTTCCTGAATGACCCACCAGACTACTCCCCAGTGACCCTAGCAGCTCCCCTCTAGACTGAGCACAGGAAGGGCAGGGGCAAGTCTGTTTTGTTTACTGTGGTACACATGGTGCTCTCTGAAGTACCTGGCATCTGGTAAGTGCTCAATTAAATATTTGTTAAGGGAAATAATGAGTAAACTTGGGCTATACATACTGCGCTTCTCACCTATTGATTCTCCTAGAAGCTCTTTAGGATCATTCCATAAAGGCTGTACAAATATTAGAGACCACTAGGGTTTTAATTAGGACTGAGGGAACCCACTCATTACTTTGGAAGAGGCAGCATGTAGCCCCAGCCCAGCCCGCAGGAACCTGATCCTCTGTGCTGGTGTCACGGCTGAGGTCACACTTACAGGGTGTTGAAGAGGGGACTCTCTTCCCAGTCCACGGGTTGGGCGGCCACCTCGCTGGGCACGAGGGCACTGAGGACAGATGGGCTGCAGAGAAGCAGACAGATATTCTGTGAGCCGTGTTCCTCACGGCTCCTCTATCAAGGGTAAGTGGCAGAGAGGGTGGGTCAGGAGGGTGGGGGCAGCAGGTCGGGGAGCCCACCTGACGTAGAAGCCGTGGTTGGGGTCCGGGGTGTACTCGGTCCACTTAAGCAGCGCCCGCTCAAACTGGATGGAGACCTTGGTGACCGAGCTGGCCGGTAGCTGAATCAGCATCTCCAGGAGGTGGGGCTGCATCCGGTCCTGGGCAGGCTGGTAGTGGATGTAACCTGGGGGAGAGGTAGGGGCCACCCATAGCTCTTTTTTTGTTAGTTAGTTAGTTATGGCTGCATTGGGTCTATGTTGCTGTGCGCAGGCTTTCTCTAGTTGCAGCGAGCGGGGGCTACTCTTCATTGCGGTGCGTGGCCTTCTCATTGAGGTGGCTTCTCTTGTTGCGGAGCACGGGCTCTAGGCGCGTGGGCTTCAGTAGTTGTGGCTCGTGGGCTCTACAGCGCAGGCTCAGTAGTTGTGGCGCACGGGCTTAGCTGCTCCGCGGCATGTGGGATCTTCCCGGACCAGGGCTCGAACCTGTGTCCCCTGCATTGGCAGGTGGATTCTTAACCACTGCGCCACCAGGGAAATCCCACCCATAGCTCTTTCCTGGGCTCAGACTACCTGTACCTCTCATCCCTACCTATCAAGGCCTTGGGGTCTGGATCGGGGTGCCCAGAAGGAGGGCTTTGGATCACAGAAGCCAGGCAGGCTCACAGGAGGGAGGAGGATCGCAGAAAAGGGAAAAGGTGTTTCCAGGGCAGCCGCCATCCCAGGACGTGTTCAACCTAATCCATCTTCACATCATGAAAACTGGGCCACCAGACATCAGGTGCCTCACGTGATGCGAAAGGCAGTCCACAGAACCACCTGGGAAGTTTTCTTGCCAAAAATATAAGACCTGAATCTAATCAAATTTCTAAATCTAACCACTGATACTCAAGAATACACAAGGGACAGGAACATGTTAAACACGGGCAAATCCAGAATGCAGAACATCCTATACAACAAATGACCCAGTTTTGCCAACAAATAAATTAAAAAAAAAAAAAAAAGCCTGGGAACTGTTTTATAGGTTAAAGGAGATTTAAGAGTACCACACTAATCAAGACGTGAATAACAAGGGAAATGGGGGTGAGGGGGAGTGTATACGGGAGCCCTGTACTTTCTGCTCAACTTCTCTATAAACCTAAAACCTAAAAGTCTATTACCTTAAAAAAGAGAGGGAGAGAAACTTAAGAGCATATCAAGCAAATGTAATGTGACGAGGTTACTTTGGTCCAATTCAAACAAACCAACTATAAAATTATTTTCAAGAACACTGGGGAAACAGGAGTGACAATGATAGATTATGTATTTGTGTACTTTAGTATTTAAAGGTGAATTGATACAATGTCTAGAATTTAAGATACTCCAGCAGAAACATAACCAAACCAATAAATAAAGGGAGAGATGAAACAAAAATGACGGGAAGCTGTGGAACAGAATAGAGAGCTCAGAAATGAACCCACACTTATATGGGCAATTAATCTATGACAAAGGAGGCAAGGATATACAATGAGGAAAAGACAGCCCCTTCAATAAATGGTACTGGTAAAACTAGATAGCTACGTGCAAAAGAATCAAACTGGACTACTTTCTCACACCATATACAGAAAAAAACCTCCAAATGGATTAAAGACTTAAATGTAAAACCTGAAATGATAAAACTTCTAGAAGAAAACATAGGCAGTATGCTCTTTGACCTGGCAATATTTTGGGGGGTATGTCTCCTCGGGCAAGGAAAACAAAAGCAAAAATAAACAAATGAGGTTACATTAAATTAAAAAGCTTCTGCATAGCAAAGGAAACTATCAACAAAATGAAAAGACAGCCTACTGAATGGGAAAGGTATTTGCAAACGATATATCCGATACAGGGTTAATATGCAAACTATACAAAGAACACATACAACTCAACATAAAAAAAAAAAACCCAAAATTACAAACTGGGCAGAGGACCTGAACAGACATTTTTCCAAAGAAGGCATACAGATGGCCAACAGGCACACAAAAAAATGTTCAACATCACTGATCATCAGGGAAATGCAAATCAAAACCACAATGAGATTATCACCTCACACCTGTCAGAATGGCTGTCATCAAAAAGACAGCAAACAGGGACTTCCCTGGTGGCACAGTCGTTAAGAATCCACCTGCCAATGCAGGGGACATGGGTTCAAGCCCTGGTCTGGGAAGATCCCACGTGCTGTGGAACGACTAAGCCCATGCACCACAACTACTGAGCCTGTGCTCTAGAGCCCACGAGCCACAACTACTGAGCCCAGGTGCCACAACTGCTGAAGCCTGTGACCCACAACAACTGAGACCACAAGCCACAACTACTGAGCCCGTGAGCCACAGCTACTGAAGCCCATGTGCCTAGAGCCCATGCTCCGCAACAAGAGAAGCCACCGCAATGAGAAGCCCGCGCACTGCAATGAAGAGTAGCCCCCACTTACCACAACTAGAGAAAAGCCCGTGTGCAGCCACAAAGACCCAACGCAGACAAAAAAAAAAAAAAAAAAAAAACGACAACAAATGACAAGTGTTGGTGAGTATGTGGAGAAAAGGGAACCCCGGTGCACTGCACTGGGAACGTAAATTGGTGTAGCCACTATGGAAAACAGCAGGGAGAGTCCTCAAAAAATTAAAAATAGAACGACCATACAATCCAGCAATTCCACTCATGGGTATTTATCTGAAGAAAATGAAAACATTAATTCAAAAAGATATATGCACCCCAACGTTTACTGAAACATTATTCACAATAGTCAAGATATGGAAACAACATACATGCCCATCGATAGACAAATGGATAAAGAAGATGTGGTACATATAAACAATGGAATATTAGCCATAAAAAAGAAGGAAATCTCGACATTTGCAACAACGTGGAAGGACCTAGAGGATCTTACACTAAGTGAGATAAATCAGACAAATACTGTATGATATCACTTATATGTGGACTCTAAAAAATAAAAACAAATGAACGAACATAACCAAACAGAAACAGTCAGAGATACAGAGAACAAACAGGTGGTTGCCAGAGGCTGGGGGGGTGGGGGGCGAGGAGAGAAATAGGTGAGGGAGGGTAAGAGGTACAAATTTTCAGTTGCAAAATAAATGAATCACAGGTATGAAATGCACAGTGTGGGGAATATAGTCAATAACTACGTATAATATTTGTATGGTGACAGATGGTAACTAGACTTATCATGACGGTGATTTTGAAATGTACAGAAACACTAAATCACTATGTTATGCACCAGGAACTAACATAGTGTTATAGGTCAATTATACTTCAAAAATAAACAAAAAAGGGGACTTCCCTGGTGGTCCAGTGGCTAAGGCTCCGCGCTCCCAATGCAGGGGGCCCGGGTTCCATCCCTGGTCAGGGAACTAGACCCCACATGCCGCAACTAAAGGTCCTGCATGCCGCAATGAAGATCCCGCACACGGCAACAAAGATCCCGCGTGCCACAACTAAGACCCACTGCAGCCAAATAAATAAATAAATTTAAAAAATAAAGAAATAAACGAACTCATAGAAAAAGAGATCAGATTCGTGGTTACTAGAGGTGAGGGGTAGGGGGAAGGGGAATTGGATGAAGGCAGTCAAAAGGCACAATCTTCGAGTTCTAAGATAAGAATTAGGAAAAAAAAAAAAAGAATTAGGGATGTCATGTACCACGTGGTAAATATTATAGGCACTGTTGTGCATTATGTATGAAAGCTGTTATGAGTAAATCCTAAGAGTCCTCATCACAAGGAAAAAACAATTTTTTTTCTATTTCTTTAATTCTGTATCTGTACAAGATGGTGGGTGTTCACTAAACTTACTGTGGTCATCATTTCATGATAGATGTAAGTTAAATAAGTATGCTGAACACCTTGAACTTATAATGTGCTATATGTCAATTATATCTCAATAAAACTGGAAGAAAGACATCAACAACAACAACAAACAAAAAATAGTATATGAAGCTGGAGACCGCTGAGGCTGGATAATGGGTACATGGGGGGTTCATTACACTATTCCATTTGGGTATGCGTTTGAAATTTTCCAGAGCGAACGGTTAAAAAAACAAAAGAAACAAACAAAAAAAACCCGAAAATCCTACAAAATACATTGGTAGGATGTTCGAAGTAGAGATTTTGAAGGTGGTACAGATAGTGGAGATGAAAATAAGTAAAACTATTAACCACAGGCTTGAAAATATGGTAAACAACAGAGGGGTTTAGAGAAGATTGTAAGTCTAGCTGTTTGGGATGTGCTGTAACCTCTTCCTAGGAAGTCGTCTTCTGTATTACTAGTCTCCCTCCACTCCAAACGAAAACAAGTGCTTTTGTGCTATGCCTGGCATCTCTTAGAAAGCACTCAGTAAATATTAACTCTTCCTTAGAAAAATAATAGAAAATAAAAACAAATTTTAAAAATCACACCTCTTTACCCCACCCGAGGAAGCAAAACCATCTATTCCAGCTGTTATCTTCTTTGTTTCCAGTACTCTGTTTTTCTTGCTAACCCATTCTCCACCTGAAAGAGCCTATGAATCATCAGAAAACAAAAACATGTGCCCAGAGCACCAGGAAGCAAATGAAAAAGATATGGAAACTCCTGCCCTTATCAAGTCCTATTAAGAGTCACCAGAACTACGTGGTTTAACTCTTTTGGCTTTATAAATACTTCCAGATCTGGCATTGGTGAGGTTACCCTTTCCATTTCTCAAACTATTCCTAACTCGTGATGCCTGTGTAGACTGCCGAGGCACTTCCGGAATGACGCTGAGAACTGAGGCTTTGGGGGACCTGGAGGGGAGGTGGGGGGCTGGGTCGGGACTCGGCACTTACTTGGTTTGTTCTCCTTGCCCTTGGAGGTGATGGTGAGGGTGTGCACGTACAGCCGCAGGTACCAGGGCACAGTGTCCAGCAACAGCACGGGGAAGGCCCGGTACGGGTGGGTGTTATACAGCAGTGTGCTCAGCTCCCCGTTATGCAGCCCGTAGCCGCTCACGTACCGCTGGGCGTACAGGAAGGGCGTGGGTGGGGCCTCTGTTCAGAGAAAAGTCAACAGTTAACCACTCCTTTAAAAAAAAAAAAAAAAAAGCATCATTCCCCACCTTCATTCCCTGGGCCAGGTTCAGAGTCTCAAAGCCAAGGAGGGGGAGGGGGTAATGCTTTGCATTCAGAACTGGGAAACCTGCATTCTGGAACAATCCCTGGCTTCCCCAACCCACAGCAATGATAACAGAATTACTAATATTTACTAAGTACTTATACAGGCCGAGCTCTGTGCCCCCAAACCAAGTGCTCCTCACGATATTTCACATTTTTCCTTGGTAACACTAAACATAATCACAATTGTTTGATGCCTGCTTCAACTATCAGATGTTAATGTTGCTCGAAAGCAGGGTACTTCTGTCTTCAAAAAAAATTTTGTTGACTGAATGAATGAATGCATGATTGACCTCCATGTTTTCCATTAATTACCTCACCTGATCCGCTAGGTATTACTGTCCCCGCTTTCAAGACGAGGCAGTAAGGTTAGGAACCTGCCAAGGGCACAGAGCTTAGAAGAGGTGGAGTTAGAATCAGGACGTCTGACTCAAGAGTTCTGGGTCTAAACACAAGCCTGTTACCTCGCGGTGAAGAGGCAGGACTGTGAGTCTCCCCCACGAGCTGAACCCTCTGTAGCCTATGGGGGCTGCGGCTGCCCACCTCCCACCCACCATTCCCTGGGGGTCTCTTCCACTTGAGCTGGAGGTTGAGGCTGCGCGAGCTGTTGATCACGGCCGTGTCCAGCAGGTCGTAGACGGCATAGGTCTTCCGGGTGCCCAGGACGACGTCCTGGTACGTGGTGAGCGGGGCCGGGTACACCTCCAATGTCTCATTGTCCTGGGGACACAACGGCAGGGCTGAGAAGCGAGCGGAGGGGCAGGCTGGTCTTGGGGGCTGGGGTGGGGCGATGTGTGTGGCTGGAGGCCTTAGTCTTAGTACCTGGCTATAGTTGGTGACGTCCACATAGACTCGGCTCTCCGAAGCCAGGGGGCAGGGCTCTGTGAGGGTTCGGGAGAACATCCGAAAGAGGGACCAGTCTGAGGAGCAGAGAGAGGGGTTGAGCAGGGGCGGGACTAGGCCTGCTCCACGTAGATGGGGTGGGGCTGGCAGTGGGTGGGCAGCTTACCTTGCTTCCCCTGCCCCGTGACGAAGGCATCAAATACAACGGACAGGGTCTGCCTCAGCTCCCAGGAGATGCTGGCACAGCGTGCATCCTACCACGAGGGCCAGAAGGCAGCAGTGAGGACCTGCCACTCCCCCAGCCGCACAGCCCCAGGGACTACTACCTGGACTCAGTCCCTTGTCCATCCTGTACCTCCCCATCCATCAGTTTGCTACCACCCACTACCGAGCACTTGCCCTCGTGCCGGCAGCTTAACGCGCATCACTGGGATGAACCATCGCCGACAACCAGAGGAACTGATACTACTATTATTCTCATTTGACAGATGAGAAAACCAGGGAACTAAAATGACTCACTCAAGGTCAAGTCAGCTGGTGAGTGGCTGAGCTAGCAGCTGCACCCGCATGGCTATCACTCTTAACCACGACGGAGACTGAGTGAATGCTTGCCAGGCAACCACTCGGTTTCCTTGGTGCGTGGCCAGTGCCCTGACTCATCATCATCACATCTCCCACTGACTACTGGCTCAGCCCTCGGTAGACACTGGGCTATGTGCTTTACCTGCACCTTCTCTCAGAGCCCCTGGATGGCCCCCATCGCCTGTTCCCCGTGACTTACTCTGCAAACAGGGCGGATATGCACTGCCTGGGAGTGGTAGCTCGTGTGAAACAGGCGATCAGCCTTCAGCAGCACAGAGAGGCCTGCCTGGAGGAGGTGGCAAGAGAGAAAACGTCAGTGTCCCACACGGCAGGGCACCCGGGCATGGGGCCGAGGTTATCTGTCAGGCAGTGAGGGGGCATCTGCCGACTCCATCCACTCTCTGGGGCTCCCACCTACATTGAGGCCCCTCTGGCCTCACCTTGGAACTGCAGGGCAAGAGCTTCTTCCACGGGGTGAGGTTCTCAGTGCAGACGACCTCCCGAGGCAGCACCGCATAGCGCAGGAAGGAGTGATCTGTGCCTGAGAGATGGAAGCCTGTCTGGGGAGGCTCTCGGGGCGCCCCTCCTCAGGACCCACACATACTCTCTAGTACCACCGCCCTAACAGTGTCAGCTCAGGGGGAAGCGGGGAGGACACCCTCCTCCCTTTGGGAGAAGGCAATGCGGAGACAGCAGAGTCTTGGGAAACCTTCCTCTGGGGCCTGCACACCCAGGGGATTTATGACCTGGCCCCGCTGAGGAAGAAGGAAGCAGAGGGGAAAGGAGGCAAAGGCTTGGGTAGGAGGAACAGGAAGAAGGAAGGGGCCGTGGAGGCTGTCTCACCATTGGCCAGCCCCAGGGGTTTGAAGGAGGCGCTGGGCGTGACTGTGTTGGTGGAGTCAATGAAGTTGAGAGAGGCGCAGAAGATCCCCGAGAGGACGTTACTGAGCTCCTTCCAGGACTTATCCACACTAAACGGAGACACAAACCCACTCACTGTCCCAGGGCTGCGTCTGCTTCCTCACTCCCCTCTGGACACCCCTGCATCCCCAGAGGCCTCTGCTTGGGTGGTTCCTCCTCCCGCCTAGTAATGCCCTCCTAACTCCTCTCTGCTCCCCTTCGAAGAGGTTCCCTCCTCCAGGAAGCCTTGCCGCCCTCCTCAACCACAGCCTCCTCCTGGGCTGCTGCAGTTCTGACCATCCGAGCCTCTCACCAGGGTCCTCCTGGGAAATGGCTGGGTGGCAACAGCATCTCGTCCTAAGCATCTTTTCTCCTCAACTAGGCTGTGAGCAACCTGAGGACAGGGAGCAAGTCTGGGTCACCCACGTACCTCCCACAATGCTATGCAAAACGCCCCACACGCCAGAGGCTGAGATCAGCTCACTGATCCAACCTGAGGTGTGCTCAGCTGGGCAAAACGACATACTTCCCTGTGAAAACCCTGGGTGAGTCCTGGTTCTACGCTCAGGGTTGGGAAGTCTTACATCTACAGAGGCTCACTGAGCAAGGGAAAACAAGCATTCTAGGACCCCACAGAAACATCAAATTAAATTAGACTTTTTTCTTAGAGAAATACCAAAACAGATTTGCTCTTTATACTAATAACAGAATAAAACTAGAATTCTGAACATCACTTCCATATTATAGGTAATTATGAGGGGAGACAGTGACAGCAGAGCAGATGGGACAAAAGGCAAAGAAGCCAGCGTTCAGACAAGAGAGGAAGCCTTGGCTACTGTGGGGTTTGCTCCTCATTTGACATCACCTTAGAGCTGTCCTGGGGGTTTTCAATAGTCCTCTGTTCAGAGCTTTCCAATTGCTCCAATCCTTAGGCCTCAAATAAAGATTGCAAACTGGAAGCCTGAAAGCTCTACCCAAAACCATAGCCATGTTTCATTTGACGTGCACAACATTAACCCATGTGGCATTTCTTAAATTTTTTAATTACTTGCTGATACTTAAACTTGCCAATTTTCACATTAAAATCCAGATTGCTGGTAACTCGTTAAAAATGAGAGTATCTGACGACCCTAGGCCCCTATTCCCACGTGGCAACAATCCATAGGATTGAGTAGCAGCTGTCCTCCCAAGCTCTGCCACAGGCCTCATCACTCCCTATTCTGACTTCAATTTTTTTTTTTTAATCATACACGTGCTACTGATTTCCCACAGTCGGATTAAGAGGATACTGTGGTCCAACCACAGTACCTAACCACCTCCCTCCGCCCCGCAAATAAAAGCAATTTTTCTAATACAGAGATCTGGTGTCTTGTAGGCCAATTCTAGCCCACATATACTTTGTTTGGCCCTTGTGGCATTTTGTTACTATTATGTGAATGAATGTCTTTTAACAGGCTGTCCAGTTTGCCACAGCTTCCTACTGCCTTACATCTAAGTAAGCTTCACATATTTGTTATCTACATCTGTAGATATACACATACGCTACCTCAGGTCTGGAAGTATTAGGGGAAGAAAGTATATTCAGCCAAGAATGCCACTACGTCATAATATTTCTTACTTCCAACGCCATATTTACCCCCATGGAACTGCTGCCCCCAGGGGCAGTAGCAGGAGGACACCACCTGCCCTGCCATGTTCCCAGCACAGCCTGCCACAGCCCTCAAGGTGGGCACTCACTCAGTGACGGTGTCTTGGAACCAGGCCCACAGCTCTGCACCTGATGGGGCCTGCAAGAAGGGTGTCCCCCAGTATCGAGTCCTCCAGAAGCCTTGGGTTAAGGACAGGTGCAGCTCCCGTAGAGAATACTTGGAGATCAACTGCCCCAGTGCTTTGGGGAAGAGCCTATAATGAGATACTGGAGAAGGAGGTGCAGGTGAGTGATGATCCTGGAGGGAGGGTTCTCAGCCACCCCAAAGAGACAATACACCCCAGTTCTGGGGTCAGAGGAATCTAGATTCCTGACCAGACTCAGTCACTTACAAGCGATGTGATCTTGGACAGGTGCCTTACCTCTCTATATCTCCAATTTCTTCCTTGTAACCATTCACAGAACTTATCACCGTGCCCAGCACCCACGATAAACCGTAACCGTCAATAGCATCATCATCAGTGTTGTCAACAGAGGGTTTTAACTAAATGTTTAGAGTGGCAGCCTGGAGCTGCAGAGAGAGCACTGGACTAGAAGTCAGGAAGAGTCACTGCTCCTCTCCGGGGCTCAGTTTCTTCACTGGTATAACGGAATTCTTCAAAAACTATCCCATCCTTCTACAAGGACCATCTGTGTCAGGCCCCAAGCCCAGGGACCAGAACCTCACCCAAGGATCAGTCCTCGCCCCCAAGGCTAGCCTCCACCCCACTCCCAGCAGGTGCCACAGATATCTTTCTCCCGTCAGTGTCCTCTTCTCACCTTCTTCCCGCTGCAGCTCCGAATCCCAGCGCGTGCGGAACTGGAATGTGGCGGCTACGTCCCCAGAAGGCAGCGGGGTGATGACGAGCTCCTCCCGCAGGCTGTCGCGTGGGGGCTCCGTCTGGCCCCAGACGCCCGGCCCGAGAAGCAGCAGCACCAGCAGAGAAAGCGGCGCTGCCGCCGCCATAGCTGCGGCTGTTTCCGCCTCCCAATGGCCCCGCCCCCGCGAAAGGCCGGCTTCCAATAGGAAGAGCGTTTGAGAAGCGACTTCCGGTGCCGTCCCGGAAGCCGGGGTGCGGCTACGACAGCGACTGCCAGGATAGGCCTTTGAAGGGCTGCTGGGTGTGAAGGGGCGCTGATAGGGCACAAAGGGCAGTGGGCACGTGGCGTGGCTGGGACCTGGATTGAGGACCCCCCTTCCCCACGACAAAGTTCTTAATAATACCGACCGCCATTGTGCCTCCGTGATAGTTGAAGAAACAGACTGAAAAATTATTACTTTTGCAAGGTCACACTGCCAGGCTCCTGTCTCCCTGAGCTTCGTGTCTCTATTTGCCCTGTCCTAAGCCTAGCCAAGAACTTTACTGCAAAACCCTCAAATAACTCACCCTTTTATTATGAAAAATTTCAAACATACAACAAAGTTGAAAGGATGAATACCTGTTAAAATGAACATCTGTATCCGCATCACCCAGATTCCACTATTAACATGTTACTGCACTTGTTTTATCACATATCAGCTTCTATCTCCCCCAATTCGTCTTATGTTTTGATGCATTTCAAAGAAATTTCAGACATAAGGACACTTCCCCTTAAATGGTTCAGCATGCATATCATTAACTAGAGTTCCATAGCTGTTTACATTTTTCTTTTGGTGTAAAATTTACAAACAATGAAATGCTCAACTCTGAGGTGCACATTCATTGAGTTCAACAAATGGATACAACTGTGTAACTCTTCAAGATATGTTTGGAAAATCCCTGAAAGTTGGCTAATGCCCCTTGCCAGGCAATGTCTGTGACCCCTGCCTTCCAGATGCAACCACTGTTCTGATTTTTCTCCAGAAAATGGATTAATCTGTTCTAGAGCTTCGTATAGATGAAATCATCATATAGTATGTGTACTTTTTTTGTAAAAGGCTTCTTTCATGGGAAGAATGTTTTGGAGAATCATTCATGTTCTTGCATGTATCAGCAGTGTGTGTCTTTTCATTTCTGTGTAGTAGTCATACATTGTCTGAATATACCATAGTTTATCTGCTCTCCTGTCCATGTACACCTGAGCTCTTTCAAGTTTTTAGTTCTTATGAGCTAGGCTGCTATACAAGTTTCTTTGTAGGCATATGCTTACATTTCTTTTAGGTAAATATTTAGGAGTGGTCAAAGAATAGGTATATGTTTAATTTTACAAGAAACTGCTAGATCTTTCTCCAAAACATGTCATTTCATACTTGTACCAACAATGTATGAGAGTCCCCATTGCTCCACATCCTGGTGAACATTTAATTTGCGGGGCTTTTTCGTTTTTGCCACGTGGGCGTGTTTGTAGTAGTATCTCATTATGGTTTTAATTTGCATTTCCGTGGTACCTAGTGATGTTGAACAGCTTTTCATGTGCTTCTTGGCCATTCATATCTTTTTTGCGAAAGGTCTGTTAAAATCTTTTTCCGCCTCTCCCCTTTTGTGCTGACTTGAGTTGTAGGAGTTCCAAGCAATTCCTGCTTTGGTTTTTCCACCTGCCCAATGGGGTACACATTCAAGAAGGATTTTATGGAGTCTTTTGGTAAAACTGACAACCATCTGGCTCTGAAGAACCAGAGATTTGGTGTCTGCCGGGTCTGCCTAGATATACCCCTGACCAACTGGAGAGGAAGTGTCAAAAAGACGTCTTTGTCTCATTATGCTCTCATTCTACTTACATCCAGTGTTCCTGCCCCACTAGACATGGAATAGAAGGAAGGCCACGAGCTTAGATGTCAGACAGACGTGGGTTCAAATCCCCACACCAGCCTTTAATCCATATGAGCATGAGCAACCTGAGTGCCACTCTTCCTGCTCTGTAAAACAGATAAACCTGCTTTCAGGGTTGTTGTAAGGATCAGAAATCAGGTACATGTAGAATCTGGAATGTAGTAAGTGCTTAATAGCCTCAACTAACCTTTACTCCAAGAGCTCTATGAGGCAGGCACTATTATCTCCATCTTACAGATGAGTAAACTGAGTACAGAAACTGAGATAATTGCCTAAGATCACAGTGAGTGATGGAGCCAGAACTCGAGTCCACACTATCAACTTCAAAAACAAATTTTTTAAGGGAGTTGCTGTTATGATTATGATTACCTTGTACTTCTATGCTTTGTTTCCTTTTGAAATTGCCTGTCCCCATCACTCAAGACCCAGCCACCCCCAGAGAAGACCTGCCTTCTCCCTCTCTAGTGTGCTACAGCCCACATTATAGTTCCATTGTCTGTGGCCATGTCTCTTCCTGGAAGAGCTCTTGGCCACCTTAGTGTTTCTGTTACATAAGCAAGGAGGCTAGCACATAGTGGGGGCTCAGTAATATTTGAATGAACAAACAAGAAAATATCATAACACCGTTCCATGTTGTCCCCACACCGCCATACTGTTCACAGTATCAAGTTCTGTGCACCCCTGGGGACTACTACAGTGTGAGCCGTCCTGGGAATCTTCCCCTGAGATGTGGTCCCTCCTATTTCCTCCACAGCACAGGATTCTACAGGAGGAGTCTGTCTTCTTCCCTCCTCTCAAGAGTCTATGACAAGTCTATGCAATGGACAGAAGACACCACACTGTGGCTTGGAGACTGATAGCTGGGCTGCTTGCCTCGGAGTTGGAGCCAAATCATCCCCCATCTCCAAGGGCCCTGTGTGGCCTCAAATAAAACAGTCAGCTGGAGATGCTGGCTCTGGCTCTGAAGGCCAGCCAAGCCCCTGTGGTTTGGCAGAAGAAGAGGTCATTGTCCAAACAGGAAGTGGTCCTGGGGTCTCAGCTGACCCTAGATTTTCCCAGGCGGGGCTGGGGCTCATAGCAGCTGAACTGGAGGCTCCCCGTAGGCTCACAAACAATTCCACCTCTCCAGAGGGCTGCCGATCCCTCTCCCTGGACAGGCTCCCTGCCCCAGACCCCACAGATCTTAGCATTGTGTGCCCGGGGTTGTTGACATGCTGACAGCAACCAAGCTAGGCTAGCTTCCCATCATTCACCTTGGAGGAGAATGGGGAGATCCCAGGAGCTGAGAAGCCCTCAGAGCTGACCTGTGGATATTATGGGGTGCACCCCAGGAGAAGGCTCAGCCGCAGTCAGACCGGAGGCTGAGCCTCGCTACTCCAAAGGAAGGGACAAGAGGACAAAGAACAAGAGGGCGGAGACCATGTCTTCTGTGTGCAGCAAAGTCATCGGCAACCCAGAAAAACCACAAAATTTAACATGAGGCCGGGCCCTGGCCCAGCACAGTGGATGATCTCAACTTGGACACAGACACTTTTAGACAAAAGGAACACAGAACTCCCACAAGTTTTTCAGTAGCGCTAGGAAAAGCACTTAAGAACTGTCACTTAAAATGGCCTCCTACAGGGGTGGAAGCAAAATGGGGCTATTGGGAAGACTGCACCCCTGTCACTCAGCCTGGATGGTACAAAGAGCTTTGGGATTTAGGCCGAAGGTCACTGGCTCCATGGATGGTTTGATGTATGAAGGGAGGTGGAATGATTTAGTTTTTCTAATATGAAAAATGACTTGATGTTCCTTAAGGCTAGGTCCTATAACCCTCCTTTTATTCCAGTCTCTCCCTGGGCAAGCTCACTTGCACCCATACCTAAACTTACCTCCTACGTACTGATAAGTCACCTACTGATTTTCCAGCCCAATCCTCTGATCTACATTCCACTCTCATGCGTCCAAGTGCCTACTCAAAATGTCCTCTTGGTCTCAAAAGCAACTCGAACTCAACATGTCCAAAACCCAATTTATGGCCTCTTCCCCAAACCTAGTGCTCTCCTAAACTCCCCATCTGGATGAAGAACCCTCCAAATTATCCTGCAGCACAGGGCAGAAGCAAGGGTGGCACCCCTGAGCCCTTCCTCTCTCACACCTACCTATGAAAATAGTTTGAAATTTGCCTCCCCAATCTCTCTCCATTCCTTCCACTTTTCTACAGCCGCCCCACCTCCACGCTATTCCATTTTTACCTAGATGGCTACAATCATCTCCTGGCTTCCAGGCATCCATTCTGGTCCCCTCCAATCAGTACATCTCTACCAGGAGTCCTTGCACCCATTCTCCTCCTAAACTACTCCTACTCCACTTTCAGATCTCAGCTCAAAACCACTTCCTCCAGGCAAACACCTCTTGACCTCTCTTAATAGGCTATTAACTCCTTCCTAGCACTAGTCCTGGTTGCAGTTTTACATTTGGGTCCCCAATAGACCCTGAACTCCATAAGAGCAGGATGGGGTCTTTTTTTTTTTCTTTTTTTGTGCCACTACCACATTCCCAAGGCCAAGCTCAGTGTCTTACACATGTTAACACTGACATTTAATATTTATTGAATGAATGTCATTTATTTGCTCATACCCTGCCTCAACCCAGTTAAGCTAATCATCACCACTATCTTCTAGGCCACCGTTGTCTCTTGCCTGGATTACTGTGTTACGTCTGTCTGGAGCCTGTCCTCTTCCAGTATGTTCTCTACACTGCAGCCAGAATTATCTTTTTAGGAAGCAACATCAACCACTTGTAATCCTTCATTACTCCCAATAAAGTTCAAAGTCGTAACGTGTAAACTGCTAGTTATCTACCCAATGACTGCTGTCCCCTTGTTTCTCAGTAACATAACCCTGATTTTATCAAGACAGCAGGGTGTCCTACCAAAGGACTACCCCAGCCTCTGCAGTAGCCAGGGTGCTTCTGAGAGGTCTGACAGGAAGTATAGGAATCAGACGCATTGGTAATTGAAACTTGAAGGGTTATTGTCTTTCCAAACGCCAGAATTTCCTTTCTTCTAGATAATGTTGTGTCCCTAAGTCTATAAAACATCTGTAAATGAAACATCCCTCAGGTTACCAAGTTCTGGCCAATGAGATGTAAGTGGACGCTATTGGTTAGAACTTCCAGGAATGCTTGTCGAGGTGGGACTCGGCAGCAGGTCGGGCCTTTTTTGCCCATCCTTAATCTCTTCTCCTTCTTTCCACCAGCTTCAGAGACATGATGGCTGGGGCCTCAACAGCCATTTCAGCCATGAGGTGTCAATGAGAATTCCAGCCATGGGCCTTAGATGGCTGCACAAAAAGAGCCAAGAAGGACCCTGGTGTCCAATAACCGTGGAGCGACCACATCGCCCTGCGCTTTGGACTTCCTTTACATGAGGAAACCAGGTTTATACCTTAAGTCACTGGTATTTTACTAGCAAACTGAAACTTGATACAGGCTTCAAAGCGTTTTACGACCTGACCTTTGTCAATCTTGCCTCTCCCTTCATCTGCTCAAATTCAACAATTCAGTCAAGCTGAATGTTTTTCAGCTCCTCGGGACTTTTCTCTCCATTTAAAGTCTTTCCAAGCTGCTCTTTCTGCCTGGGTTACAGCCCCACCTGGCTAACTCCTCCTCAGCCTCTGCAACCCAGCTTAAAAGTCACCTCTTCAACGACCATAAAAGCCAGGTTAAGATGCCCATTTTCTGGTAACAGAACAGTTCCTCGGCATGCTACTTATTACGCTGTGAATTGTGGTGCTGACTTGATTTTCTCCTCCATGAAGGCAGGCAGCCTGTCTTGTTCAAAACTGTATTCCAAATCTGCAGCTAATTCCAAATAACGACTTCTTGAATACATGGAGTAAATGAGTCATGGGAATATGGTATTGGTCAGAGAGCTAAAGAAATGTATTGGGTTTGATATCTGTACAATGTGAACAGATGAAGTGGAATGGTTGGCATATTATTATCTGTTTATTATTCATACCGTGCCCTGTTCCGAAAAGGATGTAAGGAAGCAGGATGGCTGGAGTACCATCTCACTGGGAGTGTTAAGGAGTTCACGTCCATTTAGAGACACTGGTTTAGGAGATGCTATCAGGAAACTGCAGGATAGTTTGGAGGAGGGAAGAGTGCTAAGAAAAGCAGTGGCATCTTGTCCTATCTCGTCTTCCATCTCCTCACTTGCAGGCCCTACCTCAGGAGTAAGCCAAAACCTGGCAGGGAGGTTGCAGCAGGGAAAGGTTAGCAGTAAAGCAGGAGCGGGTTAATTCCCAGAAAGGTACACCACCCACCGTCCTTTCCCCCCTCTGGTGCCTACTGCAGGTAAAGAGTCTGGTCTTCTCCGAAGCGCTCTGGCTGGGCCTGCGGTCTCAAGTGGAGAATAGGCAGCTCAATCAGTCTATAGGTGTGGGCCCACTGCTAGCTGCAGGCTCCAGGCTCTGCCCCGCCATCTCCCCCATCCTCCTCCTCGTCAGACTGTGCCAAGGGCGTGTCTGCTCCGCCATCACTGACATCCGGGCTGTGCGGATTGGTGGAGGAGTCAGAGGACGAGGAGAAAGTGCGGGATGTGGTCCTGTCTGCCGTAGGCATTGGCAGGCTCAGCTCCTCGGGACGGTCGTCCACCCCTGCCCAGAGAGAAGAGCCCGTCAGGGCCACGAACAGGGCTTCAGAGGACTCTTAGAGGCGCTCTGGCCAGGAGACACTGAGGCCCAGAGGGGAGCAGGGACTTGACCAGTCACCCGGCCAGGCTCCTGACTCCCAGTTCCTTCCACTTCACCGCACCACATCTGGGATCTAGAGTCTGGTCAATCAAGTCAAGAGTTCAAATTCTACCTACGTCGCTTCCTTGCTACTGAGTAGTTTTGGGCAAGTCACTTACTTTCCCTCTGAAGGACTCTGCCCCTCCTCCGTAAAAAAGGGACCCCGACATTCCAGAGGGTTTTGAGGATGAAATCTGAGAATGCTCATAAACTGTCTGGCACATAGACCACCAATAAATAGCAGGTTTTCTTTTTTGTTTTGTTTTTGTTTTGTTTGCGGTACGTGGGCCTCTCCCTGCTGTGGCCTCTCCCGTCGCGGAGCACAGGCTCCGGACGCGCAGGCTCGGCGGCCATGGCTCATGGGCCCAGCCGCTCCACAGCATGTGGGATCTTCCCGGACTGGGGCACGAACCCGCGTCCCCTGCATCGGCAGGCGGACTCTCAACCACTGCGCCACCAGGGAAGCCCAATAGCAGTTTTAAGTAAGAGAATATCTATCTTATAGGTTAAGGATGTGGGCTTTGGAGTCAGATAGCTCTGGTTCGAATCCAGCTTCTCTACTTTCTGGCTATGTGACAACAATATCTCTGACTCTAATGTCCCTTTTTTATATATATATATATATATTTTTTTTTTTTTTTTTTTTTGGCCGCATGCCATGTGGGAACTTAGTTTCCTGACCAGGGATCGAACCCACGCCCCTTGCATTGGAAGCTTGGAGTCTTGACCACTGGACCACCAGGGAAGTCCCTCTAATGTCCTTCTTTATAAGATGGGAATAATCCCACCTGCCCTCATAGGACATTGTAAGGACTGAGATAATATATGTAAAATAGCTTAGCACAGTATTAGAAACCTAATAAAGTGCAAAATAAATATTAAGATGACTAAAACTGCTTAAGTTGTCTAATATAAAAATCATATTTTTATGTTATTTTAATTATGTTAATTAACTACATTAATTTCACAAATATAAAATTGACAAAGGCTAAGGGGGTTGGGCCTTCCTAGAGTTTTGGATTAGGAATCTGTAATCCAGCTTCCCTCAAGGTCAACTTCCCTAAAATCAGAACAGACAGCTGTTTCATGGGTGGAAATGCCCACTCCCAGCCCCTACATGCATACTTCCCCAGTCCAGCCTTGCAACCTCACTTCAGAGCCCTGACATCCGGCTCTGGCTAACCGGTGCCCAAGTGCCCGAAGTAAAGGGGCATACCAGATGTCTGGGGGGTCGGTGGAGGATCTTCGCAAGGCAAGAACACGTCAGCTCCGTCCTGATCCCCCAGGTCGATAAGTTCCACTTGCTCAAGTGTGTCCACATTCACCTCCATGGATGAGATACTACCTATGGGGGCTGCAGATCAAGAAGGGGGCAAGTCAGGAGGAGCCAGGCCAGAACTGACAGGATGGTCAGAGACATATGTCAGGTCTGGAGATAAGACGTTTCGAGGGCCAAGAAAACCAGGGGGGAGGTACCAAGATTCAGGACCTATAGGACTTCCTCCCTGCCCCACCCTAGTCCCTCTCTCCAGGATTCAGAACTTACGTCTGTGCGACTCGAGATGCAGGTGGGACAGGGGGAAGACAAACTCTGTCTCAGGCTGTAAAATGTCCTCAAAGAATTTCTGCCGCTCCCGAAGGCGGAGCTGCTGGCGCTCCAGGGCTGCCCTCGGATTTGGGTCCATGTCAGCTCCTGTAAGAGCAAGTACAGCTATGAAGTTGAGAGGGGATTCCGTGGGGGCCTGGGCTTGGGGAGCCCCCCTGCAGCCAGCATCCCAGCACTGGGGCCTCTCGACTTGACTACCTCCTCCCCTTTCCTAAAACAAAGTCCATTACCACAAACTTCAAGTCTCACGCAGAGGCGGGGCTGACCCTAGCTCCACAAAGGGGATGCCAGTTCCAGGCACAGCAAAAGAGGCTCCTCTGTATTCAGGGAACGCGGTCAATGGCCAAGTCTCAGCATCATGCCCTTCGGAGAGGGGTTGGAAGGGCTGGTTCAGCTCAAATGGGGGAGGCATGTTTTCCGCTCAATGGACCCAGCCTCTCCTCAGAAGGCTGGGGAAGAGGACAGAGAGGAAGGTCCCTTCCTCCAGGCTGCAGCTCTGGTTCCTGGCCATTCTTCAAAACCCAGACGAAAGCTAAAGTACCCCCTCCCCTACTCTCCCTCTCTCTCTCTACACACACACACACACACACACACACACACACACACACACACGTGCACACACACACACCCCCACCACCACCAGCATCCCTACCAAACCCTGCTCTTTAATCACAGACGTGACTTCTAGGCTTGGCTCTGCCCCTAAGGAAGTCAGCTTTCCAGCCTCAGTCTCCGCATCTGAAAATGGCATCATCCTCCTACCTGCCTCCAGCACAAGACACAGGCGGTGAAGGTGCTCTGCAAAACGGAAAGCTCTGGTCCCCGTGCTATTTACAGGACACCATCTCTTCTCTGCCCCCCACAGCTGTTTCTTTGAGCTCCTCTCCTCTGACACATCTCAATGTCTGCTCTCCCCACTAGGCATCGAGTAGCAATGGGAAGGGTGCAATTCAGACCAGGCCTTCCGGCCCCCAGTGCCGAGAGCTTTCCAGAACGCCATTCACTCGGATTCGCTCCATTCCGTTCCTGAGCCCATCACCGGAGGCAAGGGAATATCAAGCTTGAGGACCAGATCATCATCCTCCGCCTACTGCCTTCCCCACCTCCTCTGGACTCGGCATATCTGAGACCCTGGCCGGCTCCACCGGCGCTGGGGTGGGCCGCGAGAGACCCAAACCCAAGTGGGCCAGGCAGGGCCAAGGAAGTGTGGGGAGACCATGTGGCCGGTGCTGGGAGCGGAGGAGGGAGGCGCTGACGCCGATTCCTGGGAAAGGCTCTTAGCGCTGCCGCCCAGGTCACAATACTAAAAATACCCAGGGCCTCTGGGGCTGTCTGGGGGCGGGGAAGGGCGACAAAGAGGGTCGGGGTCGGGGAACTGGAGGGGACCACGGGCTCCGGGACGCCCCCTCTCTTTCCCCCTCACCCCATCAACCTCAGGAAACTGGAGGGGCTGCCCCCTGGGGAGGTGCGGAGCTAAGCGCTGGGGAGAGGAAGGGGGGTGTTTACATAACTGAAGGTGCAGGGGAGAGGGGTGGAGAGAGCTGTAGAGATTTGGGTGGCCGGAGGCGGCCAGGGGCCCGGCCAGTGGAATGGAGCGCTCCCTCTTCGTTCTGCCCCACCCGCACTGGAGTCAGCGAGAGCGAAAGAATTCCCTAAAAGGGGACACGCCGCGACCGCGGGGGAAGGGGGGGAAGGCGGAGGGGTCCCCCGGCCGTTCCGCTCGCGCTCCCCCCCGGCCTCCCGCTGCACCTGCGCCCGCCCAGCGGAGCCCCTACCTGCCGCGCCCAGAGCCCCCGCTGACTCAGGCTGTCCGCTGCGGCGCGACGGCGGTGGGGGCGTGGTACCGGGCAGCGCCGGCCGGGGTGGGGCTGCGCCTCCGGGTCTCCCCCGGGACGGACTGGCCCTGGGAGCCGGGAACGAGGAAGCGGCGGGAGGCGGAAGTGGGGGAGGGGCGGCGGCGGGCACACACGCTTCTGCCGGTCGCCCGGCGGCCGCAAGGAGCCCCTGCGGGCGCGATCGTTCGCAGTTCCAGGGCGGGCAAAAAGTTCCCGGCACGCATCCCTCCTCCCCGCGACCCGTCGGGCCCCTCGGCGCTCCGCCCGGCTCCGCGCGCTCCCATACGCGGGCTCTCAGCCCCTGCTCCCGGCTGCTCCCCGACTCCCGGGCAGCCCCGACGCCAGCTCCACGCGCCGGCACCCGGACTCCCCAGCACCCTCGGCCACGTTCGGCACGCTTAGACGCACACCCCTCGAGAAGGCGTATGCAGGGTCAGAGGGGCTGGGGACTCGCTGCCGCCCATCAGGGCAGGTGCACTGTGGCGGAGGCCCCCTTACCCTGGGACTCACCCCGCAGCCCCCGGTTCCCGGCTCCGGGATGGGCAGGGCCGCCGTCCAGCCTTCCAGCGCACTGGGCGGGGTGGGCGCGGGGACGGGGCGGGGTGGGGGGTGGACGCCGGCGGGAAGCCAACTCCTCCGGGGTGCCAAGAGGGACGCTGCGCGTCCCGCCTGGCGGGGGTGGAGGAGCGAAGCGGAAACTGTGGGCCCAGAGGGGAAACGCTTGCCCCTCTCGCAGTGCCTCCTGGCTCAGACCAGGGCCACAAGTCTCCTGGATCGAGGCACTGTGCTTATTTTCCTCCTCCTCCCTTCCACCCTGTGCCCGTACGTAGCTCCAGAAACCGCGGGGTGGCGGGGTGGCAGGGTAGGGGGGCGTCTGTCGGAGATGCTTCTGCCGTGGGGTCACTCGATCATTCATTCAACAAACATCCACGAGCAAGCCAGAAACTAGGAGTCATCCTTGGCATCTCCCTGTCTTTCAATGCCCACATTAAAACACATCTCCATTAACTGTCGATTCTCTTTCCTAAATATCTTTTCAATCCGCCGCTTCTCTCCGTTTCCACCACCATCTCTCCCTTGGCTCCTACGGAAACCTTCTCTCTGGTTTTCTTGTACTCTGGTCCTGCGGCGCTCCATCCCCACAGCAGTTAGTCGTCACTGTAGAATCGAGAGTGCTAACCATGGAACCCCACAGCAGTCATTTCAAAAACGCAGGTCCGATGTGCCACCCCCTGCTTAAATCCCTCCTTTGTTAGAATGAAATCCGGGTGCTGACATCTGAGCTGAGTCTTAAAGAAATGAGTTCAACAAGCAGAGAAGAGGGGGAAGGGCATGTACAAAGGGACAGAGGTGTGAAAAGTCCGGACATATTCAGGCTTCCCTGTCAGGAGACCAGCACTCAGTACAAATACCTAAAGCTCTGCCTCTTCTATTGTTACTGAGATCCCTAAACAATCCTGTGAGATAAGTACAGCAAGCAGCTTTCCCATTATTTTACAAGCAAGGAAACCAGTTTGTGGGAGGCAAAAAGTGCAGTGGTTAGGAGCACAGGCCTGGGAGTCTCCTAGCAGTTTTAAGTAAGAGAATATCTATCTTATAGGTTAAGGATGTGGGCTTTGGACCTGAATTCCTTGGGTGATAAACCTAGCTCTGGTGTCTAGCCAGCTGTGTAAACAATTTCTCTGATCCTTGATTTCTTTGCCTATTAGGTAGGAATAATTAATCCCCACCTCCTATGAGATAATTCATATAAAATGCTTAGTACAGGACTTGGGCACTCTGGAGATGCTCAGTAAACAATAAACACTAGTTGTTTTGTCTGTAATCGATTCTGAGAAAGGGAGGAAACTGCTTTCTTCCATGAATTTCTGAAATTATAGGAAGTAGGCTCTAACCTTCTACAGAGCTTATTATGTGCCTGTCACTGTTCTAAGTGCTTTGCATGTATTAACTCTTCTAATCCTCTTAATAATCCTGTGAGGTAAATACTATTTTTACTTCCATTTTACAGATACAGAAACTGAGATATAGAGAGGTGAAGGAACTTGTCCAAGGCCTTACAGCAACTAAGTGATGGAGCGAAAATTCAAACCCAAGTAGGCTGCTTCCAGAGACTGTGCTTATAACCATGGCTCCAGCCTGCTCCGCTTTTATCCCGTTGCAGCTTTCATCTTCCGAGAAATGTTTTGCTCAGTCTGATTCTTATTCCTCATTAATGGATGGAGTAGATACTTGGTCCCGTTTTCTAGCACAGAGGAATGAGGCCAAGTCAAAAGTACAGTGGATGAGAGCTCAGCTCCCAAAGTCACCTCCCCCCTTTTCAGGCCTATCCCTGGGAACAGAACTGCATGGATTATTTTGAGCCGTCCCCAAGATGGTGACAGATCAGGAACCTCTCTGTCCCTTTGCCAGATATTTGCCACATACAAGGGTGGAAGAGGAAAAAGCATCCAAGTTAGAAATAATTCACAGGGCTAAGCTGGAAGGGTATTAGCCAAGAGAGAGGCCCAGGCAGCAGACCCAAGGGTGGATGGCAAAAGGAGTTGAAAGGATCAGTGAAAAAGTAGATGGCTTAGACTTCTGGGTTCCATCTAGGATGCCAAAGCTGGGAAGAGCATCATTACCACACTAATAATTTTTTTAAACCGTTAGGTAATTATAAAAGTATTACTTTCGTCAAACCCAGCAGTGAGCTAAGGCTGCAGAGCAACCAATTAACCTGAATTCCAAAGAAGGACAGGCACCTCCAAGAAGAAATAGGATGTAGGCACGGCACACCTCTGAAGTAGGAGGAAGGCAAGGTTTCCGTGCAAACAGGTAAGGAGAGTTCAGCTACACTTTTTATTGCTAAAGGCCAGGTGTGGCTAGCATGAGAGTATAGAATCCTTGGGAGTCACAGACACTAAAAATAATCATAGAAACAACAAAACCAAACTTTGTTCAACTCCTGACAAGATTGGCTCAATTCTCAACACTAATGGCCTAAGAAAAGAAGAGATATGATAATTTCCAGGCAAAAATCATATTGACCTCAGCCTCTACTGTTCTACACATTATGTCCAGGAATCAAAAATTACAACACGCACATCAAAAGCAGTTTAAGAAAAACAACAAAAAAAAAAACCCCTATTGTCAAGAGACAAAGCAATCAACAGAACCAGATAACTCTCTGGAGTTACCTAACAGAAAATTTAAAACAACTATAACAATATGTGAAAGGCTCTGTTGGAAAATATGGACAACATGCATAAACAGAAGGGGAGTTTTAGCAGGGAGATGGGGACTATAAAAAGGAGTCATATGGAAAATGCTAGAAATTTTAAAAACCTGTAACAGAGATGAAGAATGCCTTTGACAGCCTCATCAGTAAACTCAACACAGCTGAGGAAAGAATCAGTGAACTTGAAGATAGGTCAACAGAGACTACCCAAACTGAAACAGAAAGAGAAAAAAAAGAGTGAAACAAAACAGAACAAAACCCCCAGAAGATCCAAAGCTAACATGTGCATAATTTGAATCCCAGAAAGAGAAGAGATAGAGATAGGAACACACACACACATACACACACACACACCCACACACACACACACATTTGTAGAAATAATGGTCAACAATTTTCCAAAAATAATGAAAGAACCACAGAGCGAAGAAAATCATAGAATCAAAAAAAAAACCCATTAAATACCAACAGACAAACACACACACACACACACACACACACACACACAATATGATCTATCATATTCAAACTGTTGAAAACCCAAGATAAAGAGAAAATCTTGAAGGCATCAAGAGGAAAACGACACAGTACCTACAGAGGAACAAAGATAAGAATTACAGCAGATTTCTCATTAGAGAAGAAATTATATGACTAGAAGATAATAGAATGATATCTTTAAAATGCTGGAAGAAAAAAAAGACTGTCAACTTGCAATTCTATACTCAGCAAGAAACTCTCTCAAACATGAAGGTGATATAATAATTCTTTTCAGATGATCAGAAACAGAAAATTCATTACCAGCAGATCAGCCTTACAAAAAATGGTAGAAGTTCTCAAGGCAGAAAGAATATGATACCAGAGAAAAACCTGGACCTACATAAAGAAATGAAGATCTCCAGAAATGGATGGAATAAAGGTAAATATGAGACTTTTGTTTTTTAATCATCTTAAAAGATAACTGGGCTTCCCTGGTGGCACAGTGGTTAGGAATCTGCCTGCCAATGCAGGGGACACAGGTTCGAGCCCTGGTCCCAGAAGATACCACATGCTGTGGAGCAACTAAGCCTGTGTGCCACAACTACTGAGCCTGCGAGCCACAACTACTGAAGCCTGCTTGCCACAACTACTGAAGCCCGCGTGCCTAGAGCCCATGCTCTGCAACAAGAGAAGCCACCGCAATGAGAAGCCTGCACACCACAACAAAGTGGCCCCCACTTGCCGCAACTAGAGAAAGCCCACACGCAGCAACGAAGACCCAACGCAGCCAAAAATAAATAAATAATAAATTTATTTATTTAAAACAAAAAAAAAACAAGCAATTGCAAACTTTTTGAAATACTGGATTGGCCAAAAAGATGTTATGGAAAAACACAAGTGAACTTTTTGGCCAACTCAATAAATGAAAAAATAAAAATCTCAGGGAAGCAAATAGAAGATACAAAGAAGAACCACATAGAAATATTAGCACTGAAGAAAAAGTAACTGTACTGGGTCGAACAGTGTCCTCCAAAAATTCACGACTACCTAATACCACAGATTGTGACCTTATTTGGAAATAGGGTCTTTGCAGATGTAATTAGTTAAGATGGTGTTGTACTGGATTAGGGTGGGCACTAAGTCCAATAACTGGTATCTTTATAAGACTATGTGAAAACATAAAAAGACACACAGGCGAAAACACCATGTGAAGATGGTGGCAGATATCAGAATGATCGATCTCAAGCCAAGGAATGCCAAGGATCGCTGGCAATCACCAGACGCTAGGAAAGGGGTATGGAACAGATTCTCCCTTGGAGATTCCAGAAGGAACCAACACCTTGATTTTTAGACTTTTGGCTTCCAGTACTGTGTGAAAATAAACTTCTGTTGTTTTAAGCCATCAAGTTTCTCGTAATTTGTTAGAGCAACCCTATGAAACTAACACAAATTAGTTTAAATTTAAAAATTTTTAATTTAAAATTTAAAAAAAAACCCTCACTGGATAGGCTCAATAGAAGAATGAAAATAACATATGAAAGGATTGGTGAATTTCAAGATAGAACAGTAGAAATTACCCAATCTGAAAAACAAGGAAAATTAGATTTTAAAGAAGAAGGAAGGAAGGAAAGAAGGGAGGGAGGGAGGAAGGGAAAAAGGAAGGACAGAGCCTCAACAACCTGTGAGACAATAACAAAAGGTTTAACATTTGTGTCACTGGAGTCTCAAGTGGAGGGAAAACAAGTGGAACTGAAAAAGCATTCAAAGAAATAATGGCTGAAATTTCCCAAAATTTAACAAAGAACTACACCCCCTCCCTATTTTTGAATTCTCCCTTTTGAAAAGATCAATAAAATTGACAAACCTCTGACAATACTAACAAAGAAAAAAGAAGAGAGAGAGTGACCTAAACTCTCAATATCATGAGTGCAACAGAAAATATCCCTACAGACTCTGCAGATGTTGTAAAGATAATAAAGGACCAATAGGAACAGCTCTACACACATAAATTCGACAACTTAGATGAAAAGGACCAATTCCTCAAAAAGTACAAACTGCCAAAATTCATCCAACATGAAACAGGTAATTTAAATAACTCTATAACTATTACAGAAATTGAATTTGTAGTTAATTAAAAACAAAACACCAAAAAAACACAAAATTCTTGAAAGAGAAATCCCCAGGCCCAGAGAGTTTCACTGGAGAAATCTACACAACATTTTTAGAAGAATTAAACCAATTTTATACAATCTTTTTCAGAAAATGGAATAGGAGGGGACACCTCTCCACTTGTTTTATAAAGCTAGTATTACCTTGATACCAAAACCAGACAAAGACAGTACTGAAATAAAATAAAACACAATAGACACATTTCATCTAAGTTGACAGATTTGAGGGCATAGAGTTATTCATGATGTTCCTTTATTATCCTTTAGATGTCCCTGAGATCAGTAGTGACGGCCCCTCTTAAATTTCGTTTTTTTTTAATATTTATTTTAAAAATAAATAAAATAAAAAATTTATTTAAAATAAAATTTAAAAGAATTTCTTTTAAAAAATATATGTATGTATTTATTTATTTATTTAACTGCATCGGGTCTTAGCTGCCACACTCGGGATCTTTGCTGCCATGTGCGCTGGCTCTAGAGCACACTGGCTTAGTTGCCCCGTGGCACGTGGGATCTTATTTCCCCGACCAGGAATCGAACCTGGGTCCCCCGCATTGGAAGGTGGATTCTTAACCACTGGGGTACGAGGGAACTCCCTTAAATTTCTAATATTGGTAATTTGTGTCTTCTTTTTTTTCTTGGTTAGTCTGGCCAGAGGTCTGTCAATTCTATTTATTTTTCCAAAGGATCTGTTTTTGGTTTCATTGATTTTCTCTATTGTTTTCCTATTTTCAATTTCATTGACTTCTCCTCTAATTTTTATTACTTCTTTTATTTTGCTTGCTTTAGGCTTAAATTGCTCTTCTTTCTCTAGTTTTATAAGGTGAAAGCTTAGATTGATTTCTGATCTTTCTTCTTTTCTAATATACACATTTAGTGCTATAAATTTCCCTCTACGCACTGTTTTCACTGCATCCCACAAATTTTGAGAAGCTGTATGTCCATATTGTTCAAAATATTTTTAAATTCCTCTTGAGATTTCTTCTTTGATCCATGTGTTATTTAGTAGTGTGTTGTTTAATCTCCAAATATCTTGGAATTTCCAGCTATCTGTTATTGGTCTCTAGTTTGTTTCCATTTTGGCTTGAGAACACACTTTGTATGATTCCTACTTTTAAAAATCTGATCAGGTAGGATTTATGGCCCAGAATGTGGTTTATCTTGAACGTTCCATATGAGCTTGAAAAGAATGGGTATTCTGCTGTTCTTGGATGAAGTATTCTATAAATTTTATAGTATAAAAGCCAACTAGGGCTTCCCTGGTGGCGCAGTGGTTGAGAGTCCGCCTGCCAATGCAGGGGACATGGGTTCGTGCCCCGGTCCGGGAGGATCCCACATGCCGCGGAGCGCCTGGGCCCGTGAGCCATGGCCGCTGAGCCTGCGCATCCGGAGCCTGTGCTCCGCAACGGGAGAGGCCACAACAGTGAGAGGCCCGCTTACCGCAAAAAAAAAAAAAAAAAAAAAAAAGCCAACTAGATCAAGTTGACTGATGGTGGTGTTCAACTATATCCTCACTGATTTTCTGCCTGCTTGATTTATCAAGTATTGAAAGAATGGTGTTGAAGTCTCCAACTGTAGTAGTGGATTTGTTTATTTCTCTATGGCGTTCCATCACTTTTGGGGGATTTTTTTTAAAACTATTTATTTATTTATTTGTCTGCACCGGGTCTTAGTTGCGGCTCGCGGGATCTTCGTTGCCACGTGCAGGATCTTCGGTGCAGCATGTGGGATCTTTTAGTTGCAGCATGGGAAATCTTGGTTGTGACATGTGGGATCCAGTTCCCTGAGCAGGGATCGAACCTGGGCTCCCTGCATTGGGAGCACGGAGTCTTAGCCGCTGGACCACCAGGGAAGTCTCCGGAGTTCCACCAGTTTTTACCTCACATATTTTGACACTCTGTTGTTAGGGACACACACATTAAAGATTGTTTGTCTTCATGGAGAATGGACTCCTTTATTATTATTTAATGCCCTTCATCCCCGATAATGTTCCTTGTTCTGAAGTCTGCTTTGACTGAAGTTAAGATATAGCTGCTCCAGCTTTTTTTTTGATTGGTGTTAGCATGGCACATCTTTCTCCATCCCTTTGCTTTTAAACTATCTTGTGTCTTTCTATTTAAAGTGGGATTTTTTTAAAGACAGTATATAGTTGGGTCTTATTTTTTTTATCTACTCTGACAGTCTCAGTCCTTCAATATTTAATATTTAGGCCAGTCACAAAGTGATTACTGATATACTTAGTATAAACATCTACCATGTTTATAACTTTTCTATTTGTTGCACTTGTTCTTTGTTTCTTTTTCTTTCTTTCCCTCTTTTTCTGCTTCTTTTGTTTTAATTAAGTATTTTATAAAATTCTATTTTCCTCTCCTTCCTTAGCTTATAAATGGTACTTCTTTTTAAAAATTTTTAGCTGTTTCCCTAGTTTGTAACATATGTTTACAACTAATTTAAGTCCACTCTCAAACTATAGCAGTTCAAGGGTAGTACAGGTACCATATAAAAGGACCTATATCCATCATAAAAATAGACATAAAAATCTTCAACAGGGCTTCCCTGGTGGCGCAGTGGTTGAGAGTCCGCCTGCCGATGCAGGGGACACGGGTTCGTGCCCCGGTCCGGGAAGATCCCACATGCCGCGGAGCGGCTGGGCCCGTGAGTCATGGTCGCTGAGCCTGCGCGTCCGGAGCCTGTGCTCCGCAACGGGAGAGGCCACAACAGTGAGAGGCCCGCGTACCGAAAAAAAAAAAAAACAAAAAAA
Organism: Grampus griseus; assembly: GCF_964374135.1. Lineage (NCBI taxonomy): Eukaryota > Metazoa > Chordata > Mammalia > Artiodactyla > Delphinidae > Grampus > Grampus griseus. The sequence goes on along the minus strand of NC_139008.1, from coordinate 73,819,021 downwards.
CTTGAACAAAGTATGAGCAAATTGAGTCTAGCAAATATAAAAAGAATTAAACACCAAAACCAAGTGAGGTTTATTCAGAGATGCAAGCCTAGTTCAATATTCAAGTCAGTTAATGTAATCAACCATAGTAATTAACAAAAGAAAAAAATCACATGATCATATCAACTGACGCAGAAAAATCATAAAATTCAATGGCTATTCATGATAAAAACTCAAGAAACTAAGAATAGAGGGTAACTTTGAACTGGATAAAGACCACCTACAGAAGATCTACAGCTAACGTCATACTTAATGGTGAAAGATAAGATGCTTTCCCCTTAGCATCAAGAACAAGGCAAGGATGTCTGCTTTCACCACTTTTATTCAAAATGGTACTGGAAGTCATAGCCAGAACAATAAAATAAGAAAAGGAAATTAAAGGTATACAGATGTGGGAAGAAAATATTTGCAAGTCACACACCTTACAAAGGGCTCATATCTAGAATATATAAAGAACTCTCAAAACTCAACAGTAAAAAAACAATCCAATTAGAAAATAAGCAAAAGATTTGAACAGATATTTCACCAAAGAGGACATAGAGATGGCAAATAAACACATTAAAATATGCTCAACATCGATAGGCAGTAGGGAAATGCAAACTAAAAGCATGATGAGGTATCACTACACATCTATTTTATACCAGTTAATTAAAAATTAGTGACCATACTAAAAGCAGGTCAGGATGCAAAGAAGCTAGATCATCCAAACATTGCTGGTGGAATGTAAAATGATACAGTCACTCTGGAAAACAGTTCAGCGGTTTCTTAGAAAACTAAACATATACTTAACACAAAATCTAGCAATCATACTCCTTGGTATTGATTACAGAGAAATTAAAACTATGTCCATGTGAAACCTGTACACGAGTGTTCATGTCAGCTTTATTTGTAATAGCCCTAAATGAGAAACAACCCAAATGTTCTTCAGTGGGTGAATGGTTAAACAAATTGTGGTACATCCATACTGTGTAATAATAGTTGGCAAAAGAGGAACAAATTGGTGATACACACAACTGGATGGATATCAAGGGCATTATTCTGAGTACAAAAAAAGCCAAGCCTGCAATGTTACATACTGTATGATTTCATACATGTAACATTCCTGAAATAATAAAAATATAGAAATGGAGATGGGGGACTTCCCTGGTGGCTCAGTGGTTAAGAATCTGCCTGCCAATGCAGGGGACACGGGTTCAAGCCCTGGCCCGGGAAGATCCCACATGCCGCGGAGCAACTAAACCCGTGTGCCACAGTTACTGAGCCTGCGCTCTAGAGCCCACGAGCCACAACTACTGAACCCCGCGTGCCTAGAGCCCGTGCCACAACAAGAGAAGCCACGGGGCAATGAGATGGTCGCGCAACCCAACGAAGAGTAGCCCCCCGCTCACCGCAACTAGAGAAAGCCCACGTGCAGCCACAAAGACCCAATGCAGCCAAAAATAAATAAATAAATTTATTTAAAAAAAAAGAAAATCAAAAGAAAAAAATTAAATATGTATCCCGCTTTGAAATATATATATATGTATATATATATATATATATACATATATATACCCCAATAAACCTAACTTTAAAGAAAGTAAAGTACAAACTATGAGATGAAACAAAATAAAACAATGACGAAAAAAGAGTAGACCCTCACAGCCATCAGGATAGCTACTATAGAAAGAAAGAAAGGAGGGAGGGAGGAAAAATAACAAGTGTTGGTGAGGATGTGGCAAACTGAAACCCTGTGCACTGTTGGTGGGAATGTAAAATAGTGCAGCCACTATAGAAAACAGAATGGTGGTTCCTCAAAAAATTAAAAATAGAGGGACTTCCCTGGTAGTCCAGTGGGTAAGACTCCGAGCTCCCAATGCAGGAGGCCCAGGTTTGATCCCTGGTCAGGGAATTAGATCCCTCATGTCTCAACTAAGAGTCTGCATGCCACAACTAAGAAGTCCACATGCCGCAACTAAGACCCAGCGCAGGCTAAATAAATAAATACTAAAAGAAATTAAAAATAGAATTACCATATGGCCCAGAAATTCCACTTGTGAGTGTACACTCAAAAGAATTTAAAGTAGGGTCTTAAAGAGAGATATTGGGGCTCCCCTGGTGGCACAGTGGTTAAGAATCCACCTGCCAAAGCAGGGGACACGGGTTCGAGCCCTGGCCCGGGAAGATCCCACATGCCGCAGAGCAACTAAGCCCATGTGCCACAACTACTGAGCCTGCGCTCTAGAGCCCATGTGCCACACTACTGAAGCCTGTGCACCTAGAGCCCATGGTCCACAACAAGAGAAGCCACCGCATGTGAAGCCCACACACTGCAATGAAGAGTAGCCCCTACTCGCTGCAACTAGAGAAAGCCCGCGCGTAGCAATGAAGACCCAACACAACCAAAAATAAATAAATTTTTTAAAAAAAAATTTAAAAAGAGAGATATTTGTACACCCATGTTCATAGCAGCATTATTCATAGTAGCCAAAAAGGTGGAAGCAACCCAAGTGCTCATCAATGGATGAGTAGATAAGCAAAATATGGTCTATACGTACAACAGAATATTATTCAGCCTTAAAGGAAGGGAATTCTGCTATAACGTGATGAACCTTGAGGATATTATGCTAAGTGAAATAAGCCATCACAGCAAGACAAATATTGTATGATTCCATTCACATGAGGTCCCTAGAGCAGTCAAATTCATAGAGACAGAAGGTAGAAGGGTGGTTGCCAGGGCTGAGGGGGAGTTGGGAATGGGGAGTTGTTATTTAGTATTGAGTTTCAGTTTTGCAAGATGAAAAGAGTTCTGGAGATGGATGGCGGTGATGGTTACGCAACAGTGTGAATGTACCGAACACTACTGAACTGCCCACTTAAAATGTTTAAGGTGGTAAATTTTGTTATGTGTATTTACCACAACTAAGAAAAACAGAGTGGCAGTTTCTCACTCAAGTGCCTTGGATTTGGTCCAAAAGGCTGACCAGCTGTGTGTCCTTGGGTGTCACTATTCCCATAAATGGTTTTTCCTGTGTAAACGGAAGAGACAAACAAGACAGAATATGGGAATTTGCTTTAGGAGCCATTGCTGGGGTACAATGTCTGGTCAAGGAGAATGCCCTGCCCCCTTGGGGATGAACTCCCTAAGCTTCCAAAGGGAGGGAAGTGAGTGACGATGAAAAGAACAGACTAGAACAGAATGGCAGAGGCGGGCGCCAGCCCCTGGAGCTCAATCAAGCCCCGTTGCCTCGGTTGCTGGAACGCTCCCAGGATGCTCTGACCCTCAGGACAAACTCCCAGCCCCTGAGCCTGTGATCAAGCCCTTAGCAGTCTGTGCCTTGCTCACTCCTCCGGGTTTGGTCACTGCCGCTCTGGGCTCCTACTTTCCACTCCAGCACATACACCAGTTCATAATTCCCTCCCACACCTGCACTTTTAAAATCCCCTCTTTTGAGAGTGCCCTGCCCGGCCCACAGCCCTCTGCCTGGAGGCCATACTCCTCCTTTGTTCCTCGTCACCATCTCTGCGAAGACTTCCCTGGCCTCCCCACACTGCTCCTCTGTGTTCCAGCGGCGCCCGCCCCCCAGCCCTTATCATAGGTAACGCCATTTATTTCACTTTTTCATGAAATACTTAGTGGGCACCTATTGTCGGCCAGGTACTATTCTAGGCTCTGAGGGGTTAGCAACGAAGAGAACAGCCAAAAGTCCCTGCCCCTGAGGAACGCATATTCTAGAAGGACCTCTCCCCTGGGCCTGTGTGCCATCTTCAGTGGGGAGCGCACAGCGGGGCCCCAGCCCTTGGTGCCCAGGTGCTGAGTGGCGGGGGGAGACGACCCTGATGCAGCCCACCAGAGTCCAGCAGGGTCCAGGAAGAGCTGAAATCGCGCAGGGAGAGGGAAGCAGAGGAGCCACGGAGACTGCTGAGGCAGAGGGAGAGGGGCGGGGCTGTGCTCCGCGCCTTCCCTCCCAAGTCACCTCCTGGGTTTCTTCCCTGGTCCACAGAGTGTTTTACCACCCGCTTATCTTTGCCCTAATAATAAAGGGCATGTACATGTAACAAGCTGTTCGGTAGTCTGGTCTTGGTCCATCACCCCTAAAAGGCAGAGCTAAGCACCCCAGATGCACGCACACCCCTCCGCCCGGGTATGGTGTGGATCTGGTACCAGACTGGCTCACTGAGTGAGGTGGTGCCCGAGAGGCTGGATCTCACCAGCTCTTCTGATTATTCAGATGCAGCCAGCTGGGCAGATTACTCAGAGCAGCCTAAGCTGTTAAAATCTCCCATGATCTGTCCCCAGCCCTTCACCATGACTCCGCCTCTGCCCTCATCTCCTGACGCCACTCCTTCCCCCTTCCCTCACCTCCTCCAGGTCTCTCCTCAAATCTCATCTTGCCGGTGAAATGGCCCCATTCCATCCTTTTTAATACAGCAAAGCTTCTACTTTTGTTCTCCCTTTCCGGCCCACACTGTTTACTTTTCTCCACACACTTACTCCCATCCAACGTTAACAGAAGCGTGCTGGAACCGACTCTGAGGGCTTACAAAAGCCTATGACATTTTTAGGAACTTGGTTGGCTGGTTGTTAAGCAATGCCATCACTAAAAATTAAATTATACCAACTTCATCAAGTTAACGATATTAAAAACAAAGGTGAGGGGCTTCCCTGGTGGCGCAGTGGTTAAGAATCCACCTGCCAATGTAGGGGACACGGGTTCGAGCCCTGGTCCGGGAAGATCCCACATGCCACAGAGCAACTAAGCCCATGCACCGCAACTACTGAGCCCACGTGCCACAACTACCAAAGCCCGAGCACCTAGAGCCCGTGCTCCACAAGAGAAGCCACCGCAATGAGAAGCCCACGCACTGCAACGAAGAGCAGTCCCCGCTCACCGCAACTAGAGAAAGCCCGCGTGCAGCAACGAAGACCCAACACAGTCAAAAATAAATAAATAAAAAATAAATTAATTAAAAAAAAATAAAAACAAAGGTGAAAAATGCTCAAACTCATCACTTTCTAATTTTTACTGCCTTTTGCTATTATCTATGACCTTGAGAATCTTTACAGCTGTAGAAATATGGTGGAAATATATAACGTATATAATGTATATAACGTATATAACGTATATAATGTATAATGGCATGCTACTGTGCATTTCTTTTCAACTCTGCATTCATTGACATCACACTGGTAGCTTGAAATCGGCCCTGGTAGGAGTATTTACACCACAGAAACAGGTAAGTATGATAGATCAGGTTTTGATTTATTGTTCTGTTGATTGTCTAGACCAGCAGTTGGCCACGGGCCAAATCCAGCCCACCAACTATTTCTGTAAATAAACTTTATTGCAACACAGCCAGGCCCACTCATTTCCATATCTGTGGCTGCTTTCACATCCCAAGAGCAGTTGAGTAGTTGCAACTACATGGCCTGCAAAGTCTAACATATTTACTATCTTGCTCCTTACAGAAGAAATTTGCCTACCCCCGGTCTAGCCTTAAGAAAGTAATGGAGGAAATGTTAATAATGTAGATTAAATGTAAATATGTTCTGTCTATAGCTGCTACAGGCAGATCTCATTTTATTTCGCTTTACTGCACTTCACAGATAGTGCGGTATTTACAAATTGAAGGTTTGTGGAAACCCTAGTTGAACAAGTCCATAGGCACCATTTTTTCAACAGCATTTGCTTGCTTCATGTCACTGTGTCACATTTTGGTAATTTTCACAATATTTCAAACTTTTTCACTATTATACTAGTTACAGTGATCTGTGACCTTTGATGTTGCTGCTACGACTTGCTGAAGGCTCAGATGATGATCAGTGTTTTTTAGCAATTAAGTATTTTTAAATTAAGGTATGTACATTTTTTTAGACATAATGCTATTATTGCACACTTAACAGACTACAGTATAGTGTAAACATAACTTTCATATGCACTGGGAAACCAAAAGATTCAGGTAGCTCGCTGTATTGCAGTGGTCTGGAACCGAACCTGCCATATCTCTGAGGTATGCCTGTACATTGAAAATAGCCACACACACGCAAAAAAAGCTGAGCAAATATACTCCCAGTATCTGAAAACTGTGATCTAATACAGCAAAGAAGTCGATCAGGTCATTGAGAAATGAGTTGAATTCCAACATCTTTGTTCTTTCACTTTTTCATTTTCTTACATCAACATTCATGTTGGAACTACACTTGTTCATCAGTTATAACCATAGGTTGACTATGGATGCCAGAGTTAGGCAAAATTCAAGAAAAGTATACTGTAAGAATAAACTGGCTATACCGAATTCACAATAAAGAGTATTGTAGAATTTTATTAGGTTTCTTTCAGTAAAATTTATGATAAACACACATTCACACACACATATACACACTTTGTTTCAGAGAGCCTATTGTTAAACCCTTACAAGCACACACACGCTCCACTAGAATGTAAGTTCCTTGATGGTAGGAATTGTTTTTTTTTTAATCCAGCGCTTAGAACACACCTAACACATAGCAGATACACAGTCAACACATGTGACATGAATGGACATATGAGCATAGTTGGGAACCCACGTTTCATGGGTTGACGGTCAGACCTTACGTTTCCAGCTCCAACATTATCCAGCTGTGTGGATAAATTATTTAATTTCTTTGAACTCTGGCTTCTTTATTAAAACAAACAAACAAACAAACAAAAAGACGGGGGAATCTTCCTACCTCACAGGGAGATGGTGACAATATATGCCTCTGCCTGGCACCTACCAGGTTTCTCCACAGACAGGAGTTTCCTCCTCACCCTCCACCCCTGTCATCCACATACTCCTCGGAGACAGCCCTGCCACTGTCACACATTTCAGTGATGTCACAGCCCCCTCCCTGGGAGCCCCAGCACAATCATCCCCATGCCCAGCCTGAGCGCTGGCTGAGCTGAGAGAGGCAGGGGGCAGGCGGTGCCTTGCTCCATCTGTCTCTGAGGCCTCACAGCTCCAGCATGAGTCCATCAGCAAAGAAGAGGCTCAAGAATACAGTGGTTTCCAAGGTTGGATTTGGGACTTGACCCAGTGGGGGTCTCAACAAAGAGTCCAACCATGCCCAGGATGGGGACCTTCCAGCCTGGGGGGAAGAGGGAGAGGTGAAGGGTGAAGGGAGGTCAGGAGAGTTAGAATGGGCTCCCTGTTTCCACCCCCAAACCAAGGTGACAAAACTCCCAGTCTAGGGTTGGTCACACCAAGCCCAGCCCAATGGAGAGGCATTATGGCGGCGTTCGGGGGGTTCCTACTGTGTTAGCATTCCCTCTCTCTCTCTCTCTGTCTCTGTCAGATGCAAGATGAGGAACCACGGGACAAGATACAGCAGCCTGTCAGCAAAGTAATTGCGCGGAACCGACTTAAAGCGGTGAGGCGCCCCGTTTTGGTGTCTGCTTAGGAGAGCCTGAGCCCCCATGCAGTGTTGCTCCTGGCTGCCAGGCCGAGTGACCCGGGAGGAGTCACGTGGCCCTGCCCTGAGCTGAGCTGAGCCGAAGTCCGGGTAGCGGGGTGGGGCGCTAGCCCAGGAGAGCTGAAGCTTCAGTTTTTCTGGCTCCTCGCCCCTGGCAGGTGCTAAAAAACTTGGCGCTCTTGAAGCTGCTTGAGAGCTCGAACCCTCGGACCCAAGAACTGCATAACCTGGCCAAAAGGTGTTGGAATTCCCTGCTCAGAGTTCCGAAGATCCGCAGGGTCTCCTCTGGGTGAGCATGGCCCACCCGCGGCCCCTATCATGGGCCCAATAGCCACCTTTACTAGGAACGGGCACTATGCTAAGGAATTTCGCAACCTGCATTTTGACTAGGCTCTGGCAGAAAGGTAGTTATTTATTAGCCCTATTTTACTGAGGAGCTGAGGCTCAAGAGATGTTGTAACTTATCCCGTTAACTGGACTGGTAAGTGGCAGAGCTAGGATTTGAAGCCGTTTCCAGCTGATATCAGAGCTGTTGTCATAACCCTGGTCATAATCATCCAACCACGGGACTAACCACCACCTGGTGCTCTGAGCACGAGGGGCCACCCCTTCTGCCTCTCCCAAGTCAACACCACGCAGAGATTCACCTGCAAACTAGTCATTCTGCTGAGGCTCAGTTTCCTCACAAGTCACATCAGGATGCTAAGAAAGCTGACATGAGGCACCCGCTAAGTGCCAGGTACCATGCAAAGCATTTTCCCACTTAGTTTATTCTTCACAAAAATCCTGTTAGGTAGAAGGAATTACCCCAGTTTTACAGATGAGGAAACTAAGGCTCTGACAGGTTACCTTTCTTGCCCCAAATCACACAGATGGTAAGAGGCAGAAGCAAATGTGAATCCCAGTTTGTCTCCAAAGCCTGTGCTCTCCAAGCCGCTCTGCCTCTTCCCTGCCTCCTGCTTTGCAGGACTGTTGTGAGGGTCCTGGGCCTGACACCCAGTGGGCACCCAATCGGCAGTGGCCATTATTATCCTCTGTATTGTCATTATCCTGAGCCTGAGGCCTCTCTCTCTCCACACACACTCAGCTAGGACAGGGGCTGCCACATTGCAGGGGACTCAGTCTACGACAGACACCCCTGGGGAAAGTCTCCTAACCCCTCTAAGTAACTCCACCCCTCTGGCTCCTCCCTCTGAGTTGGCGTCCTCCTCGATGCAGGTGCTCAGGAAACACTGAGCCAGAAGGGTCAGGATCATCTAGTCCCAGAGATTTCCAAGCCTTTCTAAAGCAGCAGAGCCACTCTTCAAATTTCTGTCCCCAAGCCCCAACTGTGTCGTTGGAGGGAAGCTATCCTGCCCCTCACCCTGCCCCTCCAGGGGTGGGGGGTGGTCATTTGAGATATTTTCTAAGATTTCTTGGAACACAATATGAAAAAAAAAAAAACCCAAAAACAAAACACCGGACCAGTCCAGTCCATCAGCTGAAACGCAAAGAGGCAGAATGCTAACCGAGTGGCCGGCGCAGGCAATACATATTTCTAGGCACCCTAACTACTAGCCATTGCCTCAGGCCTTCCCAACCTCTCACATCCCTTCTGCCCGCCGGCCCTCATCACCACACCTCCTGCCCCCAGGAACAAGACCTCTGAGTGGTAGAGAAGCTTCTTCTCAGGCCCTCTCTAGCTTTCCTGACAGGCTCCCTGAGCTGACTGCAGAACCGTTGTCTCGGTCTAGCTGGAGGCCCAGGACCTTGGTCTTGCTCTGCTGACTGCCGCTCCTCTCCCTGCCAGCCACGAAGACGTCTGGGATACAGTAGAACAAAATAACAAAGATCTTCAGGAGGCTGGGTGTCCCAACAAGAAACTGGACTCCAAGAAATCAGAGCCCCTGAGGGAGCCTGAGGACCCGGAGCAGTCAAGGCCCAAGGCGGCACTGCGGAAGGGGCACACGGCACAGCAAGCAGTGCCGCACGAGGAGGAGTGGCCGGAGCCTGAGGTCCCCGTGACGTCAAAGGGTCGTGGCCTGCCCACTGGCCCTGGAGCCCAGGAGAGGCAATCACCCACTGTGGACCCCCGGGTCGTCTTCCTGAAGACCCACCAGTACAGAACTCCCATGGAGGACATGAAACAGCTGGACACAGCAGACCAGTGGATCTGGTGTGAGGGGCTGCCCACACGAGTCCACCTCCCAGGGCCCCGGGTGATGTGCAGACCATCCGCCCTGCGCTCGGTCAAGCGCTGCTGCACCCGCCTCTGCTCGGCATCACTTGAGCTGCCAATGGTCCGTCCATACAAGATGTGACAATGCCACTGCCAGGCTAGGGTGAGACACAAGCCCCAAGCCAGGCCCTGAGCTGGGCCCAGAGTCAGAGGGCTTAGGATCCAGAGTCTTGGGGGCTGTGGCTGGCGGTGCTGGGAGGCCCTACCTTCATGCCCAGAGAGGGAAGCCCAGAGAGGCGGAAGCCATTGACCAAGTCCACACAGCAGGGCAGTGGCCAGGCTGGGTCCTCTCAGGACCCAAGTAGGGGCTCCGGGTAAGGAGGGCACTGGGAGTGTGGTTCTGAGGTGGGTCATCCACTGCCTGGAGGCCTCAGGAGGGGCCATCTGCTATGGCTCAGAATCTCACAGAAGTCTGAGTAAGTGAGTTTAGGGATTTCCAAATGTGGGGCTAAGGGGAGGGGGCGTGGTCAAGTAAGGCTCTTCTGCATCTCATCCCCTCTTAGATAAACTCTGCATTTGTTTTATTTATTCGTGCCTCAAATAAGACCTACTCTGAACAAAAGTTCCTTAGCAAAAGAAAAAGTAGAAATACTCCAGCCCCTCCACTGAGGTCCCAAGAAAGGAAGGGGGTGATGGGCCTGGGGGTCCAGCTGAATGGGAAGCTGCCCCTTCAGCAAACCGGGCATCGCCAATCTGCCAGACACCGCAGCGCCCTGGTCCCTGAGCCCTCTCCCTGGACGCCAGCGCCCTCTGGGGGCGGTCTTAGCTCCTAACTGACGCTGAGGTCTCTGCTCGCAGGTGTGACCTTGGATGGGAGCCAGAGGTGTGCGGAGAGGGCGGAGATCGCGCAACCATCTCAACGGGAGGTATGGGCGGGAAAATTCGCGAGTCTACAAATAAAATCTCCCATATGGCGCTGAAGAATACTGCCGCTGGCTCTGCCTCTTTATCTGGGGCTGGAAAGGCTAGAGGAAAGAGGCCCTCCGCGGAGGTAAGGCGGGGGAGTGGGGAAGAGTGTGAATCACGACTTCAGGTTAATTCCACTCCATCCCCAGGTCCCTTCGGTCAGTGTAGAAGCCGTAACAAAGAAGCAAGCGGGCTGCTCCCCTCCCCCGCCTCTGCAAGCTGGCCTCCTGAGCGGTGCTCTCCATGAAGTCATAGAAGGGGGGCGTTGGTTGTGCGCTTCCTGGGTGCCAGGTGCCTCACAATGGCCCTGCAGGCCAAGGAGAGGAGGAAACCACCGCGGCGCCGAGAAGCTCACGCCGCTGGGAAGTGGCACAGCAAGAACTCTAATCTAGGTCTCCTGGCTGCTCCCCGTTCCATTTCCCGAATTAGGGGAAAAGGTGCAACGCAGCATCCAGCCCGTCACGCACGTGCATTGCGCCCTGATTATCACGGCTCCGGGTGTCAATAAATGCCAGCCGGAAATGTGAAATGTGCCCCGCCTGGGTCACGGAAAGCACCGAGTCAGGCGGGGAACTGGTACTTCGTCCTACTGCTCCCGTGGGACACAGCGCGTCCATCCTCCAACCCCGAGTCCGGTAGGAGCCACAGGGCCCTGAATATGCAGTTGGGGAGAGGAAAACAGAGGGGGCCCAGGCTTTCTCTGCACAAAGACTATGATCCTGGTCCTCCGTATTCCCCTGGAGACAGGCTGTGTGCAGCGGGCGCCCTCGGGAGAGCAGCAGAGCCATCGAGGGGCGCAGAGCCCTCCACCCTCACTCCCAGGGAGCCAGGACACTGATGGAGATCCTCAGATTGGGAGGGAGAGAGAAGGATGGGAAAGGCTCCCGCTAAACCGGCCGGCTCGCACCCCTCCTCTCCACTGGGGCTCAGCACCCTGACTGAGCATCCGCCAGGAGGCCGCCAGCGGAAACCGGGCCGCGAGAACAGCCTGAGCGGGGCCTGGCGCTGGACCGCTCTGCACCGCACTGCTCAGCCTCGGGAATGGCGACCTAACGCCCCCGCAGCGCGCTCCCTACCTGCGGCCACCCAGGCGCGGCGCTCCCTTCCCGAGCACCCCGCCCCGCCCCCTCCGCGCAACCTCCACTCCCGTAACCTTCACTTCAAGCTGTCTTCCCGCTAAGCTTGCAATCCAGCCCGTTTCCTGGGTAGTCTCCATTTCGGTTCCCTCGCTGGGCATCATCAATCACATCAACCCTCTATTCGATCTTTCCTCCCAAGCACCTTCCGTTCCATCAACCTTCAAGTAAACTTCTGTCCAGCGTGCTCTATCAGCGGGCGATTAGGGCAGCGCACTCCCAAACAAAAAGCCAAACCCTGTGTGTGTGGCGGGGTGGGAGGGGGGGGCATGCACTAGTCTTCATGGGAACCTTCCCCGGGGAGCCCCAAGTGGGGGCCCGAATGGCCTGAGCCTAGGCGAGGTTGGCAACTTCTGCTTTGCCCAATTGGGAGCCAGAGCTGGGCCCCAGCTTCCCACGGGCAATGCCATCAAGTGAGCAGACAGAAGCCTGTGTGCCTAGGCTGGGACCCAGCGTGGCCAGGGTGCCGCTGGGGAAGCAAGGATGCAGGCCTCATGCATGTGAATGACTTCCAGCAGTGCACTCCTTCCAGCCTTATCCCTTCCACCTGCTGGCATTAGGCTCAGGCAACCTGCCTCCCATAATCCCAGGACTAGGGTCTCCCCACTACCATTCTCCCATTGTTTAACCACTTCAACCTGAGGCCCCTCTTCAGGGCTCAGTCAGATCCTGATTTGGGCAGGATGCTGCAACCCATAATCTCAGGGATAAGAGACCGCAGGAGAAATGGCTCCCTAACAGTTAACTGGGGGAAATTTTTTAATGTTTGAATTTTAACAAGTCACACGACCTCTCAGAGCGTATTCCATCTGTTTATTTAAAGAGGGATACTAATAGCCATTCCAGAGGGCTTTGGGCAAATCAGGCTTGATGTAGTTGAAACCAGTTTGTGGGACGTTGAACATTCGGCCTTTTTCCAGGCCTCCTTGCTGTAATAAAGCCAGTACTGGCCCTGTTTCTCACTTATGAGCGGCTGCCTAACTGCCCACCTTTAGGGAACTAGCTGCTTGTTTAAAAAGGCAATCTTATGTTCACATTCACAAAATAGCATCTGGATCCCGGAGACTGTCCCTCTCCCAATCTGGGCCATGTACCACTTAAACATGATTGGTGGATGAATGGGGCTGAGGTTGCTGAGGCAGACAGGCCTAGCTTCTTATCAGCTGTTTGATGCTGGGGAAAGCTGTTTACTCCTAAGCCTCAGTTTCATTGTCTGCAAAATGGGGAAAACGGTGGTGCCTATCTCATTGGGTTAAGTTAGAAACATAAATCACTTTACAGTGCATGGCACATAGGAGCTCAATACTTGGTGGCTGTACCTAGGTCATGGGCAAGCCTGTCCCCCACCTAACAGTTGAGGCTTTGAAGAAAGATATCTCCTCTGTAAAATGGGAAGGGGGCAGCGGTCCCATAATTCTAACTGCTTAGATTCATGGATCACTTTCTTATAGGTCAGGCACAGCACTAAATGCTTTACATTATGACATCTCACTGAATCCTCACAAAAACTCAGGGAAGTTCAACCCAGGGAAGGTTAAGTAGCTTATCCAAGGTCTCAGAGCTGGTAATGGGACTCCAGGACTTAACCTTGCACTCCATTGCAGCTCTCTAAAGCCTTCTGACATTGGGCCCCTAGAAGTCTCCCTGGCTTGGCCAGGTAGGCAGGTCAGGGATTAAAACTCTCAGCTCCCTCTACTCCCCTTGCTTCAATGTTGTTCTACCATCCTTTGCTACTTTCCTACAGAAAACCTCAAGCACGCAGTAGTTCTTAATTCCCTCTCCACAAAGAACCTCTCTTGTGCCCAGAACTGGCCTCTCCTTCCCCTGCCCCTGAGGCTGTAGTCCCTGGGTTACAGGCTGACTGCCCCCGGGGACTGCGAGAAGGAAGTTACCCTGATCTGGGAGTTGTTGAAGAGAGTCTAAGACTCTGCTTCCAGGGGAACCTAACCTGTTTGAGCTGTGCCTCACATAAGACTCACGGGGACCTGGAGCTTCCCGCCTCACTGGTGCCTGCTGGCTGCCCTTCTGACCCCCATGTGGCTCTGATCTGGGCAGGCCTGCCTAGAACTAGGGGTTAGAGACACCCTCTGAGCTAGACATCCCTTTCTCCTTTCCCATCCTTCTTGCGGGTTATAAACTATTCTGAGCACCAGCTATGCACTAGTCTCCACTTGTCTCTCCAAATGGTAGTGGACGGGATGGGGCGGGGGGGCGTCTAGACGTCAGACCCCTAGAAAGTCAAGAGCTACACCAACTCAGTGGTAGGGTGGCGGTAACTTTCGGATCTAGGTACTTTCCTTTATCCTTTGGAAATAAAAATATTTCCAACATTCCTATGTTCACTTGGAAATCTGTGGCCGTATTTAATGTACTGCCTATCCGTTTTCTTGGAAAGCAAGTAATATTTACACAGTTTACATCCTTAGTATTTAAAACAATACAGTAGGATGCGAAAGTATGATTATAAGGTGCAGATTGTTTAACCACTAAGAACTTAAACATCTTTAACTATTAATCTCTTCAGAATGAGCTTATTAATGTCACTACCGGAACCCAAATCCTGGCTCTGCCAGCTCCTAACATGTAACCTTGGGCAAGTTCCTTACAGTTTCCTCATCTGTAAGATACAGATGATGCTGTTTCCTACTTCAGAGGGTTGTTGTGAAGATTAAGTGAGCAAGGAGGTGCAGAGCACTTAGTCTACTGCTGGACATCTCTTTAGGAAGCACTCAATGCATGTTATTTATTACTTCCATTGCCCAGTTCTCTCTGGAACTTGCCTCTAGACACTGCTTTGTCACTTTAGAATTCATAAAAATCTCAGGAAACTCACATATGTTTGACCCTCAACTGTCATTCAGCTTAGTCATGATATTATTAAAAAACAAAAAAACCCCACCTTGGCTCCCCTGACCTTTGGCAGTTTTCATAAATCCAACTGACACTCAAGGGGCAGAGATCTGTCATCGAAGATGTACAGGACAGCACCAGCCTTTGTGGGAAACTCCCAAAGAGGTGTGCCAACACAGCTGGAGCTACCACCACCAGAGCTGGCCACGGGAGCCTGCGGCCACACGATGTGAGTGCTCTGAGGCTTGCCTCAAAATAAAGTTAGTCACCTGCCTTTAGAGTCTGGGGGGAAATCCATCCACCCAGGGGAAGCCATTTCAGCTGGTCATACCTCCTGGACCCCGCAGCCAGGATTAGAATCTCATTAACAACCTGCTTCCTCCCAGCTTGGCTAGAGTTCCCTGAGTTACTGAGGTGCCTCACCCGAGCATTCTCCCAGCCTCTGCCCAGGCATGTTCACTCTTAAACCTTCATCCTGTCGGCCTCAACTTCCTATTCTGCAGGGCTGGGAGCCAGGAGGCTAGAAAGGCTTCCTGGGGAGATGGCAAAAGTCCCCAACCGTGTAGCCCTAACACTGAAAGCTGAGCACTGACAGCTCTCTCAGGCAGGCTCTGGAGGATCCAAAGGGGTGCAGCAATGGTTTCCAGGCAGAAATGGGTCTAGACCAGTGCATTCCACTGGGCACGTTCAGAAGTCACTGGCAAATGGCAAAGGTACCCTGAGAGTCATGGCAGTTCACCCAAGGCGTGGCGGAGAAGGCTGCAGGCGGGGGTGGGACACAGGTGTCCCCGGCACTTAGTGTTTTAACCAGGTGGAGGAATACTTGGGTTCAGGAAAAAAAGAAGGTGGCCTAATCATTCTGTATAGCTCCCGAGCACAGCATTACAAAATAAGCACAGGCAGAACCGTGGAAAATACTGTATTTATGTACACGGGAAGGGCAGCTGTAAGCCCCTCACAGAGGACACTCCACCCCGAAGAAAAATCTTAGTAGAAAATTCCTATCTCCCTCGGCACTATCAAGTGCACCTCAAACTGGAAGGCTGGGCTTCCTGTGTCTGGGCGCCCACTGTACCCTTCCCACTGTGTAATTCCAAACAAGGCGGGAAAAGGGAACTATTGCCAGAACGGAGGAGGTCCGTGGGAGCTGGGATGCCCGGTCATTCCTAGAGAACAGGCAGTGACTCTAGTTCGAGGGTTAGATGGGGAGCGACGCTAAGATTCTTCTCTGGGTCCTACGGCCTGCAATGTTGAAAGCTGGCAGCAGGGTGGAGGCCCAGTAGAGAGAACCGGAAGAAAGTCAGTCATGGGTTCACTGGTGTACACACACATGTGTGTAGCAGGACACAGGTTGTGCGTTTTCTTTCTGCTTGATGCCTCCACCTGCCATCCTCTCACCGACAGCAGCCTGCTACTTTGCGCCTACATCTTTCTGTGGCTCTGGATCCAGAAACCCAGTGTTGCTCCAAACAGAACAGCTGCAGTCCAGCAGCATGGCAAAGCTAACAGCTGTCCCAGGGAGGTAAGACAGGTGGCTAGAAGAGTGGTTCGCTGTGATCAGATTCCCTTGATTATTTTTTTTTTCCTTTTTAAAATAACAGGCTGGTGACAGGTATGGTGGCTCAAGAGTGGCATGGTTCTGATTCTGTTATTACCCTGAAAGAGGTCCCCCTTGCCGACCTCCCAGATACCAAGGCTTCAGTGAACGGAGGCCGTTCCTGCAGCTGTGATCCTGCCTGCTACCTGCCTTCTTGACGGGGCCTCACTCTCTCTCCCACACCAACAGAGACTTCGCATTTCCCGGGTTCCTCTCAGGCCTGGGCTGGACCTCATCTGGACAGTCGGAGCAGCCCAAGGTGTCAAGTGCCCAGCTGGGTGTCCAAAGGACCTGACTCTAGACACTGGACTTCGGGGCTGAGTTGAGGGGGATCTCCTTGAGCTCCGACCGCATGCACAGGTACTCCCCGATGACAGCCATGAGTGCAATGCACACGGCCTGGACCAGCCACCAGGTCAGCGCCGAGGGGAAACGGGAGCTGTAGAACCAGCAGCCCAGGAGGTGAAAGAAATGGACAGTGACAGTGAAATCCAGACACTGCTTCCCTCGCCGGATGAAGTACAGCAAGCCCAGGGCACTGTGGGGAGAGGACAGCAGTGAGTTGTCACTGGGTTGTCCTGGCCTTAGATTAGGTTATTTGGGGGAGCAGGGACAATTAGGATGACAGCATAGTGGTCAGAAGCAAGCGAGAGAAGTGGGAGGCAGGGGTTACATTATCAGATGCCCAGAGGAACCTGGCAGGTGATGCTGAGAGTGGATCAGGCTGGGGAGAAGGAAAAAGTACGAGCTTGATGATCAATGCAGCTGCCACTCAAAGGGATCCCAGCGACTGGTGGGGACTGTGGCAGCATGAAGCATACCTGTTTCATCTAAAGTGCGGCCTGCAGCTAGGCAAGTCACCATGCTAGAATGCTGGCCTGGAATCAATCGATCATCCCATTTTTTAAGAGAAGCCAGAAATCTGTATTTTTAACATAAAATATCCTGATTTTCAACTAAGTGAAAAAAGTCTTAAACACCCTGCATGGGTTGACAACTGTGTAAGCCAAACAGAACATATGTGGGAGCCAAATTCAGGTCAAAGTCACCCCACCAGTTTTCAACCTCCAGTGTAAGGTCAAGAACAGTAATGTGAAAGGCATCGTTCTAAGTACCTCCTGTGAATTAACTCATGGAACCCTTACCACTATGAGGTGGGTAATATTATTAGCCTGATTTTACTGATGAGGAAACTGGGGCTTAGACAGATTAACTTGTCCACAGTCACTAGACTAGTGGTAAAGCTGAGAGTCAAAGCCAAGTGAGTCGGCTTCCCGAGCCTAAGCTCTTAGTCACTTCCCTAAACCACCTCTCAGTCAAAGCCCTCAGGGTACAGATGAGGACCCAAGGCCTAGAGAGAAGGGAAGGAACTTGGCCAATGGCACATGGGCCAAGAATAGACTGACTCCCGGTGCAATCCTTTCCTCATCTGATTCCACATCAGGGAAGTGGTCTGAGATGAAAGCTGTCCCAAGGCAGCATGCACAGAGCGACATAAGAGCTTTCCAGCTAAGTCAAAACAGCGATCAAAGAAACCCTACAGTGGAGCCAGTCTCAGAACTGGCCTCTGCCACCCATTTTAGTCCACCACTGCCCAGGAACAAGTGCCAGCCTGTTTCACGTCCGAATTTAGGAAGTTAGTTCCAGTGCTAAGACCCCAAAAGCTGGATAGCAAAACTGGTGATACTCACCAGGTGAGGGCGTTGAGGACGAAGGACATCGTGGAGAGCCGGCCTGGAGGGGTGGAAAAGCCCAGGATCTGAGGGGGAATCACAAATGGAAATATGCTGGAGAAGTGACCTGGCAGAGCCCCAGGCTCGAGGACCCCAGCAGCCCCGCTCAGGAACAAACATCATTCCAGGACCACAGAAGCCAACAGGCCTCTTCATCTGTATGGCAGCCTACTTCCACCAAGCTGCTTTTACAGACGTCCACCACTGTATCTCATCTGACCCCTCACAGCAGCCGGGAAGGGATCATTATCCTCATTTTACAAAGGAGGAATGAAAATTCAAAGAAGTTAAGTCACTTGCCCAAAGTGACAGGGTAAATAAACAGCAAAAGAGTTAGAATGGGGTTCAGCAAGACTCCTAAGAAGGTACTACTAGGCACCTGATGGTTGAGTGACCTCCACCACTGTCCATACGGTACTATCCAATACCAAACATCTGCACACTTTCAGCTTTCAAAGGCCTTGACATTCATTATCTCATATCATCCTCACAACAACCTCATAAAGTTGTTATTGTTGTTACTGTTACCTCTTTTTGGATAATAACTTGCTTATTATTACCTTTTTTTGGATAATAACTTGCCCAAGGGCTACATAGAGAATAAGCAACAGGAGGAAAGATTCCATCCCAGATCTCCTGGCTCCAAGAACTGTGCTTATTACCATATACCACAGCTGCCTCTCTGAAGCAAAACACCTCTCCACCCTCCCATTACACTTTATAAGGCACTTTCTTACTCCTAGGCCCCTCTGGCCCTCATAACATTTTGCTGAGGATTATTCTATTCCAGAAGAGGAAACAGGCTCAGAAAGATAAAGCAACTTGCCCCAAATCCCACAGCTGGTATGTTTCAGCCTACATTGGACACTAAGCATTTCTGAATCCAAAGCCAGGCTCTTCGTACTGCAGTCCACGACCTCTATGCCAGCGGTCTCATGATTTTGCAGACAGGAAAACTGACGTTCAGAGAGATGACAACATTCGCCCCAGGTCACACAGCTAGTACATGGAACTTAGAGACCTGACTCCAAAGTCCAGGAAGTTCCCATTATACTCCGTGAATGCTCTTTTATCCATCCCCCCGTCCCCAATTTGGCACCCGAGAATCTGGGGCTCAGAGAAGTGAAGTCACTTTTTCAGTGTCAGAAAAGAGATGTATCAGGTTGCCTGGAACGCAGGCCCCTTCCTTTGTACTAATCTGCCTCTCTGTCATTCCATTTTATGGATAGGACAGCCGAGGCTCAGAAAGGTGATATCCCTTTCCCAGGGCCACAAAACGAGAAGGTGGCCCAGCCAGGTCTAGAGCCCAGTAGTGTCAGACCACCCGGTGAGGCCGAGACGCCCTCCGCGCCGGCCCGGGGACCATACCTCGGCGTCGAACATCTGGTCCAGCGAGGGGCTGCTGCGCACCAGCCCGTCCACCAGCGCCAGCCACAGGCCCAGCGAGCCGTAATACACGGTCTGCATGAGGACGATCTGCGACAGGATCAGCAACGGGTCCCACACGTAGCTGCGGAACTGGCCCGCCATGCCGGCCCGCGGGGCCCGGCCGCCGCCCGGGCCTGGGTCAGCGCCACCGCCGCGCCATGGGCCCCGGGCCGCCCCGGCACCTGAGAGGACACACGCCGGGCCTCAGCCCGCCGGCCGTCACCATGGCAACGTCGCCCAGTCGGGAGGAGGGACTGGGACCGAGGGGGCGAGCCCATTCCGGGAGTTGGGGGGGAGGCCGGGGCGGACAGACCCATTCCCGGAGTGAGGGGAAATCCTGCCCGTTCCAGCAGCTGCTCGGGCCCCGCTCGTACTCGAGCTCCTGTGGGGTTCACTCACCGGGTGACGGACTCGAGGATCGAAGCTTCCGAGCGCAGCCCAGCCTCAACGACTGGCCCCCGGAACGGTGCTGACAGGCAGGACCATGGAGGAGAGGCCCTACCGGCCTAGAGAGGCAAAGCTCCAGCTGCTGCTGCGACTGTAGCCGCTGCGTAGGAAGGAAGCGTTTCCGGGGGCAGCGGTGGAGGGGCGGGGCTGACATTGCGCAGGCGTAGCGGGTGCAGTCTTCGGTTGAGCCACCTAAACGAGAGTAGGGAAGCCCGGAAGCGAAGTGTGCACATGCGCAGAAGAAAAAAATGAAGGCGAACGGAAGTGGGGCACCAGAACGGTAGAGCTAGCGTGCCCTCTAGAGGGAAATCTTGAAGAAAAGGAGGACGGCTAGGGTAGAAAGTAAGAGGAGGGGTCAAGGGCGAGGGAAAGATGTTTGGGATAGAAAGATGAGGTGATAACGTCGACTCTGTTTTCAGCCTAGATTCCCAACGTTTTCTTTCTCCTAGTTAAATCCTGGGATAACTTGAACTTGCCAGCAATTCCACACATGATTTTGCCAGTTTCTGGGTTACAGATGGTAAAACTAAGGGCCAGAGAAGGAAAGGAATATACTGTCTCAAAGACATAGAATTAGTGGCAGTCAGAATTAGAGTTCAAGTATTTCCAATACCACAGCACTGATTTCGTGACCTACTGAGTGCCAGGAAAATTTGCACACGTTCGAATGAGACAGCCCCTGCCCTCAGACACAACCTAACTGTATTAGAAGGCAGAGTAGTGGGTGTTTTATAATGTGGATATCCATATATATATATATATATATTTAAAATGGGGGGAAAAAGCCCAGGTTCTGAAGTCATACCTGGAAGCAGATCCCGATGCTGCCTGCCGCCATAGCTATTTTTCTCTGCCTTCTCTTCTGAGTCCAAATAGTGTGGACAGTCAGTAAATACGTGCTGAATGAGTCAAGAATAGAGAAAGGGCAACAGCAAATTGATGAGTCATTTCACTCCTACCTCAGCCGACCGAAACCCATCGATTTCCTTGATCCTAGGTTCTCCTTCTCCGGAATGGAAAGAAGGGAAGTAACTGGTTCCAGGAAGAGTCCAGGTTTTCTAGCCTGCTCTACTAGCTGTGTGATTAGCAAGCCACTTTCTTCTTTAAACCTCAGCTTCCCTGTTTATGAAATGAGGAGTTAGACAAGATTAATGTTTTCCATCATTTAATCTGCCCTCCACTAATTATTTTCCCATTAAAAAAAGCTTATCAAAGATCTATGTAACTTGCCAGTCAGAACTTCTGAACAGCATGTGTTAACCATGTTATCACCTTGAGTTGTTACAATTCCAGACAAAGGTAAAGAAACCTGAGACGCTATCAAGAGTAAGTGTGTGATTTCCCTTATCGTTTGGAAATATTGTAAACAGTTCACTTGGACTCCAGCTTGGAAGTCATTAAGGCTCAAAGATTTCTGAGGTGATTTCCAGTTCAACTATTCTTTTAGGCACCTCATTTCAGCTCACCAAATCTCTCTGGTGTATTAATGACTCACATGATCTAGTGCTTCTGAGAAAACATCTTCTGTTTATTAAGTATCCATGTGATCTTGTTTCATCCTCATAATCAGAGAAGGCATGGGAACTCCCTGGCGGTCCAATGGTTAGGACTCTGCACTTTCACTGCCGAGGGCCTGGGTTCGATCCCTGGTCGGGGAACTAAGATCCCACGATGGCCAAAATCATCATCATCATCAGAGAAGTTAGATATTATCCCCCACTTTAAAGGTGAGGAAACTGAGGCTCTGAGAGTGGGGCGTGACTCTACCTAGGTCAGAGAGCTCATAGGAAGCTGAGCTGGGATTCAAACCCAGGACACCTGACTCCAAACACCAAGATACTATTCCAGAATTTTAAAAAAGAAAAAAGAAAGAAAGGAAGAAGACAGTGAAATATGTGTGGGATAGTGGGAAGTGGGAAAGGAGCAGTGAATCCCTAGGCTTAAGTGGTTCAGGGTGAGGGTTTACGGAGAGGTTGGAAGAGAGGCTCAGGAAAAGTGCTTGAGAGGTTCAACTTAGTTTCGGCAGGCAGCTTCCTTTCTTCCAGGTGCTAGATGGTGTGTCTCTTCCTGAGTTGGGCCCCCTCAAGTCACATCTGGGCCTTCTTCACCCCATCTCTCCCACAGAAGAAAGGGGAGGGAACACCTTCCTTCCTGGAAAATGCAGGTAGCCCTGAGGCGTTGGGACTGGTGGATAGCTGGTGTCTGAGTCATCCCTGGATCCTGGAGCTTGCCTTTGGGAAACCCCCATGGGCCTGCCAGACAGCAGTTTCCTTTTCCCTGTAGAATTTCAGCTCTTGAATTCCTACCTTTCCAAGCCCCGGAAATGGGCAGTGTCCCAAGTCTTAATTTGGCTACGAGAAGGAAACTAAGCTGAGGAAAACCACGGTAATACTCTTGGCCAGTCTTCGTGACCCATTTTGAGAATTTGACTACAGGTGGCCTGGAAAAGGAAAATGAACTTTGGGTTCAGACCACAAAGCCTGTGCTAGGGCCCCGCCAACTTGCCATGTGACCTTGGGCAAGTCCCACGCTGGATCTTAGTATCCCAAACTATAAAATCAAAGAGGTTCGTTGGACTCCAACTTCCAAACGCAGTCCATGGCCCTGAGCTATCTGAGTCACCTGAGGAACATATACAGTCAGATTCTCAAGCCTTGCTGCAAACCGAAGTCTGAATCTCCAGGAGCAGAGTACAGAAATCTGTAAAGAGCTTCCCAAGTGATTCAGAGGAACATCCGCCTTTGATAATTACAGAACAAGATGATCTGTAATTGACCTCAGACTAACTCTGCTGCTAACAGAAAATTGTGCTGTGACCTTGCCATGTCCACGGCTCTCTTTGGGCCTCAGGGTTTTCTTCCCCTGTCTGTAATATGAGTGGGTTGGACTAAAATAGCTGATCTCCAAGGGCCTTTCCCACGCTGCCAAGTTTGTAGTTTTCAAACTTATGAATGAAACTTTAAACTTTGGGTCAGAGGCAGAATGACAAAAAGCCACAAGCTGGGACAAACTGTCCTCTGGGCGCAGAAGAAGAGACTGCCTCTGGTCACTTGGTCATTGACGTCACTCTCACATTGGGCTCCCACTGTGAGCACATAAAGACAACTCCTGCTAGGGGCACTTTCTAGATCCACCGCTGTAAATCCCTTGGGAAATGCCCTCTTAGAGGTCTATGGACTTTGGAACCCTTCTTGTCTTTGAACACTGGCTCTACTACTGTCTTACTGGGTGACCTTAGGGAAGTTACTTTATCTGAGTCTCAGTTTCCTCCTCTATGAAATGGGGGTCAGAATATTACCCATGTCCGGGGCTTTCCTGAGAATCAAATGTGTGTCGGGCATTGTCTCACTGCCAGATATGTGGTCAGCATTATGTAAACATTAGCAAATTAATTACTGTTATTATTTCTTTCCTTGGAATGTGGGAGTGGTAATAGCTGTTCTCTCAGATTTATGGCAAGGATCTAAGTAGACAACAGACAGAGTGAGCTCCTATTACCTGGCACATAATAGGAGCTCAGTAAATGTGGTACCTTCTCTTCCGAATCCCATCCCACCCCTGAGTTCTCCAACCCCCACCCCCCCACTTCTCCCTTCTTCCCTCCCAAGGCTGCCCTACAGCCTCCGCTCCGTGATCTTTTTCAGGGAAGTTTTGCAGGAAAACACTTAAGGGAGACACATGTCTCAGGTTATGCAACTCTGTGCTTACATTTTTTGGAAACTCCACGTGGGAGGCTAGCGTTTGGCTGCCTGTCCTCTGCATTGGTGATCATCCTGGGCTCTGGCCAGTGAGTCACTCTCTTAGAAGGAAAACCAGAGAGAGTTCATTCATTGCCTGCTTGTTTTTTCCTCTGGACTGAGAACCCTTTGTTACCTCCACTGTTTTAAGGGCTGCGTGTGCCTCTGTTTCTGGGGAAGGATATTTGCTGAGCACCTACTGTGTGCCAGACACATATTATCACATTGAATCTTTTCTTTTTTTTTTTTTGGCCACGCTGCGCAGCCCGACCAGGGGTGGAACCCATGCCCCCTGCATTGGGAGCCCGCGTCTTAAACACTGGACCGCCAGGGAAGTCCCCATTTAATCTTTATTTAATTTCCAAAACGAGCCTGTGAATTGTAGGTACAACGAATGGTGCTACTTAACAGATGAAGAACCTCGGCTGAGGAAAAGGACAGTTTACCCAAGACCACACTGGTAGAGCTTGAACTCCAACCCAGGTCAGCCTGACTCCACACATACCTCTTCCCAGCGCACAATAGAAAGTGCACTGGACTTTACAGTTTACATAGAGCTTTCAACTACATGATCTTATCATCCCAACAGCTCTGGGGAGGTGGGTATATACATTTTCCCCATTTTACAGATGAAGAAACTGAGGCTCAGAGAAAGAAGTGACTCAGCTCAGTATACAGCTGAGGTGTGGTTGGTCTTGTCGGTTGGAATGATCAGGGTTAAGAAGCCTCTGGAGGGCTTCCCTGGTGGCGCAGTGGTTGAGAGTCCGCCTGCCGATGCAGGGGACACGGGTTCGTGCCCTGGTCCGGGAAGATCCCACATGCTGCGGAGCGGCTGGGCCCGTGAGCCATGGCCGCTGGGCCTGTGCGTCCGGAGCCTGTGCTCCGCAACGGGAGAGGCCACAACAGTGAGAGGCCCGTGTATCGCAAAAAAAAAAAAAAAAAAAAAAAAAAAAAGAAGCCTCTGGAGCTTTAATCTTTCCACTCCAGCCTCCCACTTCCTTACACCAGAGGGGGTCGAGGAACTGGTTTTCTGTGTTCTGTGCTCAGTGGTCAGTGGTTTCTACAAATCACCTCTCTGTGGAGGATGGACGATGCCAAGCATTCCAGTGGGTGGCTGGGCCTCCGAGCAGAGGGTGTTTCTCTTGAATCAAGAACTCTTTTCCAGGGATTGGTTACCCAGGCCAAAGACACCCTGGAGATAAGTGAGATTTTCTGAAACAGTTACCCCAGCCCCTCAGGTTTTCTGACTCCACCGTGTACTGTACTCTGCCCCTCCCTAGAAATTACTCCTTACTCTGACGTTGAAGGATTCAGGGCTTTATTTTAAGAAGAAAAGATGTTTTCTTCACTTTCCTTTTCGTCTTCCTTCACTCAGTCAGTCATTCAATCATTCATTTGATAAGTATTCATTCAGCATTTACTATGTGCCAAGAACCGGTCTGAGTATACAGATAGAGATGAATAAAATGGGGACCTCCCTGGCGGTCCAGCAGTTAGGACTCTGCCATTGCACTGCCCAGGGCGTGTGTTCAATCCCTGGTTGGGGAACTAAGATCTCGCAAGCCGTGCGGCGCAGCCAAAGAAGAATAAAGAGAAAAATCTCTGCCCTCGTAGAATTTATTTTCTCATGGAGGAGAGAGACAGTAAACAAGTCAACCAACAATGTAAAATTGAACATCAAGCAGAGAGAAGCACTATGAGTAAAAATGAGGGTCAGGGGACAGAGGCAGTAGAGGATGGAGGGTGAGAGCTGTCACTTCAGAAATGGCAGTCAGCAAAGCCTTCCCGGAAGAGGTGGCATTGAAGCAGAGATCTGACTGAAGCAAAGGATGAAGCCAACTGGATATCTGGGGAGAATATTCCAGATAGAGGGAACTCAAGGGCAAAGCCCTCAGGCAGGAATGAGATTGGCATATTCACGGGAGAGCAAGGAGGCCAGTGTGGCAGGATCTGAGTGAACAGAGGGAGGAACGGAGGTTACCCCATCACCCTTGACCAAGAATGGACAGCTTACAGTTTATTTTCAACTTACAACACCCCTGGGAGGTGAGTGGGGTAGCTGGGTGGGGGTAGGTGGGAGGGATGGGAAGAGGGGGCAGATTCACTCGTTCACAAATATTTATTTATTTATTATTTTTTTAATAACAAAAAAATTGGGGGGTGGGCCGTGCCACACAGCTTGCGGGAACTTAGTTTGCTGACCAGGGATCAAACCCAGGCCCCCTGCAGTAGAAGCGTGGAGTCCTAACCACTGGACTGCCAGGGAAGTCCCCGCAAATATTTATTGAGTGCTTACTAGGTAGCAAGCGCTGTGTTAGCCTATAGGTATCCAAAACAGACATAGCTCCTCCCTTCAGGGATCTTCTGATCTAGCGGGGGAGATACACAATAAAGCAGGAAAATCAAGAAATAATTGAATAAAGATAAATCGCAGTAGATGTGATAAAAGAAGCCATGTAAAAGAATTTGGGCAGGAACATAATTTGGCCTCAGGGGAAGGTCTGTTTGAGGAAGTAGTATGAAA
The DNA here is from genome assembly GCF_964374135.1 of Grampus griseus. NCBI lineage: Eukaryota > Metazoa > Chordata > Mammalia > Artiodactyla > Delphinidae > Grampus > Grampus griseus. The sequence goes on along the minus strand of NC_139008.1, from coordinate 73,792,995 downwards.
GGAGAGCCCTGAAAGATGAGTGGAGTTAGCCAGGACAAGGATGTGTCAGCGCATTTATACCAGCCCCTATGTCATCACACAATGATTCTCGTTTATTAAAGGAGAAAACAGACTTGAGACATGGGATGTCAGTCGCCCATGTGATAAATCAAATGGCCAAGCCAGGCTTCCACCGAGGTTCTTTACCTCCCTGCCCTGTTACCTTCTGTTGCACCAATAGCTTTTGCTGTTTGCGAAGAGCAGATTCTGATGGCTGTGGCATCTAGAAAATAATTGTGCTATCTCTGCCTTGACTAGATGTGGCTAGAGGCAGGGGAAAAAGACCTCATGGAAACAAGGAAAGATGGGAGAAAATTGTACGTTGAGCTGAATGATTGGTGAAGGGAGGTGATGGGCTGAGGATGGAAGTGCCCTGCTCTGTGCGCTGCACTCCAGCCCTTGGTGCTGCCGGGTGTGAATCACATGGCACTAAGCCAACCACATCTAAGTGCTCAGAGGATGCTCTCTATCAGGGACTCAGAAGCAATAGGGTGTTGTGGAAAGAGCCCAGGGCTAGAAACCAAGGGATCTGGGTTTAGATGAAAGCTTCGTAACCTGGGAAACTCACTTCATCTCTCCGAGCTTTCGTTTTTAAATGGTTATAGTAACACCAGCCCTGGCTACCCTCTAGGACTGTTTGGGGTGTATAGATGCAATAACCTAGATGAAATCTCTTTGTAGAACTACATAGTACTCTGTGAATGGTTGGAATTACTAATATCTATGCCTTTCTCTAGCTGTCAGAGTAGGGGACTGCAGGGGAAGCAGTATGCAGAAGGTTCTCAGGGACCAATCTCTCAACCTCTTTTCTAGCATCTTCCTCTCTGCTCCCTTGGGGACAGTATACTTCAAAGATGTTTTTGAGGGGAGAACAGGAATGAGAGCTGCGAACTCAGTGGGACAACACAGTGAGACAGAATCAATGAAACCTGATTTCAATCCTGTATTAGTCAGCTGTTGCTGCATAACAAACAACCCCCAAATCTCAGGGGCAATCAGCATGTATTTCTCAATGGTGGGTTTGTAGGTCAGCAAGGGCAGCTTTGTTACAGCTTTGCTGTCATTTCTCCTCTCTGAGCCTGTTTTCTCATCTGTAAAATAGAAGTAGTACTACTTTACAGGGTCAGAGTGAGGATGATGTTCAACCTTCCCTTTTAACTAAACAAACCCTCTGTTCAGGATATGTTAGAAGCTAGATGACGTTCACCCTCTAGACCCACTAGTAATCCAAGAAGTGGTCTGACCTGAAAGCTCTCACTCTAGGAGACAATGAAGGCTACTGGCCAAGCCAATCAGACTGGCTGTCCCCCAAATTCAGACTAGAATAGAGAGCCAGTAAGTCAGTAAAAGAGACAGAGGCACACATCCAGGAAGAGGAGATACCCTCAAATAAAGATCAGGCAGGCTTCAAGAGCTGAAGATAAGTCTGCCAGCCCCTGGAATCACCTCAGCTATTGATATCTTCCTTTCAGTTTCAGTCTTTGGCCCCCCTATATCCCTCTAATAACCCCCAAGCCCTTTTTTCTTAAAGAGTCCTGAGTGAGACATTGCTCCCTGCACTTGGAAGCATTGCACTAACACGGAGAAGATGCATATAAAGTTGCCAGCCCTGAGCTTGGCATATAGTATGTTCTTGGCCCCTGGTAGCTACTGTTCACTAATCAAGGAGCTGCTTAAGAGCAGGGATGGGGTCTCATCCACCATGGTTTTTCAAAAGGCCTCTCACATGGAAGATGTTCATCAAATGTTTATTACAGGACTTCTCTGGTGGCGCAGTGGTTAAGAATCTGCCTGCCAATGCAGGGGACAGGGGTTCGAGCTCTGGTCCGGGAAGATCCCACACGCCACGGAGCAGCTAAGCCTGCGTGCCACAACTACTGAAGCCCACGCCCCTAGAGCCTGTGCTCCACAACAAGAGAAGCCACCTCAATGAGAAGGCCACGCACCACAGCGAAGAGTAGCCCCCGCTCGCCACAACTAGAGAACGCCTGCGCGCAGCAACGAGGACCCAACGCAGCCAAAAAAAGAAAAGAAGAAAAAAAAGTTTATTACATAAATGACCAAATGAGTGAATTTCTATGTCTGAGCCCCTATGGAAGAACATTCAAATGGCATTTATCCATTTATCCACAGAGCAAAGAGCAAAGAGTCACCGAATATCCACTTGCGCCAGATCTTGGACCAGGTGCCAGGAATCTCTCCGTGGACAAGACAATATCCCTGCTCTCGTGAAGCTTATGTCTGAAGTTGAAGTGGATGATAAACAAGAAAAAGGATCAATATATGATGTCAGGTAAGAGAAGTGTTATGACAAAAAAAGTAAAGCAAAGCAAGGAAAAAGAGTGACTGAAAGAGGGGAGGGCTGTTTGGAGAATTCTTTAACATACCTTGTGGATGCTGACTCACTGTGTGGGCCTTGGTTTGCCTGTCTCAATGGGAGTGCTGTTGGATTGAATGGGCTGGGAGAATCCTTCTGAGCCCAGTGTTCCCAGTTTCTGTGGCTATGCAAGGCAGCGGCTGGACATTCCACAGCCTCTGGAAACCCCAGGTTGTCATTATCTGGAGCTGAAGAGAGATTTGCATGGAGCAAAGAAGACCAGAGAGGGCTGGTGCCATTCTGGGAGAGAGAAGGCCCCAGGACTCACTCTCTCAGATGTTCTGAAAATAGTGACATGATTCCCTGTTGTTTACTGTGTGTGGAGACCTGTTGCGGAGGGAGCTCCCCAACTCGAGGCTGTCACAGGTAGACCTCTGTTATCATAACAACGGGTAACATCTATGTGCAAGGTATGTGCTAAGAACCATACTCTCAACACTCATGATATGGGAACTATGACAACTCCCAAGTTACAAATGAGGAAACTGTGACACAGAGAGGTAAAGTATTCTGCCCCAGGTCACACAGCCATGATTACAGCCCAGATCTTTCTGACCCTGAAGACTGGCATCTTAATTTCTAACTCTAACACGAGTGAGAAAGGGATGTATGCCAAAGGAGAGGGACAAATGAAATACAAGTTATCTCAGGGGAAGGAGAGATGAGAGGTAGAAGGAAAGAATGAGGGATTTTCAAAGGCTTCCTGGAGGAGGAGGCCTTGGAGGTGGGTCATTAAGCACAGGATTGGTTGTAGCTTCTTGAGCTTGGTGTCTCAGTCTGGTGCAGGGAATTGGGGACTTCAGTTCAGTTCTACAAACCTTGGACTACTGCATTTTGTTTTGTGAGAGCCAAGAAAAAACCGATTAGAACTTTTTAAAGGGGCCCAGCGTCCGGTCAAATTGTTTTTAACTCTTCCGGGGTCAGGACTTTGTGGCTCTGAAGAGAGACTCAAATTTTATGCCCCAGGAAACTTTACATAGAGACACATACCCAACAGAAGTAGGGACCATCCACATACTTTTATCCCCAATCCAAGGAGCACAGTTTAAAATCCCACAAATTCACAAATAACTACGTTCAAACATGTTGGATGCCTTCAGAGAGATTCTCAGAACTTGGACAAGCAGAGATTAATTTCTTTCTTTCGTTTTTTTTTTTTTTTGATGGTTAGCTGAGATTAATTTCTTAATTTCAGGTTAGGATAGATTTATAGAAGAGCTTTCACTAACTGTCTCAACTTAGCACTCCTCAATCCTTTCTGCTAGTTACTCGCTAATGATTATTGAAAAACTATGTAGAATGGGCATCATCAGAAAATCTACAAACAACAAATGCTGGAAAGGATGTGGAGAAAAGGGAACCCTCTTGCACTGTTGGTGGGAATGTAAATTGATACAGCCACTATGGAGAATAATATGGAGGTTCCTTAAAAAATTAAAAACAGAATTACCATATGACCCAGCAATCCCACTACTGGGCATACTACCCTGAGAAAACCATAATTTAAAAAGACACAGGCACCACAATGTTCATTGCAGCACTATTTACAATAGCTAGGTCATGGAAGCAACCTAAATGCCCATTGACAGACGAATGGATAAAGAAGATGTGGTACATATATACAATGGAATATTGCTCAGCCATAAAAAGGAACGAAATTGGGTCATTTGTAGAGACATGGATGGATCTAGAGACTGTCATACAGAGTGAAGTAAGTCAGAAAGAGAAAAACAAATATTGTATATTAATGCATATATGTGGAACCTAGAAAATGGTACAGATGAACCAGTGTGCAGGGCAGAAATTGAGACACAGATGTAGGGAACAAACGTATGGACACCAAGGGGGAAAAGTGGTGGGGGAGGGGGTGGTGGTGGTGGTGTGATGAATTGGGAGATTGGGATTGACATGTATACACTAATATGTATAAAATGGATAACTAATAAGAACCTGCTTTATAAAAAATAAATAAAATACAATTCAAAAAAAGGTTTTACAAAAATTTTAACTGTTTATAGAGATATAATTGACATAAAATAAATGACGTGTATTTAAAGCATACCGTTTGACATCTGTATACACTTGGGAAACCTGTCTTACAAACTTAGATAATTATTAAGCAGAAAAAGTGAGGTTCCCTGCTCCATGAGTCACATATCCCTGAATGAATATTGCTTGTGCTAGAATGAGATAGGTTTTTAGCAAAAATTTTATGCCCATTTTTCTTTTTTTCTTGCGGTCAAACAGTGGTGTGCCAAAGCCAGCTTGTACTGGTTCAATTTGGGGAAATTTTGTGGGTAGTTGTAACACATAATGATTACAAAAAATTAAATTATATAAACTTACAGTTAAATGAACTGTATTTAAAACAAAGGAAATAAGTACCCAAAACTCATCACTTACTAATTATTTCCCTACATTTTACTGTTATCTATGCTCTTGATATTATCTGCAACTATTGTGTCTGTGCGGTAGAAATACTGCTCATCTTTAACCAACTCTGTGTTCAGTGACATCACATTGGTAGCTTGAAATCAGCCCTGGGGGAGTATTTACACCACAGAAATTGGCCAATGGTACAAATTAGCACTACCCGCCTCTCCCAACCTATTGTTACACATTTACCAGCACAGGGCTGGCTGTAAGTGCTGAGAAACCTTCTTCAGTTAATGAAGTTGATGGGAACAAAAGGAGTGTTGTTACAGTGATGTGATGACAGATACCTGAAATTGCATAGTGACCTATCATCAAAAATTATTTTTAATGATCTATATACTGACAACTGGATTAGACCTTACTTCCATTCTGTGGAAATCAAGGATTGCAAAAACCATCTGACTTGCAAAAGGATTTCTTATTCTGACCTGAAATTCATTTATTTTCTCAGTTTATTTCCAAATCCTAAGGAAGAGTATTGAGAAGAGCTGAAATTGATTGCTCACCTTTAAACCTGTAGGGAAAAACATGATCAGGGTTGGAAGCTTGCTTTACTGTCAAGGCTCTCTGCCTCAAAAGAGTTTCATCCTTTGGGGCTTCCCTGGTGGTGCAGTGGTTGAGAGTCTGCCTGCCGATGCAGGGGACACGGGTTCGTGCCCCGGTCCAGGAAGCTCCCACATGCCGCGGAGCGGCTGGGCCTGCGCGTCCGGAGCCTGTGCTCCGCAACGGGAGAGGCCACAGCAGTGAGAGGCCCGCGTACTGCAAAAAAAAAAAAAAAAAAAAGATTTTCATCCTTTGATAATAATTAAGGTATGGAAGAGGGAAAGTTACTCCCAAGTCTCCACTTCGTGTATGAATTCATAATGTGCCAACAGAGGCCAAATACCCCAGTTCTGAAGCCATGCTTCAGCCTTAGAAAGATATATACATGTATTATATGTACACATATCTTTATGGTATATATACAGGTGTGTGTGTGTATATATATAATACATATATATATATACAATCAATCAGTGCCCAAGTCTAGGCACTTTGGGCACTGATTGATTGTCATAGAATACTACCCCCCCTAATCATTCCAACAGTACTTGTACTTGGGGCCTCAGAGAATTTTACCAAACCCCTTCCCCCACACACACACACTCACACACACAAATACACACCGTAAGGAGGATATTCAGGGGATAAGGAGAACATGAAACTATCTTTTACAAAGGGTGGGAGCAGATCTCAGAATTAAGATAAACTTGTCCACCGGTTCTCAAAGAGATCAAACTTTTTTTTTTGCGGTACGCGGGCCTCTCACTGTTGTGGCTTCTCCCGTTGCGGAGCACAGGCTCCGGACGCGCAGGCTCAGCGGCCATGGCTCACGGGCCCAGCCGCTCCGCGGCATGTGGGATCTTCCCAGATCAGGGCACGAACCCGCGTCCCCTGCATCGGCAGGCGGACTCTCAACAACTGCGCCACCAGGGAAGCCCGAGATCAAACTTTTTAAGAAGTTCAAAATCTGGAAAACAAATCCCTTAAAACAGAGGTCAGCCACCCTAAGACTAAAAAGTCTGCTCTGCGGCTTGTGTTCAGCCCACTAAGAATAGTTTTACATCTTTAAATGGTTGGGGGAAAAAAAAATCAAAAGAAGTATGCTATCTCGTGACACGTGAAAATTACATGAAATTCAAATTTCAGAGTCCATAATAGTGTTTTATCAGGACACAGCCACTGTCCTTTTAAGTATTAACATTTAAGGCTGCCTTTGAGCTGCTGTGCTAGAGTTTGAGTAATTGTGACAGAGACCATCTGGCTCGCAAAGCCTAAAATATTTAGCTCTTTACAGAAAATGAGTAGTGGGATGCCTTCAGAGAGATTCTCAGAACTTGGACAAGCAGAGATTAATTTCTTTCTTTCTTTTTTTTTTTTTGATGGTTACCTGAGATTAATTTCTTAATTTCAGGTTAGGATAGATTTATAGAAGAGCTTTCACTAACTGTGGCTGTGTTTTAAGGCTGACCCCTGCCTTAAAACAACCCGCATTCACTGCCCATTTGGAAAGTCTTCTGTCCCTCAGAGGGCAGCGTACCCGGTTGGAAGGGCGCTAATCTAAATTCACGACCCTGGACAAGTCCTTCCTTTCCGTGGGCCTCAGTTTCCCCAGTTGCCCATCTGTAAAATGGGGTTAGGCACAGTGATCTCCCGTCACCTGCCTAGCAGGGGATCGGGGATCCGGGTTGCTGGAGGTCAGGGATTCGGGTGGACTGAGCGGCCCGGTCCACGGGGCGGGTCCCTCGGGTTTCCAGCTGGGCGGGCAGGCGTAGCGCCCGGGAGGCCCAGCTTTCGCTGGGGAATTCCTGGCGGGTGTGGGCGACGGGGGCGGGCCGGGGCGGGGCCGGGGCGGGACCGATCACCGCCTATAAGAGGGCACGCGCGCCAGCCCTGGCCACCAGCCTTCGCGCTCTCTCCGGACAGTGGTACGATGGCCCCCGCCCGCCTGCTCGCGCTGCTGTGGCTCCTCGTGGGCGCCCTTGCCGTCGCCGCCGAGTCGGTGGGTACTGGGAGATCCCCGGGGGGGCGGACTGGTGCCTCCTTTGTTCCTGGGATCCTGCGATGCGGGGGCAATGGGGAGGGGGATGCGCCGCCCCCAGCTAGACGCAGAGGCCAGAGACACTTTGTTGGAAACTTGGCTCCAGGGTCCCAGGGAGGCTCCGGGGAGAGGGGGGGTGGGGGGCTCCCTCGCGCGCCGTGCGCCCCCAGCCTGTTGCGCTTCCCCTCTCCCTCTGGCCTCAGACCCGCCGCGGGCTCAAGGCTCGGACGTGACTAAGCTGGTGTCACCTCGTTTCCCCTCACCCTCTCGCCCCTTCCCTGGTGATCCTGGGGCAGGCTCGGAGCCCTGACGCCCCTTCTCGCCCTCTAGAATCCGAGATGGCCTGGGAGTGAAGAGGGCTGCCTGTACTAGGAATGGGGAGGGGTTTAGGGTTCTGCAGGGCCTTGTTTCACACACCGGGGCAAGGAGTGAGCCCTGACCTCCGTTCTGGCCGCAGCCCTGCCACTGGCCTGTGGCTCCGGGCAAGGCCCTGCCCCTTCTGAGTCTCGATTTTCCCATCGGCCCAAAGCGTATGGGGGACTGGGACAGGAGGTGACCAGTGCTTCTTTAGGGTCCCTACAAAGTTGGGACGCTGATTTTTCAAGGGCGGACTGGAGGGGACGGTTTAGGCTCACCACTTGGCCAGGAGTCAAGTCTCTGCTCTCCGCCAGAAGAGCGTTTAGCGCTGGGGAAACCTAAAGCTCCCACTTTGGGGTGGGGTGAAGGGGGGCTGGGGGAAGAGAAGGTCTCAGTGAGCCCCGAGGAGCGTCCTTCTCAGCGCTTACTGGTCCCTGCTGTAGTTTACAAAGCCTGGGGCCCACCAGAAGCTCCGTTCGTCCCAGCAGCCAGCTGGGAAGGAGTGAGCCAATCACATCTGGGAAGTTGGGGTGCAGGAATTGCTGAGAGGCAATCTGACCCCCGCCCCCCAAAAAAGCCTGGGCTTTGTGCTTCCTTGGTGCCCTTAAACCTCGGTTTTGGGGAGAGCAAATCCAGTGGCGTTTAATCATTAATGTCAATTCTTTATGGGCTCCTATTCCTCTGGGATTATTAGGGGTGCTCGTTTCTGCCTGGCAGGCTTCATCTGAGGTATGGGTGAGACCCTGAGCTATACCCACCCCTGACCCCAGCCCCCCTTCCACCCCGTCCCCACGTACAACTGCAGCCCTGAGTGATGACAGCAAACATTTAGTGCTTATGGTACTGTTCTAATAGCTTTCTAATAGCTGCTGTAATGGCTCTATCAGCTAGTTTAATTCAGCCCTTCTGTTTACTGTTTTAAACTGGTCCTGAGGCTACACAGGTCAACTAACCTGCCCAAGGTCACACAGCTGATAAGAGGCTGAGTCAAATGCAAATGAAGCAGACAGGCTTCCAGGTCCCTTTTTTTCTCTTTTGCACGTATCTTGACGTGTAGTCTGATGCTACTCTGAGTGGCTGCTGTTATGTCTCATCCCTGGGTCACTCTTTAGAATCCATAAAAGATTTGGGGTGGGCCGGCCACAAGGAATTCTGGGGTAGAAGGAAACTGAGGGCCAGAGTGAGGTGATGACTTCCCCAAACTAAGAAGGGCAACCTTGCCAAAAGGTGAGTGGCTGAGTTAGGACTCGAACCCAAGCCTGCTGCTCCCTGTGCAGTGCTCTAAACTAGGCCGCTGAAGGATGTGTTGGCGTCACAGCTGTGGAGGCATCCGAAGGAATGGCATGGCATGTCGCATCGGCCTGGGTGGTGTGGGGAAAAGGGGAAAGACCCTGGTGGTTGAGAGGTAACATGCCGGTCTCGGTTCAGGGGCTGCCAAGCCTGCAGGTGCTTGGGGGGTCGGGGGAGGAGCAGGCAGCTGTGCCTGGGGGCAGTCAGGAGGATGTGGTTTGGGGGAGGGTATGTGGTGACCCATCAGCTGGAGAAGTGAGCCCTAGACAGCTGCTTCCTGAGAGAGATGTCCGTCTCTCTCATCCTGACCTCAGCGCTCCCTTCCTGGCTAATGTTACGAGATCTTCCACCTTGAACTGGGTCCCGGGGCTTCCCCCCTTTCCCCCCGCACCCTGCTCCCAGCACTTTTCCTCCCAAGGTTGTGGCTGGAAAAATCAGACCTAGTCACAGTCGGATTAGACCACAGAGATGATCCGGTCGACACTTTTCTTTTTGCAGGCGGAGAAAATTGAGGCCCAGAGAGAACGGTTTTGGTAATAACAGTTGTTTATGGAGTGCTTTCCATATACCAGGTCTGGTGCATTTTATTCTCATAAAAACCCTAGCATGTGGGGATTATATTATGCCCACTTTACAGATGAGGTGAAATGGTACCATCTTGGGGTAGCAGAGAGCTCCCAGGCCATCAGAATCTCTTGTCCTGTAGTCCCCCTCCAATAATGCTATTGGGGCCACTGCCCAAAGTTTAGGTTTAAGCCAAAGGCCTGTCCTCCCCGTGGGTAGTGCCCTCCTTTCCGCCCCCTCAGTGCCACAGGTTTTGGGAAGGGAACCCAGGCTGAGCCAGACCCTTCTCTGTTAGGTGGGGCTTGCCGTCCTAAACCAGTTCTTCCTGTCCAGCTGGAAGCATTCCCCTGATCTGCCTTCCTGCCACTCCCTCCCTGGCCAATTAAAGGCAGCCTTGTTTTGGGAGCTGGACCCCCGCCCCGTGGTGTTGCTGCCCAGGGGCACAGACGTGGCACCAGGCCCAGTCAGTCCTGGGGAAGTGTCCCCCACGCACCCCGTGTACTTTAGCTAAGAGATGTTTCTGGTCTTCTTGAGAATTCTCTCCTTGGAAGTAGCGGTGGGGACGGAAGCCCAGGGGGTCTAGGACCCTTGAGTGGCCAGAGAGAGTTCTTTGGAATTCTTAGAAGCCCAGAGAGCTACCAAAGGAAAATATTTGGGCCATGCTTTGGAGGGCTGTGTGAGATTGGGTCCCTTTCTCTCTCTGGGTTGACATCCCCCATCTGTAAAATGGAGTTTGAACTGAATAGAGAACCCCTTCCAGCTCGGATATTCTATTAATAATTAAGTAGCTACTCTTTGAAAGCGTTGTGGAAACCATAAAGACATCTAAGGCATTCCCTCCCTTGAAGAAACTTATGGCTCATGAGGGTATTAACATACCCCATCAAATTCTGAGCCCTTCCTCCTCCGACCCTCTTCCAGCCCCCGACACACCCAGGCCAGGAACTCTGCTCTATTCACTTTCAGTGAAATACCTGGCCCATAGTTAGTACTCAGGAAATGTGTGTATGAATGAACGAGTAAATGTATGCATGTAACTTCATTCTAAAAGGTGCACTGAGGTTATTTCTTACTAACATGATTGCCTCCCAGTGATACTGTGACGTAGGTATTATTATCTCCATTTTTACAGGAAAGTGATGCTCAGAGGAATGTAGGGGCTTGCCAAGGTCAGGACCAGGTCTGTCAGGTAACACAAGGTGTCTGATTTGCAGGTCCTCGGAGAACATTCCAGATGAGGAAATTGGCTGGGTTTGATAGTAGATGCCTTGGGTCCTCCTTCTGAATCGCTGGGTGACCTTGAGCAAACATGCCCTCTCGGTCTCAGTGTCCCCCACTCTGGAATGAGGTTGTTGGACCAAAGCCCTCTAAAGGGTCCTTTCTGGCTGGGGGAGAGGAGCTTTCTTGGCATCCTTGGTTAAGAGTCTACGCAAGAAGCAATGGTGGGGAGGCGGGTGGTGGAGACATTCAGCTCCTTCCATCCCCAGCTCCTGGAAACAGGGCTTTTCCAAGTACTTGGAGCGCTGAGCTGGCCTGAATGAGGGGGTGGGAATCCTGGCCTGGCTCCCCCGCCCCAGGTCCCTCTTAGGAGGAATTGGCTCCTAGCTGTCCTCGGCCTCCTGGACTGGTGGGTGTGATTTCCAAGTGACGACTTAAAATTGGGGGAAGGGGCTGGACAGGGCTCTGTGAGTCACTGGAGGAGAGTGGTAGCTGGCCTGCCTGAGTCACCCATTTCCTTTCAGCCTCTTGGCTAATAGGATGGCCCTGCAGTGGGCATGTTGGCATGGGCTCCAGAGTTTCACCTTGTCCTTTGGGGGCCTATTAGGGATAGTCAACTAGTGTCCAGGGCCTTGAAGGGACATACAGGAAATACTAGTACTAGGCCCCAGACCTTCACAGCGCCTTGCCTGTGTGTGGCCTCTGACGGAATAGAGCTGACCTCTGCAACTAAATTGTGGTTGCCAAGGGGGAAAGGGGTGGGGAAGGGATGGAGCGGGAGTTTGGGGTTAGCAGATGCAAACTATTACACATAGAATGGATAAACAACAAGGTCCTACTCTATAGCACAGGGAACTATAGTCAATATGCTTTGATAAACCATAACGGAAAAGAGTATAAAAAAGATTGTATATATACGTATAACTGAATCACTTTGCTGTACAGCAGAAATTAACACAACATTGTAAGTCAACTGTACTTCAATTAAAAACAAAAAAAGATTACGTAGAGCAAAAGAGAAGAAAATAAGTGACCCCTGGCAGGTAGTGCTCCCCCCCCCCTCGCCCACCCCCGCCTCCCTTAAAGCAAAACTGAGGCTGCAATTGGTCTGAGTTTACAGAGCAAAGCTGGTACAGTCCAGATTGATCCCAGGATTCTGATTTTTCTGACCCTCTCTCTTGCTTCTTGGGATTGGAACATTGATTTGGATTTAGGCAGACCTGAGTCCAGAGATGTGAAGCCCCCCCCTCTTACCAGCCCCATGGCTTGGGACAGGCCACTGGGCCCCTCCAAGCCTCTGCTTTCTGGTCTATAAGAAGATGGGGTTTGTGGGGAGGCTTGTAGGAGAGGACAAGGCCGCAAGTGGAGCTCTTAGGATCCCGCCTGGTAGGCAGGAGGCCTCAGTGAAAGTTCCCAGCTTTGCCCAGGCTGCCTTGTTGCCAGATGGTCCTTTCCTTTAGAGGATCCCACCCTCAGGGGCCCCAGGAGAGCTCTCTCCCCTCCCCCCAACAGCTGCAAGGTGGGAAGGGAGGAGTCTAGGGTGGGGCTGACAGAGCCCAAATCTCCTATTTGTTTGTCTTAGAAGTTTGTTAATTATCGGATGGGTTGATATTTAAACAAGAACCAGTTCCCGGCAGCCCTACCCCTCCTGCGGGGATGGGTAGGAATCCCCCTGCTGAGCAATTTCTCAGCCTGGAGAGAGACGGGGCAGGGGGACGGGACAACCAGGACACTGCCCGGGCCTCAGGGGTTGGCCTCCCATGCTGGAGGAGCCTTGTGCAGTAGGGGGAGGGCCGGTGTTTCCAGTCCAGAGGCTGAGGGAATTGCAAAAAAAAAACCGCCCTGGGCTCTGGGGGAGGGAGTGTGATGGTGGACAGAAAAGGTACAGTGTTCTGGAATGCCAGTTTTCAGATGTTTTCATCGTGTGATGCCTAGGGAGAGAGGAGAAGGCTTGTGTCAACAGCTGGGGCCTGATTTAACCCTAAGAGTTCAAGCAACCTGACTTGGGCGGGTTTGTTATTAACTCACTGGTGATCTTTGGGCGTGGTCCCCTCTGGCCCTGTCCCCGGGAGGCTGGGAGACTGGAAAATGGGTACGTTTCACGTCAGAAAAACCTGAGTTCCCGTCTCAGCCCTACTGCTCAGCCAGGGACACGCAGTTAGTTAATAAGTCATTTGGCCGGTGTGAGCCCCAGCGTCCTCTATAAAACACCTGTGTCACTCCGGGTCGTCATCAGTGTTTGGCAAACTTGTGGAGTTCTGGTTTAAGTTCAGTTTATTATTAGTGGCTAGACAAGGGTTCTTGACCTGGCCAGAGGTTGGCGTGGGGAGGCGGTTGTCTGTGTGCGCGCTGAGAAATGTAAACCAGTAGTTATGGTTCTTGGGGTTCAGAACTTTTTATCCCTCTCACAGGGCTCCAGGAGTCCCCAAAAAGATCACTCTGTGATCCTAACAGTTCTTAACAGCTTCAGCCTTCTGTGGTCCCCCCTACCCACCCCTGTGACTCCCTACCTCCCACCCCATTCCCAGGCCCTCCTACTCAGCCCCCTCCCTCCTGCTTTACTCTGCATCCCCCCTCCCCCTCCTTCAGGCTTGGAGCTCGGCTGCCCCAGTTTTCTCTGGCACAGTAGCAGAGGCAGCTAGTCAGGTGACACCTGGGGTAATGGAAAGGGGAGGCAGGGAGAGGCTGGTATGTGTGGAAACAGTGACTTGGTGGGGCCCGCCGGTCGTGGCCAGGCCTGCGGGGGACTGGCTGTACTGTTCAACCTCGGGGCATGGGGGCAGTGGTGACCAACGGCTGGGACACTCCTTGCCCCGGGGAAACCCAGCCAAAAGACGTCTGCGGGACAGACTGACCCGATCTGGAGCTGTGGCTTCCCCGAGTGGCGAGGGAGGCTGGGAAGGGGCAGGAAGCCAGCACCCAGGGCTGATCTAATCGGCCGAGACAAGGCTATATCGACTCTGCCCTAGAGAACACGGGAGGCTTGTTTATACCCTGCCCTCGGATCCAGCAGGGACCTCGGATCCGCTGCCTAGATTACCAGCCCAGCTTCAATGCACCTCTGTCTCTGCGGCCCTGAGGGAACCAGCCCCCTCCCGGCTGTCTCCACCGGTAATCGGTAATCGGAGCAGTCCCCAGCTTGGTTACCAGGCCTCCAGACAGAGGAAGGCTTGTCTCTTTGAGAATCGCCTTTCATAGGTGGGGAAACCAAGGCCCAGAGAGAGAATCTCCCACGATTATCCGGGGTGTTAGTGACAAGGATGCCGCATCAGCTTCGGCCAGGGGGATGTCCAGAGGCTCCCCCCACCCTTCCCCTTCCAGTCTCTATTACTAGCTGGCACCCCTGGGTCCTGGAGCTGCCCTGGATGGGCAGGGGGGATTGGTGAAAAGCTGCTGGCAATGCCAGGCCTGGCTTCTCTCCTGAGCGATTGTGTTCCTAGTAACCCGACCTTGGAGTGGGCAGGGCCGACATTCGAACCCCCATCCCCAGACCTGGCTTAACCCTTCCCATACCAGCACACCAGGTCCTGCATTTGTGTGTGGTTTCTTCTGGCCTTCTAGATATTTTTTTCATCCTCAAGGCAGGTCAGGAAATACTCTGGGGATACAGGTCCCCAAGTAGAGTTTCAAGTGTCTCTCTGGTCACTGCCGTTTGCTCTTTTTGGAAAAATGCAGTTGGTCTCTCCTCTGCCTCTATCTGCTTAGGACAGGTGCTCCAAGCTGTGTGACCTTGCGCAGATCTCTGCCCATCTCTGGACCTTTCTCTCTTCTATCAGGGGGCCTGACTGGTTGGTAAAGAGTCTCTGGTCTCGGAAGCAAAATAAATAACAAGTTATAGGGTGTGTCCCTGCGCAGTTTGCAAAGCACCTCCCCACCCACCCACCACTTTTCTAGCAATGCAACTGCTTCTACAACTTTTCCCAGGTCTCTCTGACCCTTTGAGCACTAATCCCCTTAGCCAGAAGGAAGGCAGATGGGGATTAATAATAGCTGCTACTCACTGAGCACCTGCTGTGTACCAGGCCACGTGCTGGGTCCCTTGCACACCCCAATGCGTTTCACTTAATCCTCATCCTTCAGCAAGGTGCTACTAGCCCTGGTTACAAAAAGAGGAAGCTGAGGCTTTAAGATGTGAAATAAATGCCCAGGCTTGTATAGTTAGGGAGTGATAGGACTGCGGTTTGCTGGTGGAACTGCCTTCACAGGTCACCACTCTGGTGGTAGATCCTTCCATTTCTGCCAACATGTAGAGTCCTGATTGTGGCACCCAGGTTTTGCTCATTCTAGGGGATATCTGACCCTTCAGAAGGAGGATGGGGGAGGACCATGCCTGGATCAGTGGCCCCTTCTGGGGCTCTCCTGCCGGGACCACTGTGCTGGGTTCAGCAGTTAGGGCCCAGGGTACTCGGCATCCCAGCTTCCCCCCAAATTTGGCTTGCCCAGTTGACCTTCTGGTCTCACCCCCGAAAGAAGGGTCGAGTGTGTCCCTGACCCCTGGGGGTGGCTTCCTCCCCTGGGGAAGGGCCAGGTGGGGGAAGGCTCGCCTCTCTTTTCCTCCCACCCGTTCTCTGACCCTGAACTTCTCCCCGGTGTCCCAGCCAAGTCTCTGTTCTTTTGTTTAAGCAATATCACTTTTACCTTTGTTTACTCCCTGACCAGGGGAAGGGGTGCCCTGGAGCCCTGGCCTGGAATTTGTACGCTCTGGGCTGTGGCACTGGGGTGGAGAGGTAAATTGTGGGTGGCAGTGAGAAGTCTGGCTGTGGCTAAGACATGGTCTTGAGAAAGATCTAGGTTTGAATCCCACCTCTGTCGCTTTCTAGCTCTGTGACTTTACATGAATGACTCAACTGAAGCTCTCTTGCCCGCAACATGGGTAGAGCACCTTACAAGGCTGTTGTGTTAATAAAAACACCTCATACGGAGAAAAACCCAGTTTGGTGCCCGGCATGTCGTGGGTACTAGTGCCTGGCCCCATGATTTTCCTGGGTGACTGAAGCTGTAGGACTTTGCAGTAGGGTTGCTGACGTTTCCTAGCTTCATGCCAATCGCCTAAGGATTGGATATGGGTTATATCTGGAGTGACAGCTGCTGCCCGTGGATTTGCTGAGCCCTTTAGGGGCAGCCCAGACCCTAGAAGTGGGAAAGGAAGACAAGTCCAACCCAGGAGCCCAGAGACCTAGGTTCTTTTTTTTTTTTTTGAATTTTTGAATTTTTATTTATTTTTTATACAGCAGGTTCTTATTAGTTATCCATTTTATACATATTAGTGTATACATGTCAATCCCAATCTCCCAATTCATCCCAACACCACCACCCCCCGCCACTTTCCCCCCTTGGTGTCCATACGTTTGTTCTCTCCATCTGTGTCTCTATTTCTGTCCTAGGTTCTTTTTTTTTTTTTTTTTTTAGGGACCTAAGTTCTAAGTCTAGTTCTGCTTGGGTGACCTTGGCAAAGGCCCTTATCTTTTAATCTGGGTAATAAAGTGAGATGGTTGGGCCTCAGACACCTTCTGTAGGTAGGCATTAGTCTTCACAGCACAAAGTAGCGCCTACCCCTCTTCTTTGCTATGGGGACTCTGGGGAAGCATCCAGCATCTCTAAACCTCCAGGCAGCAGCCCCAGGTGCCCACCAGGGTCTGCTGATTCAGCTGCTGATTTCTGTTGTGTGTCTATGAGTAGGACAAAGATACAGAGAGACCTGAGGGCCCAGAGAGGGTGCCTGTGCGTGCACACACGTGTGACCACACGCTCCCCGGGCAGGGATGGGGTGAGCCAGGTGCAGGGTGGAGTCCCTCTCTGGTCAGGGCTCGGCCTGGCTGCTGGGGGGCCTGGTTCTTCAAAGCCACCTCAGACTGAATGGGCCTTGTCTGAAAAGAGGGTGGGGGAAGGGAGGGCTCTTGGCATCCCCCCATCCACACACAGACACAAAAGGGATACTTGCCCACAATCCCAGGGAGCCTGGTTGCGTCTTGCTGGTCTAGTCTTAGGGATTCTGCCCACTTGGGAATTTCCCTCTTGTTAGGGGTCTTGGGCAGAGAAGGGGCCACTTCTGTAGTTGGAGAGGATTTAATTTCCTGTGTCCTCCATCAGTACACCTCACAGAGCTCCTCCTAAGCCCTTTGACTTGCTGTAAGAGGCACCTGGGCTCATCTAATGCAGCCTTTAGGGATTCCTGCCCATTTATTTATCTGTTTGTTTGTTTGTTTGTGGCGCACCACACGCCATGCAGGTTCCTTTAGGGATCCCTGTCCGCTTGCTTATTTATTTATTTATTTGTGGCACACCACATGGCATGCAGGTTCTTACTTCCCCAACCAGGGATCGAACCCGTGCCCCCTACAGTGGAAGCTCGGAGTCCTAACCACTGGACTGCCAGGGAATTCCCAATCCCTGTCCTTTTAGAGCTGAGATAGGTGTCTGATGGGATCTAATCCTGGCTAATTCTGGCCATTCCTGACCTTAAGAAAAGTCATTTATGCTCTCAAGGAACCTGGTATAAAAATGAAGGGTTAGGGACTTCCCTGGTGGCGCAGTGGTTGAGAGTCCACCTGCCGATGCAGGGGACGCGGGTTCGTGCCCCGGTCCGGGAAGATCCCACATGCCGCAGAGCGGCTGGGCCTGTGAGCCATGGCCGCTGAGCCTGCGCATCCGGAGCCTGTGCTCCGCAACAGGAGAGGCCGCAACAGTGAGAGGTCCGCGTACTGCAGCATAAAAAAACCAAAAAAAAACCCAACAACAACAAAAAATGAAGGGTTAGGGATGACCCGGTGACCCCCAAGATGGCTGAACTAGGAATCAATCTAGTTTTCAGCCTGGGTTTTGCTGCAGACTTGGTCTTCATTTCCTGATGTAAAACAGAGCTGTTACCAACCAGTCAGTGTGCTGATCCCGTGGGTTGTTTTGAAACACTCCTCAGCACTTTCACCCACTAAAAGAAAGGCGGGATTCATAAATAACCAGTCGTGGCTCCTGGGAATGAGAAGGTAGGGGAAGGTCTCAGCCTGAAACAACACAGTGTTGGGACCCCAGCCCCCATCTTGAGGACTTTGAGCTCTGACTTGTCTCCAGGCCAGATAAGCAAGTGGCCAAAGTACCTTCTTTCCCTCCTGGGCTGGGTTTGACCTCCACTTGACAGGACTCCCTCCTAACCGAGGTAGGTGGGCACTCTGTGTACACGTGTGTTCATGCATGTGTTTATCCGTATGTGGCTAAAGGCTCAGGTGACCCATGCCTGGGTTCTGGTCCAGTGTGGGGACTTTCTTGCCTGGGTGATCTTGGGGAAGTGACTAATTTTCTGAGCATCTCCCCGCCCGCCCCCCCCCCCATCCCCCGCCTCTTAATACTTCTGCAAATAAGGGCTATGAGGTGGAGCTCATTCACGCTAAGTGCTTAGTGTAGTAAGCCGCCGGGGTCCTGCTGTTTCTGATTCTGGGCCCCAGGGGAATTTGCAGCAGGAGATGGGGGTAGAGCACAGGGACCCCACCCTAGGTACAGGCAGCTTGCGCAACCACGGAGGAGCCTTCCTCCAGTGCTGCCAAACTGAAGCCACAGGCATGGGGCTGTGCGGGGGCTGGAATTCCAGCGCCGGCAACCCCACAGCTCCTGATTCCCGAGTCATGAAGTCATCCCCCACCAGGGCTTAACCCCTTCTGGCTCCCCACCCCCACGTGTACCAAGCGTTCAGCAGAGATTCTCGCCTTGGCGGTGGGAGGGGGTTGCCTGCCCACTGCCTTCCTCCCGGCCTGACCCTGCTCCCTTCCGGGAATCCAGCTGCTCTTGACAGGGTGGAAGGGGACCTGATATGATAGTCCGGTTCCGCCCACCTCTCCCCGGAAGCCTGGGCCTCTCCCACAGATGGTAACCTTGTCTTAGGAACGGATGTTCCTTCTCAGGCTCTCCCCTGTGTTACTGGCAAGTCTCTGCTGGGTGAAGGACAGCTTGGGCAGTCAGAAGCACGCCCTGGCCTCTTTCCTGAGCTATGTAGGTAACTCACTGTGTGACCTTGGGCAAGTCACTGCTGTGTCCGGGACTCATCTTGCAAATTCTGTGAAATGGGAGGACAGGGGCCTCCCTGGGTTCCAGCTGGTGTTCCTGGTTCTGAGGAGACCTTCCACCCCCTTCAGTTAGGGGGTTGGGGAAAAGAGAATGTCTTGGGCAGGGGTGTGTATTGAATGTATTCGAAACCCTGACGCTTCTGGGAAATAATAGGCACTTTAATATTTGAGTTCATTAGTGAAAGAATGAACTTTGCCCAGGGCTGCTGTTCTGTGGGCAGAGGAAGGCTTAACCCAGAAGCTAGGGGGAAGGGTGGTGCGCATCCCATATATTTCCCGACTCTCTTGAAGGAGCTTTGTTTTACGCTCAGCTGAACTTGAGGGGATGGGAGCAGGGTAGCTGATGTTCTGTAGGACTTGGGGAAAGTTCTTCGCCTTCCTGGATCTTTCATACTTTCTTTTTGAAAGCTTCTCAGTGGGGATGGACCTAAGATTCTGCTGTGAACAGCTAGCCCCAATAGGTGGCAGTTGAGTGATACACATGGGTCCTGGAGTGGATGGTCCGTGAGGGCAGAGGCAGGGCTTATTTAGCACACGGCAGAATGACTCCGTGGGAGATGTTTGGAAGGCTGAATACACGAGTGTGCTCATGTACTCTTGAGTCCCTAGCTCCGGGCAGAGCCCTGACCCGAAGCTGTCCTGGGGTGTGGGTGGGCCAGCCCTGCCTGTCCCAGCCCCATCCGACTCAGCTGGGAAAGTTGTCCTAGACTGGGCGTGACCAGCACCAGTGGCCCTCTCCCTGCCGTGGGTGAATCAGCTGTGATAGCATCATAGCGCCCTGGAGCGTGGATGGGGAACAGTGGCTCTGAAGGCGGGCAGCCCTATGTGGAGTCCTCACTTCTCCATCTGCTACTCCTGTCACCAAGAGAAAATGATTTAATATCTTTGATACCCAGCTTCCTCAGTTATAAAATGGAGTTAAAGACTGGCCTTTAGAGTTATTAAGAACAGAGCCTGGCATATAGCAAGTGCCTCAGTACAGGGCACCTAAGGTATTTATATTCGGTTCATGACCACCTTTATATTTTTAATAGCTCAGAATGGGAACGGAATTTGTCTAAGGTCACACAGCAAGTTAGGGGCCAGGAGGGGGCAGGACCCAGGTCTCCAGGCTCTGGCCTGATCCTCTTCCAGCACCCCAGCTCACCTTCCTGAACGCCCACTTCACTGCCTCTCCAGGGTTCAGGGGCTGCTATAGAGCACTGGGAGGCGACTGACTGATGTGTCTCCTGTTTTTACCCTAGATCCGAGAAACTGAGGTCATCGACCCCCGAGACCTCCTAGAAGGCCGACACTTTTCCGGAGACTTACCGGACGACGAGGATGTTGGGGTACCTGGGCAGGAGCCCCATGACTTTGAGCTGTCTGGCTCTGGAGATCTGGGTACGGAGGGTGTGGTGGGCAGGCCGGGGCCCAGGGCTGGAGGGAACCCATCCTCTTCCTCCTACAAGGGTGACCCCGCCTTGAAGTTGGATTTTCCTATCGTGCCCCTTCCCCTAAAAAGGGGGGAAACAAAAGTTGCCGGATCAACCCATCCCTGAAACCCTCTCTGGGCAAATGGTTTGTTGCTTTGAGTTCAATTTTAGTTCTATCTTTGCGCCAGCCCGAACCTGTCCACCTTCGGACAGGGTTGGGTGGGGTGGGCGTGGGGAGGAGGACTGTTGAGTGTTTTTCTTCCTTTGAAAAGGAAAGGGAGCAGCTCAGAAGCCTGGGGGCAAGGTGACGAGAGCGGTGTGGGTGGGAACGGAGAGCAAACCCCCTGCTTCGGAGGGCATGGGAGTAGTGAAGGGGCCCAGACCAGGGGCCGGTAACTCTCCTGGTCTGTGACTTCCTGGCTCCCGCTGCCGGGCTAGACAGAACTGCAAGAAGCATCCCTCCTATGTGTGAGGTGGTGTAATAATTTGAAGTTTGAGCTTTGGAGACACGTAGTCCCGAGTTCCAACTGCCACTCGGTGACCTCTAAGCCTTGGTTTCCTCATCTGTAAGATGGGAATAGAAATGACAGTGCATCGGTGTCTGTGTTGTGGAGTTGGGACTGAGTGAAAGCCCTTGGCATTTACCATACCCTCGGGAAATACACGAATATTGCAATTTCTAATATTTACTGTTGCAATCTAGCTTCTTCTCAAATAAATCCCCTGGAGATCTTGTTAAAATACAGATTTTGATTTAGTGGACCCTGAGATTCTGCATTTCTAACCAGCTACCGGGTGATGCTCTTGGTCCTGGGATCTATATGGAGCAAGAGTTTGGAGCTGACAAAAAAAATCTGCCCAGTTACCAGCTCAACATTCCTGTGAAAGAGCCAGGGAGGCAGGTCTCAGGAGCCCCATTTTACAGATGAGATGACTGCTGCTGGGGTGGGAATGATCACCTGCTGGACACTGAACATTTGGGGGCCGATTGTGAATTCGAACTCCCACCAGCCCTGGGTCATTGACCTGGGGGTAACCGACCTCACATTCACACGGCCTTTCTGTCCTTACAGATGACTCAGAGGACAGCCCTATCTTCCCGGAAGTGATCCATCCCTTGGTAAGCAGCTACACGCTTTTGCCTCTCCTGTTCTTAGTACCTCTTGAGGGGAGCAGAATAAGTGGGAGTCTGACCTCACTCTGCAAGAAGGCTTCTATTTGTGGCCCTGGACTCTTGGGACAGGCACAACTGTGGGTCATGGGCAAGCCATCCTCTCTGCAGGGGTAATCAGTAAGTGATAAACACTTAGATGTGTTTCCAGCCTCTTTTTTAGTGTGCGTTTCTAGGTATTTCCCAACATTAATGTCGAATTATACATACAGTTCTATGTACTTCGTTTTTCATTTAAAGTGATCATGAGTATTTCCACACGTAATTAAATGTTTTTCCTATGCATTTTTATGGCCTGCGTAGTCAGAGTTCACCCAGTTTCCCTTATTGATGGAAAAGAGGTTTATGATTTTTTGATCCTTCAGTGACAACACTGCAGCAAGCATCTTTTACACAAATCTCTGATTAGCCCCTTAGGACAGAGTCCCAGAGGCAAAATTGCTGCCTTAATGGAGAAGCTATTTCTGCAGTTTTGCCAAACCACCCTCCAGAATAGAATAGTAATATTCTATTACTCTAGAACATTCTAGAACACCTGCTTCCCTGTGCCCTTGGTCACATTATTCATTCCCCTTTTGGGACAGATTTACTAGAAAAGTTGACAGCATAATTGTTGAGAGGTTGTTGCTGATTTCTGCTCTAGGACCACGTGGTTTGGCCAGCGAGATGCAGAACCAGATTCCTCACCTGGCTGAATGTCCCTGTCCCCTGCCCTGGGTCCCTCCCCCAACCATGCTGAGTGTTGGTCTCTTTTCCTTCCCTCTATCCAGGTGCCTCTAGATAACCACATACCTGAGAAGACAGGGCTTGGGAGCCGGGTCCCCACCGAACCCAAGGAACTGGAGGAGAATGAGGTCATCCCCAAGAGGATGTCACCCTTTGGTGGGGACGAGGATGTGTCCAACAAGGTGTCCATGTCCAGCACAGCCCAGGGCAGCAACATCTTTGAGAGGACAGAGGTTCTGGCAGGTAAGGTCCCATGCTTCCCACAAGATACCCCGAAGGGGGAGAGGGCTTCAGGTAGGGGCAGAATAGAGCTGCAGGCAAGGATGCCTCTAGCCCATTAGGCAACTTGGTACCCCTTCCTTACAACCCCTGGGTGCCCTGGGGCCTTGAAGGATGACACTTCCCCAAAGACTCTGTGTGCAGCCTGTTTCACAGAGAGGAAGAATTACATATCAAGGGCTAAAAAAATAGACGTTGAGTCATTCACTTGCCATAAGTCCTTCTCTTATTTACAAAGCACTTTCCCAGCCTGAGTTTAGCACCTGGGGAGTCAATTATTAAAAGTTTAACCTACCTTGAAAATGTCCCCTGAAAGCCCAGAGGCTCCTTTGGGTTGGGCTGTCTTCCCCTCCCCCTGCTGTCACTTGGCAGCCTTGTGACCTAGGCTGAGAAGCTTTCCAGCCTCAATGGATGAAGTGACCCTCAGTTTCCTTGTCTGCAAATGGGTACAGTGCTATCCCCTTGGGTTTCATGACTTCATGAAAAGTAGAATCTAAAATAACTTGGCAAACCGTAAAGGGCCGTTCTGGTTTGTTAGTATAGTTCACAATAGTAGACGGTACAGTACAGTACACTAGTAGTAGGTGGCACCCAGGGAAACTTCATGGGCCAGATTAAGAAACAGAGGCCTAGAGAGAGTACATGTTTGGCAAGAGCTGTAGCACTCTTGACCGTAATGTGCTGTGTGGCGAAAGCTCTGTCCCGGGGAGAGGCTTCAGGAGTGGCTCTGTGTAGCCTGGCTGTGGGGTCTTCAGCTGGGGTGGTATTTGGCTTCTTCTCTTCTTCCCTGGCAGCTGTGGGGGTCCCCAAAGCTGGGTGGGGAGCTTTGTCAGAGGGAACTCCCTTTCTGGCCAGATTCTACAGGCCGAGGGCCAGCCTGGATGAACCAGCCTGGTGAAGGGGCACCCTGGGCCCAGGCTGGGTTTTTCCTGTCTTCTGGCAAGCAGCTGGGCCAGCAGCTCCGAGTAGGCTGGAGGTACAGGGAAAGAGCCCTGTGCGCTGCCTGCAACCAGGACAGATGAAGGATCTTGCCTGCATCTTGCCAGGGTATAACCCCTGGGGACATTGGGCCCAGCTCAGCGCTGACCCTGGCCCACGGGTCCCAGAGTCAATGTTCTTTGAACTTTATGTGTGATGTGGGTGGGGTGAGGGATGCTGTCGAAACTAGAGGGGCCCTTAGAGACCTTTTAATCTTTGTAAGTTTCAAACTACTTGGTGGAAGTTCAGAGGTAAAGCCTGCCCCGTCTTTCTTCACCCAGAGTTTCACTTTTATCTGGTGGATGTGGGATAAGCATAAGGTTTTGGCTTTTACCAACTGAGCGTTCTACTGCTTTTAAAGAAAAACGTAAAAACCACTGATCTAGTCCAAACAACTGTTTCTTATACGTAGAGAGACTCAGTCCCAGAGAAAGCAAACCGCTTACTTTGGGTCATTTAGCAAGAGAGAACCGGGTCATCTCAATACTTCCAATGGAGAATTACACAAGTGTGAGATCTTCAGTTGAAAAGTTATATTGTTGAGCTAGCTGAGGCGGGACCCTCCATTCCAGTAGTTTTTAAAAAGCACCTGGGACTTTATCCAGTGCTTGTCATGTGCCATGTGATTAATGCACCTGCCTCACTGAGTCCCCATAACAACCACATCCACCAGGTATGGTTATCTATACTCTACAGATAAGGAAACTGAAGCTTGGAGAAGCCTAGTCACTTGTCCAAAGGCACAAGACCAGACAGTGGTAGACCTGGCATTGGAACCTAGGACCACAGGCACTTCTGAGACTGTCCTTGAGCCTTGACCTTGTGGGGAATCCCAGCACAGACCAAGGGTCTAACAGAGGAGTCATCAGAGGGAAAGGCGATGGAAACGGGAAGGGGGTTGATACCTGATAGTCCACGTCCTTTTTCTGGTATTTCCTGGGGGTACTTTGTTGCTGCTTTTTCGTCATTTTAGTCAAGAAAGAGCCTGATTTGGTTCTCTGCCACTCTGTCCCCATTCTGTGCATGGATTTGGAGTGTGTGCAGGGGCAGAAAATTAATCTTCTTAGGTTAAGACTGAATTAGGGGACTCAATCTGCTACAGAAAGGATTCTGGGAGATATCCCTGCCCGCTCAACAAACAGGAGTGAGCCCTCCGGGCAGCCTGGTGTCGTACAGAGAACATAACGTTCACCTGAAAAGCCCACACCTGCCTGACACTAACCAGGTGCCCTCAGCCAGTGCTCCTCTCTGAGCCAAACTGTGTCATATATTAAGCACCTACTGTTGTGCCAGAATGATTCAGGGTGCTAGGGACACAGATATAAACCATGAAGGTTCATCATTAATGAGTACTGAGCATATGCTATGCACTGTTCTGAGCTCTCTAAGTGGCTTAATTTATTTAATCCTGGGGACAAACCTATGAGAAAGGCACTATTGTGTCCATTTTGCAATGAGAGAGATGAAGGAATTTTATTATTTAGATCCCGCAGCCAGTTAAGTGGCAGAGATAGGAATGGAACGTAGGCCTTAAGCACTGAGTTCGTATGTAGGGACATAAACAACATGTACAATTTTTTTCTTGATCACACCGTGCAGCATGTGGGATCTTAGTTCCCCGACCAGGGATCAAACCCATGCCCCCTGCAGTGGAAGCATGGAGTCTTAACCACTGGACCGCCAGGGAAGTCCCAAACCACATATATAATTATCTATGACGTAGGAGTGTGGACACATTTGCATGTGGTAACTGTGTATGGTAGCATATACCTGCGTGTGTATAGAATGTATATACCAGTCTATAGACATGTAGGTCTGCACAGGGATGCATGCACACGGGGTCAGCTAGAGAGCTCGCTGTGCTAAGGACCATGGGGTAAGTAGGTTTAAGGGGGATTTCCACAGCCTGCAGTTTCTCTTCTTCCTGGCTCAGGGCTGAGCTGGGAGTTGGCCTGGTGTTGAGAAAGAGCCTGGCTTTGGACTCAAGCAGATGTGGGTTGGAATGGTGCCTTTGTCACTCTGGTTCTATGGTTTTTTCGGTGACTTACAGTGACGCCCTTCTCGTTAATGAGGTTGTGAGAATCAAATTCAGTAAGGCATCAGCAGAGCACACCCAGGGGAGTGATGGCGAGGACGTCTAGTGGTAGGAGAACCGACCAGGCGGGAGTGGCCAGTGTACCCCGAGGTCGCGACGGGCAGCCAGCTCTCACCTCACCGCTCCCCTCTCTCCTCTCCAGCTCTGATTGTGGGCGGTGGCGTGGGCATCTTCTTTGCCATTTTCCTGGTCCTGCTGCTGGTGTACCGCATGAAGAAGAAGGACGAGGGCAGCTACGACCTGGGCAAGAAACCTATCTACAAAAAAGCCCCCACCAACGAGTTCTATGCCTGAAGCTTCCTCCTGAGCACCTGCTTGGACTTCACGGGGAAGGGCCGCTGAAGGATTTTGAAGGGTGGACATTAGGGGAGGGGGAGGGCAACCCAGTCCTGATCTATCAGCATTTCCAGCTCCGATTAGGGTTTCAGTGTCAGAAGAGACATCACCTTCTACTGTTCCTGCCTGCCTCTTCTTGATTCTCTGGGCCTCCATTGTCCCAGCAGAAAAACAGGGTTAAACTTGGCCTTTCTCAAGGCCAAGTCTGGGATTGGATCGTTTCTTCATCTTCCGGTTTAGAATCGAGGCCCAGCTGAGAGCCTGTACTGAACAGGCCTCATCCAGAGCCTTTCTAAGCTATTGTGTGAATCATGCTGGAGGGGGGCCCCCACCCCCGGCCTTCTTCCCTCCCTCCCTTCCTTCCACAGCCTGGCCCCTCTGCCAGGAGCTGGGAGAAGGAACCAGAACCATCTATCTGCACCTGGAGATGTGTCCCTCAAAGGGCACCTGCAACCACACTATGAGAGTCTGTGGTACACCTTGGGCCATTCTAGCCTCTTCCAAGTGACTTTTGGAAATCAACATTTTTTATTTGGGGAGGGTGGGGAGAAGAGCTGAAAGTTCATTGTGAAATGGACTTGTAGAATATTCATAAATCTATTTTTAGTGGGATTTTTTTTTAATGGTTCATTCCTTTGTACAGAGCCTCTCTACCTGGGCAAGAATACACGGAAGCCGAGGCATTCTCCTCCCTCTTGCACCTTTCCACAGTACTTGCTAAGTTTGTATTTAATGTTTTTTGTTTTTGTTACTCGAAAGAGAGAGCAGAGTTGGAGATATAATTTTTATTAATTTTTTTTTACTATTTATAGCTTCAGACAGGGCCTCTCCTTCCCTCTTGCCTCTTTTTCTTTAAATCCCCTCCCCGTGTTTTTTGTTTTTTTAATTCTTCGTACTTCCCTGCTTATGACCTTGGCCCTTTCTAAAGCTGCTTCCTCTAAGAAGCTTTTGCTGAAATATAGTTTTCTAGCAGATCCCAAAACATAACCTAGGGGATGGGATATTTGTGTCTCTTTTTCATGTAATATATTATTATTCTTCCTTGGTTCTAGCAAAATAGATAAATATATTTTTTCAGGAAATAGTGTGCTATGATATTCCCATGTAAAGCTGGGTGGGTGAGTGAGTGAGTTTTTGTGTGGCGGAGTGGATTTTTGCCTCTTTCTCTGGTCCTGTTCTTTGGTGCCTTCTCCTGATTGGGCTGGAAACCTTCTCTCCAGCTTTTGCTTTGAGCCTAGCTGGGGTTCCTTCATTTGCTGTCTCCTCATTTAAGAGAAAATTGGAGAGCAGTGCTATCCAATATGGCAGCCACTAGCCACGTTGAGATCAATTAAAATTACACGAAGTCAAACGTTCGTTCCTCAGTTATAGTAACCACATTTCAAGCGCTCAGCAGCCACACGTGGCTGGTGGCTGGTGTACCAAACATGTGGGCAGAGCCCACTGGTGACTGTTGGACAGCACAGCTCGAGAACTAAGCTGGTTTAACAAGTCACAGCCCCAGTTTTGCTGAGATGACCTTTGTCTCCCTAGACAAAGGGGGATGGGGGAGGGCTGATCAGGCCCTGGCCCTGTTATCTGTGACCCTTCCTCTCCAGAGAGGAGAGGCCTGGAGAGGCCTAGTGGCTTAGCCAGGGCAGGCGACACCTCCTGACCCCATTGGCTGGGGTTGGGGAGGGGATTACCCTTGCTTCCCTCACCTTTCATCACCATAACCCCAGGGTCCCAGCTGGCTGGGTCCTCTTCCTCCCCTGGTGTCCTTTTCCTCTGGCCATGTTGGGAGTGAGCACCTCACACTGTTGTCTGTTACTGATTTTTTGATAAAAAGATAATAAAACCTGGTACTTTCTAGATCGCCTGCCTCTATCATTTTTAAGTTCATCAGACGTCATCCTTTCCCTTGATCTCAGTGGAGCCTGAGGTAATTGCTACCAGACACCAGAGGCAGAGATGTAAGACGCCAGGAAAGAGCCCGGACAGGAGGGAGGAAAGTCAGAACATGCACACTGGCCGGTGGGCCATGTCTTGCCTACCTCGGACTTTTGTTTAAGCGGCACCGTGTTTCAAAAACAAACGCAGAAATCCTTGAATTAGTTGCCGACTATGAAAGTGAGGATGTTTCCCATAAAAATCCAGACTGATTCCCTACTTCTCCCTGGGGGAAAAAAATCAAGATTTGGCAACTCTCAGGCTGCATGGCAACCGCTGGGAGTTGCTGATGGGCGGGTACCTGTTTAGATGCAGGCTCTCTGCTTTGCCACAGTCTGTCCACCTGCTTGGCCTCTGGGCATCGAAGCTGGTAGGCTCTGGTCAGATACCATTGATGCCTCTCGATCCTCATAACAACCTTCTGAGGTGGGTAAGATCCTTTTTTTTATTTTTAAATTTAATTTAATTTATCTATTTATTTATTTTGGCTGTGCTGGGTCTTAGTTGTGGCACGTGAGATCTTCGCTGCGGCATGCAGACTTCTTAGCTGTGGCATGCAGACTCTTAGTTGCGGCATACGTGCAGGATCCCCGACTAGGGATGGAACCCGGGCCCCCTGCATTGAGAGTGCAGAGTCTTACCCACTGGACCACCAGGGAAGTCCCAGTTCCTCCCATCTGTTCGATCTGCATTATCCAATCCAGTGGCCACTAGTTACATGTGAGTGTTTAAATTAAAATTAATTAAAATTCAAAAAATTAAAATTCAGTTCCTTAGTGGCACTAGTCACATTTCAAGTACTCAATAGTCACACGTGGCTGGTGCCCACTCTGTTGGATAGAGCAGATAGAGAACATTATCGACTGCGGTAGGGCTAGGCTGGATGGTGTGAGATTAGCTCAGGATCCCGGGGTTTGGATTTCACCTTCATTAGCTGTTACTTTGGGCTCCAATGGGCTCCAGGGAGGTGGGTCAGAACTTGGTCCATAGGAAGTGTTCCATAAGTGGCACCTTATCCTCATCATAAACACATCTTTTGGGTGAGGTATTAGTTCCAGAAAGCCCTGTATCTTTTATTGCCGTGTAAAATTACCCCCAAACTTAGGGATTTATCACAATGTAAATATCTCACATAGTTTCCACGGGTCAGGAGTTAGCTAGGTGGTTCTGGAGTCTCATGGGATTGTAGTGAAAATGTTGGCCAGAGCTGCAGTCATCTGAAAGCTTGACTGGGCTGGAGGATCCACTCCCAAGATGGTGCACGTACATGGCAAGCGGTGCTGGCTGTCGGCAGGAGTCCTCAGTTCCTTGCCATGTGGACCCCCATAGGGCTGATTTGAGTGTCCTCATGACACAGCAGCTGGCTCTTCCCAAAGAGTGATCTAAGAGAGACAGGTGGAAGCTATAACACCTTTTATGGCCGAACCTCAGAAGTCGCACACTGTCGTTTCTACTAAATCCCATTGATCAAAGGGGTCAACCCTATTCATTGTGAGAGGGGACTACAGAAGGCAGGAGGCAGGACTCGTCAGAAGCCATCTTAAAGGCTGGTTCTTACAGCACCCCAGCTGGTCAACTCTGGACAGGGGTTAATGTATGTGGAATGCTAACTCTGAGTGGAGCTTGGTATCATATTATTTCTGAGAATTGGGCAGGGGATGCAGAGTGGTTTTGGACAATACTGGGCCAGTTTTGTTCATGATCCTGCCAATCTTCTGAAGCACCAGAAGCACTGACCCCTGTATGGGGCAGTTCCTTCCTGGGGCAGAGAGAGGCCTATAGGCCAAATGGATTCCCCCTTGCCAATAATTTGCTATGTGGTTTTGGGGGATGGGATGGTCAGAATTCCAAGGTGACCCCCAAGATTTCTGCCCCCTGGAGTACATAACCTGTCTATTCCCTCCCCTTGAGTATGGGCAAGACCTCTAAATATGATGGATGTCACCCCCATGGTAAGGGCACATTGGGTAGCACCCGTGAAAGGATTTTGCAGATGTCATTAGGGTCCTGAATTAGTTGGTTTTTGAGTTAGTAAAAAGGGAGATTATCCTGGGTGGGCCAGGCTTAATCAGTTGAAGATATGGATAAGAGGGTCTGGGACCTTCCTGATGAGAGTGAGGCTCTCCTGTTGGCCCTGAAGAAGCAAGCTGCCATTGAGTTCTGCAGCTACAAGGACGTGGATTTTGCCAACAACCATGTGAGCTTGGAAGGGGGCCCTGTGCCTCAGAGAGACTGCAGCCCTGGCTGACACCTTGATGACAGCCTTGGGAGCCCCTCATCAGAAGACCCAGCCAAGCTGTGTGTGGACTCCTGACCCATGGAAACTGTGGGACAGTAAGCCATGTTGTTTCAACCTGCTATGTTTGTGCTAATTAGTTATGTAACATGAAACACGAATACAGGAAGGTCACTTGCCTCCTCTGGACCATCAGATTCCTCATCTGTCGGAGGAAAATTGCAGTGTTTGGATCGTCTCTAAAAGGGCCTCTGGAGTAACAATGGCAGCAACTGGCGCATATAAAGTGGTTAACTCTGGGCCACTGTTGACCGTACTTTCCATGTATTATCTTATTCTTCATGACATCTTATGAAACCAATCCTATTTTCCCCATTTACAGAAGAGGAAGCTGAGGCACAGAGAGGTTAAGTGCCTTGAACTAGACAAACTCACCCATCTAGTACATACAGCTTGGCTGTCGTCTGAAATGTCACTGTTAGCTCTGCATTCCTTCATTTTAAGGTGACTTCTCTGAAAATACATATGAGTCATTAGTGTGAGAAGGGAATGTATATATATACATATAGTGTACATATATACTTTCTCGACTTACAATGGGGCTATGTCCCGATAAACCCATCGTAAATTGAAAATATTTTAAGTTGAAAATATCATAAGTTGAAAATGCATTTAATCCACCTAACCTACCAAACATCCTAGCTTAGCTTAGCCCAACTTAAATGTACTCAGAACACTTCTATTAGCCTACAGTTGGGTAAAATCATCTAACACAAAGTTTATTTTATAATAAAGTGTTGAATCTCTCATGTAATTTATTGATACTGTACTGAAAGTGAGAAACAGAATGGTTGTCAGTGTATCAGCCGTTCACCCTCACGAACACGTGGCTGACTGGGAACTGAGGTTCATTGCCGCTGCCCAGCATCAGGAGAGAAAACCTGACTGCATCTCGCCAGCCTGGAAAAAGATCCAAATTCAAAGTACAGTTTCTACTGAACACGTATTGCTTTTGCACCATCGCAGAGTGAAAAGATCGTAATTTGAACCATGGTAAGTTGGGGACCATCTGTATATGTATATACCAGGACACAACCAGCCAAGCCCAGGATACTCCCACGCTGGATGAGGGGCTCTTGGTGTACTTCCGGACCCCAGCCAGGGTCGGGAGGAGGATACTTAGAACCAGATGGCGGCTTGGGGATGAGCTTGGCAGAGTGAGGCCCACTTCAATGCCCTATAACCAGAGTGAGTCCATAGAGAACTTGGTCACGAGGATCTGCCTTACCCCCTGCCCCCATCCCTGAACTTTACCTGCCCCTCCCCGTCCCCCCAGGAGGCGAACAGCCAGCCGTAACAGGTGTTTACCACTTAACCACAGAAATCATTATCGTAGCACCGCTGCCCGGCCTGCCTTTTGTCCCTTGGAGTCTGGAACAGAGCCAGGTCTGCCTGGGGGGGCCTTTTTGGGTGAATATGGTCAGGGCTGACGTTGCAAAACTTAGTATATATCATCTTACTGGTTTCGTTCCCCTTAAAGCTAATTCCTCTCTCCCTTGCCGTCTTCACGGTCTGTGCCCACAGCTGTCAGCATCCTCAGGGAGGAGGGGTATGAGAATTTTACCCACACTGGTTATATAATGACTTTCTACTTGAGGAAACAACTGAAAAGAAACGGAACAGAGAGAGAAACCCAAAGGTCAATGCTTAAACCGGAAGATTAGCTTTTTCCCAGTGGGGTCTCAGGCAGCATGAGAGCTGGTAAATTGGGAGATTTTGGAACGGAGATTTTGACCTTATTCGTAGTGAGAGTACACTATGTGCCCTACCTCATCCCCCCACCCCCCGCCCCTTGTAAAACACACATTCTACCTACACGTAGCAGGGAATTAAGAGTATTAAGTAGAAAACGAAAAGAATCTCAAGAGCCCCAGACTTAGCATTAAAAATATAGGATTCAAATCAGGTGCTGCCATCAACCTGCTCTCAGGTTCATGGACTTTCTCTCTCAGAGCCTCAGTTTCCCCATGTGTAAAATGAGGAGGAAATATGGACCACAGTAATGACTCTCAACCCTGTGGAGTTCTAATCCTGAGAGCATGGAAGAGTTAAGATTATCTTTAAGGACCCCAACAGTTCTTCCAGCTATAAATGAAAACTCAATTCTTGGGCTTCCCTGGTGGCGCAGTGGTTGAGAGTCTGCCTGCCGATGCAGAGGATGCCGGTTCGTGCCCCGGTCTGGGAAGATCCCACATGCCGCGGACAGGCTGGTCCTGTGAGCCATGGCCGCTGAGCCTGCGCTCCGCAACGGGAGAGGCCACAACAGTGAGAGGCCCGCGTACCGCAAAAAAACAAAACAAAACAAAACAAACTCAATTCTTGAGAGGAGAACAGTGCCATCTGCTGGTTTCACTTTGCACTTGGAAAATCCAAATACCTGCCAATGCAATGCCATGCAATTTGGTATTTATTAAGCGCCGACTCTGTTCAAGGCGTTGTAATGCACCTCCTAAGACACACCTGAATGAGCTCCTTTCCATATGAAGGTCACAGTCTAGAGGGGACAATTGACGCATATATAAAGCTCTTTGATCCAAGGTGGGCAGTACATGGTCCCAGTGGGATTCTATGGGAAAAAGAGATGGAAAGCCTGGGGCCAGGGCCAGCTTCGTGGGCTTGTGACCTTGAAAGTCACACAAGGCTCTGTGCTTAGCAGGGCCCTGCCTTGATTTCATGCTCTGCTATCGCTGTCTTGAAATTCTTAATAATTTTTGAACAAGGGGCCATATATTTTCATTTTGCCCTGGGTCCTACAAGTTATGTAGCCAGTCTTGCCTTGTGGAAATCTTGAAGAAGTTACTCTGTGAGCTGAGTTTGGAGAACAGGGCAGCAGTGGAGTAGAGGAAGAAACCTATTCTACCAAAGGGAAGGAGAGAGAGAGGGGCGTTTGATGTTAGATGGATTCAGGCTCGCAGCAGGGAAGACGTCCAAGGACAGTCCAGCAGCTGGAACTCAGAAGAGAGGCCAGGGTTGGAGCTCTGAGGCCACAGACTTTCAGGTGGGTGCGTAGGTGGAACCAAGGGTCCTGGGGTGCCCTGAGGGGAGTGCAAAAAAAGAGCTGCATGGCTGGGCCTGGGCTTTCAGGTCAACCTAGGTCCTTGGCTTCTAGGACTCCTGCCTTGTGGAGTGGTAGAGGAAGTTCTTGAGGGCAGGGCTGGAAAGGCCCTTGAGCCCTGACTCCCCATGTGATGTGCTACGAAACTCCTCTTAGCCTCTTTACAGTGGCTTCCTGCTTCAACGTCTTCACGGAGCAGTGAGCTCAAACTCTCCTCGGGCAGGCACTCATGTCGAGGACATTTCCTATCAATTTGCTCTCTGCGTTCCTCAGCCAGGATCCACTCTCGGGGCCATGCCAGGCTTTGAACAAGCTTCTCTTTTCCCATCATTATGGGTTTCAGCTTGCTGATGGCAGAGGACAGAACTTAGCCAAGACTTTGGGGAGCCTAAGAGCAAAGCCCATTTCGCCCCCTTGGGAAATGTCAGCTGCTTCTTTTTCACGGGGGTTTCCATGTTCTAGGGGAAGAGTGTCACAGGAAATGAACTTAGAGTTCAAAGGAAGACCCAGAGGGGTGAGAGCTCTCAACCCACATGTCAGACCAGTTCTCCCCATTCAGCACCCCCAGGGGCTGGTACAAGTAGCTGGCACCTCTGAGATGTGCCTCATTGTTCCAAAAGCCCGACCCAGGACGCTCCCTGTAGAGCGTGGACTTGGCAGAGGGTGGGAAGGCTGGGCAGGGATGAATTTTGATTTGGTCCCTGGGCTCCAAGCAAAGAAGCTACTTTCTTGGCTGGCTTATCGCCCAGTTGATCCCAGGAGTTCTGCCTGGAGTTGTCTTCGGAAAGTTTTGTTTTGTGTCCTGTGGTTGCCCCTGGGCCTGGGGTGCCACTCTGCTTGAGGTGGAGGGATAGTTAGCAGGGTAACTTATCCCCAGAGGCAACAGGTGGTCCCCAGGGCAGGGACAGGGACTCAGGGATGCTGGCTGCTTCTGAACCCCCATTCCTCCTCCAGAAAGGGTCACAAATGTAAGCTATCTTCTCCATCGCACGTGTGGTCCTTTCCTCTGTGTGTACGGGGGGCGAAGTACACTGGGGCACCTCCCTCTGTGTGGAGGTGGGTCATACAGATCAGACTCTGCCTTGGATAGGACAGCAGAGCAATCTCTGACCCTCAGGACTGCATTTTACTGGGCCTGTGAGAGAAATGCCTGGGTAGACAGTTTAGATGGCAAGACCTGACCACCACACTAGGGATCTAACCAGCCACCAAAGTTGTGGACCAGAGACCAAACAGCCCGCATGGGTACTGTGCCTGGCTCCAGCCATAGGAAGAATAAGGAGGGTTAGGGCTTTGTACTGCAGGCTGAAACCCGGTACTCCGGGGCAGGGGCCCCATGCTCCAGAAGGGACTCAGTGCTCTGAGTGGGATCCAGTGTTCCACGTAAGACCTGGTACATCAGGGCAAGCAGGCCACGCCTCAGGAGTCCATTGCCCCTTGCCCGGATGTGTGAAACTCTGGATTTCCTCTTCTAGGGGAAACACAGCTGCCGGGAGGGGAAATGCTCTAGGCTTGGAATTTCACACACTTTTCAGAGTGTGTGGAACTGTATGCAAGACACATAGAGAGATGGAGAAAGACAAAGATGGAGGGATAGGGATGCACAAATAAGAGAGATTTACAAAGTTCCTGAGGGAGGGAGAGTGTGTGATTGATTTAGAGAGTGAACCAGAAACAAAGACAGGGAAAGCCACACTCCTGACTGGACACAAAGGGAGCGTCACTCAGGTCGTGTCTTCCTAGCTGGAAAAGGATGACTGAGTGACCCGTGTTAGACCCACAGGGACGGGTTTCTAGGGCGAGAGGCTTCTGCTGCTCGGGCTGCAGCCTTCAGTTCCGCAGCACAGGGGCAGAGGGCAGGGCCCAGGACCCAGCAAACCGGCCGGGGATCAGTCCCCGCGTCCACCCCGAGCCTGCTACGTCTGGATGAAGAGGTGGAAGTTGGTGCGTGTAAACTCGTGATGGATGCTCTCCAGGAGCGCATCGGCGTCGGCGGCGGGCGCAGAGGCACCCGGAGGCCCGGACCGCACGCTGTACTCCGGGGTGTAGGTGAAGGAGAAGGCGCTGGGGTAGAAGAGGCCGTCGGCACGCACGAGGCTCACGGGCACTGTGATGGGTGTGCGCAGCCAGCGCCAGTCGCTGCCGAAGGCGGCTATGTCTGGTACCACGCACACTAGGGACCGCGGGCTCCTGGGGGTGGGGCATCGAGGTCAGGGCTGCAGTGAGAGTGATGACATGCATCCCCCCACCCCTAACCTGCTTCGTTCCCTGGGACCCATGGGAGTCCCCCCTCCTCATACCTGTACATGGTTTCGGCCTCCACTTCCCCGAACCAAACCTTGAGCCCCGCGTGGAGGTTTTCACCGTGGAGCTCCAGTGTTGCCACATCGCCCCCGCCACTCAGCTGGGGGAGGGTGAGACCAGGGGGTGTGGGAGAAGCGGTGGCCGAGAGCCCGCAGCCCTCCCTCACCTGCACTCCCACCCTCCAGCGCGGTCGGTATCCACGCCCGCCAGCGTCCCCCAGCGCGCGATTCACCTCCAGGGTGCTGATGAGGGGCACCGGAGTGACAGGCTCCCGGGTACACGCCAGGCTGGTGCTGAAGGAGAATTCCACTGACTCGGTGCCGATGATGGTCCAGCAAGAGCTGTCATTGAGCACTGCCTTGTTCGCCTCCTTGGGGCAGGGGGAGGCCTGGGGGGAGATCCGAGGGGATGGGGCAGAAGCCGCGGATGGTGGCTGTCAGCGCGTCCATCCAGCGCAGTGCAGAGGCTTCCGCGTTCCTAGCGTTCTGGTCCTCGGCTCTGCGGTTTACCTGCCCTGTGAGCTTGGACAAAACCCTTAAGTTCTCTCTTTAGAGTTAAATCAGCTCGCTGGACTAGCTGGTTTCTAAAGGTGTATTTTCTTAGAATTCTAGAATTCCATGTTTTTAAACATTGTGCAATTCTGTGCCCTAACGTTCCAAAATTTAAAAATTCTTTGGGAGGGATTATTGCTGAATAATAATGTTATTTTCTACATGTTATGGTTTTCTCTCTTATGATAATATAATAGTTTATTTGTATTTATAGTAATATATTATTACTATGATAATAATAGTAATTTTCCACAATTCTGTCTTAACATTCTACGATTCTAATAGTCTTTGCTCGATAATACTCAATACTATTACTTATTATTATTTTAATTTACATTCTACAATTTTATATCACAACATTCTATGACTTTAATATCCTTTGGGAAGGAGTATTGCTCAACACCATTATCACTATTTTGTCTACATTCTCTGATTCTGTCCCGATAGTCTACGATTCTAACGTTCCACGGGAGGCAGTATTGCTCAGTAAGTAGCAGCCATGATGCTGATGGTGACCTTACGTTCTACGTTCTCAGCATTCTGACTTTCTGGGACGCCTTGGTGCTGATATTCTCTGCTTCTCACCTGAAACTGCACCACCTTCTCTGTGGCGAGACATAAGTAGGTGCCACCTCCTCCTGGAGGACCACCTGGGAACTGGAATGCACACTTGTGCAGCTGGGAGATGGGCTCATCCACGTCGAGGAGTGCACACTGTTTAGCTACTTTGCGGATGATCTACAGCAAAAGGGTGGGAGGAAGCGTGGCAGCAAGTTGCCTGGGTGCCCACAGGCTTCCCTTCTCTCTTTCTTCGGTAGCCAGGCAGGACACTGGCATATTCCCCCCACGCCAGCGCTCGACCTCCACCCAGCCCCACAAAGCACTGAGTATCCCAAGTGAGGATAGGTGTCATCATGCTTTGGGCTCTCACTCTCCAGCGCTGCACTTGTGGGTCATACCCTCTGTGTGGATCTGGGGGGACCCCTCCAGCTGTGCCCTTCCTTCCCATACCATTGGAGGTAGTGTGATGCCCGTGACCGTGCAGATCAGCTGCACCAGGGAGCCGTAGTGGACATAGCCCTCTCGAGGCGGGAAGTCTCCCTGGGAACAGTGTTCATCAGCTGGGAGTAAAAAGAAGGAGGGAAGGAAGGAGGGTTTCAGGGGTTCCAAGCTTCTGCCCCAAATCCCACCCTTCTTGCCTCTAGCTCCACCTCACATTGCACATGGGTCTTATGGGCAAGGTTGGCACACAGGAAGGCAGCTAAGGCTGAAGATTCTCAGCCTGGAGATGTCATTTGTGGCCATCCTTGCGAATGTCTGCCCCCTGGGGTGGGGGCTGAGTTGAGGGAAGGGGCTGGACACTGGAGTCTGAATAGCCTGGATCAGTCACCAACTCATTGGGACCTTTGGCAAGTCTTTTTGTGTTTCTGAGCCTCTGTTCCATGGGGCAAATTTTACTTTCCTTGAGGAGTTGTGAAGATTTAAAAAGGGAATGCATGTGAAGTGCCCAGCCCCAGGCCTGCTGGTGGGATTACCCAGGTGGAGAGTGAAGGCAGCCCACTGGCGCGCACTGGCCACGAAGTCCCCATTCTCCACAGAGAGGTAGCGCGTGGAGACCGTCTGGGAGCGCAGGCGGTTGAAGAGGGAGACCTTTGAGCCCGAGGATATGCACACTGTGAGGGGAGGTGGAATCAGTGCCCCTGCCTGGCTTGGTCCCTTGGACTTGCCAGGTAAGTTCCCATCCTCTGTCCCCTGAGCCAGTCTGGCTCAAATTCCCAGACACACTGGGCATTCATATGTCACCGCTATTTATCTAGCACCTGCTGTAGTCCTGCTTCTGTACCTTTGTCTGGTTCTTTTTGCTGCCTGGGCATCCTTCAGTTCAATAAACAGAATTTTATCAAGTAGTTACTAAGTGCCTACTTGGTGGCTGGCACTGTGCTGGGTACTGGGTGCCAAAGGGTGAATTAGACCCAGTTTTGCTCTAGAGGAGTTCACAGTCTCAGAGGGGAGACAGGGAATAAATATAAAATTTCCATATGATATAGTGAGGGCTGGCTGGGTTAAGGAGGGCTTCCTGGAGGAGGTTATACTCTCAGCTGGGAAGCATGAAGTAGGTAGGAGTTGCTCAGGGGGCTGCGTAAGCAAAGGCTGCGTGGTGTGAAACAGCAGTACATTTCTAGGGCTTGACATTGATCTCTTCCAGCCTTTTAACACGGGCTCAGAGCAGCCACTTTGTTTTCTAATTGGATTTTGACCACCTGGGGAGAAAGCACTGGGTCATCGCCCTCTCTCCCCTCACAGCGCTAGGCATACTGTTGGTGCGCAATGTATACTTAACCCAAGTTCCTATCCATTGCATAATGATGATAGCTAATGCTTATTGTGTTTCAGGTACTGTTTTAAATGCTTAAAATGTGTTAGCTCTTTTGCTTCTCTTAACAACCCTCGGAGGTAGATAATATTATCTCTACTCAAGAGAACAACTCCCTCTAGATCACACAGCTAGCCAGTGGCAGAGCCAGGATTGAAACCCAGGCCGCCTGGCCCCAGAATCTGCACTCGAAACCATCACACTACACCACTTTACCCCTGCCTGGCCCTTTCCTGACACCAAGGGCCAGCCAGAGCACTGCCTGGATCTGAGACATTCTTCAAGGTTTTTAACAGACAGTAAGGTGTAGGGGTGGGAGCTGGGCTTCACAGTAACATTGACTCAAGTTCAAACCCTGGGTGGGCCATTTTCTAGCTGGGAAAACTTGGGCAAGTCACCTGAAGGTGACAGGCCCAAATATTTCTTTTCCTCCTTCCTTCCTTCCTCCCTCCCTCCCTCTCTCTCTCTTTCTTTCTTTCTTCCTTTCTTTTCTGGCCACGCTGCATGGCATGTGGGATCTTAGTTCCCTGACCAGGGATTGTACCCGCGTGCCCTGCAGTGGAAGCGCTGAGTTTTAACCACTGGACCGTCAGGGAAGTCCTAGGCCCAGATATTTCTTAAATGAATGCATGAACGTTCCAAACCTCATTTTCCTCATCGATGACTCACCTTACAAGGATGAGCATCAAACAGGGTGATGTATGTATATACCTGCCAAGAAAGTCCCCCGTCCCCTACTTCTCCCTTCCATCTTCCAGCGAGGGTAGCAGTGATGTTGTCATTGTCATTCAGGCTTTGTTTCCTCGTATTTTCAAAGCCATCAGCCCTGGGATTTGTCACTTGGCATCCAGGGCAGTACTTATCTCAAACTGTCTCTTTGATCAGCTGTGTGTGTCTCTCTCCTCTGCTAGGCTGTCCGTTCCTCCAGAACAGATACTTGCATACACATCAGGCACTGGATAAATATTTTTAACTGAATTTCCCCTGCCCTTTCATCATCACTTTTTTTTTTTTTTTTTTTTTTTTGCAGTACGCGGGCCTCTCACTGTTGCGGCCTCTCCCCTTGCGGAGCACAGCGGCCATGGCTCACGGGCCCAGCCGCTCCGCGGCATGTGGGATCTTCCCGGACCGGGGCACGAACCCGCGTCCCCTGCATCGGCAGGCGGACTCTCAACCACTGCGCCACCAGGGAAGCCCTCATTATCACTTTTAATCTGTCTTTGGCTCAGCACCTGCCGACCATTTTGGGGACCCCCAACCTCAAGTCGGCCTCTGTCCCCTTCCCTCTGCTCTTGCCTCTCCAACTTTTCCCATTCCCCGACCTAAGCCACACACCTACTTACCCAGACCCCGCCCCCTTCCGACTCAAACTCCACCTCTCCCACTCTGACCCCAACCCTACAATCCAGGCATCTCCCCCTCCCCCCTCCCAAACCTAGCAGCTTCCAGACCAGGGGCACCTCCCCGCCCCGCCCAGCGGCCAGGCTCCACCCCGCTCACGATCGGTGTTTTTCAGCGACTGCTTCTTCTGCGAGGGCTTGGAGATGACCTTGATGAGGCGGCTGTGGAAAGTGCCCAGCTCCCGCCCCCCTCGGAGCACTAGCCGCAGCACCAGCCGGAAGTGCTTCCTCTTGTCTGCGTCCGAGATGTACAGGGTCTTGGCGCAACCGAATTCCTACAGGGTTGGCGGAGATGGGTCGTCTGACCCCAGCCCTCAGTCCCTGGATGAACTGACTTTCCCCAGTTATCTGACGTCCGCCCCGTCGGACGTGACATGAAGCTGCACGTCCAAGCTCTTGGGCGCACCCTCAAGGCAGAACCCCGGTCTCTCGGCATCCTCACCTATCTTTTGGCTTCTGCAGGGGAGTAAAGGAGCCCCCCTGCACCAAAGAAAGAGGCAAGGATGGGAGCAAGAATCGAACCCCCTTCCCATGCGCTCTCACCCTGGAGTCCGGCTGCTCTTCGAAATTCAACTTCTGCGTCTCGGCAGCGCTGCCGGACGCGCCGTCCAGTCCCATGTAACCGCAGACGATGGGCCCGGTCTCCCCTGCCTGGTGGGCTGGAAAGGGACGCGAGCGGGCTCTGGAGGGACTCAAGTGTCAGGCAAGCTTAGTTCTCGCCGCCAGAGGGCGCGTTGAGACTGCGACTGAGAACCGCCCCGCTCCCGAGCCCTACTGAGGGTCCCCTTACAGAGGGTGGCGCCCGGCATCCCTGGAGTCCGCCCTCACCTTGGCCCTGCACTGGCTTCACCCTCCATCCAGGACCTGCGAGGTAGACACAGGGCGGGGGGCAGAAGAACCTGCGGAGACATGTAAGCGCTGGACTCGTGTATCCATCTCCCCTTGACTGTCCTGTAGGCGTCTCAAAGGTAGCAAAGACCAGACAGAATCCTTGATTCCCCCCCCACACACATCTTTCTCACCGCTCTCCCCAGGCTTCTCCATGACTGTGAACCCCATGAACACCCGAATCTTTCTTTCTTTCACATTCCTCATTCAATCCATCCGTAAGTCCTATCCACTCCCTTTAAAACATATCCAGAATCCACTGACTTCTCACCACCTCCACCTTAGTCCCTACTGCCATAGCTTTTTGCCTGGACCTCTGCATCAGCCTTCCAACTGGCCTCGCTGCTTCCACTCCTACCCACTTCAACCTGTTTTTCACACAGCGCCAGAATGTGTTTTTAAAAAAATTTTTTTAGACTATGTTACTCATCTTCTTAAAATCCTCCAGCCGTTTAAATTCAAAGTCCTCACATGATCTGGCCCCTGCTTGCCTCTCCAACTTTACTTCCTGCAATGCCCACCTCTTTCTCTAATCCCAGCCACTCTGACTTCTTTTGTCTTGGAACAGTCCAAGCTAGTACTGTGTCAAGGTCTTTGTGTTTTCTGTTCCTTCTAATTGGAACACGCTTCCCCGTGATCTTCTCATGTCTGGCTCCATTTTCACATTCAAGTCTTAGTTCAGATGTCACCTCCTTAAAGGGTCTTTCTACCACCTTGACCTTGCTAGCTAAAGTACATCCCCGCTCCTCAGTTTCTATCACCTTTCCTGGTTCTATTTCCCTTCTAGCTCTCACCACAATCTGGAAGCCTCTTGTTTACTGATTTGTGAGGAGTTTATTGTCTGTCTCTCCCACACGACAGTGAAGATGCCAGGAGTGCAGGGACCATAGCTGTCTTGTTCAACTGTATGCCCGGTGCCCAGCAGTGCCAGAGAGCCTGACACATGATAAGCACTCAGTAGGTAGTTGTGGAATGAAAGAATGAATGAATGGGTGAATGAGGGAGTGAATGGGGACTAGAGATTCACAGGGAGGTTCTGCTATAAACCGAAGTCAGGGCTGATGGTGGCTGAAGGAAAAGGCCCCTGATTGGCCAATAGCTGAGCCCTGAGTCCTCTCCAGGTTCTAAAAGACACTAAAAAGGGAGGGGCACACAGGGCAGAAGGTCGGGTCGCAGGGACCTTGGAGGGCCACTGAGGGACCTACCGCTTCTCATTTCCATATGATTTCTGGGCCACCTTGGCGTGCAGGATCCGCACCGTCTGCTCGCACTGTTGCTGTAGGCACTGGCGCACACCTTCTCTCAGGACCGCGGCGGGCTCTGGGGATGACCTGGGAGTGGGGACAGACCGGCCGCCCACAGCAGGGAGCGTCAAGGGGCGAGGTGGCATAGCGCGCCCGAAGGGGGCCGGTGGAATGCAATGAATGGGAGGAAGGGACTGTTCTAGGTCTGCCCCCTCGGGGTCAAAGAGAAGAAGCCTTAGGCAAGGGAGGGGACTTGGGTGCAAGCTGTGGGCTAAATATTTGGGTTGCGTGGTGCTCACTGAGGTCTGCCTGGAGCCCACCTGGGACCACCCAGGCGCCATTCTGCAAGTCTGGCTCCACTCCCATTGCAGCCTGGAGCACTGGGGAGAGGCCCCAGAGCCACAAAGGCCCCGCTTGTGCCGGTCTTGTGATGGAGGCAGAGTTTGTGAGGGCGCCTGGCTTCCCTGCACCCTGGGGGGACCCACCCCGGTGCAGTCTTGATGGGGGGGGAGCTTTTGCTGGACCCCTGGACCAGAGTGCTCTCTCGCGTACCTGCAGATGCCTGGGAAAATGGATGGGCCCCCAAACTGTGTGCCCAGGATCCTGGGGGAATATTTTCGTCTTTTCCAGGTTAAAGCAACACTCTCAGCCCCCTTTCTCCCAAGAGAAGGTGCCTGTTGCTGTCTTAGCTTTCCTTCTCCTGATTACAGGGCCTCCATCGGCCCTGTGGAGTGGGCCAGTTAGAGCCTAGGGGCCTGGTGGCGTCTTCGCCTGGGAGTTTTGATGGGTGAGGGTGATGGGCCCAAGACCTAAGTAATTGCAGAGACCGTGGAAAGGCGTCGGTGATGGCGGAATTTGAGGGACTACCAGGTGGGGCCTGGGAAGAGCAATGAACCCTGAGGCTACCCTCTTCGCAGGATCAGAGTGCGGGACCTCTCCCCACCCCTGGAGGGGACGGCGGGGGATAAGAGCCGGGCCGCGCCCTCGGAAGCGGGGCCAAGCAGCCGGCGGCCGAGCCAGGCCCCGCTCCGCCCCTTGGGGCTCTCCCCGGGGAAGGGCCTCGGAGGTTTCCAACGCATTCCAGCTGCGGAGAGCGTAGCCGCCCAGCCTCCAACCGTAGCCCGATTCTGGCCCCGCAGCTGGCGTCTGCGGCTCCAGGGGTGGCGGGAGCAGGGGGCGCCGCGCTGGCCCCGCCCCAGCCCTTGGAGGAAGGGGAGTCGCTCCCTACCAGTGGGAGGGGTCGCGGCCCGCGTTCCCCCTCCCCACCCGCCAGCCCCCGGGTTAAATGCGGCCGCCGCCTCCGCTCGCTCCAGCTGCCTGGCCGTCCGCACCTCGGGCACGCTTCCTGCGCCGTTACCTGGTCCAACTGTCCGGGAGGCTCCGCCCGTCGGCTCCGCTCTGCGGCCGCGCCTCCGAGCTGTCTGGCAGGCTTAGGTGAGTCAGAGGGCCTGGGTGCGCTGAGGGGTCTGCGGGGAGCAGGCATCCAGCCAGACCAGGCGACCATATTTAAGCGCGGCTGCACCGCCTACGATGCCCCCGTCCGACCTGCTGTGCCCTTCCCCACCTATGTAGGGTCCTTTCCAAATTGAGGCCCCACCAGCACGGCCGCCAAAATGGAGAGGGGGGGACTTTTTCCCTGACCTCCTCCCTCCAGGAACCTCCCCCCCCGGCTCCCCCCCCCCCCCCCGCCGCTCCCCGGAACGTCCTCAAAGTGTTTATTCTTCAGCCAACTCTTGAGGAATTATTCGCAGACCTCTCCTCCCTCAAGAGTCCACTTTCCCCACCCTAAGGGCATTTCTTCTTAAAGCTATGATTAACCGCCTCAGAGGCGCTCTGGGTTCTAGTGTCAGCTTTGTCACCTTGCCACGTTGCTGTGTGACCCGGGCAAGACATTACCCTCTCTGGTCCTGCTTTCTTCCTCTGTAGAATGAGGGGTTGGAAAGGTGATGAACTTTGAGGCAAGGACTATTTCGACTTTTAGGATTGGGTGGAGGTGGGGCGCCAGGCGAGATGTTGGCTCAGGCCAAGAGCAAGATAAGGGGAAACTTAATCAAGGTTTGGGGGCTCAGAGGCTTCTGCAGGTAGGAACGGATGGGAGGCAGCGAAGGCCCCTGTGCCTTTACCCTCATACTCCGCAAGGGTGCTCGCCTGCCTTGACTGTGGCCCAAGCTGGAGAAGGCATTCCACACCCTCCCACCTCCAGCTGGCACATCTGGCTTAGTCACCCTCCCACGATGGGTCCTGCCAGAGGGATTTTTGTTCCTCTACCAGGCCTGAAAGGCGAAGACGGTGAGGATCCAGGACGGGAAGGGCGCCTGTCGCTCCCTCCAGGCACCCGACCTTGCTCAGAATAGGACCATTCACGGAATTGGGGAGGGGGCGGGGCTGCGGTTGGATTAGGGTCAGCTGGCCCCCTCTGCCAAGAAACAGAAACAGAAAAATGGCTAACACAGCTTCAGCAGGGGGTGCGGGGGTGGGGGTGGGGTAGGGACCCAGGGAGCGAATGGAAGGAAAAGAGGTGACGCCTAGGGGCCAGGTTGCCAGACAGCTCAGAAGGGAGAAGGGAAGCCAGGAGTCCTAGGTTCCTTTGCAGCTCGGCGGGCCACCTTCTTGGGCCTCACTTTTCCCATCTGTATAATGGGAGTCCTTCATGACTCTCAAGGGGCGTCGCCAAGGGCCGCGGGAGAGTGAGCGCTCACCTGCCCCCACAGGGTCCATGGCTGCGCTCCGAGGCCCGGGCCGGCTCGCGTCCGGGGCGCGTCCAATGCCACTGTCCCCGGAACCCTGCGCACTTCTGTTCTTTGGCCCTAACGCCGGATATATTCTGCCCGGGCCTTATCTCCAAGGCCCTGGGGCTCCCAGCCCCCTATTTGCTTTGGGCAGGGGCACCTGCTGGGCAGATGTGGGCTTCCCACGGCCACCTAGCCAACACAGCCAG
Organism: Grampus griseus; assembly: GCF_964374135.1. Lineage (NCBI taxonomy): Eukaryota > Metazoa > Chordata > Mammalia > Artiodactyla > Delphinidae > Grampus > Grampus griseus. The sequence continues at coordinate 73,748,100 of NC_139008.1, read as the reverse complement.
ACGCGCGAAGGCGCCCCCTGGCGGCCTCTCCTGAGAGCTGGCGGGAAGGGGCGGCGCCAAGTCGCGACTTCATCTGCGTGGAGGGTTTAGACCAACGCGATGCAGGCCTGCAATGGGGCGGTGCCTGTTTGGCTGTGGGGTGGGTTGGGGGGGTGGGCGGGAGGACAGTCACACAGAGGCGCCTTGTATGCAGAGAGGAGGGGGTGCGGTGGGGAATCGTTTCCCTCTGCAAAGGTTCACGCGGGCTGGTTCTCGGAACCCCGCAGGCGTAGGATTGTATCCTGGTGCAGCCACTTTCTTGCCGCGCGAATTCGGGTACTAGCGCTGAAGTTTTCTGAGCCTGTTTCCTCATCTGTGCGATGGGAACAACAACAGCCTTAGACCCATAGAATTGTCGAGAGGGTTCAATGAATGCCACGATGCATGAAAAACGTTTAACATCGTGGCTGGCATTAAGGAAAGGCTTTTCCTTTTTATTTTATTTTATTTTTAATATTTATATATTTAGCTGTACCGGGTCTTAGTTGTGGCATTCAGGATCTAGTTCCCTGACAAGGGATCAGACCCAGGCCCCCTGAATTGGGAGCGCGGAGTCTTACCCACTGGACCACCAGGGAAGTCCAAGGCTTCTCCTTTTTAAATTCTGTATCTTTTTTTTTTGTATGTGTTGGGTCTTCATTTCTGCGCGAGGGCTTTCTCCAGTTGTGGCGAGCGGGGGCCACTCTTCATTTCTATGTATTTACTATTCTGCAGTTCTGCAAAGCAGAATTCCTTGTGTTTCCAGCAATCTCACCGTGATGAAATTTTTTTATTACGAAAAATTTCAACATACACAAAACTAGAGAGATTAGTAAAATAAACCCATGACCCTCCTCCCCCTCAAAATGCCCATCACCTAGAATAAGAACTCTGCAAATTCTACTGCTTTGCTATTTTCCTTCCTCCCTTCAGGCTCTGATACCCCTGTTCTCTGTTCCCCGAGGGCGATGAGGGGGCGTCTATGCTCGCAGCTGCCCATGTTCCTGCTCCTTCTCCAGCCCTGGGAAACCCAGCTCCAGTTCGCAGGTGAGCCAGAACCCAGCCCTCAGAAGCAGGGGGAGGGGAGCAAAAGCAGGTTCTCCATCTGCAGCCAACTGCCTGCTGGGGAGAGCAAAACAAGAGCTTTGGAACCATAGCGCTTGGGTTCGAGTTCACAGCTTCAACTCTCTGGGCCTCAGCTTTCCCATCTGTAGGATGTGGCTTGGAGGTACCCAAGTTGGGCTCATGCAGAACTGTCCAGTTGGTGTTTAATTTTTTTAAGTTAATTGAAAAAAATCAGGAGATTTCACATAAAAACCCTAATTTTGGGCTTCTTTTGAAAAGACCCAAGATCTGCCAACATGGGGTTGGCAGATCTCACGGCTGCAAGGCAACATTTGTCTGGAGCTGCCCACTTTATGAGCTATAGAGGCTCTCTGGGTCCTCCGTCCTAACCCATCACATTCACTCATTTATTTATATTTATTTATATTGCCTGCCTAACTCCTGTAGGCATTTGAGTTTGCGACGTCCCCTCGCCCTCCTTGCAAGTGGATAACACCTCCTCAGTATAGCCCTCAGAGCTGTAGGATAGAGATTTGGTGCAGTCTCCCAGTCCAGGCCCTCCTCAAATGCTGCGTGAGTGGATGGAGCTAACCTGCATTTGCTAGGTTAAGACTGTGCTGGGCGCTGTTACACCGTGAGAGCACCATTCCGCCCTGGGTTTCTGTGGGGTTCTCCCGGGACGTGAGGCTTGGCTAACCTAGGAAAGTCCTCCCTGATCTCCTCGCAGGTCCCAGGTGCCGTACTGGGCCCCTGGATTTGGTGTTCGTGATTGACAGCTCGCGCAGTGTGCGCCCCTTCGAGTTCCAGACGATGCGGCAGTTCCTGGTGAGCCTCCTCCGCAGCTTGGACGTGGGGCCCAACGCCACGCGCGTCGGCGTGATCCAGTATTCGAGTCAAGTGCAGAGCGTCTTCCCGCTCGGAACCTTCTCACGCCGCGAGGATATGGAGCGCGCCATCCGCACTCTAGTGCCACTGGCGCAGGGCACCATGACCGGGCTGGCAATCCAGTACGCCATGAACGTGGCCTTCAGTGTGGCCGAGGGCGCGCGCCCGCCGGAGGCGCGCGTGCCGCGCGTCGCTGTAATCGTGACCGACGGGCGGCCCCAGGATCGCGTGGCCGAAGTGGCGGCGCAGGCGCGCGCCCGCGGCATCGAGATCTACGCCGTGGGGGTTCAGCGCGCTGACGTGGCCTCCCTGCGCGCCATGGCGTCCCCCCCGCTGGACGAGCACGTCTTCCTCGTCGAGTCCTTCGACCGTATCCAGGAATTTGGCCTTCAGTTCCAGCGCCGGCTGTGTCGTGAGTGAGGGGAGCGCTGGAGCGAGACTCGAACTCTCCAACCGCTCCGATTCTCATTCCCACCACAGTGAATCCTATCCCCCTCCCGGCTGGCCCCGCCCACGCCATCTTTAGCCCCTCCCAACAGGCCGTGGAGTTGCCCTGGCCTACCACGGGTTGTGTGGAATTCCAGCTCTGCTCATTTTTGCTCAAGCCTTCGCCCACAAGGAGCAACGTTTAGCGTGCCCACGTACCTTGTTGAGCTGTTGTGGTTTACCACAGGCTTAATGTCTAACTCCAAAACCGCCTCTCTACACAAGAAGCACCACCCCTCAAGGCTGAGAGCCATCGCCCACTCGGGCGTCAAGCCCCGCCCACTTGGGGATGACCCCTCCCCCTCTCGTTTTAGCCCCTCCCACAATGCTGCAAGATCTGTTCTCGTCACACCTTGAGTTATGCCGCTTACCTTGATTTAGCATCTCTCTTCTTCCTCTACTTTACACCGTATAGTCTTCCCTTATCCCACTGACAGCTCTGGCCCCGTGCTCCTGTCTTCCGAGCCTATTCACAGGGGCCACTGAGGACCTATACTTTCCCTAAGACCTCCCACCTGTATTGGCCCCTCTCAACCAAGTCATATTCCATCTAAAGACATCCTTGAGCATGGGGTCTGCTCTGACCTCATTCAGCTCTCTCTTGTTGGAGGGTTCTCCCCATCTGTCCCCTGCTGATTCTACTCTTGTATGTCCTCAGGAAAGGACCTGTGTGCTGAGGGGGGACACGGCTGCCAGCACCAATGTGTCAGCTCCCCCGGCACGTTCCACTGTGCCTGCAACCCCGGCTACCGGCTAGCAGCAGATGACAAGAGCTGTTTGGGTGAGAGCTACTCCCACCCTCCAGTCTCACTGCTCCTGAGCCTTCTGTGGCTCCCCATTGGCCTAGCATCAGTACAATGAGTCTGGAAGGGCCTTTGGAGGTCAGAGTCCAGCTCCCTCACTTTACAAGTCTAGGAAAGGGAAGGTGTCGCTTGGGGTCATGTAAGTCCTTGGTGGGACCAGGGCTAGAAATCTTGACCTCACAGAGGTCATACAGTTAATACAGTTAAGTGTATTTTCTATAGCCTTGTCTCCCCCCTCTTTCAGGCTCATCTCCTACCTGGCTTCAAAACAGCTCCCAAACTTGTGTAATTTCACAGGCATATCCTTACTGTTTCTGTTACTTGACAGAATTGGGGTCTCCATACATCTCCTACATTCCCCACCCCCATATATGCTGCTCATTCCTGCTTCTGCATCTCAGTTCTTTCCGGGCTGCTCACCTGGGCTGCTCTTGCCACTCCTCTTTGCAGCTGCAGATCTCTCAAGGCCTGGTTCTTCATGTTTGCTTTCTGAAAAGCTATGACACACAATGCCTTGCTTATACAGTTAGGATTTTTCCCCCTGTGTATATATGTCCAATCCTTTGATCATAACGGCAGCTGTCATTTACTGTATGCCAGGTTAGCATCAGACATTAAGCTAGGAGCGTTAGTTACGTGCATCATCTCTCAAGCTCACCACATTCTGGAAAAAGAGGTCCTGTGTTTCCAATAACCCAGATGTCAGCTGGGGTCTTCTTGTTTCTGGGGCTTAGAAAAGGCTGGCGTGAAGCCCCATTTGATGACCTGTGAACATTCAAAACCCTTCCCAAGATCTCCGGGAATTCCCCAAGTGCTTACATTCTGTGGTCACCTCTAGCTCTGAGCTTCTGCTGAATTCGATTTATGGGTCCTCGCGCAGTTTCTCAATCCACACGTGCTGTTCTTGTCCTGTGGATGTAACTCAGCCTCTTCCTTGGTTGACACACTTGTGCACACAAGGGCGTGTATATGTTAAGTCGCGCATACGTCTATTTTACTAAAGATGGGGGGTGGACAGAGGTGTGACTTACGTCTAAGTGAAGTCAAACATACACACAGAAAAAGAAACACCCATTATTTATAATTGGATATTAGGCACCCTTGATCCCGAAAGTCCTCAGTCACCCCTCTATAGGGGATTTTCCATTGGCAAACTCAACCCACAGTAAATCATCTCCACACCATCTCTCTTGTCCTTTTTTTCCTCTCTCCACTCCCCATCTCTTTTCTAGGAACCCCACATTCTCACACTTTTATGCAGGGCATCTCATCTCTCTCCAGCCCCTATTCCCCAGCTCAGCTCTAGGCCATATTTGCACATCGAAACCATGAAGATACTCAGCGCGGCAATAGTGCATCCTCCTCAGAAGGCAGTTGTAAATAACAACTGTTCTCTTCCATTATATCCCCATTTTGCAGATGGGGAAATAGAGGCTCAGACAGGTAAAGTGGCAGAGCCTCACTAACTCTGGTCCTCCTCTGTGAGTTAGTGAACATTTTGAGGGCAGGGGTCCTGTCTTCTACAACTGTGGATTCCCATTCTTATGCCTGGCTCAGTCATGGACCCACTGGGATACATCTGGAGCTTGAATTGGGAGGGCCGCTTGGCTCAGTAGGAAGGGGGCCTTTGCTTGGAGGAATTACAGAAGCCTGGGTACCACCCCAGACTTATTAAGTCAGGATTTTGGGGGGTTGGGGTCCAGGCATAGGTATTTTTAAAAAGCTCCCCAGGTGGTTGTGCTGTCAGGGCTGACAAGGGCAGCCCCAGGGCATAGCCTGACCTCACCTCTTCCTCAGCCCTCGACCTGTGCACTGAAGGGACCCATGGCTGTGAGCATCACTGCGTCAGCTCCCCGGGCTTCTATTTCTGTCGCTGCCGAGCTGGCTTTGTACTCCAGCAGGACCAGAGGAGCTGCAGGGGTGAGTGAACCCCCCAATTAGCACCTGGACCAAGGTCTCTGATGGCTCCAGTCAGAAGTGACATCTTGCTGTCTCTTCCTTCCCACCAGCCATTGACCACTGCAGCTTTGGGAACCACAGCTGCCAGCATGAGTGTGTTAGCACCTTTGGTGGGCCACGGTGCCGCTGCAGAGGGGGCTACAACTTGCTGCCCGACGGCAGGAGCTGTCAGGGTGAGGAGGGGTCTCCTGCATTTGTGCAGAGCAACGAGGGATCTTAGCTGGTGGAGTCCACCCTGACTCGTTCTGTCTTGTCTCTCCTTTAAGCCCAGGACCTTTGCAATGGCGTAGACCATGGATGCGAGTTCCAGTGCGTGAGTGAGGGCTTCTCCTACCGCTGCCTATGCCCTGAGCGGTGGCAGCTCCAGGCAGATGGCAAGAGCTGCAGCCGTGAGTTATGGGTGGGAGGGGGTTCTGTCTGCCTCTGACCCACTGCCCACATTCTGAGTATCCTTGACTCTGTCCTGTCCTTGCTGTGGCCCAAGAATGTGGTATGAGTGTGTGTGTGTGCGCTGGTGGTGGTGGAGTTGGAGGGTGTGCCTTGCCCTGCCTCCATGTCTTTCCCCTCAATCTTCTACGCTGCTGCCAGGGTTAACTTCAAAAATACATATTTGATCACATTTCTCCCTTGCTCGAAAGCCTTCTGTGGCTCACCAGTGCTTACAAAATAAAGATCAAATTCCTTACCCCTGAGTTTTTCAAATGGCGGGTGTAACCACAGTGGATACACAAATGGTGGGTGTAACCACAGTGGATAACAAAATCAAATTAGTGGGTTAAAAACTAGAAATTTTTTTTAAAGAGAGAGAGAGAAAATAGAGTTTACTGCATGGATGTAGAAAGAGTAAGTATTGTTTCACGAAACTTAGTTTTAATTATATGTGAGTATAAGTGCATCATGATGTATTGTTACATTATTATTATTAATTTTTTTTTTTTTACTGTGGGTTGTGGTCAAATTTTTGAAACCACCGCCTTAGGTCATTATAATCTAGCTTGAGCCAACCCCATCAGCCTGTCTCCTGACAAACTTGAACATTTGAGCCATACTGGCCTGCCCATTCCCAAACGTGTCCAGGGCTCCCAGCTTCCATGCCTCCACACACATTGCCCCCAACATCTAGAATGTCCCTTCATGCCTTGGAGAACTCCTACTCATCCCTGAAGATCAAATCACATGTCACCACCTCCATGCAGCCTTCCTCACTAGCTCCAGGAAGAATGAATTACCCCTACCTTGCTCCCTGCAAGCCCCTCTATTCAAGCACTTTCCTTGATGGTAGCAAATGGCATGCCTCGCTGCTCTGCTCTATCCTGATATCCTATGGGTCAGGATTATGTTTCATTTATTGGCGAACCTCCTTCAGGGCCTAGCAAGGTCCCTGTCTCAGAACAGGGGAGGCAATCTTGTAGAGTGATTAAGAGCTTGGGTTCTGGGGTCAGACAGACCTGGCTTCAAATCCTGGCTCAGCCACTACTAGTGGTGGAATCCAGAGCAAATAAATGACTTTATCCTTCAGAATCTCAGATTCTTAGAAAATGGGGATAATACCCAAGGTTATTGGGAGAATTGAGAAAAAATATATAAAGCACCTAGCCCAGTGCCTGGTAACATGGTAAGCTGTCAAATAGTAATGTTTTTGTTTTTATTTATTATTGTTAGTAGTGGTAAAGTTTAGAATTCTGTCTGATACACAGTAGGTGATCAATAAATGGTAGCTATTGTGATGATGATGATTAAAAAGATGCTTTTAGCAGGCTTGTGGTAAGAGCTTAATAAATGGCAAAGATTATAATGATGCCACTGATGATAATAATAATTATTATTAGTTAGCACAGTGCCTGGCATAGGAAGGACTTCACACATAGTATCTGTAATATAATAAATGTTTGCGAGTGAATGAATGAGCAGGTGGCTGCTGCCAGCCAAGGATCTGATCCCTTAATCCCAGCTCTTCTGCTCGGGTGGGCGTAGGGTGCCAGGAAGGCCACGTGGACCTGGTTCTGCTCGTCGATGGCTCCAAGAGCGTGCGTCCGCAGAACTTCGAGCTGGTGAAGCGCTTCGTGAACCAGATCGTGGACTTCCTGGACGTGTCCCCGGAAGGCACGCGCGTGGGGCTGGTGCAGTTCTCCAGCCGCGTGCGCACCGAGTTCCCACTGGGCCGCTACGGCACGGCGGCCGAGGTGAAGCAGGCGGTCCTGGCTGTGGAGTATATGGAGCGCGGCACCATGACCGGGCTTGCGCTGCGCCACATGGTGGAGCACAGCTTTTCAGAGGCGCAGGGCGCGCGGCCCCGGGCGCTCAACGTGCCCCGCGTGGGCCTGGTCTTCACCGACGGCCGCTCCCAGGATGACGTCTCGGTGTGGGCGGCGCGCGCCAAGGAGGAAGGTGGGCTTGGCGCGGGCCGCGCTGGCCTGAGGTTGGGTTGGATGCGGGGAGGCGGCTTTCCCGAGGCCTAGGGTGCCCCCTTGAGTCCCTCGACGCTGCAGGCATCGTCATGTACGCCGTGGGCGTAGGCAAGGCGGTGGAGGAGGAGCTGCGAGAGATCGCCTCGGAGCCAGCGGAGCTGCACGTGTCCTACTCCCCCGACTTCAGCACCATGACGCACCTGCTGGAGAACCTCAAAGGCAGCATCTGCCCGGGTGAGCACATTGGTCTCGGGACCCCTCCCCTTCTCTCACTGCCTACCCTCCGAGATCTCCCGGTCCTATTCGTTCCCGCCCCCTTCGTTGAGTGACAGCCAGGGGATGGGCTCGCTGGACAGAGCCTCTTTACTCCAAGTGTGGTCCGTGGACCGGCGGCAGGGCTGTCACCTAATGGTTTGTTAAAACTACAGCATTTCCAGCGCTCTCCAGACCTACCGAATACAGTTTTGCACTTTGACGAGACCCTCAGGGGATTAGCATTATGTTAAAGTGTAAGAAGCACTGGACTAAACTACCTGTTCCCCAAATTAGTGGGCGTTCAGAATAATTTGGGGGGAATTTTTTCAAAGGCACGCCCAACTCAGCATTGGTGAGGGGAGCCACATCATAAGCCCTTTACCTTGTTGGAATTCAACTTTACAGACCTGGCAAAGCGGCAGGACTGGGTGTGTTTCAGGTACACAAAGATGTGTATTAAGTATATATATTTAATATATATTTATTTCCTTGATTTCCCCATCTGCAAAGTTAGGAGCCTTTCTGGACCTGTTATCAATACCATTGAGAAACATGACATACAGACTAAGATATAACTTTTAAATCATAACAGCAACTCTGTATTGAAGGCCAAGTGCCAGGCATTGTACTGTAATATTAAAAATGGCACACGTTTACAGAATTCAGTGAATCTAAGATACCATCCCTTGTAAGATTCATTATTTTCTATACTGCTAAGAAAAAAAGGATGCCAAATTTAATTGTAAGGCAACCAATTGGATTTCAGAGATGTTGAAATGTATGAGGAAATAGACTTGGATCAGTGGGTCTTTTAAAAAAATATTTATTTATTTTACTTTTTATTTTTGGCTGCCTGGGGCTCATGGGATCTTATGTTGCAGCGCACAGGCTCTGTAGTTGTGGCACACGGGCTTATTCCCCCCCTGCCCTGCGACATGTGGGATCTTAGTTCCCCCACCAGGGATCTAACCCCATGTCCCCTGCATTGGAAGGGGGATTCTTAACCACTGGACCACCAGGGAAGTCCCCTGGATCAGTGGTTCTTAAACATTAGTGTGCCTCAGACTCCTCTGGAAGGTTTGTTAAAACACAGATTGTTGGCTCCAACCCCAGAGTTTCTGACTCAGTAGGTCTGGGGTGGAATCTGATCATTTGCATTGCTAATAACTTCCTAGGCGTTGCTGATGCTGCCGGTTCAGGGACCACACTTGGAGAACCATTGGCCTAGTTGAAATACCCTATAAAGTGTTTCCTTGCATCAGGAAATGCTCTAGATCTGCACCCTCCAATAAGGTAGCCACTAGCTACATACACCCATTTAAATTAAATTACATTAAATTAAATAATTTAGTTCCTCAGGTGCACTAGCCACATTTCAAGTTGAATAACCGCCTGTGTCTTGTGGCTACCGCACTGCACAAGGCAGATACAGAACATTTCCTTCACTACATAAAGTTTCATTTGGACAGTGCTGCTGTGGACTCTTGCTACTCAAAGTGTGGTCCACAGACCAGCAGCAGCATCACTTGGGAGTTTATTAGAAATGCAGTGTCTCAGCCCCTTCCCTGTTAAGAACAAGAATCTATATTTTAACAAGATCTGGTGATTCCAATGAGCATCAAGGTTTGAGAAACCTTCTAAGATGTGTACACACACGAAAATCACTGAATCCTGAGCACCGCCGGACGAAAAGGTGTTCTCATTGTATCCATTTTTACAGGTAAGGAAACTAAGGCTTAGAAAGGTTGAGGGGGTTTTCCAATATCTCACAGCTACCTAGCTGGTACTCATCCCAGGTCTGTCCAAATCCCAAACCCGAACACTCAGCCGTAGGCCGGGTGGAGGGATATCGGAGAGCCTCAGCCAGGGCTGGTTGGTCCTCCTCCAGCTTCTCACTCCCCCACTCTCTGTGCCCGGCTGCCAGAGGAGGGCATCAGCGCGGGGACAGAGCTTCGGAGCCCCTGCGAGTGCGAAAGTCTTGTGGAGTTCCAGGGCCGCACGCTGGGGGCGCTCGAGAGTCTGTCGCAGAATCATATCCTTTGGGTCCAGGGGCGCGGACTGGAGGGGAGAAGGGACCCCCGCGAGCCCCGGTGGCTTCCTTAACCGCTCACTGGCCCAGCTGACGGCGCGCCTGGAGGATGTGGAGAACCAACTGGCCACCCAGAAGTGAGGGCCGCGGGTGGCCCGGACCCGGGCAAGGGGGGCGGCCCCGCGGACTGGGCCCCCTCGTGCGCCTTCCGGGCGCTGGGGCCGGGCAGAAGCTGGGTCCCCCAGGCTTGGGCTGTCGGGGGGGAGGCGCTGGCGGGCTTCCAGCGCTGCGCTCGAGCTGGCCTCGCCTGGACCAGAAGCCGGACTGCGGGGGATCGTGGGAGGGGATGTGGGGGACGCGTGCTGCGCTCAGTTCTTTGTAGGATTTCTTTTTTTGTTTTCTTTTTCTTACCAAAAAAAAAAAAACAACAACAAAATCTGGTTTCCACGGGGTCGGTGTGCCTGTCTTGCTGTGCCGCCAGGCGGAGGGGAGGCCAGACGGAGCGCGCTCCGGCGGCGCCCGGGCGGCGTCTCCTCGGAGAAAGGCGCATTGTGCGGGGGTCGGGCCGGGGGACAGGGGACCGGGAGCTGCTTCCCCCCGCTTGTTTATTCAGCTGAGAACAGATGGCTCCTTATGCAGGCTGCGGGAAGGGAGGGGGCTCCACGGGTACCCTGGGGGTCTGGGCAAGTCTGCGCCCCTCCATCCCCCAGCGGATCGGACACCTCGCTCTCTGACCTTGCCTATCTCCTGGTGTCCCCGAGTCTGGCTCAAAAACTGTTCGAACTGGGCGGGGCGGGGGCGGGGGTGTTGGCGAGAAGCGGGAGGCGGTAATCGAATCCCCTAAAGGGACGGGAGCGGGGAGGATAGGTGAGTTTCGCCTGGATTTTATCTCCCTGCACTAGATAGGAAAAGGAGGGGGTGTCAGCCAGGACCTCTGGCCCAGAGTAGCCTTCCCAGCCTGTGTTTTACCTCCAAAAAAACAAAATAAAAACGAATCCTCTTTAGGTAAAGAGCACAAACTGGTACAATTTCCCAAGTGCAAAGATGAAAATACTTCCAGTCCTAGAGTGATTATGGGCAAATTACTCTGGGTTTGTTTCCTTATGTGTAAAATGGGGATTGAAATCGTTATGCCCAAGGGTGATGGTGAGAATGGAGGAAATTATTCTAAGGCATCTGACCTTGTGCCTGGTACTACGTATTAGGCTCTCAGATGGCAGCTTTTAACTATTAATAGCTAACATGTTTAGTCTTGGGCATTATTCAAAGTGATTTGCAGGTATTTTCATTTTATCCTCACAGCCTTGTGAGGTAGGAATTATTGCCTTTATCATTCCCTTTTACAGACAAGGAAACTGAGTCAAAGAGAGGTTAAGTTTCCCAGAGTCACATGACAAGTAAGAAGATGAACCAGGGCTTCCCTGGTAGCGCAATGGTTAGGAATCCGCCTGCCAATGCAGGGGACACGGGTTCGAGCCCTGGTCTGGGAAAATCCCACGTGCCGCGGAGCAACTAAGCCCGTGCGCCACAACTAGTGAGCCTGTGCTCTAGAGCCATGAGCCACAACTGATGAGCCCATGTGCCACAACTACTGAAGCCCGTGCACCTAGAGCCTGTGCTCCGCAACAAGACAAGCCACTGCAACGAGAAGCCCGTGCACCACAATGAAGAGTAGCCCCCGCTCGCCGCTCGCGCAGCAACAAAGACCCAACGCAGCCATAAATAAACAAATAAATAAAACAAATAAAAATGATTTAAAAAAAAGAAGCTGAACCCGTGTGTTTTCATTTCCTGTGGCTGCTGTAACATCACCACAAATTTAGTGGCTTAAAAAACACACAAATAGTTTTTGAGGTTAGCAGTCTAAAACGGGCTGGCAAGGCTGCATTCCTTCTGGAAACAATTGTTTCCTTGCCCTTTCCACCTTCTAGAGACTACCGAATTCCTCTCATCACCTCAACCTCTGCTTTGGGCATCATACCGCCTTCTCTGACTTTCACCTTCCTGTCTCTGTTGCATAAGAACCCTTGTGATTATACTGGGCTGACCCAGATAGTCCATGATAATCTCTCCATCTCAAGCTCTTCATCACGTCTGCAAACGCTCTTTGCCATGTAAGGTAACATATTCACAGGTTCCAGAGATTAAGATGTGGACATCTTTGGGTGTGTGCGTGCGTGTGCATTATTCTGCCTACCACACAGGGCTTGAAGCCAGGAGGACAGAGCTCAGAGCAGGCACTTCCAAGCACGCACATGCCTGGCCCCTCACTGGCCATGGCAAGGAGGGAGAAAGATGATTGAGAAAAGCCCCCGAGCTGGGGGAGCCCAGGGCTGGAGGGGGTAAAGTCCACCTGACTATAACAGAAAGAGGACCCTTCAGGTGAAGGGATGGAGCAAAGGGCGGGTAAGGAGGGAGAAATCACAGAGGAGGGGACTTCCAGCCAAACCTTAACCTACAGGATGACAGGATGATTGAGGTCTCACCTGGACCTGAGAGTCAGATGAGCAAAAGTGCCCGTCCAACCCCTTTGTTTTGCGGCCGGGAAACCAGGCCTAGAGGGCAGAGTTGTCTGCCCAAGATCACAGTGAGAGAACCGGGGGTCTGACTGTAACAGGGACTTCAACGATGGTGGCACTGAGGCAAAGGTGAGGCTCCTCCCTGGAGCTGGCCAGGACTGTCTTCCGTGGGGTTTCTTTTCTCGCCTGCTCTTCTCCTGTAATCTCCACAGTAGCCACTGGATGGCGCCTGGAGCTCTGATTTGGAGTTGGGTCCCAGAGCCCTTACAGGCCTTGGGGGCTGGCACTTGTGCTGAGCCAGGCCTGCCCTTCTCCGAAAGACCCTCCTCCCCCTTCACACCCCTCCCCCGACTCTGGCGGACCCTACCACCCCAGCCTAGAAGCTGCTTCATTTCCTAGGCAGTGACCACACACTCCTGGATTGGAAGACCAGCCCTGCTATTTACTAACTGTGTGTAGGTATTGACAAGGGCTGGTTCCCTTGTCCATTTCCTGATTCTCTTTTGGGGAGGCTGCAGGAGGCAGAACTCCTTTATCCACTCTTTGGAAGCTAGAATGTGGGCATGAGGGCACAGTGCAGCTGTTAAGAGCACAGACATGGGAGCCAGACTGCCTATCCGAATCCCAGCTCTGCCATGAGCTGTGTGACCTTAGGCAAGTTTCTGAATTTCTCTGTGCTTCTGTCAAAGGAGACCCAGTTTTCTCATCTGTATAATGGAGAGGATAGTATTCCCAATGCCACTGGGTTTTTGTGAGGATTGAATGAGATAATCCATTTTATATTCTTAGAACTCCGCTTGGTACATCGTATGTACAAAATGCAAAAAACAAAAATGCACCGCTGGGGTTTAATAAACTCTATGCTTTCTCCTTGGACTATGAGTCTTGAGGGAACAAGGCCAAGGTTCAGGGACAGTTGGGAAGTCATTCAAGGCAGTGCAGTGATAGTACAGTAAGTCCCCTACATATAAACCTTCAAGTTGTGAACTTTCAAAGATGCGAACGTGTGTTCGCATGTCCAATCACGTAAGTTAGTTCATGTGTCTGGCGTACATTGTCCATGCATGCATCCCGTACAGGTGGTTGTGCTTTTGTGAACTTTATTGTACAGTACTGTGCAGTAGCCCAGGATGTCCGGAAGCAAGCGTAAAAGCAGCAGTGTTGTAGCTGGTACTGCTAAGGAGTGCCAAGTGATAATGATGGAAACAAAAGTGAAAATAATTGAGAGAGTGGAGCGACAAGAGGAAGAAGTAACTGAAGAACCCCAGAGGTTCACAACACAGGAAGCGGCAAGGGAATTTTCTTTATTTGAGGAGGCACTGTTAGTTTTTTGTTGGTTTTTTTGTTTGTTTGTTTGTTTTATAAATTTACTTGTTTATTTTTGGCTGCGTTGGGTCTTTGTTGCTGTGCACGGGCTTTCTCCAGTTGTGGCGAGCAAGGGCTACTCTTCACGGTGGTACGCGGGCTTCTCATTGTGGTGGCTTCTCTTGTTGCAGAGCACGGGCTCTAGACACATGGGCTTCAGTAGTTGTGGCACATGGGCTCAGTAGCTGTGGCTTGTGGGCTCTACAGCACAGGCTCAGCAGTTGTGGCGCACGGGCTTAGTTGCTCTGTGGCATGTGGGATCTTCCTGGACCAGGGCTTGAACCCCTGCCCCTGCATTGGGGACAGGCGGATTCTTAACCACTGAGCCACCAGGGAAGCCCGGCACTGTTAGTTTTTGAGTCACAGGACCCGAACGTAGAATGGTACACGAAGGTTACAGCAGCCATTCAGAATGCGATCCAGTGCTACTGTGTCATCTATGAAGAGAAAAAACGAGCTACCACCCAGACATCACTGGATCACTTTTTCAAGGGGGGAGATAGAATTGAATCCAGCAAGGAAGCAGAACCTAAGCCATCAACGTCAGGCGTGAGTGAAATGGCAGCTTGCCCTCTGTCTCCTTTTGCTGACGATCCTTCGGCTCTACCATCTCCCACCTCCTCTCCCTCCTCCAGTCAGTAACTTTTCTTGCCTGTTCACTCGATGCCAGCCCCTGTATGCCAGCTGTTGTACTGTACTACTGTACTTTTCAAGGTACTGTACTGTAAGGTTAAAAATGTTTTCTTTATTTCTGTGTTTGTTTTTTATGTATTATTTGTGTGAAAAGTATTATAAACCTATTACAGTATAGTACTATACAACCGATCATGTTAATTGGGTACCTAGACTAACTTTGTTGGACTTACGAACGAATTGGACTTAGGAACGCACTCTCAGAACGGAACTTGTTCGTATGTATGGACTTACTGTATTGAGAGTCCGTTGATGGAGCCCTAACCAGATGATTCTTGCTGGTGACCTTGGCCGATTTTCTTGGTTTCTTTTATTTCCACAAACTACCTGATATCCTGGCAAGGCTTCCAAGTTGCACAGTTTCGAAAGTCTTGGTGGGAGAGAGGTGTATACTCAGAACACAGTGTGAATGGTGCCCCCTAGCGTTGTGAAATGGTCCTCTCGTTAGCCTTCCAATAGAGCCCTTTCTGCTTAGCGAGCCAGGCTTGATGTGTCTGTTGCTTGCACCCAAGACCACTGGCCATGCCCTGCTGCATTCTTTGTAAGGGCTGCATAGTATTCCATTCTATGTAGGTGTCATATTTCATTTCAGCACCCCTTATTGGAGGATTCTGGGTAATTTACAGCTCTTTGACATTCCACAGACAGACACAATGACATGCTTCTTAGAACCTATTTTCCAGCCCTTGTAACCTCATCTCTGACTCTCCCTACCCCCACAGGCTCACAGTTGGGTGGGAAGTGACCTCATCCACAGGCTCACATGGTGGCTGTGATCCTCTGCCTGTTTGATCAAGGCAGGATTGGCCAAACGTTTAGAATAGCAGGGAGCTCAGTGGGCCAGGAAGGGAGTGACAGATGATTCTGGGAAGGCAGGTGTGTTTGGGCAGCCAGCCTGGGCCCCTCATGCCCAGACCCCTCCCCTCCCCCTGTTGGGCTTCATCATCTCAGTTCAGCATGGGAGGAAACATCTGCACAGCCTCTGATGCCTTGAGGGACCAGTGACTTCTGTGTCCCCCTCCCAGGGGCATCTGCACTTTAAAAGAAACCTGGAAGGAAGGGAGTAAGGCTCACCCACAGGGCACACTCTTCACGGTGGGATTTCAGGCAGTCAGGGTCACATACCTGAACAGAGACCATCCTATGTTCCAGGGATGGTGATGGGCTCTTTATCCTATACGATCCCATGTCATTCTTATGGCAACATTGTGAGGCTGGTATCACCAGTTCCATTTCACTGAAAAGGCAACTGAGGCCAGAGAGGGGAAGAGATGTTCCCAAAGCCATTCTGGGAGCACATCTATGTCCAGGGCTCTTTCCACTTTATCAGTAATGGGGAGAATGTTTGGAGTGAAATTGGGAGGCTTTCCCGTGACTTAGTACCAGCAGCCGAAAGGCAGAGGTCTGGGAGAAGAGAGGAGACTGGGGAAAGGGCTGGGGTGAGTGCTCTCAATTCAGCTGCTTTCCAGAAGCTTGCGAGTCCATGGCATTGATTGGAAGCCAACAGGCCAGAAGCTGACTAAGTTACAGGTTGTACTGGCAGGGCAAGTCCAACGTTGGCCAACAGTTGGGTTTCCCATGCCTGAAAGTATTCCTCAGGCTCTACTGCACCTATGGGAGTAGCTGGGTAGAAGCATAGTGATGGAGATAACCTGTGGCTTTGTGCTCCCCTGTTGTGATGCAAGCCTAGATGTATCCAGAGTCCAGTATGTGATCCTCAAACCCCCACACAATTGCAAGAGTGTATTTCCCGTGTATCCCCATCGTGAAAGATCAAAGGAGGCTGACCTCACACAAAACCCATTTGTGAGCACAAGCCTCTGTTGCCCTGGACCATGGATAAGAGATCACCTGCCCGTTCCCCCTTAGGGAGAGCATCTACCTGACATTTCTAACTTCAACACCTTCTTCCATCACTTTAACAATTTTGTACGAGGGAGCTGTGATGCAAGACTTCAAATTAGGATTCAATATGATGCGTTGCCTTGACATATGGTAAGATAGGAGGACACCTGGAATGTCCTAACCTCAGGGTCCCCTATCCACTCTGCTCCCACTGATAAGATCTTCTAGCTAAACAACCCCCTTATCAAGGACCAGGCGCGGTTCCTGCTTACCTCTGAGTAACGCCTTTCAGTTCCCTGCTAGCTCGTGGAATTATTTCAACAAGCCAATCACATCCTCATATGGGAACCAGGGAACATCCCGCCCTCTTGACACTACTAACCCTGCCTCCCACGACCCTTGGTTGCTCACTCTGTCCCCAAGTGCAACCTCACGTGGTCCTGTGTGGTGTGTGGTGTTCTCCCTCGAGCTGAGAACCGATAAACTGCTGTTGATCTCATCCAGTCAGTGCTGGAGATCATGTGTTTGGCTGTCCTCATACCCTAGGGTAGGAGTCACTCCCTCACCAATGGGGTCTCCCTGAGAAGTGCTTTTACCCCGGTTACTTTTGATCAGGGTCCTGGAAGTGAGGGTTGCTTGAGAATGGAGAGCAGGAGGCCACATCCTAAAGAGTCTTGGGTTTGAACTTCAGCTCTGCCATCGACTGGCTGATTGACTACAGGCAAGCCCTGTATCTCTCTCATCCTTGATATTGGTTAAGCGTCACTTGCAAAACCAGGAGTCACTCTAGCTAGCGTAAGCAGAAAGCTATTTATTATCATGAATTTGTATCCTATAAAATCGCTTGAAGGGCTGGAGAAGGAGGCTGTAAATTGAGGTTCTGGGATAAATTCCCCCCCACCCCCCAACACATCCCGAGTCATGTTGCCTTGGCCACAGTTCAGGAATGCTGTTCTGCCACGGTCTGTGCCCTGCGTTTGGCTTCCTTCCAGAATAAGTTCTGGTTGGACACTTTAGAGAATGAACCTGATTGGTGAAACTCAAATCACATCCAGAACCACAGCTCTGGGAGTGGGGCGGAGTGTTGGTCTCAGAATTGTAGCTTTTAATTTTCCAGCCTCTGGTCTATATAGAGATATAGCAAAAAGGTTGAAAGGGATGTTAGTAAGTCAATCCATAGATTCTGCTACAGCCTCTGCTCTCCATCTCTGAAATGGTTTGCTGGGATCCTCCCTGTTTGCTGGGATCTCTGGGTGGGTTGGAAATGGATGAGGGGTTGCTGCCTAGAGTCAAGCCCAAACTTGTACCATAGTCAGAGGCTCTCTGGAGATTATCTATATAAGTGATTTTCAACCCTATAGACCCTGGTGCCTTTTTTATTTTAGTCATATCCCCTTTACTAATCTGAAATGAAATTAATATCTAATATACCTTTGCTATACATGCAATATCAAAAACAGGTTAATATGGTGTCCTAACTGTAATTATAGGAATGAAATAAAAGCAAAGGAAAAGTTGTAGTAAAGTGATATGTACCCCAATATTTAAACGTTCCATCAGGGCTACTGTAATGATGTAATCAAGCTATTCATAGGGAATATACACTGAAGGCCTCATGTATAAATGAGTGTGATGTACACAACTTGCTCTCAATGGTCAGAATAAACCATTATCTTTCACACACACGTGGAAGAAAGAGAATGATAAACATGGCAAAATATTAACATTCAGTGTATCTGGGTGAAAGGAATATGATGATAACTCTTTGTACTATTCTTCCAATTTTTTCTATACGCTTGACATTATTTCAAAGTGACAAGTATAATAACATGTTAGGATGTTGAATTTCTCAGTGTGCTAAAAAACCTTGTAAATAGATAGGGTACATCCCAGGAGTTTAAGGGTAGTTCAAGAACCAGAAATTATCAATGTGATTAAGTAAATTAAATGTTTAAAGAAAAGAATTCAAATGAATCTTTAAACTGATTCATAAAAACCATTCCATATTGTTCTATGTTCATTCATGATAAAAATACACACTATACTAGGAACAAAAGAGAATATTCTTCACCTGATGAAGGGTATTTACAAATACCTACAGCAAGTTTTTTTAAATTTTATTTATTTATGGCTGTGTTGGGTCTTCGTTTCTGTGCGAGGGCTTTCTCTAGTTGTGGCAAGTGGGGACCACTCTTCATCGCTGTGCGCGGGCCTCTCACTATCGCGGCCTTTCTTGTTGCGGAGCACAGGCTCCAGACGCGCAGGCTCAGTAGTTGTGGCTCACGGGCCTAGTTGCTCCGCGGCATGTGGGATCTTCCCAGACCAGGGCTTGAACCCGTGTCCCCTGCATTGGCAGGCAGATTCTCAACCACTGCGCCACCAGGGAAGCCCCTACAGCAAGTATTATACTCAGTGGTGAAACTCTAGAAGCAGCATCCTTAAAGTCAGTACAAGGCCAGACTGCCCTCTATCACCACTCTGATTCAATATCAAATTAGTGATCGTAGGCCAGTGCAATAAAACTGGACATAAAAATAAAGAGGAGTAGGGGTGGGAAAAGAAGAGATAGAATGGTTAATGCGTACAGGTAATATGAATGTCTTCAGATGAAATTCAAGAGAGTCATGGGTAAACTATTAAAATTCATGAGAAAATATATTGAGTTTGCAATTACAAAAGTCAGTATACAGGGCTTTCCTGGTGGGGCAGTGGTTAAGAATCCACCTGCCAATGCAGGGGACACAGCTATAATCCCTGGTCCGGGAAGATCCCACATCCCATGGAGCAACTAAGCCCATGCACTACAACTACTGTGCCTGCGCTCTAGAGTCGGGAGCCACACTACTGAGCCCATGTGCCACAACTACTGAAGCCCATGTGCCACAACTACTGAAGCCCATGCACCTAGAGCCCGTGCTCTGCAACAAGAGAAGCCACCGCAATGAGAAGCCCGCTCACCACAACGAAGAGTAGCCCCTTCTCGCCGCAGCTAGAGAAAGCCCGCGCCCAGCAACAAAGATTCAAAGCAGGCAAATATAAAATAAATAAATTTATTTTAAAAAGTCAATATACAAAAAACCAGTTGCATGCTTACACACCAAAAACTATCAAATAAATTAAAGAGAGAAAAAGCTCCTATTCACAGTAGTCATGAATTTTATTACTACCTAAAAATAAACCAAGAAAACGTTTGCAAGAATTACATGAAAAAATTAAAATTTATTATATGACTTGAAGAGGACTTGAATAGAGTAATGCTCATTTTTTTATTTGTGAAGACTTAACATGGTAAATATTTTGGTTCCACTCAGTAATTTATAGCTTTGATGTAATTGTAATAAAAATCTCAACAGATTTTTTTGAGGACCTTGAGAAATTGATCCTAAAATTTATGTAGTAGAGGAAAAGTGCAAGAATAGCCAAAACAATTCTGAATAAGTAAAACAGAAAAGACTTGTGCTGCAAAGCACCAAGGTATGTAAAATGGAGATGTTAATGAAAAGAGTACCAAGGAAGACTGGTTTGAGAATAAATAAATTGAGTAATAATCGAACACAGAAACACATCCATCTATATACAAAAACTTGGTACAAAATAGATGTGGTTTTATAAATTAATAAAGGATCAATGATACGGGGGAACAACTGGCATTCCATAATAGGAAAAAATGGAAACAAGATCCCTAATTCAAACCATTCACAATAAATAAATTCCAGATGGATTCATGACTTGAATGTGGAAGACAAAACTTGTGAAAATATTTAAACAAAATGGAAAGGATTGTGTAAGGATGGTTTGACGTAAAAAGTACAATCCAGGGCTTCCCTGGTGGCGCAGTGGTTGAGAGTCCGCCTGCCGATGCAGGGGACACGGGTTCGTGCCCCGGTCCGGGAAGATCCCACATGCCGCGGAGTGGCTGGGCCCGTGAGCCATGGCTGCTGAGCCTGCGCGTCCGGAGCCTGGGCTCCACAACGGGAGAGGCCCCAACAGTGAGAGGCAAGCGTACCGCAAAAAAAAAAAGTACAATCCATAGAGGGACAGATGGGTAAAACTGACTCCATCAAAATAAAAATATATATCCTTTTTTTTTTTTTTTTGGCCACGCCACACAGCTTTCGGGATCTCAGTCCCCCCATCAAGGATTGAACCCGGGCCACGGCAGTGAACGTGTCGAGTCCTAACCACTGGACCACCAGCGATTTCCCTATCCTTTTTAAAAGATGACACCAAACACAAAGTTTATGCTAACTGATGTTTCTCTCTGGAGCTCATTTATCATCTGCACATCTGGCACATGAATTGCACAAACTATAGATGTGAACCTCACAGGGGTTCTCTCCTCTGACCCCAGCTTTGGACTCACGGTACCTCTTGGCTGCTTTCCATGTCTAGGCAAGAAGCATCAGTTCTTAGGCCGTCCCTGACCAACCTCACCCAAAGTATTTCCTCTTCCTCTCACCTTGTATGGCAGACCAAACTGGATGACTCATATTACCTACTTAATATATTGTCATGAGGTTTAAGGGTGCTAAATCACGCAAAGTATTCAGCACTGTGCCTGAAACGTAACAACTTCTCAGTAATTATTAGCTATAATTATGTAAAGGAACATTCATTAAGTGGGAGAGTCAGGATTTGAAACCTGGTCAGTGTAATTCCAAAGTCTGTGATCTTTTAATGACATGTTTTCTCCCTCAAAGAAATCATAGTCTTGTGTGGAAACAAATCAATAGGCAAAGAAGTAGGTAAAGCGAGGCCCAGAGAAGAGCATCTGACATAAAGGATGTCGGAGACCCCCTCCTCTCCCTTCCCCCAACACCAGTGGATGGCAAGGCAGATGGTATTTGTGAGTGAAAGAGAGAGAGCCAACCAGAGGCATGACTGAGTCTTACAGCCAAGAACCAGAGATGAGGTATGGTAGCCTTCCTTACGAAGGAACAGCCGCCAGTCTTTCTCCTGGTCTCTCTTCCTACCCTCGATCCTAAGAGGCCATCTTGTGAGCACAGCCCAGACGGGCCTTGAGAATAGGAGAGCCTCTACCAGCAGTGCCCTCAGTCAGCAGTGTGGGGCTGTTGAGTCATGGCAGTACCGGTTCTAGACGAGAACTTCACCTCGTAGTTTAACCCTCGCATTGTACAGACGGGGAAATAGAGGTTCAGAGAGCTGCAGTGTTCTGACCAAGGTCACACAGCGAGTCAGTGACAGAGGCTCTAGAATACAGAAGTAGATTCCACAGACAGTCAGTTGGACTAAGGATCTTTTGAGATATAATAAATAATCCGAGTTAGCAGAAGACTTGATAACTTTCTATGAGCTCCGAGGTATGTGTGTGTGCGTACGTGCGTGCGCACATGCATGTGTGTGTATCAGAGAGAGACTATTTTGTAATAATAGTAATAATTATAATGGCTACCATTTTTAAGTGTCTACTATATCCCAGGCCTTGGGCCAGAGGCGCATTTACTCCCCATGACAATTATAAGAAGAAAAAGTATAATGGTGCCTACTTTACAGAAACTGACACTAGAAGGTCTTCTGACTTGTCCAAGGCAACGGATAGTAAGTTGTGGTACCAAGGTTTGAATCCAGATTAGGTTAACACTAACATTCATACATTTGCCTACTACACTGTGTCGTATCTATGTGTCCCATTAATTTTTGTATCCCCAGGGCCTGGCATAGTGCCCCCAGGAGTGGGAGAACTAGGGGTGCATTGCCCAACGTCTCAGCTCAGAATCCAGGTCTAAATAGCATTTTTGCATTTGACCTTTTACCCTCCATCTCCACTAACGAGGCTAAGGAGCCTGGGGCCCCTACAATGCTCAGGGCTCAGATGGACACCTGAAATGGTTTCCTTATCAGCCTGGCGACATCTCCCAGGCCAGCCTCTCCTATTTCTTCTCTGGCCTTTACTCTGTTGGCCTAGCAGTCTTGCTCGGGACAGGAATGACCGGTATCAAGCTTCCTGGTCTCTGGCCAAGCTTCCTGCTTATGCCATTGAAGCTGGGAGGGGCCGAGGAAATGCTCGTGAGGCCACGCCCACTAGGGAAGGTATAAATGGGGGCGGCTGGGCCAGCAGAGCCACCCCTGCCCTCACCATGACGTTCAGTGGTCTCTTCCCCTTCGTGCTTCTTGCCCTGGGAACCCTGGCACCTTGGGCTGTGGAAGGTGCTGGAAATGGTGAGTTGGAGTCACCCTGGTATGATCCTGGCTGCAGGGTCAGAGACGGGGGCTCGTAGTGGTGTGGGGATGGCCCCTTCTCTAGACTGTAATCTCTCAGCTTAGTTTCAGGAGACGTCCCTGGGGGTGTGTTCATGTCCATCTGGGCTCCAAGGTCTCTGTGCAAGCTTCTGAGCATCTGGAAATTCTTCTTTTCCTCAGCCATCTGTCAGCCCAGGTCTCACTGCCTTTCTATTCTTATTCCTCTCTCTCTCTTTCTCTCTGCCTCATTTCCCGGTCAGTGGCTCTCCAATCATCAGTCTGACTCTTGCTCGTTCTTCCCGTTAATCTCTGTTTTCCTGTCTTTGGCTCTAGCTCTTCACCTGCTCTGTCGGTTCTATTTATCTCTGTTTATTTCCCTCCATCTCCGTCATGCTCAGCCTGCCTCTCTGCCTGTGTGGAGCCTTGCTTCTCCCTGGGGAAAGAAACCTTGGCTGGGAAGCCTATGCCTTCCTCCTGACCACGTGTGTGATTTCATCAAGCCTGTCACTCTTCATGGAGATCAGACAGGGACTTCACTTTGGACTTTGTGGATGGTCCCCTGAGTGAGGGTCACTCCTGGAAAGCGGTGCTTTGTCCAGGAGCCGTGATGGTTACTCAACACCCAGCCTCCTCCAAAACTCTTGAACTTCTCTTCCAAAGCTTTGAAAGCTGGAGACTGCCCTCCTAGAAAACCTGCCCAGTGCCTTAAATATGAGAAACCCAAGTGCAGCATTGACCGTCCGTGTCCAGAGAAGAAGAAATGTTGCCCTGATGCTTGCGGAATGACATGCCTGGATCCTGTCAACATCTTGAACCCAGGTGAGGAGGTGAGAGAGCCACCAGCCATGCAGCACTGGACAACTGGCCACCTGCATTGACTGGGGGCCCAATGTCAGAAGAGAGCCAGAGCCTACCTTGAGGGGGTATCCCGGCCTCAGGAGGGATGTTGTGGTCATGGGGATGGGAGGCTCAGGCTGGGGCAGGGCCTGGGGCAGGGGCTGGGGTCCAGAAGCAGGGGGCTAGTATGGAAGGTACAAGGTTTCTAACCCATGTCTCTACTCTCATCAGTTGAGAAGAAGCCTGGGATGTGTCCAGAGTCCCTCATCCGATGTACGATGCTTAACCCCCCCAATCGATGTGAGACAGACAGACAGTGCATGGGTGAATTAAAGTGCTGCGAGGGCCCTTGTGGGAAAGAGTGCCTGCTCCCTGTGAAAGGTAAGGAGGGGCTGGGGCAGGGACTGGGGTCCAGAAGCAGGGGGCTAGTATGGAAGGTACAAGGTTTCTAACCCATGTCTCTACTCTCATCAGTTGAGGAGAAGCCTGGGATGTGTCCAGAGTCCCTCATCCGATGTACGATGCTTAACCCCCCCAATCGATGTGAGACAGACAGACAGTGCATGGGTGAATTAAAGTGCTGCGAGGGCCCTTGTGGGAAAGAGTGCCTGCTCCCTGTGAAAGGTAAGGAGGGGCTGGGGCAGGCTGACCTCCTTCCCTCCAGCTCTCTCAGTCTCAACCCTCTGGAGTTCCAGGCATATAAACAGGGGGACTCCTGATCTGGACCCCAAGGAAAGCCTCTGCCTGACTCCCTTGTCTTCCAAGAGCCCTGTTCCCCAGGCCTCAGGGCAAGGATTTCCATAGGATGGCTCATGGCTCTGATTATATCCCAGCCCTTCTGAATAAGGGCCCCAGGGCAAGTGACTCTGAGTCTCAGTTTCCTTATCTGTAAAATGGACATAATGAACTTGAAAGTGCATTGTCAAAAGCACTGTGCACTAAGTATGTATTATTAAGGTTATTTCCAAGATGTTGTCTAGGGTCAAAGGCCAAAAGATCAGTGGATTTTGAGGATAATCTTGCTCAATGCTCCAACCTTAGAGTTTTCTAGTAAAATAGAGATTTGAAATCAGCCTCCCGATACCAAGACTCACACAACTATATCAGCACCTTGCTATTTTCTCTATCTCAAGGGAATTCTTGGGGAGAGAATGTGGAGATGACTTGGCTGTTTCCTGTATTGAAGTCCTGATCTCATTTTCTCTCACAGCCTGATTCCTGCCACTTGGAAGTGGCTCTGGATTCCTACTCTGCGTGGTGTGGGAATTCCCTTCTACTCCCACGCTTGGATCACTGGGGCACTCCGTGGTGAAGCCTTGGTCCTATCACCAATATCTTCTTTGCAGAAAGGCTTGGCACCCAGTAGGCTGCCAGCAAATGCCTGTTGATTGGTCAATATATAAATGAGCATATTTCTCTCTATACATCCTGCTTTTGTGGTTCATTGGGGAATATCAGTTTGGTGGGAGATGATGAGGGAATGTCTGAATAAGAGGCCTCCCTCTTACAGATATGGAGTGGAAGGAAGAGGCTTAGGGGCTGGACAGACCAGAATTTACATCATGAGTCTGAAAAGCCTTGGCTCTGTGGTTTGGGACAAATGACTTTATCTCCTACATCTTAATCTCTTGCCCTGCAAAGTGATGATAAAAATCAACTTGTCACAGTGTTTGGTGTTTGGAGCATTGGGGTATCCAATGCAAAATGAAGAGCAATGTTACAGGGCCATAGCAGGTTCTCAGAAAATGGTGGATACTTTCCTTCTGTGGTGATCATGAGCCTCTTTCATTTCTCTTCTCTCCCAAGACACTATTGCTTCTATCTTAAAATAAGTGTTGAGCAGAACAACGTGTACCCGATTATCAGTCCCAAGGGAGGACTCCAAACACATATGTCTGTCCATTGTATGCTGGTATCAGAGTCTCCAAGGAAAGCACAGCATGGATGAAACAATGCTTCACTTACACAAGATGCTTCTATAGCGGGCTTCGATTTCCCATGGCTAGGGAGTCTCTCCTGGCACCTGATACTGGGCAATTTACATGTAGGCACTCCTCTCATGACACGGTAGAAGGACCCCATCCCTTCCCCACTGAGGGCAGATACAGCAGTGGGGTTAACCAGATGCCAGAGGGCACACACACAAAACAAAGGAGCATGCGTTGAGCTTAAAACAGGGAAAGATATTTCCACTCATGACCATAAGCCTGGCACAGGTTGTATGGGCTCCTTATGTCTTGGTAAGTAAGTATTCCAGGTCCAAGGCCCATTCTTTTGTAGTGGGGGATGCATGCATGAGACTGCCTTTCCCAACACTAGGAGTATTGTCATGGTAGGTCATTTTGATGACATGTTCTTGGCCAGAACCACAGGACAGTGATATGGTTCTTGACTCAGTGGCGTGGAAAGAGTAACAAGAACCGGAATTCCGAGAGCTAGAGCCAAGTAGGGAACTTTGCTCTATGGATTCTAAAGGAAACAGAGAACTTAATTAGGTTAACGATTAAAAAAAAGACAAAATAGGGCTTCCCTGGTGGCGCAGTGGTTGAGGGTCCGCCTGCCGATGCAGGGGACACGGGTTCGTGTCCCGGTCCGGGAGGATCCCACACGCCGCGGAGCGGCTGGGCCCGTGAGCCATGGCCGCTGAGCCTGCGCGTCCAGAGCCTGTGTTCCGCAACGGGAGAGGCCACAACAGTGAGAGGCCAGAGTACCGCAAAAAAATAAATAAATAAAAAATAAAAAGGAGTATTTGCAATTAAAAAAAAAAAAAAGTACAGGAATGGAGGCTAGCCAGACCACATATCAAAATATTATTAATTATATTATTTTTACATTATAATAATAAATGTAGTATGATGTTGGTATAGGAATAAACAAATAGTCTAATGGAATAGAATAGAACATCTAAAAGGAAATCTGTGTATTTGTGGAAATTTGTTATATAAAAAGGAGGAATTTTTACAACTGGGTAGGGCAAAGCTCAAACTAGTAATGAAAACAATTGTTTTATTTTTTAAAGTTCACACTGACAACTTTTATTGAGGTTAATAGTAATTTTTAACATAGAGTATTAGGGTTCTACCCTAAGAGAAACAGAACTGGTAGGACCAGTAAGATATATATATATATATATATATATATATATCACAAATGTATTCATAGCAATGTATATATGTGTGTATTTACTTATTTACGTTTATCATGAGGAATTAGCTCACACAGTTATGGAGGCTGAGAAATCCCATAATCTGCCGTATGTAAACTGAAGACCCAAGAAAGTCAGTGGTATAATGTAGTTCAAGTCCGAAGACCTAAGAACCTAAGAGCTGGGACTTCCCTGGTGGTCCAGTGGTACAGACTCCGCACTTCCACTGCAGGGGGCACGGGTTTGATCCCTGGTTGGGGGACTAAGATCCTACATGCCTCATGGCACAGCCAGAAAAAAACCCGTTAGAGCTGATGGTGTGAATTTTAGTCCAAGGGCAGGAGATAATGAGGTGAGATGTCCCAGCTCATGCAGAGAGGCAGGAGAAGAGGTGCAAATTCCTCCTCCCTTCACCTTTTGTTCTACTGGGCCCTCAGCAGATTGGATGAGCCCACCACACTGGGGAGAGAAATTCACTTTACTGAGTCCACAGATTCAAATGCTAATCTCATCTGGACACATCCTCACAGGCAACCTAGAAATAATGTTTAACTCGAGCATTTCATGGCCAGTCAAGTTGACACATAAAATAAATGATTACAAGTCAACTCGGCACCTATATGAATCTTTTTAAACCATACTTAATCTTCAAGTAAAGACAATGACAGGGTCATAATTCTGCCAGACAGCGTACAATTATCCTGTATACAAACCAAAACACATTCATTCCTTCCCCAGAAGAGGAAGAAAAGCTCTAGAGTGATGTTTACTCTCCTCCTTCATATCCAGTAACAAATTCTATGACATAAAATTAACGATACATAAATACTATGATATAAGGTCAATACATCTTATGTTACTTGATAAGATAATAAGAGAGGAAAGAAAATAAACACGCATACACATGTATTTATAGGAAAATAAGGAGGAAATGTCATGACTATTACAGTCCTCATTTCTGTAACTGGTCACATGGCTGTAGTTGGTATTTATAACTACCTTTTTCCACTGCCCATTCTATATTCCTTTGTCTTCAGCAAGCACTTCAGCTGGTCATCGTTCTTTACCTGATGGGGTGACCCAAACTTTCATTCCTGAAGGGTCTGGGCCATTAGTGGCCTTGCCTGGATTGGGTCATTGTTTTCTGATGACTTAATTGCAGAGTATGATAATATTACCAGGTCCCTAAGGGATCTCCTGTATTCCAGACATACTCTTCCTTACCTCCAGTGTGGAGTAGGAGTCCAATTTCCCCTTGGTAGTCATGATCAATCATCCCAGCCAACACTGTAACTCTCTTCTTTGACTGTTGATTCAGAGGCATGAGGTACCCAAAGTGGTAGGATGGTAGTTTAACTTCCAGTTCAATGGAATCATCGTTGTGTCTCCTGGTGGAAACATTTCTCCCTCCAGAACTAACTCCTCTAGGCCAACAGTGCACAAAGTCAAGGGGACAAGTAGGCAAAAATTTGCTCATGGCTCCCTGGGGATAATAGTGGGTAGTACCCCTCCTGTCTCTACCTCTTGATTTTGGAACCCGTGAATCCTGGTTATGGGAGAAACAGCATCATATATTGGACACTGACTGAAAGCATAGACAGCCTTCTGAAAAACCTTGTCCCAGCCCTGCAAAGTATTGTCAAACAGCTGGCACTCTACCTGAGTCTTCGAAAGGCCATTCCACTGTTCTATAAAGCCAGCTGCTTCAGGATGGTGAGGAACCGGGTAAAACCAGTGAAATCCATGAGCATGGGCCCATTGCCACACTTCTTTTGCTGCGAAGTGAGTTCCTTGATCAGAGCAGTGTTGTAAGGAATACCATGACAGGTGGATAAGGTATCCTATAAGTACATGTTCGGTAGTTTTGGCAGAAACATTGTATACAGGGAAGGCAAATTCATATCCAGAGTGTCTATTCCCCTTCCATGATGGAAGTGGTCCAATGTAATCAACCTGCCACCAGGTAGCTGGCTGATCACCCCAGGGAACGGCTCTATATTGAGCATGAATGTTGGTCTCTGATGCTGATAGATCAGGCACTCAGCAGTAAACAGTGAATTATACTTCTATATCCCAAAAAGAAACAATTAAAGATGAAATTTTTATAGTAGTATAAAAAATCAAATAGCTATAAATAAAATTAAGAAAAGATGCGCAGAATCTTTATGTAGTAAATGGTAAAACTTTTTGAGAGAAATTAAAGAATATCTAAATAGAAAGAGATATAGCATATTCATAGATTGCAAACCCTAATATTGTAAAGATGTATTTTCTCCCTAGATTTATTTATAGATTCATGCCACCCTGGATGAAAATCCCAATAGGTTGTTGTTGCTTTGTTTATTTGCATGTGTATGTATCTTGCAGAAGCTATTTAAAAATTTATTTGGAAAAAAAATTTATTTGGAAAAGCAAAGGGACAAGAATAGCAAGGACATAAATGAAGAAGAATATAAGAATAAGACAGAAAGGGGCTTCCCTGGTGGTGCAGTGGTTAAGAATATGCTGCCAATGTAGGGGACACGGGTTCGAGCCCTGGTCTGGGAAGATCCCACATGCCGCGGAGCAACTAAGCCCGTGCACCACAACTACTGAGCCTGCGCACCACAACTACTGAAGCCCGTGCGCTTAGAGCCCGTGCTCCGCAACAAGAGAAGCCACCGCAATGAGAAGCCCGCGCACTGCAAGGAAGAGCAGCCCCCGCTCGCCGCAACTAGAGAAAGCCCGCGTGCAGCAACGAAGACCCAAAGCAGCCAAAAATAAATAAATTTTGAAAAACCATTAAAAAAATGATAAGGCAGAAAAACTTATGCTACAAATTATTAAGATTTATTATAAAGTTAGAGTAAATAAAATATTGCGATATTGGCCAAGGATAGATTCATAGACCTTTAGTGTATAAGCATTGAATGAGAAGACAGAAAGAACTCAGTAATGTGAACAGGGCAGGTTTAATATGAAAATGATTAGTGGTTACAAGGGATTAACTAAAAAGGAAAGAAAGAAAACCCTAGGGCTGAGGGAGAGTAGTCGGGGAAAGAACAAAATGCAGGAGAGTGAATCCTCTCCAAGGTTAGGATTTAGACTCATTGGAGAGGATGTGGTGGCAGCCCACTGGTTGGCAGAGAAGTTGGCTGGGTCGTCCCAAGCCAGAGCTGGTCCACAGTCCGAGGGGTGCTGGAGGAAAGCTCTGGGAAGCTGCCTGCTATCATCATCTCACACTGGTCAGAATGACCATCATCAAAAAATCTACAAACAATAAATGCCAGAGAGGGTGTGGAGAAAAGGGAACCGTCTTGAACTGTTGGTGGGAATGTAAATTGGTACAGCTACTGTGGAGAACAGTATGGAAGTTCCCTAAAACTAAAAATAGAACTACCATACGACCCAGCAATCCCACTACTGGGCATATACCCTGAGAAAACCATAATTCAAAAAGAGTCATGTACCAAAATGTCCATTGCAGCTCTATTTACAATAGCCAGGACATGGAAGCCATCTAAGTGTCCATCGACAGATGAATGGATAAAGAAGATGTGGCACATATATACAATGGAATATTACTCAGCCATAAAAAGGAACGAAACTGAGTTATTTGTAGTGAGGTGGATGGACCTAGAGACTGTCATACAGAGTGAAGTAAGTCAGAAAGAGAAAAACAAATACTGTATGCTAACACATATATATGGAATCTTAAAAAAAATGAAAAGAAATGGTCAGAAGAACCTAGGGGCAAGACAGGAATAAAGATGCAGACCTACTAGAGAATGGACTTGAGGACACAGGGAGGGGGAAGGGTAAGCTGGGACAAAGTGAGAGAGTGGCATGGACATATATACACTACCAAACGTAAAATAGATAGCTAGTGGGAAGCAGTCGCATAGCACAGGGAGATCAGCTTGGTGCTTTGTGACCACCTAGAGGGGTGGGATAGGGAGGGAGACGCAAGAGGGAAGAGATGTGGGGATATATGTATATGTATAACTGATTCACCTTGTTATAAAGCAGAAACTAACACACCATTGTAAAGCGATTATACTCCAATACAGTTGTTAAAAAAAAAAACCCGATGCAGCCAAAATAAATTAAATAAATAAATGAATTTATTTTTAAAAAAAGTACATGCACATACATGTTCTTGTCGGCACTATTTCTAGTAGCCAGCGCAAATGGCCATTGGTGGGTGAATAGACAAAATGTTGTGCATCCCTATGACGGAAGTTCAGCCATAAAAAGGACTAAAATACTGATACATGCTCTGACATGGATAAAGAAGCCGGACACAAAAGGTCATGTATGGTATGTCTGCATTTATATGAAAAATCCAGAGATGGAACACAGACTGGAGGTAGCCAGGGGCTGGGGGTGGGGGAATTACTGCTTAATGGTAAGGGGGTTTCCTTTGGAGTGATGGAAATGTTTGGGAACTAGATAGAGGTGGCAGTTACATAGCACTGTGAATGTAGTAAATGATACTGAATTGTTCACTTTAAATGATTGGCTGAAAAAAATAAACAAATAAGGCTCTTTCTTGTCACTACCCCCCCCCCAAAATTAAAATTCTGTTTAACAAAAGATACTGTTAGGAAAAGGAAAAGGAAAAGGTGAACCACAAGTTCACCGGATACTCCCTGCTTTTCTGACCCTGGGGAAGCTGGGGCAGAGGAAGGAGATTGCTGCTACCAAAGGGGAAGTGAAGGCTTCCAGGTACCAGAGAGGTCTAGATCGGACAGTTTAGGAGGACTCCAAGCCCCCATTTCATGGGAGCAGCACTTACTTCAGGGACAGAATGTCCAGACTGTCCTGTCCTGTCCTTTTCTGTCCCACCCCACTCTAGCACTGCCCTAGCACTCCCAGAGCCTAACTTTTCTTAGGTTCTGGACAGATGCCAACAGATCAAATTTTTCCCATGAAATGTGGGTCCATGCCCTTGGAGATCTGACTCCTATTACCTAGAGTATTTCTGAGAAATTGCAAAGTCATGTGCATATGTGGGTTTTCACTTATGCCTGCATATGTGTTTCTATGTGCCTGTTGTGTCTTTGTGGCACACCTGCTTGCTACTCAAGGCGTGGTCCACAGACCAGCAGCGTTGGCGTAACAGAGAGCTGGAGAAGTACAGCATCTCTGGCCCCATCTAAGACCTACTGAATCAGAATATGCAATTTATGATTCTCATTCACAGTCAAGTTTGACAGGTCTGGCATACCTGTTTGTAGCTGCCCAGGAGAGCTTATACTTTATTTAGGAGAGAGCGTCAGTACTCATAGGCTGGGTGCATTGGATTGCAGATCTGTATGTTTACAAGCACACCTATGCGTGTCTTTACATGTGGGATGAGGGGAGTATTTCCTGAGGGCTGACTATATTCCAGGCACCCTGTAAATTCTTAACACAATCATTTGTGTCCTCTGTCTCATTTGATTTTGTTGAAGGCCTTGGGAGAAGCAGAGAGTAGGGATGATTTGTGTTGAAAGCCTTAAAAATATCCAAATGCTTTGATTATACATTCCACCTCTAGGCATCTGATCCAACAGAGAAATCTGAATTAAAGAAAAAATGATTCATGCACAAGGATTTACATATCCACATAATCTATAAAAGAAATCAAGAACTGGAAATGACTGGTTTGTCCAGTGGAGTTACAGAAATGATGACAAAGCCTTGAAGTGGATAACAATGTAGTCATTAGCTGAGTTCAGCTAAACAATTGTTTCCTGAGTGGCCTTTCCCAGGCAAGCGCATGGTGTACCTGAGGTTGCTAGAGCTGACGCCCCTGCTCTCATGAAGGTCAAGATGTTGATGCAGTTTGTACGACATCGGGAAATTGTGTTATAACATAAACCAGAGAAGAGGATATGAAATTACATATACAGTGTAATCACAGTCAAGGAAAAAACGCACTTGAATCAGAAAGAACAAGCCACACCTTCCCTCTAGACAAAGCGTGGGGAGGAGGCAAGAGGCCCGCCTGAGACCTCGGGCGAGCCTGGACACGTGGTCCTGTGAAAGCCTTGGTTTGTCTTCTGTATAAAGTGCTTCTTATTCCCCATCGATTGCAAGAGCCACAGTTCAAAAGGAGCAAAAGGGCTGCTTCGTGAAATAACGCCAATACTTGGCTGGGAGGATGGCTTTGCAAATTACGGGCAGTTTCGGAAAATGTTTCTCTTTGTGTAGATTTAGACTGTATGCGATCTGAGAATTGTTTATCCTTCAGTCTGTCTCTCATCTCATCCACCCAATATTCACCTGACCTGCGGACAAATAAAGAAAATTATCTGCAGTTCACAGCAGGTGCACTAACCATGTTGTGTCAATGCCCACTCTGGATTACTTTGGGAAACATGGAATGCCAAAGACCTCACCAGATCATCTTGCTGTATTCTTCCCTTACCTCCAGCAAGGGTTATTCTAGACTAAGGACCCCAGGCTCAGGAAAATACAGTCCAGCCCATGTATCACCTTGCAGCAGGGGGAGGAGGCCAAGCCCTGAGAGGAGATAAACTCGTAGGTTACACACATGCTGAAGAAGCGGTGATAGGGTTCTTTTTTTCTACTTCTCCAATTTTTTGACAATGATCGCTTTTTAAAAATGAAACTCTTATCAATGAGTTTAATAATATTTAAGGAGTCCAGAAATTCCTTGTTTCTCCAATTCTTTTTTTAAAGACTTAACGTTTTTAGACCAGTTTCAGGTTCACAGCAAAATTAACAAGGTAGAGAGATTTCCCATACACCCCCTGCCACCACACATGCATAGTCTCCCCTATTACCAACATCCCTCGCCAGAGTGGTGCACCTGTTACAGTCAATGAACCTACACTGACACATCATAATCACCCAAAGTCCATCATTTACAGTAGGGTTCCCTCCTGGTGTTGTACATTCTATGGGTTTGCACAAATGTATAATGACATATAGCCATCATTATAATATCATACAGAGTATTCACTGCCCTAAAAATCCTCTGTGCTCTGCCCATTCATCTCCCCCTTCCCAATCTCTGGCAACCACTGATCTTTTTACTGTCTCCATAGTTTTGCCTTTTCCAGAATGTCGTATAGCTGGAATCACACAGCATTTAGCCTTTTCAGATTGGCTTCTTTCACTTAGTAATTCATAGATGTTTAAGTCCTCCATGTCTTTCCATGGCTTGATAGCTTATTTCTTTTTAGAGCCAAATAATACTCCATTGTCTGGATGCACCACAATTTATTTATCCATTCGCTAACTAAAGAACATTTTGGTTGCGTGCAAGTTTTGGCAATTATGAATAAAGCTGTTATACACATCTGTGTGCAGTTTTTTGTGTAGACATATGTTTCCTACTCCTTTGGGTAAATGCTAAGGAGCATGATTGCTGGATTGTGTGGTAAGTGTAAGTTTAGTTTTGTAAGAAACTACCAAATTGGCTTCCAAAGTGGCTGTACCATTTTGCATTCCCACCAGTGATGTATGGGAGTTCCTGTTGCTCCACAACCTCGTCAGCATTTGCTGTTGTCAGTGTTCCAGATTTTGGTCATTCTAATAGGTGTGTAGTGGTATCTCACTGTTTTTCCTGTTTGCATTTCCCTGATGACGTGCAAGGTGGAGCATCTTTTTATATGCTTATTTGCCATCTGTCTTCTTTGGTGAGATGTCTATTAAGGTCTTTGGCACATTTTTATTTTTTAATTTTATTTTTTTTAAATTTAAATTTATGTATTTATTTTTGGCTGCTTTTGGTCTTTGTTGCTGCGTGCGGGCTTTCTCTAGTTACGGCGAGCAGGGGCTACTCTTCCTTGAGGTACACAGGCTTCTCATTGTGGTGGCTTCTCTTGTTGTGGAGCACAGGCTCTAGGCGTGCGGGCTTCAGTAGTTGTGGTGCATGGGCTCAGTAGTCGTGGCTCACAGGCTCTAGAGCACAAGCTCAGTAGTTGTGGTGCGAGGGCTTAGTTGCCCTGAGGCATGTGAGATCGTCCCAGACCAGGGCTCGAACCCATGTCCCCTGCGCTGGCAGGCGAATTCTTAACCACTGCGCCACCAGGGAATTCCGGCACATTTTTAAAGTGAGTTGCTTGTTTATTTTCTTATTGTTGAGTTTTAAGAGTCCTTTGTTTATTTTGGATAGCAGTCCTTTATCATGTGTGTTTTTTTGCAAACATTTGTCCCCAGTCTGTGGCTTGTCTTCTCATTCTCTTAACATTGTCTTTAGCAGAGCAGTTTTTCATATTAATATTGTTTTTTGGCAATGATTACCTTGTATAATCTTCCTTAGGTCACATTTCCTGGGAAGCGGTCTTAGGGGCAGATGTTTATGTGTAGGAGGTTTTCTGGGGAGTATTCTGAGAAGCAACACCTGTGAGAAGTAAGAGAAACACAGCTGGGGAGAAAAAGAAGTGGACTTGTGATTCATTGCAACAAAGGCTCAGCCAATCCCCTGGGGAGCTCTGGAGCTGGGAGGGTCCTTCAGAGGTGCCCCTAATCAAACTATGGAGCTGAGCCTTTGTACCCCAACATCAGCCAGTCTGTGGATACAGGTTGCCCCTGGGAATGGGTGTAACCTTGGTTGAAACAGCTCACTATGGCCCAGGGAAATTCCCAGGGAGGGACTCAGCTCTCAGTGTCAGCAGCCAGCAACACCCCAGCACCTAATGGCTCGGCGGCCTTCATCCTAAAGGGATCTGACGGCCGACTACAGTATCCACTACGTAATCTGAAAACAATTAACTCGAAATAAAGAAAAAGAATATGGGGCTTGGAGATAAAGATATTGAGATCTACCAGCGACTTACTCTATGATCTTGGGCACATCTTCTCTTTGGGCCTAAGTTTTCCCATCTGTACACTGAGACGGTGTTATTAGACTCATTGGGACCCTCATAAGTCACAATCACCAGGTAAGGAGGTGCCCTGGAAGCTGACCACAACAGCTGGAGAAGATGAGGCTGAAAGATAAAGAGGGGAACCTGTAGACACAGGGAGTTCATCCAACTCAAGAACGTGGCCCATACCACTGGGGCTTTCCCTCAAAGGTGCTTCTATGAATCATTAATTCGTAAAACAGCAGAGCAAAGTGGAATCTTACAATTCAACTGGATCATCCCTTTATTATACAAAGGAGTCAAGGAACATGGCCAATGTCACAGAATGAGTCAGCAGCAAAATTGGGAATCAACCTCTGTTCCTGAAACCTGATCAAGTGGTTTCTCAACACCCACGTTGCCTGTTCTTTGAGAGACTGAGTCAAGGCTTGTTTTGGTTGGAAGTAAGAGATACCCCCTCAAGCTAACTTCCCTAAAAGAAGAGCTATTTGAAGAGTCAGGATGAAAGAAAATCCCCCCATCCCCCAATCTTCTTAAAAAGGGAGAAATCAAGTGACTAGGAAGAAGTGATTTGAGCACAGAACCCCGTCAGTCAGTGAAGGATGGGTTCAAAACTTACCAAGAGGATTGGAAGGGCAGAGGCTCTTTTTTTTTTGTTTTTGTTTTGTTTTGTTTGCGGTACGCGGGCCTCTCACTGTTGTGGCTTCTCCTGTTGCGGAGCACAGGCTCCGGCCGCTCTGCGGCATGTGGGATCTTCCCGGAGCGCGGCACGAACCCGTGTCCCCTGCATCGGCAGGCGGACTCTCAACCACTGCGCCACCAGGGAAGCCCGGGCAGACGCTCTTTTAAAACAATAAGGCAGAATTAATGGACCACATGCAATAAGATGGGACTCCTCCATATAGACCTTGGGAGGGTCTCAGAGCAAAATTAACTTTGTCGTCCAAATATTTGATTTTAGATAAGCTAGTTGACAGTAAGTTCTAGCCGGAGTGGAAGACTGCTGGGAGACCTTACTATTCACAAGAGCTTTTCGATCCTTCTCATTCTCTGCACCATGTCTCAGTTCCTTCCCCGCGCCAGGGATGGCTGAACCCAGGGTTCCTCCCTTTCAATTTCTACAGAGACCAAAGCCTCTAACTTCTTTAGGAGTTGCCCAAGGTATGGGCATAGACCTGGGAGTCTAATTGTTCTTTGTACAGATATTAAAACAGCACACCTCCCTTGAAACAATCTCCCTCTCTTTCCCACTCTTAATTTCAGAGCCTTTTAAACATTCTGCAGGGCTTCCCATAAATATCTCCTGCTGCAAACCATTAGCTTTCACCTTTCTGCAATTTAAGAATTTGATTTCCAGTTCTATATTGTAGCCAGTGGGTACAAATGATTTCTAGTTTCACCCAAGATGGTTTTTGAGTTTTTGTTTTTTGCTCTCCACGTTGTTGGGTATGGCTTTTGGAAGAAAAAGGAAGAGAGAAAGGTTTTTTTTGTTTGTTTGTTTTGGGTTTTTTGAGAAAGACATGTTTTATCCTAGAAGTACCTAGAGTGGGGACATTATATATTCATTTTGTTTTCAAGTATTAAATCCTTTTTTTATGAATTAATTTTTTATTAGAGAATTGTTGATTTACAATGTTGTGTTAGTTTCTGCTGTACAGCAAAGTCAGTTATATCAATACATACACATATATCCACTCTTTATTTTAGATTCTATTCCCATATAGGTCTTTACAGAGTATTGAATAGAGTTCCCTGTGCTATACAGTAGGTTCTTATTAGTTATCTATTTTATATACAGTAGTGTGTATATGTCAGTCCCAACCTCCCAACTTATCCCTCCCCCGCCCTTTCCCCCTTGGTAACCGTAAGTTGTTTCCTACATCTGTGACTCAATTTCTGTTTTGTAAATAAGTTTGTTTGTACCCTTTTCTTAGATTCCACATATAAGCCATATCATATGATATTTGTCTTTGTCTGACTTACTTCACTCAGTATGACAATCTCCAGGTCCATCCATGTTGCTGCAAATGGCATTATTTTGTTCAAGTATTAAATCTTGAAGATAAATCATCACTTTCCATATTCAGCACTACCAGTCCCATTTTTACTTCCTCTTTTAGGTAGGAGGGCATCGTCCTGCATTTGGTGTGTATTCTTTGGTATATACCCATAACCAGCTTGGTATTTTATGTGTAATTTTAAAACATATATGAATACTTCATACGACACATTTATATCACCAGTCTGATTTTCCCAATAAGTTTTCTGTGATATTTCTCCATGTTGATTCATATAAATTTATTTTTATTTTTCTATAGCATAGCAAGCGTATCGAAGTATGAAAATTTAACCATTTCACAAATGAGAGCCATCTTGACTGGTCTCGATCTCTGACTCTTTGGAACAATCTTATACTAAACATCCTAATACATGTGTTAGGTTCCCATTGGCAGGTATTTTGTCTCTCCTATGTCTCTGGAAAGATAATTGCTAAATGATATCTTATGTGAATTTTCAGTTTTATTAGGCATAACCAAATCACTCTTCTAAGTGGTTGTACCCATTTACACTTCCATCAGCAAACTATTAAGAGCCTCTGAGTGTTTATATTGTAGACTTTTAATTCTTGCCATTCTGACCGATGAAAAATGGTGTTCGGTTGTTTTAACTGGCTTTTTCCTTGTAACTAGTGAGGATGAAGCTCTTTATATGTCTATATACCATCTGTTACAATAATAGTCTCTTATTTGATCGTCCATTCTATTCATAGTTCATTTATCCTAAGAGGTAGGTTGTTTTCTTACTTATTTGCAAAAATTCTTCACATAGTTTTCATTCTGTTTATTTGTCTGTGATAATCATTCCAAATATTTACCTCTAAGCTATCATTTATCTTTCAACTCTTGTGTTTGTCAGTTTTGATACTGATGTCATCAAATTCAACCATTTTCTTAACTCCTTGTGCCTTGCTTACCCTGAGGTAAGTCTAGCATTTATTGAACCCCTAGTATGTGACAATCACTGAGCTATTCCTTTCACATGTTATCACCTCTAATCCTCATAACTTTATGAAATTGGCATTGTTGTTACCGTTTCCATGTTATAGATGACAAAACTAAGGCTCAGTGGAACAAAGTCATTGCCCAAAATTACATAGCCAGTAATCTATGGATGCAGGATTTAAACCCATATCTGCTTAGATCCAAAACACTTTCTTTTTTCTACTTTATAGGTTTTGGGAGAAATCCCACACATGCAGATATTTTATTCTTCATCTCACACCTCATATCCTAGACCAGACACAATGAGTCAAGGAAGACAGAAACGCAGAGAAAACCTGGTACATTTATTTATTTACTAATCAGCAGACATCTCCTGTCGTGTGCCAAGCTTCACGTTGGATGCTGGGGATACATAGATAAAACAGGCCAAATCTTGGCCCCCAAGGAGGTATTGGTCACAGAACCACATCTTCACCAAGGTGCTCTCATTTTTTCCAAGCTTGGCAGAAAAAGGTAATCCCCAAATCACACAGACCAGGAAGTGCTAATTGTATGCAAATGGCGCTGGCACATTTAACTCTGTGGAAAGAAAATAAAGCGGATCCTCAGCACAGGAACAATTTAAGCGACCCTTATATCCTTCCTACCAAGAGGGTCCTTCTGCCACCAGGCCCTAAGTCCTTTGGGATACGTAAAGAGAGAGAATGGTGCTGGAATTGTCGAAACAGTGCCAGTCTTTGATCTAGGAATCAAGAAAAGAATCCAGGCTTTTCACTGGCTCTCTGCTGCAGTCTCCCCTCTGGTAAAATCAGGGCATTGGGCCAGATCTACATCTATGCATCTTATTAGACTTCCCTTTGGTTCCAGATAACCCAGCCAATCGAAGCCATAACCATAGCAACACTCTCTCAATGCACACAGCACTTTAAGTCTTAAAAAGCACTTTTACATTTAGTATCTCAGTAGATATAATTGTGTCCATTTTACAGATGGGGAAACTGAGGCTAAGAAAGATACAGTCAGTTGCTCATAGGCACACAGTCAGTCAGAGGCAGAGATGATATTAAAAGATAGAACCTTTGCCCCTTGTAACATGCTCCTTCCTCCTGGCTTATTCCAAGAAGACTTCCTTCCCAAGACCCAGCATTACCTGTCACAGGTGCCCCCTGGCACTTCTTGTCTAAGGAACTCTAAGGGGTGAAGGGTGTTGAAGGGCAGAGGATCTGCTTGGGGGAGGGGGCAGTATTGGGAGACCTCAAACATCCTCCTTCACATGCAAGGGCACCAGGAGGTTGAGACCATATTAGGATACAGGGGGGTGTGGCTCTTGCCAGTCTTCTCCTTATCTTTAACCGGCTGTACACATGAATTCCCACACACCCCCCTGCAACACTGGAGACCCTTCGGGCAGTGGCTGTCATTCAGGCAGTTGTTTATGAGGGTTGGGTCTCTTACACTGGCCAGTAACCACTGGACACTTCCCAGGAGTGAACTTAACTGGTAAAAACAAAGTCACAACTCAGAGGCTTCACCCCTTAGCACATCACCCAAACTCCCAACCCCATCTCCACCCTGTGCATGGAAATCAGTTCTTCCCCAACCTCAGGACCAAAACTGAGGCCGGTGTATGTCCTAAAGGAGACTCCTTCCCACCAAGGGGACCCTAACCAGTGTTGTATGTGTCTGACAGACAGACTGATTCATTAACTGATTGGCCAGCTGGCTGACTGGCTCACGAATTGACCCACTGCCTACCTGAGCATACAGAGCTGGGGGTGGAGGATCCCTGGCTCTATCCCAGCCTCCATCCCAGTTCAGAGGAGCACTCTCTACTTCCTCAGGATGCGTGTCCTCAAGCTCAAATCTCCGTGGTCCCCATTTCCAAGACTCTACTTTCTCACCTGAGTCTTCCGCGAATACAGGATCCATGCATTCGCGGCCACAACCGTTGGAGCAGCATTTTTGCCTTCGTGGACACTGCCAGTCATTCCAGCATTCAGAGGGTTCATGGCCAAAGCACTTCCTAAGGCGTTGGAAGGGGCAGGCTCCAGGTTTACATCTTTCTGAAAGGTAAGAACAAAGGAGGAAGAAGAAGCTGATGCTGAGTCATGACCACAATCCTGGAGAAGGAATCAGCTTCCCAGGAGAGGAGAGAAAACCTAACCCAGGTGGCTGACCCCAAAGGAATAAAGGGAACTGTTAGGATTCTAGTTTCAAGGCAGGTGTGGGGCAGTGCCTAGCTCAGCCAACCACTCAGCCAGGAGGGAGTCAATGGCACAAGAAAGGAGGTATAGATGGTGGTGTGTTACTAGATGTTTTAAGAGGGAGACTTTGTAGAGTTTGCCAATTTGCGTGGTGTAAATATTCCCATCATGGCTAATTTCAAGCTACCAATGTGACATCAACTAGCTCGCAAAAGTCTTGAAGATTTTACAATCAGCCATTGCAAGTCAGTATAGGCCAGGTCCAGTAAGTGCTAACTAGAGCTCATGGTCAGGTATCCCTTGCCCGGATTTGCCTGGGAGAGAGGCAGCACAGGACAGTGATTCCAGGAGAGGCCACTCATCAGAGATTAAATAAAAGAGAACAGATCTACTGGCAAGGAGATAGAGAAAGAGAGAATGACTGTTAAAATAAGAAACATTAAGAGAAAAAGAGACCAATTTGGAAAATTAAAAAAGATAGTGACCAAAATCATGTGACAGAGAAAAAGAGAGATAAAAAAAAAACAAACAAAACAGTAAAGAAGGAGCTATAGAGAAAGAAAAATAAGAAATACAGGGGCTGGGGTAAACAGGTCCATCTGGTGAAAGGTAAATTTCTGGATGTGCAGGAACTCCCTAAGTTGAAGTCCTCAGAGAGATGCTTGAAATTAGGGGCCATAGGCCCGACCATTGGAATGGTGACTTCAAGGTCAGCCCCCAGGCTACAAGGAAGAGGCTATTCCCACTCTGAGCTATCACTGACTCAGGCACCTGCGTATGGCCTGAGAGAGTCCAACTCACCTTTGAAACCACCTTCCACAACCCAGGACGTCAGGAATCCAAAGGCAAATATCACCAGGAAGACGGTAAGGCTGCTAGGCTTCATCCTGAGGGCAGGTGGAGCTGTGGTAGCCAGTGCTGGCTTCACCCTTTATACCCGCTCCTACGAGTGTGGTCCTGCCAGAACTGCCCTGAGCCCTCCCAGCTGCTATTTCATAAGCCCAACATTCAGGTGAGGACAGGGACCACGTCATCCCGAGTGTTGCTGGCTGTTTCTGCCCTTAGGCAAGAGTGTGAGGCCTAGGAAGGGAAATGTAGGACTTGGAGGGGGAGGTGTCACCAGGCTGGTCAGGAAGCCATTCAGGAGCAAGCTAGAGGACCACCCACCTTTAGGGTGGAATAGGGGAGGGGACAAAGAGGGCAGAACAGGGCATTACAAAGGAGCTTCTTAGGGGCTTCCCTGGTGGCACAGTGGTTAAGAATCTGCCTGCCAATGCAGGGGACATGGGTTCGAGCCCTGGGCTGGGAAGATCCCACATGCTGCGGAGCAACTAAGCCCTTGCACCACAGCTACTGAAGCCCACACGCCTAGAGCCCATGCTCTGCAACAAGAGAAGCCACCACAATGAGAAGCCCAAGCACTGCAATGAAGAGTAGCCCCCCCCAACTAGAGAAAGCCCACGCAGCAACGAAGACCCAACGCAGCCAAAAATAAGGTAAATAAATTAAAAAAAAAAAAAAGGAGCTTCTTAGAAACCTGAAGCAATCAGCTAGCTGGGACGTCTCTAAGTGCCCTGACTTTTTCCCACACTCTGGGACTCTTGGGCGTTGCCACATTTGTTGCAACGAAGACCTAATGCAACCAAAAATTAAATAAATTAATTTAAAAAAAAAAAAAAGGAGCTTCTTAGAAGCCTGAAGCAATCGGCTAGCTGGGACGTCTCTAAGTGCCCTGACTTTCCCACACTCTGGGACTCTTGGGCGTTGCCACATTTGTTGCCAGATTACCCAGCGTCACTCTCTTCCCTGAATGGCAGGTGACATTTTCTCTTGCTTTCTCCTGACTTGTTTCGATGTAATACCTGCAGTGCCAGCCACACAGAGAGTCCTTGCTGAATGACAGGTGAAGAGGAGACAGCAAGCAAAACCTCTTTGGGCCTCAGCCTTCCCAGCTGTGAAGTAGGAATAATAGTAACTGACTAGATCACAGAGGGGTACTTGAGTTGAAAAGGGTGGAATGACATTGAAGGGTGAACACATTACCCCTTAGCACTGTGGTTGGAAGTGAAATTAATGTGAAGCCAATCACATTTAAGCCACATTTCCTGAGATAAACCAACAGGGCTCTTCTCAGCAGTCAGCTGAATAGCAAGTTAAAAAAGGAGTGTTAGGGCTTCATTGGTGGTGCAGTGGTTGAGAGTTCGCCTGCCGATGCAGGGGACGCGGATTCGTGCCCCTGTCCAGAAGATCCCACGTGCCGCGGAGCGGCTGGGTCCGTGAGCCATGGCCGCTGAGCCTGCGCGTCCGGAGCCTGTGCTCCGCAACGGGAGAGGCCGCAGCAGTGAGAGGCCCGCGTACCGCAAAAAAAAAAAAGGAGTTTAGTTAACATGCTCAAAAAATTCTCCCACACCCTAGAATTACCCCCACTGCTTTTTCATGATTATAGTGGACATTTATTGGACATTGGCTACATGGCGAGAAATTCATATGGGACAATTCTGAACAGCAAAAGAAAGCCTATTAAGATGAAACCAAGGAAAAAATGCATGAAATACAGAAAATAGAACGTAGGAGCAGAAAAGAAGAGCGCCCCCATGATGATGGTGACAGAAAATAACAGCATGACAGTTGAGTGCCAGAAATACAGACAGAACAAACTAGAGGTTACCAGTGGACAGAATGGAGGGGGGAGGGGCAATATAGGGGGAGGGGACTAAGAGGTACAAACTATTATGCATAAAATAAGCTACAAGGATATACTGTACAACCTGGGGAATAGAGCCAATATTTTACAATAACTGTAAATGAAGTATAAACCTTAAAAATTGTGAACCACTATATTATACACCTGTAAATTATATAATATTGTACATCAACGCTACTTCAACAACAAAAAAAATTTTTAAAGAAATTTAAGGAGAAAAAATAAAAGCATTACAAATTTGCTATTTAAAAAAGGAAAAAAAGGGACTTTCCTGGTGGTGCAGTTGTTGAGAGTCCGCCTGCCAATGCAGGGGACACGGGTTCGAGCCCTGGTCCGGGAGGATCCCACATGCTGTGGAGTGGCTGGGCCCGTGTGCCACAATTGCTGAAGCCCGTGTGCCATAGCTACTGGGGCCTGCGAGCCTGGAGCCCATGCTCTGCAGCGGGAGGGGCCCGCGTGCTGCGGTGAGGGTTGGCCCCTGCTTGCTGCAACTGGAGGGGGCCCACGCACAGCAACGAAGACCCAGTGCAGCCAAAAATAAATAAATAAATAAGAAAAACAATACAGAGCTACCAGCCCAGATTGGAGGGAGTCAGAGGGCTCCAGGAAATTCACCTTCTGGAAGGTGAAATTAATAGAACATCTATGAATATGATATAAATACACACACATATGAATACATGGAGAGG
Organism: Grampus griseus; assembly: GCF_964374135.1. Classification (NCBI taxonomy): domain Eukaryota; kingdom Metazoa; phylum Chordata; class Mammalia; order Artiodactyla; family Delphinidae; genus Grampus; species Grampus griseus. The sequence continues at coordinate 73,704,184 of NC_139008.1, read as the reverse complement.
CGATTTGGGGGATTTGTGGTTGAATAGGCAATACATATATAGAAAACCAAGCAAACGCAAAACCAGACAATTTTTTCACATCAGAGAAAATTAAAAAGCTGTGCCAGAAGGGAAAAGTGGTTTGGTTTACTACATAGTTCAACTGTAACAAGTGTTTACATAGTCATAATACTGTAAACAGTAGTGCTGATGAAATCACAATTATCATATAACATTGATGGGAGGGAGGGGAGTGGAAGTGCTGGAGGTGTAGGGAGCAAAGAGGTGGACAAAAATCTCGTTTTCAGTCCTGGGAAGTCAATGGATTATATCTAAAACTGTAAAGTCGAGATGTAACATTATTATTACAATAATGAATGTTACTTAGAGACAGGGATACAAGTGTCAAGATGATAAACTAAAAGCGGTCCCCTCTAGGGGGAGGGTGGTGGTAAGCAACCTCTATGCTTCACAACATGCTTTGTAAACTATGTGACTCTTTAGTCTATTTGCACGTATAACTTTGACAAAAGTGAAAAGTATTTAAAAAGAGAGCCTGTTATCTCACATAGCTCCCCATGAAGATGTACAATCACCCAGGCAAAGCACTAAGCATTATTCTGCTCACAATAGGGTTCTTTTATATGAAAGACTCTGAATTGGGAGCCCTTGGTGGCCTGTCTTTTCATTTACTTAACAGTGTTTTCTCAAAGAGCAGAAGTTTTTAATTTTGATGACAGCCCACTCAATATTTTCTTCATCATGCTTTTGGTGTTATATCTGAGAAATTATTGCATGACCCAAGGTCGCAAAGATTTTCTCCTTATGTTTTCTTCTGCAGGTTTTATAGTTTTACTTTTTGCATTTATGTCTATGATCCATTTTGAGTTAGTTTTTACAAATGATGTGGAAGTATGGATCAAGATTCATATTTTTGTATATGGGAGTCCAATTGTTCCGGCATCATTTGTTAAAAAGACTATTATTTCTCCAATGAATTCCCTTTGCACTTTTGTCAACAGTCAATTGGCTACGTATGTGTGAATCTATTTCTGCACTGTCCATTGATCTATGTGTGTATCCTTTTGTCAATACCACAATGTCTTCAGTACTATAGTGCTGTGGGCTAAATGTTTGTGTTCCCTCAAAATTCCTGTGTTGAAGCCCTAACCCCCAATGTTGTGGTATCAGGAATTGGGGCCTTTGGGAGGTGATGAGGTCATGAGGGTAGAGCACTTATGAATGGGATCGGTGCATTTATAAGAAAAGATATGAGAGAGATGACCTTTCTCCCTCTGGCAGGATACAGCAAGAAGGTGGCCATCTACAAACCAGGAAGAGGAATCTCTCCAGACACCAAATCTGCCGGTGCCTTGAGTTTGGACTTCCCAGGCTCCAGAACAGTGAGAGATAAGTTTCTGTTGTTAAATCAAGCCAGTTTGTGTTATTTTTTTTTTATAGCAGTCTGAGTGGATTAAGACATGTAGCTTTACAGTAAGTCTCTTTTGTTTTTTTTTCTAAGCATTTTTTAGCAATAAAGTATTTCTTAATTAAGGTCTTGATTTCAGCCAAAATTTTTGGCTATTTTTGATGATTAGATCTTATAGCTAGTAACCCTTCTGTGCCCTGTCCATAGTCCCAGGGCACTCTCCACTCCAGTACATGCCAGTGGCATCTGCTATAATCCTGCGATACTCTGTCTGAGGGGTTTCAGGGAGCAGCCATCAGCAAATGACAGATTGGAGTTGGAGGATAAATACCTCCTCTTTCTCATCCAGGGTGGGAAATTCTAAGGCAAGTTCTATAAAATCTTCCAGAGTTTTCCAACAGGATGAGCCCCAGTTGCCCACAGCAGTAAACTTCTCAGCACTGCACACTTTTTGGCTTCCATCCATTCCCCATCTCACAAACCCATTCTCTGAAAAATGCTTCTGGATCACTTCCCAAGTAAATTATTTGTCCTCAAATTATTGCCTCAGGGTCTGCTTCCAGGAGAACTCAACCAAAGATAAATCCCAGCATCTAGCTCAGTAACAGGCCTGTGTAGACTGCAATTGTCGTCAGAAGGATGACGATTGCTATACAGTTTGGGAACCTGACATATGATATGTGTGTTGAATGAATGAAACAATAAATGATTCATTGAGTGAACCCATGAAGGAAGCGCTATTAGCCACGCTCCAATCCCTCCCTCCCAGTTCATGCTAGTCCTTGGGGACAGTCATCTGTGTCCAAATTTTTACAGTGTTCCTTTCACACATTTGGAAAAGGTTCTCTGAAATATTCCAACAATCTCTAAGGGGAATGGAGGACCACTTCGCCATGAGGCTGGCTACTTGAGATAGTGGTCTCATGCCAACAAGTTGGTGGTGGGCAGCAGGGCTGAAACCTGCCAAATTGGGCCAAAAGATAGAGACTGGGAAACATGGTGAAAACAAGGGAGGATAACATCAACCACACCCTTTCTCTACCCGTCATCTACTGGATGACAACTGTGGCCGTCAGATCTCCTCCCATCAGAAATGAGCTTCACAGGTGAATTTCTTCCTGCAGGGTTTTCTTCCTCTCCAGCTCTTCCCAGATGGATCTTTTGAAATTTACGTAAGGTTGGAATGTCCTCGCAAACATCCCCATAATTCTGTTGAGTCTGTGGATATAAACTTGTACAATGTTATGCCATTGAGACTTCACAATTGTTTGTTAATGCAGCACGAAGTACATGATTATGTGTGCGCTTGGATATGTATTTGGTCTCATATAATCATGTATGCAAACTGAAATAAGATATCCATTTTCAGATATCAGATTGGCCAGAGTTTTACAGTCTGACAATGTATTATTAAGCTGTGGGGAAACAGAGACATATATTGCTGGCAGAAGGGAAAATCGGTTCATCCACTTGGCAGAATTGCTTGTTTTTTTCTACAAGAACAACCTAGCCTTGCCAAAAGGAAAAACCTTAAAGCAATTTGAATTTTAAGTATTGTCAGGGAGGAAGAAAGTTTTCTCCACCCTTTCTAGGTTCTTCCGGCTAGTCTATGAATTAAATTGACATGAGGCAGATTAACAGGTGAAAATCAAACAAAAGCTTAATAACACGTACACATGGGAGAGACCCAGGAAAACTGAGTAATTCGCCAGAATGACTGAAGCCCTCACCTTAAATACCATCTTCAGCTAAAGACAAAGGAGGAAGGATGTTGGGGACAGCAGTTTGGAATTTCAAAGAGGAGGAAAGCAATTCATATGGAGATGGAGAAGCAAATGTTTGGTAAACAAATGTTTGCTGGGCCGTACAGAAATAATGGACACATAGAGGAATTTAAAAAAAAACAAACAGACCTTGCTAGGTTCCTCCCTGTCTACACACTTAGTTCATACTACAGTTTTCTCCGGTGATATCTCCCTTCCTGGAACAGGTCCTCTATCTACATTTCTTTTATTTATTTTTAAAATTTTATTTATTTACTTATTTAAGTATAGTTGATTTACAATGTTGTGTCAGTTTTGAGTGTGCATCAAAGTAATGATTTAGTTATGCATGTATCTATGTCTACTCTTTTTCAGATTCTTTTCCCTTATAGGCTATTACAAAATATTGAGTATAGTTCCCTGTGCTATACAGTAGGTCCTTGTTGGTTATCTATTTTATATATAGTAGTGTGCAATTGTTAATTCCAAACTCCTAATTTATCCCTCCCCCTCTTTTCCCTTTGGTAACCGTGTGTTTTCTATGTCTGTGGATCTATTTCTGTTTTGTATATATGTTCATTTGTATCATTTTTTTTAAAGATATGGTGTGTATATATATATATATATATATATATATATATATATATATATATATATAATGGAATACTACTCAGCTATAAAAAAGAATGAAATAACGCCATTTGCAGCAACATGGATGGACCTAGAGATTATCATACTAAGTGAAGTAAGTCAGACAAAGACAAATATCATATGATATTGCTTATATGTGAAATCTAAAAAAAAAATGTTATCTACATGTCTTTTAGGCAATTAGAGGGAAGGTCAAAGGTTCTTCCTGAGTCTTTTGGGCCTTAAAAATAATCAGCCTAAATTAATCTTCATGCCAAAGAGGCACGATTTGGGGTGGCAAATTTTGCTTGCCTACAGTATGCATAGCTTAGGGGAAGAGCATGCCCACTGGTACTAGGATTCACGCTATAGGAGAGAGGCTCTATGTTAACACCCACTCCCAGCTACCAGGGCAGACTCTATGAATCACAGATGCTGGGTATGTAGAGAGAACCATGTGCTTTTTATTCATTCTCTGATCAAAACAGATTTTCTGTGCTCAGCTCTTTTTTGGGTGTCAGGGCTACACAAAAGACCAGACACAGAGGAAGTATTCATGGTAGAACCGAGGCTTCAGTTTGGAATGCCCGGTATTACAGGTTTCGTAGGAACGGACTCCCTGGATCACTCATACCAGGAATCCTCAGCTTCACCACATGGGCAATAATCCGTCTGCAGAAAGAACATTCGATGACAGCTTCCACTGTGGGACAGCCACCTTACCTCCAGATCCTCCACCTTAAGGGGGACCTCTGGCCGTCAAGTTCCAAGACCACTTGGGGCAGGAAAGAAGAGGCACGACGTGGCAAAATGAAAGGATCCCTGGTCTTGGGGTCAATCCTAGCTATTCACTGACTCAGGATTCTCATCAGGAAAGTCAGGACACTGGCTGGAGGAGTCTTGAGGGGCCCCCAACTCTGGTGGTGCTGCTGGGCTTTAATCACCCAGAACCCAGAGGAGGAAATCAGTGCCCACAGCGCTTTATGGATGACAAAGCCCTGGGTAGGACGTCATACGGATGAATGTGGTCATGTCCATTTTGCAGAGGGAAAAACTGAGGTTCAAAGAGATACAGTCATCCTCCATAATCATACTGTAAACAAGAAGCAGTTTTTATTCCACTTCAAGGTTCCTGTGCCCTGGACCACAGCTGCCTGCTTCTTTTCCAGTCTAAGATGACCTTCCTTCCAGGGCCTTCGGAGGGGAGAAAGCACCATGCCAGGTAACCCTGTGGGAAACCTTGCCTGGGGCAAGGGTGGTGTTAATTGCAGGTAGGCCTTGCAAAGGCTCTGCCAGAAATAACTAGGCAGGCGCCCACTCGCCATAGGTCTGGGGTACCGGGATACTGAGGCCAACTGGATCGAAGGACTTTGATCTGAGCTTGGACTTCCTCCTTGCCCTCTATGGGGTAAATACATTGCTTGCCTACACAGGACGTTGCAACATTTAGAAACACTTCTGCACTGGCTGTTGTTGACATTCATCTCGGCAGGAGGACCTTCTGCAGTTGCTTGGCTCCACAAGACACCTTCCAACCTTCTCCTTAACTGATAGAGCAGGGCTGCAGGTTGTAGTCTGAAAGCTACCTCCTGACCCATCAAAGCTGCTCTCTCTTCCAGGGCTCATGCCAAAAATGTCTGAGATGGGAGCACTGCCCCAGGTGACTGGCTGCGTTGAACACTGTTGCTGCCATGCCCAGGTTCCTTCAATACCTTTGATTGTCTCTATATGGCTATGACCCAGATTAGTGTTTTGCTGCTAAGGACTCACTCTGAGACTTTGCCCAGAGGAAGAACCAAAAATGCCTGGGACTTTATGTGATCTCGCCTCGGCTCCTAGGTAATGTCTGACCAGTATGGGAGTTTGTAAAAAATGTAAAAAATCCCTGTTTTTAATGCTTCAAAGATCCCTGTGGGATCAGGCTGAGGCTGGGACTTCCTCTGAAATCATGCCATTGCTTTGCTTCTTCCCCTCAACCCCTTACGAGTTTCTCCTGGGTGCTCTCGAGCCCTTGGCTTAAGTTTGCTCCTAAGAGAACACAGCTGAGATGTTGACTCTGGGGGGGCTCTTGCTGAAGGACTGGGAGTGGGGATGATACTGAAGGACAGGGAAGCCTAGCAGAGGGAAAAGGGCAGAGAGCCCCTTCCTGTGGGTCTGGACCAAGTGGAAGATGGATTGGGGACATTGAAATAAGCCTGGATCTCCTCTTTAGCTTTCACGAGGGAACACACATGTGCCCACACCTGCCCTTGTGGCCCTCGAGGTTATTACCCCGGCACTAACTGTCCTTCTTACATTGGTGAAGCGGATAGAGTCTCCTGCCCTTGCCAGACACTCCTGGGCATTTCCCAGGCTCCGCCTCAACTGGACAAGGCAGAGGTGCAGGTTACAGGAGGTCCTGATCTCCTCATGCTGCAAAACCCCAGCCCTGGGTCTGTGCTTTAGCAAAGAATTCAACCCTTTCCACATCTCAGACCACAAACGGAGGTCCACACACCTCCTGGAAGAGCAACCGATTCCTTTAGGGTCCCCGCAAGCAGTGCTGGTGGCTGGTGGCATGTGGCACTGACGGACAGATTGTCTAAATGACTGACTGGGTCACCAACTGACTAACTCCCAACTGAAGTGGACACCTAGATCCAGCGGGAACTACTTTTTCTGGGCAGGACCTTCTCTTTGGAATATGAGATGTCTATAGAATTCCCAAGTGATGCAACAGAGGCCAGGGCGGTGTCTCTTCTCCCTGGGCACTGCCCAGCATATGGCATCATTGGTGAGGAATCTGCAGACGGATTATTGCCCATGTGGTGAAGCTGAGGATTACTGGTATGAGTGATCCAGGGAGTCCATTGTCACATCTCCTAATTTTTCTTCAGTTGTCAAATCTCTCTCTGCCCCCCTTTTACACGGATACTTGTGATGACGTTTAGGTTCATTCAGATTATACAGGATAATCTTCCCATATCAATAATCAATACCCTTAATTTGACCACATCTGCAAAGCTCCTTTTGCCGTATAAGGGAGCATTCACAGCTTCCATGGATTAGGATATGAGCCTCTGTGGGAGCCATTATTCGGCCCATTAGTCATTTCCATTTTGTTTTCTATGAGATGCCTCTCCAGGAGTGTTCCATTCTTTTGCTCCAGTTTTGGGCTTTTCTTTGCCATGATCTTGGCAATTATTATCTTGGCTCCTTTCCTATATTATTCCTGGATTTCATCTCTCTCTCTCTCTCTCTCTCTCTCTCTCTCTTTGTTGTTACATCCTGCATTTTATTGGAGCACATTCTCCAGTAGATTCCTGAGGAATGGTACCTAGGAAGAAAATATTTTGAGACATTGCACTTTGGGAAACATCTGTATTTTACCTTCACACTTGGTTGATATTTTGGCTTAGAATAAGATTATAAATAATTTCACTCAAAAATTTGAGAATATTGCTTTTGTTCTGACTTCTGGGGTGTTCCTACTGAGAAGTCAAATGCCATCCTGATTCCCCATCCTTTGAATGCGATGTGACTCTCTTTCTCACCCGTCTCATAGCTTATAGAATCTTCTCTTTATCCTTGATGTACTGTTTCACAATGATTAGCCTTAATGTAGGTGGTTTTTGTTTTGTTTTGTTTTGTTTTATGTTTGTGAACTGGGTACTCACTAAGCATTTCAATTCTGGGATGTTTTATAATTTCTTTTTTTTTTTAATAATTTCTTTAATAATTTTACCACCACCATTTTTGTGATTCCTTTTCAGAAAGTTTCATTAGCCAGATTTGATCTTAGTGATTGATTCTCTAAATTTCTTATTTTTCCATCTTATTTCCATCTCTCTAACTTGTAATTCTAGTCTCTGAATGGTTTCCTCATATTTATTTTCCCCCACTCTTTTTAGAATTTTTAACCTCATCTGTCATTATTCTCATTCTTTGATTGTCCTTTTAAAAACTATCATTCATGTTGCAGCAGTATCTCTTCTCCTCTGTTCCTTGCACAACCTCTGGTTCCTCTGGTCCTTTTTTTTTTTTTTTTTTTTTTGCGGTACGCGGGCCTCTCACTGTTGTGGCCTCTCTCGTTGCAGAGCACAGGCTCCGGATGTGCAGGATCAGTGGCCATGGCTCACGGGCCCAGCCACTCCGTGGCATGTGGGATCTTCCCGGACCGGGGCACGAACCCGTGTCCCCTGCATCGGCAGGCGGACTCTCAACCACTGCGCCAACAGGGAAGCCCCATTTATTATTTTTAAAAACCATATGTGCATTTGATAAACTAAAAAATGCGCTAACACCTTCTCAATAGAGAATCTCAAAGGCTTTTCCATTAAGATTAAGGAGAAGGTGAGGATGTCCACTAACTTCACTACTATTTCATATTGTATTGGAAGAAATAGCCAATGTATTGCACAGGATTTTAAAAATTAGAAATAAAATTATCATTGTAGATAACATGATCGTGTATCTATAAAAGCCAAGAGATTCCATGTTAAGTCTAATGTGTATAAATGATAAAATCATTTAATAATATTTTATATTAACATCAAAAATCACTGATGTTCTTACACATAAACAAGAAGTTAGAAGATTTAATGTAAGAGAACGTCCCATTTACAATACAACAAAACACTTAAACACTAGAAATAAATGCCATGGGAAAATATCAAAATTTTAAAATATTTCTCAAAGACTCAAAAGTCTACTTAAATGGGAAGACATCCCTTGTTGTTGGATGGAGTGATTACAGCATAATAAAAATGTCAAATTTCTTCGTTAATATAATGTCAATAAAGTACCAATAATTTTTGAGGAGTTGATTCTAAACTTCATATAAAAATAGGAAACCCCTAAAAAAGAAAATCATCAAAAAGACTAGCCGTACCATATGTTAGAAGACACTATAATGCCCCTATAGTTAAAGCACTGTGGTATTGGTATATGAATAGAAAATTACACATTGAAACTATCCTCTTTCCTGCCTGCCAGACTAGCAAAAATTCAAGAGCTTGACAACAAACTCCATCAACAAGGCTATGAAGAAATAATCTTTCTCAGACATAGCTGGTAGGAATCCAAAATACTGCAGTTCCTGGGGATGGGAACTGAGCAAATGTTTAACAAAACTACATGTTTTTATCCTTTCAACAGTCTAACTTCTAGGAATCTACCCTGAAAACATATGTCAACCATCACGCTAACATAATTTGTAACGTCATTCATAATGGCAAAGGATTGCTTATCTGTGCAGGACAAGGAAATGGGATGAGTAAACTGTGATATAACCACACAATAGAATATTGGGGCACTATAGAATAGGAAGTTCTCTAAGAGCTGAGATGGAGTAATTGTCAGTTATATTGTTTAGTGACAGCGATGTATAAAGTAAGATATCCTTCATGTAAGAAACAAATCCAAATAAGAATATATATATATATATATATATATATATATATATAAAATGAAAATATAAGAAAGATAAACCAGAAAGGAATAAAATTGTTATCTATAAGGGTTGGGTGGAAGTGGAGTGAAGGATAGGGATGGGAAAAGACTTCTATGACTGTATCTTTTTATGTAATTTTGATTTTCCCTCCAGCTTTATTGAGGTATAATTGACATAAAACATTGTGTAAGTTTAAGGTGTACAATGGGATAATTTGATACCCTTATATACTGTAAAATGCTTACCACAATAAGGTTAGTTAGCACGTTCTTTATCTCACATAATTACCATTTTATTGTAATTTTACCATTTTATTACAGTGAGAACCTTAAAGCTCTACTTTCATAGCAACTTTCAAGTGTACAATAGTTTTGTTAACTGTAATCACCATGCTGTACATCGATCCCTGAAAATTATTCATCTTTTGGGGGTAACTTATTCATCTTTTGACTGGAAGTTTGTACTCTTTGACCATCGCCCATTTCCCCTACCACTCAGCCTCTGGCAACCACCATTCTAAGCTCTGTTTCTGTGAGTTCGATGTTTTTAGATCCCACGTTTAAGTGAGATATTTGTCTTTCTTTGTCTGACTTATTTTACTTAGCATAACGCCCTCTAGGTCCATCCATGTTGTTACACATGGCAAAATTTCCTTCTTTCTTTTTTTTGGCTGGACAATATTCCATCATGTATGTGTACCACTTCTTCATCCATTCATCTGTCAGTGAATATTTAGGTTGTTTTCGTGTCTTGGCTACTGTGAACGTTGCTGCAATGAGCATGGGAGTACAGATATGTTTTCTAGATAGTGATTTTATCTCCTTTGGATATATACCCAGAAGTGAGATTGCTGGATCATATGGTAGTTCTGTTTTTAATTTTTTGAAGAACCTCCGTATTGTTTTTCATAGTGACTGCACCAATTTACATTGCTGCCAACAGTGCATGAGGGTTCCCTTTTCTCAACAATACTTGTTCTTTCTTGTCTTTTTATGGTGGCCATTGTAACAGATGTGAGGCGATATCTCATTGTGGCTTTGGTTTGCATTTCCATGATGATTAGTGATGTTGGGTTCCTTTCCATGTACTTGTCATTTGTATATCTTCTTTGGAAAAAAGACTATTCAAGTCTTCTGTCCATTTTTTAATTGGATGGTTTGGTTTTATTTTTGCTATTGATTATATGAATTCTTTATAGATTTTGGATATTAGCCCCCGTATCAGATATACGATGTGAAAATATTTTCTTTCATCCCGTAAGTTACCTTTTCATTTTGTCGATTGTTGATTTTGCTGTGCAGCTTTTTAGTTTGATGTAGTCCCACTTATTGATTTTTGCTTTGGTTGCTCTGATTTCGGTGTTGTATGCAAAAAATCATTGCCAAGACTGATGTCAAGGAGCGTTTTCTCTATGTTTTTTCCTAGTAGCTTAATGATTTCAGGTCTTAAGTGTAAGTCCTAACTCCATTTCAAACTAATTTCTGTGAGTGGTGTAGATAGCGGTTCAATTTCTTTCTTTTGCGTGTGGATATCCAGTTTTCCCAGCGCCATTTATTGAAAAGACCATCCTCTCCCCACTGAGCATTCTTGGCTCCCCTATCAAACATTAATGGATCATATATGTGAGGGTCCATTTCTCGGCTTTCATCCAACTGTGTCAGAGAGGTACGGTCACCCTCCCGAGGCAATATGTCAGTCAGAGGCAAAGCTGACATTCAGACCGAGGTCTCATGAGCCCTGAGCCAGGGCTGCTTCTCTAAGCTTCTCCAGGCCCTCTCCCTCCTGGGGCCTAGGTGAGAGGTCAGGCATAGAAGCACTGCCAGTGTGGTCCTCTGAGGTTTTGTACCCAGAAGACAGCGGGAGATGGTGTTGAAGGGCAGAGGTTCTGCTGAGGCAGCCTCCCTGCCACAGAGGGCAGAGCTCCAGGGGACTTAGGCCACATTGAGGGAGAGTGATGGCAGGTGGGTCTGAGATCTGAGCCTGGCCGTCTTCTTACTTCCTTAGGGACAATACACCACTTCCTACACCTGCCCTTGTAGCACTGCGGGCTGTGGCAACGCCGAGCATCATTTTTGCGAGTTTGGAGGGTTGGGCATCTTCCAAGTGCCTTTCACCACTGAACACTTCCCAGGCTTCACCTCACCTTCAGAGAGCAGGTCCAGAGCTTGAGACCCTCCTGCTGTCCAGAACCAGAGCCTGCACAGCCTTACCCTGCTCCACGGAAGCCAGCCGGCCCCAGCCCCCAAACTGAGGCCTAAGCATCTCATGAAGGCAGGCCCCATTCCTTTAATCCAGTGCGCCCCCTGCTGGACTGACTGGTGGCTCATCTCCAGTCTGGCTGACGGTTGGTTCCACTATCTGATCAAGCGACCAATAAGATTTACAAAGTTGGCAGTGGCAAAGACCCGGCTAGCCCTCGTCCCCAGCCAGATCGAGAGGGAGTCCCCATCAGCATCCCAAGACCCTCTAGAGGCCCTGCATCTCAGTCTCTGCGCCTTCCTTGCAGATAAAACCCTCTCACAGATTTAGAACATCTGTAGGATTCCTGCCCTTCATGCAGCCTGCGAGGGTGGCATTTCTTCTCCGAACACTGCGGGTCCTCCTGGCACAGCGGGGGCTGACAGACTTTGGCCCCAGTAGGGTGTTATGGCGGGTGCAAGGCAGGTTTCAGCTTTCTCTTCCTCAAGAGAAACAACACAGACAAGGAAGGAGGTGGATTTGACAAGGGCCCAAGACACCATCTTCCCAGGAGGATGAAAGGAGTCCCCAGAAACCAAAGGAAGGTTGTAGGGGAGCAGTCATGACCATGAGGTGGGCAAGGGGTGGGTGCTAAGGACAGCCTGACAAGGGGCCATGAGACATCGCTGGCTCATGAGGGGATGTGCGGCGTCCCCATTCAGGTGTTCCTGGCCCAGAGAAAGATACAGACACACGGAACAAAGTATGACAGAAAGAGGAGAATATAAAACATACACATAACAACATTTGACAAACATCGAGAGAGAGAGAAGGACAGGCAGACAGAGAAAGAGAGAGAGACAGCAAGATAGTAATGAACCAGAAATGAAAAGAAAGGCAGACTGGGCTTCCCTGGTGGCGCAGTGGTTGAGAGTCCTCCTGCGGATGCAGGGGACACGGGTTCGTTCCGCGGTCTGGGAAGATCCCTCATGCCGTGGAGCAGCTGAGCCCGTGAGCCATGGCCGCTGAGCCTGCGCGTCCGGAGCCTGTGCTCCGCAACGGGAGAGGCCACAACAGTGAGAGGCCCGCGTAACGCAAAAAAAAAAAAAAAAAGAAAGGCAGACAGATACAGAGGGTAAATGAGATGAAGAGCAAGAGAACAAAGGAGATGTGGAGAATGAGAGGGAGACGAAGTATAAGAGAGAGACAAGGAGGTGGAGAGACACACACACACAAAGAATGTCGCAGACAGAGCTGTGTAGCCAAAGGGTCATTTCAGGTGGTCCAGACACACTCCCAGATGAAGTCCTCACAGAGAACTTGGTCCCTATTTGTCAGGGTCTTCTCTCCTGGGATGCCCAATGGAAGGACTGGATTGAGCCCCACCTGTGGAAAGAAAGAGGAGCTCACCCCCAAGCTAGCCAGACGCCCCTCCTTCTCTGCCCTTTCCGAGAGACATGGGACTCCTGGTAGGTGACTTTAGTTCCAGCACTCTCTTTCAGCCAGGCCAACACTTTCTTAATATTGCACTATATTCTGAGACTCTCCCTCCTAAACCCTCCGTCCTTCCCTCCTCCGTCACTAGGAGTCAGCCCTGCATCTGGTCTGATGGCCATCCTCATCTCTTTGTCACCCATTTACCTCTCACAGGCCTTTTCTCCGATACACTCTTGGTGATCTAATCTTATTCTGACATCTGCCTTCCAGAGAACCCAAGCTCACCCACTCACCTATTTGTTTTGGTTTGAATTGTTCAGGCAATGAAGGGAAAGGAAGCAGAGAGGCAGAAGAAGATTAGGAAAAGAAAGAACATGTTTTTGTTTTTGTTTTTGTTTTTACAGATATTACTATCAAATGAAGAGGGTAATTGGAGTCCATTAGAAACCATTAAAAAGAGTGAGGTCCCCATTTAATTAATTTATTTATCTTTCCCATTCTATTTAAATGACCATATTCATCATACACCAAAAATTTTATCACTTGCCTGATGAAAAATATATGTCAACTTAAAACATTCTAGGAAATCAGCAGTTCTTCAAAAATGTAAGATGCACGTGTCAAATAAAACTACATTTCTTTGAAGACCACACTCCAAGACCTGAAATTCCTGTGTGATCCCGAATCAAGACGGAATCACACAGCAGAAAGTGAGGAAACGCATGACTAGATAACACTTCATTATTAGGTAAAGGATCTTAAACCCCAAACTAAGTTCAAGGTTGCTAAGCAGGGCCTCAGACAGGACTTCCTTTTCCTGATTTATAATGGCCTAAATTTTAGACCCTAAAGTAGCCTAGAACTAAGGCCATGTCCTGCTCCATTTCCAACCCCAAAGTCCCAAACCTAGTCCTCAATCATACTACTCCCACAAGTGGAAAGGCCAACAGCAGCTGAACCAGAGATAATGGAGCAAAGAGACTTGCCCTTCAGCCTCAGGATAAGACTGTACGTCTTTCATAGCATCCAAACACAGAAACCATGACTCAAAAATGCCCTTGGAATTTAATGAACAGAGAATTTGAGTGTCAGGAGACATTAAAAACCTATCAGAGGGCTTCCCTAGTGGCGCAGTGGTTGAGAATCTGCTTGCTAATGCAGGGGACACGGGTTCGAGCCCTGGTCTGGGAAGATCCCGCATGCCGCGGAGCGGCTGGGCCCCTGAGCCACAACTACTGAGCCTGCGCGTCTGGAGCCTGTGCTCTGCAACAGGAGAGGCCGCGATAGTGAGAGGCCCCCGCACCGCGATGAAGAGTGGCCCCCGCTTGCCACAACTAGAGAAAGCCCTCGCACAGAAACGAAGACCCAACACAGCAAAAATAAATAAATTAATTAATAAACTCCTACCCCCAACATCTTAAAAAAAAAAAAACCTATCAGAAAAACAGAAGCGCAGGAACTGGTCAAGACTAAATGTGAAACAGTAGCCCCCCATTCTTTTTTACAAACCCTAAAGTGTCCCCCACCAAAGGCTGAAGACAGAGAAAGGGGGCGGGGGAGAGGAGACAGACTCAGGAGTCATAGATTTTCACGTAGTTTTAAATACATAACACTTTATTTCTTTGTGTCATTTTCATATGAAGAAGCATTTAACTCTTGATAAAAGGAAGTCTTGGGAATGAGGTAAGCAGGGAAGCACTGGAGCTCAGTTATCCACGTCTGAGACTGGGCTCCCCAGCACTTTCTCAAGCCTGGTGAAGGAGGGGTTTCTACCTGAGGAGAGGAGAGAGAAGCAGATACAGAAAGATGCAAACCGTGGGGGGAACACGGATTGAGTCCCAAGACCACTGTGGTCTGAATCTTGCTAGGTACTCTCCTCCCAAGGGTGCTAAGATGTGCTTCCGAGGAATCAGGGTTCAGGAATTCTAGGTGAGCCATGCTAAAGAATTATAATCTCAGAATCCCTTACCTGACCGTTTAAATGTGAAGAGGAAAGTGCTTCCTTATTACGAGCCGTTAGAAAAAACAATGGCCATGGAAAACAGTCATGATAAAAATTCACTAACGGTTGAGCCGCTTATCTTATCCAAACTTCCTCATCAATTCACAGAATGAGGCCCATAACACGAAAAAAATTGTATTTTCTGAGGAAGGAGGTCTGCTGGGCCTCTTTCTTTACTGTCCTTGAGGCAAGGTTCAGGGCCATCTCAATTTAAAAGCTCTTATCTCAATGATTTCTAAGGGCACCGAGAGTCCTCCACTCCTTATGGGACACCTGGTTCTTCTGGAACGTTTCAGGGGCAAAGTGAAGCGGAGTAGATGGGGCTTCTCACCTCAGTCCAAAGTCGGCCGTGGCTCCGTACACTGACGACTGCCGTTGTACGCACAACACCTCTTGGACCCACTGCAACCTCTATCGCGCCGGCACAGAGGTAAGAAGACGAAAGGGCAGGAAAGAAAAAAATCTGGGCAATAGCCAGGTTTCCTGATAGCTGGGGGAAAAACGCCACGGGGTGAGGTGGGAATACCAGGGCATCAGCGCCAGCTTGTCTCATGGATTCCTCGGAGGAGGAAGCGTCCCCTCTCCCCCCGCCCAACCACACCTAGGACCTCCACGTCCACCACGCACCCTTGCGGAATCCAGGCTGTGCCATGTGGAGAAAGAGCAAGAGGAAGACCACAGTGGGCGCCGGGAGGCCGCTCAGCTTCATGATGCGAGAAAAGCGTGTGGGTGAACGTGGAGGCTACTAGATCTCGGTTGATATCGACGCTGGCAGGCAACCGCCAGCAGGGGGAGCTGTAGTTCCTAGGGCCCAGGGTCAAAAGCGCCTGAATTTGACCAGGAGATATCAGCTCTCTCACCCCTGAAAAAGGCACTGTAATAACTTCTGGGGTGTAACTTCTGAAAGCCCACAAGTCCTCACTCTTCTTCAGGGAGTGGCAGGGCTGGCCTGGCCCTTACTAATTCTTGCTTTATGTAGTGGATTCGGAAGCAATGGGAGGGAATTGTCTTTGCCAGAGTATTTATCAGGTCTGACAAACTCCCCCCTTCTCACTTTGTATCCAGGACAATTTAACCCCAACCCTCCCAACAGATTTCAGAAATGCGTACATTTGAAGAGTTTACTTTGAACAAATTAACTTTTGGAGCCCACCCAGGTACAAAGACAAGGCCAGATAGTAAGCTATTAGCAAAATAATATGGAGAATATCGTGCATTGGGCACTGCGTAAGTTTAAGTGGTCTAATGAATGTTTTCTACTTTAATGCCTGCCTTTATGTCTCCATTACTTTGTATAAACTTTGTTTGTTACTAAGGTCAAAAGTCTAACTGGAGGTCATTTCGGAATGTGAACCCCAAGCCAAATAACCCTTCTAACTCTTTCTGCACTCCTGTAAAAGTGTGTGTTGTTCCCACTTGCTTGGTGGCAAAGAGAGTATCTATCTTAAGCCATGGTGAGAAACAGATCTATGGCTGCACATAGGGGAGCTGGTACCCGGGGGGAGGCAGAGAGATGCTGAGGAAAAAGATGACTCCCTAGCATAGCAACTCTGTCCGCCAACTTCTCACCTGCCTTTCTCTCTCTCTCGCTCTCTCTTTCTTTCCTTCTTTAAAGAAGATTTTATTAGAGATATTTGCTGCAATTTTAGGCATTTTACAATAAGAACAACAGATCTCATTCAATTGGTTTTCCACAGCACTGCACATGCCCTTTTAAAAACTTTAGAGTTGAGCTCCAAATGAAAGTTCTTTTTTTATTGAGGTAAATTTGTTATATAGCAAACTTTTGGGCATTATATAAATTATAATTTGATATTTGTATACACCACAAAGGGATCACCAGCATAAGTCTAGTTACCATTTATCACTATACAATTGATCCCCTTCACCCATTTCACCCTCCCCGCAACCAGCTTCCCCTCTGGTAACCACTGATCTGTTCTCTCCATCTATGTGTTTGTTCTTGTTTTGTTTTTTGTTCATTTGTTTTATTATTTAGAGTGCACATATTAGTGAAATCATATGGTATTTGTCATTCTCCGTCTGATTTATTTCACTTAGCGTAATACACTCTAGTTCCATCCATGTTGTCACAAATGCAAGATTTCATTCTCCCACGTCCTTATCAAGGATTATGTCTCCCCAGGAGATATAAGCTGCCAATATATCTCAAACTCCCCCGGCCCCCAGCTCTACGTTTCAGGACCTAAATTCCAGCTGAGTGTGGCCAAGAGATAGGGGGCTCCATTCTTCCACCCCAACCCCACTTGTAGGGTTGAGGCTCTACCCCACAGACTGAAGGTCAAGAATGCTGAGGCCACAGCAGCCCTTGGAATGGCTCATTCGTCGGGGTGGAGTTTTCATGCCAGGAAATGAATGTCTGTAAGACCAGAGGCTACCGCCCATGCACAGAACCCTGTCTGTAAAACAGGGGTGTCACCTCCAGAGAAGTGAACCACTATCTCTATCACAGCTCCATAGACATAGCTTAGAGATTTTGCCCAGGTTAAGAGGCAGTCTTCAACAACAGAAAGCTCTAAAGCTCTCCCCAAAGGAATCCACTTTTGGGGGAACAGAGTGTGGGAAAGTTCAAGCTGGAAGGTACACTTAAAAACAATGGAGAGGGGCTTCCCTGGTGGCGCAGTGGTTAAGAGTCCGCCTGCCAATGCAGGGAACATGGGTTTGAGCCCTGGTCCAGGAAGATCCACATGCCATGGAGCAACTAAGCCAGTGGCCACAACTACTGAGCCTGTGCTCTAGAGCCCGCGAGCCACAACTACTGAGCCCATGCGCCACAACTATTGAAGCCCACGGGCCTAGAGCCCGTGCTCTGCAACAAGAGAAGCCACCGCAATTCGAAGTTCACACACCGCAACGAAATGTAGCCCCCGCCCATAACTAGAGAAAGCCCGCATGCAGCAACGAAGACCCAACACAGCCAAAAATAAACAAATAAAATAAATAAATTTATTAAAAAAATTTAAAAAACAGTGGAGATTTTGGTGGTAAGCAATTAGGAGGAAGCTGCCGCTCCATGAGAGCAAAAAACTCAACTACAGGCTAACTAGTTTACCTTTAAGTCAGATTTGAAGCAGTTGAGCTGTTCCCAATTAACCACGAGTTTTCTGGCTGCACTGCCCGTTCTGGGAACTTCAGCGAGCATCTCTTGATGATTTCACTAATATCATGCAGCCCCAGAAGTTCTCACCTTTCCCGTGATCCCTGTTCTTTCCTCACCATGACGTGCAGAGTGTGATGAGGCAGTAGGTGGTTTAGAGAATGTTGGAGACCTCCTGTTCCATCCAATCCCCTTTCCTTTAAACAGCTGGTTAAACTACAGGCCAGAAGCTGGGACCAGAGCACAGAACGAAGAGGAGGCTGCAGAGCAGCGGCTCCCATGCTCACAGTGGGAATGAGAATGCTTTAGACAACTTTCATGTCTTGACTTCTAAGCATACACACACCCTTCCTATAATGAGGGAATATCGGACTAGGTCAGTCTTGGGAGTGGGGGGCTGAGGCCACATTCCCCGTGGAAGCTGGAAAGTCCAGATGCCTGTTCCCTCTTCCTTCTTTTCAGCCACCACATATGCAGGAGTGCTTGTTTTAAGAACCCAAGCACAAACGCCATCATGGATGTGAGGACTAGTGATTGTTAGAAGCAGACACGGAGAAAGGAAGAAGCGAGGATTTCTCCTGGCAGCCAATGGCTGCAGCATCTTACTTCCAGGGAGAGAAGCGCGACGGATGTCCAAGACTTTGGCAATGTTGGCTGGACAAGATGTGACATCGTTCTGACCGGAGGCAGCGGTGGGGTGCTCTAGCGTGATTCAGGAGGAAACAACTCTGGGACAAGTGTTATTGAAGAATTAGTGCCTTAGTATCTAAAAACACTCAGCTGCAGACTAGGGAAGACCAAGTACCATCTAGTGTGGAAAAGCTGGGAAGATAACCTGGGATTAAAATAGGGGCAGAAAAATGATTCAGGTCCATTAAAAGTGACCTTGTGAAAGAAATTACTGCTCGTAGAGAAACTGATAGAAGAGGTGTCTTGCTGTCTGGTCCGATAAGAGAAGGTACTTTCCCAGGGACATTTCCATGGTGACTAGGGAGTGTGGCCTTCTGTTTCAGAGGTGGCAACATTTGTGCTGTTCTCCTTGTAACTGCCAATGTGAAAAGCCTCTGGAGTTTCATGGAGGGTATTTGACGTTTGTTGACTGCCCACTGCATTTTGGTACCTCCCTTTTGAGTTCATATTTGACTCTTGATGGACATCCTGGCTTCCCATTGCAAAGGGTCACTTTCCTTCACTCTGATACCTCGGGCTGCGCTAAGATGCTTGGCAAATGTGATGCTCCCACCCGACGCTTAGATCTCCACTGAGTGACCCAAAGCAGCGAGGACCGAGGGGCAGCCTTTCCCAGGGCAATGCAGTATTGTCATCCGCAGCAACACCCAACCAGGGGCATTGGTGGCTGCGGTGAGTGTCCAGGACCACAGCACAGGTGTCCACATCACACAGTCGTTAGGCTGTTGTTGGCTGTGATCACGCTGCCTCGACACTCATTCTCACAATGCCCTGAGCCTGAACCTGATAATTCCATGAGCCACGTTTTGCAGATTGCATTCTCAGGGGAGCAGGAGCTGAAACAGAATTAGGAGTACAAGTTTCATGGCAAAGTAACACCTGTGAAAGGGAAGGAGTGGAAGCAGGACTAGGTACCAGGAACATCACTGTGCTGACCTGACCTCATCCCTGCCAGCCCATTGGGGAAGCTTTGGAGCAAGGATTTTCCATTAGAGAGGTCCTCCCTTAGGCAGAAAAGAGAGACCCTTGAACCACAGCCTTACTCTGTCCCTGGCCAGGGGTCCCCTGGGTATCGTGTGACCTCAGCTCAATTACCAGTTTGTGGCTGAGAAGCACTTGCTGTCCGTGATCAGCTAACACACTCCTCGAAGCTGGGTGGCGAGGTGCTTCCTGAAGGGGGTCTGAGCTGCACATCTCCTTCTGCTGCGGGGATTCACATCTTCGTACGCGTTTGGGAACAGCTCTGGTGGGCTTTCTTCCTGCAGGAAACCATAGAGGATGAAGATCAGTGGGGCAAACTACAGCCCCAGCCCCTGCGATTGGTGTCAGGGCTGCAACTGCTCGTCATCATCACCCCTCTTCTCGTCACCCCATTCTAGTCTCCTTGACCTCAGCTACCATCAACGCGACTCTCCGTGGCTTACCTGGTGGTGTGACCCAAACCCTCTTTCCTGAGCATCACCACACCCTTCTCAGGCCACGGTGGTGGCACTTGTCCATTCACGGTCACACAGGGAAGGTATTACCAAGATACTGTGCTTTTCCTCTGTGCCTCTTCACTGCTGTCTTCCAGTTCTGCCTGGCCTATCCTCTCTGAGATGTAGTTCAAGTTTAGAAAAATTCTGTCTGATTGGTTTGGCAGAGCAGCTACTGAAAGGGTCTGTATTCTAAATATCATGAACTTTGTTTGCAGCCTCAATTAGTAAAACTGAAACATTGTTCACCATGAGCCGTGAAAATAACAGCTCAAATTTATTTCAGGAAAGATAGAAACTCACCCAAACAGCAAGCACGTGGGTGTCGCCCAGCTGCCTCATCCCTCTCGCAGACTCCTCGTCCTCAGGACCATGGGACCAGGAGAGCAGCCAAAAGGGTGAGAAAAGAAGCCAGTCTGCAAAGTAGTCTCAGGATCATTTTTTTTCTCATACCGTGGTGCTTTCCACCATTATACTTAATTATATTTATTTCTGCTTCCTTTCATTTTATATTTTCTTCCTTTTTAAATCTAGGTTAAGTAGCTCATGGTTTCACTATTTTGTAATTTTTTTAAATAGGATTTTGATTTATTAATTAGATTTACTGTTTTCCTATTCTTGACTTTAGAAATTTTATGATTTTATCTTTATCATTATTTTTCTTTAGTTGTCCTTTGTTTTACTCTGTCCTTTTTTAGTTCTTTACGTTAAATTCCAGATTTTTCAATAGTTCATTTTTATTATTCATATATATAAATGTTATATATATGAAGTCTTGCCATTTGTGACAACATGGATGAATCTTGAGGACACCATGCTAGGTGAAATAAGTCAGAGAAAGACAAATACTATATAAACTCCCACTTTTATAGCAGCATTTGTCACAATAGCCAAGGAATGGAAACAACCTGAGTGCCCATAACAGATGAATGGATAAAGAAGGTGTGGTATATGTAAATACATGTATACAATGGCATATTATTCAGCCATGAAAAAGAAGGAAAGCCTGCCATTTACAGCAACATGGATAGACCCTGAACACATTATGCTAAGTGAGAAAAGTCAGACAGGGAAAGATGAGTATTGTATGATATCACTTATATATGGAATCTAAAAAAGCCAAACTCATATAAACAGAGCAAATTGGTGGTTACTAAGGTACAGGGGGGATAAGAGAGATGTTATTTAAGGGTAAAAACTTGTAAAGAGTAGTAAATAAGTCCTAAAGATCTAATGCACAGTAGAGTGAATATATACAAAAATATTGTATTATAATCATCAAACTTGCTAAGAGACTAGAACGTAATTATTCCATCCACTAAAAAAATAATTATGTAATATGATGGAGGTGCTAATTTTCACTACAATGGCAATCATATTTCAATATATGTGTAACAAATTAACATGTGGCACACCTTAAATTTACACAGTGTTATATGTCAAATATATTTCAATTTTGCTAATCAAAACTACAGTGAAGTACCACCTCACACCAGTCAGAATGGCCAAGATTAAAAATTCTACAAATAATAAATGTTGGAGAGGGTGTGGAGAAGAGGGAACCCTCTTACACTGTTGGTGGGAATGTAAATTGGTGCATCCACCATGGAAAACAGTATGGAAGTTCCTCAAAAAACCATAAATGGAGTTGCCATATGATCCAGCAATCCCACTCCTGGCAGGTACCCAGACGAAACGATAATTCAAAGATACGTGAACCCCTATGTTCATAGCAGCACTATTTACAATAGCCAAGGCAATAGAAACAACCTAAATGTCCATTGACAGGTGAATGGATAAAAGAAGATGTGGTATATATATGTACAATGGAATATTACTCAGCCATAAAAAAGAATGAAATTTGCAGCAACATGGATGGAGATTATCATACTAAGTGAGCTAAGTCAGAAAGAGAAAGACAAATACCGTATGCTATCACTTGTATGTGGAATCTAAAATATGACACTAATTAACATATCTATGAAACAGAAACAGACTCACAGACATAGAGAACAGACTTGTGGTTGCCAAGGGGGAGGGCAGTGGGTGTGGAATGAATTGGGAGTTTGGCATTAGCAGATGCAAACTATTATAAATAGGATGGATAAACAACAAGGTCCTAGTGTATAGCACAGGGAACTATATTCAATATCCTGTGATAAATCATAATGGAAAAGAATATGAAAAAGAATATATATAGCTGAGTATAACTGAGTCACTTTGTTGTATAGCAGAAATTAACACAACATTGTAAATCATCTATACTTCAATAAGTTTTATTTTTATTTATTTTATTTTTATTTTTTTGCGGTACGGGGGCCTTTCACTGTTGTGGCCCCTCCTGTTGCGGAGCACAGGCTCTAGACGCGCAGGCCCAGTGGCCATGGCTCACGGGCCCAGCTGCTCCGCGGCATGTGGAATCCTCCCGGACCAGGGCACGAACCCGTGTCCCCTGCATCGGCAGGCAGACTCTCAACCACTGCGCCACCAGGGAAGCCCTAAGTTTTTAAATAAATTAAATAAATTTAAAAGGAAGAGCTGTGACAAAGCAATTAAACTTATCAAAACAGCTAAATAAAAGAGGCAACAAGTGCATGAAAAGGCAGTTCACAGAGGGAAAAAAATAAGTGTTAACACCTGAATCAATATGAAAGATGTACCATCTCATTGATCATAAAACACCAGTTCAAAAAGCATTTTGTTTCCACTGCATTTTACTGAAACATATTTAGTTCGCTAAAAACTTTGGATAATTCTTTCCCTTCTCTGGGCTTCAGTTCTATCAACTGTAAAATGAGGGAGCTGGAGAGATTGTTGCCAAGGGCTCCATCAGTCCCTTCCACAATGAAAGAGGCTGAAAGATTCTATCAGAGCCATTTTTCTGAATATTGTGAGATAAAAGTAGAAAACACAGGGAGTTGAGACCATGGAAAAGGAAGAATAAGTGGGTGAAGACCCCATTGAGAATAACTGCCTTGACATTGAGAAGAGCTGACTTGACAGATTTGTAGAGGATCATCTTGGCCAAATTGCTTCCATATGAACCAACTTCCCCATTAACTGTACTTTTCCATCGACGTATTTCCTTGTACTGTTCCATCACTCAAGAATATCGATCTCATCTTAGGGACCACCCTTCAAGATCCAAATCGTGTGAAACCATCAACGTGACCTTATTAAGAAGTTAGCTCTGCATTTTGATTTTGGACCCGGCATGGCCGGGGGAGCACTCTGTGGGAAGCCATTCATCATCCTCTCTGGGCCTCAGGTTTTTCATGTTCAATGTAAAGAAGCGGTTCATGATAATCTCAGAGCGTACTGTCTGTTCTAACTAGATGGAAGGCTGTGTGATCAAGGAATTGCCAAGAGCTGATAACCAGTGGGTGCATGTTTTTGCCTCCGAGGACTGGCACCCCTGAGAAGGATGACACATATGTCCAGTGGGAAGAGAGTGTCGTGTCCTTGCTCCTGTTCTAGATAGGGCATAAGAAGTACTTAGAGTTCTCTGTAAACTTTGCAGTGACTGCTCAGTTGTTCTGCCCCCGGGACTGAGCATGAAACCTCAGAGATGGGCAGAGGGCTCCCAGCCTCAGGGGGGCGCTCAAGTTTGGCGGATACTGGATCCAGTGGGTGGAAGTAGGGAGCAGGAATATGAATCCTTCCACTGGCACTGAACGTTTGATGTCTGTTCTTCTCACCAAGCCACTGTGAGTAGCTCAAATGGCTTTTTGTGTGTGTGTGACCTTAATAGTGCCTGGAAGTAACAAATCAACTTTCTTACCCTCCCCCTGACTTCCTCCCCAGAGTTACTCACATGGTCAGATATGCCTGTATTAGGTTCTAGATCGTTTGTGGAGTTTTAGTGCAAAGAGTTCGAAAACCTCCATGTGCTCTGGCCTTCTCTTTTACAGATGGTGTCAGTGAGGTTCAGAGAGTGTGTGGAACTTTTCTGAGTCTAAGTGGATCAGAACAGAGGTCTGGGTGACAACACAGTATTGCCTGCTTCTGAAATCCGGAAGGGAATCAGAGAACAGGGGGTACCTGGACGGAATGTGAGGCTGGATGTCTGAATGCGGATGAAAAGACTGTCTTCCCTGCCCAGGTACAGATTCCCAGATGAGCAGAACCTGGCCCAAATGAGGACATGGGACCAATGGATACCTGGTCCAAAGTCATGTCTCCCAAAATGGGCCCCTTATCATGCCATGAACCCCTTATTTCTTTGAATTAATAACTCCCCTTGACACTATAAATGATTAAAAATACTAGTGGGCTCCAGCTGCCAGGAGACAACTGTTTAGGCATCAGCTGGAATCAGAGAAATTTACATTTGTAACAATTTAATCAAAATAGCCAGTTCCATGGGAAGGGAGAATGAACACTGGTCTAGGAAACAGGGAACCAGATCTTGGTGGCCCTGATTTGCTGAGTGAAATTATGAAAGGCATTTCTTCCTAAATTTCTCTCCATAAAATTGATATAAAACAATGATGAAAAATCTGAAAGTGAAATTAAGAAAACACTCCCATTTACCACTGCAACAAAAAGAGTAAAATATCTAGGAATAAACCTACCTAAGCAGACAAAAGACCTGCATGCATAAAATTATAAGACACTGATGAAAGAAATTAAAGATGATACAAATAGATGGAGAGATATATCATGTTCTTGGATTGGAAGAATCAACATTGTGAAAATGACTCTACTACCCAGACACCTTCAAACTCTTAGAGGAAAACATAAGCATAACACTCCATGACATAAATCACAGCAAGATCCTTTTTGACCCACCTCCTAGAGTAATGGAAATAAAAACAAAAATAAACAAATGGGACCTTATGAAACTTAAAAGCTTTTGCACAGCAAAGGAAACCATAAACAAGACCAAAAGACATCCCTCAGAATGGGAGAGAACATTTGCAAATGAAGCAACTGACAAAGGATTAATCTCCAAAACATACAAGCAACTCATGCAGCTCAATATCAAAAAAACAAACAACCCAATCCAAAAATGGGCAGAAGACCTAAATAGACATTTCTCCAAAGAAGATATACAGATTGTCAACAAACACATGAAAGAATGTTCAACATCATTAATCATTAGAGAAATGCAAATCAAAACTACAATATGTCATCTCACACTGGTCAGAATGACCATCATCAAAAAATCTACAAACAATAAATGCTGGAGAGGGTGTGGAGAAAAGGGAACCGTCTTGAACTGTTGGTGGGAATGTAAATTGATACAGCCACTATGGAGAACAGTATGGAGGTTCCTTAAAAAACTAAAAATAGAACTACCATACAACCCAGAAATCCCACTACTGGGCATATACCCTGAGAAAACCATAATTCAAAAAGAGTCATGTACCAAAATGTCCATTGCAGCTCTATTTACAATAGCCAGGACATGGAAGCCACCTAAGTGTCCATCGACAGATGAACGGATAAAGAAGATGTGGCACGTATATACAATGGAATATTACTCAGCCATAAAAAGGAACGAAACTGAGTTATTTGTAGTGAGGTGGATGGACCTAGAGACTGTCATACAGAGTGAAGTAAGTCAGAAAGAGAAAAACAAATACCATATGCTAACACATATATATGGAATCTAAAAAAAAAAAAGAAAAATAATGGTCAGAAGAACCTAGGGGCAAGACAGGAATAAAGATGCAGACCTGCTAGAGAATGGACTTAAGGATACGGGGAGGAGGAAGGGTGGGCTGGGACAAAGTGAGAGAGTGGCATGGACATATATACACTACCAAACGTAAAATAGATAGCTAGTGGGAAGCAGCCGCATAGCACAGGGAGATCAGCTTGGTGCTTTGTGACCACCTAGAGGAGTGGGATAGGGAGGGTGGGAGGGAGGGAGTTGCAAGAGGGAAGAGATATGGGGACATATGTATATGTATAACTGATTCACCTTGTTATAAAGCGGAAACTAACACACCATTGTAAAGCAATTATACCCCAATAAAGATGTTAAAAAAAAGGGTGGGGGGGGGAAAGTACATCTACCCACAGACTTTTCTTTGTCCCTAACCCCTTGCTTGGATTGTTTTGTAAATCCGGTGCCAAAATCACCAAGGGAGGGTGTGCAGGGACAAAAGTATTTTATCCTTGAAAGTTGCTATGAAAGTAGCGCTTTAATATTTTCATCATAACAACAGCAAAAACAAAATGGTAATTACAAGACGTGAAGGATTTAACTATTCTTATTGTGGTAAACATTTTGCAGGGTATACATGTATCAAATCACCACATTGTACACCTCAAACATTCATGTTATATGTCAATTTTTATCTCATTAAAGGTGGGGGGAGGGGGGCTTCCCTGGTGGTGCTGTGGTTAAGAATCCGGCTGCCAATTCAGGGGACACGCGTTCAAGCCCTGGTCTAGGAAGATCCCACATGCCATGGAGCAACTAAGCCCGTGCGCCACAACTACTGAGCCTGTGCTCTAGACCCTGCGAGCCACAACTACTGAAGTCCGCACGCCACCACTACTGAGCCCACGCACAGCAACTACTGAAGCCCACACGCCTAGAGCCCATGCTCTGCAACAAGAGAAGCCACCACAATGAGAAGCCCACGCACCGCAACGAAGAGTAGCCCCCGTTCGCCACAACTACAAGAAGGCTGTGCACAGCAAGGAAGACCCAACGCAGCCCAAAATAAATAAATAAATAAATTTATTTTAAAATAATAATAAATAAATAAAGCTGGGGCAAAAGAGACAAAATCGAAGGGGTAAATACTGCTATCTTCACCATACAGAATCTTCACATTCGGGAGCATGTTAATTATTTATTCAAGACTTTTTTATGTGCTACATGAACACTTGTTTACATTTCTTTTTTAAAGTTCTGCCTGTCTCTCATTAAGTTTATTTGTTGAGCGGTTTAATTGTGTTGATATTATAAGTGGGAATTTTCTTCCATTCCGTTTTCTGATTATTGCTAGTTTAGAATAAAAATAGGATTTATGGGAATTCCCTGGCAGTCCAGTGGTTAGGACTCCGCGCTTTCACTGCCGTGGGCTGGGGTTCAATCCCTCGTTGGGGAACTAAGATCTTATAAACCACATGGTGCAGCCAAAAAAATTAAAAATAAAAATAGGATTTAGCTTAATTTTTAAATAGGATTTATCATCACATACTCACTGTGTGTCTTTGGGTGATTAAGTGAAGCTTTCATGGGCTTCAAACTCTTAACAAAATTACAGATGTGTATACTACCCATCTGAGAGAGTTCTAATGAAAAATAAATAAGACAATACAGATAACATATTTAGTACAGGATCTGGAACAGAGAAAACACTAAAACACAGAAACTGTTCTTACCACCAATGGTGTATTACGTGTTTGTCAGGCCAGAAGTTTAGCCACTGCTCTCACCTGTGCTCCAAGATGTGCAGTCCAGTCCATCCCCTGGAGAATGAGAGGAAAACCCTGGCTTGTAGGCCCCTGGGAGGGACCAAGGGGCAGCGGGCTCTCTGTTCTCTCACCCCCAACAAAGCCTCTGCTCCCCACCTCCCCTCTAGCAGGAACCCAACACACACACAGAAAGAAGAGGTGTTTCAGGGCCATAATGTCAGGGCTGAACTGACATTCATTATTATATTTCCAGAATGATTTCATTCAACCCCCCTCAGAATGAGTAGACAACTGAGGCTCAGAGATTTGTCTGAGGTCATCCAACAACTGGGGAGGAGGCTGGGGCTAGAACTCGGGTCTCCTGACGCCCAAGCCTGTGCTCTGCCCACTTCACCCCAAATGCTCCTCCCCCTGTGGCTTTGACCTTCCCTGAGAACTTCATTGCCCAAGGACAGTGGGGCAGGTGAGCCAACAGCAGAGCCACGAGGTCATCCAAGTTTGCCCAACATATACCCTTCTGCTGTCTTCACTCCTCGAGTCTGCTCTACCCCAACTTGTACATCTCCAGAGAACATTATTCAGCGATCACAAGAAAGGATCAGGGACTCAGTGTGTCTTGCATCCTCGTTCACATCTTCAAATAGAAAGCTGGGAGAGGATATCGCTTAACCCAAAGGAATTATGTGTTATTGGAGGCCCCTCAGGCACGAATAGGAGAAATGCTTCATGAGCAGGGATTTCCCAGCATGTGTTTCTATGTCTTCTTGGGAGGACATAGATCCCTGGGAAACATGAAAGGAAAAGAAGGAGGGAGCTATAGATTTAGCCACAAGGGTTGGCTAGTCACACTGACAGGGTTGATCATAGCCAGGTCAGAAGTAGGGGTCAATTGGGAAGGTTTTAGGTTTTATTTCCCCGGTCCAAGGCCAAAGGCAAAATGTCTAGGTTTCCATTTCCTGGTGAAATAGAGGCTGCAGTTCTTGGGTTGATTATTGGATTTCTACAGTGAACCCTAGGAATGGGCCTTTCGTTCCTGCCCCCGCTCTCCTTCACACAACAGTAACATCTGCCGTGGGTCCCTCTCCACTCGCCACTGGGGACTGGAAGTCCCAACTCCACACCCATCTCCCCAGAGCTTCCAGGGGCCCAGAAGTCATAGGAGCCAGAAACAAATGGAGTAGAAAGTGGTCTTTTATTGGAAAGTCCATGAGAGAGGCATCCCAGGTTTGGGCACCCGGATGAAAGGAAGAATGGGCAGTGTGGGAGAGGGTAGTGCTACAGGCACCAGGATCTGCATCCCTGGGGACTTCACCGGTGCAGCAAGAACAGACTCCACCTGGTAGGAGAAAAGAGAATCAGAGATGTGATTCAGCAGGTCAAAGACTCAGAGGCAGTGGGAGGCAGGACCAAGTCCACTTGTCATCCCTCTCAGGACGAGACCCCTCGGTCTCTCCATCACCTCCCCATGTCCTCTCCCCCACCAACCTAGGATCACTCTCCACCTCTCAGCCTTTCTGTGCCTTCACAGGCCACCTCTTCCTCCACCCAGTTCTCACCTCACCGGGGATACACACAGACATTCCCGCAATAGCCCACACAGCACTTCTTGAGCCCCCAGCATTGAGCATCTGTCACACATTTGTTAATGGGATGTTTTAAGCCGCACTGGAAAGGAACCCAGGGGCAGGAGCCAGGCTTAGTGGACTGTCGGAATCCGACTGGATCTTCTTGACTTTCGACTGGATCTTGACCTTCGACTAGATCTTGACCTTCGACTGGATCTTCTTGACCTTCGACTGGATCTTGACTTTCGACTGGATCTTGACCTTCGACTGGATCTTGTCCTTTGATCAGAACATTGCCTTTCGTAGTGCCTTGACCTTTAGGACAACAAAGAAATATCCCCACATTTAGAACAGTGTACCTGCTTTAACTATCTAGTCTTTCCTCCAGGTCCAGCCACTGTTCACTGCAGTGTCTCTCAAAATGTGACTTGAGATAGGGGAGCTATCTCAAGGGCTAGCTGGGGTCTGTGCTCTTGGAAGGCTGGGACCGGGGTTTCTCGGGTGTCCATTTCTTCCCCTCACCCTCCATTCTGGGTCTTAGGGCCCTCACGAGGATATGCCAGACTGAAGTGTCTTTCAGAGGTGTCACTTTGGCATCTCTGAGGACACTTAATGGAAAGGAAAGGAGCCGTGAGACACTTACCAGGAGACCTGAGCTCCATCCTGGCTCTGGAGACTGTCTTGACAAATCCTCACCCCTCCCTAGGTCTCAATGTCCTCCTTTGGAAAATAGGGGTCTTCAAACTACATGATTTTTGAGGCCCTGTTGGTTCTTAACCTTCTCTTAGAGGACTGATGACAGGTGATCTTACGGGGCAGACAGGCAGGGGACAGACCCCACACCCAGCGACCAGATTCCTGGGACCCCTCACTTCATTGAACGTTCTGTCCAAGTATCAACACTTGAGGCCAAGGTCATGTAACAACACTCCTTCCACAAACAGCCCTGATATCTCAGTCCTGGGGTGGAAAGCATGTAGAGTCTAGTAGGCAACTTCCTACTTCTCTGGATACGCTGGAAACCTACTGTCCAGGCTGAAGAGTGGGCTCTAGCCCTGCCTGCTGCTCTGGAAGTACCCCCTGTCAGTACCCAGGCTGCCCCCAACATCCTCTCCTCAACCCAACCCAGCCCCACCCAGGCCACTTCCCTATTCACCTCTTACGACAGCTGCCTTTGCCACCAGCGTCCCAAGGACAAGAAGCACTACCACCAGGATCAAGAAGTTTCTGGACTTCATGTTGTCAGGAAGGTGAATGGCTAAGAGCTGAGGCCAAACCTAGTTTTATGCAGCTCCAGCTTGGCCGGGTGCCAAGGGTGGGTCTGTGGTTTCACAAGGGACAAGGGGTGCATTTTCTTAGTTCTACCAGGAAATATCCACCTCCATCCTGGAAAGCACCTTGGGCCCTTCCCCAAGGATTATTTACAGGGAGAAATGGCAGTTACTGCTGCATCATCTCTCATAGCCCCAATAGTTACCTCACTTTCTCACAAAGAAGCAGGGCTGGCTCCCCTTGGGCACCATTACAGCCAAATTCCTCATACTTAGAATAGAAAGAATATGGAGCCCAAAGAAGAGAAAGGAATCACCCATGGTCATTTAACAAGTCAGTGGTAGGTCTGGTGTTCAGTTTTCATAGGCAAGGTGTTCCCCAGTTACTCCCTGTTCCTGCAAGACCCACCCAGACCTACCCTAACAGTTTACCCCTCCCAGCATCAAGCTGGGCTTTTCTTTCATTCTCCCCTAACCCCAAGAAAAACTCTCAAAGGCATGTTTGCCTTGGACGTCTAATGACTAATCAGTGTACTTTTCCATTTCACAGGTAGTCTCTGATATGCCCCAAGAAAGTAACAGGGAAGGTGGAATTTGACATCTGGAATGGCATGATGCCCTTGAAATCACAGTCAGAAGAGAGAAAACACCCATAAAATAAAAGGAAGAAAATATAAATCATCTATAAGGTGGACATCTACAGTGCATACATCCAACATGGCTTCCTCCTTCTTAGAACAGCATGCTGTTTCTTCTGAAGAACTCTTGTTTCTTTGTACCATCAACTTAGGAATCTAATGGGGACTGCTGATCATGAAAGCCTGACCCCCAGTCACAGCAGGGTGCGTGTGTGTGTGTGTGTGTGTGTGTGTCTCAGGTCTACTGATGTCCTTTATTTGAATAGACACTAAGGGGAAGGGGGAAGTCCCTCCTTTTGGTAAAGGTGGTAGAGATGAGCCTGGGAACTCCAGAAGCTATGGTTCCAGTCTGGGAGTAGGTTAACTGTGCAAGAAAAAGGAAACGAATTCACTTAGAAAATCAGAGAAATGATGGTGAGAGAGGAATCGGAAGGCACAAACCAGCCCTTCATTCCCCTTTATCTTGAGAGCAGCTCTTCCCACACCCTTCCCCTAGTTCAGTTATGACCCAATAAATTGGCTTTCTGCCTAAGCTAGTCTGAGAAGGTATTTTGTCATTGCTACCATAGTTCAGAGTAATAAAAATGAATTGGGTGTTGTTGGGTGAGTTGGGTGTTGTCAGGGACAGAACCTGAATTGTGGAAATGACAGTTGAGTTCTGGGTGAGAGAGCGATTGAAGCAAACTAATTATTTTATAGTAAGCCAGTTGTTTAAATCTTCACCTTTGTCTCTTTGGACTCGGACCACATGCCTACCAATGCTGAAACACTAAGGAGATATAAACAAATGTCAGAACATTAGAGTCTGCAGGCTACTTTAAAAAAAAATTTTAAAAAGCTCACTGCAAAGTAAACTATACAAACAAAAGAATTGTGTAGAACATACCTATATTCTTTAAAGAATTAAAGCATTACAATGGAAGCCTGTACTCACATGCCAGGTGAAAAAGGAGACTATTTACTCTACAGCCTATTACCCTATTAGCCTTTACTCCTATCCAATTTCTTCCCTCTCCATCCTCCACAGAGGCAACACTTTCTTGGATTTTCTAATTTTCTGTTAATTCAAGCATCTTGCTCATTTCTAATTGGGTGGTCTATCTTTTTCTTGTTGATCTGTAGAGAAAAGAAACCCTCACACATTACTAGTGAGAGTATATATTCATGCAACCGATTTGAAAGTAAATTTGGATCAGCTAGGAAAATTGAACATGAGCAAAATCTTTGAGATTTTTATCAATCTGATGGGTGAGAAGTGATACATTGCTGAAGTGTTTAGTTAGCATTTCTCTATCATGAATTATTTCAAGCATTTCTTCATATTTTAAAAGCCACTTATATTTCTTTACCTAAAAACTTCATTTCTTTTGCTCATTTTCCTATATAGTCATTAACCTTTTTCTTCTTAATTTCTAAGCACTCTTTATCTATTATAGAGAAAGGTCCTTTGTCTGTGATATGGTTTATAAATAATTTTTTTTTTTGCGATACGCGGGCCCCTCACTGTTGTGGCCTGTCCCGTTGCAGAGCACAGGCTCCGGACGCGCAGGCTCAGCGGCCATGGCTCACGGGCCCAGCAGCTCCGCGGCATGTGGCATCTTCCCAGACCGGGTCACGAACCCGTGTCTCCTGCATCGGCAGGCGGACTCTCAACCACTGCGCCACCAGGGAAGCCCTAAAATATTTTTTTTAAACACTGAAGTCTTTTATTCTGTTTCCCTCAGATCCTAAGAGTTTCCATTTCATTTGTTACCCCATAGATGAAATCTATTAGCAAACTGCATGCATATTTACATCAGTCAAGAAGTTTGAACAGATACTTCCAACAAAGCATGTAATATGTGAATTAGATATTTTGAATGTTGAAGGAATTAAAGAATCAGTCAGCTACTGGAGGTAATTTGTGCGGATTCTGAAGTATTTCTATACAACTTTGCTTCTAACAGAAAAGGGAAAACCCTGACTCAGGGTTTGGCTTCTTATTGTGCAGAAAGATTTGAGGACCAAGTTTCAGATATGGTGGGGTCACTCACCCTCATATCTAGTGAGTTCCACATATGAAAAGGCTTTCCTTTTGTTTTACAAGTAACTCCTTATTGTTGGCTAGCCTTTCACCATTTCGTAAGTGTGATCACTTTGATGTTTCTTGTACTCAAATCCTCGAGTGAAACATGCTAAAGGAACTCAAACGGTCCATTTCCCAGTTGGCAAAGACTGTTGCTTTGATCTTCCTCAATGTAGGGATCTTTCAAGGAGATTTCAGAACTGGCCAACACATACACCAAAGCTGACCACCACCCCCCTCACCGCGTCCCCCTCCTCCGCCTAAATAAAAATTTTAACTCATTCTTAGACCTGCACAAAACAGCTCAGGGTGGCACCCTTTCCTCCTCTTATCTAGATATTGCCTCCTGTTGTTTGGTTACTTCTGCTCTGGACTTCTGCATTTCTGCTTCATGATATCCTTAAACTGGTGAAATTGGTTCATTATTTTCTTTCAATTCATGTGCCAAAAAAAAAAAATCTAAATGATACAAAAGGGATCATAGAAAAAAAATAACTTTCTAAATTGAAACAGACACCAGAAAAAGTAGAAAATCTGAATAATATTGTAACTATCCTAGAGATGGAATCAACAGTGAACAATTATTTGACCAAAAAGAAGCATTAGGATCAGATTTCTTCATAAGAAAAGGCAATCAAGGAACAACTAATTCTAATATGATATAAATAGAAAATAAGATACAATTTCCAGCACGTTTTATGAAGTAAACATAATCTTGATACCAGAACTTAATAAGAATTTGTGTCAATTATAGCTCAATAAAGCTGTTAAAAAATAAAATTCTTGGGGCTTCCCTGGTGGCGCAGTGGTTGGGAGTCCACCTGCCGATGCAGGGGGCACGGGTTCGTGCCCTGGTCCGGGAGGATCCCGCATGCCATGGGGCGGCTGGGCCCGTGGGCCATGGCCACTGGGCCTGTGCGTCCGGAGCTTGTGCTCCGCAGCAGGAGAGGCCACAACAGTGAGAGGCCCGCATACCACAAAAAATAATAATAAAAATAAACAAATAAATAAATAAATAAAATTCTCAACAAGGATACTATGAAAAAGGAAGATTCTAAGCCAGTCTCACTCATAGAACATAGATTCATGAACACAAAAATCCTAAATAAGTCACTTACCACCTGAATGCAGTAATATGCAAAAAGGACAATTTTTTGTGACTAATTTTAATTTATCTTAGCTATCAAATGTAGTTTAATGCTAGAAACTCAATTAATGTAATTCACCACACTAACAGATTAAAGAAAAAATATAAGCTTAGATATAGAGCAGCATGCAATAAAATTCAAGATGCAGTTGCAATATAAAAATAGCAAATTAGGAATGAAGAATAATTCTTTTAAAGTGACAAAAACTACCCCATAGCAAACATCATACACAAATGTGAAAGGTTTTAACCTCTCCTTATAAAATCAGGAACTATTCCCAATTCTGTTCAATATTATGCGGGATACCCTATTCTATAGCATCAGACAAGTAGAAGAAATAAAAGGTGCAAGTAAGTATTGGAAAGAAAAAACAAAACTGTCATTATTCAAAGATGATGCAACTGTGTTCAAAAAATTCCAGACAAATCTACAGATAAATTGTTAGAATCCATGAGAGTTTATTATGACAGACACATACAAAGGAACTATACAAAAATCAATGGTACTCTATACATCAACAATACAAATCAGTAAATGAAATTTTATTGATATATATAATTATATAAAATATGAAGAGCTTATGAATAAATGTAATAAATTTTGTGCAGAACCACTACAGAGGAAATTAGAAAACTTTAGTGAGAGACATTTTTTAACATCCTCAAATCAGAAAGGTATACCATGTTCATGGATTGGAAGACTGAATATGATAAGGATGCCAATTCTCTTCAAACTGATTTTTAGTCTCAATGCTATCAAACCCCCAGAAAGGTTTTTGTAAAAGTAAACCAAAAAAAAAAAAAAAAAAAAAAAAAAAAAAGGCAATATAATTCTAAAATGCATACAAAAAGTGCAAAAGACAAGATAGCCAAGATACTCTTGAAGAATAATTTAATAAGACTTGATATAGGAAATATCAAGGTTTATTTTAAAGTTGTAATAATTATGATAAAGTGGTATTACAACAATGATAGATATGTAAATGAAACAGAATAGAGAGTCCAAAAACAGATGATTGCACATAATGAGAGTATGTTTTCAACTTGGCTGTAGTAAACAAATATCACTTTGGTTATATAAAGAAGGCTGCACATCATAATATTAATATACATTCCCTGAGTGGATGATAGGAGGATACAGGTTAAAAAGGTAGGATAGAAGGAAGAAGAAGGCAAATAAAAACAAACAAATAAATAAATAAATATTGCTTTACCAAAGAACTCATCAAGTCTGATGTGATCCTATTACATTTATAAGTATAAATGTCCATGAAATCTTACCAACAGAAAAAAAAAGTAGGAGAGTAATATATGTGTTTTGATAATATTTCAGTCGAATATAGAACTCCTGACAATGTTTATGTATGAAAAAGGAAAAGAGTTTGAAGGAATACACTCTGCTGTGAACATTAGTTACATGATGATGATGGGAGGGGACAAGTATGAGTAGTTTTTCCTTTATATGTATTAGTTTCTAATTATTTTGCTTGTCACAACTGTCGACGAAACTTCAGTTAACAGTCAAGTTAAGAAGAAAAGAGGGGGGCTCCCTGGTGGCGCAGTGGTTGACAGTCCGCCTGCCGATGCAGGGGACACTGGTTCGTGCCCCAGTCTGGGAGGATCCCACATGCCTCGGAGCGGCTGGGCCCGTGAGCCATGGCCGCTGAGCCTGCGCGTCCAGAGCCTGTGCTCCGCAACGGAAGAGGCCACAACAGTGAGAGGCCCAAGTACTGGAAAAAAAAAAAAAAAAGAAGAAAAGAGGGAATTTTATTTGAGCCAAACTGAGAATTATAATCCGGAATACAGACTCTCAGGAAGCTCTGAGAAACTGTTCCACCAGGTGGAAGTTGAAGGCACAGTCATATACATTTTCGAGACAAAGGATCATACATCAAAATGACATACTGATACTTTACACAAAGTTCACCAACGATACATAGTCCGGGTAAGCACATACAAAGAGAGCAGCAAGTCCATGACCACTACAGAGTTGGGAAAGAATGCTATTCTTTTAAGAAGTTGCACTGCTAGTGTCAAAAGAAAGGGAAAAAATTATCTTTATGGTCAAACAGACACTCTTATCTTTGAGGAGGTTTGGTTAATGTGTAATGCAGATGCACACTGCTTATCAGGGAGGGAGGGAAGAGACCCAAACGAATGCAGAGAGAGAATTTTATGTTTAATTTTTTCTTGTCCTGCCTGAAAATATGAATTTTATTTCATCACAGCAAAAGTGATCTGAACATATCAAATAAAGAAAATTAAAATTCATAAAGAATAAAGAACTTAAGCAACCATGTGAGTGGAGAAAGGCTAATTGAGAGTTGTATCTAAAGAAGTGATTATATACATGTAATCACTTTTTAAAAATATTTATTTAATTTATTTATGTATTTTGGCTGCACAGGGTCTTTGTTGCGACATGTGGGGTCTTATAGCTGCGGCTTGTGAGCTTCTTAGTTGAGGCATGTAGATTCTTAGTTGTGGCACGCATGTGGGACCTATTTCCCAGACCAGGGATCGAACCCAGGTCCCTTGCATTGGGAGCACCGAGTCTTACCCACTGGATCACAAGGGAAGTCCCTATATACATGTAATCATTAATGCAAGTGTTAAGAAGAGATGCTTAAATTATGTGTCATAATGTAAAAATATAATAATGCGTTATTCTGATGCAGTCAAAAGAAATCACTCTAGGTAGTTCAAGCAGAAAAAGAACTTCAGCTATTGTACGAGCACATTTCACTGTAAGAACCCAAATCACACGTGAAATCCTGGATGTGAAAGAGTCTGGGAAAAAATAGGCATTTGCTTTACAACCCCTGCAGGAAGGCATTCTGGGATCAGTTGAAATGCTTGTTGATGAAGACACTGCAGGTACCTGCCATACTCCTGCACCCTCCCACACTTACACTTCCAAACATCAGCAAATATTCACCTCCCAGAAGACAAAGCACCCATCTTGCGTGGGCGTTGAAGTGAACGGGTCTGAGAACAAGAAAGGTTGGACACAAGTGTTGGGAGATAAAAAAAAAAAAAAAAAGAAAGATAAAAGAAAATGCATCGGGGAAAAAGAATATGGAGTACTGAGAGAGGTTATTACCTTGAAATGTTGGTGTAATATCTCTTAGTGGCCATGGCTGATGGCGGAAGCCCTCCTATTTCAGATGAGTACTTAACAATCAAAGAAGTCCACACGTGTATTAAGAAAACTGTCCGTTATTGTAGCAACAGAGGAGGGAGCCCTTGAGCTAAGAAACTAAGGAAACTATTCTAACCTCCAACCCATCCCACTCCAGTAAGATATTCCTTTCAATAATTGGTCCATGAAAATCTACTGATTTTAAAATAAGAAATAAATTTAGAAATCATAGACCATACAAAAATACTCCTTTTTAAAAAACAGAAATGAGTAGCAAAGCTTAAAAGCATTTAAAACAGGATTTTTAAAATCCCCAGTACAATGTCACCACAAAGCTGAGAAAACTGATATTCTAAAATAAATGTTTAAAATTAGTAAAGCAAATTAAAGGTATGAGGAACCATCATAAAGCAGAAATACAGAAACTCAAAGAAGAGATAGCAAAATAGCAGGGAGATGTGAAATGGAATCTGAAAGACAGTAGAGAAATTGAAGAAAAGGACAAAACCATTTCATAAATAAGGACTAAGTAAAGTAAGGAAGAAAATGGAAAACATAAGAAAAGCAAAGAACATGAAATAAAAATGAAGAAGTAGCTTAAAAATACAGAGAGAGTCTTAAATATTAAAAAGTCAATGGAGATTCACCAGACACATAAATCAAGTCCCACAAAGAAGAAAATCAAAACAACAAAATAGAAGAATTATTTAAAACTATAATTGAGGAAAATATCTCTGAAATAAAAGATTTGAGTCTACATATTAAAAGCTCACATTGTGAATGCAAGTAAAATTTGCAAATTTAGAGAAGAGCTAACACCCATCCTTCTCAAACTCTTCCAAAAAATTGCAGAGGAAGGAACATCCCCAAACTCATTCTATGAGGCCACCATCACCCTGATACCAAAACCAGACAAAGTTACTACAAAAAAAGAAAATTACAGATCAATATCACTGATGAATATAGATGCAAAAATCCTCAACAAAATACTAGCAAACAGAATCCAGCAGCACATTAAAAGGATCATACACCATGATCAAGGGGTATTTATCCCAGGGATGCAAGCATAC
The DNA here is from genome assembly GCF_964374135.1 of Grampus griseus. Lineage (NCBI taxonomy): Eukaryota > Metazoa > Chordata > Mammalia > Artiodactyla > Delphinidae > Grampus > Grampus griseus. The sequence goes on along the minus strand of NC_139008.1, from coordinate 73,665,774 downwards.
TTCAATATATGCAAATCAATCAATGTGAAACACCATATTAACAAATTGAAGAAGAAAAACCATATGATCATTTCAATAGATGCAGAAAAAGCTTTTGACAAATTTCAACACCCATTTATGATAAAAACTCTCCAGAAAGTGGGCATAGAGGGAACCTACCTCAAAATAATAAAGGCCATATATTACAAACCCACAGCAAACATCATTCTCAGTGGTGAAAAACTGAAAGCATTTCCTCTAAGATCAGGAACAAGACAAGGATGTCCACTCTTACCACCATTACTCAACATAATTTTGGAAGTCCTAGCCACAGCAATCAGAGAAGAAAAAGAAATAGAAGGAATACAAATTGAAAAAGAAGGAGGAAAACTGTCACTGTTTGTAGATGACATGATACTATACATAGAGAATCCTAAAAATGCCACCAGAAAACTACTAGAGCTAATCAATGAATTTGGTAAAGTAGCAGGATACAAAATTAATGCACAGAAATCTCTTGCATTCCTATACACTAATGATGAAAAGTCTGAAAGAGAAATTAAGGAATCACTCCCATTTACCATTGCAACAAAAAGAATGAAATACCTAGGAATAAACCTACCTAGGGAGACCAAAGACCTGTATACAGAAAACTATAAGACACTGATGAAAGAAATTAAGATGATCCAAACAGATGGAGAGATATACCATGTTCTTGGATTGGAAGAATCAATATTGTGAAAATGACTATACTACCAAAGGCAATCTACAGATTCAATGCAATCCCTATCAAATTACCAATGGCATTTTTTATAGAACTAGAACAAAAAAATCTTAAAATTTGTATGGAAACACAAAAGACCCCGAACAGCCAAATTGTCTTGAGGGAAAAACATGGATCTGGAGGAATCAGACTCCCTGACTTCAGACTACACTACAAAGCTACAGTAATCAAGACAATATGGTACTGGCACAAAAACAGAAATATAGATCAATGGAACAGGATAGAAAGCCCAGAGATAAACCCATGCACATATGGTCACTTTATCTTTGATAAAGGAGGCAAGAATATACAGTGGAGAAAAGACAGTCTCTTCAATAAGTGGTGCTGGGAAAACTGGACAGCTACATGTAAAAGAATGAAATTAGAATACTCCCTAACACCATACACAAAAATAAACTCAAAATGGATTGAAGACCTAAATGTAACGCCAGACACCATCAAACTCTTAGAGGAAAACATAGGCAGAACACTCCATGACATAAATCACAGCAAGATCCTTTTTGACCCACCTCCTAGAGAAATGGAAATAAAAACAAAAATAAACAAATGGGACCTTATGAAACTTAAAAGCTTTTGCACAGCAAAGGAAACCATAAACAAGACCAAAAGACATCCCTCAGAATGGGAGAAAACATTTGCAAATGAAACAACTGACAAAGGATTAATCTCCAAAATATACAAGCAACTCATGCAGCTCAATATCAAAAAAACAAACAACCCAATCCAAAAATGGGCAGAAGACCTAAATAGACATTTCTCCAAAGAAGATATACAGATTGCCAACAAACACATGAAAGAATGTTTAACATCATTAATCATTAGATAAATGCAAATCAAAACTACAATGATATGTCATCTCACACCGGTCAGAATGACCATCATCAAAAAATCTACAAACAATAACTGCTGGAGAGGGTGTGGAGAAAAGGGAACCATCTTGAACTGTTGGTGGGAATGTAAATTGATACAGCCACTATGGAGAACAGTATGGAGGTTCCTTAAAAAACTAAAAATAGAACTACCATAAGACCCAGCAATCCCACTACTGGGCATATACCCTGAGAAAACCATAATTCAAAAAGAGTCATGTACCAAAATGTCCATTGCAGCACTATTTACAATAGCCAGGACATGGAAGCCACCTAAGTGTCCATCGACAGATGAATGGATAAAGAAGATGTGGCACATATATACAATGGAATATTACTCAGCCATAAAAAGGAACGAAACTGAGTTATTTGTAGTGAGGTGGATGGACCTAGAGACTGTCATACAGAGTGAAGTAAGTCAGAAAGAGAAAAACAAATACCATATGCTAACACATATATATGGAATCTAAAAAAAAAAAAAAGAAAAATAATGGTCAGAAGAACCTAGGGGCAAGACAGGAATAAAGATGCAGACCTGCTAGAGAATGGACTTAAGGATACGGGGAGGGGGAAGGGTAAGCTGTGACAAAGTGAGAGAATGGCATGGACATATATACACTACCAAACGTAAAATAGATAGCTAGTGGGAAGCAGCCGCATAGCACAGGGAGATCAGCTTGGTGCTTTGTGACCACCTAGAGGAGTGGGATAGGGAGGGTGGGAGGGAGGGAGTTGCAAGAGGGAAGAGATATGGGGACATATGTGTATGTATAACTGATTCACCTTGTTATAAAGCAGAAACTAACACACCATTGTAAAGCAATTATACCCCAATAAAGATGTTAAAAAAAAGCGTGGGGGGGAAAGTACATCTACCCACAGACTTTTCTTTGTCCCTAACCCCTTGTTTGGATTGTTTTGTAAATCCGGTGCCAAAATCACCAAGGGAGGGTGTGCAGGGACAAAAGTATTTTATCCTTGAAAGTTGCTATGAAAGTAGCGCTTTAATATTTTCATGGTAACAACAGCAAAAACAAAATGGTAATTACATGACGTGAAGGATTTAACTATTCTTACTGTGGTAAACATTTTGCAGGGTATACATGTATCAAATCACCACATTGTACACCTCAAACATTCATGTTATATGTCAATTTTTATCTCATTAAAGGTGGGGGGAGGGGGGCTTCCCTGGTGGCGCAGTGGTTAAGAATCCGGCTGCCAATGCAGGGGACACGCGTTCAAGCCCTGGTCTAGGAAGATCCCACATGCCACGGAGCAACTAAGCCCGTGCGCCACAACTACTGAGCCTGTGCTCTAGACCCTGCGAGCCACAACTACTGAAGTCTGCACGCCACCACTACTGAGCCCACGCACAGCAACTACTGAAGCCCACACTCCTAGAGCCCATGCTCTGTAACAAGAGAAGCCACCACAATGAGAAGCCCACGCACCGCAACGAAGAGTAGCCCCCGTTCGCCACAACTACAGGAAGGCTGTGCACAGCAAGGAAGACCCAACGCAGCCCAAAATAAATAAATAAATAAATTTATTTTAAAATAATAATAAATAAATAAAGCTGGGGCAAAAGAGACAAAATCGAAGGGGTAAATACTGCTATCTTCACCATACAGAATCTTCACATTCGGGAGCATGTTAATTATTTATTCAAGACTTTTTTATGTGCTACATGAACACTTGTTTACATTTCTTTTTTAAAGTTCTGCCTGTCTCTCATTAAGTTTATTTGTTGAGCGGTTTAATTGTGTTGATATTATAAGTGGGAATTTTCTTCCATTCCATTTTCTGATTATTGCTAGTTTAGAATAAAAATAGGATTTATGGGAATTCCCTGGCAGTCCAGTGGTTAGGACTCCGCGCTTTCACTGCCGTGGGCTGGGGTTCAATCCCTCGTTGGGGAACTAAGATCTTATAAACCACATGGTGCAGCCAAAAAAATTAAAAATAAAAATAGGATTTAGCTTAATTTTTAAATAGGATTTATCATCACATACTCACTGTGTGTCTTTGGGTGATTAAGTGAAGCTTTCATGGGCTTCAAACTCTTAACAAAATTACAGATGTGTATACTACCCATCTGAGAGAGTTCTAATGAAAAATAAATAAGACAATACAGATAACATATTTAGTACAGGATCTGGAACAGAGAAAACACTAAAACACAGAAACTGTTCTTACCACCAATGGTGTATTACGTGTTTGTCAGGCCAGAAGTTTAGCCACTGCTCTCACCTGTGCTCCAAGATGTGCAGTCCAGTCCATCCCCTGGAGAATGAGAGGAAAACCCTGGCTTGTAGGCCCCTGGGAGGGACCAAGGGGCAGCGGGCTCTCTGTTCTCTCACCCCCAACAAAGCCTCTGCTCCCCACCTCCCCTCTAGCAGGAACCCAACACACACACAGAAAGAAGAGGTGTTTCAGGGCCATAATGTCAGGGCTGAACTGACATTCATTATTATATTTCCAGAATGATTTCATTCAACCCCCCTCAGAATGAGTAGACAACTGAGGCTCAGAGATTTGTCTGAGGTCATCCAACAACTGGGGAGGAGGCTGGGGCTAGAACTCGGGTCTCCTGACGCCCAAGCCTGTGCTCTGCCCACTTCACCCCAAATGCTCCTCCCCCTGTGGCTTTGACCTTCCCTGAGAACTTCATTGCCCAAGGACAGTGGGGCAGGTGAGCCAACAGCAGAGCCACGAGGTCATCCAAGTTTGCCCAACATATACCCTTCTGCTGTCTTCACTCCTCGAGTCTGCTCTACCCCAACTTGTACATCTCCAGAGAACATTATTCAGCGATCACAAGAAAGGATCAGGGACTCAGTGTGTCTTGCATCCTCGTTCACATCTTCAAATAGAAAGCTGGGAGAGGATATCGCTTAACCCAAAGGAATTATGTGTTATTGGAGGCCCCTCAGGCACGAATAGGAGAAATGCTTCATGAGCAGGGATTTCCCAGCATGTGTTTCTATGTCTTCTTGGGAGGACATAGATCCCTGGGAAACATGAAAGGAAAAGAAGGAGGGAGCTATAGATTTAGCCACAAGGGTTGGCTAGTCACACTGACAGGGTTGATCATAGCCAGGTCAGAAGTAGGGGTCAATTGGGAAGGTTTTAGGTTTTATTTCCCCGGTCCAAGGCCAAAGGCAAAATGTCTAGGTTTCCATTTCCTGGTGAAATAGAGGCTGCAGTTCTTGGGTTGATTATTGGATTTCTACAGTGAACCCTAGGAATGGGCCTTTCGTTCCTGCCCCCGCTCTCCTTCACACAACAGTAACATCTGCCGTGGGTCCCTCTCCACTCGCCACTGGGGACTGGAAGTCCCAACTCCACACCCATCTCCCCAGAGCTTCCAGGGGCCCAGAAGTCATAGGAGCCAGAAACAAATGGAGTAGAAAGTGGTCTTTTATTGGAAAGTCCATGAGAGAGGCATCCCAGGTTTGGGCACCCGGATGAAAGGAAGAATGGGCAGTGTGGGAGAGGGTAGTGCTACAGGCACCAGGATCTGCATCCCTGGGGACTTCACCGGTGCAGCAAGAACAGACTCCACCTGGTAGGAGAAAAGAGAATCAGAGATGTGATTCAGCAGGTCAAAGACTCAGAGGCAGTGGGAGGCAGGACCAAGTCCACTTGTCATCCCTCTCAGGACGAGACCCCTCGGTCTCTCCATCACCTCCCCATGTCCTCTCCCCCACCAACCTAGGATCACTCTCCACCTCTCAGCCTTTCTGTGCCTTCACAGGCCACCTCTTCCTCCACCCAGTTCTCACCTCACCGGGGATACACACAGACATTCCCGCATTTGCCCACACAGCACTTCTTGTCCGCCGCGCAATGAGCATCTGTCATACATTCGTGAGTGGGATTGAATATGAGGCACTGGCGCCTAACACTGGGGCAGGAGCCAGGCCTAGAGGGCTGTGGGAATATGGCTGGATCTTCTTGACCTTTGACTGGATCTTGACCTTCGACTGGATCTTGACCTTCGACTGGATCTTGACCTTCGACTGGATCTTGTCCTTTGATCAGAACATTGCCTTTCGTAGTGCCTTGACCTTTAGGACAACAAAGAAATATCCCCACATTTAGAACAGTGTACCTGCTTTAACTATCTAGTCTTTCCTCCAGGTCCAGCCACTGTTCACTGCAGTGTCCCTCAAAATGTGACTTGAGATAGGGGAGCTATCTCAAGGGCTAGCTGGGGTCTGTGCTCTTGGAAGGCTGGGACCGGGGTTCCTCGGGTGTCCATTTCTTCCCCTCACCCTCCATTCTGGGTCTTAGGGCCCTCACGAGGATATGCCAGACTGAAGTGTCTTTCAGAGGTGTCACTTTGGCATCTCTGAGGAAACTTAATGGAAAGGAAAGGAGCCGTGAGACACTTACCAGGAGACCTGAGCTCCATCCTGGCTCTGGAGACTGTCTTGACAAATCCTCACCCCTCCCTAGGTCTCAATGTCCTCCTTTGGAAAATAGGGGTCTTCAAACTACATGATTTTTGAGGCCCTGTTGGTTCTTAACCTTCTCTTAGAGGACTGATGACAGGTGATCTTACGGGACAGACAGGCAGGGGACAGACCCCACACCCAGCGACCAGATTCCTGGGACCCCTCACTTCATTGAACGTTCTGTCCAAGTATCAACACTTGAGGCCAAGGTCATGTAACAACACTCCTTCCACAAACAGCCCTGATATCTCAGTCCTGGGGTGGAAAGCATGTAGAGTCTAGTAGGCAACTTCCTACTTCTCTGGATATGCTGGAAACCTACTGTCCAGGCTGAAGAGTGGGCTCTAGCCCTGCCTGCTGCTCTGGAAGTACCCCCTGTCAGTACCCAGGCTGCCCCCAACATCCTCTCCTCAACCCAACCCAGCCCCACCCAGGCCACTTCCCTATTCACCTCTTACGACAGCTGCCTTTGCCACCAGCGTCCCAAGGACAAGAAGCACTACCACCAGGATCAAGAAGTTTCTGGACTTCATGTTGTCAGGAAGGTGAATGGCTAAGAGCTGAGGCCAAACCTAGTTTTATGCAGCTCCAGCTTGGCCGGGTGCCAAGGGTGGGTCTGTGGTTTCACAAGGGACAAGGGGTGCATTTTCTTAGTTCTACCAGGGAATATCCACCTCCATCCTGGAAAGCACCTTGGGCCCTTCCCCAAGGATTATTTACAGGGAGAAATGGCAGTTACTGTTGCATCATCTCTCATAGCCCCAATAGCTACCTCACTTTCTCACAAAGAAGCAGGGCTGGCTCCCCTTGGGCACCATTACAGCCAAATTCTTCATACTTAGAATAGAAAGAATATGGAGCCCAAAGAAGAGAAAGGAATCACCCATGGTCATTTAACATGTCAGTGGTAGGTCTGGTGTTCAGTTTTCATAGGCAAGGTGTTCCCCAGTTACTCCCTGTTCCTGCAAGACCCACCCAGACCTACCCTAACAGTTTACCCCTCCCAGCATCAAGCTGGGCTTTTCTTTCATTCTCCCCTAACCCCAAGAAAAACTCTCAAAGGCATGTTTGCCTTGGACGTCTAATGACTAATCAGTGTACTTTTCCATTTCACAGGTAGTCTCTGATATGCCCCAAGAAAGTAACAGGGAAGGTGGAATTTGACATCTGGAATGGCATGATGCCCTTGAAATCACAGTCAGAAGAGAGAAAACACCCATAAAATAAAAGGAAGAAAATATAAATCATCTATAAGGTGGACATCTACAGTGCATACATCCAACATGGCTTCCTCCTTCTTAGAACAGCATGCTGTTTCTTCTGAAGAACTCTTGTTTCTTTGTACCATCAACTTAGGAATCTAATGGGGACTGCTGATCATGAAAGCCTGACCCCCAGTCACAGCAGGGTGCGTGTGTGTGTGTGTGTGTGTGTGTGTGTGTCTCAGGTCTACTGATGTCCTTTATTTGAATAGACACTAAGGGAAAGGGGGAAGTCCCTCCTTTTGGTAAAGGTGGTAGAGATGAGCCTGGGAACTCCAGAAGCTATGGTTCCAGTCTGGGAGTAGGTTAACTGTGCAAGAAAAAGGAAACGAATTCACTTAGAAAATCAGAGAAATGATGGTGAGAGAGGAATCGGAAGGCACAAACCAGCCCTTCATTCCCCTTTATCTTGAGAGCAGCTCTTCCCACACCCTTCCCCTAGTTCAGTTATGACCCAATAAATTGGCTTTCTGCCTAAGCTAGTCTGAGAAGGTATTTTGTCATTGCTACCATAGTTCAGAGTAATAAAAATGAATTGGGTGTTGTTGGGTGAGTTGGGTGTTGTCAGGGACAGAACCTGAATTGTGGAAATGACAGTTGAGCTCTGGGTGAGAGAGCGATTGAAGCAAACTAATTATTTTATAGTAAGCCAGTTGTTTAAATCTTCACCTTTGTCTCTTTGGACTCGGACCACATGCCTACCAATGCTGAAACACTAAGGAGATATAAACAAATGTCAGAACATTAGAGTCTGCAGGCTACTTTAAAAAAAAATTTTAAAAAGCTCACTGCAAAGTAAGCTATACAAACAAAAGAATTGTGTAGAACATACCTATATTCTTTAAAAAATTAAAGCATTACAATGGAAGCCTGTACTCACGTGCCAGGTGAAAAAGGAGACTATTTACTCTACAGCCTATTACCCTATTAGCCTTTACTCCTATCCAATTTCTTCCCTCTCCATCCTCCACAGAGGCAACACTTTCTTGGATTTTCTAATTTTCTGTTAATTCAAGCATCTTGCTCATTTCTAATTGGGTGGTCTATCTTTTTCTTGTTGATCTGTAGAGAAAAGAAACCCTCACACATTACTAGTGAGAGTATATATTCATGCAACCTATTTGAAAGTAAATTTGGATCAGCTAGTAAAATTGAACATGAGCAAAATCTTTGAGATTTTTATCAATCTGATGGGTGAGAAGTGATACATTGCTGAAGTGTTTAGTTAGCATTTCTCTATCATGAATTATTTCAAGCATTTCTTCATATTTTAAAAGCCACTTATATTTCTTTACCTGAAAACTTCATTTCTTTTGCTCATTTTCCTATATAGTCATTAACCTTTTTCTTCTTAATTTCTAAGCACTCTTTATCTATTATAGAGAAAGGTCCTTTGTCTGTGATATGGTTTATAAATAATTTTTTTTTTTGCGATACGCGGGCCCCTCACTGTTGTGGCCTGTCCCGTTGCAGAGCACAGGCTCCGGACGCGCAGGCTCAGCGGCCATGGCTCACGGGCCCAGCAGCTCCGCGGCATGTGGCATCTTCCCAGACCGGGTCACGAACCCGTGTCTCCTGCATCGGCAGGCGGACTCTCAACCACTGCGCCACCAGGGAAGCCCTAAAATATTTTTTTTAAACACTGAAGTCTTTTATTCTGTTTCCCTCAGATCCTAAGAGTTTCCATTTCATTTGTTACCCCATAGATGAAATCTATTAGCAAACTGCATGCATATTTACATCAGTCAAGAAGTTTGAACAGATACTTCCAACAAAGCATGTAATATGTGAATTAGATATTTTGAATGTTGAAGGAATTAAAGAATCAGTCAGCTACTGGAGGTAATTTGTGCGGATTCTGAAGTATTTCTATACAACTTTGCTTCTAACAGAAAAGGGAAAACCCTGACTCAGGGTTTGGCTTCTTATTGTGCAGAAAGATTTGAGGACCAAGTTTCAGATATGGTGGGGTCACTCACCCTCATATCTAGTGAGTTCCACATATGAAAAGGCTTTCCTTTTGTTTTACAAGTAACTCCTTATTGTTGGCTAGCCTTTCACCATTGAGAAATTAGGGTTTAAGTCTTAATCTAAGCAACACTGAGGTTAATTGCATCACCTCCATCCACAGGGGTCTGGCACCCAGGGAAGCCAAGGGTGAGAACAGGGTGAGCCCAGGACACACATGTTAGCAGAGACAGTGCAGCATGATGAGGTGTGCATCCAACACCCTAAGTGTGCTTTAGTTACCAGAATATTTGACACACCCACAAATTAAGTAGCAAAACATTTTAATCCATTAATTCTAAAACTAACAGAGACATTTTATATCCGGTGCCGCCTCCTCAAAAGTCTACTGCAGATTAGACAGCCAGACTGCAAGTTACAAAGCCAGACATTATAGTTGAAGATGCAGTTTGGGACAAGACCATCATGGGGAGATTTTCCTCCTCTTTGCTCATAAACATAAGTTGTCAGCTTAAAAAAAATCCTCAGACATAAGAAGAAAGCTTTCTCTCTCTATAACCTCTTTATTTTAAATCTGTCTGTAATGTTTGAAGGCAAAACAGATAATCAGCAAACCAACCTCCCAAGCAAGTACAAGGATCTGAGCTGGACTCCTGGGACTAAAGACTGGTTTGGTTCTATTTCTACCAACACTGTGATGTGAGGTACCATGGTTCTTGTTTTCGTTACAAGAGGTGTTAGGAAAGAATGCCCACACACAATTAATAATAGCTTATCTAGCACGTAACTCTGCAGCACAGTACCAACAACAGGAGTATTTGAAAGCAGGGTGGAGAAGAAACTAGACATTCATACAAGTTAAGGTTTCCTTTGTTTCTTCCCCTCTTTTTACAAGGAGAATTCAGCTCAGAGACAAGCTCCAGAATGCCCGTACTGTCCTTTGGCCCACTAGGCCCAGAGAGCCTCAGGCTTCAGTGATGTGTCCTTCTCAGATGAGGAAATCATAGATTTCCCATGTTTTGTTCACGTCTGTCTTGATGAGTGTTCTTGCCTGTGCCAGTCTCAAGCCTCCTTGCTTGTTACATTCGTTCAGTAGAGCAGATTTGTATTCCAAATAGGCTCCTGGGAGCAACCTCACCATCTGACAGAGCTCCTTCTCTTTTTCATTCAACTTCTCTGTGCCAGGGAGGCCAGTGAGGTTCAAGGGCGGTGCACTTCGTCTACCTGAATTCGAAGCCATTGGTACGGAAGGACTCAGGCCAGAATCAACGTCAGCCTGCCGGCGGAGCCACTGCTGGCAGGCGCTACGGTCCTGGATGTACTGGAGAACCTCTGGGAGCACAGGGCGTTTGAGACGTTCCTCTTCTGGAGTCTTTCTGAGGTGATCCTAGGTTCCGGCACTACAAAAATTGGTAATGCCTGCTGTCCTGTATTTCTGGAGCCTCTTGATTTCCCTTCGGAGTTCGAATTCCAATGCATGGCTTTCAATGAACTTGTCATGCTCCACCGGCGCCACTATCCTTGCAAATCGCCTCATTGTTTCCGAAGGGTCTTGGACTAGCTTGGGATACCGCCGTACCATTAACTGAAATTTTCTAAGGTTGATTGATCCATGGTCTCTTATAATTTTTTTTCTCCTTTGTCTCTCCTTTAACCTAGAATGATAGATATCTACAACAGCCATCTTCAGAGTGTGTAAAATGTCCGAGTCATCTTCAACAAAATCAATGTCTCTCAAGTCCTCTTCTGAATAATTGTCAAATTCCTCATTGAAATCTGCCATGTGCCGAGAAAGCAAGGAGTCAAAGGTAGGTCGGGGAAGGTCATCTGTAGAGTGAAATGGAATGGCTGTGTCAGCAGTTTTTGCCTCCTCTGCTTGCTTCAGGTTCAGCAGGGTAGATGCAAACAGATGGTTGCTGATGAAATGCTTCACTCCTCCTTGGTCTTGGTGCACATTTGATTGGCTACATCCTGTCAATTTCCAAAGCCGCAGTCCATCACAGCTTCTAAAAGGGCCGTTTCTTCTTGAGCAGTCCAGCTGGGGTCAAGAACAGGAAAATCTGAGGTCATTATTTCGTAAGTGTGATCACTTTGATGTTTCTTGTACTCAAATCCTCGAGTGAAACATGCTAAAGGAACTCAAACGGTCCATTTCCCAGTTGGCAAAGACTGTTGCTTTGATCTTCCTCAATGTAGGGATCTTTCAAGGAGATTTCAGAACTGGCCAACACATACACCAAAGCTGACCACCACCCCCCTCACCACGTCCCCCTCCTCCGCCTAAATAAAAATTTTAACTCATTCTTAGACCTGCACAAAACAGCTCAGGGTGGCACCCTTTCCTCCTCTTATCTAGATATTGCCTCCTGTTGTTTGGTTACTTCTGCTCTGGACTTCTGCATTTCTGCTTCATGATATCCTTAAACTGGTGAAATTGGTTCATTATTTTCTTTCAATTCATGTGCCAAAAAAAAAAAATCTAAATGATACAAAAGGGATCATAGAAAAAAAATAACTTTCTAAATTGAAACAGACACCAGAAAAAGTAGAAAATCTGAATAATATTGTAACTATCCTAGAGATGGAATCAACAGTCAACAATTATTTGACCAAAAAGAAGCATTAGGATCAGATTTCTTCATAAGAAAAGGCAATCAAGGAACAACTAATTCTAATATGATATAAATAGAAAATAAGATACAATTTCCAGCACGTTTTATGAAGTAAACATAATCTTGATACCAGAACTTAATAAGAATTTGTGTCAATTATAGCTCAATAAAGCTGTTAAAAAATAAAATTCTTGGGGCTTCCCTGGTGGCGCAGTGGTTGGGAGTCCACCTGCCGATGCAGGGGGCACGGGTTCGTGCCCTGGTCCGGGAGGATCCCGCATGCCATGGGGCGGCTGGGCCCGTGGGCCATGGCCACTGGGCCTGTGCGTCCGGAGCTTGTGCTCCGCAGCAGGAGAGGCCACAACAGTGAGAGGCCCGCATACCACAAAAAATAATAATAAAAATAAACAAATAAATAAATAAATAAAATTCTCAACAAGGATACTATGAAAAAGGAAGATTCTAAGCCAGTCTCACTCATAGAACATAGATTCATGAACACAAAAATCCTAAATAAGTCACTTACCACCTGAATGCAGTAATATGCAAAAAGGACAATTTTTTGTGACTAATTTTAATTTATCTTAGCTATCAAATGTAGTTTAATGCTAGAAACTCAATTAATGTAATTCACCACACTAACAGATTAAAGAAAAAATATAAGCTTAGATATAGAGCAGCATGCAATAAAATTCAAGATGCAGTTGCAATATAAAAATAGCAAATTAGGAATGAAGAATAATTCTTTTAAAGTGACAAAAACTACCCCATAGCAAACATCATACACAAATGTGAAAGGTTTTAACCTCTCCTTATAAAATCAGGAACTATTCCCAATTCTGTTCAATATTATGCAGGATACCCTATTCTATAGCATCAGACAAGTAGAAGAAATAAAAGGTGCAAGTAAGTATTGGAAAGAAAAAACAAAACTGTCATTATTCAAAGATGATGCAACTGTGTTCAAAAAATTCCAGACAAATCTACAGATAAATTGTTAGAATCCATGAGAGTTTATTATGACAGACACATACAAAGGAACTATACAAAAATCAATGGTACTCTATACATCAACAATACAAATCAGTAAATGAAATTTTATTGATATATATAATTATATAAAATATGAAGAGCTTATGAATAAATGTAATAAATTTTGTGCAGAACCACTACAGAGGAAATTAGAAAACTTTAGTGAGAGACATTTTTTAACATCCTCAAATCAGAAAGGTATACCATGTTCATGGATTGGAAGACTGAATATGATAAGGATGCCAATTCTCTTCAAACTGATTTTTAGTCTCAATGCTATCAAACCCCCAGAAAGGTTTTTGTAAAAGTAAACCAAAAAAAAAAAAAAAAAAAAAAAGGCAATATAATTCTAAAATGCATACAAAAAGTGCAAAAGACAAGATAGCCAAGATACTCTTGAAGAATAATTTAATAAGACTTGATATAGGAAATATCAAGGTTTATTTTAAAGTTGTAATAATTATGATAAAGTGGTATTACAACAATGATAGATATGTAAATGAAACAGAATAGAGAGTCCAAAAACAGATGATTGCACATAATGAGAGTATGTTTTCAACTTGGCTGTAGTAAACAAATATCACTTTGGTTATATAAAGAAGGCTGCACATCATAATATTAATATACATTCCCTGAGTGGATGATAGGAGGATACAGGTTAAAAAGGTAGGATAGAAGGAAGAAGAAGGCAAATAAAAACAAACAAATAAATAAATAAATATTGCTTTACCAAAGAACTCATCAAGTCTGATGTGATCCTATTACATTTATAAGTATAAATGTCCATGAAATCTTACCAACAGAAAAAAAAAGTAGGAGAGTAATATATGTGTTTTGATAATATTTCAGTCGAATATAGAACTCCTGACAATGTTTATGTATGAAAAAGGAAAAGAGTTTGAAGGAATACACTCTGCTGTGAACATTAGTTACATGATGATGATGGGAGGGGACAAGTATGAGTAGTTTTTCCTTTATATGTATTAGTTTCTAATTATTTTGCTTGTCACAACTGTCGACGAAACTTCAGTTAACAGTCAAGTTAAGAAGAAAAGAGGGGGGCTCCCTGGTGGCGCAGTGGTTGACAGTCCGCCTGCCGATGCAGGGGACACTGGTTCGTGCCCCGGTCTGGGAGGATCCCACATGCCTCGGAGCGGCTGGGCCCGTGAGCCATGGCCGCTGAGCCTGCGCGTCCAGAGCCTGTGCTCCGCAACGGAAGAGGCCACAACAGTGAGAGGCCCAAGTACTGGAAAAAAAAAAAAAAAAAGAAGAAAAGAGGGAATTGTATTTGAGCCAAACTGAGAATTATAATCCGGAATACAGACTCTCAGGAAGCTCTGAGAAACTGTTCCACCAGGTGGAAGTTGAAGGCACAGTCATATACATTTTCGAGACAAAGGATCATACATCAAAATGACATACTGATACTTTACACAAAGTTCACCAACGATACATAGTCCGGGTAAGCACATACAAAGAGAGCAGCAAGTCCATGACCACTACAGAGTTGGGAAAGAATGCTATTCTTTTAAGAAGTTGCACTGCTAGTGTCAAAAGAAAGGGAAAAAATTATCTTTATGGTCAAACAGACACTCTTATCTTTGAGGAGGTTTGGTTAATGTGTAATGCAGATGCACACTGCTTATCAGGGAGGGAGGGAAGAGACCCAAACGAATGCAGAGAGAGAATTTTATGTTTAATTTTTTCTTGTCCTGCCTGAAAATATGAATTTTATTTCATCACAGCAAAAGTGATCTGAACATATCAAATAAAGAAAATTAAAATTCATAAAGAATAAAGAACTTAAGCAACCATGTGAGTGGAGAAAGGCTAATTGAGAGTTGTATCTAAAGAAGTGATTATATACATGTAATCACTTTTTAAAAATATTTATTTAATTTATTTATGTATTTTGGCTGCACAGGGTCTTTGTTGCGACATGTGGGGTCTTATAGCTGCGGCTTGTGAGCTTCTTAGTTGAGGCATGTAGATTCTTAGTTGTGGCACGCATGTGGGACCTATTTCCCAGACCAGGGATCGAACCCAGGTCCCTTGCATTGGGAGCACCGAGTCTTACCCACTGGATCACCAGGGAAGTCCCTATATACATGTAATCATTAATGCAAGTGTTAAGAAGAGATGCTTAAATTATGTGTCATAATGTAAAAATATAATAATGCGTTATTCTGATGCAGTCAAAAGAAATCACTCTAGGTAGTTCAAGCAGAAAAAGAACTTCAGCTATTGTACGAGCACATTTCACTGTAAGAACCCAAATCACACGTGAAATCCTGGATGTGAAAGAGTCTGGGAAAAAATAGGCATTTGCTTTACAACCCCTGCAGGAAGGCATTCTGGGATCAGTTGAAATGCTTGTTGATGAAGACACTGCAGGTACCTGCCATACTCCTGCACCCTCCCACACTTACACTTCCAAACATCAGCAAATATTCACCTCCCAGAAGACAAAGCACCCATCTTGCGTGGGCGTTGAAGTGAACGGGTCTGAGAACAAGAAAGGTCGGACACAAGTGTTGGGAGATAAAAAAAAAAAAAAAAAAAAGAAAGATAAAAGAAAATGCATCGGGGAAAAAGAATATGGAGTACTGAGAGAGGTTATTACCTTGAAATGTTGGTGTAATATCTCTTAGAGGCCATGGCTGATGGCGGAAGCCCTCCTATTTCAGATGAGTACTTAACAATCAAAGAAGTCCACACGTGTATTAAGAAAACTGTCCGTTATTGTAGCAACAGAGGAGGGAGCCCTTGAGCTAAGAAACTAAGGAAACTATTCTAACCTCCAACCCATCCCACTCCAGTAAGATATTCCTTTCAATAATTGGTCCATGAAAATCTACTGATTTTAAAATAAGAAATAAATTTAGAAATCATAGACCATACAAAAATACTCCTTTTTAAAAAACAGAAATGAGTAGCAAAGCTTAAAAGCATTTAAAACAGGATTTTTAAAATCCCCAGTACAATGTCACCACAAAGCTGAGAAAAACTGATATTCTAAAATAAATGTTTAAAATTAGTAAAGCAAATTAAAGGTATGAGGAACCATGATAAAGCAGAAATACAGAAACTCAAAGAAGAGATAGCAAAATAGCAGGGAGATGTGAAATGGAATCTGAAAGACAGTAGAGAAATTGAAGAAAAGGACAAAACCATTTCATAAATAAGGACTAAGTAAAGTAAGGAAGAAAATGGAAAACATAAGAAAAGCAAAGAACATGAAATAAAAATGAAGAAGTAGCTTAAAAATACAGAGAGAGTCTTAAATATTAAAAAGTCAATGGAGATTCACCAGACACATAAATCAAGTCCCACAAAGAAGAAAATCAAAACAACAAAATAGAAGAATTATTTAAAACTATAATTGAGGAAAATATCTCTGAAATAAAAGATTTGAGTCTACATATTAAAAGCTCACATTGTGAATGCAAGTAAAATTTGCAAATTTAGAGAAGAGCTAGCACCCATCCTTCTCAAACTCTTCCAAAAAATTGCAGAGGAAGGAACATCCCCAAACTCATTCTATGAGGCCACCATCACCCTGATACCAAAACCAGACAAAGTTACTACAAAAAAAGAAAATTACAGATCAATATCACTGATGAATATAGATGCAAAAATCCTCAACAAAATACTAGCAAACAGAATCCAGCAGCACATTAAAAGGATCATACACCATGATCAAGGGGTATTTATCCCAGGGATGCAAGCATACTTCAATATATGCAAATCAATCAATGTGATACACCATATTAACAAATTGAAGAAGAAAAACCATATGATCATTTCAATAGATGCAGAAAAAGCTTTTGACAAATTTCAACACCCATTTATGATAAAAACTCTCCAGAAAGTGGGCATAGAGGGAACCTACCTCAAAATAATAAAGGCCATATATTACAAACCCACAGCAAACATCATTCTCAGTGGTGAAAAACTGAAAGCATTTCCTCTAAGATCAGGAACAAGACAAGGATGTCCACTCTTACCACCATTACTCAACATAATTTTGGAAGTCCTAGCCACAGCAATCAGAGAAGAAAAAGAAATAGAAGGAATACAAATTGAAAAAGAAGGAGGAAAACTGTCACTGTTTGTAGATGACATGATACTATACATAGAGAATCCTAAAAATGCCACCAGAAAACTACTAGAGCTAATCAATGAATTTGGTAAAGTAGCAGGATACAAAATTAATGCACAGAAATCTCTTGCATTCCTATACACTAATGATGAAAAGTCTGAAAGAGAAATTAAGGAATCACTCCCATTTACCATTGCAACAAAAAGAATGAAATACCTAGGAATAAACCTACCTAGGGAGACCAAAGACCTGTATACAGAAAACTATAAGACACTGATGAAAGAAATTAAGATGATCCAAACAGATGGAGAGATATACCATGTTCTTGGATTGGAAGAATCAATATTGTGAAAATGACTATACTACCAAAGGCAATCTACAGATTCAATGCAATCCCTATCAAATTACCAATGGCATTTTTTATAGAACTAGAACAAAAAAATCTTAAAATTTGTATGGAAACACAAAAGACCCCGAACAGCCAAATTGTCTTGAGGGAAAAACATGGATCTGGAGGAATCAGACTCCCTGACTTCAGACTACACTACAAAGCTACAGTAATCAAGACAATATGGTACTGGCACAAAAACAGAAATATAGATCAATGGAACAGGATAGAAAGCCCAGAGATAAACCCATGCACATATGGTCACTTTATCTTTGATAAAGGAGGCAAGAATATACAGTGGAGAAAAGACAGTCTCTTCAATAAGTGGTGCTGGGAAAACTGGACAGCTACATGTAAAAGAATGAAATTAGAATACTCCCTAACACCATACACAAAAATAAACTCAAAATGGATTGAAGACCTAAATGTAACGCCAGACACCATCAAACTCTTAGAGGAAAACATAGGCAGAACACTCCATGACATAAATCACAGCAAGATCCTTTTTGACCCACCTCCTAGAGAAATGGAAATAAAAACAAAAATAAACAAATGGGACCTTATGAAACTTAAAAGCTTTTGCACAGCAAAGGAAACCATAAACAAGACCAAAAGACATCCCTCAGAATGGGAGAAAACATTTGCAAATGAAACAACTGACAAAGGATTAATCTCCAAAATATACAAGCAACTCATGCAGCTCAATATCAAAAAAACAAACAACCCAATCCAAAAATGGGCAGAAGACCTAAATAGACATTTCTCCAAAGAAGATATACAGATTGCCAACAAACACATGAAAGAATGTTTAACATCATTAATCATTAGATAAATGCAAATCAAAACTACAATGATATGTCATCTCACACCGGTCAGAATGACCATCATCAAAAAATCTACAAACAATAACTGCTGGAGAGGGTGTGGAGAAAAGGGAACCATCTTGAACTGTTGGTGGGAATGTAAATTGATACAGCCACTATGGAGAACAGTATGGAGGTTCCTTAAAAAACTAAAAATAGAACTACCATAAGACCCAGCAATCCCACTACTGGGCATATACCCTGAGAAAACCATAATTCAAAAAGAGTCATGTACCAAAATGTCCATTGCAGCACTATTTACAATAGCCAGGACATGGAAGCCACCTAAGTGTCCATCGACAGATGAATGGATAAAGAAGATGTGGCACATATATACAATGGAATATTACTCAGCCATAAAAAGGAACGAAACTGAGTTATTTGTAGTGAGGTGGATGGACCTAGAGACTGTCATACAGAGTGAAGTAAGTCAGAAAGAGAAAAACAAATACCATATGCTAACACATATATATGGAATCTAAAAAAAAAAAAAAAGAAAAATAATGGTCAGAAGAACCTAGGGGCAAGACAGGAATAAAGATGCAGACCTGCTAGAGAATGGACTTAAGGATACGGGGAGGGGGAAGGGTAAGCTGTGACAAAGTGAGAGAATGGCATGGACATATATACACTACCAAACGTAAAATAGATAGCTAGTGGGAAGCAGCCGCATAGCACAGGGAGATCAGCTTGGTGCTTTGTGACCACCTAGAGGAGTGGGATAGGGAGGGTGGGAGGGAGGGAGTTGCAAGAGGGAAGAGATATGGGGACATATGTGTATGGATAACTGATTCACCTTGTTATAAAGCAGAAACTAACACATCATTGTAAAGCAATTATACCCCAATAAAGATGTTAAAAAAAAGCGTGGGGGGGAAAGTACATCTACCCACAGACTTTTCTTTGTCCCTAACCCCTTGTTTGGATTGTTTTGTAAATCCGGTGCCAAAATCACCAAGGGAGGGTGTGCAGGGACAAAAGTATTTTATCCTTGAAAGTTGCTATGAAAGTAGCGCTTTAATATTTTCATGGTAACAACAGCAAAAACAAAATGGTAATTACATGACGTGAAGGATTTAACTATTCTTACTGTGGTAAACATTTTGCAGGGTATACATGTATCAAATCACCACATTGTACACCTCAAACATTCATGTTATATGTCAATTTTTATCTCATTAAAGGTGGGGGGAGGGGGGCTTCCCTGGTGGCGCAGTGGTTAAGAATCCGGCTGCCAATGCAGGGGACACGCGTTCAAGCCCTGGTCTAGGAAGATCCCACATGCCACGGAGCAACTAAGCCCGTGCGCCACAACTACTGAGCCTGTGCTCTAGACCCTGCGAGCCACAACTACTGAAGTCCGCACGCCACCACTACTGAGCCCACGCACAGCAACTACTGAAGCCCACACGCCTAGAGCCCATGCTCTGCAACAAGAGAAGCCACCACAATGAGAAGCCCACGCACCGCAACGAAGAGTAGCCCCCGTTCGCCACAACTACAGGAAGGCTGTGCACAGCAAGGAAGATCCAACGCAGCCCAAAATAAATAAATTTATTTTAAAATAATAATAAATAAATAAAGCTGGGGCAAAAGAGACAAAATCGAAGGGGTAAATACTGCTATCTTCACCATACAGAATCTTCACATTCGGGAGCATGTTAATTATTTATTCAAGACTTTTTTATGTGCTACATGAACACTTGTTTACATTTCTTTTTTAAAGTTCTGCCTGTCTCTCATTAAGTTTATTTGTTGAGCGGTTTAATTGTGTTGATATTATAAGTGGGAATTTTCTTCCATTCCATTTTCTGATTATTGCTAGTTTATAATAAAAATAGGATTTATGGGAATTCCCTGGCAGTCCAGTGGTTAGGACTCCGCGCTTTCACTGCCGTGGGCTGGGGTTCAATCCCTCGTTGGGGAACTAAGATCTTATAAACCACATGGTGCAGCCAAAAAAATTAAAAATAAAAATAGGATTTAGCTTAATTTTTAAATAGGATTTATCATCACATACTCACTGTGTGTCTTTGGGTGATTAAGTGAAGCTTTCATGGGCTTCAAACTCTTAACAAAATTAAAGATGTGTATACTACCCATCTGAGAGAGTTCTAATGAAAAATAAATAAGACAATACAGATAACATATTTAGTACAGGATCTGGAACAGAGAAAACACTAAAACACAGAAACTGTTCTTACCACCAATGGTGTATTATGTGTTTGTCAGGCCAGAAGTTTAGCCACTGCTCTCACCTGTGCTCCAAGATGTGCAGTCCAGTCCATCCCCTGGAGAATGAGAGGAAAACCCTGGCTTGTAGGCCCCTGGGAGGGACCAAGGGGCAGCGGGCTCTCTGTTCTCTCACCCCCAACAAAGCCTCTGCTCCCCACCTCCCCTCTAGCAGGAACCCAACACACACACAGAAAGAAGAGGTGTTTCAGGGCCATAATGTCAGGGCTGAACTGACATTCATTATTATATTTCCAGAATGATTTCATTCAACCCCCCTCAGAATGAGTAGACAACTGAGGCTCAGAGATTTGTCTGAGGTCATCCAACAACTGGGGAGGAGGCTGGGGCTAGAACTCGGGTCTCCTGACGCCCAAGCCTGTGCTCTGCCCACTTCACCCCAAATGCTCCTCCCCCTGTGGCTTTGACCTTCCCTGAGAACTTCATTGTCCAAGGACAGTGGGGCAGGTGAGCCAACAGCAGAGCCACGAGGTCATCCAAGTTTGCCCAACATACACCCTTCTGCTGTCTTCACTCCCCGAGTCTGCTCTACCCCAACTTGTACATCTCCAGAGAACATTATTCAGCGATCACAAGAAAGGATCAGGGACTCAGTGTGTCTTGCATCCTCGTTCACATCTTCAAATAGAAAGCTGGGAGAGGATATCGCTTAACCCAAAGGAATTATGTGTTATTGGAGGCCCCTCAGGCACGAATAGGAGAAATGCTTCATGAGCAGGGATTTCCCAGCATGTGTTTCTATGTCTTCTTGGGAGGACATAGATCCCTGGGAAACATGAAAGGAAAAGAAGGAGGGAGCTGTAGATTTAGCCACAAGGGTTGGCTAGTCACACTGACAGGGTTGATCATAGCCAGGTCAGAAGTAGGGGTCAATTGGGAAGGTTTTAGGTTTTATTTCCCCGGTCCAAGGCCAAAGGCAAAATGTCTAGGTTTCCATTTCCTGGTGAAATAGAGGCTGCAGTTCTTGGGTTGATTATTGGATTTCTACAGTGAACCCTAGGAATGGGCCTTTCGTTCCTGCCCCCGCTCTCCTTCACACAACAGTAACATCTGCCGTGGGTCCCTCTCCACTCGCCACTGGGGACTGGAAGTCCCAACTCCACACCCATCTCCCCAGAGCTTCCAGGGGCCCAGAAGTCATAGGAGCCAGAAACAAATGGAGTAGAAAGTGGTCTTTTATTGGAAAGTCCATGAGAGAGGCATCCCAGGTTTGGGCACCCGGATGAAAGGAAGAATGGGCAGTGTGGGAGAGGGTAGTGCTACAGGCACCAGGATCTGCATCCCTGGGGACTTCACCGGTGCAGCAAGAACAGACTCCACCTGGTAGGAGAAAAGAGAATCAGAGATGTGATTCAGCAGGTCAAAGACTCAGAGGCAGTGGGAGGCAGGACCAAGTCCACTTGTCATCCCTCTCAGGACGAGACCCCTCGGTCTCTCCATCACCTCCCCATGTCCTCTCCCCCACCAACCTAGGATCACTCTCCACCTCTCAGCCTTTCTGTGCCTTCACAGGCCACCTCTTCCTCCACCCAGTTCTCACCTCACCGGGGATACACACAGACATTCCCGCAATAGCCCACACAGCACTTCTTGTCCGCCGCGCAATGAGCATCTGTCATACATTCGTGAGTGGGATTGAATATGAGGCACTGGCGACTAACACTGGGGCAGGAGCCACGCCTAGTTATCCATGGGAACATGGCTGGATCTTCTTGACCTTTGACTGGATCTTGACCTTCGACTGGATCTTGACCTTCGACTGGATCTTGACCTTCGACTGGATCTTGTCCTTTGATCAGAACATTGCCTTTCGTAGTGCCTTGACCTTTAGGACAACAAAGAAATATCCCCACATTTAGAACAGTGTACCTGCTTTAACTATCTAGTCTTTCCTCCAGGTCCAGCCACTGTTCACTGCAGTGTCCCTCAAAATGTGACTTGAGATAGGGGAGCTATCTCAAGGGCTAGCTGGGGTCTGTGCTCTTGGAAGGCTGGGACCGGGGTTCCTCGGGTGTCCATTTCTTCCCCTCACCCTCCATTCTGGGTCTTAGGGCCCTCACGAGGATATGCCAGACTGAAGTGTCTTTCAGAGGTGTCACTTTGGCATCTCTGAGGAAACTTAATGGAAAGGAAAGGAGCCGTGAGACACTTACCAGGAGACCTGAGCTCCATCCTGGCTCTGGAGACTGTCTTGACAAATCCTCACCCCTCCCTAGGTCTCAATGTCCTCCTTTGGAAAATAGGGGTCTTCAAACTACATGATTTTTGAGGCCCTGTTGGTTCTTAACCTTCTCTTAGAGGACTGATGACAGGTGATCTTACGGGACAGACAGGCAGGGGACAGACCCCACACCCAGCGACCAGATTCCTGGGACCCCTCACTTCATTGAACGTTCTGTCCAAGTATCAACACTTGAGGCCAAGGTCATGTAACAACACTCCTTCCACAAACAGCCCTGATATCTCAGTCCTGGGGTGGAAAGCATGTAGAGTCTAGTAGGCAACTTCCTACTTCTCTGGATACGCTGGAAACCTACTGTCCAGGCTGAAGAGTGGGCTCTAGCCCTGCCTGCTGCTCTGGAAGTACCCCCTGTCAGTACCCAGGCTGCCCCCAACATCCTCTCCTCAACCCAACCCAGCCCCACCCAGGCCACTTCCCTATTCACCTCTTACGACAGCTGCCTTTGCCACCAGCGTCCCAAGGACAAGAAGCACTACCACCAGGATCAAGAAGTTTCTGGACTTCATGTTGTCAGGAAGGTGAATGGCTAAGAGCTGAGGCCAAACCTAGTTTTATGCAGCTCCAGCTTGGCCGGGTGCCAAGGGTGGGTCTGTGGTTTCACAAGGGACAAGGGGTGCATTTTCTTAGTTCTACCAGGAAATATCCACCTCCATCCTGGAAAGCACCTTGGGCCCTTCCCCAAGGATTATTTACAGGGAGAAATGGCAGTTACTGTTGCATCATCTCTCATAGCCCCAATAGCTACCTCACTTTCTCACAAAGAAGCAGGGCTGGCTCCCCTTGGGCACCATTACAGCCAAATTCTTCATACTTAGAATAGAAAGAATATGGAGCCCAAAGAAGAGAAAGGAATCACCCATGGTCATTTAACAAGTCAGTGGTAGGTCTGGTGTTCAGTTTTCATAGGCAAGGTGTTCCCCAGTTACTCCCTGTTCCTGCAAGACCCACCCAGACCTACCCTAACAGTTTACCCCTCCCAGCATCAAGCTGGGCTTTTCTTTCATTCTCCCCTAACCCCAAGAAAAACTCTCAAAGGCATGTTTGCCTTGGACGTCTAATGACTAATCAGTGTACTTTTCCATTTCACAGGTAGTCTCTGAAATGCCCCAAGAAAGTAACAGGGAAGGTGGAATTTGACATCTGGAATGGCATGATGCCCTTGAAATCACAGTCAGAAGAGAGAAAACACCCATAAAATAAAAGGAAGAAAATATAAATCATCTATAAGGTGGACATCTACAGTGCATACATCCAACATGGCTTCCTCCTTCTTAGAACAGCATGCTGTTTCTTCTGAAGAACTCTTGTTTCTTTGTACCATCAACTTAGGAATCTAATGGGGACTGCTGATCATGAAAGCCTGACCCCCAGTCACAGCAGGGTGCGTGTGTGTGTGTGTGTGTGTGTGTGTGTGTGTCTCAGGTCTACTGATGTCCTTTATTTGAATAGACACTAAGGGGAAGGGGGAAGTCCCTCCTTTTGGTAAAGGTGGTAGAGATGAGCCTGGGAACTCCAGAAGCTATGGTTCCAGTCTGGGAGTAGGTTAACTGTGCAAGAAAAAGGAAACTAATTCACTTAGAAAATCAGAGAAATGATGGTGAGAGAGGAATCGGAAGGCACAAACCAGCCCTTCATTCCCCTTTATCTTGAGAGCAGCTCTTCCCACACCCTTCCCCTAGTTCAGTTATGACCCAATAAATTGGCTTTCTGCCTAAGCTAGTCTGAGAAGGTATTTTGTCATTGCTACCATAGTTCAGAGTAATAAAAATGAATTGGGTGTTGTTGGGTGAGTTGGGTGTTGTCAGGGACAGAACCTGAATTGTGGAAATGACAGTTGAGCTCTGGGTGAGACAGCGATTGAAGCAAACTAATTATTTTATAGTAAGCCAGTTGTTTAAATCTTCACCTTTGTCTCTTTGGACTCGGACCACATGCCTACCAATGCTGAAACACTAAGGAGATATAAACAAATGTCAGAACATTAGAGTCTGCAGGCTACTTTAAAAAAAAATTTTAAAAAGCTCACTGCAAAGTAAGCTATACAAACAAAAGAATTGTGTAGAACATACCTATATTCTTTAAAGAATTAAAGCATTACAATGGAAGCCTGTACTCACGTGCCAGGTGAAAAAGGAGACTATTTACTCTACAGCCTATTACCCTATTAGCCTTTACTCCTATCCAATTTCTTCCCTCTCCATCCTCCACAGAGGCAACACTTTCTTGGATTTTCTAATTTTCTGTTAATTCAAGCATCTTGCTCATTTCTAATTGGGTGGTCTATCTTTTTCTTGTTGATCTGTAGAGAAAAGAAACCCTCACACATTACTAGTGAGAGTATATATTCATGCAACCGATTTGAAAGTAAATTTGGATCAGCTAGTAAAATTGAACATGAGCAAAATCTTTGAGATTTTTATCAATCTGATGGGTGAGAAGTGATACATTGCTGAAGTGTTTAGTTAGCATTTCTCTATCATGAATTATTTCAAGCATTTCTTCATATTTTAAAAGCCACTTATATTTCTTTACCTGAAAACTTCATTTCTTTTGCTCATTTTCCTATATAGTCATTAACCTTTTTCTTCTTAATTTCTAAGCACTCTTTATCTATTATAGAGAAAGGTCCTTTGTCTGTGATATGGTTTATAAATAATTTTTTTTTTTTGCGATACGCGGGCCCCTCAAGTTGTGCCCTCTCCCATTGCAGAGCACAGGCTCCGGACGCGCAGGCTCAGCGGCCATGGCTCACGGGCCCAGCAGCTCCGCGGCATGTGGCATCTTCCCAGACCGGGTCACGAACCCGTGTCTCCTGCATCGGCAGGCGAACTCTCAACCACTGCGCCACCAGGGAAGCCCTAAAATATTTTTTTTAAACACTGAAGTCTCTTATTCTGTTTCCCTCAGATCCTAAGAGTTTCCATTTCATTTGTTACCCCATAGATGAAATCTATTAGCAAACTGCATGCATATTTACATCAGTCAAGAAGTTTGAACAGATACTTCCAACAAAGCATGTAATATGTGAATTAGATATTTTGAATGTTGAAGGAATTAAAGAATCAGTCAGCTACTGGAGGTAATTTGTGCGGATTCTGAAGTATTTCTATACAACTTTGCTTCTAACAGAAAAGGGAAAACCCTGACTCAGGGTTTGGCTTCTTATTGTGCAGAAAGATTTGAGGACCAAGTTTCAGATATGGTGGGGTCACTCACCCTCATATCTAGTGAGTTCCATATATGAAAAGGCTTTCCTTTTGTTTTACAAGTAACTCCTTATTGTAGGCTAGCCTTTCACCATTGAGAAATTAGGGTTTAAGTCTTAATCTAAGCAACACTGAGGTTAATTGCATCACCTCCATCCACAGGGGTCTGGCACCCAGGGAAGCCAAGGGTGAGAACAGGGTGAGCCCAGGACACACATGTTAGCAGAGACAGTGCAGCATGATGAGGTGTGCATCCAACACCCTAAGTGTGCTTTAGTTACCAGAATATTTGACACACCCACAAATTAAGTAGCAAAACATTTTAATCCATTAATTCTAAAACTAACAGAGACATTTTATATCCGGTGCCGCCTCCTCAAAAGTCTACTGCAGATTAGACAGCCAGACTGCAAGTTACAAAGCCAGACATTAAAGTTGAAGATGCAGTTTGGGACAAGACCATCATGGGGAGATTTTCCTCCTCTTTGCTCATAAACATAAGTTGTCAGCTTAAAAAAAATCCTCAGACATAAGAAGAAAGCTTTCTCTCTCTATAACCTCTTTATTTTAAATCTGTCTGTAATGTTTGAAGGCAAAACAGATAATCAGCAAACCAACCTCCCAAGCAAGTACAAGGATCTGAGCTGGACTCCTGGGACTAAAGACTGGTTTGGTTCTATTTCTACCAACACTGTGATGTGAGGTACCATGGTTCTTGTTTTCGTTACAAGAGGTGTTAGGAAAGAATGCCCACACACAATTAATAATAGCTTATCTAGCACGTAACTCTGCAGCACAGTACCAACAACAGGAGTATTTTAAAGCAGGGTGGAGAAGAAACTAGACATTCATACAAGTTAAGGTTTCCTTTGTTTCTTCCCCTCTTTTTACAAGGAGAATTCAGCTCAGAGACAAGCTCCAGAATGCCCGTACTGTCCTTTGGCCCACTAGGCCCAGAGAGCCTCAGGCTTCAGTGATGTGTCCTTCTCAGATGAGGAAATCATAGATTTCCCATGTTTTGTTCACGTCTGTCTTGATGAGTGTTCTTGCCTGTGCCAGTCTCAAGCCTCCTTGCTTGTTACATTCGTTCAGTAGAGCAGATTTGTATTCCAAATAGGCTCCTGGGAGCAACCTCACCATCTGACAGAGCTCCTTCTCTTTTTCATTCAACTTCTCTGTGCCAGGGAGGCCAGTGAGGTTCAAGGGCGGTGCACTTCGTCTACCTGAATTCGAAGCCATTGGTACGGAAGGACTCAGGCCAGAATCAACGTCAGCCTGCCGGCGGAGCCACTGCTGGCAGGCGCTACGGTCCTGGATGTACTGGAGAACCTCTGGGAGCACAGGGCGTTTGAGACGTTCCTCTTCTGGAGTCTTTCTGAGGTGATCCTAGGTTCTGGCACTACAAAAATTGGTAATGCCTGCTGTCCTGTATTTCTGGAGCCTCTTGATTTCCCTTCGGAGTTCGAATTCCAATGCATGGCTTTCAATGAACTTGTCATGCTCCACCGGCGCCACTATCCGTGCAAATCGCCTCATTGTTTCCGAAGGGTCTTGGACTAGCTTGGGATACCGCCGTTCCATTAACTGAAATTTTCTAAGGTTGATTGATCCATGGTCTCTTATAATTTTTTTTCTCCTTTGTCTCTCCTTTAACCTAGAATGATAGATATCTACAACAGCCATCTTCAGAGTGTGTAAAATGTCCGAGTCATCTTCAACAAAATCAATGTCTCTCAAGTCCTCTTCTGAATAATTGTCAAATCCTCATTGAAATCTGCCATGTGCCGAGAAAGCAAGGAGTCAAAGGTAGGTCGGGGAGGGTCATCTGTAGAGTGAAATGGAATGGCTGTGTCAGCAGTTTTTGCCTCCTCTGCTTGCTTCAGGTTCAGCAGGGTAGATGCAAACAGATGGTTACTGATGAAATGCTTCACTCCTCCTTGGTCTTGGTGCACATTTGATTGGCTACATCCTGTCAATTTCCAAAGCCGCAGTCCATCACAGCTTCTAAAAGGGCCGTTTCTTCTTGAGCAGTCCAGCTGGGGTCAAGAACAGGAAAATCTGAGGTCATTATTTCGTAAGTGTGATCACTTTGATGTTTCTTGTACTCAAATCCTCGAGTGAAACATGCTAAAGGAACTCAAACGGTCCATTTCCCAGTTGGCAAAGACTGTGGCTTTGATCTTCCTCAATGTAGGGATCTTTCAAGGAGATTTCAGAACTGGCCAACACATACACCAAAGCTGACCACCACCCCCCTCACCGCGTCCCCCTCCTCCGCCTAAATAAAAATTTTAACTCATTCTTAGACCTGCACAAAACAGCTCAGGGTGGCACCCTTTCCTCCTCTTATCTAGATATTGCCTCCTGTTGTTTGGTTACTTCTGCTCTGGACTTCTGCATTTCTGCTTCATGATGTCCTTAAACTGGCTGGGCCCGTGGGCCATGACCACTGGGCCTGCGCATCCGGAGCTTGTGCTCCGCAGCAGAAGAGGCCACAACAGTGAGAGGCCTGCATACCACAAAAAATAATAATAAAAATAAATAAATAAATAAATAAATAAAATTCTCAACAAGGATACTATGAAAAAGGAAGATTCTAAGCCAGTCTCACTCATAGAACATAGACTCATGGACACAAAAATCCTAAATAAGTCACTTACCACCTGAATGCAGTAATATGCAAAAAGGACAATTTTTTGTGACTAATTTTAATTTATCTTAGCTATCAAAGGTAGTTTAATGCTAGAAACTCAATTAATGTAATTCACCACACTAACAGATTAAAGAAAAAATATAAGCTTAGATATAGAGCAGCATGCAATAAAATTCAAGATGCAGTTGCAATATAAAAATAGCAAATTAGGAATGAAGAATAATTCTTTTAAAGTGATAAAAACTACCCCATAGCAGACATCATACACAAATGTGAAAGGTTTTAACCTCTCCTTATAAAATCAGGAACTATTCCCAATTCTGTTCAGTATTATTCGGGATACCCTATTCTATAGCATCAGACAAGTAGAAGAAATAAAAGGTGCAAGTAAGTATTGGAAAGAAAAAACAAAACTGTCATTATTCAAAGATGATGCAACTGTGTTCAAAAAATTCCAGACAAATCTACAGATAAATTGTTAGAATCCATGAGAGTTTATTATGACAGACACATACAAAGGAACTATACAAAAATCAATGGTACTCTATACATCAACAATACAAATCAGTAAATGAAATTTTATTGATATATATAATTATATAAAATATGAAGAGCTTATGAATAAATGTAATAAATTTTGTGCAGAACCACTACAGAGGAAATTAGAAAACTTTAGTGAGAGACATTTTTTAACATCCTCAAATCAGAAAGGTATACCATGTTCATGGATTGGAAGACTGAATATGATAAGGATGCCAATTCTCTTCAAACTGATTTTTAGTCTCAATGCTATCAAACCCCCAGAAAGGTTTTTGTAAAAGTAAACCAAAAAAAAAAAAAAAAAAAAAAAAGGCAATATAATTCTAAAATGCATACAAAAAGTGCAAAAGACAAGATAGCCAAGATACTCTTGAAGAAGAATAATTTAATAAGACTTGATATAGGAAATATCAAGGTTTATTTTAAAGCTGTAATAATTATGATAAAGTGGTATTACAACAATGATAGATATGTAAATGAAACAGAATAGAGAGTCCAAAAACAGATGATTGCACATAATGAGAGTATGTTTTCAACTTGGCTGTAGTAAACAAATATCACTTTGGTTATATTAAGAAGGCTGCACATCATAATATTAATATACATTCCCTGAGTGGATGATAGGAGGATACAGGTTAAAAAGGTAGGATAGAAGGAAGGAGGAGGCAAATAAAAACAAACAAACAAATAAATAAATATTGCTTTACCAAAGAACTCATCAAGTCTGATGTGATCCTATTACATTTATAAATATAAATGTCCATGAAATCTTACCAACAGAAAAAAAAAGTAGGAGAGTAATATATGTGTTTTGATAATATTTCAGTCGAATATAGAACTCCTGACAATATTTATGTATGAAAAAGGAAAAGGGTTTGAAGGAATACACACTGCTGTGAACATTGGTTACATGATGATGATGGGAGGGGACAAGTATGAGTAGTTTTTCCTTTATATGTATTAGTTTCTAATTTTTTTGCTTGTCACAACTGTCGACGAAACTTCAGTTAATAGTCAAGTTAAGAAGAAAAGAGGGGGGCTCCCTGGTGGCGCAGTGGTTGACAGTCCGCCTGCCGATGCAGGGGACACTTGTTCGTGCCCCGGTCTGGGAGGATCCCACATGCCTCGGAGCGGCTGGGCCCGTGAGCCATGGCCGCTGAGCCTGCGCGTCCAGAGCCTGTGCTCCGCAACGGAAGAGGCCACAACAGTGAGAGGCCTAAGTACTGAAAAAAAAAAAAAAAGAAGAAGAAAAGAGGGAATTGTATTTGCGCCAAACTGAGAATTATAATCCGGAATACAGACTCTCAGGAAGCTCTGAGAAACTGTTCCACCAGGTGGAAGTTGAAGGCACAGTCATATACATTTTCGAGACAAAGGATCATACATCAAAATGACATACTGATACTTTACACAAAGTTCACCAACGATACATAGTCCGGGTAAGCACATACAAAGAGAGCAGCAAGTCCATGACCACTACAGAGTTGGGAAAGAATGCTATTCTTTTAAGAAGTTGCACTGCTAGTGTCAAAAGAAAGGGGAAAAAATTATCTTTATGGTCAAACAGACACTCTTATCTTTGAGGAGGTTTGGTTATGTGTAATGCAGATGCACACTGCTTATCAGGGAGGGAGGGAAGAGACCCAAACGAATGCAGAGAGAGAATTTTATGTTTAATTTTTTCTTGTCCTGCCTGAAAATATGAATTTTATTTCATCACAGCAAAAGTGATCTGAACATATCAAATAAAGAAAATTAAAATTCATAAAGAATAAAGAACTTAAGCAACCATGTGAGTGGAGAAAGGCTAATTGAGAGTTGTATCTAAAGAAGTGATTATATACATGTAATCACTTTTTAAAAATATTTATTTGATTTATTTATGTATTTTGGCTGCACGGGGTCTTTGTTGCGACATGTGGGGTCTTATAGCTGCGGCTTGTGAGCTTCTTAGTTGCGGCATGTAGATTCTTAGTTGTGGCACGCATGTGGGACCTATTTCCCAGACCAGGGATCGAACCCAGGTCCCTTGCATGGGGAGCACCGAGTCTTACCCACTGGACGACCAGGGAAGTCCCTATATACATGTAATCATTAATGCAAGTGTTAAGAAGAGATGCTTAAATTATGTGTCATAATGTAAAAATATAATAATGCGTTATTCTGATGCAGTCAAAAGAAATCACTCTAGGTAGTTCAAGCAGAAAAACAACTTCAGCTATTGTACGAGCACATTTCACTGTAAGAACCCAAATCACATGTGAAATCCTGGATGTGAAAGAGTCTGGGAAAAAATAGGCATTTGATTTACAACCCCTGCAGGAAGGCATTCTGGGATCAGTTGAAATGCTTGTTGATGAAGACACTGCAGGTACCTGCCATACCCCTGCACCCTCCCACACTTACACTTCCAAACATCAGCAAATATTCACCTCCCAGAAGGCAAAGCACCCACCTTGCGTGGGAGTTGAAGTGAACGGGTCTGAGAACAAGAAAGGTCGGACACAAGTGCTGGGAGATTAAAAAAAAAGAAAGATAAAAGAAAATGCATCGGGGAAAAAGAATATGGAGTATTGAGAGAGGTTATTACCTTGAAATGTTGGTGTAATATCTCTTAGTGGCCATGGCTGATGGCGGAAGCCCTCCTATTTCAGATGAGTACTTAACAATCAAAGAAGTCCACACGTGTATTAAGAAAACTGTCCATTATTGTAGCAACAGAGGAGGGAGCCCTTGAGCTAAGAAACTAAGGAAACTATTCTAACCTCCAACCCATCCCACTCCAGTAAGATATTCCTTTCAATAACTGGTCCGTGAAAATCTACTGATTTTAAAATAAGAAATAAATTTAGAAATCATAAACCATACAAAAATACTTCTTTTTAAAAAACAGAAATGAGTTGCAAAGCTTAAAAGCATTTAAAACAGGATTTTTAAAATCCCCAGTAAAATGTCACCACAAAGCTGAGAAAAACTGATATTCTAAAATAAATGTTTAAAATTAGCAAAGCAAATTAAAGGTATGAGGAACCATCATAAAGCAGAAATACAGAAACTCAAAGAAGAGATAGCAAAATAGCAGGGAGATGTGAAATGGAATCTGAAAGACAGTAGAGAAATTGAAGAAAAGGACAAAAACATTTCATAAATAAGGACTAAGTAAAGTAAGGAAGAAAATGGAAAACATAAGAAAAGCAAAGAACATGAAATAAAAATAAAGAAGTAGCTTAAAAATACAGAGAGAGTCTTAAATATTAAAAAGTCAATGGAGATTCACCAGATACATAAGTCAAGTCCCACAAAGAAGAAAATCAAAACAACAAAATAGAAGAATTATTTAAAGCTATAACTGAGGAAAATATCTCTAAAAGATTTGAGTCTACATATTAAAAGCTCACATTGTGAATGCAAGTAAAATTTGCAAATTTAGAGAAGAGCTAACACCCATCCTTCTCAAACTCTTCCAAAAAATTGCAGAGGAAGGAACATTCCCAAACTCATTCTATTAGGCCACCATCACCCTGATACCAAAACCAGACAAAGTTACTACAAAAAAAGAAAATTACAG
Organism: Grampus griseus; assembly: GCF_964374135.1. Lineage (NCBI taxonomy): Eukaryota > Metazoa > Chordata > Mammalia > Artiodactyla > Delphinidae > Grampus > Grampus griseus. The sequence goes on along the minus strand of NC_139008.1, from coordinate 73,632,990 downwards.
ATCAATATCACTGATGAATATAGATGCAAAAATCCTCAACAAAATACTAGCAAACAGAATCCAGCAACACATTAAAAGGATCATACACCATGATCAAGTGGTATTTATCCCAGGGATGCAAGCATACTTCAATATATGCAAATCAATCAATGTGATACACCATATTAACAAATTGAAGAAGAAAAACCATATGATCATTTCAATAGATGCAGAAAAAGCTTTTGACAAAATTCAACACCCATTTATGATAAAAACTCTCCAGAAAGTGGGCATAGAGGGAACCTACCTCAAAATAATAAAGGCCATATATTACAAACCCACACAGCAAACATCATTCTCAGTGGTGAAAAACTGAAAGCATTTCCTCTAAGATCAGGAACAAGACAAGGATGTCCACTCTTACCACCATTACTCAACATAGTTTTGGAAGTCCTAGCCACGGCAATCAGAGAAGAAAAAGAAATAAAAGGAATACAAATTGAAAAAGAAGGAGTAAAACTGTCACTGTTTGTAGATGACATGATACTATACATAGAGAATCCTAAAAATGCCACCAGAAAACTACTAGAGCTAATCAATGAATTTGGTAAAGTTGCAGTATACAAAATTAATGCACAGAAATCTCTTGCATTCCTATACACTAATGATGAAAAGTCTGAAGGAGAAATTAAGGAATCACTCCCATTTACCATTGCAACAAAAAGAATGAAATACCTAGGAATAAACCTACCTAGGGAGACCAAAGACCTGTATGCAGAAAACTATAAGACACTGATGAAAGAAATTAAAGATGATCCAAACAGATGGAGAGATATACCATGTTCTTGGATTGGAAGAATCAATATTGTGAAAATGACTATACTACCAAAAGCAATCTACAGATTCAATGCAATCCCTATCAAATCACCAATGGCATTTTTTATAGAACTAGAACAAAAAAATCTTAAAAGTTGTATGGAGACGCAAAAGACCCCGAACAGCCAAATCAGTCTTGAGGGAAAAACATGGATCTGGAGGAATCAGACTCCCTGACTTCAGACTACACTACAAAGCTACAGTAATCAAGACAATATGGGCACAAAAACAGAAATATAGATCAATGGAACAGGATAGAAAGCCCAGAGATAAACCCACGCACCTATGGTCAACTAATCTATGAAAAAGGAGGCAAGGATATACAATGGAGAAAAGAGAGTCTCTTCAATAAGTGGTGCTGGGACAACTGGACAGCTACGTGTAAAAGAATGAAATTAGAACACTCCTTAATACCATACAGAAAAATAAACTCAAAATGGATTAGAGACCTACATGTAAGACTGGACACTATAAAACTCTTAGAGGAAAACACAGGAAGAACACTCTCTGACTTAAATCACAGCAAGATCTTTTTTGCTCCACCTCCTAGAGTAATGGAAATAAAAACAAAAATAAACAAATGGGACCTAATAAAACTTAAAAGCTTTTGCAAAGCATTGGAAACTACAAACAAGACGAAAAGGGAACCCTCTGAATGGGAGAAAATATTTGCAAATGAATCAATGGACAAAAGATTAATCTCCAAAATATATAAATAGCTCATGCAGTTCAATATTAAAAAAAAAAAAAAAACCCAATCCAAAAATGGGCAGAAGACCTAAATAGACATTTCTCCAAAGAAGACATACAGATGGCCAAGAAGCACATGAAAAGCTGCTCAACATCACTAATTATTAGAGAAATGCAAATCAAAACTACAATGAGGTATCACCTCACACCAGTTAGAATGGGCATCATCAGAAAATCTACAAACAACAAATGCTGGAGAGGGTGTGGAGAAAAGGGAACCCTCTTGCAGTGTTGGTGGGAATGTAAATTGATACAGCCACTATAGAGAACAGTATGGAAGTTCCTTAAAAAACTAAAAGTAGAATTACCATATGACCCAGCAATCCCACTACTGGGCATATACCCAGAGAAAACCATAATTCAAAAAGACACACGCACCCCAATGTTCACTGCAGCACTATTTACAATAGCAAGGTCATGGAAGCCCATCAACAGACGAATGGATAAAGAAGATGTGGCACATATATACAATCGAATATTACTCAGCCATAAAAAGGAACAAAACTGAGTCATTTGTAGAGACGTGGATGGATCTAGAGACTGTCATACAGAGTGAAGTAAGTCAGAAAGTGGAAAACAAATATTGTATATTAACACATATATGTGGAACCTAGAAAAATGTTACAGATGAACCAGTGTGCAGGGCGGAAACTGAGACACAGCTGTAGAGAACAAACGTATGGACACCAAGGGGGGAAAGCGACGGGGTGGGTGGTGGTGGTGGTGCTCATGGTGGGACGAATTGGGAGATTGGGATTGACATATATACACTAATATGTATAAAATGGATAACTAATAAGAACCTGCTCTAAAAAAAATAGAATAAAATTCAAAAAAAAACCTCTCAAATTTCTCTTGGTAATTAAGTAGGGATAATTCATATTATTAAATACTAGCAAAAACTAGATAAAAAATATGAGTAAAAAAAGTTACTATTGAGCATTATCAAAATACATAAAATACCTACGAATAAATGCATCTAGAAATGTACAGAAATTTTCTGAAAAAAACCTACAAAATTTTACTAAATGACATTTAAAAAGATATGAATACATTGATTTTGAAATTTTCCATAATGAGGAAAAAAAAGATTCTAAAAAGATATGCTCTTCCCCAAACAGGAAGCCTCTACAAGGTCAAGATGTCCTTCTTGGCCAACATCATTTATACCTTAAATATAATCAAAATCAAAACCCAGTGGGTTTTCCAACCTCTGATAAAGTAATTGATTCAGGTGATGATTATCCATGGCTTGTAAAATCATTTGGTAAAAGTTTGACTGGGACTGGATATTTACAGGGGGCCAAGTCTTCACCTCACAGTTTATCTGCAGTTTGTAAGTAGGAAAGCACCACTTTACAAAGAGAGTATGAGGGGATTTCACCTAAAAAGCATTCATCTATCTTCACTGCACTAAAAGGCTTCCTCCTGAGATGTTGCAATACAAACACACGGCATGGCTGTGATGTGTTCTTGTCAAAATACCGAACTTGAACCTCAACAAAACTCATCTACAGGAAATACGAAGGATCGAGGAGTAAGTTGAAAGATATCACAGGGAAGTAACGTGGGATACTCTAAAGAAAAATTCCTCTGTTTCGTTCAACAAATAAATAACATGAAGCAGGAAGAGGAGGACGGGAAGGAAGAGAAGTACGAGTTGAAGAAATGTTCGAGATTAAAAGAAACTTAAGAGACATACAACCAACTCGATGTGTGTGACTTGTTTGGATTCCATTCAAACAAACGAAGTGTACCAAGTCCTTTCTGAGATGGTGAGAAAAATAGACTATTAGATGATGTTAAGGAAATACTGTTAATTGTGTTAGGTATGACAACGGTATTGTGATTACATGAGAACATGTCCTTATTTCTTTGAGATGCAAACTGAAGTATTGAAGGATAAAAATGAGAGATGCAGTGGATTTACTTTAAAATACGTCAGCCAGAAAAGGGGCGGGCTATACGAGAAGGAAGTGTTGTCAAATGTTAATTGCTGAGGCTTATAAGTTCCAGAGGTGTAATGTACAGCATGATGACTTTAGCTGTCAATACTGTATTGTCCACTTGACGGTTGCTAAGACTAGAGCTTTTTTTGTTGTTCTTGCTGGAGTTTGCTCACTCTTTTCCCTCTCAGTTCTACTGAGATCACTGACACACAGCACTCTCTGTAAGTTTAAGGTGTACAGTGTAATGATTTGACTTATATATATCATGAAATGATTGCCACAATAAGTTTAGTTAACATTCATCACCCCAGATACAAAAGAAAAAAACAATGTTCTCACCATAACAACTACCACAGAATGGTAATTGTGTGAGTTAAAGAATGTGTTCACTGTTGGTGGGAATGTAAATTGGTGCAGCCACTATGGAAAGCAGTAAGGAGGGTCCTTAAAAAACTGAAACAAGAGTTACCATATGATCCAGCAATCCCAGTCCTGGGCATATATCTGGACAAAATTCTAATTCAAAAAGATACATGCACCTCTATGTTCACAGCAGCACTATTCACAATAGCCAAGATATGGAAACAACCTAAATGTCTATTGACAGAAGAATGGATAAAGAAGATGTGAGATATATATATATATATAATGGAATATTACTCAGCCATAAGAAAGAGTGAAATAATGCCATTTGCAGCAACATAGATGGGCCTAGAGATTATCATACTAAGTGAAGTAAGTCACAAAGAGAAAGACAAATACCATAAGCTATCACTTCTATGTGGAATATAAAATGACCCAAATGAACCTATCTACAAAACAGAAACAGACTCACAGACATAGAGAACAGACTTGTGGTTGCTGGGGGGGAAAGCAGTGGAGGGATGGACTGGGAGTTTGGGATTAGCAGATGCAAAATATTATATATAAAATGGATAAACAACAAGGTCCTACTATATAGCACAGGAAACTATATTCAATATCCTGTGATAAACCATAATGGAAAAGAATATGAAAAAGAATGTAGATATATGTATAACTGAATCACTTTTCTGTACAGCAGAAACTAACACAACATTGTAAATCAACTGTTAAATCAATAAAATAAATTTTTTAAAAAAGAATGTGTTACCTAACCTTATTATGGTGATATGTAATATATATGTGTACCAAATCATCACATTGTGCACCTTAAACTTACACAATGTTATATGTCAATTAATATATCAACAAAGCTGGGAGAAATGTTGATTATTGAATCTGGCTGATACGTATACACGGCCTCAGAAAAGTATTTGCTGTTTTTTTTGTGCGTGTGTGAAAATTTTTATGATAAAATGTTTAACAAAAAACAATGAATTTAGTTTTGAAATTTAAAAAAATGATTGTTAGGTCCACATGAAAGAATGAAACACTTGTGACATAGACAATTAGATTAATGAAGATTAATGAAGGGTAATGGGCACCACCAGTCACTAAAATGTATTGTGAAGCTACAATTACCAAAGCAATGATGGCACAAGAATAAACAGTCAATGAAGAAGAACAGAAACCCCAAACACAGACCCTGTTACATATAAAACTTGAGTTTTTATAAAGTTCTGATTTCCAATCAATGGCAAAAGTATGAATCATTCACTAAATGATACTAGGACAATCTACAGGTATACCTTTCTTACAGCAATCCTACATCCACATAAAAACTGCATTTTTGATGAAAGATTAAAAGGTATTTTGCAAAATGTGCAAGGTATTCATGCCTGATAGAGTAACTGTAGTGACAGATTTACAAATTTCCTTTGCTTTTTTTTTAACATCTTTATTAGAGTATAATTGCTTTACAATGGTGTGTTAGTTTCTGCTTTATAACAAAGTGAATCAGTTATACATATGTTCCCATATCTCTTCCTTCTTGCGTCTCCCTCCCTCCCACCCTCCCTATCCCACCCCCTCCAGGCATTCACAAACCACCTAGCTCATCTCCCTGTGCTATGTGGCTGCTTCCCACTAGCTATCTATTTTACGTTTCGTAGTGTATATATGTCCATGCCACTCTCTCACTTTGTCACAGCTCACCCTTCCCCCTCCCCATATCCTCAAGTCCATGCTTTAGTAGGTCTGTGTCTTTATTCCCATCTTACCCCTAGGTACTTCATGACCTTTTTTTTCTTCTTCTTCTTAGATTCCATATATATGTGTTAGCATACAGTATTTGTTTTTCTCTTTCTGACTTACTTCACTCTATATGACAGACTCTAGGTCTATCCACCTCATTACAAATAGCTCAATTTCGTTTCTTTTTATGGCTGAGTAATATTCCATTGTATATATGTACCACATCTTCTTTATCCATTCATCTGTTGATGGACACTTAGGTTAGTTCCATGTCCTGGCTATTGTAAATAGAGCTGCAATGAACATTTTGGTACATGACTCTTTTTGAATTATGGTTTTCTCAGGGTATATGCCCAGTAGTGGGATTGCTGGGTCGTACGGTATTTCTATTTGTAGTTTTTTAAGGAACCTCCATACTGTTCTCCATAGTGGCTGTATCAATTTACATTTCTACCGGTTGTTTTATATTGAGGTATAATTGACATATAACATTATATTACTTTTAGGTGTACCACATAATGATTTGCTATTTGTATAGATTGTGAAATTGACCACCACAATAAAACTTAACATCTGTTGCCATACATAGTTACAAAATTTTTTCTTGTGATGAGAACTTTCAAAATCTACTGTCTTAGCAACTTTCAAATATCTAATACGGTATTATTAACTATAGTCACCATGCTGTACATTACATCCCCAGGACTTACATATTTTATAACTGGAAGTTTGTACTTGTACATTTCCACTTTGACAAATTTACCCTAAGAAAATAGAGATGTGACTCAAAATGTATGTATAGAGATTGTTTCACAGCTTTATGTATGAAAGCTAAAAAATGGAAACTTACGTGTTTCACAATAAGGAACTAATTATATATGTTTTGGCATATCAATCTTACAAAATACCATATAACCATTAGAAATGATGATATTGGAGGCCACTTCATGACACCGGAAAATGTCTACAAAATCATCTTAATCGGAAAAGCATTTCTTCAATGTACATGTAGTTTGTAATCAGGAAGAAAAATTAGCCTCATAAAATTCTCCTTCTAAATAAAGTTGCCAAGGGGATGCTAGAATTCCAAAAGTCACATCAGATCATAGACGACAGGGCTCCTCTTTTCCTGAGAGCTTAGAAGATAGCGTGAGGGATTCAAGTTAAACCCAAGAAAGAACTTCCTGAATGTGGGAGCTGTCCTGGACTGGAACATGCTCTTCCTTTCTCAGGGTCACATGAGGTACTGCCTCACTTCCAAGAACCTGGATGGGGTTCATGGAGAGGTGATGACAGATGTCCCAGCCTAGTTAGAAATTAACTTTGTGTCCTTGAGCCAGTCCCCTCCCATTGACAGCCTACAGTTTCCTTATCTTTCCAATGGGAGGGTGGGGAAGATGGTCTTGATCTCATCCGGTCCTGGTAAGTTACTAAGGTTCAGTGGGGTTTCTACTTGGGGCCCCTTAGGACCCTGAGCCCTAGTTGTCTCTCTTCCACCAAACGCAGGAGTGAGATGATGCGAAATGTACGGTGGGGGGCCTTGGCTGAGACGATTTTTTGCTCAGGATCCCTTAGGGCCAGAGAAGGGGTCCCAGAGGCCACCTCCAACTGCTGTGACCAGCGACCGCAGCCAAACCTAAACCCTTGCTCCATCCAGCCCCGACAGCTCCGTCAGCCCCAGGCGGAGGGCAGTTCTACCAGATGCCACTGAAGGTGACCTTACCAAAGGTGGGGAGGTCTCACTCTCCCATCCACGGGAGCCCAAGAGGGGAGGCCAGGGCTGGCCTCAATCACTGTGCCAGCCTGGGCCAGCCTTCTCCAGCAGAGAGCTCTGACCCTAACTCGAATGCTTGCTAAGCATGCAGAACTCTGCAAACCCCTCCTGGCCATTCAGAGCGGACTTTTATCCTCTGCCTAAGCTATTGCTGGGGCTTCAAAGTCTTAGAGAACCAGGAAAGGGAGCATCTGACCCAACAATCCTCGCTCTTTATACAGATGAGAAAAACTGAGGTCCGAAGAGGAACAAGGCTTCTCCAAATCACAGCCCAAGCCGGTGATACAGGCAGGACTGGATCCTAGCCCCAGGCGCCCAGGGCCTGTCCCACCCACCATCAGTTCTTGCACAAGCACCCTTGCACAGAGGCTCTTGAGCAGGGGGTGAGGCCAGGATGAGGCAGACGCATGCCGCTCCATCCAGCCCCTCTCCTTCCTCCCCTGACTCAGTTGCTCTAGCCTCCCTGAGGCTGCAGATGTTAATTTAGGGGCCTCTGGGTTCCACCTCATTAGGTGTTGGCAACAGAAACATGAGGGCCCACAGCCTCCTTCTCCTGGTGGCCCTCCTGGCTTTGGAGAGCCAGCTGCCTGCTACCTTGGGCAGGAGGAAGGGAGGTGAGTATGGGTAGGTTCCTCTGCTCCAGGCATAGAGGTGGTTTCTACCTCGTAGGGGAGAATAAGGGTTTGGGGGAAAGCAAGCAGTGCAGTGTGTGCGTGTGTGTGTGTGTGTGTGTGTGTGTGTGTGTGTGTGGAGTGTGCCTGTTTCTTAGTGCTTCCAGCAGCTTGCCTTTTGTCTGTTTAGCTTTGTGCCTGTAAGCCTGCCTGCGTGTGTGGCTGTAAATGTCCTCCTGCCAGTTTCCTTGTGCTTGTCTGTGCCTGTCTACACATTTGAGTGTAAGATGGTGTTTACACACCTGTGTCTGTCTCTATGTACACGTGTATCTTTGTGCCTGCTTGTCTGCGTGGTTTGCATCTGCACATGTTTCCTTAGGAACGACCGCATACATGTGTGCCTGAGCCTGTGTGCCTGTCCATGTGAGAACACGCGTCTCCCTGTGCCTCTGGGGAGGGGAGGAGATGGACTGGAGGTCCCTGCTCTCTGGTTGTCTCCATGGAGGTGTCTGGATCTGTGGGTTCACATGGCAGGGAGATGACTCTTTCTGTCACCTTCTGTGGCCAGCTAGGCCTGGTCTGGCCCCCTGTCCATCTTGTTTCTGTCATTCTCCAGCCTTCTCTGTCTCCCAGCCCAATCTGTGTAAGGGCCTCCAGAGTTGACTAGGGGGTGTGGTTTCTGGGATCTGGGATCTGTCTGGAGGAAGCTTTACCCCTACCTGTCTTCTCCTCCGCCTCCTCCAAAAGGCTGGGTCTGACCTGTCAACAGGAGCGGGAGGCTGGGGCTGCTGGGGTAGCTACATAGGTGCCTCCCAGCTCGGGCGATGCCTCCACCTCCATCCCTTCTGGGGCTGTAACACTCTGACCTACATATACCCGGGCAGCCCTGGCCCTGCTTTGGGGGAAAGAGACAGTCGTGGGGGCAGGTTCCCTCCTCCACAGGGCCCTGGGGAGCAGTTCTCTGCATCCTCTCTGCCCCTCGAGCCTTCCTCAGAGCTGTGAGCGGCTTTGGGAAGGAGAGTGCCCAGAGGCCCCCAGGCTGACGAGGGAAGGATGCTGGCGAGTTCCAAGGCCAGGGCCGCGCTGGTTGTGATTCAGGCACCATCACCATGTTCCTCTCATGGCCATGTTGTGAGGTCAGGACTATCTTTAGCCCCATTTTAGAGATAAGGAAACTGAGGCTCAGCGGGAAAACACTTGCGCAAGGCCAAGGACAGGACTCTGAGTTAGTGTCACAGGTGGCATTTGGATGCAGGTCTTCGGAATCAGGCAAACTCACCCTCCCAACTTACTCCTTGGAAAATGAGGTCGCATGACTCTCTCCTAGGAGTAAACAATGTCTTGAGGAACAAGGTGTTGGCATCCAGTAAGTGCAGCCTAAGTGGGCACTTCAGGAGAGCTTCTGGGGGCACTGGGAGAGGACACCCCGAAACCCAGCCCAGCTGCACAGAGGTGAGAGCTGGCACCCGCAGAACCTGAGCCCACGTCGGACCTGTGTCACGACTCAGTGGGACACGCTGGTTTCCCCCTAATTCACACGTCCCTTTCTCCCCTGATTCTCTCCCATGAGACATCGGCCCGGGACTCAGTAGGATTTCAGACAATGGAGACAGACACAGTGTTGTCTGTGAAAGCCCAAACACCTCTGTTTAAAAGACACCTCCCCCCGCCCCCCTTACTCCCACCCCTCAAACATCTGGGCATCTCGGACGTAAAAAGCCTGCACAGTCCCTGGTAAACAGTAAGTGACTGACCAATGTTTTCAATGGTTATGTGAATAGATCTGTGTCTGTGTTGCTCTGGGTGTGTGTAAATGACATACACATACATGTATAATGAACTGGGATGTATGACCTGGGACATATACACATAGTCAAATAAGTTATAAACACATGCCTACACACATAAGTATAAACACACATAATTATACATACACAGTCATATATGCATAAGTATATAGCATATGTGTTGTGAACAGAGAGACATATAAGTGTATACACATTATTTATGGGTGGGTCAGTCTCCATCACTGGATGATACATCATTGGCCTCTATTTCTTGGGGGCCTGGTCATAGTCAGGACTTAATGAGTGGGGGTGTCCATGAGGGAATGAGAGCCACCCCAAGGGACATTCCTGGACCCAGAGAGCTGGATTTCTGACTCTCCCTCTTCCCCAGGACTCACTTTGGGGTGGGAAAGGAGGCGAGCAGATTCCTCCCTGCTTTATCTGCTGGGTCTCCATTTGTGTCCTGATAGAATCTGGGGATGAAGTTGGGGATCCTGGGTCTTCTCCTCTTGTTCCTTTGACCTTGCGGTGTCATCACAGGTGAGTCACTGCTCTGGGCTTCTGTTGGCCCTGTTGGAAGATGCAAGGATTCTACTTCCTCACTGCCACAGTCCTTCTCACGGGATTCAAATGGTTGAACGGTTGACTCAAAAGTAGCAAATGCTAATTATATGGATACAAGGTGAGACCTAGGAGGGGAGAAGATGGAGAAGAATCAGGGAGTCACTGACTGCCAAGAGCTTGGGTATTTCTCTTCCTCTTTCTGGGCCTCAGTTTGCCCATCTATAAACTCATGTGGTTAATGCAGAGAATATGGTACATTGTATTCTTTGCCCATAGTCTCCCCTTCCCTCCCCAGCCTGACCCTGGCTTTTGTGGAGGAAAGTATACATCCCCTGCCTAGTGATCTGGGGCTTGGCCCTGGAACTTGCTTTGGCTAATGGGACAGGGGTGCAGGTGACAGTGTGCCAGTTTCGAGGCAAGGCACCAGGCTTCTTGGGGCTTCCACCCTCTGCCATGAGAAGAACTTGCCTAGAAGCCACTGGTCTCAGATGAAAGACACCTGGTGGGGAGGGGCAGGCCTGAACTTGAGGTGTCCCAGCCAATCTTCAAACTTGTGAGAGGGAAATAAATGTTTGTGATAGGAAGTCAGTGAGATTTGGGGGGTGTTCCTTACAGATTTATCACACTAAGAGCTTGTCTAATTCAGATAATGATTATTATTCTTTAGTGAACGCCCACTGTATGCTTCACACTTTAAAAGATCATTTCATCCACCCGATAAGCCCAAGAAAGGTGGGTGTCGTTATTCCCATTTGACAATGAAGGAGCCGAGCTTTGATCTAAGACATGAAACAGCCAGAACTGAACCGTATCATGTTCCTCCTCAGATACTGATAAAATCAGCCACAGTTAAAATCACGGTGCACTTACCCTGGACCAGGTGGCATTTTCATTACTTTACCTGTATAATCTCATTAAGTCCTCACAGCTTTACTACGTAGGCTTTATCATTTTTGCCCATGCCATGTACGAGGAAACTGAGGCACAAAGAGGTTAATCTGGCCAAGGTTGTACAGCTTATAACTAGTAGAGCCGGGATTCAACCCCGGGGAGTCTGACACCAAAGCTTACAACCTTATTGACCACAATAATTACATTCTGTAATTATTGAAAAGAAGGAATCTGAAAATTCCTTCTGGCGCTAAAGCCTCAGTTTCCACATCTGAAAAATGGGGATTACAAGACCCAAGACCCAAGAAGCATGAGTGACCAGCTTTAATTCTAGGTGCTCAGAGCCTGAGTCTGATGGTGTGCCGCTCATTGCCCTGGGTTCCTTTCCTGAAAGGCATCAGGAGGAAGAGACTCCCACACGAGCCAGTTAGGATTTGGCTGCCAAGGGCCCCATGTCCTGAGGCTTTGAGTTCTGAGCTAGTCGCCTGGAACAGCTGCAGGCAGCAGATCACAGGTCACGGCTTCTCTGGCTACAGGTGGCAGCAACTATACAGACCGTTCTAGAGTCACCTGCTTAGCTTCCTGCCTAACTTACTACTGTTCCATAAGATCTGTGCTTTGGTCTCTGCAGTGTCAGTTCTGTCCTCAGCTACCAAATTCCAGCCCATCCAGCTGCATCTCCAATGCTTGTCTCCACTGCCCTTCTGGAAATTCCGGTGGGAGGCTGGACACTTGTGTCCGGGAGCCTGGGCCTTCAAACTCCAATCTCGCTTTCCTCCCTCCCTCATCCACGAAATATTTGCTGAGCACTTAGTACAGGCTCTAGGCTGTGCCTTCACAGAGCTCCCGCACTGGAGGCTGAGACAGAGCCCTAGCTACAGAGTTTATGTTATGCATCAGACTGGAGGAATCCAGGGGACCACGGGAGGCCAGGAGGGACCTAACTCAGCCTGGAGACCAGCGAAGACTTCCTGAAGGAGGGGGAGTCAAGCCAAGACGTTGAGTTTTAGTAAGAATTCACCAAGTATGACACCAACAGTAATGTCCCCAGTTAGATATATTTGCCCACCCCCAGGTTACTGGGGTGCTGGTGGCATTCTATATTTGACCTGGGTGACTGCCACACAGATGCATAGATATGTAAAAAAAAATCATTCAGCTGTAACTTAAGATTTACGCACTTCACTATAAGAACATTATACTTCAATTTATTAAAGTAAATTAAAATTTTAAAAATTTGTTTCCTCCCTAGGAGGCCTCTGTTTATTCATTGGTAAAATGAGGGAATCAAACAAGAGCATCTTCCTGCTCTAACCTCTTTTTTTAAAAATTTTTATTTATTTTTGGCTGCGTTGGGTCTTTGTTGCTACACACGGGCTTCCTCTAGTTGCGGAGAGCAGGGGCTACTCTTCATTGCGGTGCATGGTCTTCTCATTGCGGTGGTTTCTCTTGTTGCAGAGCACGGGCTGTAGGCATAATCTCTTATTTTGAGGGAAGAACTGAAGTGGCAGAGCCCAGAGATGCACTGTCCAATATGGTAGTCACTAGCCACAAGTGGCTACTGTGCACGTGAAATGTGATTAACCCAAATTGGGATTTACTGTAGGTGAATGTAGTAGGCAGAATTCTAAGATGATTCCCAGTGACCCTTACCCCTGTATACTCTCCTCCTCTTTGAGAGTAGGTTAAAGGGAGACTGTCCTGGATGGGCCTGGCCTAAGCAGTGGAGTCCTTTAAAAGCAGAACATCTTCTCTGGCTGCTCACACAGCACTCCGGTTTGCTTGGGAGGATTTAAACATCCATGTTGCAACTGCCTGTGGGCCCACGTGGCCAGGAACCGCAGGCAGCCTTTAGGAGCTGAGAGTATCCCCAGCAGACAGCAAGCAGGGAAAGAGGGAGGTCAGTTCTACAACCACAGGGAAACAAATTCCGCCAACAATCTGTGAGCTGGAAGAGAAGCCCAAACCCAGATGAGAACCACCACCCTGGCTGACACCTTAACTGCAACCTAGTAAGACCCTGAGTAGAGAATCTAGCCATGCCGCACCCAGACTTTTGACCCCCAGAAACTATGAGATGATAAATTTTGTATTGCCTTAAGTTGCTAAGTTGGTGGTAATTTGTTACACAGCAATAAAAAACTAATACCCTGGGGCTTCCCTGGCGGCGCAGTGGTTGAGGGTCCACCTGCCAATGCAGGGCACACGGGTTCAAGCTCTGGTCCGGGAGGGTCCCACATGCCGTGGAGCAGCTGGGCCCGTGCACCGCGGCTACTGAGCCTGCGTTCTAGAGCCCATGAGCCACAACTACTGAGCCCATGTGCTGCAACTACTGAACCCTGTGCGCCTAGGGCCCGTGCTCCGCAACGGGGGGGTGCACCACAGTGAGAGGCTTGTGTACCTTAACAGAGAGTGGATCCCGCTTGCCGCAGATGGAGGGGGGCCCACGCGCGGTGGCGAGGACCCAACGCAGCCAAAAATAAATAAATAAGTAAAATAAATTTATTTAAAAAACAAACAAACAAACGAATACCCTGGATTTTGAAGACTTAGCACAAAAATGAAAATGTAAAATATCTCGTTAATAATTTCTTTATTGATTCTATGTTGAAATTATAATATTTTGGTTAAATAAAATACATTATTAAGACTAACTTCACCCGTTTCTTTTTACTGCTTTTAAATGTTGCTATAAGAAAATTTTAAATTCTATATGTGGCTTACATTACATCTATTGGACAGTGATGGTCTAGAGGACTCAGAAGTCAACCATATGACCTTGAGCAAGTCACCTCACCTCTCAAAGCCTTACATTTCTTATCTGTGAGATTGGAATAATATCAATAATAGCACCTATGCCACAGATATATTTGCAGTTTAAGAGATGAGGTTTGTAGAATACTGAGCCCAATGTAAGAGCTCAATAGATAAATCATTATTATTAACCATATTTGTAAAGTAGGGATCCTTTCCTGTATCCAGGTCCTAATCTTCAGGACCCTCTCCCCAACCAGGCACACAGTAGGTGCTTAATAAATGCTTGTGGTTTACACAACCTTGACAAAACTCTTTGGCACAGTTCTCTCTTCCCCTCGGCACCACGAATCAGGAATCTATGGGCAGGTGATGACACTGAACTTCAGGGGTAAAATGATCTGTTTCAGGCTTGATCTGTTTCAAGATTTCCCTGCGGAAATCTTGGAAGATGTGAGTTCCAATCCCAGGTCCACAACTCCTAGCTAAGTACCCTGAGCAAATGACTGGGGCTTGTTTGTGAAATGGGTAACAGAAGACGCTGTGCATGTCGTTTGTGTCAGGAATAACTTAGATAAGTCACCTGAAGCCTGGTGCCTGGCCCATACTAAGGACTCAGTTAAGGAAGCTATTATTACTGCTGCTGCCGTTGTTGTTGTTCCTTTGTCGGAGAAGCTCCGGCCAAAATCCCTCTCTAGAGGGACCCCCGCCCCTTAAATTACCCCCCATCCCCTGGCCCCTGACTTGTGGGGGGATGCCCTGGCTGGGTCCCGTCTCCAGACATCCCCCCTCTCCCCAACTGAGTCAGGAATAGAAACCCCCGCCTCCGACAGCCCGCTGCCTCCCTCCTTCCCCGGGCAGCGATCGATGCGGCCTCAGCGATCGATGCGGCCGGGACAGACGGAGGAAAACGGGGAAGGAGGAGTCAGCGGGGCCTCCGGGCAGAGACATCGGGCGCGGCCAGCGGCTCCCCAGCCTCGGCACCTTCCAGGACCACGCGGCCGGCGGACGCCCTACAGGGGCCGCGACAGGTAAGGGACCTCCCTGGGGGTGGGGGGGAGGCAAGGTCCGGGGAAGGGGCGGGGGCTGCGAGAATGGGAGGCCAGGTTGCCCTGGGTCCCGGTGCCCGTGTCCCCGCTATGAGACACCCCCCCACCAACCCCGACCCAGGAGGGAGCAA
Source organism: Grampus griseus (assembly GCF_964374135.1). NCBI lineage: Eukaryota > Metazoa > Chordata > Mammalia > Artiodactyla > Delphinidae > Grampus > Grampus griseus. Next base: position 73,617,760 of record NC_139008.1, on the reverse strand, counting down.
CGTGGGGCTGGCAGGGCTTGGGCTGCCCTGTCTGCTCATCATCACAATGGGATTCGAAAACCTCCCTGGCAGGGTTGGTGGAGGGATTAAACCCGCGAAGTGTATCTGGAGCCCAGCGAAATTACCAGCACATAGTAGGTGCTCAAAATAAATGTGTGGAGAGAGTCTTGACTCAAAAAGCCTAGTTTCCAACCTCAGCTGTGCCATGGGCTAGCAGGGTAATTTGAGCAAATCACTTAATCTTTCTTACTGATCCTCAGATTCTAGGCAGGGAAGGTTTGTTAAATTAATCATCCCATTTCATAGAGCAGGGAGGTGAGTTCCAGAAAAAAAGAGAAAGCGATTTGCCCACAGTCCTGCACCTAATGGTTGATGGAACTAGATTAGAAACTCCATCTTTTGACACCAAGTCCAAGCAGGGGGGGAAGGCGTGGAGCTGCCTCACGTATGTATTTATTGTGCACAAATTATGTGCCAGGGACTGTGCTGCCGATAAACAATTTACCTCATTTAATCCTCAAAACTTCTTATGGAAAGTATGATGTTCCCCAGTTTACCGATGAGGAAATCGAAGTTCAGAGAGGGGCATGATTCTGCTCAAGGTCAACAGTCAGTAAGTGGCAGACTCAGAATCTGAGCCTACGTCTGATGAGGGAAGTGCAAGGGGTTGACATTTATTGAGCACCCATTGTGTTCCGGGGGCTTTGCACACACACTCACAATAACCCTTCACCAGAAGTGCTGCTATCCCCATTCTGGAGATAAGGGAGCTAAAACCGAGAGCTGGAGGAGACTGGCCAGAGGTCACACAGGTGACAGAGCTAAGGACGAAACCCTGACCGCCTTAAACACCAAGCCCAGGGTAAGTGAAGGGCACCCTGCCCGCTCCCTGCCAGGCACTGGGCCGGCTGCTTGATACACACTCAGTCCCCCGTCCACCCAAGGGAAGCAGGCATTACTGAGCCCACAGCACAGATGAGATTTCTGAGGCACAGGAGGTGAGTCACTAGCCCTCAATTCCAGCAGAAATTGGAGACAGTAAGCAGCGGAAGGATCTGACATTTCCTGAGCATCCACTAAGGCCGAGCACTTCCATAGCCTACCTTAATCCTCCCGCCTTCCTCGGGAGCAGGTGCTACTGTCCGCATTGTGAACTGTGCATCGTGCCAGAAATTGAGACCTAGAGAAAAGCATCTTCCTCAAGGCTCCAGGTGCATCAAGGGTGGCTCTAAACCCCGGTTTGCCTGACGCCAGGAGACAAACAGCTGCATGACTTACGACACCCCTTCTGGGAGCCAGGCATTCAAGGTCATTTCATCTTTCTAACCACACTTGGAGGGGGATATGTTTAGCTCCACTTGACAGAAGCTCAGAGAGGTGACATGACTTGCTTATGGTCACACAAGAGTGCCAAACTTCAATCAGGCTGACGCTACAGATGCTTTAAATAGGCTAAGCGAATGGCTCTCAACCTTGACCAGGCATCAGAATCACCCTCCAAGCTCGTTGGAACACAGACTGCTGGACCGCATCCCCTGAGTTTCTGATTCAGCAAGTCCAGAGCAGGCTGAGAGTACGCTGCATCTGTGACAAACTCCCAGGTGACGGTGAAGCTGCTCGTCCAGGGAACACACCTTAAGAACTTCTGGTCTAGACGGATTCTCTCAACGACCCTAGATAGTAATGCTCACTATCCCGCTGTGTAGAGGAGGAAACCCAGCTTCAGAGTGCCAGCTTGCGCACGGTCCCATAGGAAGCCTCTGGAATGCGAAAATCCCAGTCTGGGCAAGGAGACGTCCTGAATGAGCGGCCAGCGGGGGTCAGGACATCCTGCCGTCCTACAGCTTTCATAGTCCTCCAAGGGACATCTCAGCATCCACTTTATGAAAATGAAGGGGTGGGGGGAGTTCTCAGTGATTTGGCCAAGGACCCCAGTGGGGGAGTGGGGAGTGAGGGATATTCAAACCCAAGCTTGACTCTTGAGTCCGGAGGGCACTTGACACTGTGTGCCTATGGCGTACCAGACGCTTCACATAGCGCCTCCAACGCCCCTGGCTGGGGATGGAGCAGGGAGGGGATTTAGACCTGGTCTTCGTGGAAGGGAGGCCGTCCGGGAACGCCCCCTTCAGCGTGCCCATCCCCTGTCCGCAGGCCAGCGCGCGGCAGCCATGGTGAGCGAGTGCCCGGGGCCCGGAGCCCGGGTGCCCTGGCGGCGAAGCGACGAGGCGCTGCGCGTGAACGTGGGCGGCGTGCGGCGGCGGCTGAGCGCCCGCGCCCTGGCGCGGTTCCCGGGCACGCGGCTGGGCCGCCTGCAGGCCGCGGCGTCGGAGGAGCAGGCGCGACGCCTGTGCGACGACTACGATGCGGCGGCGCGCGAGTTCTACTTCGATCGGCACCCGGGCTTCTTCCTGAGCCTGCTGCACTTCTACCGCACCGGCCGCCTGCACGTGCTCGACGAGCAGTGCGTCTTCGCCTTCGGCCAGGAGGCCGACTACTGGGGCCTGGGCGAGAGCGCGCTGGCCACGTGCTGCCGTGCGCGCTACCTGGAGCGGCGCGTGGCACGACCGCGCGTCTGGGACGAGGACAGCGACACGCTGAGCAGCGTGGGCCCGTGCCCCGAAGAGATCTCTGACGTGCAGCGAGAGCTAGCGCACTACCGGGCGGTGCGCTGCGGCCGCCTGCGCCGCCGCCTCTGGCTCACCATGGAGAACCCGGGCTACTCGCTGCCCAGCAAGCTCTTCAGCTGCGTCTCCATCGGCGTGGTGCTCGCCTCCATCGCCGCCATGTGCATTCACAGCCTGCCCGAGTACCAGGCCCGCGAGGCAGCGGCCGCCGTGGCCGCGGTGTCCGCGGGCCGCAGGGCGGAAGGCTTGCGCGACGACCCGGTGCTGCGGCACCTCGAGTACTTCTGCATCGCCTGGTTCAGCTTCGAGGTGTCGTCGCGCCTCCTGCTAGCGCCCAGCACGCGCAACTTCTTCTGCCACCCGCTCAACCTCATCGATATCGTGTCCGTGCTGCCCTTCTATCTCACGCTGCTGGCTGGCGTGGCACTCCGAGACCAGGGCGGAGCGGGTGGCGAGGAGCTGGGCGACCTGGGCAAGGTGGTGCAGGTGTTCCGTCTCATGCGCATCTTCCGCGTGCTCAAGTTGGCGCGCCACTCCACTGGGCTGCGCTCGCTGGGTGCAACGCTCAAGGTAGGGTTAGGGGTTTCGGGGAGGCGGGTGTAACCATGGGGCAGGTTAGCAGGGGAACTTCCAAGCCTGTGGTGTCCAGACACACGGGGCTAGACACCAGGTGTGCATTTCACATCCAGTCCTACCTTCCCAATAGCCCTGTAAGAAGGGTCTTTCTGTTAACCTGTTTCCCAGGAGAGAAACGGAAAACCGAGGCAGAGCTTTGCTTGTCTTTCTTTCCAAAACCAAACCAAAAGACAAAAACAAACAACAATAACAAAAACAAGACAAAGGTTACTTTGGATCTATCTGTCAAACATCACAAAAATACGCCAAGCAGGATGCTCACTGGCTTCTCTGCTGAGCCTTCGTGCTGGCGTTATCAGGGAGCACGGGTACCATAGGTCACCCTTCATAGGCTAAGTCTAGCAACAGCCCCAGAGCTAACACTTACTGACTGCTAACTCTATGCCAATTTCACATCCGTCATCGATTTCATCCTCAGGACAGCTTCCTCAGGAACATGCTATTATTTATTCCCTTCCCATAGATGAAGAAGCTGAGGTTGGAGGGTTGCCTTTTTAAAGCCTGGTTGCAATTTGTGGAGCACCCGCCCCGTGTCAGGACCTGCACTGGGGGTGAATCACTGCCCTGGCAAGCTTACCCTCAAGGGGGTGAAATTAGCCTGGTTTTGGGAGGGAGGCAACGTGAACAGCTTGGAAGAAGGCCTGGAGAGGGAAAAGGATGATGCTGGGAGGGGGACATGGAGGGAAGGGTGTGCCCACTGAGGAGGTTGGAGAGGTGAGTGGGGCACAGGGCACTGAAGGGTCGTCAACTCTTGGCCCGCAATTTTGGTCTTTTTCCTGTGGGAATAGGGGATCCTGTGAGAGGTTTAAACAGGGTCAAGTATTTTTGTGACTCCTTTGCAGATGTGGAAACTGAGGCTCCAAGAGGTGGCAGGACTTGTCAGAGGTTCCTCAGCAAATAAGTGGTGCAGCCCAGAGAAGCATCCACCTGGTCCTGACCCTAGCACCGCTTTCTCCCAAAGCTCCATGCAACCCTGTTAAGAATCCCTAAAAGGTGCTGGAGGACCCCTTCCACCCGTGGCTTAGGAAAGCCGTTTGCATGCTCTCACGGCAGGACAGCCGGGATGCTGGGTGCAGGCAGGGCGACCTGGGCAGACTGCTAGGGCAGGTAGAGGGAATTCCATTAGCCAGACCCCTGAACTGAGCATTTCTCCAGGGACAGTCCACCCCAGAACTCTGCCTTGCCTCCACCATGCAGGAAGCCAGGGCCTGATGCTGCTAGCTTTTTCTGCAGGGAAGGAGAAGAGTGCTGATCAAAGCTGCAGCGTCCAAGGCACGGGTGTAAGACTTTGGATGAGAGCCTTGCTACTCAAAGCCAGGCCCCTGGCCAGCAGCAGCTTCCTAATTACCTGGGAGTTTGCAAAACCTGTGGCCCTACCCCAGACCTACTCAGTTAGTTCCCCCTACATGATTTCTCTGCACCTTATAGTTTGGGAGGCCCTGTTCCAGACTAGGGGTTCTCAGCCTCAGCACTGACATTTGGGGCCAGATAATTCTTTGTTGGGTTGCGGGTGCTGTCCTGTGCATTGTAGGGTGATTAGCTGCGTCTCTGGCCTCTACCCACTAGATGCCAGTAGCACACCTCTCCCAGCTGTGACGACCAAGAATGTCTCTAGACGTTGCCACGTGTCCCTTGGGGGACAGAACTGCCCTATTCGAGCATCAGTGCCATAAGGCGTTGGGGGCAGAACAAGTATACACACCCACAGGCAAGTGCATCCAGTGGGTGGTCCAGGGAACTCATATATCCTCTTAGCTTCCTCGAGAGGCAGAAAATAGTTTTGTACTTAACAGAAATGGGAGAGACCAGTCAAAAGGACATGAAACCAGCTCTTTACACTGTGGCATAGAAACTGCGGTTCTCTCTTGGTTCTGCAACAGTGTAAAAATCACCAGCTTTCCATTAACTGGCTGGCCCCACCAGTGGCCCCTGCATTAGAAGAAACAGCCATGGTTTAGCAGGCAGGCACTTTGGACAACAGAAATCAGGCCTGTGTTCAGTCTCAGGGCGATTTGCTGGCTACTGTAGTTGAACGACCTTAGTGTGCAGGCAGGGCACCTGGGTGTTGGCACCAGCTCCACTTTGTGACTTTGGACCTGCCCCTTCTACTCTCTGGGCCTCAGTTTCCCCATGTGCCCAATACCGGGTCTGTAAGTTCACCAACTCTGACTTCCTGCATTCTCTTCCAGCACAGCTACCGTGAGGTGGGCATCTTGCTGCTGTACCTGGCCGTGGGTGTGTCTGTGTTCTCCTGCGTGGCCTACACAGCCGAAAAGGAGGAGGATGTGGGCTTTGACACCATCCCGGCCTGCTGGTGGTGGGGCACGGTGAGCATGACCACCGTGGGCTATGGGGATGTGGTGCCGGTGACAGTGGCCGGCAAGCTGGCAGCGTCGGGCTGCATCCTCGGGGGCATCCTGGTGGTGGCGCTCCCCATCACCATCATCTTCAACAAGTTCTCCCACTTCTACCGACGCCAGAAGGCCCTGGAGGCTGCCGTGCGCAACAGTGACCACTGGGAGTTTGAGGACTTGCTGAGCAGCGTTGACGGAGTGTCGGAGGGGTCTCTGGAGACCTCCCGAGAGACCTCCCAGGAGGGAAGATCTGAAGACCTGGAGGCTCAGGCCACTAGTGGGCCTCCAAACTCTCAGGTTTATTAAAACCAGGGCTCCGTGCCCCCCTTCCCACACCCCTGCAGTGAGCTGAAACAGAGCAGAGATTCCTCCCCTGCTTAAGTTCTTCCTGGTGGCATGGCCTCTCAGTATCACTCACTCTGGCTTCAGAAATGACACCTGGAGGCCGGGTCCTTTCCTCCAAAGGCGCAGAGCAGCACAGTGTTACCCTAGATTCTGTGAGCCTGGGGAGCACCCCAGAGACCTTTCTAGACGAACCTCCAAGCCACCCACAATGCAGGCATGAGCCAAAGAGGGAAAGTCAAAAGGACGCTAACAATTCCTGAGCGCCTTCTGTCTGTTAGCCATGTCACATTGGCCCTCTGTTGGAGGATGGGAATCGTCCCCATTTCACAGATGAGGAAACAGGCTCAGAGAGGCACAATGACTTGCCCAGATGTCGCACAACTAGAAGTGGTGGAGCCAGGGTTGGAATCCCAGCTCGTGGGTCTCTGCCAAGGCAATGTTCCTTCCACTGGTCTTTCTTCTGCCCTCACAAAATTTGCATGTGGTTGTAGGGGGTTCATGGAACCCCCAGAGTTGGTTCATAGAGTTAGAACCTTCTGTTAGAGCTAGGGAAAGGACCAGGCAGGGGATTCAGATGTAGGCTCCTGGACCTCAGCTGTGGTTCTTTTCCAGGAGCTTCCAACAGGAGTCAGCTTTCAAAGATGAGGTCTTAAAGGAAGGACTAGGTAGGAGGCTGCCCCCTTAGTGGATGGGCAAGACTTGTTAAACAATAGTCCTGAAGCTTCCTCCAAGGGCTGGCTTAAGATACAGAAAATCTGAAGGGGCCCTGGCCTGAGGCCTGAGGTCTAGACCAGCTATGCTAGGACCTACTCCATTTCCACAGTTCAGCCCATCTATTAGATGGTCACAATCTGTGCCCCAGAGGGAGATGAAAGCCAAATGGAGCACTGATTTAAAGCCAGCTCAGCTCTGAAGTGTTGGTGGCAAGCAGCTGCCATCCATCGACACCTGTCGCCCCTTCCCTAGATCCCCCCAGGCTGATCTTGGCAGTTGCCTTCTGCCCATGACGCAGACTTCCAGCCCTCCCTTGGGTCACCATCCGGGCAAACGCTTGAGCCTCCTGTCCCTTGTGGCCAGGTCCAGCCCTCTCATCCTTGCTGGGGCCACATGTTTTATACTCGCCTGCTGAATCCTCTCTCTATTTGCTGAGAAAGTCCTGCAGCCCTTTCCACATACTGTGGCTGGGACAGCCATCGCTATCGTGTCATTGCCGGACTGTAGCTCTGTCCCACCACACTGAGCTCCAAGATGGAAGACACTGTCTGGTTGAACCTGGCTTTGCGTGGAGCAGGTATTTAGTAAACGTTGAATAGATCAACCAATTTGTACAGCCTACTACATGTGGAGCACTGAGGAGAAAGAGGAAATAGAGAGACCTTGTCCTTAAGAGGACAGAGACAAGACCGCAAAGGAGATCCTTTCAGTTTGCCTCTCTCCTCCTCCTTGCTCTTTGAGGATTTAAAAATGACTTCCTAGGACTTCCCTGGCGGTCCAGTAGTTAAGACTTTGCCTTGCAATGCAGGGGGTGCGGGTTTGACCAGGGAGCTAGGATCCCACATGCCTCGTGGCCAAAAAACCAAAACAGAAAACAGAAGCAACATTGTAACAAATTCGTTTAAAAATGGTCCCCATCAAAAAAACTTTAAAAAAATAAAATAAAAAAATAAAAATGACTTCCTTGTAAATTCTTTACTCATTCATTCAACAAACATCTTTGAGAAGAGGCATAAGCTGGGGCTTCACGTGTGGCCTGCAGACGTGTTTTGTTTGGCTGAGTGTATTTTTTAAAATTCAAATGCCTTTGGGCGAAGCGCAGGCTCTCCAGTTCCCCACAGCGTCCCCCTCCCACCCACCTCCTCATACACACAGACCCCACGGTGTGAGCCCCGCCACTTCTCAGATTTACTTTACCCACCTGGCCTCCTATTTATCAGCTGCTTACTAGGTTTCAGAGATACAGTGGGGAACAAAATATATATTCCTATACTCGTGAAGCGTACAGACTAGTGGGGGAGATGGATTTTAATTCAATAACCCCATAAGTATGTAATAGCTTTATGAAGTAAAGGGAACTATAAGCGCGTAATGGAGCAGGGACCGTTAACCGAGGTCAGAGTAGACTTTCCTGAGCAAGTGACTATCTCATCCTAGGGATAAATACCTAATTAGGCAATGAGGGTGCCTGGAAGCGTTTCAAGCAGAGAGAACAGCATGTGCAAAGGCCTTGTGGCATACACAGGGCCTGGTACATAGGAGGCCCCTACATGTGGGTGGATTGAGTCTCCAGATTGGAGCAGAGACTGGAGCTAAGCCAAAGGGTCGCCTATGAATTCACCACACACACACCCCAGCCCTCCTGCACACTCACCTCCTAACTTCTAGGCCCAGCTCTGCTCAGGTCGGAGCACAGAGACCAGAAGGGCTGCATGCACCACCCTTGTGGTCTTGCTGGACATACACCAAGGAGCCAGATAGCTTCCAGACTTTGAGTCCCTAGAGCTGGTGTGAGGAAAGCTCAGGGAAAAATCATCTGACCTGCATCCATCATGAGGCTGTGTGTGGCCCTGGTAGAAAGGCAACGACTCACTCCCACTCCCGTGTATCAGTGAAAACCATTCTGCAAATAGACTGGGCCCAGGGGCCTGTTTCTGCCTGTGTGAAGCTGGCTGCCTGGCGTGCTTTCTGGGTGACTGGGGATGGTGGGTGATACGTGGAGTGACTCAGAATCCACATTCTCGGGTTCCAGTCTTGGATTAGGCACAGGTTGTAAGTGATAGGAATCCAGCAGGTCACTAAGTTAATCAAAAAGGGTAATTCATTAGAATAAATAAGTGAAATGATGAACAACGGTTACAGTTAGAGTTCTTTGTTTGCAAGCAACAGAAACTGACTTCCTTAAGAAAAAAAATTAATTCATTGGAAGGTGTATCGTTTCCTGTGGCTGCTGTAACCGATTGCCACAAACGATGAAACAAACTTGAAACAAGAGAAATTTATTTCTCTCACAGTTCTGGGGGCCAGATTCCAAAATCAAAGTGTGAGCAGGGCCACATTCCCTCCAGAAGCTCCAGGGTAGAGTCCTCTCCTTGCCTCTTCTAGCTTCTGTCAGCTGCTAGCATTTCCTGGCACGTGGCTTCCTCCCTCCAGTCTCTGCCTCTGTCATCACGTTGCCTTCTCCTCTGTGTGTGTCACATCTCCCAGGGCCTCTTTCTTTCTTTCTTTTTTTTTTTGCGGTACGCGGGCCTCTCACTGTCGTGGCCTCTCCTGTTGCGGAGCACAGGCTCCGGACGCGCAGGCTCAGCGGCCATGGCTCACGGGCCCAGCCGCTCCACGGCATGTGGATCTTCCCAGACCGGGGCACAAACCCGTGTCCCCTGCATTGGCAGGCGGACTCTCAACCACTGCGCCACCAGGGAAGCCCTGGAGTAAATTTTTAAGACTAAGAGAACCCAGGCTCAGGCTAGGGAATTGTTTCTGGATAAGGATGGGCAGGACCCAGCCGATCCCCTCTGAATGCTGGGCAGTGCATGGCCTGGCTTCATCAATGACAGACAGAGATGAAGGATGCCAAGGTGATCCTATGTCCAGACTCTCACACCAGACCCTTTCTATAGGCTGGTCCCTCTGCCCAGGATGCCTCATCTCCCTCACTTCTCACCCCTTCTCCACCTGCCGTCTCTTCCTCATTTTTAAAGTGCAGGATGTATTACCTCCTCCAGAAAAGCTTCCTTGGACATCCTAGCAGAACCGACTGTTGCTCCCTCCTGTGTCCACAGGTTGTGTACTTTCTTCTACCATAGTATTTCCAATGTTGTATGCTTGTGGGCTGAACCGACTCCCCAGGTGGCCTGCAAGAGCTGTGCCTAGTTCATCTTTAACTCCCTGACAACCAGCTCAGTGCCTGGCACACAGTAGGTGTCCAACAAAAGTTTACTTCCTACGCCACCTACCTCTACCCTGGCTTTGGATTCCAGAATAAACACACCACAGAGTCGATGTCACAAAGTTTCACAATACCATCATCCAGGCTATAGATGGAGGCTCTCATTTCTAAAAAGAGGATAGACTCTGGTCCAAATGACAGTTTATTTAAAACAAAGGTGACAAGGTGGAGGAAGGAGGAAGGAGGGAGAACAACAATTCTAACATAAAAGCACATAGGAAGCATCTCAATTTTTTTAAAAAAAGGCAGTGGAGGAAGCTATGTCTCATACATATACAAACTGCTGACCTCGATTGGTTATTTACATCCAAACTTTATAAAATAGCATTTCAAGTCGGCTCTTAAGCCAGTGTTATTAGTTTTTGTTACAAAAAGTTAAAGCTACAAACTTCACATTTTTAAGTTGTACGTCTGCAACAGCATTTAAGCTTTTTTTTTTTTCCAAGTTGGTCTGAGTGCAAGCTGGTAGAAGAGATTTTCTTTTTCCAAACACAAAAAAGAACATGGATTCCAAATACAATGACTGTAATCCTGGTGAAAATACAGACATAGTGCTTAAGAAAGGATGGGGTGAGAGGATGTGGACTGGGCAGGAACAATTTTCCGGTAAAAAAGGAGCTGCAATCTTTAGAGGCAACGTGGTATGCTAGAAAGGGCACTGGAATGAGGATCAGAAGACCTGGATTTGAATTCTGGCTCTGCCGTATTCTAGCTACCTGACCTTGAGCAACAGACTCTACCTCTCTTAAGCCTCAGTTTCCTTATCTGTCAAACGAGGACAGTAATACGTGTATCACCCAGAGCCATTAAGTCTTCATAGATAAAGGGTTATTCAGATCATCTTCTTCTTCTTGAGTGAGGTATGGTACGTACTTTGTATCTTTCAAGGAATTTGTCCATTTTATTTAAGTTGTTGAATTTATTAGCATAAAGTTATTCATAAAGTTGTTATTAGCCTTTTAATATCTGTAGGATCTGTAATGATGTCACCTCTCTCATTCCTGATATTGGTAAGCACAACTGAATTTTAAATGGTATAAATAATACATCTCTGGCAGCAGGTGCTAAATAAATGTTTCCTGGATCAGAACCTACAGTCTGGAGGAGTCAAGGCTATAGTTCTTAAGTTGCTTTGGAGTATTGGGTCTGTCTGTGTGTCCGTCTATCTATCTATTTAACCATGTATCCGTCAAGCCAAACATTCGTCCACCAATCCATCCGTCCATCCAATTGGTGGTTGGGAGAAGGGACAAGGAAAAAGAAAAATGGAAATTTGCTTCAAAATTACTGGTGAGGAAGCAATAAAGATATTCCTGGAGAATCTGAGATTTTTAAAAGACACAGTTCGGTCTGGGTCATTGTTTCCTAGGAGAGAACAAGTGAGAGGCCCAGAGTCCCCTGGAAGCTTGAGTCGCAAATGCTCAAGCAATGACTGACACTCAGGGCTCAATGGAAGCCAGCTGACCTATCCTGAATTTAGTATTCAAGGAAAAAAATGACTAGGATTTGCTTCTCTGCCTTCCTGTCACAAGAAAACAAACACACCTTGTCAGGAAATCCATCTCATCCAAATTAAACTGACTTTTGGCCAAAGGGCTCTGCCTAGCTAGACTGGAAAGCAATGTACTTTGTTGGACCAGCATTCTGGATGCACACATGCTTGAAACAAAATAAACCTCAGATAGAGATTCATCTCCCAAGAATATTTATGGGGGAAAACTGAACCTTCTTTTACTTGGCTCTAGCTTAGGAAGGGAGAATAATGGGCATTCCCCTCTTGTCTGGCCAAGTGCAAAATCCTTTAAAAAAAAGAGAGAGAAAGAGAGAGAGACTGAGGCAGGAGTGTTAATTAGCGCAGCAGATGGTGTAGGAAAATTCATGCTCCATACTTTGGGTTTTAAAACTCACTTGGCTGTCAGGCTTGACTACTAATTCAGTGGTTTCCCAACCTGAGAATGCCAGCTAGAGTTTTTTAGTCTGTGCAAGAAAAGTGGTCATTTCATTTTTGCAAAGACTTGTTGGATAAACAGGGAACTATATTCAATATCCTGTGATAAACCATAATGGAAGAGAATGTGAAAAAAAATGTATATATATGTATAACTGAATCACTTTGCTGTACGGCAGAAATTAACACATCGTAAATCAACTATACTTGAATAAAATTAAAAAAAAAAAAAAGACGACTTGTGACTTTCCTTTTCCCTGTAAATACTGGTCACACATGGTGATGCTATGAACCCTGATTCTACCACTTACCACCTGTACCACTTTGGGAAAGAACTTTTTTCTCTCTGAAGCTGCTTCTTCATCTATGAAATGGAGATAAAGCACTTAATTCACAGAGTTATTGGGAAGTTTGGAGCTGCCACAAAGAGCCTACCTACCTAGCGCAGTGCCTGGCGTATAATAAGTGGTCATGGTCGCTAGCTGCCGTTTATTATTGTAGCGGGATCCTCGAATTGTCCTCTGTTGTCTGTACCTGCCACAAGGCTGCTTAGCTGGCCAAGCCCTGCAGACCGACAACAACCTCTTGCATTTTAAAAAAATGTAATTTTTGCTGTAATTGTAAAGAACAGAATCCAGCCACAGGAGAGGAACATTCCCTGACTCTCCACTAATGGAATCAAATTACAGTATCCTTAGGTGCGACCTAGTCACAGCTCCCCTATCTGAGGGGAAGAGGTACTAGAAAACAAAAAGACAGTTGTCTTTCCCAACTGTCTGCTCTTGGCTGTGTGACTAAGTGACATGTGGCCTTGAACCAAGGCTCCAGACGGATGGCTCAGTGCTGTCTGTTGCAAAGCCCTCTGATCTGCCTTAGGCCCTACATCTGCCCGCGTGATGCCTGTCTGCTGTCCGGCAGATGCTGTGGAGCTCATGGAATGGCTGAAACTGAACGATCTGGCTCCCCTTGGGAATCTCTTCACAGCTAGTCCCCTACTGAAGAGACAAAGCAAGAGCAAGTTTCCATTAGCAGGATTCCCTGAAACAACTTCACCAAAACTGACACAAGTGTCTTCCCTCCAAGAAGGGGCTGCTTGGTTCAGTGAAGCAGGAGTGAGGAGCCCCAAAGTCCAATTCCAGCTCTTACTTTAATTTGCTTTGTGATTTGGGCCATGTCACTTCTCCTCTCTAAGCCTCTGTTAGACCAGATGATGTCTATGGTCCCTTCCAGCTCTGGCATTTTACGGGTCTGGGTTGAGTCTCCTGGAGAACAAATCTTAGTCTGATATTCATTTACCCTTTCCAGACCCCGTAGCAGTAAAATGGAAAAGAAAACAGTCACATGTTGGAATGTGGGTCTCAAAAGCAATGCCCTCTACCTCTGTCTGTAAGGAATGTGGAGCAAAATGCCATGTGTGTAATCTCCACATGGATGATGAGAACTTCAAAAACCTTTTCCCTTTTGCAGACTGAACACAGCTCCACTTTGCTAGGAGTTCCTGGCAGGCCTGTCCCCTTGCTGGATCACGTCTCCTCTTAAGGCACTGGGCAGTGTCTTTGCTGTGACTCTAGGCAGTTGGGAGAGTGGAGGTGGATGAAAGGCGTTGAAACTGCAAAGGCCAGTCTTGCAAGGAGCGTGCCAGGCTTCTCCTGGGACTCAGAAAGTAAACACCGGTGCTCAAGGCTTCCCCTTGGGCATCACTGATAGCTCCAGAAGCAGGATGGCCTGCACAAGGCTGAAAGCGTGGTAAAGGAACAGGCCCTAACCTAATCTGTCAGTGCAGCCCTGCAAAAGGGTGGGGTTGGCTCCAGGGGGTGGAGTGCCCCCAGCAGTCTCCTGGTGTCCTCTGCCCTCATGTCCCATAGTACCATAATCTTACAGAAAAGAGGCAACTGTTTAAAACTGTACCTATACAGAGATGCCACCACGCCATGTGGGGAATCTAGTTATAATTTATATATATATGCATATTTATATATATTTTTTAAAGTCTTCCAGAAAGAACCACTGAAAGCTACTGGGAGAAGAAAAACAAAAGACAATGGGACACTTTCCCAGCTCTCACTCAACTAGGAGTCTCTGTTTCTGGGGTTGAAAACTCTGAGTTTCAAAGCGCCCACATGAATCCTCTGAAATGATATAACTGCCCAGTTTAAATGCACACATCAGGGCGGCGCGCTGACCGGCACGGCAGCCCTGGCCACTGGTGCACGTTCCTGAGTTCACAGAGGGGCTGGAGAGATGATGGAGGCAGCTGGAGGGGTGAGCGAGCCAGAGCTCACCGTCGGCCTGGGGCCCTGCCGGCCTGGCCTCCCTCAGAAGTTTTGCTGCCGCCGCTTCTTGGCCTCAATGGCATCCAGGATGGGCTGCCGCTTCGACTGGTACTTCTGCCGGATCTCTTCAATCTCCTGCTCCATCATGGGGTCCAGGGCCAAGAGCCTCTTCTGAAGGTCCTCTACTGTCCAACTCTTCAGCTACAAGGGAGGTAGAAAGTATAGTCATGACAAGATCCAGGTCAGTGGCTTTTTGAGACAACTTATCCCAGGAAGAGTTCTTTTTTTTTGGCCGTGCCATGCGGCTTGTGGGATCTTACTTCCCTGATCAGGGATTGAACTCGCGCCCTCAACGGTGAAAGTGCAGAGTCCTGACCGTTAGACCGCCGAGGAATTCCCCTGGGAAGAGCTCTAAGTGTTAATCTCTTTGATTTACTGTTCCTTGACCAGGAACTTAATGAATGAGACTTTCATCTCCCCTCTCTTGTAAATTAATTACATTGGATTCATTGTTAGGGCACTAAAGTAAGAGTAACTTGGTATATGCAGCATAACGATTGCCTCCTGGCTCTCGTCCTACCCATGACGTGGGCATCTGCACGGTGGCCATGTCTCCTTCGGGACCCTACACCAGGGAGGACAGATGCTCGCGGAGGATCAGATGCTCTCCCCCAGCCCCCGTCTCCCCACACCCCCGAGTCTCGGCACTGTCATCCTTGTCACCGCTAGCATTTACTGGGAGCACCACTCTAAGTGAGCACTTTACACGGATGATCTACCTAAGTGTCTTGGGAATACAGACACAAGCCCTTTGTGGGGGTGGTGGGACGGGGGGCTAGCTGGAGAAGCCCTGAAACTTCTGAGATGAAGTTTCCGTCCTGCAGAAAGGAAAAAGAGGCCCTGATATCTAAGTTAATACTAAAGGCAAGCACCTACACAACGCTCTCCATGCGCCAGACACCAAGTGCTTGGCATACATTATACGTCAATTAATTTAATCCTCATGACAATCCTGTGATTTCAGTATATTATTATCCCTATGTCACAGAAGAACAAGCCAAGGAAGAGGGTGGCTCAGTGATTTGCCCAGTGTCTCACGGCCGAGACGTGGCAGAGTCAAGATTCAAACCCAGAGGCCCTGCTCTTAACCAGCATTGGGGGCAGGCAGACTCACAAAAGCACGAGTTTGAGAACCAACTCAGCCTGTGTTGGAAACGTGGCTCTGCCTCTGCAGATGCTGTGAGACTCACGCCAGGGACCGATTGTTCCAGGGCTTCCTCCTCTACAGAAGTAGGACCACAGGGCCTCATCGTGTTTATTATAAGAATCAAATAAGACCGTGGCTGTCAGGTGGTCGGCACAGTGCCTGGTGCCCTGTGTGCTTAAAGATGGCAATGAGTGTGACAACACACAATCTTGGCTACAGCCCAGGGGGGCCCATCTTCCACCTGTGTCTGCAGCTATCGGGCAAGTGGCCTTGTGGCCATTGCCGTATGTGTGGAGTGTTCACTGCATCCGAGCGAGGCCAGGCCAGGCTGGCAGGGGTGGGAATGTATGGCGACATTCTCCACAGCAGGTGGTGAGAAATTCTGTGAGCTCACAGCCAGTGTAACAGGCACAGTGTTTCAGGAGCTCAGAAGGCTCACTCAAGTATCACAGGAGATTTATAGAATCACTGGCTCCCTCAGCCCCTTCCTGAAGCCTCACCAGGGAAAGGGTATCGAAAGGTGGGTGAAGGAGCCTCTTTCTGTCCCCCTCTTCCCTTTAGAGGGAAGCACTGCAGTGGCCTCCCTAGAAATGGCTTAGTGACCTGTCACCACAGGAATGTCCCTTGGTCCGCTTCAGGGAGGTGGTCTCAGAAGTGAGAAAAGCCTCACAGTTCAAGACGGAAGGTTCTTTGTAATGTGAGAATGGAAAGACTTGAGAGGGTGTGGAAGTGCTGGAAAGTCGGGCTGAAAATATCCATCTTGCCTTCCAGCCTGTGTGGTTTGACACCATCCTGGAGGCTGGTGTCCTTGGTGCAGGGACACCCCGGAGGGTGATGCCTGCCTCGTCTTTAGCTTTTTCGATTCCTTCTCCAAATAGAGGACACCCTAAACCTAATACTGAATGCAACTGGTGGTTAAGGACGGATCCTAACTGCACTGGCTGTGTAACCTTGGACAAATAACTTGCCCTTTTTGAGCCTCACTTTTCTCCTCTGGAAAACAGACAATCTCAGTTCCTCCACCCTTGGGGTGAAAAGAGAATTGGACGAGTTCATAATAGGTGTGGCGCTCTTAGTGTAGGACTTCATGTCGTATGTATTTGGTGGACAGTAAACATGCCATAAATGATAGCTATCCCTGTTGTTATTAATAACCGTTATTGTAGGGTTTCCCTGGTGGCGCGGTGGTTGAGAGTCCGCCTGCCGATGCAGGGGACGCGGGTTCGTGCCCCGGTCCAGGAGGATCCCACATGCCGCGGAGCGGCTGGGCCCGTGAGCCATGGCCGCTGAGCCTGCACGTCCGGAGCCTGTGCTCCGCAACGGGAGAGGCCACAACAGTGAGAGGCCCGCGTACCACAAAAAAAAAAAAAGGAGTGGAAAAGAGAACATTCTACTCTATTTTGGGTTAACAATGCCTAAGGGCTGGCACTTTCCCACAATGCCCGTTAACGTCTGTATAGTTTAACAAAATAGTTTTCATCCAACCATTCATCAAATATTCACTGAATACCTACTCTAGGCCAGGCACTGTGTACTGAAGGCACATAGGATCCTTCAGTGGGAAGAAAAACAAAAAGCTCCCCAAATCGTTGCCCTTACGAAGCTTACATCTTAGTGAGGTGAGACAGACATATGACAATTAACACGGTAAATGAGTAAATGACTCTTAGATTAGAAGGTGTTACAGAAAAGAAAAGAAAGAAAATACAGTGAACGAAGGTGAGCTGGGAGTTGGGACGGGAGGCTAGCTTCTGACCCATCCATTTGGATAAAGACTTAACTGCAAGATGAAAAAACGGAAGTCGGTGGAAGTGCACTAGCTTGCCAACTTGTCCTGCCACTTCAGGCAAGCACCACCTCCTCCCTAGGCCTCAGTTTCCCCACTTGTAAGAGAGGGCTGCCTAGATGATCTCAAAGGTCTCCTGAAACTCAGTGGTTCTCAAAGTACGATCCGTGGATCACCTGCATCAGAACCACTTGTTGAAAATACCGACTCCTGAGTCCCCAGCCAGAGCTACTGGATCAGGCCCCCTGGGAGGGGAGGCGCAGGACTTCAGGTGCTAAGAAGCTATTCGGGCATTTCTTATAAGCCCTCAACTGGATCAGCGTGATCCTACACCTTCCTTCTCCTTTTCCTGGCAGTGAAATTCTCACAAAGTAATCGCTGCCTGTCTCTGGTCAAGGCTTCTTCTAGGTTTCCAATTTCTCTGCAGCTCTTTTGCCCTTGATTCTAATCTGGGGGCAACAACAAGCACCCTGGCTTTATCTCAGCTACCTTCAGGCTAATTTACTTGCCCTAAGGCCCTTGGGGCTTAAGTTACAACTGACCTATTAGAACACAGCCAGCCAGTCACACCATCCAGATATGGATTTTTCTGAAAACAAGCTCAGAGAATGGTTTTCTGGCGCCAAGTGTAGCATTTCACCTTCCTGGTCCTTGGTGGCATAAATAAATTTCAAATGTATATCCTGCAGTAGAACAGCTGTGGTTCCACAGTTCGCTGCAGCCAGCATCCTGATGGAGTAAATGCTCATACCAGCCACACAGGTAGTTTGAGCGGCTTTCACTAGCTAAAGGGAATATCACCATTTGGTGTCTCATCTAAACCCTAGGACGGAAACTTCCTCTCTACACTGATTCCCACAATTCCATCTCTAGACCAGAGTTCTCCTCTGAACTCCAGACTCACACACCCTGATCAGATCCTACTGGCTACCTCCATCCCTTAACACATCCAAACTAAAACTCTTGAGTCCCATCCTCCTTCATCCCCAAACCTCTTCTCCTTACCCCCTGGTCTTCCCCATCTCAGGAATGGTACCCCCATCCTCCCAGGTGCTCAAAATCATCCCCGATTTTCCCCTTTCTGTCACCACCCCGTTGACCACATACAGTCCTTCGATCTAGTCTCTGAAATACTGGTATAACTCAAATCCAACCACTTTTCTCATCTCTGCCTCCGAGCCCTCAATTCAGGCCACCATCATCTCCCAGCAACAAACAATTAAAAATACAGAAATGAGCCGCCCGTATGTTGCCTACTGCATTTAGAATAAAATTCAACAACTCACCAGGGGCTACAATGGCCCTACGTCTCCGGCCTGTCATCCCCTCCAACTTCATGACTGCTGCTGCTCAGGACCCTCTAGCTATGCTTTATTTCAGATCGTCAGACAGGCCACACTTTTCTGGCCTCAACAGCTATGCAGTTAATGATCCTCCTGCCTGGATGGCTTGTCGCCAGTTCTTCCTTATCCTTTTGGCCTTAGCTCAGATGTGAACTCCTCAGAGAACTCAAGCAAGCCCTCTCCCGCAAGCAAGCAAGCCCGTCTTATCTAGAAAGGCTGCTGGAGGAGCAGCTGGGTTTGGGGGAGAGCAGTGGCTTTGAGTCAGATGGCCCTGGTTCCACGGGTGCCCTGCCTTTGGGAGCTGGATGGCCCTGGGCAAGTCTTTAATGTGTGCCACACCTGCCTGCTTCTTCAATGGAGGACAAAAGTATTTCACCTACAAGGGAAGTTGTGAGGCTTAGAGGTGTTGGTAAAGTATAAAACAGAAAGAAAGTAGATAAATGGAAGCTGTCACCTTAAGTCCTTTCTTGGCAAATGGAGGAACTAGGTGAGTAATATAGCAGCTGCTGCTGCTGTAAGAGCTGAATGTGACGAGCTCACAGTGTGGTGCAGGACACACGCCCACTCACAGAGGCGTCTCTAGTGAACTCTGTGTGAGAAACCCCGAATCAGATGGACCTGGCTTGTTTCTTCTGGGCCAGACGACAGCAAGGTCCTCAGATTGCCGGCATTAGGACGGAGCCAGAAGGCTGATGGGAACTGATTTCTTCTCAGATGGCCTTAGCAACCCTGAGATTCTGAATGATGGCGTGTCCACGTCAGTTGCACAAGTGGCCTAGAGAACAACTGAGAAGATCTGGCTGGTGTTTCATCACAAGCAACAAGTCACAGGAATTACACTGACAGTGAGCCCATCTTGAATCAGCAGGGTCAAGCTAAACTGAACACATCAGAACATACAGGAGAGTTTCATCCTGCCTTGGCAACGAGGCCCATGGTGAACAAACAATCCAAGGTATAGGATTTAGACCTATTTCAAAGTCCTGCTCCGCTGCTGCCAGAAACTCTTACCTCAGAAGTCTATCATGAGAATGGTGTCATGATACGTCCCTAAAAAAAAATTCAGGGCTTCCCTGGTGGCGCAGTGGTTGAGAGTCCGCCTGCCGGTGCAGGGGACACGCGTTCGTGCCCCGGTCCGGGAAGATCCCACATGCCGCGGAGCGGCTGGGCCCGTGAGCCATGGCCGCTGAGCCTGCGCGTCCGGAGCCTGTGCTCCGCAACGGGAGAGGCCACAACAGTGAGAGGCCCGCGTACCGCAAATAAATAAATAAATAAATAAATAAATAAATAAATAAATAAATAAATAAAATTCAAACACGTCATCCCTTCGGGACAGGTAAGTCAGGCTGATACCCTGTCACAGGTGATGTTTTATTGCAGCCAAGAACGAACACACCTTTGGAATTCAGCAAGATGATAAGGAAGCTTGATAGAGGTGAAACTACCAGCAGGCCACCCCATTCCTTTACCACCCGCCACTAGAAGGTTAGCAAAAGCGCAACAGAGAAAACATATAAAGGTCAGGCAAAAGGCATCTAAGACATGGATTTAGTTCCACCAAAGAAACATTCCTGGGCTTCCCTGGTGGCGCAGTGGTTGAGAGTCTGCCTGCCGATGCAGGGTACACGGGTTCGTGCCCCGGTCCGGGAAGATCCCACATGCCGCAGAGTGGCTGGGCCCATGAGCCATGGCCGCTGAGCCTGCACATCCGGAGCCTGTGTTCCGCAACAGAAGAGGCCACAACAGTGAGAGGCCCGCGTACCCGCAAAAAAAAAAAAAAACAAAGATACGTTCCCTTTCTTGATGTGACCTTATCTTTATCTAGGGGTGGATTCAAGACTGGGGAGAGGTGACTCCAGTAAGATAAGACTCTCCAGTGATGCAGTCACCTCTCAGCAGATGAGGGAGAAGATAGCCAAGCAGAAAAGCAAAGACGCTGACACCCAAATCACAGCTGGTGTGGAAAAGTAAGCACTAGATTACTCGATTTCAAAAGATCTTGCTCCTTAAATAAGCCTTGTGAGAATTTTAATGAGAGATTTCCTCTGATTCAAATTGTGGTCATGCCAAATCATGTTTCCATCAGTCCCTTATAAACTCTTCCTCATGCTTCTCCAATAAGGAAGAAAAGTGGCAAAACTGTTATCAGTGAATTATTACTTCAATCCCATTCTGAGCTTATGATGACTTCAAATCAATACATGGAACGGTTACCAGAATTCCAGTCAAAGCCAACATGACTGCACGTGTATAAAATATTCATCAAGATGACTGGAATGAAACGTAGACTTTAAGCATAGGTAAAACAAAGACATCTGGCTTCAAGCAGGCACAGTGACATAATGACAAGAGCTCCAACAGGGGTCAGAAGATTGGCCTCAGACAGCCTGAAGACTGCATCCAGAGAGCCCCCTACCCAGAGAGGGTTCAGTATGAATCGTGTGTGTATGTGTGTGTGTCTGTGTGCGTATGAAGGATGTAATTTGATAAATGGTATAAACAAAAAGACAAAAAGCAAAAGGGTTTTTTTCTTTAAATAATGGGGTTTTACTATAATATGAAGAATAGGGAATTCCTTGGCGGTCCAATGGTTAGGACTCTGAGCTTTCACTACCGAGGGTGTGGATTCAATCCCTGGTTGGGGAGCTAAGATCCCACAAGTGGTGCAGCAAAAGAGAGCGAGAGGGAAAGAGAGAGAGAAGGAGAGAGACAGAGAAAGAGAGAGAGAGAAAGAGAGAAGGAGGGAAGGAGAGAAAAGAAAGAAAGAAAAAGAAAGAAAGGAAGGATGGGAGGGAGGGAGGGAGGGAGAACGGAAGGAAGGAAGGGAGGGAGGGAGGAAGGGAGGAAGGAAGGAAGGAAGGGAGGAAGAAGGAAAGGAAGGGGACTCCCCTGGTGGCGCAGTGGTTAAGAATCCGCCTGCCAATGCAGGGGACACGGGTTCGAACCCTGATCTGGGAAGATCCCACATGCCTCGGAGCAACTAGGTCCATGCGCCACAGCTACTGAGCCTGTGCTCTAGAGCCCGTGAGCCACAACTACTGAGCTCATGAGCCACAACTGCTGAAGCCCACGTACCTACAGTCCATGCTCTGCAACAAGAGAAGCCACCGCCATGAGAAGCCCGTGCACCACAACGAAGAGTAGACCCCGCTCACTGCAACTAGAGAAAGCCCGCGCGCAGCAACGAAGACCCAACGCAGCCATAAATAAATAAATAAATAAATAAATAAAACAAAGCAAACTCTATGGAGATAAAACATAATAAAAAAAAGAAGGGAAGGAAGGAAGGGGGAAAGAAAGAATAGTACTTGCATTCTCTTGGTTATTTGTGATTTACTGAAAGTCATCCTTAAACTTCCATGACAAAATGAATTTTTGAAGAAGTACTTTTACATGCTTAGAATTTACTCCAACTCTGTTCTGGCGTGAACTTTTACAACTTACTCTGAAAATCACAAGGCACCTGCTTTTTGTTGTTGTTTCAGTTTGGTTTTGTCTGTGAGTTTTATAATAGCCGTTGGCCAAAGATAGTCAAGTTTTGACCAAACCCAGATTTTTCACTGCAATCATGATTCTGGCTTTCCACAGCAAGAACCCAAAAAGAAATTTCATACCCCAAATATAAAAGAATAATGGACCTCAAGAGGCATTGCACTGCTAATATTTAACATTACATCTTTAGCGAGTACTGGCTCTGTCAGACACCTGTGCTTGGCCTGAACTGGGCAGGAGTAGGGATGATTGAGGCGTGTGGGCCAAGTAAGGGTGTGTATGGGACAGAAAGGGTATGGCAGGGTCCTTTCACACTAGAAGTAGAAATAAACGAGGTAGATAAGTCATGAAACCAAGCTACAGTATGAGGCATTACTAAGTGCCCAATGACTGCTAATTAGAGCTACTCTGAACTGAGTGCTATGTGCTAGATAGGCCTTGTGCTCAGCACTTTACATGCATCATCTCATGTAATCCTCAGAAGAGTCCACGAAATAAGTAGTGGTACCCATTTTACAGAGATGGAAACTGAGACTTAGAGAGATACAGGAATTGTTCCCCTGACCCTAGAGCCAGCAAATGTAAGTGGCTGGGTTAGGATATGAGCTCTTGCATGTCTGAGTGCAAAGCCAAGCCAACTCTGTGTCAAGGCAACATGTACTACAGTTGAGAGAAGGAAGTATCTCTGTGGTCAGAGTCTCTGAGAGAAAGAGCTTGCCTTTTTATATATTTATAGTGCAAAGAAGGGGTACTCACTCTAATTCAGGGAAAGTCTGAATTGTAGAATTTTCAAAAATGAAATGCAAATCTTGTTATTTCAAGTAACTATCACATATGAGGTACAGGGAGCTAATAAAATTAGGTTAAGTAAATGAAAGGATTTACAAGTTCACTTATCAATATCACTAATAGCTACTCAAAATTCCTTTGGGTTTTTTCCATGGTTTTCCAATGTCATTTTTCCATTGGGTTTCCAATTCCATGGTTTTTCATGCCTCCATGCTTCTGCAGAACAGAATTCTCCCTGTCTTCGGATTAGGAGATGCCCATTCGAC
Source organism: Grampus griseus (assembly GCF_964374135.1). Taxonomy (NCBI): domain Eukaryota; kingdom Metazoa; phylum Chordata; class Mammalia; order Artiodactyla; family Delphinidae; genus Grampus; species Grampus griseus. The sequence continues at coordinate 73,594,754 of NC_139008.1, read as the reverse complement.
CCTGCAGCCCCGCTCAAGCTCCCACTCCTCTCTCTCCCCAGCTCCCTTTTCCTTTTACTAAAGTGGGAGCTATTTAAGAGTAGGAACTACCTTTAATATATTTTCAGAGAGTCAGGACAGCAGAAAACAGTTCTCAATGAATATTTAATAAAGAAATAGATCCTTCAATCTTGAAGCCTTTGCTTGAAAATGATACTGACTTTTTACTGGCTTCCCTCAATGACTAGTAAGACACCGGGCTTTTCGGAAGCTTTGAAACTATGTAATCAATAAACAAGCCTAAGAGCATAATATAAGTGTGTTAAGTAAGGTTATGTCAGTTGTTCCAAACTGACTCATGCGCGCCAAAGTCAAATGAACGGCTCGACCAGTGTAATGACTGCAATAAAGTTACAAGGGAGAAGGGACAGGAAAATCCACGCTGGTCTTGACGGCTGCTGATTGCTCTGTAAGAAAAATTCTATTTTAAGAGTAGCTCTAAATTGGTTTATAGATCTCACACTTAAGGAAGCCAAACTATGAGAGGAAAATTTTCAGGAAGTTAGCAAACACATAGCCTCCTAGAATAATTAAACGTCCTAAAATAACTGTCAATGTCTAAAGGAGGCAAAGTAGAGGAATAGAGCTGAATATGATGCTCCCGATATGTGAAAGCACTAGAGGGAGACATCAACAGTATCATCGTTCTTGCGGGATATTAATCTTTCAGAGGATATGAAAACCTAAAACACCAACTGCACCAAGCTGCAGTTTTAATGTAGCTGAATAATTCGGGAAAAGGGCTAGCTAATCACACAAGAATCCCTATAAGTTGTGCCTTTGCACACTTTCTTGGGCTGGAAATTTCCAAGGTAACAAAAAGTCCAGGCTATTTTCTCCCTTATCTTACCAAATAAGAAGAAGCCCAAAGAATCCCAAGCAAAATCGGAAGGCTGAAATACAAATTAATCTCACTTTATTTAATAAAGGTAGTATTAAAAGGTATCTTCAAACATAAATAGGATCCAGTCTAAATACACTAAAAGAACAAAACGTTTACAGAAAACTAGTCAAGAAGGAAAGTACAAACTCTCTGAGTAATGAACAGCACTCGATTTCTGGAAAGCATATAAAACCTCTATAAGCCTTACTGCTGGGCACTCCCATGTAATGAAGGCTCAGAGATTTACAACCTAAGTACCCCAAGAGAAGTATTCTCACAATAGCCTTTGAGAAAAAAAAAAAATCTGCAGCAAAAGCAGGTAAGTTCTATCTGCAAGGCATGTCAGCATCTTTCTGCAATGGCCATCAAGTTTTGGGACCTAAATTCCTTACAGTGTCAAAAAGAAAAAATTAGGTCTAGATAGAGGGATGTGTCAGACTTACTCTGCCCAAACCACAAAACTGCTAAATATGGATTTTTACCATTTTCCTTTTCTTTTTCTGATTTAAGACTTCTGTATAAAGTCATCTTTTTTAAAGAAACTTAGAAAAATAAAAGCATTAATAGGTATGTGTCCTAGATACTTTGAGATAGTTCTTTATTCTTTTCAACCGATGTTTAATCAGTATGGATAATCAAATGTGATTTAATTTATGCCATGGTAATACTTTTCAAATGTGTATCAATTCACAAACCAGAAAACATTCTTTGTAAAGACCATGTGTCCTAGTTTTTTGGCTCAGGAACAATGATCACCACATTCCTAGCAGTAGTAAGCTCATCCGAGCTCAGAGTTAAAAACACTGAGCTTCTCTGGTATGAAACTGTTCTTTACAATTTGTATCCTATATGTTTTCTATAGTGAGCAAGCATCATGAAGAACGAAACTGTCTTCGACCTGGGCTCTGGCATAAAATTTGGAAACTATAATGACAGGGAGAGGGGAGAATGGTGATAATAAGACGATGTATACGGTAATATACCATGGGAAGGTATATTTCATGATTAAGATGATGTTTATATCTGTCTATAAACATAGTCTTTATAAGTTCTAATTTTCTTAAAACCTTTCCCCTTGTGAAATGTCTGACTGTTCATAGCACAAGTATATCTGACTGTTAATAGCACAAGTATATAGTTAGTACTGCTTTTGACTTGATAGTATTTCTTTTAAAAAGAACAGGGAGAGTGTATCAGTTACCAATTTATTACCTCTCAGCTCTGAGTGCACCCTTCTCTGTGTAATGCTCTGTGATAAACATGCATGTTGAGTGCTTCTCCTTTGAAGTGTACGTGATGTTTTTCTCAGGACAGGCTGGGGGGACAGTGCAGGGAGGAGGCAGCTCCCCTGAGCGTCCAGCACTGGGGCCAGCAGTGTGGATGTGAGGACAGTTGGTGGCGTGTGGCCCAGCCACGGCCCAGAACCTGGTTCCTGTGTGACTTTGCAGCCTCAGCCTGGTAATAACGTTTCAGCAGTCCTGTCGACGTGGACACCAGAGCTCCCACGAGGTTTGCAGGCTCTGAAGGTCTCCTGGACCCACCGGTACCCAGACCCTCCATGCACGTCCATGGAACTGGCCGCTCCTTGCCTGCTCCTTGCCTGCACTCCAGAGGGCCATGGATGCCCATGGTCTGCCCAGAGCCTTTGGGCCAGCTCAGGTCTGGCCAAACCGGCAAACTCCTCTGCTAGGCCACGGGCTGAACCCCACCTCCTCTATTGAAGTCTGAACCCCTGGTAGTTTGTCCTTCCTTGGGGACACTCCGTCAGCCCTAGGGAACCATAGAGAGTTTCCCTATACCTTACAGCTCCTCTTGTATCATAGGTAATAACTCCTTGTATTTTTTTTTTAATTTTTATTGGAGGATAGTTGATTTACAATGTTGTGTTAGTTTCAGGTGTACAGCCAAGTGACTCAGTTATATGTATACATATATCCACTCTTTTTTAGGCCATTATAGAGTACTGAGTAGAGTTCCCTGTGCTATACAGTAGGTCCTTATTAGTTATCTATTTTACATATAGTAGTGTGTATGTGTCAATCCCAATCTCCCAGTTTATCCCTCCCCCCCACTTTCCCCCGGTAACCATGTGTGTTTTCTGTATCTGTGACTCTGTTCTATTTCTGTCTTTTTTTAGATTAATAACTCCTTGTAGTAAACCTCCCCCGTTTAACCTACAATGTGGTTTGTATCTCCTGACTGGACCCAGACTGCTACAGGGAGACAGGGTGCCAGTGAGGACACACACGAGCACGTGCTTGCCCACTAATGGAAAAACGTCCAAAATGCCAAACCCCGAAGAAAAATTTCAATTTGAAAAATGCCCAGGCAATTTCAAATGCAGAATAGTCGAGAATGTTTATTTACAGCCCAAGTGTAGGATTAAAATACTCTTATTTCCTCCCACTGAAACCTGTACTAATGGTGACTAGATAAACAAATTGTGCTTTAGCCAAACAATCGAAACTACTCAGCAGTCAAAGGAACAACTCCAGGTACATGCGACAACACCGATGAACTGCAAAACAGCACACTAAATGAAAGAACCCTCCACAGAAGAGTATGCCCTGAACGACTGACTCCATGCACAGACATCGTAGAAAAGAAAAAACTAGCAGAACAAAAAACAGCATGAGGGAACTCTTGGGGGTGATGGAAATGTTCTATATCCTCATTATGGTTGTGTTTACACAACTGTACACATCCGTCACAACTCAGCAAACTGTACACTAATTTAATAAGCCAATTTTACGGTATATAAATTTAACCTCAATAAACTTGACTTTATAAAGCAAAAACTACATATAAAAAATTGTGGAAGGTAGTTCAAGTAATACTTAAAGGGAATTTTAGAGCCTTACATGCATAGATTAGAAAAGAGAGACGATTTAAAATTATTAAGCTTAATTATCCAATTAGAGAAGGAAAAAACCCAGAATAAACCCAAAGAAAGTAGATAAAGGTAATATACATTTATGAATTCAAAAGCTAATGCTCAATGGCAAGGATCAATAAAACCAAAAGCTGAATCTTTCAAATGACTAAACAAAACAAAACAAAAAAGCCCAGAAAACTTCTGATAAATTTGATAAAGAAAAAAAAAACAAGAAACAAACACTAGGAATGAAACCAAGCTGGAACTACATATTCTACAAATTTTAAAATCCAAAACTTGATGCCAAAAAATTTAAAAACTTATATGCAATCAAGATTTCTAGGGGGGGAAAAGCCCTAGATTTACGTGGAAGAAAACCAAAAAGACGATGGACTAAGAAATCTGGACCACAAGGATAAAGGAAAAAATGTATACTTAACTAATAGAGACACAGAGGATGAAGCAATCTTTGAACACAGAGATAACCATGATATTCCTGAGCAAAGTTGCTTCCCCATAAGCAGGAAAAAGAAAAGTTAACTCAATTTCCAGTTCTCCCAACAAGGCAGACTACTGATACAACTCCTGAAGCTTCCTCCTGTAGAAGAGGGGAAATCTCCGGGGGCCAGAACCATTGTTATAATACTAATCCTACCTTCTTATAATACTAACAATGCTATTCCTGGTAAATCAGGAAAGCATACAGAAAGGTAGGACAGAAGGATAAGCAGAAGCCCCCCCTGGGGTTGCCTTGGTGAGAGGGTAGGATTTAAGGAACTTGTTGTATAATGATTATAGTTACAATTACGATAATATAAGCCAGCATTTTAAAAACATGTATTGGGCTTCCTTGGTGGCTCAGTGGTTGAGAGTCCGCCTGCTGATGCAGGGGACACAGGTTTGTGCCCCGGTCCAGGAAGATCCCACATGCCGCGGAGCAGCTGGGCCCGTGAGCCATGGCCACTGAGCCTGCGCGTCCGGAGCCTGTGCTCCGCAACGGGAGAGGCCACAGCAGCGAGAGGCCCGCGTACCGCAAAAAAACCAACCCAACATTTATTACTCACTATTAGCAGGTCACTACATCGAGTACTTTTTGTGTATTATCTCATTTGATCTTCATTAACTCTTACAGCTCTAATTGTTAACCTGATTCTTTAGATGGAGAATTTGAGGTCTGCAGGATAATGTACTCTGTCTCCGTCTGTGAAATGGAAAAGCTAGATAATCCCAACTAACCTTCTGGAAAGTTTCTGTGAGGAATAATCAAAATAAACATGAGGGTAGAAGATCCCTAAGGACAAATTTTGGCTGAAATCAGAAAACAAAGTATCTTCAGGCAGACCTTTGAAAGCAGCGGTATGTACTATTTCCCAGCTGTGGAATCCCCCCTTCTCAGAGATGACCAGAAGTGGTCAAGAAAACGCTGGACGATGTCTCTTGTTGGAGACGTAGCAGGACTAGAACACACGCCCTTTAAGGCCCCTGTGCATTCTGAAAGCCCAGCACTCTGACTGATACAATGCCACGAGAGCTTATTGAGAGAGGCGATGGCTTCTAGGAATTCAAGACATAATCCATTTGTTACCTGTGCTTTCAGTGAAGCCAGGTGGAAGTGACCTCGGGACAGCCCTTCCTAGGACCTGAGTTGTCAAGATACTGCTTGCAGGTCTTAGGATCCGTTTCTGCTCATCTGTTCTTTTTTTTTTAAATGTTTATTTATTTATTTGGCTGCACCGGGTCTTAGTTGTGGCACACGGGCTCTCTAGTCGCGGCATGTGGGATCTAGTTCCCTGACCAGGGATCAAACCCAGGCCCCCTGCATTGGGAGTGTGGAGTCTTAACCACTAGACCACCAAGGAAGTCCCTCTGCTCTTCTGTTCTAAGTCATCCAGATCTAAATTATTTCTTACTCCTATTCACACTGCTGCTACCCAAATTCACAAAACCCATGGTATGGACTCTGTTCTCTGGCTCACCATGTGGTTGAGCTAAAAACCATCCTACACTGTAAAAACAGAGAGTAACCGGCCACGAAGAATGTACTTGAAAGAAGGAGCCAAGCAGCCACAGATCAGGTTGCCTCAGAACCAAACAAAGGCAATGAAAACCAGTGTCAAGCTCACACAGGCTGATATCGCTCTAAACAACCCTCTGGGGTCACGCGCTGCGGCACTAAAGCCTTGTTCTTGGTGTCATTTCAGTAACTGAGTTAAAATCCAAGCCTCCCTTGGCTGCTCGATTCCCCAGCAGAACAAGGCTGCTGTGGCTCGGGACAAAGAAGACATTCATCTGCCATGTGGTTTCTCAGAAAGCATATCTAAACAGCAGGTTGCCCTGGCAATTCTGGATACATATTTCTTTTTCTGACTGATATTCTTGGCTGGTTTTCTGACAGTAAAAGTACAAGATCTCATTATATTCCCAAGTACAAATTAATTCAGCCTCAAAGCCCGGCTTTACAGGAAAAATAAGAAATCTGAAACAAAAACAGTATACCTTGTCAGGAACAATTTAGGACAGTCTTCTCACCAGGAACCACTCGGCGTGGTTACCCTAGTAAAGACCATTAATGTGCAACTGGTGTTTATCCTGGCTGGCTCCTGGGTACTCACAAGGCACTGCAGCATCGGAGACCAGAGTACTAATCATGGTCTCCATTCACCTTTCTTCCAGCACAGGATTATGAAAAGAAACTCATCAAAGAAAGGTTAACAAGTAAACAAGCATGGAGTTAGTCCAGGATGGAAAGATGGTGGCCAGAGACAGAGAGAGTAGCATCTGAGGTTTAAAATCCTGGCTTCATTCACACACTCCACAGACAAAATACCAACAACAAAGCAAACACATTTGGTACTGTATATATGTCCCAGCTAGCTAGTGGGAAGCAGCCACATAGCACATAGGAGATCAGCTTGGTGCTTTGTGTCCACCTAGAGGGGTGGGATAGGGAGTGTGGGAGGGAGACGCAAGAGGGAGGAGATATGGGGATATATGTATATGTATAGCTGATTCAATTTGTTATAAAGCAGAAACTAACACACCATTGTAAAGCAATTATACTCCAATAAGGATGTTAAAAAAATTTAAAAATTAAAAATAAATAAAATTATACATAAAAAGAGTAAAAAAAAATAAAGTTAATGAAAAAACAAAACAAAAAAAGCAAACACAAAGCCTCAACTCCTAAACCTCTCACTGACAAGAAGAGAAAGCCTGGCTTAGTAAGTGTGAATGATCTCAGAGCAACCTCGCTCCAACCAAAAAAGCTCCCAATACCAAACACCAAATAAAAGGAGAATGAGGAAGTCAATCAAAATAACATGATGTGGGGCTTCCCTGGTGGCACAGTGGTTAAGAATCTGCCTGCCAATGCAGGGGACACAGGTTCCAGCCCTGGTCCAGGAAGATCCCACATGCTGCAGAGCAACTAAGCCCACGCGCCACAACTACTGAGCCTGTGCTCTAGAGCCTGCGAGCCACAACTACTGAGCCCACATGCCACAACTACTGAAGCCCACGTGCCTAGAGCCCTTGCTCCGCAACAAGAGAAGCCACAGCAGTTGAGAAGCCCGCGCACCGCAACGAAGAGTAGCCCCTGCTCACCACAACTAGAGAAAGCCCGCACGCAGCAACAAAAACCCAATGCAGCAAAAAAAATAATAATAATAATAACATGATGTGATGGACTATTATGTAACCATCAGAATGATAATTTTATAGGTGTTTCTAATGATATGAGAAAATGTCTGATATGTTAAGTGAAAAAAAAAATCAAGATGCCATATTATATATACAGAATGATCTCAGCTGTGTACAACAATTTAAGTATAAGAAATATGGAAACAAATACTTTAAAATGTGAACTGTGATTACTGCTGGGGGTGGAGGAACAGTAGAAGAAATTTTTCTCTAAGACTGGTGGTTTTAACCCAGACCTACACCGTCTTTCGACCACAGCAGCAGAATCTGCCTTTTTGCCTGCAAGGTGAACCTAAAAACAAGCATCGATGATAAAATCTTTAAAAGACACTATCATAATTTAGGAGACTATGACTACAAAGGAGGAACCTGCCAAGACACTAAGATACTCAAGTAAGTTTCAAACTACAAGAACTAAAACCATTTCTAATTAAAGCTATAAAGAGAACCGATGTGAAAGAGTGAATCATCATTGCAGGTGAAAATATACCATCACAACAAATTCAACCCACAGCTAAATTCTACAATACAAGAGAAAGCTGGGAATCACTGTCAAAGAAAGACCTCAGATACCTATTCATCAGACTTCCAAGAAAAAAATAAAAGCATTTTAAAGTTATAATTACTAGGACTTAGAGAGGGTCTGAATTTGCCCCCCAGATATAAAGTCCCCGGCAACAAGGATCACTGACCATTGGAGGCTACAGAAAGAAACTTAGGAGAAAAAGAAAAAGCACTGTACTTGATGCCAAATTATATAACCTGCAACCAGCCTAAGAGGACCCCTGACTCCTTTTTCAGTCCAGCACTGAAGGCCTTTTGGTCAGAAATAATCAATTTTGCTTGGCAAAAAAAGCATCAAGGCATAGAAATGCTTTGGATCAAATTCTGTAGAATCAGCCTATTTGAGATGCTTTAAAGTTAATGCCAAAACCAATCTGGTGTTCTGTTCACAGCTCCTTTCCAGAGGTTGTAAAAGCAGAAAAATATTTAAACTCAAAGTTTGAAGTGGAAACTTGCTACCTGTAAAAACAAGTCACTTTTAAATATTAGAAGCCTTCGAGATTTGGTGATTCCAAATTCACCAGGTATATTAAAAATCATTGGTTGGAGGTAAAATTGGCTAACTGTTTAAAAAAGATGAAGCTGGATTGCAACCTTACTCTTTACACCAAGACACATTCCAGAGAGGATAAATAATGAAAATGAAAAAAAAAGAAACATTCTAAAAGAAAGTAAGGGTTAATATTTTTATAATGTTGGGATCTGAAAAACTTCTAAACATGGCATTAAGTTCCAGAAACCATAGGAAAAGCTGCTAAATCAAAACACATAAAACTAAAACTACCTGGACAGTTAGACACGTTATATAAAGTTTTTAAAAACTGGGAAAATATCTTTAAAGGTTCATAATCTCACTTGATATATGAAGAACTCTTTGAAATCAATAGGAAAATAAGAATTCCAAGGATAATTAGATAAATAACACAAACTGACAATTCAGACACCAAAACGACAGGGGGATTTGACCATCGGTATCACAGTCTTAAATTTGACCCAAAGTTTGACCCAAGTGTTCTTGCAGGGATTAACTCTAAGGACATATGTATTGTGCAAAGGTGGTTCATTAAAACAATGTTTAATATTAAAAAGCCAGAAGCCACCTAAAGGTCCACGATTTGGGGATTGCTTAAATCAGAGGTCATAAACGCAGCTGTTTTTAGGGGCCAGCACAGGCAAGGTAAATGAGCTCAATGGGCCAGTTTTGATACAGGGAAACAGGAAGTGGTGCAGTCCGTGGTGAACTGGAGAGCTCAGACCCTTTTCGGTAATTCAAATTGTAAAAATTATGTGTGCCACAGCCAAACTGGCTCTCCTTTCCCCAGTCCCCATGGCCCCTCAGGGTTAGATGTGTAATCCACGGCCACGGGGTACATACTACAGCCTGGTCTCTCCCCTCGCTGTGAATGCGGGATGCTCACCTACCCGTCACACTGGAGGAGCTACAAGAGTTCATTGATGCAGCATCACTGGCTCCCAGGATAAGACAGAACCTTAAAGGTCATCTAGTCTACACGTTTCCTTGAGGCTACGGTCATTCCGCCTCGTTGAACAGGCCCAGGAACAGAAGGTAGCCAGGAGAAGAGGAAGGCACGGATGGGTGGAAGGCCAGTAGTCAGGGAATAAGGCTTATCCCATGGGATTTTCATTTTCCACAAGAAAAAGACTGAGATGGGAGGAGAGGTCGTGCGAATGAAAGAAGGCAAACTCCTCCAAATCACATACCTTCTATATAACTGTACGTAAAACTGATCAAATTCCGGGAACTCAAGCGCGATTTCTGAAAATTCTCGTGTAAAGTGCTGAGCTCACAGTACCACGGTTAAGCATTCCTTCAGCAATAAACTTCTGGGCAGCTGTTGCCCTCATTAACCAATCTGGCACAGAGAAGGGTTGCCACAGATAATGTGACAGATGATATATGGTATTTTATCACAAGGTCTTAATTCATCCCAGGAACTGGTTTAAATCCATCCTAGAATGGTTGTAGTTTATAATTACAGTCTCAGCAGCATGTCAAAAGTAGAAAATGTCCATCTGAATCTGGAATGGAACATTTCTTCCCAGCGAAAACAACTTTATGCTTGGTCCTGCCGTATCTGGGAATAATAACACTTGGGAGAAGACAACCAATTCCTCGATTTACTTCATTTTAGACACTGCTCCCCCAAGATTTTTTAAACTCTCAGATACACCAAATGGAGAACAGATTTGTCGTTGCCACGTGTTAGGAAATGGGGTGGGAGGGTGTACCTATAAAAGCCAACAGGAGGAATCCTTGTGGTGATGGAACTGTTCTTTCACTCTTGACGGATGAATGTCAATAACCTGGTTGTGAAACTATGCTATGATTTTGCAAGATGTTACCAATGGGGCAACTGGGTATAGAGTACACAGGATCTCTCTGTATTATTTCTCACAACTACATGTGAATCTACAGTTATCTCAAAATAAAAAGTCTAGTTTTAAAAAAAGGAATATAGATAAGATTTTTTAAAGGGATACATCCATATTTGCCGGCTGATGCAGGGGACACGGGTTCGTGCCCCTGTCCGGGAGGATCCCACATGCCGCAGAGCGGCTGGGCCCATGAGCCATGGCCACTGAGCCTGTGCGTCCGGAGCCTGTGCTCCGCAACGGGAGAGGCCACAACAGTGAGAGGCCCGCGTACCGCAAAAAAAAAAAAAAAGTAGATACGAGTTTGCTCTTCTTCCAGCAGCTGGCCACCCTCTAATCCGATGTGTGCAATGCAAATTCAGCTATACAGGCAGGAGCACTGGACAGGTGATGGCTCCCAGATAATGGCTCTCTATTGGTCTGTCTTGCGTCTTTCTCATCTCATTTTCTCTTTCTCTCTCTCTCTTTCTCACACACACACACACACACACACACACACACACACACACACACACACACACGAGCTATTTTATACCAACAAGCACGCCCATCCGGATCAAAACTGTTTTGAAAAAGAACACCGATGTGAGGACTTTCCAGGTCCTACAGCTCCCAGGTAGGCACAGAAGGGGAGAAATCTCATTAGAGAAAACACACAACGTCTGTAGGAATCAGTAAGTTTGATATTTAAACCCCATGAACAAGAAAGCCTCAACAGAATTAAGCTCATTTCAGGTGTTAAATAAATACTTTGAAGCAAACACCACTTAACTAGGAGGGGGGAGCCACAGCAGCAGGGCCCTCGACAGAGCTGTGAAAGGAGCTTTGGGCTTGCCTCCTGCCTCTCTTGTCTGGGGCGACCTACCTCGTCAGTTTTAACTCTTTTGCCCTGGTAGTTCATCTCTCCCACCTAAGTCTTACACACGAATACAAAATTTACCAAATGCCTACTATGGGTCAGGCACTCTGTTAAACACTTTAAAAGCCTTTTCTAATTTAATCTTCTCAATAAGCCCGAGGTAAGTATGATTAGTATCTTCATTCTAGGTTAAGGGACTGGCCTAGAGTTAAAGATCCCCTAAACAGTGAAGCCAGGACTGAATCCAGGTGTGTCTGGCTCTCGGTCAGCATGTTATCCTGCCTCCTGTGCTCATTTTGGTCTCCAGGGTGTCCAGAGCACCTCCCCACATTGTAAAAGGACAGAGGAAAAAAAAAATTCCATACACTGAGCATCTTTTATGTGCTTTACACAGGCTATCTCTTTCCAGCTCAAATAAACCCTCTGACAGGTATGCATTGTTTCCATTTTAAAGATTAGTGAACAAAGGCTGAGAGAACTTGAGGGCTCTTGAAGACTTTTTCATCTCACTTTTACTTAGTAGATGAAAAAACGAGAGCCCCAGAAAGATTAGGTGGCTTGCGTAAGGACACAAAGCTAGTTACTATCAGAACCGAGATCTGATTACCAGCCCACTGCTCTTTAATGATATCCAAGCTCTCGCTCTGAAAGGAACCAACATATTAATTATAGAGCAGGAATGCCAGGCACTTTGCTAGATGCTTTGCATTCTTCATCCAACTCTGATCTAGGGGATTCCCCACACTGCTGTTCCAATCAATGTTTTCTACTAACACGTACTACAGAAGGGGAACAAAACTTAAATTTCACATCTAACAATTTTACAAGGTGATTAACATGCTCCTATATACACGGATGAATGGATATCACAGGAAGAAAATATGAAGAGATTTGGAAAGGTTGTCAGAGAAGGCACAATGGGTTCGAACAACGTAATCAGATGACACATTCTGAGTACCTGTGTACCACGGCGATTTGCCAAGTGCTGGGCCCCTCAGGGAAAGACAATTCAGGCCCTGAATCAGATGATCACTCACCATCAGCACGTGTGTGACACTTCTCACCACAGAAGTGTGTTATTCTGAGAAAAACTATGGTCTTGACCATCAGAAAACTTAAATCGAAAGCCTAGCTTCGTCACCCATGAATCACGTGCCGTGGGGGGATGGGCGGGCGGGTACCCATAAGTCAGAGTCTCTGAGCCTCTCTGTCAACAAGTGGGAGCTTCTGCGCCAGGATGCTGTGAGAGGCAAACGGGACAAGACTTCTGCAGGAACCCAACACACGGTTAGCACCCAGTAACTGCTATTTTCATCAGTTCTTCTCAAATTCTACAACTTGAAAAGAGCAAGTGTCCCTGCCAGTAAAATTTAAAATAAGACAAATGGCGAAATGGGGAGGTATTAGTCAGAGGGTACCAAGTTCAGGGATACAAGATGAATAAGTCTTAGAGATCTACCATGCTGCACGGTGCTTACAGCAAACAATCCTGTACTGTATATACGTAAAAATTTGCCAGTAGGGTCGCTCTTACGTTAATAAAGAGTTCTTATCACACACACACAAATAATAATAATAAAATAAATACAGAAGGTGGGAGGGAAAAGAAGACAAGATAACGAGCAAGCAACATGAAGATTACTGGAGTGGGAGGTACAAACCATCTGGGTGTAAGACAGGCTACAAGGATGTATTGTAAAACACAGGGCATACAGCCAATATTTTAATAACTGTAAATGAAGTAGAACCTTTAAAAATTGTATAAATTTTTTTAAAAAATTAATAAAAAAGATTACTAAAAATATTCAATGTCTACCACTAAGGTAAGAAGAGTAAATTTACAGAAAAGCTAATATTGAATAGATAACAGGGTATGAGGGGGGAAAATTTCGGGAATAAGTGCCTGAATGAGACCGATAGGCACCTTGTGACAGAGATATCACCAGAGGGCATATCAAGTGTTTGCTGTAGCCATTAAGACTCCTCTACAATTGATACCTTTGTTTTCACAGAGGTTATATTTGGTCAAAACTCAAAGTGTTCTTAAAATAATAATGCCTTTTTATAGTGAGCATGACTTTTCCTGAACAACATCACAACTACTGTAAAACCCACGGTTACAAAGTAAATAATGAAGAACATCAAAAGAAGGTAAAAATGACATTGTTCCGACAAGGGGAATTACTTATGTAAATAACTGATGAAACGCAAAGCCTGTCAATCTACACTGTGTTCTGAATAAGCATGAAAAAACCCATCTGGGTCAATAAGAAGTACTCTCTTACTATTACAAAATTCCCATTAAGACTCGATAAACCTGAAACCATTCTTCCTGGTCACTAGAACCCCCGTCACGTATTTTCTGAAAGAAGATTCTTTCACCTGCTTTGTAAAGTTAAATAAGTATCTAGTATGTCACTGGAGCGCACAGTTTGTTTTGTTTTTCCTGTGAGAAAATACCCAAGAGTTAACAGAGACAGGAAGCAACCTGGGGATTTGGGTTCTAGACTTGATTCTGGCATTAAAGGAGGAAAGTTGCCTTTTTTTTATGTCTGGATTTCAGATCCTCAAACTATAAATGGGATAAGACCCTCCTCTTGCCCCTCTCACAGGTACACTGTACGAATCACCAAGATAAAGAGGAAAATACGAATGCACCTTTAACTATATTAAATGCTGTATTAACCTAATGTGATGGCATTACTGTCATCAGCAAACAGACGCATTCCAGGAGTCTGGGCTTAACGGGCTTAACGGCTCCTTTGGCTTTGTCTCTGGATTATCGGTTCTTGTTCAAAGATCTAATTCTTTTTTTTACAAAGGTAAAATAAAAAGTAAAATAATAATAAAATAAGCCACAATACTAATACACAATGAACCAAAAGCAAACATAAACAGCTTTACAATCCTCGGCTAACAGAATTCTATCATCGTTCTAAAAATAAACTTGGTTCAAATAACCCCAACTGACGTTTCATTTGATCCTTCCTCTAACCATGGAGGAAAAGCAGGACAGTCGGAATTATGCTTGATTTTTACATACCGCAAACCTGAAACACAAACCTGAAAGAGAAAAGTCACTCATCCCAGCTCCCAGCTAAAGCCAGGGCCGTTCAACCCTCTTCTGACATAATCTGATGTTCATTCTACTGGTCTAAGTTACAAGGTACACCTATTTTCAAGCAACGTCCAACTTTCAGGTTGATGAAGGAATGTTATCATTAATTTTACACAGCTGGCAACCTCTCTGTATCACAAGGAAATCATTCTACCCAGGAAGCTGGGCACACAAGAAGTGAGAGGGTGGCATCTATTGGTGAAAAGTGTGTGCTGCAGTGGAAGTAGTCAGTGTGATTTGAAAAATATCAGTAATGTTAATAGTTTATGAAATGGGGGGTGGGTACAAAGGAAAGCCATATGGAACAGAGAAGTAAGGGAAAGCAAGAAAGCACTGAGATCAGCTCGGTGCTGTGTGACCACCTAGAGGGGTGGGATAGGGAGGGTAGGAGGGAGATGCAAGAGGGAGGGGATATGGGGATATATGTATACGTATAGCTGATTCACTTTGTTATACAGCAGAAACTAACACAACACTGTAAAGCAATTATACTCCAATAAAGATGTAAAATAAATAAATAAATAAAATAATAAAAAAAAGAAAGCATTGAGAAGTTCTAAAAATGATACCCATGACCACTTTGGGTAATCAATTTCCAGCTGTAATAGTTCTGATTCCTCTCTTTTAGAGCAGTTTTAAATCAGCCTCTTTGGGAGCAAGTTTTCTTTGGGAATGTACCTCTGGTTTTATAATGAAAGTCAACGGCAAATCAGTGGGGAAAGGGGTTTAGGTTACTGAAATTTACTTCATCGACGGTGCTTCAGGAAAGGAAGGGAGAAGGGAGGGGAAGTTAACGTTTATGAAATGCCTATTATGTTGAAGGCACTTTATATGCATTACCACACTTAATTCTCACTCACACACAAAATCTATCCTATAGGTAGCAGTATTTTCTCCATTTTACAGTGAGGAAACTGAGGCACAGGGAGAAGAAACTGGCCCTAAAGTACTCAATAAATGGTAAAGTCAGGATGAGAAACCTAACAGTCTGACTGTAGTGATCTAAACTACCCAGGCATACACACCACCTCAACCAAAACAGTAGTCACTTAGTACACACAGGCATAATATATTTCCTTAGAAATAGACCCGACTACAACCTTATAAGACCCTCTAAATAAATGTGAAATCTCATATTTTCCTTTACAAAAACTTGGACGTAGAGAACAATCAATACACCCAATGAGTTGTGCCTTTACAATACAGTAAATTACCATCAATCAGCCTTCTCCTCACTGAATCATCTTCTCAATACCTCTTCTTCCTTACACTGGCAGCTCAAAATCTCAGTAACATCAGCATCGAACTCCAATAGTGAGATGAAGAAAGAAAAAGAGACACGCGTTCTATTCAGAATTATTGGTGCTTGGAGTGAACATGTCATCAAAGACAAAAGATGCTCAATTCTGCTGTATTTCGCTTGAGTGATGAAGCATCGGGATTTTTAAGTAAATATGGTGACATTTGGGGAGGGAAATGATATAAGTACTACATCTCAAGGAATGAAAAGAGTCCTACATCATCATTTTTCTTTCAGAGGTACTAGGCTACAAAAGCAAATACTACTTTCAAAACTCTAATAGAGATCCTGCCTTTGGATGGGGGTGAGAAAACTGGCATAAACCTTTTCCCTGTCTTCTCAACATTTCATGTCCCAGGAATATAGATTACTGACCTGCCGAGAGTCCGTGTGAGAAAAAAAAAGGGAGGGGAAGCGAAGAAGAAAGAATCTGACAGCTCAAAGGAAGAAGAGTGAAAAAAGATAGGTCTAGGTAAATGAGACAACAATTCAATGTCATGGCTGTGGATTGGGCAGTAAGAAAAATAATTTACACTCACCTCAACTGAAAATGGAAAACTCTGCTTTCTAGATTAATAACTAATTTACATTTCAAAATGTTTGGAAGCTTCTGATTGATGATGAGTAAATAATACTAAACTTAGAGTTGTTTTTCTTTTTCTTTTCTGATTTCAAATTTAGCAAAATTAAAGTAACTGACCCAAATCTGGCTTCAGTTGTAATGAGATTCAAACTTAAGCAATTTCAGGTTCTGATTACAGCAATTAGGAATCCCAGGCCTCCAGGGATTCTTTTGGTTCTTAATACCAACCTGGCAACATTTGCATACCTGGAGCATCTAACAATGTTTGCGGGGATATGATTACGCACACTCCTGTGACACAGGGTTTATGACTAAATCAGAGCCTAGTTAGTTTATATAGCCAGCACCAGATTGTAGCACAGGGATACCACTGAATCAATCTACTCATTGCTAGTGAAACAAAAGACAACATAACTACAAAAAAGAAAAAAAAAAGCTACAGAGACTTAAAGTATGTAACTTGCTTCTCAAAACTGAAAGGCTACAGCTACGTTAAAAAACAAAGGTAGCAATTATAAAAAGTTTCAATCTCTGTTTATGAATAGGTTTATGAAGTGATCAACCTTAAAACCACTACAAACAACCTGCTTGTCTATCAACAGAGGACTGGCTGAATAAACTACTGTACATCTTCACAACAGAATACTAAGCATCAGGAAAAAAAGTAATGAATATCCCTATATACTGCTGTGGAGTGATTCCTAGGACATACAGTTAAGTGAAAACAGAAAGGCAGATTAAAGTGTGTACAGCACACTTCTTACCTATGAATGGGAGTACAAACATACATGTATTTGTATACAGTTGGCCCTCCACGGATCATCCACAGTTGGCTGAATCCACAGATGCAGAACTCACAGGCATAGAGGGCCAACTATGGGACTTCAGCATCCTCCGATTTTGCCATGTGTTGCAGCTCCTGGAACCAATGCCCCACGGATGCTGAGGGATGACTGTATACATATAACCAAAATGAAACAACAAAAAAGGAGGAAACAAAGCAGAGGGAATAGGGACAGAAGCCAAATCTGAATAACTTTGTTTTGTAGTTTGCCTTTGGAACGAATTAGTTTGTATAATTATAAAGAGAAACAATAAAAAGCAATATCTAAAATCAGAAAGCAAATGAGAAAATAGCATGAGATGACTGGGGAAAACTGAACATCGACAAGGTATTTTATGGGATTAAAGAATTATTATTCTTAATTTTTAAAGGTATGATGATGGTATTATGGTTATGTTTTTGTAAAGGGATCTTTACTCTTTTATAGGTATGTATGGAAATATTTAAAATGAAATATGCCTGGGATTTGCTTCAGAATAACCATGTGGTAGGAGTGGTGAACAGCGGCAGAGGAGGATTAGATAAAATAAAAATAGCCACGAGTTGATGATTGCTATAGCCGAGTGATGGGAATTCATTACATTCTATCTTACTAGTGGAGGCTGGGATATTTAAGGATGTGCGTTTTTAAAACTCATCTTGAAATAAATGGACAATAAAAGACAGACGTTTGGGAAGTGTTTCTTTTGTTTCTACAAAACGGCAGATAAAGTTTCAAGTTGTAGATACTTGGGTTCCCTGAAAGCATAAGATGCACCCTTAAGAGTAGTAATGTAAACATGAGTAAATAAAACGTTTCTGCCACCATATCAATCGTGAGTTTAAATTATAAATAAGGTAGCAATAATTCTCATCTCCCACCAAATGTCTACTTTCTAAAGTGTACAGCCAAAAGCAAAAAGTGTCATCTAATAAAAAATGAGTAATTGATTATGCCCTGACAATTCAGTAAAGCTTCATAATAAAAACCCAAATAAATCCTTTTTTTTTTTTTGCGGTACGCGGGCCTCTCACTGCTGTGGCCTCTCCCGTTGCGGAGCACAGGCTCCGGACGCGCAGGTTCAGCGGCCATGGCTCACGGGCCCAGCCGCTCCGCTGCATGTGGGATCTTCCTGGACGGGGGCACGAACCCATGTCCCCTGCACCGGCAGGCGGACGCTCAACCACCGCGCCACCAGGGAAGCCCCCAAATAAATCTTGTTTGGAGCCCTGATCTAGGAAAGAATGGCTACGATAAAGTCTCATAAAATCATAGGCTTTTTCCCTCCAGGGAAAAACTCAGTGCTAAAGTTTATCCTTCCCTACCACAAAAAGCCATCTGAATGGCTTGTAACTATCCACGCAACCCAAACAATCAATCTTGTTCAGGTTCTGTTACTTTTATCAAATTAATTTTGAGTTAACAGTTTGGTGGTTTTATATCCTGATGGACCCATTATCACACAACTTCAGGGGGATGTTAGCTTAGCTCTTTGTGCTGCATTAGGATTCTATTTTTAATTTCTCTGATACATCAAGGAAAAATCTAAAAGTGTACTAAATATTTCCCCCCCCCAAAATAAGGGCACACTGGGCACTAATTTACTTCACCTGAAGGGCTCACCATCGCCCCCTCCCCCCTTCCTCGCACACCCACGCCCCTAGAGTCCAAACACCATTACTTAGGACTTCCTGGCCATTCCACACCCCTTAATGCCTCCACACACACACTTCCCTCTCTCTGTCTCTGTGCTTACAATGTCCTTTCCCTCCTTCTCTAGCTCGAGAATTCCTATTCATCTTTCAAAACACACTTCAAGGGCTTCCCTGGTGGCGCAGTGGTTGAGAACACGGGTTTGAGCCCTGGTCCAGGAAGACCCCACATGCTGCGGAGCAACTAAGCCCATGTGCCACAACTACTGAGCCTGCGCTCTAGAGCCCGTGAGCCACAACTACTGTAGCCTGCACACCTAAAGCCCATGCTCCACAACAAAAGAAGCCACCGCAATGAGAAGCCCCTGCACTTTAACCAAGAGTAGCCCCCACGCAGCAACGAAGACCCAACGCAGCCAAAAATTAATTAAATTTTAAAAAACAAAAAACGAACAAAAAAACCCAAAATACACTTCAAATGAGACTTCTTGATGCCTCCCCTGGGGTTCTTTGTACTGAAGTTCTTGCTCTCTCTTCTGGGCTCCTACTACACGTTTTTATATGTACTTTATGGACAGAATTTACCAGAATAGCCTAGAGAGAGGCCATAAAGTGTAGGTGGTTAAGAGTCTAGGCTCTAGAGCCAAATCCCTGCTGTGCCATTTACTATCTGTATAACTTTATTCAAGTACTTACTCCCTTTAAGACTCAGTGTTCTCATCCATAAAATGGCAATAATATTGCCTACCTCCTGGGATGGTTATAAGGACTGAGCTAATATACTTAAAGAATCTTACACCAATGCCTGGCACAAAGTAAGTTCTCAATAAATGTAAGCTATTATTAGCACAAGGTATCAAAATTATTTGATGGTCTTTTCTGCTACGCTATGTACTTTCTCAGGGTAGTGACTAAATATGTTGAATTAATCCAGAGACTGCCTCTGAGTTTAACTGAAAAGTATGTACTAACAATAAGCTAGGCAATTGCAAGGTGTTAGGAATACAGAGATGAGTAAAAATCCCAGCCGTCAAGGATCTTAGTCTTGGCTGTTCACACAAAGAGGACTTCAGTGTCCAGAGGTTGAAGTAGTAAGTGGGGGCCAGCTATTACCAACTCTTTTTAAAGAATAAGTCATAAGAAATCTGGAGACAACTTTATTTGAATAAATAGGGAACTTGCTCCAAAACCTAATATACCAAGAGCTGATAATCAGCAATCCTTGCAAAGTTAGTAAGATTGAAAAGTACTGTGGTTCATCTAGGTCTGCAGAAGCTCTGGCTAATTCCATTTAGACTAAAACCAGGGAAATCTAAGTATTGATAGAATTAAAAAAAAACATATCTCACTCTATTTTTTTTAATTTAAGTGAGTAATATGTTAATATTGTAATACATTCCCACTTTAAAAACAGTTAAAACTGAAGTTCTTCTCCTCAAAGGCAGTGACTCTTATCAAGTAGTTTTTTTTTTTTTTTTTTTGCGGTACGCGGGCCTCTCCCGTTGCGGAGCACAGGCTCCGGACGCGCAGGCTCAGCGGGCATGGCTCACGGGCCCAGCCGCTCCGCATGTGGGATCTTCCCGGACCGGGGCACGAACCCGCGTCCCCTGCATCGGCAGGCGGCCTCTCAACCACTGCGCCACCAGGGAAGCCCTATCAAGTAGTTTTATATCCTATCTTTTTTATCTATACAGTTGCATGTGTACGTAACAGAAATATGTAGCATGGTTTGCAGCTTTTTAAAAATTTACACAAATGGTATCACACAGCTTGCATTATTCTGCATTTTATCATTATTATATAATAAATTCCTATAATATACACAGGTATTTTTCTCAGCTCTATCCTCTTACCATTGATCTGTGTTTTCTTCTGGCAATATCGCAATTCTTTTGTTATTGTGGTGTTGTACATATAAATCCAACCTCATTGTCTTCTTTTTCAAAAGTATCTTGGATATTTTTACACAATTACACTTCCATATAGGAACTAACTATGGTATAATGTTTAAACATCTAGTTATCTAGGTTCTCAAATATAATGATATAAAATTTTAAACAATAATATTCTCTTCCCATTCTTACATTGTTCTATCTCTAGTAACATTCTCTCCCCTTTCCTCTACTATAGTTTAGGGTATCTTCTTCCTTTTTAATTTGATCAATTCTGCCAAATGTCGGTTCCTTTCAAAGAACCAACTTTTGGTTTTACTGACCCAAATTTTGTTTGTTTTCTATTTCATTAAATTCTGCTTTTATCTTTATTTTTGTCTTATTTACAATCTTCCTTGTATTCTAAAAAGAAAATACAATTAAGGCTATGAATCTTCCTATGAATACCGTTTTTGCTTCATCCCACAGGTTTAAATGACAGTGATCTGGATTTTGTGCGGTTCTTATAATTCATTTCTCAACATTTTATAATTTCTGTTTTGATTTTATCTTTAAAACAAGAATTATTCAGAAATATACTTTTACATTTCCAAGTGTAATAAAGTGGCTTTGGCTACTTTATTCTTGTTAATTTCCAATTTTATTTATTATAGTTGGTGAATGTGGCCTGGATGACTTCTGTACTGAGATTTTTTTCAAGCACTTTAAAACATAGTCAAATTTTGTGAATATTCCATATATGTTTTAAAATTTTCACGAATATTTGAAAAGTGTTCCTATTTTCTGTTTTATCAACCGTGTTCATTGTGTTAGTTTTGGTTTTTTATCTAACAGAAATGTCAAATTTTGAGAGAAGAATATGTAAGCCATCAACTATGACTGCAGTTTTCTCGTTGCTCCTTGTATTTCTATTGGTTTGGGATAAATATATATGCTTTGTATAGGTTCATGACTTTTGTCCTCTGGATCAAGCACACCTTTTAGCAACTTAAAATATGCCCCTTTCCCAGGTAATGTTCCTTTGTCTTGGATTCTATCTTATCTGATATTAATATTGTTTCACCGACTTTCTTTTAGGAATATTTGCCTACCGTATCTTTTTCCATTCCTCTGTTTTAAACTTTTTGGTGATATTTTCTTTTAGCTATATCTCTTATAAACAGTATTTCGCTGAATTTTGGCTGCTATTTTTATCCAGAGTTATTTTATCCAGTCTCCACATTCACGAGTGCAGTGATTTTAATGCACTCGTGTGTATTGGGATTACTGATGTGTTTATGATGGACTGCTACCCTGTGTGTCATTCTGCTCCTTACATACACTCACCGTGTCCTGCTTCAGACTTTGTACTTCTTCCCTCCCCCTTCCCATGCCTGGCTTCCCCTCTTTATTCAGGTCTTGCTGAATGTCCCATCTCTCTGCAAGGCCTTCTCTCACACTATCTCTTACTGTGCTTTTTTTTTTTAATAGCCACTATTACCTGAACTGGTATATTACCTGACTTAAGGTCTGTTTCCCTCACCACAGTCAACTCCAGGAGAGCCTGGGTCTTGTCTGTCTTGTTCACCCTCTTGGTACTAAGCCTTCTTAGACGAAAATATTACAGTGTGTTTTTGGAAGATCTATGAGCCAAAGTGGGTTTAAGTTGACAGCTTTTTGTGGCTTTACGATGGCAAAATGGGAGGGTTTGAATTCTCATAAAAGCAACATTCATTTCCAAAAATGCATCTGTTTATAGACTATGAAATACTAATTGGAGGGAATATTGCATTTGCAAGCACTTTTTATTTACACTTTAATATGCCTCAAAAATTAAAGGAAATCTTTGTTGCTTTTTCAATTTGGCAAATAAGGCAATTCAATTTTAGAAATGCAACAAGAATTCAGTTTCAGACGAAAATATGAAGGTTTTTGTCAGTATCAAGTTCTGCCACTGTTGATGATTTAGTTACTTCCCATTTGCCATTTTGGGCAAAAAGTTTCATTTCAAAATAGCAATTGCCTTCACAGGAAGAAAGAGAGTATCTTCTTTATAACTAAATACTGCCCGCTGGGAAATCAGAAAGTCTCTAAGAGACGGTTGGGGGGAACAGGACGGCTAGTCTGACACACATCCTTCTTCAAGCTTAGTGAGGTTACTCAGAACACTTTGTTCACTCAACAAACTGGTTCCTTCTATGCCAGATGTCACTTTCAAATGTACATTTTCCTGATTTTAGGTACTGCTTTGGTACCTCCAATAAGAGTACAGGAGACTCAAAAGGGGAGTAAAAAGGAAATTTTAAAGTCATGCAATGTTAATAAAATATGAATACATGTGATTTTAGAATTTCTATAGTACCTAACAGGAAAGAAAGAAGAAATTTATGTGAATTTAGCAGGTTAGGATCATGCATAAGGTAGGTTAAAACACAGATTACCGGGCACTGTCTCCAGAGATTCTGATTTAGTGTGTCTCGGGTGTGGCCTGAGAAACCATTTCCAACAGGTTTCCAGGTAATGCTGACACTGCTGGCCTGGGAATCACACTTTGGGAAACACTCTTTGAGACTATTATTGTAAATGCTTGATTTGGGATGAAGGTGATACAGCAAGAATATCAAGGCATTAAAAATAGTTTTCATCTGCTCTTTGGAACTTTTTGGTGTAGTAGCTCATATATACTCCACCTCAACTGTCTTTCATTGTTTATCTTGAAATTCTCTTAAAAGAGAATTTTAAAATAAATTCTCCTGTAATTTTCAAGGTAAAATTAGAATAAAATTTCATATGTCAGGATGGGTTGGCTCAGACACACTGTGGACATATACAAATCCAAATGATTTAGAGCACGAGTCCCCAGATCAAATGTCCTAAAAATGCCAGACAGGTTAGATACTTAATGCAAGTGAGTGAAGTCGATCAGATCTTGAGGAGAACTAGAGAGGTCAGACCCGAAGAGGCAGCTGCTACTCAGCTCCAGACAGCCATCAACCAAAAATGCAGGTCTTTTACGCTCAGCTCTTCCAAGCTTTCAAAATCAGCTGGAGTTCCGACATTTCGTGTAGAAGCTCTCAATTTTTAAACATAGGCAACTAATTTAAAACTTTTAAGCACTGTGGAGGACACACAAAAACGGTGTGTGGGCTGGATGGTGCTAGTTTATAACCTCTGATAAGTCTCAGGACCTTTCTCCTGCACCAGCCAGGAACAATACAGGTTGGGGAATGTGCTAACCTAGTCACTGTGCTCATGGGCCCACTGCCTCCAACAGTCATCTCCTTCCCAGGTAAAAAGCTCTCTCTCTAAAGACCTACTAAAGCCCCTTTGCATAAGTAGCCTGCCTAGCAAAATAAGTTCTCTGGCAATGATCTTAGTATGGGAAGGCTATGGCAGAGAGAAGTGAATGCTTCAAACACTGGAACTGCTGATCCCAAATTAATGATTAGCTTAAAGTGACTGGAATCTCAGGATCATTAACTAGACCTGGGAATACAGATTTGAGGATTCTTAAGCATTCTATCACAATGGTGATGTGATTTGGTACCCAGAAGTTGTTTCATCTTTACCTAAAGACTCACTAAACTGAGAAAATCAGTCCTTGCAAAGATGTCCACGACAACTCCAGAGGCAACATGGAATCGCAAACATGAAGATTCAAATCTCTGAGTCTACTCTGATTAACAGTGTCAGCCTGGAACACTGTGTTAAGAAGGATTCTGAAGGTGGATCCTGACTCAGTGGAAAATATGAATGCCAAAGACCTAGAAGAGAGGAATCGCAGCAGACGTGCCCCATATTTGGCCTCTTCTATATAGTAGGTAACAACACTACACCTGTGTTCACAAAATCTAGTCTTCCTGTAGTGCATTAATATAGCAACCAATACAACGTTTTCAAAACATAAGTAGGATCAAGTCACATCTTGCCAGTAGCTTTCCATTTCACTCAGACTAAAAGCTAAAGTCCTTATTATTACACAAAAGCCCTAACGTTGTCTGACTCCCCATTACATCTCTGATCTCATTTCCTGCTACAACACATCCCCTTGATGCCATTCCAAACATACTATTCACTTCACTGTTCTGCAAACACACTAAGCATGTTTCCTGCCTCAGGACCTTTACATTTGCTATTCCAGCTGCCTGGAAAGCTCTTTCTCTGGGTAGTCACGAAGTTCACTCTCTCATCTTCTTACCAATGAGAACTTCCTTAACTCATTATTTTAAATTGCTACAAATTTACACACACACACACTCCCTCCCTCTCCCTCTCCTTCCCTTCCCCACCAATCTCCTTTTCCTGCTTCAAACTTGCTACAACACTTACCACTATCTGACACACTAAACATTTTACTTCCTTATTTTCCTTCTTCTAAAATGAAACCTCCAAGAGGGATAAGTTTTTGACTGTTCTGTTCACTACTATATCCCTAGAAGAGTGTCAAGCACATACTGGCACTCAAAGAGCTAATAAATAAATGAGTGAACAAACAGATGATAAAACGAATGAACCTGGGTCCTAACATGGGTTCAGGGACCAATCGGTTAAATAACCTCAGGTGAATTATTCTGGTCCTCAAAAGGACCAGTTTAGTTGTATAAACTATGACATTCCTGTTACTCAACAAAAGCAGAAACTATGTTATGGAAGAATGACATCATTTCCTCTAGACCGGTCAGTAGGATAGGAGAAAGCCAGGACTAGAGAGCCTCCCCAAATCCAAATCTAATGTGCAAACTAAGTTCTTATAAACAACAGAATTATGACAGAATTTAAGAGTGTAAAAATTCAATACTCCTAAAGAGAAAATCCTTTTCTAGAAAAGGAATGCAGACTCCTTAGCTTTTTTTTTTTTTGCACATTTTTTTTTTTTTACTGCCTCTACACATTAAATCTCTGTGAACATTAACAAGTGTCCGTGGTTGAGGGAGAAATGTTCCACAGCAGAAAGAGGAAATACACACCCTGTTTTTCCTATGAAACTTTGGAATTATGTAATATCCAGCCTTGGACAAAATCCAGAATAATCCTCTCAGAGAGACTGAAATTAGGATAATGGTTAGCCAAACAACAAAGACACTACAAAATAGCGCTAACTGCCCTCCAGTCTAATTCTTAAATATAAAATCACAATCCCAGATAAACTAGTAAAGACAGTGCATCTTCACTGGATGACTAAATATTTCTTTTACCATTAACAAATTCAAACTCAATAAAAGGAAAAATGGCAAGTGAATAAATAATTACTAAACCAAAAAAGATGCCACTAATTAATTGGGGGCCCTCGGAACAGGTCAAATGTCAGTCAAAATGTTGTCTCAGACTCCTGAGGCCCTTAGCCCAGGAGCTGCCGCCAGGCGCGTTTAGAGGAGCTGTGAGCTGCACAATAAAATGCTCAAGCACTTTGCACTTTCAGTGAAATGACAGAATTGGATGTGTGATATTTCAAACAACTTTCCCCCGCAGACGTGACCATCTGCTTCCAAGTCTACTTACGAACTCATAGTCTCCATCCTGTGGAACTTTCCAATCTGAAGAGTTCTTCAGTGGGCCAGGGACACTCTTGCCAAAGCTGTTGATCTGATTTTCCTTTTCTTTTTGTTCAAAGTATTCAAGGAAAGATGGTCTTGCAGGCTGCATGGTCTCATCCCTTCCTGAAAACCAAGAAAAACAAAAGATGAAATACAGTATCTCAGATTTCAGATAAGTTTAGTAAATGGATCTGTCTCCAGATGGGCTAAGGTCATGGAATCAGTGGCTTTTTGTTAGATAAAGAGTCCTTCAAGATTCTAGTGAAAACTATAGGAAAAAGCACAAATGCTCACTCAAAATACTTTTCATAGAATTTCAGAGGATTATAGCCCCCCCCCAGGGTCCCTTTTTCTAAATGGGAAGACTTAGTGATGCAATAACTCTACATCAGCTACAAGTAATACTTTTTGGATCCCCTATAGCAAAGAGTTCCTATAACATTTAGACCGAAAACTGAGAAGCAAGCCAAAATATTTATTAATCATTTACATATATAATATGCTCTACAGGAATTAGAGTCAGGAAGGGGGGATGATATCATAGTGATTGATTTCCCTTGGCAAAATCATAATCTAATTTGAATAATGAGAAAAATAGGCATGAAAAAGAAAATCTAAGTAAATCACAACCCACTCCATGAAATATTATATAACTTTTTTTTTTTTTTTTTTTTTTTGGCGGTATGCGGGCCTTTCACTGTTGTGGCCTCTCCCGTTGCGGAGCACAGGCTCCAGAGGCGCAGGCTCAGCGGCCATGGCTCACGGGCCCAGCCGCTCTGCGGCATGTGGGATCTTCCCGGACCGGGGCACGAACCTGCATCCCCTGCATCGGCAGGCGGACTCTCAACCACTGTGCCACCAGGGAAGCCCTATATAACTTTTAAATATGATAAAGGAGAAAAAAATAAGATATTATATATACAGTACAATCTCAACTCTGTAAAACCACACACATAAGAGAAAAAAAAAAGACTAGAAAAAAATATACCAAAATGTTAACAGGATTTGTCTCTGATAGTAGGATTATAGGTGATTTTATTTAATTCTTTTAAATATTTTTTAAAAGAAGACAGTATAGGATAAATATTAAATAGATAGAACTGATTGTAAGAGTTACATGTGCCCAGGAGATGAAGAAATCTTGCAAGATGGGTGGTCAGGGAAGACTGGTAGAAGGGCTTAGGTTAGCAGTTACATAGCAGGGTAGCTATATAGCAGAGCAGAATCAGTAGTTATGTAACAGCAGTTACCATATGAGAGCAGAATACAGCAGTTACTAGTTAGAACTAGTAACAATCACCGAAAGAATAACTTTACCTGGCATGACTTAAAAACCTAGTTAGCTGAATGCACCTACTTCACGGCAGTCTTATACTGGGAAGTACAGAAGTTTTTTTTTCAGTACTTTGCATGAACATGTGGATTTATACTGCCTTTTCCCCCAGGAACCAGAAAAAAGGACCAGAAGGTTCAGAGCCTTAAGAAGTGAATGGGTAATGGTCCAGGAGATAAAGAACAGCAAGTATTTCCTCTCCAAGAACCCTTGTTCCAGGCAGTCTTATCTCTTGACATCTGCCTAGTCCCAGTTTCGAGCCAGCGCTCTGACTGCCTCTCAGATATTTGTCATCTTACTCACCATCACCACTGCCAAGTTCAACAGCAGCCAATCTCAGATTTGCCCACTTCCAGATGCTGCCAATAGCTTACTTCACTGTTGTCCCCTCATTTATTAGGGATCAAACACAATATGTGCTAGGACCAGTCAACAATTATGTGCTGAATGTCTGTTTTGTTTTGTCTGTTCTAGGTACGATGTTAAGTGCTTTTCACGCTTATTTTGTTTACTTTTTAAATTAAATTTAAGGTATTATTTCATAATACAGTTCTGAAGGAAATGCAACAAAACTTGTAAAAATGGGGGTGTTTTGAATTTCCTGACAAGTTCGGATGGAAAGTCCTTTTGATCAGTGCCTTCCTCTGGGACTACCAGAGGAGAAGGCTGGCTTGGAGACAACTCTGTAGCAAACCTACCCATAATCCTACAC
Organism: Grampus griseus; assembly: GCF_964374135.1. Lineage (NCBI taxonomy): Eukaryota > Metazoa > Chordata > Mammalia > Artiodactyla > Delphinidae > Grampus > Grampus griseus. The sequence goes on along the minus strand of NC_139008.1, from coordinate 73,566,514 downwards.
ATCAGAAGGGGCGTTTAGAGGGCCTCCTGAGCCGAGCAGCTGTGACAGTGCTATAGATGGCTGAAATACGCAGTATGCAGTGTACTTTTATACAAAATATTCTGCGACTTCCCTGGCAGTCCAGTGGTTAAGACTTCACGCTCCCAATGCAGGGGGTGTGGATTCGATCCCTGGTTGGGGAACTAAGATGCCACACGGTGCAGCCATAAAACAAATCCGGACCAGATACTAGGTTCAGACCAGCTGAAGAGAATAGAAAGTCTAGAAACAAAGCAGAAAGCCCAAATCGATATCCAAACAACTGGATAGCTGTTTGAAAAAAGATTAAATTGTATCCACACCTCATACCTTCAACCAGGAAAACTCCAAATGGATAAGAGCTCTAACTGTAAAAATGGAAACCATAAGTACTAGAAGAAAACATGTGTGAATGCAATGTGTTTAAAACCTGAATGAGGAAAAAGGCTTTTTAACATACCATGACAAAAACCCAGATGCAATTAAAAAAACAAAAAGGATGTTTTCTTTGTGTGAAGGAAATATCACAGATTTTTAAAAATTAATAAGCACAAATAGGGACTTCCCTGGTGGTCCAGTGGTTAAGAATCCACCTTCCAATGCAGGGGACACGGGTTCGAACCGTGGTCGGGGAACTAAGATCCCACATGCCGCAGGGCAACTAAGCCTGTGTGCCACAATTAGAGAGAAGCCCACGCACCACAAGGAAGAGCCCGCACCCCGCAACGGAAGATCATGCATGCCTCAACGAAGATCCCATCTGCTGCAACTAAGATCTGACGCACGGCCAAAAATAAAATAAATTAAAAAATAAAAATTAAGCACACATTCACTATAAGCCAAGATGAAAGACAAATGACGAACTCGAATATTGGCAACAAGTAACCATAAAGGTTTTAAAAAAATTTTGTTTTAAAAATAAATTTTAGAGTTCTTTATATCTTAGGAAGATAAGCTCCCAAATATATAAAGAATTCCAAAAATTAAGGAAAAGAAGACCCAAAAAAAGGTAGAAACATGGGCTAAAGATAGTATACACACAAAGATACCCAATTAGTCCTTAAACATGAAAAAAACGTGTAGGTTCACTCATGAGAGAAATTCAAATCAAAATTACTTGGAGATGCGATTTCTTACATTTCAATTTGGCAAAAGTCAAAAGCTTGATAACACCCCATCTGCTGGTAAGGATGTGGCAACACAGGCACTCTCATACGTTGCTGAATTTGGATGCAAAGTAGTACAAGCCCTATGAAGGGGATCTGGCAATATTTAATTATCAAAATATGAAACTGAAGAAGGTACAAAAAATGCTGGTGTGTTGAATTTAAACCGAGGTATCAACATGAACTCATGATTTATTAAAAAAATTTTTGCTGAGCTTTTTTTATTAAAAGGTCTTGAAGCGATGGCTACCCCATTAGCAATGAGCACTCAGATTTTGGTTTCCAAATACCATTCCCCACCACAAGGAGCTAAGCCTTCTTAAGAGAAATAGCTGATTCCAGGTCTAGGGCAGGAAAAGTACAAAGCGAGCCTGGAATATCTTTTTGTGCCAAAAAAAACAAGTACTCACAAACTGACGCGGACATATCAATAGGACACAGAAGCCACCTTGAGAGGCTCCCACCGGTAAATTCTGGGACACTGAGCATCAAAAACAAAACAAAACAAAACAAAAAACACTGAATAAAAAGAGTCCATGAGCTCAGAGTAATAATCTAAAAGTGAAGGGGGTTAGGAGAGAAGGGAAAAGCTCTTCTTTAGAAAAATCACCACCTGACAACTGTATTGTGGTAATAAAAGAGGGTACAGTTGACTCTGTATCTGCAGGTTCTGCATCTGTGGATTCAACCAACCAGGACTCGAAAATATTAAAAAAAAAAAAAAATCCAGAAAGTTCCAAAAAGCAAAACTAGAATTTGCTCCAAGCCAGCAACTATTTACATGTCAGTTATATTATATTTACAACTATTTACATAACATTTACATTGTATTAGGTATTATAAGTAATCTAGAGATGATTTAAAGTATACAGGAAGATATGGGAAGGTTATATGCAAATACTATGCTGCTTCATATAAGGGACTTGAGCATCTGCAAGCATCTGTGGATTCTGGTACCCGTGGTGGGTCCTGGAAACAATCCCCCACCTATACCAAGGAACAACTTTATCCTCTTTCTTAGGAAATACACACAAAACAGAATATCTCCTTTTTTTGAAGATACACACAATATTTGAGGGTAAGTTGTATATATCATGCATCAATCTCTCCTCATTACTTCTGTCATTTCATGTCTGTTTACACAGCCTTCTCTATAAATGCACAAAGAAATGACTGAAATGTGTTCATCAATAAAAATGGTAACTTCTGGAGAGAAATAACAGATAATTTAAAATAGGTTCTTTTGTGGAACTGTTACAAAAACCATAAAGACATAATTTAAAAAAAAAATCATATCCAACAATAAAAATTGTATAATTGGTACAATATACTTCTATGATGCCTCAGTAATTCCCTTCAGTTGCAATACAGGTGGATTTTAGAAATTCAAGTCTTTAAACTGGAGATGAAACACTAACAATAACATTTCCATGGTCTAAATCTAAACTATGTCATAAAGATCAAAGAAACATCTCTTAAGCTAGAGTATAATTGTTTGTCTAATTTCTATCACTGTTTAGATGAGAAAATGAGAACATTTGCTTTCTACATATTTGAATTCCTCTATATTTGATAACAATAGCCCTTTGCACCTCACTTAAAGATCTCTAATATTTTTGGAGTTAAAATACCTAATATTCTTTGTCCCTCTCAACAACTAAGGGTCACAAATAAGAAACTCTATCTAAAATGCCTTTCGTTTCACCTTTTGATATCAGTATCAGGGACCTGATTATACCTAATATTTATTAGAAATCAATGTTCCCAAAACTATGGTGAATTTTGTAATAAGAGAAGTTTTTAATCTAATCACACATTCAGGTATAACCCAGGAGTAAAATGGACACACATATAAGAAACTTAATTATAGTGAAATGATTAGTTAAATGGTTACGTGTACAGGATTACAGAATAGCTAAAACTGATTTTGGAGGCAGCACAATACACTACAAAAATCCCTAACCTGGGGTTCAACGATCTAGATTCTGGTCCTGACTATATGATCTTGATTAAACCATAGGTTCCAATCTACAAAAGAAGCCATGAACCATATTATTTCTAGTGTCCCATTGCAGCTGTGAAAGTTCCATGATACTATCACTTGACAGTGGCTTATGACAACATATTTCTGCCTAGGTACTGATAAACATTCAAAAGGAATTCTTACTCCGGAGGGATGATGACACTTGATCGTCTCTAATCTAAAATATGCCACAAATTAGATGTGCGTGGACATAAACCAAAGACCAGACCTACTCAACAAATATTTGTGACAAGACTGTCTCTGATTCTTTGAGTTTCTTTTTGTTGTTGTTAGTGGTGTTTGGGGGGCTTTTTAAAAATAGATGGAAGAGGTGACTAAATTCTCCTTGGCCCAAAACTGTAATAAAAATATCATCAATAGATATAGGTTATTAAAATGTTTTATATAACTAAAGCTGAAGAAATGAATGAATCAACTGAGAGGGGAAGACACCTCAACTGGCAAGAAACAACATGCATTCAAAAACAGGTGTATTTTTGATCCCTGTATTTAGTGATTCCAGAAGTTAACTGTTTACACCACAATGATTCCTTATATGGGAGGGCGCTTCACCACTGTACTTAGTTTATTGGAGGAAATAGCACTTCTATTGTGACCTACATTTTCTTAATAACACTGTAATTAATTAGAGCACCTGTTCACAGTTTGACTTTATAGACTGATAATAATTTTCAGTAAACAGATCTGCATTACTATCACAATTAGTATCTACAATAGCATATTTGCAAAAACGGCCTCTATAATTCCAAGTAGCCTTGGTATCCTCGCCCTTTACTAGTGCCCTCCCACAGTGACTCTAGGCCTGGCCGTGTGACTTGCTATGGCCACTGCAATAGCAAATTTATTGCAAGCAGGGACTTGAAAAGTGCTTGCACATCCTATTACCATGTAAATAAACCTAGTGGGCATGCTAGATGGCAGAATACTATGTGGAGAGAGACTTTGACCAGGTGGTCTTAGCTGAAGCCTTCAGGAGTCAGCCAGCTCCAGCTGACCACTAGTTTTTTTTTTTTTTTAATTTACTTATTTATTTTTGGCTGTTTTGGGTCTTCGTTGCTGTGCATAGGCTTCTCATTGCGGTGGCTTCTCTTGTTGCAGAGCATGGGCTCTAGGCACGCAGGCTTCAGCAGTTGTGGCATGCAGGCTCAGTAGCTGTGGCTCACGGGCTCTAGAGCGCAGGCTCAGCAGCTGTGGCGCACAGGTTTAGTTGCTCCACTTCCTGGAGCAGGGCTCGAACCCGTGTCCCCTGCATTGGCAGGCGGATTCCTAACCACTGCACCACCAAGGAAGTCCCTGACCACTAGGTTTTGAGGTGGTTTGCTACACAGAAAAAACTAACTGATACAGTATCTGAGATCTGTCTCAATCTCTCTCCATCACACCCACACACACCAACCTATATCTACAAAAAGAGTTCCAGTCTTTAGGAACTCAGGTTTCAAATTCAACTAACATTGATTGAATACTTTCTAAGTTTCAGGTTTTCCACCAGATGCTTCCACAGGATGTTGCCATCCACACTTCATGAACACCATGTAAATAAAGTAGGAGGGAGGAGGATCTGTGCTTGTTGGCACCTACCAAGTGCTACAACAATGTTTCATTTCATTTCATCCTCCCATCTTTTGAGGTATGTACTATTATTTCCACTTTCTAGATGAGAAATTTGCTTACGGTTATACAAGGATAGGATCTGAACCCTGATCATCAGGTTTTAAGGCTGGTGAGCTGCCTTTCATACTGCAAATTGTCTAAAATCAAAATGAGAATTCTTGACATATCCGAACTGCCGTTAGGTTGAGCATAGAAAGACTAGGGGAATGAAATTTTCCCAGTAACCTTATCCCTGGACTCTTCTTTCGGCACTCCTGAGCGAGACCATCAAGCGGTGCTGAAAAGTGTGAGAGAATCATTCCCAGCTGACTAAAGGCAATGCTGTCCCCAGGGCTTCTGCTGGCTGGTGGGCTTTCTGTTTCAATGTGAGCCAGGGTATTTTTTTTCAGACATATCCCAGGAAATGAAGACGTTCCACTGAATGATAATACCAGAAACCTGAAGCCGTTGGGAGAATGAACTCAGCAGAAAAGTCGAACTTTGAAAACACCATGTCTTGCTCTGATTCTTTTATCTGATGCAGGGAATGCATGAATTCCTGTACTATGACTGGCCCGTTCTTCTTTGTAAGCAGCACTGGCAAGCTAAATGGACAATCTGTCAAAGTCCACAAAGGGGCAAATTCATAAGCAACTGTATCTTATATTTATTTTTCTTTGAAGAATGCTATGTGGGACTTCCCTGGTGGTCCAGTGGTTAAGAATCCGGCTCCCAATGCAGGGGACATGGGTTCAATCCCTGGTCGGGGAACTAAGATCCCACATGCCGTGGGGCAACTAAGCCCACACGCAACAATTGCTGAGCCCGTGCACTCTAGAGCCCGTATGCCACAACTAGAGAGCCCGCATGCCACAACTACTGAGCCCACATGCCACAACTAGAGAGAAGCCCATGCACCGCAAACGAAGATCCCGTGTGCCGCGACTAAGACCTGGCGCAGCCAAATAAATAATTGTTTTTAAAGTTCTAAAACTAGATTGTAAACAAATCGGGTATATCCTTACAATGGAATATTATTCAGCCATAAAAAGAAATGAAGTACTGATATATGCTGTAACACTGATAAACCTTGAAAACATTAAACTAAGTGAAAGAAGCCAAATACAAAGACCACATTTTATATGATTCCATTTATATAAAATGTTCAGAATAGGCAAATCCTTAGAGACAGAAAGCATGTTAATGGCTGCCTGGGGATGGAGGAAAGGGTAATGAGAAGTGACTGCTAACAGGATTGTGGTTTATTTGGGGGATGATGAAAATGTCTGGAATTTGACAGTGGTTATGATTGCACAACCCTGCTAATGTATTTTTAAAAACCACAGAACTGTACCTTAAAACGGTGAATTTTATATGTGAATTATATCTCAATTAAAAATAATAAATTTAAAAAATTAGACGTGGTGATGGTTGCATAACTCTATAAATATACTAAAAAACACTGAATTGTATGCTTTAAACGAGTGAATTATATTTCAATAATTCTTTTTTAAAAAACAGAAAGATCCCTTTTCTCTACTATTTACTTTTATTTCTGGATTCACATGCACTATAACACAATGCCAAGGTAGTCATAATTGGCCAGGAGCTTGACCAAAGACTGAGGTCCATCTTTTCCTTTGGAATGACCAACCACTAGACATTAAACTTTATGCCCTTCCATTTTAAATGTTCATTTTCAAGACTGTCACCAAGTAAACCACAATGGTCAACCTACTCTTTCCTTAATTTCTACAATAACTCTTTTCTACCTGTTCAAAGTAGAGAACTCGGGAAAGCCTACATTTTCTTCTCTGTTTCAAGCATGAATACTTGCAAGAAAACAACTCAAATAATCCCTCACATGTTTTCTTCTGGCTTGGAATAATATGCCTTATCATAAGGTTGTTTGTTTTGTTTTTTAATCTAACATTTATTATGTGTGTGGTTTTTGGTTTTGGTTTTGTGACTGGGCATCTAAGTGCTTTACATGTATTAATTCATTTAATTACGCAAGTTACTATCCAAGTTTCTGTATGTGGCCATAAATATTCCTTTGAATGTTCTTTGAAACCACTAAGAATTGCCAGAACCATGAGTTATAAGGTTCCCCAGAGTCTAACTTTTGAATAACTCTTCCAGGAACCAGTTTTGGTAACTCTGCCTCTGTGTAAACTGACTTGACTTCTGGGCAATGAAGCTCTGGATCTTTAAGTCTAGTGTGCTACCATATGTCTATTCGAAGGGATCTAAATGCAGATTTCAAGGGGTTACTAACTAGAGCAATAGAGGCAGCACACCTAAAAAGATACATACAAAAGGTTTACCGGTGAGAACGATCCATACCTTGGTTATTGCAACGATTTCCTAATTGGCCTCACCGTTTCCAGTCTTTTCAAACTCCATATCATCCAACTGACTGTCCTAAAAAACCACTTTGTTACATCACTTTTCTGATCAAAATGTCTTTCTATTACCCTATTACCAACAAAGTCAAGTTCAAACTTCTTACTTCGGCATTCAAGGTCCTCCAGTATCTGGTCAACACCCACTTCAGCCAAACTGAATGTTCAACATATATCCCCTCCTTTCTGACTCTGTACCTGCCTGGAATATCGTCCCCGGCTCTTCTGTATATCTAAGTTCTCACAAATCCTTCACCATTTTTCTGAACCACTTACCCCGCATTTGTCTTATTATTATATTACCACCTTTATATGTAGAGGTCCTAGCTCCTCAACTAAGTTATGTCAACATCAAATACCACTATCTGAGGCACCCGGAGTAATGTTCCAGGCATGTAAGGAATTAGAAAGAACGGTAATAGTACAGTAGGCACTCCATACATATTAGATGATGACAAATGTCATCTTCCCCTTTTAATCTACAAATTCCTGGTCAGCAGTAAACATGTCATTTGGTTTCTGTACACTACACAGTAACGACACATAGTGACTACCTAATAAATACTTTTTGGTGGGTATTAAATATTTATTTTTAACAAATACTGGTTCCAAGCTGATATTTTTTTTAGAGCATAAACACTTAAGAGAATCATCTACTTTTTCTTTGGGACTCATTTAAATTCATCAAAATGTATCTCCATTTTCTTGCTGAGCAAGGGTCAGCAGGTCAGAACAGCTGAGAGCACCAGAAAAATATATTCCCCTAACTGATCAAAACCGATTTATCTGCTTCTTAGGTATAAGAGCCAAAGTATATCTTTTGGACTTTTTCCTTTATTCTTCATCACTACCACGCCACTGCTCTCTTTTGGAAAATAGATTTCCCCCATGGCTATTCTTGGCTCTCCTTTTACCAATTTAACTCTAATGGAGCAGCACCTTATCTTCCTCAAAAGACAGGCCTTGAGCCTTTCAGCCATGTCACACTGAGATCTGGTGCTTTCATATCCTAACATGTGGTCTGGCAGGTGGTTTGAATGAATTTTCAGGCACCACGTGTCTGTGCTTTTTGGCTTATCCCAAAAGAATCAAGAATGTTAACGGTTTCCAAAGATAAAAGTGAGCCCAGCATCTGGACATAATTAGAAAAACTGCACAAACAATTAGGATTTAGCCTCCACTCTGGCAGGATGACCTTGAATTATCTGTGTAACTGTGAGAAAAGTCTGAGGACCAAGATCTCTGCTCTTCTGCTGTAAATCCCACCCTAGAGGGAGATTCTGATAAATGCACAGTGAACCCCACTGATTATCTTTCAGGGATGGAAAAAAAAAATCCAGTCAGTAATAAATTTCACAGTTTTAAGATAACAGTTTGAAACTTCACAAAGGAAGGCTCACGTAGATTCAAAGTCTAGCCTTCTTTATAATCTACCATCTTATATTCTGAGCTACTGCTTAACAGATTCTCAAAACGTGTTATCCTGTTACCAAGGAATGTGAATCAATCTCTCTCTCTCTCCTCAGCACATTTTAAAAATATTACTGAAACTGACAAGTGACCTTCCTTTAGATCAACCATCTTCATGCCAGTGCTTAGACACAGAAGTGGAACTTACAAAACACCTGTTAATACCAAGGGTACAAACTAAAAAAAAGTAAAAAACATGACCAGCAAGAGAAAAGGAGTTAGGATGTAGAAATGTAGTTCAGGTTGAAGGAATTTTTAGGTCCAATGAAAAAAAACCACTGTCATACACTAAAAGACCCATTATTCACTATATACTTACTATACTACTTACCATTTTTAAGCATTTCTATGCTAAGCGTTTTCCATATCTATCTCCTATCATCTTAACAACCTGACAAAATAGGAACTTTTATGCTTCACTTTTTCAGGATAGGAAACTGAGGCTCAAGAAAGGAAATAGCTGGGGCTTCCCTGGTGGCGCAGTGGTTGAGAGTCCGCCTGCCGATGCGGGGGACACGGGTTCGTGCCCCGGTCCGGGAGGATCCCACATGCCTCGGAGCAGCTGGGCCCGTGAGCCATGGCCGCTGGGCCTGCGCGTCTGGAGCCTGTGCTCCGCAGTGGGAGGGGCTGCGGCAGTGAGAGGCCCGCGTACCGCAAAAAAAAAAAAAAAAGGAAATAGCTTGTCAAAGCTGACAAAGTTTATAAAATTCTGAGCCAGGTTTCAAATCAAAGACTCTGATTCCAAAAATTAATGTTCTTTCCGCTACTCCTTTTTCTTTCTCCTACCCTTATTGAGAGAGATGTTTCTAACCAAACTACGTTTTAAGTTTTAGCTTTGGTACGTATAAGCACACTAATGCTATCTGAAATTCTCATATGATGCTGACGGTGAGTGGCAAAGATACATGGACACTTAATATTCTCTGATGATAGTTTTAAACATCCTGAGGGGATCTGAAATCAGACAGTAAGGTTATTGTAGTAAAAGAAGCATTAAAATACCTGTAGTACTTTACGTCCTAGTAACTGTCCTTGCAAATGTTATAATCTGAGTTAGAGAGAATGAGATAGAGAACACACAAGGGAGTCACTGTTATAACAATCCCCTTCAAAAAACTGCAGGTGGAAAGAAGATAGGCTGTGAGTCAAGAATTTCCATCTTACACAGCTCTGAAATTAGCATCTGACCGATGGTGTTGAAATAAAATCATTTTAACAAGATCCTGGACTTTGGTTTTAACATGAGGAAACTCACAGGAACAATAGGTGCCTTCGTGAGACCTAGGACTTTCTGGGAAACTATAAATACATAACGTTTTTAACACATAATACTATCACAGCAGTTTACCCAAAACATGGTTCTGAGTTGCTCTAACTTACTTATGCCACGATGCTTTAAGATTCTATTTCAAAGAGATTCATTAGAATACAATTAGAAATTTGTTTGAAATAGAAATCATCCACTCACTCCCTTTAGTTCACTGAATCTAATTTAAAGGCTTGAGTCAGTGGAAACAATCTTTCAATTCAGTGGTCCAAGTTCTGCATCCCCGGTGGCCTAATAAGCCATGAGATAAGGAGGGGGAACCGGCTGCCATGTATCTCTTGGGAAGGCAGTGAGGACAAGAAAACCATATCATAGCCAATGAGTCTTGGAAGGGAGACCTGTTGCCTGTCAAATCTTTAGTAGATGAGGTACATATTTTAAGTGGCCATCCTTTGACTTGTCATTTCCTCATTTGGGGCAAAAGCATTTAACTGCTAAACTACAAATTTATGCAATTCGGGATCAGTTGCTCCAGGATTTTTTTGTTATCTCTGCCTCTGAAAAAAGAAGTTTTTTTGTTGTTTTCAAAGACACTTGATATTTAAAGTATTATTAAAGTATAATAATGTAGTTTATTTGACAACCTATTTTTAATATGTTTTGAAAGCTTGGATTCTCTCTCTACTTATAGAAGTTCTCATTTTTGCTGCTAAATATCTTATTTGATAATGATCAACTAAAACAGGAGAAATTCTCTTCCTTTCAAAAAAAAATGTTCACTTGATAATGAAATGGTGAAATAATTTTTTCTGCATATTAAAACACACCAACAAAAACCCCACATATAATTTAATATAAAATACACGGATGGCAATATGCACAAAATTTCATTCTTTTCATAGCACTACTAATGATATTCAGTGTCCAACATACTACTTTGAATGACATTATTAATAATTAATATAACTGAATCACTTTGCTGTATACTTGAAACACATTATAAAATACCTATACCTCAATTTTAAAAATGGACACAATATAATTTTTTTCAATAAAAGGATTACTAATTTAAAAAATTAACATTTTCCTAAACCTGTGTGATATGCTTGGTTTTCTAAAGCACAAATTTCTGTCAATATTAATGACATGTAATAGCTGAATCAGTAAAAACGAACAACCTCAAGATACGATTTTATTAGGCAACTCTTAAGTAAAACTCTTTCAAATTTATGAACTATCCCAAGTTAGCCTCTTGAGGTTTATTTCTAAAAACTGAAAATCATGAATTAAAAATCATGTAATGTTTTATGCTGACATATCAGATATACAAAACCTTCCAATGTTACAAAGACTATCCAGATAACCTTCACCCAGATTCCTCAAATGTTAACATTTTATCACATTTGCATTATCACACTTCAGTCCCTCTACCTAGCTATAAAACCTTGTCTATTATCACAGCTATGAGTCTTGATAATCCAAACACCAACATCACAAAAGCCTTAGGTTTGAAGATCCTAGAAACAGGTGTCAAAAGACAAGAAAGGCAGGCTTTTCACAATATTTAACAAGAAGCCCTCCACCACAGTAGCAATGAGGACTAGAAGTCAAAGGTTTGTCATCTAGGGTGACTTTAGACAAGACGCTGAACTTTTAACTTGAACTTCCTCATTCTGTATGGCAGGAAGCTCATAACTAGTGGACCCATATCTCAGGGAAGGTGTGAAAGTCAAATATAAAAGGAACAACTCCCAGGAAGAGTTAACAATTCTAAATCTATATGCATCAGACAATGCAACCTCAAAATACAAAAGTCCTCCCCCCCAAAATATGTCTCAGAATTAACAAAAATTGACAAATCACAACCACAGAGTAACAATTTTAACATATCTCCCTCAGAAACCAAAAGATCAAGTATCAAAAATTAGTGGGGAATAGCTATATTTGAAGACAATTAACAAGCTAAATCTACTGTATATATATAGATTCCTACAAACAATTAGAAAACACACATTCTAAGGCACACAAACAACACTTAAAAATTACTGACATATTAGGCCACAAATGTCGCAAGAAAATATCAAAAAACTGGTATCGGGGACTTCCCTGGCGGTCCAGTGGTTAAGACTTCACCTTCCAATGCAGGGGGTGTGGGTTTGATCCCTGGTTGGGGAGCTAAGATCCCACATGCTTAGCAGCCAAAAAACCAAAACATAAAACAGAAGCAATATTGTAACAAATTCAATAAAGACTTTTAAAATGGTCCACATCAAAAAATCTTAAAAAAAAAAACTGGTATCACACAGACTGTGTTCTTTAGCCACAATTCTCTGAAATTGAAAATTAAAAATAAGCAGTTAAAAAAATTCATACAATTTGGTTTTTAAAAAGTACTTCTGAATAATTCATGGGTTAAAAAAGAAATATGTAATAAGCACAAAGCATCACAAGCTGGGAAAAAGTATTTACAACGTGCCACATATGAAACTTATGGGATGCAGTGAAAACTGAACTTAGAGAAAAAATTACGTTACCTGAATACATTAGTAAGCAAGAAAATTAAACAGCTAAGTGTTCAACTCAAAAATCAAAGAATAAAATTTAACAACAATTTTGATTAGAAAAGACATCTCTTAAACTAGAAATAGACCTGATAATGGGTACCTACACCAAACCTACTACAAAATCAAACTTGATGGTAAATTATTAGAAGAATTTTCTTTAAGATAAGGAATAAGACAAGAATGCCCATTACCACCTCTATTATTGCAGGTCTTAGTAAGATAGAAAAATATATAAGTATAAAGATCAAAAGGAAAGACTAATTCACAGACTGTCTTCATAAAAAAAAAACTCCAGAAAACCTATTAGAACAAAAAAAATCCATAAAAATTAATTTAACAAAAGGTCTAAAACATCTTTATAGATATAATTATAAAGTTATCTACGAAAAAAGATATAAGCCAAACAGATGGAAAGATAAACCATGTTCATGAACAGAAAGAATTAACATCATAAAGATGGCAATTCTGCCTAATTAATCTGTGTATTCAATGCAATTCAGTCAAAATCCCAGTGGTATTTTACAAAATTTGATACACCGATGCTAAAATTTATAAATTTATTTATTTAATTTATTTTTGGCTGCGTTGGGTCTTCATTGCTGCACGCAGGCTTTCCCTAGTTTCAGCGAGTGGGGGTTACTCTTGGTTGTGGTGAGCTGGCTTCTCATTGCAGTGGCTTCTCTTGTTGTGGAGCATGGGCTCTAGGCATGCGGGCTTCAGTGTTGTGTTGTGGCACACGGGCTCAGTAGTTGTGGCTCGCGGGCTTAGTTGCTCCGCGGCATGTGGGACCTTCCCAGACCAGGGCTCAAACCCGTGTCCCCTGCATTGGCAGGCAGATTCTTAACCACTGAGCCACGAGGGAAGCCCCCGATGCTAAAATTTACATGGAAGAATAATGATATAAATTTCAAGAGTAATCTGTATTGAAAGAAAAATAAAAAGGGGAAGGGGAATTTATTTTTGATAGATGGTCAAGGAAGGCCTGAGAAGGTAACAGGACCAAAGATCTGAATGGAGGGAGAAAGTGAGTCTTTCAGATGGAAGGAATAAAATAAGATGACTACAGTTCATACTGTAAACTAAAAAAAAATTCCTGATATATTAAATAAAGTCCTAAATGTGAACAGTAAAACTTTATAACCTTTAGAAAAAAAAATTGGAGACTGTTTCTAAGACATTTGGGTAGGAAAGAATTTCTTTTTTTAATCGAAATATTGTCAACATACAATATTATGTTAGCTTCAGGTGTATTACATAATGATTTGACATTTGCATACATTATGAAATGATCACCACAATAAGTCTAGTAAATATCTATCACCATATAAAGTTATTACGATATTATTAAGAATTTCTTGGTTACCAAAGGGAAAAGGTAGGGAGAAGGGATAAATTAGGAGTTTGGGATTAACATATACACACTACTATATATAAAATAATCAACAAGGACCTACTGTATAGCACAGGGAACTCTACTCAATATTCTGTAATAATCTATATGGGAAAAGAATCTGAAAAAGAAGAGATATATTTATATGTATAACTGAATCACTTTGCTGTACACCTGAAACTAACACAACATTGTAAGTCAACTATACTCCAATATAAAACAAAAATTTTTTAAATATATTATTAAGAATTCTTAAAGAAGGCACAAAAAACATACAGTATAAGAAAATTCAGACCAATGTGACTTCATGAAAACAAAAGTTGCTCTCTAAGAAAATATCCTGAAAAATTAAAAGCGCAAGTCATAAGCTGGGAGAAAATATTTACAATGCACATAACTAATAAAAAATTAGTATCCAACATATAAAGAACCACTGCAAACCAATAACAAAAAAAGAAAGAAAAAGAAAAGAAAAAGGGCAAAGGCTACTCGCAAAGTAAGTATCAGACTTGTATAGTCAACATGGAAATAAATTAAACGAAAACTAAAGAGGCTACACAAGAAAAGCTATAAACTGTCATCGTTAATGTTTATTTTCATACATAAAATAACTTTTCCCGGGCTTCCCTGGTGGCGCAGTGGTTGAGAGTCCACCTGCCGATGCGGGGGACACGGGTTCGTGCCCCGGTCCGGGAAGATCCCACATGCCGCGGAGCGGCTGGGCCCGTGAGCCGTGGCTGCTGAGCCTGCGCGACCAGAGCCTGTGCTCCGCAACGGGAGAGGCCGCAACAGTGAGAGGCCTGCGTACCGCAAAAAAACAAAAACAACAACAACAACAACAAAATAAAAACTTTTCCCAAGTCAGTTCTGCACAAGAATTTTAAGTTTTATTTTTTTTAATGTATTCAATTACTTTGTTAGGGCCATTTTAGCTGATGACAGGTTCAAAACTATATGCGTGGTACCACGCTGCAGAAAGAAAACATCAGTTCTGGTTAAGGTCTACTGAGAAATGTGGGAAGAGAAAGGAAAAGTTTAAACTATTTTGAGACGTTCTAACTGACTTCAGTCTTATCTGAACTTTGCCAAGTATGAGGTATCCAATCTCCTACCTAAAATAAAGACATTGCCCTAGTGCTGCTGTGGTTACTTAAAATAGATGTTAAAATATAAATAAATAACAGTCTTGATCTAGAATGAAGCCTTCCATAGAAAGGGGATTTGTGGACACAAGTGGGAACACCATTTAAACTCATAACCTATGACAGAGCTCCCTCTGCCGGCCCAGAGAAAGTACAAGGACCCTGACACTGACACAGAACCTCTCAAGTCACCTCAGGAATGTGCCCTTCAAATAGTGAGGGCAAAGTTCTTCTATGGTCCTAATGCAAAAAAACCCAGTGACACAGACAAACAGGAGAAGCCTTCCAAAATCCCCAAACTGATAGCTTATCCAGGCACGGGTTTTCAAAGTAGTGTGGACAATGGTTTACCTCTATGGTTCTGACAGGTATTCTTGGGGTCTCTCATAAAGCAATCAAATCACACCCCACTCTAACCCTCCCTCCAACCGCAATCTGATTCTTTATGGTAGATTCAGATATACACAACCAAAACATACTCCCTCAGATGTAACAAAATCATCAGAGGCAGGTTCCCTTTGAAAACCTTGTGCCCTTTGTGTCTGGAAATCCTGGGCAGACACAGAGCGAGGCTAGGTACTCAAACAACCAGCAAGGGACACTGCAAGCTGAGACTTGCCATCAGATGTCCTTGTAACGTGAGCCTTGGTCCTGTCCCTTAACAACTTAATAAAGGGGCTCTGCTGAGGAGCAGGATAATATAATGGTTAAGAGCATGAGCTTTGAAATCAAACGTATTTGGCTTCAGGTCTTGGCTCTTCTGTTACTCACTATGTAATCACGAGCAAGTTACTTAGTCTCTTTGCAATTCAGTTTCTGCTTCTGTAAGAGGCCGGGGGCGGGCTATGAAAACACCACACATCACGGTTGTAATGATTAAAATATATGAAATGCTTATAAAGGATTAAGCACTGTACCTGGTAGATATTAAGTGCCTAATCATTAATGATTATTATTAACGTTATAATGTCTATCTTCTTGGGTATAATAAATAATTTATATATAAAAACAATTGTTTGACATGTACACACTGCTATATTTAAAATGGATAACCAACAAGGACCTACTGTATAGCACAGGGAACTCCGCTCAATATTATGTAACAACCTAAATGGGAAGAGAATTCGAAAAAGAATAGATACATATATACGTTAAAAAAAAAAAAAGAAAAAAACACAACTGTTTCTTAAAAAGAAAAAAAAAGGTATCTTTGGAATCCCCTCAAAAGCCAGCACCAGTCTTACCATGAATTTTCATGGGTTTTATATTATGGATCTAATGCCCATTAACATAAGGGTAGGCTTCCCGAACAAATCAGAAGTTCAGTAGAATGAAAAGACCATAGACTTTGGAGTTCTTTGAATTCCCAGCTCCCGCGTTTACTAGCCATGTGACCATAGCAAATGTTAGCCACCGAAAAAATCGCAATGTCTGGGTCAAACAGCTGATTAGACATGGCTCAAAAAGGAATTATAGAATTAGAAGATGAATCCAGGGCTAACACCCAGAAAGTGGCACAGAGAGATTTTAAAAAATGGAAAATATAAAGGAGAAATTGCTGTAAAGGGAAGAAACTAAGGATACTGACAGCTGCTACTAATCCTTGTGGAAGGTAAACTGGTACAAACCTTCTGGAGGACAATATGGCAATACCTGCACGTTAACTTGTTCAAACATTTCTGGAAATTTTTCCTAGGAAACATTAAAAGGAAGGCAAAATTTGTATGTAGGATGTTCCCTGCAGAGTTATTTGTACTAGTGAAAAACTGGAAACAACCAAAATGCCCAGCAACGGGTAAATGATCAAAAAACACTGTTAAGTGTGATAAATATAAAAAGGACTATGCAACAACATGAAAAATGTATATGCTTATTCAGGAGAAATTAATCAGAAATTAGAATATCTAAGCAAATTATTACCATATAGGAACTATACAGGCATATGGTCAAGAAAAGGAGTTCTTTGCTGGAGTGAGAGGACTTAGGGGTGAACTACTTTCTTTTGTAACAGTGCACTAATACTGTTGTAATACTGTTGGTATAAATAATTTTTAATACAGTAAATGAGAACAGAGGCATTTGAAATATCTAACTTTTCTAAGGTACTAGGTGAAACCTTATTCATTTTCACAAATTTTAACCTGTAGAAACTTCAGTTCTATATTAGTCATGAGTTATATCATTTTTATAAACAATTAGAGCTACAAGGGACAAGGAAAATAAAGAAAATTAATAACTCTTTATTTTTATTGATTAAGGCTCTGAGGCCCATATAAGGAAAGAAATTGTCCAATGTAACACAGATAGTTATTATCTAAGCCAAGCTCGGTCAGATAGTCTCCTTTAAATGTTTAGAAATCGATATGAAGAAGTGGTCTAATGTCTGAGACCTGCTTTAAATTAATTCAGTTTGTTATTCTCTTTGGTGGAGAGCTGAAATATGATGGGCAGTGAGTTATTTTTGAAACTGGTTACATGTCAATAGGGGTCATGATATTATTCTGTGTAACTGTATATATTTTCATCTTCCATAATGAAAAGCTTCAATAGCTCCTAAAATAATGAGTAAAGATCTCAGAATTAAGTGGCGAATCTATCTAACTTGTGACTCAAAACTGAATTACAAGACCTGAAACAGATTGTGAACTAAGTTTACTTAACGTCACTTAGCTGTGACTGTTGAGGTTTTTAAATGGGTTTTTCCCTCATGACTATAATAAAAGATTCATGTTTCTCATTAGACATGCTAAAACTATCCAAGCTCAGAAACTGAACAAACAACCCACTGAATTAATGAGCACTTAAAATACGAAAATTACATTTGGAACAAAATTAATTCTTTAAATTTAAAAAGGTGGATTTCCCATAACACGTACATGCACAACACATGTTAATGGGTCAGTCTAGTTATGTTACACAGGGATTACAATCATCTGCATAATTAAAGCCCTTAAAACAAGCAGAAGATATAGCATTCCGAGTCAACAAAAAGAAGTCAGCAGCTCACTGCTGCAAAACAAAACTTCCTAACAAATCACACGGGCTAGCTACTTAAAAGAGCAAAAGAAAAAATAAATTTAGTACGTATCATTCACTCGATAATTTACGTAACACCAAATCTTGAGTCCAGGGAATGAAACATACTGTAAGAACACATTTTCGATAAGGATTTAAAGAGAGACTAACAGGTAGTGACAATGTTTTAATAAACTCTTTGTAAATATCCATTTTTAAGGCCATAGAAAACAGTGCAAGGAGGAAGAAGGGAGAAAAAAAGGATTCTTAAGGCAATGCAGAATTCAAAGTCCTAATTTACAGGATACACTATGATATCGGCAGTATTTCTGGTGGGATTTTTTTCTCTGATAATAACTCTAGAAAATAATTTGGAAAATAAATAAAATTTAAAATACCTATAATCCCATTATCTACTTTTAATATTTGGTTTATTTTCCTCTGGCCTTTTGATTGGTTTTTTCAGTCTTTTTTCTATGTACATATTAACATGTTAATTTATCTTTTTACTTTTGTAAAGCTAGAATATAATTTCTCTATATCTTCAATTATTTTCTTGGGCCAAATTCCTAGAAGTGGAATTTACTGAGTGAAAGGCTTGAATTTTTTAAACTCTTGATATGCACTACATTCCGGAAAAGTTAGATCTATTTACACATCCATCAGTAGTATTACTACTCTTTCACCATTTGTATAATTCTGACCTGAAGCCAAACACAGATGATGAGCCTTGGCCCCAAAATAGAAAAAAGAAAACAAGAAAACCTTTTCCCTTCAAAAACAAAGGGTTGGTTATAAATACACAGACCTGGAAGGTGAAAATTCAAGAGGGCTGCCTGAGATCTAAAGCCCTGGAACCGTGTGTTCTAGCCGCAATAAACCAGCTGCAGTTGCCCTGAACTCACTGCCACTTGGACTTTGTGGACACGGCTCCCTCTGCTGGAACATCTCCACCCACCCTACTCACTGCCAACCTTCCTGCCTTTTTCCTCCAGAAATTTGTCAGTAATCCCCAGCCTAAATTAAATACTCTTCCACTCTGCTTCGCCAACACCCTCAGATTACCTCTGTTTTAAAGCCCATTTCATATGCTGAAGTGTAATTAAATGGTCTGTCCCACAGACTAGACAGTGACTTCCTTCAGGGCAAGGACTGTTTCTTCATTCCCTGCTGTATCCTCAGCATCTAGCAAAGTACCTGGGATACTGAAGAGAAATTTATTGAATGAATTAATCAATCACAAAGCAGTTGGTCTAAGGCAGTGGTTAGAGAACTTTTTCTGTCTGTAAAGGATCAGACAGTAAACTTTTCAGGCTTTGGGGGCCACATGGTCTCAGTCACGACTGCTCAGCTCTGCCTTTGTAGTGCAAAAGCAGTCATAGACAATAGCAAATGAATGGACATGGCTGTGTTCCAATAAAACTTTATTGCTAAAACCAGGTGTCAGGCCAGATTTGGCCTGTGGACCATAGTTTGCCAATCAGTCCCTGGTTTCGAGGAAGAAACTCTAAATTTTAAAAAAAGGAAGGAAAATATTACTTATATGTGGAATCTAAAAAAGTGGTACAAATGAACTTATTTACCAAACAGAAATAGTCACAGATATAGAAAACAAACTTTTGGTTACCAAGGGGGAAAGGAGAGGGGAGGGATAAATTGGGAGATTGGGATTGACATATACATACTACAATATATAAAATAGATAACTAATAAGGATCTACTGTATAGCCCAGGGAACTCTTCTCAATACTCCATAATGACCTATACAGGAAAAGAATCTAAAAAAGCGTGGTTTTAAGTATATGTATAAGTGATTCACAGCAGAAATTAACACAACATTGTATATCAACTATATGCCAATAAAAATTAATTAAAAATAAAGTAAAAGAAAAAAGGAAAGAAAAAAAAAGATGATGAGAAGATCATAGAGACTTAATGCTTTAAACCTACACAAAGCTCAGGCTAAATTGTACGTTTAGAACCCAATTATTATTACCACTTTGTACTCCCAAATTCCTTTTCTCCATGGCTTGGTCTGTAATGCACAGAGTAAAGGGAAAGGAAACAACTGAAGGGAGAGGAAAGGATGGCCCTCTTCAACGGGAACTGAGCACAGGTGTTAGGCCTCAGTCACAGGCCAAGTAAAAATGATCAGCAGCATAAGAAAAGCAGCAGAGATGGGCTTACACTAGAAGGGACTGGATAGGACTCTTCAGTTTGTACATTCATCCTTAACAGACTGACTGAGAACTGGTAAGTCTGGTTTAGACACACAGAGTACCGTGAAAACAGACTGAAGATAATATGTATGATAAATAGCTCAGAATTTCACTACACTTTGAATTATGCATCAAAACAACGTCTGTGCTACGTAGAAGTAAAATGTATAATAATGAAAGCACAAAGGAGAGGAGGGAGAAGCAAAAGAAGATATGCAAATGACCAAGAAATACATGAAAATATGCTCAAAAGCATTAGTCATTAGGAAAATGTAAGTTAAAACCACTATGAAATACCACTACACACCTACTAGGTCGTCTACATTTACAAAGCCTGCCCATACCAAGTGCTGGCCCAGATGTAGAACCATTGGAACCATCATACATTGATCTGGGCAATATAAATTAAACAGTCACGTAATCACCTAAATCAGTAACAATCAGTATAAATTAAACAAAAATAAAATAAACAATCACTTTGGAAAAAAGAAACAAAAAACAAATGTATGTGCTCACCTCCACAGATCAAGGAAAAGAAGGAAAAAGTGACAACATTCAACGAGAGAACGGCCGTTCAGGTTTGAAAGTCAATCCCTTCTTGTTGTTTATGCTTTCCTGCCTCTGATTCCACATGCCAGCTTCCTCCCTCCCCGAACCCTCCACTGCTGCCCCAACCCTCCAACACTCTTACTCCTTTGACTGTGACAACAGACGGGAGCTTCAAGACTGAGTCCATGTGGACCATGAGAATCTGCTCTCTCTGGAAATGTGCGTGGTCTGCCTGCGAAGTTAGTCTGTTTAATCAGAGCCTTACTTTTCATAGTGCCTTCCTCTTCCTCCTCCTCTGAGTTGATCACCATGGTGCCCAGCTGAGATGGCAACGTGTCATCATGTTCGATCATAGTATTGGCCCCGTCACTCATGGTGCTGGCTACTCGGACGGTGCCCATCTCGTCCCCCGCTGCTCGGACCATTGTGCCAGAATCCATTTCATCCTCCTCCTGGAAAAGGACGAAATCTCAAATGAGGGCGAATTTGATCAAAAGATTGAGTTTTCTGTATGCATAGCTGATTCACTTTGTTGTGGAGCGGAAGCTGACACACCATTTGAAGCAATTATACGCCAATAAAAAAAAAAAAGATTGAGTTTTCTGAATTACTCTTACTATCTTGGTGCAAATATTTCTGGATTTGATGCTTACCTGGGTTCTAAACCCAACTCTCTAGAACCGAGAGCACTCTTTTTTAATTGAACTATAATTGATGCACAATATTATATATGTTACAGGTGTAAAAGACATTGGGTCACGATTTTTAAAGGTTATACCCCATTGACAGTGCTCTTATTCAACCAAAGAAGATCACACACATGTAAAGTCTACATATTTAGTATGGATCCTAGACTCCCCAAAAGGGCCTGGGAAAATCCAGTCTCAGACCTGAGCATTCTCTTTCCCGAATAAAAAGTTAAACTGAAGAAAAGATAAGGAGGCAAGAGAATAAAATGTGGAAGTGTCTGAGGAAGCACTGGGAGACGAACAGACACAGACCCAGCAAGCCTCTAGCAAGCCCTGGTCCCAGGCAGGACACGGTCAGCAAGAAGAGCCTCCAGTTCCAGGTGGAACCCACATCTCCAACTCATCTTACCTGGCTGGCAATCATGAAATAACAAGCACTGACGCCCGAGGCCCACCACAACGCCTGCCACTGCCACTCACTGAGTTTTCTTCATCGTCCTGGTCCACCTCCCGCTGCTGGGCTTCCTGGCGTTTCAGCTTCACGTCCATGGCTTCGTTAATTAAATCCCGCAGTATGGACACTCCTTTGGCACTCTTGACAAATGGGTGCTTAGCAAGAAAGTTGAAGACGGTTTATATGGCACCAGTGCCAAAACACTGCCTGGCACACAGTAGGCACTTGACAATCTTTGTTGAATCAATCAGTGAATCTAATCTTTCTCTTTATGCTTCGGACTACAGCTAACCCACACTTGCTTTATAATGGTGAGCAGGTGCATGCAGGCTTGGCCCACCTTTTCTGGCTTGGCTGGAATGTTTCCTCCATTTCTCTCTACCAACTCTGGAGATTCTCAACAGGCTGGCATTGCCCCCTAGAGGAAGTTCTGTAAACATCTTGGGAGCTTGTTGCTACAATGTTTAGAGAACACAAACTACATGGGACATAGGAAAGGGGGCAGAGACACAAGTAATCCCGTAACATGTGGAACAGTCTTATACAACAACGAACCACAGCAAATTCTCCATATCTTTAAAATGTCTCAGAGTACATATACACTTTGATAAATAATGCCTACGAACTTCTTTACGAGATAAGCAAAAAGTCTAGTAATTTGGGAGGTGATTCTGGAGAGGGGGCTTAAGCGGAATAAAGACATTGTTCAGAAATCACTGAATAGTTTACTCCTCCTGCTTGTTCTTTCTATTCAATGTCCTATAGCATTTCCAACTATGTATTTAGGTAAAAAGGATTTTAGTGCCGAAGTGTAGTTACTACAGAAATACTAAAACTGGTCACTAATATGTAACAGATGTAGGCCCCAATATTATTCAATCTGCAAAGATACTTGAAACACAGGGATATTGCTGACTTTCCTTCATAGAAATAGTTTAAAGTTTTTAATGTTAATACCATCTTATATTTTTGTTGTCTGCCTTTGTAACACAGTAAGAAATCTATACTGTGAAAGTTACATGTGGAAATTCTTTTTTTTTGCGGGGGGGGGGAACATTGCCTATTGTTTTCCAAACTTATTCTGACATTGCCCTCAGTGTTTATCTGTAATCCATTCTCTGTTCCCCAGCACCCACCAGAGGATATGGGCTCCAAGGTCTTTGCAAGGACCCTAGAAGCGGACAGTATACCTCAACGTGTGTTACGATCGAAATACAGAAGATATCTTGTCCATAAAACTGCATCAGTACCCCATCCAGGCAGGAAAAGAATTTGCCACTACTCTTGGAAATAAGACCCAGCTTATTTGCAAGAATATCGTATTTCCTTGTTCTCTCCACTGGGCAAGTCTATAAGATCATTTCCCTCCTCTTATATATAAATGAGTCTGCCCTGTTATTACTTAACATTAGATTTCTGTTAGTGTCCATACACTCATTTTCCTGTGTTTCTTGAATGGAATGGTTTCTGTTCTTCTTACTGCTCTTAAATCTAAACTCATTCATGATGCTAGATACAGTTGTCTCCTTACTTCATTATGTCTATAACTTGAAAAGCTGGAGCATTTCTATATTGACATTTGTATTATTATAAATTATTATTCTTATATTTCTCCATCATAGCACCAACATTACCCTGATCCTTTTTAAACTTTGGGCATAAACAGACTTTAGCATCTATGAGTTTCATTCCAAAAGGACTATAAATGTTATATAAATGTTAAAAAAAATATGCATTGGTTATAAAAAGGGGGCATTGGATCTGACATGACTGAAAACCATTGGCCTAGCTCAGTAATAATAGCAGGTATTTGTCAAATCCATTATATACTACCTTTAATATGTGTAAAGCATTGTTCAAAGTCATACACATTATATCACTTAATCTTCACAACCAACTATGGGGCAGGTACTTGATCTCCACTGTATAGATAAGAAAACTAAAGTAACAGAGAGGTTATGTTACTTGCCCAAGGTCACAGAGCTAGCAAACAGGGAGCTATGATTCAAACCCCAGGACAGGCTCCAGAATCCAAGCTCCTAACTATTAAGCACACTGCCTGCCAAACCCCACCCATCCTTCAAGGCCCAAGCACACAGGTTACCTCCTCCAGGAAAGCAGTCCTGGTATCTTTAGTCCAAAGTGGCCTCTTTCCACCCTGAGCTACAACAGCACCTACCATTGATCCCAGTTCTCTGTCAGAACTGGGTATCTTTAATGGAACTCCTGCTTTGGGATCAAAAAGACTTAGGTTCTAATCCTGGCTTCGCTGTTTACCAGCTAAGTGGCTCTAAATGAGTTAACTCTCTAAATCTTCATTTTCTCACCTATAAAAGTAAATTTATACCCCTCTCTCACAGGGTGTATGTGATGATTAAATGGCACAACATGCAAAGTATCTAGCACACAGTAGGTGTTCAATAAATGTCAGTTCCTGTTCTCTAATCCCATAGAGCCCTGTATTTTCTTATTATCTTGTTCAATGATTTAACTTTATCCTCTATGTCTTTTCTAAGCAGTTACATTCAAAGGGAATATTTTATACCTCTTTACCATCTCCATGTAGGTGGGTTAACAGCATCTTTTGGTCAGCCTGTGAATGAAACAGGAAGAGGCAGCACCCCAGGGTGATTCATACCTGTAGGAGTTGAGTGGCCGTGGCTCTCTGCTCAGGGCTCTTTATGAGACACTGCTTCACAAAATCCATGAAGCTATCTGACCACAATTCTGGCTTTCGGAATGTGGGAGGTGGGTTGGTAGGAATCATGAAGATTGCCTAGTTTAAAAAAAAAAAAATTGGCAAAATAAAAGTGATGCTCCAATAAAAATATGGCTGGAAATACATTTGGAGTTTGATAAAATATTTTTCTCTTCTCCACTAAAGCACATCCAAATTACAACAAAAATCCAGGTATCTCAAAGTAGATCACTATAACAAATATAATAATAGTGAAAATGTTTGAAATATTGTGAGAATTACCAAAATGTGACACAGAGACACAAAGTGAGCAAATGCTGTTGGAAAAATGGCGCTGATAGGGACTTCCCTGGTGGTCCGGTGGTTAAGGATCCGCCTTCCAATGCAGGGGACGTGGATTCGGTCCCTCGTCAGGGAATTAAGATCCCACATGCTGCGGGGCAACTAAGCCCACACACCGCAATTACTGAGCCCGCGTGCCCTAGGGCTGCGTGTCACAACTAGAGAGAAGCCCGCACGCTGCAACGAAGAGCTCACATGCCGCAACTAAGACCCAACTCAGCCAAACAAATAAACTAATTAATTTTTAAAAATAGTCTTTAAAAAAAAAGAAAAAGAAAAATGGCACTGATAGACTTTCTCAACACAGGGTTGCCACAAACTTTCAATGTGTCAAAAACTCAACAGAGTGAAGCACAATGAAATGAGGTATGTCTGTATTATTTATTGAGTTTCCAATAAAAGAGGTAGAGTTTTTTAAAAACAAAAAACTCTTGGGGCTTCCCTGGTGGCGCAGTGGTTGAGAGTTTGCCTGCCAATGCAGGGACACGGGTTCGAGCCCTGG
Organism: Grampus griseus; assembly: GCF_964374135.1. Lineage (NCBI taxonomy): Eukaryota > Metazoa > Chordata > Mammalia > Artiodactyla > Delphinidae > Grampus > Grampus griseus. Next base: position 73,540,987 of record NC_139008.1, on the reverse strand, counting down.
TCTGGGAGGATCTCACATGCCACGGAGCAACTAGGCCCGTGAGCCACAACTACTGAGCCTGCGCATCTGGAGCCTGTGCTCCGCAACAAGAGAGGCCATGATAGTGAGAGGCCCGCACACCGCGATGAAGAGTGGCCCCCGCTCGCCGCAACTAGAGAAAGCCCTCGCACAGAAACGAAGACCCAACACAGCCAAAAATAAATAAATTAATTAATTAAAAACAAACAAAAACCCATAAAACTCTTTGCAATAATCAGCTTAAATTATATTCTTTAAATCTAAAAATATAACGAGTAAATCTTCCCACCCTTCTCCACTTCTGCCCCCCCAAAAAGACAGGAGCTTATCTTTGGGCACATGAATACTTTTTTAAAAACTGGGGGCTTCCCTGGTGGCGCCGTGGTTAAGAATCCACCTGCCAATGCAGGCGACACGGGTTCGAGCCCTGGTCCAGGAAGAGCCCACATGCCATGGAGCAACTAAGCCCACGCGCCACAACTACTGAGCCTGTGCTCTACAGCCTGCAAGCCACAACTAATGAGCCCATGTGCCACAACTACTGAAGCCCACGTGCCTAGAGCCTGTGCTCCGCAACAAGAGAAACCACTGCAATGAGAAGCCCGCGCACCACAACAAAGAGTAGCCCCCACTCGCTGCAACTAGAGAAAGCCCGTGCGCAGCAACAAAGAGCCAACGCAGCCAAAAATAAATAAATAAATAAAATAAATTTTAATAAATAAATAACTGTTAAGTCTATTAATAGAAGGACTATTTAATCAGAAGAGAGGAGGGGCTGAGTTGGACGGTATGGAGAAGACTATGGAGCCGCTGAAGAAGGTAGGGTCAAAGTATTGTAACAGTGCTATCATGAGGGGTTCTAGGGGTGGGGAAAGCCTGGAAACTGCTTAGCGTAGCTACACTGAAGGAGTTTCAATGGAGACTGAACCTACGGGCCCTTCATACTCTAAAAGTGGATGGAAGTTGGAGAGTACAGAGCCTCCAGAACTTATACATGTAAATACCTATAAGGGTCAGGCAGGAAAAAGACAACAAATGAATCAGACTGGGTGTCAGGGACATAAGTTTAAAAAAATAGTCCACTTTCCTCTTAATACTACTATAAAAAACATTAGAGAAAACACTGCAGTAAGTGATACTTGGCGAATAGGGAATCGTGGAGACTGACAAAGTGGAAAGACCATGCCCCGGATAAAGGAGAGGACTGCTGCTCAGCTCCAGTTAGTGTTGTTATGTTAAAATGTGAGCACCTGAACTATTAAAAGCATATACACTGCACAAGTCAACCACGCATGTCCTGGCCCACGTCCTACCAGAGGGCTACTAATACACAACCTCTAGAATGGAGAGGGGTGGATTACACTTGACTTCATTAGTGACTACAACTAGTGGAAGTGTATCATCACCTGGAGTCTAGACTGACACTTATCAATTATTTACAATTAATTCATTTATTGTTTGGTACCCAACCAAGTAAGTCATTTAACTAAGTCTCTAATGATCACCGGTAACTAACCACCCCACTGGTTTTCTGTCCATTTCCTTACCCTCATAGGATGGATATCGGCATATGGGGGCTTTCCTTCAGCCATTTCTATGGCTGTTATTCCCAACGACCAGATGTCTGCCACACAGTTGTACCCAATTTCCTGAATCACTTCCGGAGCCATCCAAAATGGTGTTCCTATCACTGTATTTCGCTTGGCCATGGTATCCTAAAATAGAAAGGAGAGAGATCAACACTAAGCAATAAAACTGTTGAGAAAAAGAGTCCCTTCCAGCAATAAGAAATGTCTTAGACTTGAAATACATACACAAACCATACTCAAGCATGATTGATCAAGTCACAAAAGAAATTCAAATGACATAGAAACATAAAAGATTCTCAATCAATTATTAAAACACAAAAAATAATCAATCGAGCTTCCCTGGTGGTGCAGTGGTTGAGAATCTGCCTGCTAATGCAGGGGACACGGGTTTGAGCCCTGGTCTGGGAAGATCCCACATGCTGCAGAGCAACTAGGCCCGTGAGCCACAACTACTGAGCCTGCGCATCTGGAGCCTGTGCTCCGCAACAAGAGAGGCCGCGATAGTGAGAGGCCCGCACACCGCGATGAAGAGTGGCCCCCACTCGCCGCAACTAGAGAAAGCCCTCGCACAGAAACGAAGACCCAACACAGCCAAAAATAAATAAATTAATTAATTAATTAAAAAATAATAATCAATCAATTAATGAAACACTAAAATGAGATTGATTACTATTAACTATTGCTGATAATAGCATAGATTAAAATACAGGCACTAAAATACAATGTTATAGGAGCATAAACTGATACAATGTTTTAGTATGCAACTTGGCAATATTTATTAACTTTATATGTCCATATCCTTTGATTCAAATCTATTTCTAGAAATGTATCCTATATGTAAGTACCCCAAGACATATGCACAAGTACTGTAGAAATATTTGTAATAGAAGGGGGAGAAAAAAGAAAAGGAAACAACACAACCTACTTCCAACTAAAGGAAGTAAGTTAAATATAATACATATCCATACAATGAAAAAAAAGGACCTAGATACACTTTTCTGACATGGAAAAAATGTACAGGACACATTGTGAAGCAAAAAACTTATGTTCAAAATTATATATAATACAGCCTTGTCTTTGTAAAAGAAAAACAATGATCAAAACAACAATAAAACAACAACCAATAATAATAAACATTGCTGTTATATGGATAGAAAAAAAAATCTCCAAGTAATATACACCAAACTATTAACAAGAGTCATATCTAGAAGACAGAATTACAAAAGACTTTTACTTTCCATCCCGTATACTTTTGTAACACTCAGCTGGATTATGTGAGTGTATATTACATGTGCAATCAGGAAATTTTAAAAAGAGAAAATTTAAAAAAGAGAAAATATGTGTGTACATATAGTACAAATATGATTTTCTGTTTTATAATATATATATTTTATATAATATTACACTGTATATATATAGTCTTACTTTGGGGCTTAAATAATATATGAATATAGTACACATGGGCAAATAACTACTTGCATACTTTCCCAGAATAGCATGGCCCTAATGAAAGAGAACCTTTCTAGAATTCCTGTGTTTTAGGAAGAGAAGGATTTTAAACAGAACTAAATAGACAACAGAACTTCCCATCATCATCACCCATGTTCCTTCTAAAATGTCTATCACTTAAGTTAGGTTATGCCAGTCAGGAGCAAACAACAGGTAATATTTTTAAATTGATCTCACTTTGTCAGTCCTACGTAAAAAATTAACAAAGGAACTAACTTACTGATTAAGTCATTTCCTTTGCTCTGAAACTTCAAATTTGCACCATTCAAGTGGTGACAGTCAATGTTGTTGTCAAGGTTTATTTCCAATTAGAAATGGATATCTGGATAATTAAACGTTTTTTGAACATTAAGAGTAATAAGTAGATACTAACCTAACTAGATCCGTATTACAAAGTTGTATTAGTATAGTAGCATAGCAATGGAAAATATTAAGTCCAGAAACAGATTTGGTATACAAACACACACACACCCCTATATGTATATAAATGTATAATTTGAAGATATGATTAAAACGTCATTTTTAAATCAGCAAGCAAAGGATAGATTATGGGGGGGAAAAAGCACTGGGCGACTGTCTATTCATTTGTAAGATTCTACACTTAAATTCCTACCTTATGCTTTCACCAAAGTAAGTTCAAATAGGATGAAAATTTAAATACAAAGAACAAAATCCAAAAAGTACTAAAGGAAAGTATAGATGAATAGCTATACAATGTTGAAGCAGAAAAGGACTTTTAAAGCATAACATCATGAAGATGGCAATATTTTCCAAATTGATTTATGATTCAACACAACCTCTACACAATTCAATTCAATCCCAACCAAAATCTCAATGACGTCCCACTGTTTGTGCTTTTACTGTCATATCCAAAAAATCACTGCCAAGACCAATGCCAAGGAGCATTTTCCCTATGCTTTCTTCTAGGAGTTTTTGGGTTTCAGGCCTCATATTTAGGTTTTTAATCCATTTTGAGTTAATTTTTGTGAGTGGTGTAAGAAACGGGTCCAGTTTCATTCTTTTGCATATGAATATCTAGGTTTCCCAAGATCATTTATTGGAGAGACCATCTTTTCCCACTGAGCATTCTTGGCTCCGTTATCAAATATTAGTTGACTGTATAAACATGAGTTTATTTCTGGGCTCTCGATTCTGTTTCATTGGTCTATGTGTCTATTTTTATGCCAATACCATACTGTTTTGATTACTTTAGCTTTGTAATAGAGTTTGCAATCAAAAAGTGTGAAACCTCCAGCTTTGTTCTCCTTTCTCAGGACTGCTTTGGCTATTTGGGGACTTTTGTGGTTCCATATGAATTTTAAGATTGTTATTTTCTATTTCTGTGGAAAAAGTCTCAGTTACTAAATGCAATTGATATTTTAAATTAAAGTATCTTATACACAGCACCAGATTTTTTTTTCAATTTGGTTTCCTTATTAAGATTGTAATTTAGATAATACTGTTTAGTACTGTTTACTTATGTGCTAACAACAAAATCTTTGGAAGGCCCCACAAATCACAGTATGGAATAAGTTCCTGAGTTTTTTTTAAATATCAAAGCAATTTTTGTGCTGTTGCAATACCTATGAAACTCCCTAACATGTTCCAGGCAGATTTAAAATTTTTAAAAATAAAACCTGTACATAATACCAGCTCTAAACAAACAAACTATATATGTATATATTTTTCTACTACCCAAGAAAAATGACAGATAACATTGTTGCAAATTTTAGTATATATCTGTCCAGAACTCCTTCTATTTTTCTACACATATTTCACATATATTATCTGATTTTACAAAATCAGATAATTTTAGACTTCCTGTTTTAAAGCAAGGTTTATTTCATTGCCATGCACTACTGAGGTAGGAGGAAAATCAAGAGTCTGTATTTTGGAACCAAATGAGGAGAGTGTTTTCAGTAAAGCCAACTGCTACCTGGAGGCTGAATGAGATGACATTCTGTCTTATTCAAGGAAAGCTATTTAGATTTAATTCTTCTTCCTTTTATAAATATGATGATGTAGCCCAGTAGAATTTAAACTTCTACTCCATTATTTCCTGTTTTTGTTTTTATCTTTATCAAAGCTAAACAAAGATAAACTATGGACCTGAAGTCCAGGAAGGGATCTAAAATAACCTACCAGCTCCTTTGTAACCTATTGGTACATTTTAAAATTTTTTACAATTCAATTACATCAAATATTATATTTTTAAATAAATAAATAAAAGGAACTGCTTCTCAAGAAAGACCTGGAAGTTACCTACACAAGTAACATTTTTACTTACTGTAAGCTGACCTGCTACCCCAAAATCTGCAAGTTTGGCATGACCTTCTGTATTTAGCAAAATATTTCCTGCCTTGATATCTCGGTGTATTTTTCTCATAAAATGAAGGTATTCCAGTCCCTTAAGTGTTGACTGTAATATTGTAGCTATTTCATCTTCTGTTAACTGAAAAAAGAATGAGAAGTTAAAATTCTATTAGTTTACATCAGCACATTTGAAAAAGGAAAAAAAAAAATAAGACCCAAACTCCTTTCCTAGAATATACAATCTTATTCAACGTGTGAACAGCATTTGACAGCTTATAATACCATCGCTATGCTGGCCACTCCCAAAGTTTTATTTCCAGCCCAGATCTCTCCCCAAATATCAGATTCATATATTTGCCCACACTACACCTCCAAATGAATACCTAACAAGCATCATAAGCATAACATGTCAAAATCAAATTCTTTATTTTTACCACCACCCTATCCCTTTCTTTACCACCCACTCACCTACTCTACTCTTCCCATGGTCATCTCTCTCTCAGTAAAAGGCAATTTCATTCTTCCAGTTGCTCTGGCCAAAAACCTTGAGGTCATCCTTGGCTCTTCTCTATCTTCAAAATATATGCAACTATATCCTCTGTAATCACCCAGATCCAAGCCACCATAATGCCCTGCCAGAACTATTCTAATAATCTCCTAACTGGTCTCGTTGCTTCTGCCCTTGACCCTTTACATTGTATTTTCCACACAGCAGCCATAATGAACCGTTTAAAATATAAGCCATATCTGCTCAAAATTGTCCAGTGCCTTTCTAAGTCACTCAGAATTAAAGCCAGTCCTCACCAAGGTCTTACCTTATCTGGCTCCCAGCTACCTTCATCTTCTATCACCTTCTACCTTGCTCATCCTGTTTCAGCCACATAGGCTACCCTGCTATTCCTTGAACACTCTAAACACACTACCACTTCTGGGCCTTTTTATCTGTTCTCTCTGCTTGCAGTGCCCTTCAACTAGATTTCTGGATGAGTTGGTCCCTTACTTCACTGTCTCTGCCCAAATGTCACCTCATCAGAAAATCAGAGAGGCCTTTGCTAGCTCCATCCATTCCTAGACCATTCTCTATCCCCTTATCCTACTTATTGGTCGTTGCAGCATTATTACCACCTGACATACTATACATTATCTGTATACCTATTTATGTGACATCTTCCCTATTAGAAACATAAGCTCCATTTTAAAATGTCTTTGATTTGCTTACTATTGAATCCCTAGCACCAAGAAAGCCACCTAGCACACCGTAGGTCCTGAAAAAATATTTGCTGAATGATGATGAGTAAACGTAAGCAAGAATGCGGGAGACTAACAGAATATCTGATTGGTGCAATGCTGACTTTGTGCTGATCCAACCCCAGTCCTAAACAAACCCAATCAACAGACTCTCAATCAGTCCCCTTCTGACGAACAACTCATATTTAGAAGGGAATATGCTGCGGTGCAAAAAGTATGCAATTTGGGATTAGAAAGACCTAGTTTTTACTCTTGGCTCTACTTTCTAGTTGTGTGACTTCAGCAAGTTATCTAATGTCTCTTAGTCTCAGTTGCTCCACCTATAAAATAGGCGAATCACCTTTCTTCAAGATCGTCATGAAAATCAAATGATATAGTAAGGCATGTAAGAAACCATGTTGTTTAATAACTATTACAGAATCAATCAGACAATCACCAAATATTTAATAAGCATCTATTACGAGCAAGGCACTATGCTAATAATATTAAAAATAACTAAAAAATATTAAGCATTTCATCTATGCTACGCACTACTTTTATAATCTCACTTAATCCTTATAAAAATCGAATGAGGGGCTTCCCCGGTGGTGCAGTGGTTGAGAATCCGCCCGCCAATGCAAGGGACACGGGTTCGATCCCTGGTCCGGGAAGATCCCACATACCGCGGAGCAACTAAGCTCGTGTGCCACAACTACTGAGCCTGTGCTCTACAGCCCGTGAGCCACAACTACTGAGCCCGTGTACTGCGACTACTGAAGCCCGCGCACCTAGAGTCCGTGCTCCACAATGAGAGAAGCCACTGCAATGAGAAGCCTGTGCACCGCAATGAAGAGTAGCCCCCGCTCGCCGCAACTAGAGAAAGCCCACGTGCAGCAACAAAGACCCAACACAGCCAAAAATAAATAAATAAATAAATACAAATTAAAAAAAAAATCGAATGAGGTAGGTACTATTATTATCATCACCGTTTCATAGATAATGAAGGTGAAGCACAGACAAGTAATTTGTGCCAAAGGTCACAGAGCTAATAAATGACAGAGGTTTCATTACAATCCAAGCAAACACTTTTGGCACAGTGGCAAGCAAGAGTTTAGGGTACCTTCTGTGGCCAAAGAACAAAGTTCATGACTTACTAACTCTTTATTCTAACCAGCTGAGTTAATCAGTTAAGGTAGCGCTGCCCAACAGAAATATAACGTGAGTCGTACACTAATGCATATATGTGGAACCTAGAAAAATGGTACAGATAAACCAGTCTGCAGGGCAGAAATAGATACTCAGATGTAGAGAACAAACCAAGGGGGGAAAGTGGTGGTGGTGTGATGAATGGGGAGATTGGGATTGACATGTACACACTAATATGTGTAAAATAGATAACTAATAAGAACCTGCTGTATAAAAAATAAATTAAATTAAAAAAACAAAAACACCCAACCTAACTTTTTGGCCAACCCAGTAGGACCTTGTTGTTTATAGAAGTTATCTTTTATATCAGATGGCTCACTCACTTGCTTAGAACCCAGCAACTGTTTCCTATTGTACATGGAAAAAAATCAAACTCATTATCACCGCCAATAATACACAACATAATCTAGCCCTGCCCCCCTGCCTCACCTCACCTCCTACAGCTTCCCCCTTACCTATTCCTCTCTAGTCATGTAGTGGCCTTCTCTCCAGCACTCAAACATGCCAAATTCATTCTACCTAGAATGTTCTTTAGAACTCATGGCTCCTTCTTGTCATTCACGTTTTACTTCAAATGTCGCCTCCCCGAGTGACAATTAAACGTTTCTCAACCATCTCCTCGCAAGTAGCCCACCAGGCACCCACTATCACTTTATTGTCACTCCCTGTCTTCACAGCAGTTCTCTCTATCTGGTATTTATTCTCTGGTTACCACTAATTTGCTTTTTGTTGCCTTACTAGAAAATGCACTACCACGAGAGCACGGTCCTTGTCTTATTTACTACTGGATCCCGAAGGCCTAGACCAGTGTTCTAGAAATACTTACTGAACGAATAAACAAGGAGTTTAAGCAACTGAACCCAAACTAGAACTCATGACTCCTAGCTTTTCTCTCAGCAATCACAGTAACAGCAAATCATCTTTCACAGAGAGTTTTCTCTGACTAGGAAGCTAATCTGTGAACACGCTGGGTAGAAGGAGAAAACCCAACCAAATTTAAACACTCAGAACTCATTGCTTAACCAAGATTTGATTGTCATTTTTGTCCCCAGTTAGAAATAAGCAAAGCACTTCACTGGACTGGGTTGGTTGGTATCAAAATTGCCACATTTAAGCGACATCAAAAAGCAGAGGCGGGGGCTTCCCTGGTGGCGCAGTGGTTGAGAGTCTGCCTGCCGATGCAGGGCACACGGGTTCGTGCCCCGGTCCGGGAAGATCCCACATGCCGCGGAGTGGCTGGGCCTGTGAGCCATGGCCGCTGAGCCTGCGCTCCGCAACGGGAGAGGCCACAACAGTGAGAGGCCCGCGTACCGCAAAAAAAAAACAAAAACAAAAACAAACAAACAAAAAAGCAGAGGGGGAAAGAATCATGGAAAGGGGGAAATACCTACTATTCCAGAAGGTGAACTTACCGTTTTATTTCGTAATCGAATGATATCAGACACAGAACCAGCCCCACAGTACTCCATCACAATCCACAAGTCTGTGTTCTTAAAGTAACTGCCATAGTATTTGACTACGTGAGGGCTAGAGAGAGACAATGAGTTAGTGGAGCAGCCTTCAAACATCCCTATGAATTCATGATGTTAAATACATGAAAATTAATTTCTCAGCTCAAGAGGTCAATTATTCATATTTAAGGTTAAAACACGCACCCTCTTGATGAGAATGTAAAACAGTACAGATTTCTGGAGGGCAATAATAGCAGTGCAAAAATTGTGTGGGTCCCAACCCAGCATTTGTAAGTCTGCAATTCATCCTAAGAATTACAGATATTCAAAAAGAGATAGGTAACATCACAGTACTGTCTATAAAAGTGAAAATTCAGATACCATCTAAATGTCTGACATTAGGGAGTTTCTTTAAGAAATAATGATATATCCGTTTAATGCAACAACCATGAATCCATGGAAAACGTTATAGAAGAATACTTGATAATACGAGACGACACTCTGTTTACCAAAAAACAAACAAACAAAAACGCAGGTTACATAATAGCAAGCATGGTGAAACTCCAAAAAGAGATATGGAAGGATATGTATACCAAGTAGTATTTAACAACGATTCTCTCTCCAAAGAGAAAAGTGGTTTCCTTTCTTTTTTTATTTGCGTTTTTCCAAGAAGTCACATATACTTTGTAACAAGGAAAAAAATAAAATCATACTACAATCTATTGTAAAGGAAAAATATTCAGAATCAGACTTGAAAGTTTGGGTCTTGAAGACAGATTTCAGAAAAATGTCAAAATCCCTTTAAAATGAAATAATTTGTCCTCTGAAGCTACCAGCTTTAGCTAGATCATTATCAGGGCTAAATAATATTGCATAACATAGTAACGGAAGATGCTAAAACCAACTCAGCTGCATTAACTCTCAAAATTTCAAACGCCCCTTCATCCTTGGGAAACATGCCAATGACAAGGACAGCAGGGAAAAAAATATACACATACACAAAATGAATATTAATGAAGAAATGGATGAATAAACCTCTTAAGATACAGATCACCACAGCTGCTCTCCCTTCCCTGAATTTCTATAGTATTTAATGCCTCTACAAGGCAATTACTGTCAGGTACTCACTGCTGGAGTATGTCCTATACAATCTTGTATTGTCGACTAGATTCTCCTGTTCATCTATAAGCCTGTCCTGTCCAATTAAAGTCTATAAACTCTAAGAGGGCCAGCAGTCTGCCCTGTATCTCTTTGTATTTCTTAGCACAGAGTAGGCTCTTTGAAATCCCTCATCTTTAATTAGACACATTTGCACACCCTGTTTGGAACACAGCTCTTGCACAGTCTTTCAAAAGTGGCAAAGTTCCAATTTGCCCACTGGAAAGAGCTCCTGTAATGTATCTTATGCAAGAGGCAAAGAAAAACTGCTACCTTACTCTGGTCCCTCCAATCAAGAAATAGGAGGGTTTTAGCCAGTACAAAGTAACCGCAAAAGTATAAAGAAAAAAAGAAAGGGAGGGAGGGAGAAGAGAAGTGATTGCATTCACAAGTCTACAAGACTTAAGGGCTCCTGGGCAAAATGCCTAGCAGGTAGCCCCACCTGCCTTAAGGTACAAGCTTTACAAACAGGAGGTACTGAGTTGATCTGCGGACCAAAAGAGCTTCAGAAAGATGAAGGCAGCCTCGAGCTGCAAGACTTTCTCATTCTCCTTTCAACTCCCTAGAGCTGCCACTGCCCTTCAATTTGTGTTTCTCGCCAATCGAAACTGAGGAAGCCTGCTCCACCACAGTGACCTCCCATGTTGTCATGGAGCTTCAGGGCAAACCACGTGCTTTTCTGCGGTCACCTGCTGGCCCAACTTCCTGCTTGCAGCATTTGACAAATCTTAGTTCCTCAAAAATAAAATACTTAACTACTCTCAGCTGGAATCATTTCTTAAAATTGTGAAGGAAGGAACAGAACAGTAATACATAAATAAGTATTCTCTTTTTATAGGTCCACTTGCTATTCTAAGGTTTCTGGAGCGAAAACCATTTGAATTCTCTCTTCTTAGCTGTCTCTGTAGAAATGTTTTCTCAATAGGAAGTAAGAGAGATCATTATCAAAAAAAAAAAAGGCTAGCCACCACCACCTTCTGCCTCTTTGCCTCTTCTTCCTAGTTTTGAAAAGGGCTAAACTGAAACAAAACAAAACAAAACAATGCAAAAACAGAAACTCTGAAAGTTTAGCTGCTGAAACACAGAAACTTTTTCATCATTTTTTTTTCTGAAAAGAACATTCGTAGTGATTCCACTAAACTCTTCCGTTTGCAAAATATCTAAGTAAATGCAATTCTAGGCGTCAAACTCTAAATATAATCACAGCATATTCGAAACCATGTTATCTCCAAAATAACACCAGATGCCTTTACCTGTCACATTGCTGCATTATAGAGATTTCTTTGATTATCTCCTGCAGGTCTGACTCCACAGGAACTTGCTTAATAGCAACAATCTGACCTGTCTCTTTATGAATAGCTTTGTACACGCTGCCATAGGACCTATAATTGGGGGAAGGAGAACATTTACAAAGTCAAAGCAAGCCAAGAGATAAAAAGTGGTAAAACACGAGCAACTCCCCATTCTAATTTATATCCCTACATGCCCAAGACATATATACTTAGCTACACTTGCAAAATTGAGATAGCTAAAGTACTTCAGGGAAAAACTGTCCTTAAGAGAACTTACCACAAAATGGCATCTTAGAAACCTCACATTTAAATTTTACTGAATGTATTAGTAGGAAATAACAGTGATAGAGTAGCTACCATGTCTGATGTCTGCTAGAAATTGCATCATCTGAGGTTCATCCTTACAAAAAAGGGGGTCATGAAGGGGTCATCATCCCTATTTTACAGGCAAATGTGAAAAGGCTCAGAGAGGTTACATGACTTGCCCAAGGTCACATAAGTGATAAATAAGTAGTCATTCCAGGATATGAATCTAGGTCTGTCAGAATACAAAGCCTAGATTCTTTCCACATCTGTACGGGGGTACAAAAATGGGGGTCTTGGTTTTCTTGCACTCATTCTAGTACCATGAGGTCTTTTAGTCCTTTCTCCTCCTATTTGCAATAATACTTAAAACATTAAGGAAACTAAAAATGTAAGCCTCTTAAATGCTAGTATCAGGTGAACAGAGCACATACAAATTCTTTTTGCCTTTTGCTCCATCTTCCCTTACGAGTTTATTATCAAGATAAATAAAAGGTTATGTAGCTATTCAATTTGGGGGCTAAAAGAACAGTAGATTTAGAATCTAAAGACCCAGGATTGGAGTCCTACCGCCACTAGATATCAGCTCTCATTTACAGACATATTATTAACCTTGTGCCTCAATTTTCTCATCTATAAAATGACAATACTACTACGAGACAATTGTGATGGTTAAATGAGATATCATCTTGCATAGATTACATTTTCACTGCAATTCTGGATGGCTGTCAGGGAAATAATGAGTAAATTGTCTTTCATATTTCCCAAACACACCTGTTTCTTCATACTGTCTTAGTGAAAAAAAAGATCATAACAGTGCCACCTAATACATCAAAGTAGCTGAGTGCTCTAGCTAACAAAATGACGCTCAAGGATTGTTTCAATGTGAAAGTCACAGAAAACTTTTTTTAAAAATCTATGTAGAGCACACACAAAAAATTTCCATTCCATCAGAATCCCTTATATTGGCAAAGCTAGTATAATGATACTTAAGTGTTACCTAAAACATTTTTTTTTGCCAGGGAAAGGCAACTGCTGACCATGTGTGGAAGATCCAACCACTGACCCTTCTTCCTTGATACGATAACGCCCTGACTTGTGAGGGTGGCAAATGCTTGGTCCCTGGGGCTAAAGCATGGTGGTACAAGCCAGTTGCAGGATTTCTATCCCCTTTGGCCAGTGACTGAACTAGTAGTAAGCATATGACCTAGTTCCAGCCAATGAAATTTAAGGGGAATTCTTCTGAAGGGTCTCTAGGAAAAACTTTCCTCCCTGCTAAGAGAGAAGCAAACAAGGTGGCCCATTTTCACCTGCCACTTCCTTTCCTGCTTTGGTTACTGTCATGTGAGGCATGATGCTTGAAACTAACATGGCCATCTTGAGACTATGAGAATTACACAAATGCTAAACCATTATCAAGCCAGTTAGCCATTCTGGAATCTTTCACCCCGATTTTTTGCTACTTAGTTATTAAATGCTCTTATTGGTTAGCCACTGTTAGTTGGGTATTCTGTAACTTCATCCAAAGTTATTCTTGATACCCTAGGTCCCATACATGTGAAAAGGTCTTTATTTCACCCTCATTCTGGAACGAGTTTTTCTGGATATAGAATTCTTTGACAATAGCTTTCCCTCAGCTCGTTTACTGTAGTTTTTCATCTTCTATTGCTGTAAAGAAGTCAGTTGTCATCAGGTTATCATTTTTCATGGGTAATCTCTCTTTCTGTAGCTTTTCAGATTTCTCTTTATCCTTAACATTCTGTAATTTTACTATAACTAGAAGTTGATTTATTTGGCACTCCATAAGCTTCTTCAATCTGAAGGCTTTATTCAAGTCTGGAAAATTCTTAGTATTATCTCTTTATTTCCTCTCTATTACTTCTAATCTCCTTCTAGAGCTCCTATTGGACCTATATTGGACCTCCTCAATCCATGCTGTCTTCCTAGTTTCCAACACTATATTTTTGTCCTGCATTTGGTGATCAGTCTCACTTCTAGCTTTCAATTCACAAATTCTCTCTTCAGCTTGTCTAGTTGACTGTTTATCCAATTTATTGGGCTCTAGAACTTCAATTATTGTAGTTTTCATTGTCAAGATTCCCAACTTTTTCTTTTTCATGGGGTTGTTCATGTTAATAATTTCGTGTTCTCCTTTTAAGGATGTTATTCCCTCCTTTTACCTTTTTGAAAATCGTAAACAAACGTTAAATCCTGTTTCAGATGGCTCCATTATTTCTATTTCCTCGGGTGGGAGTTCTCCCACTTGTTAGGTCTGTTGATTATCTCACAGCACTGGATTTCCTTGTATGGGTTTCCTTTTATTTTGAATGATTCTTCTCTACACAGTGCTCACTGTCATGAGTGTTTCATGATGTCAGGATGGTTTCATGGTTCCCCTAGCTCAGTCATCTAGGCTGTACAATTTAAACCAGGTCTTGCACTAGGATTTAGGGGTTTTGCCCCTCAAGACACCATACCTGAATACAGTCCAGGCCCAGTTCCTATAGTCAGGCCAGTCCCTCTGCTTTTCCCCCAGGCCACAGGCAAATGATACCACAACTCCATACAGGAAGCCCATCCACAATCTCCCGACAAGGACAAGGCATGCTTTACTCTCCTCTTACGATGACAGCTATCTTTTCTACCCCCGGTCTATAGCTGGCTATGTATCCTTATATTAAAAAAATTTTTTTCATTTATTATTCTTATATATTTGAAATGGAGAGGTTCCTACGTGCACTTACTCAGCAGTCTTGACCAGAACACCCTCCACGCCTCACTATGCTATCTGGACAGCCAAGAAAACTCCAAGAGCTCATAGGTACGATTAAGAGTCATGATTCCACAGATCACACTTACAGTACAGAGGATTTAGAAGGCTTTAGCAGTCATGCTTCCTTATAGGCAAGTCCCTTAAGACCTAATTCCCTACAACAAAAACTACAGTGATTCAATGAATTTTAACTGGCAGAGAACAAAGATGGTGGGGATGGAAGTGCTTCCCACAAGTTATGCAAGGCAAAGGTCAATGCAGAAACATAGAAATTATACAGTATTTGAGGCCAAATTAACCAGGCATAAGTCTTAATACCACTCACTAGCTATGAAACCATGGGCAAGATGTTTTTGTTATTATCCTAGGATTAAAAACTTAAATGAGTCAATGTGTAAAACTTTAAGTATAAGAGGAAAAAAAAAGGCACTAGGCTCTAATTCAAAACACTTTCCAAGTGCTGTCCATCCATCCTGGTCTGGAGCTTTGGCTCTGCTCTGCCACAGATCCACATGATTTCCTCAAAATGCAGAATAGCTGCAGCCTTGGGAATCCGATACAATCTTTTAGCCAGAGCTCATTTCACAAGGCCCATGTCAGTGAGAGTTCACAATCCATTCATTTTCCAGAACTATTTAGGGATGGCATGGCCATTTGTGTTTAGGAAGGAAGCACAGTTTGGGTTTTCCTTTGGGATTTTGCTCATTAAATGAAGCTGGTTCAGGCTCATTCAGTCGGGATGACAGAAATCCAAGCACTTGTGGTATCATTTAAAAAGACAATATGAGGATAACATGGGAAGATCTGAAGTTTTAATTGTTTTCTCTCTGGTGATGTCTTTACAGGGAAATTTCCAAGGTCCTTAATGAAGACATCCATAGATCTAAAACATAATTTAAAATAATCATAATTAGCTTAGTTTCTCCTTATTTTACATTCCTGATCACTCTCTGTCTACAGTATTCTTTTGACATTCCTCAAAACCAAACAACCCAAACAGAGCTCCCTTCAAAAACACCTAAACATACTTTAAGACTTAACTTTGATTTGTCATGATAAGGTCTAAAAAATGCTTCAATTGATATATTTAAAAATAAAATAATAATAGTTGCCATTTAACGAGGTCTTATTAGGTGACAAGCACTGTACTAAGTACTTTAGTCCCATCTCATGAAACACTCAACATAACCCTATGAGGGAGATGCAAATATCCCCACTTTATAGTTGAGGTTTGCGAAGCTTCCAAATATTCAGCAGTTTGCTCGAGCTCACTTGTTTATTATGACTAATAAACAGTAGAGAAAGTTTTAACCCAGATATGTCTGACTTCAGAGTCTATGTTCTTACAACTGTAATATACTTTCATTAAAAATGAAAGAAACAAGTTAGTTACATACATAGTCAACTATGCCTACCACTCTTGATCTTATTCTAAGTAAAACCTGTGAGCATGGTTAGATTAAGGGCCTTTGACTCACTGCCTTGAGGAAATACCAAGGATATCAAGTTAGAGCCGAAAATGGCAAGCAAGAGACATAGAAGGACTGGGTTTTTTCCCCCCCGCATACCTTCAACAATGCCAAGTCAACTTGTGGTTTCAGATTCATCGTGTACTTGTCTTTTAGCAGCGCAGGTGGTGTCATCTTTTACTTCCCTTCTCTGCTTGACTTCTTGCTTGATTCCAAAGAGTATTTTTCCAACTTACAAAAAGATGATGACTAATGTTTTTCACAAGGAGGTAATCCATGAAAACCTATTCCATGTAATCCAGGATTGGGTTTAACAGTGCATATCTATATTAGGCATAAATAACACTAAACTCCAAAATAATATAATGACATATAAAAGCTGATTTTAAAGAACAGACATTAATTTGACATTTTTATAAGTTAACATTTCAGGTCTTCTCTTGAACCAGAAGTACTCCCAAGAGATTTTACAAAATTACACAAACACACACCCACATGTTTATTTGCTTATATAAGCATAAACTACCTCTGAAGAACACACAAAAAACTGCTATACTGGTTGCTTCTGGGTGGCTGAGAGAGAGAGACAGGAGGCAAATTTTTTTCATTGTAACACTTTTACACTTTTAAAATTCTGGATCATGTGAAGATTACCTATTCAAAAATGAACAACAAAAACTTAAGAAAGGGTGTCTCTAATATTTTAATGTCTTGGTCCTTAAGAAAAAGAAATAAACATACAAAGATTAAAAGTATCAATATATGTAAAAGTATAAAAACTTATGATATAACGTTTATTGTATCAGGAAAGCCAATGACGGCCACTATCTACTACCAAATATCATTTCACCAGTATTTTATAAACTCATTCACAATCTGTGTTTCAAGAAGTCCTCTGGTTCCCCATCTGTAATTCTGGATCTCTTAGGAAAGATGTAAAGGTAGTGACAGTCCTTGACTTATTTACTGTATTTCCCAAAGCTGCATTAACTACTGATAAAATGCTGAATTCCTTTTTTTTTTCGCTGCTCTGTGTGGCATGCAGGATCTTAGTTCCCTGACCAGGGGTGGAACTCGTGCCCCCTGCAGTGGAAGTGTGGAGCCTTAACCACTGGACCGCCAGGGAAGTCCCTCCAGTGTTTTTTTCATGAAACAAGTTATTGCATATCTCTCAGAAGCTATGAACAGAAAATTAAAATATGTCTGATTGATAAAAAAATTTTAAATGAAGTAAAAACTAATTAGTGTTATCTGTTAAACAGATAAAATCATGCAAACCACAGATTTTACAAGAGAGAAAACACTAGATGTCCATGGTGTTGAAAAGATCAGGAATCACTAAATCTGTCTATAGAACTAATTGGGGGAAGAGGGAAAGGGCATTTCAAGTATTAAATTTACCTCCTACACTACCCAGAGCAGTGGTGATATGCAACATTCCCCTTTCTTTTCCTTAGTTTTCCAAATTATTGCCACGAGAAAGGTTCACATCCTTCTGGTGTGGCGCAGGAAAAAGACTGGGACCTACTTAGTCCACCTACATTTTCTGTGTACTCACCCTTCTCCAAGTTTCTCTAAGACATCAAACACTTCTTCTGGTTGTTTAGTTAAACTATCTTCATCTAACTTTTTCAGCTGCCTGTGGACGAAGAATTTAAACATAAAATACATTTTACTTGCTAGCAACTAGAATACAAAATGCATTATATATTTTACAATTAGCATCTTAGGGATTTCTTTACACAGTCTTCACTGGTAAATGACCATAAAGGCAAGCTAAGAGAACTTTAAGGGAAGCTGAAGGGCTGGTCTATGGACATGTTACACATGTCCTTGGTCACCCTGATCAGCAGAATCAGGACCAGAGGGTGAAGAGCTACCAAGAGGCTGACTTCAGTTCCACAGGAGCAAGAATTTTCTAACAATAAAAGTTGTTACGAAATGGTTTAGACTGCCTTAAGAAGTCCCTAGATTCCCATCACTGGAGCATCTAAACAGAAAATGAGTCCTCGTGTGGCTGAAATGTTATAGAGTGGATTTAAGCATTAGCTATAACCTTCAGAATCCATTTAAATCTTGAGATTCCATGAATTAAGATGGCATAACTCTCTGTTCAGAAAAGATGTTTAATGCAAGCTTAGCTATGAACTGAAACATGGTCTTAGACTAGAGGCCAAGGAAGACATAGAAGAGTCTTGCCCTCCATTAGCAAGACTTTGGTACTTCTGTCGAAATATGTGGATTCTGTAGGTATCACAGAAACAGAAAGTGGAGAGTATACACTCAGACGTGACCAAAAGTAAAAACTAACCAGGCAGCTGGGAGTTTCAAATAGTCTCACCAAGACTCTCTGATGGGCAGTTGTATACCTGACTATTTCCCGAAATCAGATAGGTGCTGCTCACAACTTCCAGATAACTGAGATTTTTCTGACTATGACAAACATGGAAGGTTATAAATTAAGAGTAGGGTTTTTTAAAAAAAAACTCTGAGACCTCTGAAAATTATTAACAGGCTTAAAAGAGGAGTTTGCTAAGGACTAGTTGCATGTGTGGGTTCTACACAATGGTTTCCTGAAACTACAAAGGACAACAAAGAAAGGAGAGCTCAGGAAATGGTGAAATATGGAAGTAGTCCACTGAAAATTTCTTTGAAAAGAAAAATGTTTAAACTAGCTGGACAATACCAATTTTTACAAGAAAAGACTTGAACAAAAAAAAATACACATACACATAAATGTGTACCTTCCTAGATAAAGTGGCAAAACCATGAAAGAAGCCAAAAAAGAGACAAAAAAAAAAAAAAAAAAACCCACACACCTCAACGCATCAAGTGTATCCACCAATAAACGCTGATCTCAAAAAGACAATCTTAACAGGATTTTATAAATGTCAAAGACTAGAGAAATGGAGAACTGCTCCAAGTCAGTAACTTCCATAACTTGAAAATTAACAAACACGACCACACCGACCTTTGAAAATCAAAAGGTTCTAAGAATTAAATTCCAATGACATCACAAAAACTCCCAGTTTCAAAACAAGAAGGACTGAAGTGAAATTCCTCTTCAATGTCAGAAGTGAAATTTCTATGAACTCAGAAATTAGAATGAACATCCCATAACCCGCGGGAGGGGGAGTGAAGCATTGAATTTATAACTGTTTAAACAATGGACAATACCTCATTTCTCAAGTATAGTTACAGTTTTATAAACAGTTCATATAAAGGAAGATCAAATGTGTTCCTTTGAAGTGGTGACTTCGTGGTTTACAAAAAGCAAAACTTACTATTTCAACTATTACAGAGAACACAGCATAACAAAGGAAACGGCCACTGCCATGAGAGACAGCTGCAGGCCTCTGATAATACAGTGACAGACAAACTTTATATGAGTGCTAGATACTTCTTTAAAACAATCTAAGTGGGGTTTTTGTTTGGTTTTGGTCCAGTCTTAAGGGATCTTTTTATCTCTGGTGCCTGAATCCAGAGGTGGTCAATAAGAACATTTGTTAAATGGATTAATGAATGCAATGATGAGAATCATAAACCTTTCTCAGCAATCCTTGTGAGGTTTCAAAACTAAAAGAATATCACCATGAAAAAGTATTACTGTGTTATCGACAAACAAGATCTCTATGGAAAATCTTTTGATAAGGGACTCAATGCTATTTTTTACATGAGTCTTCATGGAAGAAGCACTATAACCAAACAGCCCAACTCTGATGATTCAGCCCTCTCAGCTGTACTTCCCCAGGTCCTAGGTAGTTTCACTGCTTGCTCATAACTTAACAGGCCTGGCCAACACAGCCTCCATGGATCCAACACAGGGGGATGCTCCGCTCCTAAGTCAGGTGGCCACGTGGACGGCCAGCATTCCAGAAATGTACTTACACATTCCACCACACTATTTGTATCTAATGGCAACTCACTTTTTAAAATCATAAACTCCTACATAAACCGTCAACTTTAATCTATCATCATTCACTTAGTCACACACAAATGTCAAACTCAAGGACACAAAGAACACTTCCTGCATTGGGACTGCTTTCCCTTGTTGGAAACACATGCCATCTGAATCTCTGAAAAGACACCTGTATCTTTCCAAACACAATAAGGGTGTTTATGAAGTAGTTACTCACCGGTTTGGCTAATTCCCAAATTTCTTTCTCCCACCTTAGAACTCTTGTCAGGTCCATTTTGTTTATATATACCCATCCCTCTTTCCACACAGAAGTTGTTGTGGGTTACAACAAATATATAAGATAAATGGATGAAATTTTTTAATGAAAATAAAATTAATGTGTTTCCCTCTCCCAACCCCCTCAAATTCATGTTAAAGTCCTAACCCCCAGTACCTCAGAATGTGACTGTATTTAGAGATAGGGCCTTTAAAGAGGTAATTAAGGTAAAAATGAGGTCAATGGGTGGGCCCTAATCCAACATGACTGGTGTCCTCATAAGATAAGGACACAGACAGTTACAGAGGGAAGACCATGTGAAGAGAGGCCTCAACAGAAAACAACCCTGCTGATGGCTTGATCTCAGACTTCTAGCCTCCAGAACTGTGAGGAAATAAATTTCTGTTAAGTCGCCCAGTCTGTGAAACTGACACAGCAGGCCTAACAAACTGATACAAATGATAATAAAGTTAACTGGCTGCAAGTCCCGGCAGTTCACCAGCTATGGTGAGCAGGAAAGCACCAGTCATTTAAGTATTCAGCACTCCTGGATGATTTTTTTTGAAATACTGACCGGCAAGAGTTTACTAATACTCCATTTATTTAATCTCAGTGATCTTGAAGATGGTTGAGAATCACACTGTAAGGTTAGAAAAGCTTGGAGCAACCTTATAGGTGTTACAGAGTACTTGCCCTCTTCATGAGAGGAGTTGTACTCCTGTACGTTGATCAAAAATTATACATAATTTGAAAACAAAAAAAAAAAAAGAATTCAGCCCTGCAATGCTTTTCTCTTGCACATTCAATAAAATTTTTAAAATCCAAAAGGCCCAGGAAATGAGTGTGTCAAAACCAAAAAGGTTTACTCTTTTGCCCAAGATTATACAGCACAAGGCAAAAGCAGAAACAAAACGCAGGTTCCTAATTCTCTTTTCAATTAAACCAGGGCCTCAGGGAGAGAACGAACACGTTTCAGAAGGATTTATAACCAGTGTCCATTTATAATTGGATCTATGGTGCTATAGCATATATCTGCTAACATACACAAGGTCCTGTGAAACAGGGATACTTCCAGAAAGGCATCAGACTGAGGCAGCCAAGAGCATGGACTCTGGACCAGACTGCTTGGATTAAAATCCCAGCTCTGGGGCTTCCCTGGTGGCGCAGTGGTTGAGAGTCCG
Organism: Grampus griseus; assembly: GCF_964374135.1. Classification (NCBI taxonomy): domain Eukaryota; kingdom Metazoa; phylum Chordata; class Mammalia; order Artiodactyla; family Delphinidae; genus Grampus; species Grampus griseus. The sequence goes on along the minus strand of NC_139008.1, from coordinate 73,519,323 downwards.
CCTGCCGGTGCAGGGGACACGGGTTCGTGCCCCTGTCCGGGAAGATCCCACATGCCACAGAGCGGCTGGGCCTGTGAGCCATGGCCGCTGAGCCTGCGTGTCCGGAGCCTGTGCTCTGCAATGGGAGAGGCCACAACAGTGAGAGGCCCGCATACCACAAAAAAAAAAAAAAAAAATCCCAGCTCTGGGGCTTCCCTGGTGGTGCAGTGGTTAAGAATCAACCTGCCAATGCAGGGGACACGGGTTTGAGCCCTGGTCCAGGAAGATCCCACATGCCGCGGAGCAACTAAGCCCGTGCGCCACAACTACTGAGCCTGCGCTCTAGAGCCTGCGTGCCACAACAACTGAAGCCCGCGCGCCTAGAGCCCATGCTCCACAACAAGAGAAGCTACCGCAACGAGAAGCCCACGCACCGCAACAAAGAGTAGCCCCCGCTCGCCGCAACTAGAGAAAGCCAGTGCGCAGCAACAAAGACCCAACTCAGCCAAAAATTAATTAATTAATTAATTTTAAAAGAAATCTCAGCTCTGTCACTTAGTAACTGTGGGACTTTTGGCTGATCACTAACCTCTCTGGGCCTCAGTTTCCTCACCTGTAAAATAGAGATACAGGTGATGGGATTGATGTGAGGGTCAAATGAGTCAACGATAAGTTGAACCATATGAAACTTCTATTTTTATAGATCAAAAATGGTCAAATATCAGCAAATTCATATGGTTCAACAAGAGACATGGAAAGCACTGAGAATAGTGTCTGGCGCCCAGTAAGTGCTAGATGAGTGCAATGATGATTTTATTTCAGACTCAGCGCACTACAGTAGGGTGAGCTGAGTCCATCCCAACCAGCTATTTGCCTTCTGCAAGTGTTTGTGCCCTTCAAACAAAGCCAAGGGCGCAGCCCAGGCTGTCGATCCCTTCCCTTCACCTCTCCACTGCCCCGAATTCCCACACACTGAACACTTCCTACTTTAGAGTTCATTCTGCTGCAGGAAGTCAGAGGTCTCTGTGAAACTGAAGCGAACTGCACTGGCACCTCAGTCTCTACTCTCGATTTTTCTCCAGATGTGGCAGAGTGAGAGAAGACCCTGGTGTCCACAGAGCAAATCACTGATACAACTGCAACCAACTCAGGGGATTAGACTTTTCAGGATCAGCCACCCCCCAGATCTTGACTTAAAACAATTTCCAGGGAGCAAGAGGATTTGGAGCTGATATAAAACAATACAGACCTGAAAAGGGCACAGTCTGGCCACGTCCAGTGACCCAGACCTAGAGCAAAGAAGTCAACATACAGGACTGTGTCTCAACTCTTCTGGGCCTCAATTTGCCCGTCCAGAAAATGGTCTCTTATTTCCCTCTCTACCTCCCAGTGCTGGATATGAGGAAAATTTGGAGGACCCTGCATATCAGGGATGAAAGGCGCCATCATCTAGAGTGGGGACCAAAACCATCTTCTTACATGCTCTCCTCCACGAAGCCTCCCTTGCCAGACCGTCCACCTGCCTTGGCACATCTTCAGCCTCAGGCGCAAAGCTTTTCCCCTCAGCAGATCCTCTCCACTGCACCCCTCGGGTGGGACTCCCTCCCTTAGAAAGTCTGCCCAGCTCTCCTCTCTGCTAGTTCCCGACCCATCCCTTAGCCAGACCCCTCGTAGGTTCTCATCTGGCTCCAGCATGCTCCCTACCTCAGTGAGTCCCTTCTAGGACAGTACTCACCCAGTGGCCCCCGCCCTCAGCAGGTGCTCTCCTTAACTTGTCCCCACGTTCCTCAGCAGCTGCTCCCCCCACCTGTCCCCCACTTCCGCCAGTATGTTACCCCAGCAAGCGATCTCTCTAACCAGCCCCACATTTATCCCCCTCGGCCGGACCCCCACCAGCCAGAGGTCCCTGATTCAGCAGGTGCCCCATCAGCCGGATCACCCCGCAGGTCCGTCCCCTCCGGGGTCTCGCACGCCAGTGTCTCCCCTCTGCCAGTTCCCGCCTTTCCCTCTCCCCCCACCCCCTTCCTCTTGGCCAGCAGCCCCTCACCGGCGCGGCGGGTTCCTGAGCTGCACCGTCTCCATGGCGCTGCCGGCAGCCGCCCAGACCCGCTCACTGATCCATCCTCCCCCGGGACCTCCTGGATCCCGCCCCGCAGACCCTCCCACACTTCCGCTTTCCGCCCCTACCGGAAGCGGCGCGCGGGGCGGGAGCGGGGCGGGGCCGCGAGGTCCGGGCCTGGACCACGTGGTGTGGACCCGAGTCACGTGGAGCGCCGAGGCGCGGACCCGGAACTGCGGAGCACTGGAGCCTCCTCCCGGGGGAGGCCTCCTCAATCAAGCTCGGGACGGCGTCCTTGTCTCTTGCGACATTGTTCGCCCAAGACACTCGGTCTCGAAACCAAGAACCCATCTGTGCCTCGGGCCCGGCCGCTCATTTCTCACACGGAGATACTAAGGCTTCTTGCGAAGCACCGGCTTGATAAGAACTGTGGATTCTTAACAAGCCAAATTCTACGCGGGAGGTATTTGTGGTTTCCTACCGTTCCTTTCTGGTTGAATTCTTGTTCCAGGTGGAGGCTGGAACGTGCATGACCTCTCATTGGATGTCACATAGCATCAGCCTGCAAATTGCCGCATCCTTTTAAGAGCCTTACCTTTCGGTCAGTTTGAGGACATAAAAATAGCTAATGTTTTTTAAGCTCCTACCATGTACTTGCTTTCATGTATTATCTCATTTAATCCTTATATCAAGCCTGTAACGTTATCTCCAATCTTATCTATTAATTATTTGACACTGCTTATCACGTTTGCGGTACTCTTCTACTATTAACTCATTTAATATTCTTAAACACTGTAAGTTAGGTAATATTATTCTCGTAAGGCCAGAGAGGTGAAGCTCCCATAGCTAAAAGTATAGGTTTGGGGATTTAAATCCAGATGGATCTGATTCCAGAGCCTGCACCACCAAACTGGACAACCACTTGGACCCTCTGGTTGGGCATGAGAGACAGAGCTTCCTCTCCACTCAGAGATCCAGTTACAGCTGTGGAAGTTCATAAATCCTCAGTTGCCATCACCATCAGCAAGTGTTTAAGAAAGTGGAAGATTCCACCTAATTTACTCACAGAGAAAGTTACCCAGAGCAGCCTCTCACTGGTTTTAATTGTCCTGCTTTTCTCAAAGATATGCCATCTACAAAACCTAACACCTGATCACCCACCTTTCAGGGTCACCCAGGTATGGGACCCCATATGTTAAAAGCGGAGTAATGGAGCCATTCTCCTGACAGGAGGAAAACATTTACTGAGAATCTACTATGTGCCAGGCACAATTCTAAGCTACCACTTAAGCCTCAAAAGACCCTATGAAGAATTATACCCATAATTCCTCTGCTCCATTGTGTCAGTCAGCGGCAGTCAGAATTTGGATGAATCCCTGTCCAAAATGGCTCACTCACATGGCTGACAAATTGCTGTTAGTGTTGGCTGGAAGCCCACTTGGTGATCAGGGATGGGGGTCCAACTCCATTTTTCTTGAGCCTCCTCACAGAATAAAGGCTGGCTTCTAATGTATATTTCTGGAAAGAGCCAGGAGGAAGCTGTAATGCCTTTCAATGGCATAGCTTTGGAAGGTACATAATGTCATTTCCCCTGTTGAAGGGGCCCCCAAAGACCCACCCAGTTTCAAGGAGAGTGGACATATGATTCCATCTCTTGATAGGGGAGTGGCAAGGTTTTGGAGGAGCATGGAGAACTGGAAATACTGTTTCAGCCATTTAGGGAAAATACAACTTGCCTCAGGTGTACTTGTCTGGTATACCACTTAGAATATATTCAGCCTCAAGCAACTGAAAAAGAAAGAACGATCTAAATGGTGGTTTAAGGCACAGTGGCATTTGTTGGGCTGCACCCCACAGGCCTACAAGGCCTGTGCTTGCCCAGCTTCAAGACCGAAGAAAGAACCTGGAATCAGCAACAGAGACATCAATGGTTTGATGGATGGGGGAGCTTACATGCCTGAAGCAAGGTCCTGGAGTGACACCCCACCCGTGTGCAGTTCACGGCAGGCAGGGCATAGTGGCAGTCTTTGCTGGGGGGTGGGGGGGGATTACCAGTTATAGGGGAATTGATGTCAGGTGGGCTCATTAGTTACTGGGGAAACCAGCAGAGGGGCATGCCCCTCACCACCCCTTTGATAAGCCATGATTAGCCGGGGCCTAGGACAAGTACGGAGGAAGGTCAGTCATGTGAGTAGGGTATAGGTGCAGCAGGCCCTGGTCCGCCAGGGGATGTACAGAGAGCAAGAGAACAGCCATCTTGAGTGGCCTGACCTTACAGCATATCTTGTTTATAACTAAGAAGTCCAGAAGTCAGCAGTTGTAGGGTTGATTCAGGGGCACAAGCACATCGATTTCATCTTTCCTCTCTGGCCTGATTCAGCATGTTGGCTTTTCATACTTGGGCTTATTGACTCACAATTGCAAAATGGCTGCCACACCTCCTGGTACCATGTCCTTAACCCAACAGAAAAAGAGCAAAAAAGGCTGTTTTGACGTCCTGTGTCTCTATCTTATCAGGGAAGGAAAAATTTCCCATAAGCACCCAGCACACATCCTCCTATCTCCTCGGCTAGATCAGGGTCACATGCTCACCCCTTGCCCAATCACTGGCAAAAGAATGAGATTATTGTGATTGGTTTACAGAAATCTTGATCCATTTTCTGGGCCAGGAGAATCTCAGGCAAAATTCAGACTGCAAGGGGATTCGGATGCAAGAGCCACCCTACTCTCAGAATGTTTAAGGTCTGGTTGGGTTATGAGTTTACACAAATAATTACAGTTGACCCTTGAATAACATGGGTTTGAGCTGCATGGGTCCATGCGGATTTTTTAAAATATATATGTACCACAGGGCTTCCCTGGTGGCGCAGTGGTTAAGAATCCACCTCCCAACGCAGGGGACATGGGTTCGAGCCCTGGTCTGGGAAGATCCCACATGCCACAGAGCAACTAAGCCCATGCACCACAACTACTGAGCCTGTGCTCTAGAGCCCGCGAGCCACAACTACTGAAGCCTGTGAGCCACAACTACTGAAGCCCACGCGCCTAGAGCCCATGCTCCACAACAAGAGAAGCCACCACAATGAGAAGCCCGCGCACCACAACGAAGAGTAGCCCCCACTCGCCACAACTAGAGAAAGCCTGCGTGCAGCAACGGAGACCCAATGCAGCCAAATATATATATATATACATACTCCAGTATTACACAACACAAGGTCGGTTGAATCCAAGGCTGCAGAACCTTGGACAAGGAGGGCCAAGTGAAGTTACACACGGATTTTCAATTGTGCAGGAGTTGGTTGTCCCTAACTCCTTCCTTGTCCAGGGGTCAATTGTATAACTAAATACCTGATGGCAGAGACCAGGTTTTTGTCAACAAACCTTTATAAGTGCATGTTGGGTGCCATATCCTATTAGGTCTGGGGAGAGAAAAATAAAGACCTACTTCCTGCCTTTAAAGACCTCACAGTCTGAGAAAAACTGTAAACTGATGTGAAATAAAATTCACATTTTATGGCAAGACAAAAATTTGAACATAAAAATTTTTCTCTGCCCTTTGGCCTCCTCTCTCCCCGCTACTGAGCATTGTGTATCTGCATTATGCATCAACCAAACCTCCCCATCAGCAGAAATACCTGCTCAACCATAAACAGCAACATTCTCCTAGCATAAAGACAACTTCTTAAAAGATAACATTCCTTCTTGATCTTGTAGGGGGTCACAATGACACTTGCCCTCTGTCTCAAAAAACTTATATAACTGTGCCTTGACTTCTAATGGGGGGACAGTTCTCAGAGCTGAGGTGCTGTTCCCAGGTTTGAGCCTCAAACTTGGCTCAAATAAAATTTTCCACTTCTTTCACAGATTGACTATTGATTAATTTTCATCGACACTGACAATCACAGAATCAGAGCTAAATTAGGAGTAAAATCCGGGAGCAATACGAGCAGAGGAGGGAGATTATGGAGGAGATGATGTCTGAGTTGATTAGTGGTTGAGTCAGGATTACGGAAGAGAAAAAAGTGGAAAAGAATTCCAGGAAGAGGAGAGCATAAGCAAAGGTTAAGAAGCAAAAGAAACAGCTTAATATGCACAGGTAGCAACAAGCAGCTTAAAAAAAATTGGAGCTGTAAGTGGGGCATAGAGTGAAGTCAAATGAGTCTGAAGATAAGCTAGTTTCCGTCAGCGAAAGATTTACATCAATCTATCATTGCATTCATTTATAAAATCAGTATCTATAGATAACTAGGTGCCAGTTTCCAGCCTAAGTGCCTTTGCACTTGCTAACCCTTTGTCTGAAACAGCATTTCCTAAATAGTCTCAGGTCTCGGCTCAATTATTAGTCTCTCGGAGACGCCTTCCCCACCCCCCTTACTTATAAAGTCTCCACGTGGTCACCTTCTATGGTATTACTGTTTTCTTTCCTTATAGCACTAAACACATTATGAGATTATCGCCTTCATTTGCTCATGAGGTAACTACAAGTCAGGCCCCCCTAGAATGTAAACACCAGGCAAGTAGGGACCTGTTCACGGTTTCAGCCTTAGGGTTCTAGCAAGCCAAAACGTCCAGCGCATCTCCGGGGACCCCAATGCAGCTCCGCGCTAGGTCAGAACTGAGCATGCGCAGAGGGAGGGGCACTAGGAGCCTCGGGTTCGCGCAGGCCCCGCCCGTGCCCCGCTCCGTCCCGCCCTCTCCTCGCCAGGGTAGCCGTTGCACCCAAATAGTCGCAGCCGGTGCTTCCGCCCAGACGCGGTTGGGCACGCCTCGGCGCCGGGAATCGGGGCCCAGCCCCCAGTTTACCTGTCCGGCGCCAGGATGGCCCCCAAACTTCCAGACTCTGTGGAGGAGCTCCGCGCCGCCGGCAACCTGAGCTTCCGCAATGGCCAGTTCGCCGAGGCCGCCACACTCTACAGCCGCGCGCTACGGATGCTGCAGGCGCAAGGTGCGACCCCGGCCCCCCATTTCGCCGCCAGGCTTCCTTCTCCCTCTTGTCTCCCCCGGCCCCAGCTACCCAGACGTCGCTCTGGCCCTGTCGGCCTAGGGCTTCCTTACCCCGAGGCCGACTGGCCAACCAGGCCCTCCCACCACCTGCCCATTCCTCCCCCTTCCCCCAGCTTGGGCATCCTACGAGAAACTTCCTTAGCCTTTCTTTCCACTTTTATTATTATTATTATTGTGACATGGTTTTATTACTGGTTCTTTGTGTCTGTGTGTTGTTGGATTTTTTTTTTAATTTATTTATTTAGTTTTGGCTGTGTTGCCGCGTGCCGGCTTTTCTCTAGTTGCAGCGAGCGGGGGCTGCTCTTGGTTGTGGTGCGCGGGCTTCTCATTGCGGTGGCTGCTGTTGTCGCGGAGCGCGGGCTTCAATAGTTGTGGCTTGCAGGCTCAGTAGTTGTGGCACACAAGCTTAGTAGCTCTGCGGCATGTGGGATCTTCCCGGCCCAGGGCTCGAACCCGTGTTTCCTGCATTGGCAGGCGGATTCTTAACCACTGCCCCACCAGGGAAGACCTCCTGGTTCTTTTTTACTTAATGACATAACAGGAACATATTTCCATATTAATAGATGTTTTAACATTTTTTACAGTGGTTAAAAAAACATTAAATTTACCATCTTAACCATCTGTAAGTGTAGAGTTCAGTAGAGTTAAGTATATTCACGTCGTTGTGCAACAAATCTCTGGAACTTTTTCCTCTTGCAACACTGAAACTCTGTACCCACTAAACACTAATTCCCCCTCTCCCCCCAGCCCTTGGTATCCACCTTTCTGCTTTCCATGTCAATGATTTTGACTACTTTAGGTACTTCAAACGAGTAGAATAATACAGTATTTGTCTTTTGTGACTGAATAATCTCTATGACATTATAATCTATGTTGTAGCATGTGACGGGCTTTCGTTCTTTTTTATGGCTGCATAATATTCCATTGTGTGGATATACCACATTGTCTTTATCCATTCATCTGTTAATGGACGTTTGAATTGCTCCCACCTCTTGGCTGTGATGAACATGAATGTGCAGATATCTCTGAGGCCCTGCTTTGAATTCTTTTGCATACATACCCAGAAGTGGGATTGCTGGATCAGATAGTAATTGTATTTTTAATCTGAGGGGGCAGGGAACCTCCATACTGTTTTCCATAATAGCTGTACCATTTTACATTCCCACCAGCAGGGCACAATGATTCCAAGTTCTCAGCATCCTTACCAACACATTTTACTTTCTGTTCTTTCGATAGTGGCCATCCTGATAGGTGTGTGAGCTGCCTGCTTTTTAATTGTCCTATTGGACCCCATTCTGATATTTAGGCCTCATTCTGATCCCTGAGGCAACTCTCATTCTCCTCAACGGGTCAGTCTTTACTTAAATTAACATTTGTTCAGCACCTGTATGTAATGAGTGTATAATAAGATGGAGAAGGTCCTTCCTCTCAAGGGTCATACATCCTTGTTGGTGAGGGAGCCACAGGTGTGATCTTAAGCTAGTAAATAGCAAACAACAACTGTGCAATAATGATCAGGGCTGTTGAAGAAGACAGATGTGATGCTGTGATAGGTTTGACTGGGGAACTCCTTTATGAAGAATGGGAGGTCAAAGACAACTTCTTTGCAGAAGTGACATTTGGGGTGATATCTGAATGGTGAGAAGAAGCCAACTGCACAAAGTCTTGGGTGCCGAGCGTTCCAGGTTGAAGGAACCGTAATTTCAAAGGCCTCAGACAGAATCAGCGGGTGTGTTCCAGGAGCCAAAGCACAGGGAGCCAGTGGAGGAAGTAGTAAGACTTGGTCAGTTACAGAGGAAGAACCTTATTGTGTAGGCATTTTACATAGCAGTTCATGATAAGGAGTTTGGGTTTTATTTCCTGATGGGAAGCTACTGGAGGATTTTCAACAGAGGAGTAACCTTTTGTTACCAGTTCTCCCAGCCTCCGGCTCATTTCAGCCAACAACAGCCTTTTGCCCAAAGCCTCTCCAGAATGTCTTATCCCAGAGCCTCATTGGAACCCCTTTCAGCCCCTCGTTGGTACCTCTTTCCCTTTGCCTTCCTCCTCTTTCTCATTTCCTTGGCTAGCATTTGTTGAGTACCTGCTAGACATTATAGACAATACCCCCTTTTTTTTTTTTTTTTTTTTTTTTTGCGGTACGCGGGCCTCTCACCGTTGTGGCCTCTCTGGTTGCGGAGCACAGGCTCCGGACGCGCAGGCTCAGCGGCCATGGCTCATGGGCCCAGGCGCTCCGCGGCACGTGGGATCCTCCCGGACCGGGGCACGAACCCACATCCCCTGCATCGGCAGGTGGACTCTCAACCACTGCGCCACCAGGGAAGCCCGACATTACCCCTTTTTATCTTCATACTAACTTATGGGTAAGACGCTTTATAAATGAGGCATCCAGAAGAGTTAAATTGCCTCTTCTGGGCTGACACAGTGAAGACATGTCAGAGGCAGAATTTGAATGTGGGTCTCTCCGATTCCCAAGTCCAAGTTTTTAATCATTTTGCTAGACTTTTTTCCAAATCCTCTCTAAGTTTCAGTCTTTTTTGTTTGAATTTTTGCAGTTTCAAGCCACTCTTTTGCTCCACTGCCCTGTCTTTTTTTCTAGAACACTTCTCTGTAGGCCCAGCTCTTCATCTCAACTTAATAAAGTTGTTGAGGAATGTGAGGTATTGATATTTCTGCCGCCTTCTTTCATCCTACCCCAGCTGGCCTGGAAAAACTTGTCTTTTTGTATGGATTTATTCTGGGCCCCAAGAAGAGGTGGCCTGATGTCTGGATTCAGCAGGGGACCAGAATTTGGTTCTGATCCTGCTACTGATTTTCTAGGTAATTTATGGGCAAGTCCCTTGATTTCTCTGATCAGTTTCCCTGATCTTGAAAGGAGAGCAGGCAGCAACCTAATACAACAAACCCTTCCAGCAAGTCTGTGAAATGATACCTTCATCCGATAGGTGAGCACATGTGATCAGGGGGATTGAATGACTTGTGCAGGATCGCAGGCTGGATTGTAGGTTCTGATGCCCTTTCCACCACACCACTGCTGTTTTCTGAGCAACCGTGCTCTGGTAACTTGAGATGGATTGCAAGTTTTGAATACTTGTGCTTGCTTCTTAAGGGCAAGGATGTATTTTACTTATCTCTGTACTTTGCTATCTCACTCGGGGCCTGGCAAAAATAAGAGAAAAAAGAAGATAATTTTATTATATTTGGTATTGAATGAAAGAGATCATACATCAGTATGGTAACATGATACTTAGTGAAAAAGGCAAGCTGCAGGAGAGGCAATATGATGCCACTTAGGAAGAGCTTTAAAAGGACAGGGACTTCCCTGGTGGTCCAGTGGTTATGCCACTTAGGGAAAGCTTTAAAAGGAAGTGGACTTCGCTGGCGGTCCAGTGGTTAAGACTCTGCGCTTCCACTGCACTGGGTGAGGGTTTGAGCCCTGGTCGGGGAACTAAGATCTCGTATGCCGTGCGGCATGGCCAAAAAAAAAAAAAGAAAGAAAGTGATATTGTGTCTTGCCTGTGAATACCTATGTAATAAAGATAGACATACATGAGAATGTGACATACCAAGTTCAGGATTATGCCAACCTCTGGGGGACTGGGAAGCGGGCAAAGGGAAAAGGGTGGGGATGAGCGGAGCTTTAGTCATATCAAAAACAAAAAGGTGGAAACAAATAGATTGTATGCTGAGTTTAGTGATGAATATCAACTGTCTGTTATACTGGTTTCCATATGTTTCACAATTTTCAAAGGAGAGCTTGTTTTCTGTTCTGGGTATGTGCCTGGGATCGGAATCACTGGGTCAACACTTGACAGTTTCCACTTTTTGTTTTCATTATGGCTCATGCTAGTGGGTATGAAGTGGTTGAAAAATTATTTTTAGAAATGAAAATCCTTGTGGCCACAGTAAAGGACTAGAGCTTTCTGAGATTCCTAAGGATAAGGACTGCCTTTAGGGAAGGCAGTAATGATTTCTTCCCCATGGCATAGCTTGAGCCCTTCTGCTGATTAAGTTCTCTGTAGTCCTGCCAGACCCAGAGGACTTGGCAAAGTCCTCTCTGCGAAGGTAGAATTAGTTTTCTGTGTCCCCATAACACTTGTTCGATCCATTTATCATAGCATTTATGACATTTTCGTCTCTTTCTTCTTTATTGGATTTACACGCTTCTTGTACTAAAATTAACACACACACACCCCGGGTAGTTACAACATGGATTTACACATACACATACACACACACACACCCCAGGTGGTTACAGCATGGATTTACACACACACACACCCCAGGTAGTTACAGCATGGATTTGCACACACACACACACACACACACACCAGGTGGTTACAGCATGGATTTACACACACACATACACACACACACACCCCAGGTAGTTATAACATGGATTTACACACACACACACCCCAGGTAGTTACAGCATGGATTTACACACACACACACACACACACACACACACACACACACACACCCCCCAGGTAGTTACAGCGTGGATTTCTTTGAGCTATTTCATTTTGATCTTTGGCCTGGTACCACGTTCAGTGCTGAGCTGAGTGAGTGAGCAGATGCTTGATGCCCTGTGAATGGCAGGAAGCTGGGTGTTCTCACTCCCTTGCCAGACTTGCCAGCCCATCAGACCACCAAGCCTGATGGGGTTACAGTCATCTCTGCTGCCGTTTACTAAAGCCCAGAGAGCTCAGGGTGTGGATGCACTCCGGATATCCTGAGGCATCCATTTCCCAGCCTGTTAATAGTGCACTTTCTGCTTCCACTTGGGCAGGTTCTTCAGACCCAGAAAAAGAAAGTGTTCTCTACTCCAACCGAGCAGCATGCCACTTGAAGGACGGGAACTGCATAGACTGCATCAAGGACTGCACTTCGTGAGCGGGCAGGGCTGACTTTGGGGTGCTGGGGGCTCGGGAGGGGAGGCTGGGCTTCTCTGGTCCCACCAAGTTACCTCTGCGACAGATATTAGGAACTGTCACTAAGTGTCAGCAGGTCACTGAGAATAGGAAGCTGTCTTTGGTCCTTGTGGCCCCTGACTTGTGTCTTTGGAGCCTCAGCTCTGCTGCTGAAAGGAGTAGGGTGGGCAGTTAGAGGTAGGCCTTTAAGGCTTTGTGAGATCTGGGACCTGGGAATGAGGTGGAGTTGCAGACTAGTGACTGGCTTGCTCAGGTTTTTTTCTGGGGTGGATGTGGGTGAGAGAGGGAGGGAGGGAGAGAAAGAAAGAGGGATGGAGCTTAATAGATAGCCTCGAAAGAAGTAAGCAATGACCAGGTGTAGAGGACGTTAAACAGTTTTTCATACTTTCTTCTTCAAGCCAATCTGAGATTGCCTTCGTGGTCATCGCTAAACTAGCACATGTACCTTAATGTGTTCTCAGATCTGATATCCTGTGACATTGCCTTAGATTCATGCCCTGGTGATGGGTGGGAGAGGAGGAGAAGGGTGAGCATGCTCGTGGAGCCTGTGCTCAGTTGGTTTTACCAGGCCCTGTGCTAGGTTTCCTTCGTGGAGCGCTCATAAGCACTCTGTGGGGTAAGTCAGCCATCCTTCCCAGGCTAGAACTGGGTTGTGGAGGATTGAGGCTGTAGAGTGATTCGCCTGGGGTCACGTGGTTAGTGGCAGAGGTGGAATTCAGACACTGCTCCATCTGACTCCAAAGCCTGTTTGTTGTTCCCACTTGGCCACGCTCTATAGAAACATAGAAGCATGAAAGCTACACGACACTTATTCTTGATTTCGGGGGATTGCAGCTATGAAGATCGATGCACACGCGCACACATTTCACAACAGTAGTGGTTCTCTGCCCTCTTTCCCTACTCCACTTCAGTCTAAGTTGAAAAGTCCCTCTTCTAAGACTTCACCGTCTAGCATTGTCTTGTCAGAAATGACCTCCCGTGTACTGAGTGCTGCAGATGCCCTATCTGGCAGGAACTGCGGCGGGGAGCCCTGGTGACTCAGCAGCCCGATGACATTTCTGCCTCCTGTCCCAGAGCGCTGGCCTTGGTTCCCTTTGGCATGAAGCCCCTGCTGCGGCGAGCGTCGGCCTACGAGGCCCTGGAGAAGTACACCCTGGCCTACATGGACTACCTGACCGTGCTGCAGATTGATGACCGTGTGACGTCAGCCTTGGAAGGCAGCAGCAGGTGAGCCTGGGCCACTGTGGTCAGTCTCTCCGAGATGTCCTGTCCTCCCTGATTAGCTTGGAACCATTGCTTTGGTCGTCTTCTGGGAGGATCCCTTTGGGCTAGCCTTAGAAACTCCTAATGAGCATGTGCAGAAAGTGTGGAAGGACAGTCTGCTGTTGTATTTTAGCAGGTTTTTAAGGGGTCAGAATGACTGAGTTGTGGGGGTCTTGGGGTTTTTTGTGTGGTTTTTTTTTTTGCCTAGATGCTCAAATGCGTTCACACAGTCGTACTTAATTGAGCTCTGTTTCAGCCGGGTTCAGTGGGGAATACCAATATAAAAAAGAGGTAGACCCCACTTGCTCCAAAGAGCTAACTAGAGTGGGGAGAGTAAGACACAGAACAAGCAGCTGTCACCCCAGGCTGTAGGGCTGTTGTTTGTGGATATGGTTCAGTATATTATACTGTGACCCCTTCACAAGGCCCGTCAGGTGAAATGTCTTTCTGGTCTTCTGAGCAGATGCCCTCATTTGGGTAACTGGTCACGTTTCCCCTCTTTGCATGGGCTGTTAGAAAGCCAGACACCACACTAACAGAAACCCTGAACAGGACTCCATGGTATCTGTTTAGTGCGTCCTTTCTGGCTTGACTTGTTTTCTCTCTGCTTCCTTTTAGTCTCTATCATTCAACAAAATCTGCCACTTATGTACCAGACTTTGTGCTAGGGCCTGGGCCGATGACTGAGACATACCTCTTCCTGCCCTAGTAGAGCTCCTGGTCTCCAGGAGGACAGCAGTCAGTCATAGGCAAACCTGCAGTGTGATGAGTGCTGTGGTAGAAGGCGCCTAACAGCCAGGGGGAGTCCAGAGAGGGCTTTCCAGAGAAGGTGAGCTGAGACAGAGAGATGAGTAGTGCTCTGGGCCAGGGGCCCGCAAGGAGCACGGGCCGCGTGTGCGAGGTGGGTGAGTAGGAGGCCTTAGAGGGATTGCGAGAAGTCCACTGCTCATGGCGCTGTGCGCGAGTGGCTCGGTTCAGGAAGGATGGTGAGGCCAGATCACACAGGGCCTTGTGTCCAGGGGCTTGGATTTAATCCAGACACAGTGAGGCATCGTGAAAGGGTCTTTAGCAGGGGGGCAACATGAGCAGATTTGAGAGAAAAGCTGAGTGGCTGCCCGCTGTGTCGACCATGAAGGAGAACAGAATAGGAATGGGGCGGGCAGTAATCCAGGAGAGATGGTGGATGTAGAACAGTGGGACCAATTCAGGGACACTCAGGTGGTATTTCAACAAGTGTTGGCGGTTGGAGGGTGGGGGGAAGGGAAGAAGAGAGGAGGCGTCCAGGTGGTTGACACCCTGAGTGGGAGGTGACTGTGGGGCAGAGACCAGAGAAGCAAGAAGCCGGCTGGGCATTTACATGCATTCAGAGCAAAGGGGGAAAAATACGGGCCGAACATAGAGATCTGAAGGTCATCAGCATAGGGGCGGCTTGAGGTTGTGGGGAAAAAACAGAGCACCACAGCAAGTGTGTGGGGGGAAGAGGATGGAGTTTGAGGAATCCAGCATTTGAGGGCCGTACAGAGGAACAGCAGCGGGAGCGGGAGGAGGACACTGGAGCATTTAGCATCACGGAGGCAGGAGCGTTTCAGGGGGATGAAGACGTCATTCAGATCAGGTGTTTCGATGAGCTTACGTAGACTCGGGGTTTAGGAATGAAGTCACTGGTGATTCTGATGGAAGCAGTTCAATGGGATCCGAAGCCAAATGGCAGTGGGCCTAAGGAGCCTGGCTGGGAAGGGGCAGAGCAGTGTAGCTGCCGCGTCAGGGGTCCGTCCGGGAGGAGGGAGCTAGCTGCTGAGCGTTGGGGTCGGTAGAGAGAAAGAATGCAAGCGTGGGAGAGGGCGGTGCCGGCCGAGTGCGGCCCAAGAGAGGCAGGGAAAGATGGCTCCCGAGCCGAGGTGGAGGGTTTGGCCCTGTCGGCTCTTCTGTTTTGATGGGAGAGAAATAGGAATTATTGTGTGCCCGTGCAGGTAGGTTTGTGTTTAGGGTGTGAGGAAGTCCAAGGTGGAGGGTTAGGGAGAACGGTGGAGGAGGGTAGAGTTTTGAAGCAGCTGGGCCGATCAGAACAACAGCTTTGGGGGCTTAGAGCCCCTGAGTATTTAGTGATACCAGTCTGTGAGCTCTTCATTCTAGTAACACAGGAACACTGTTGTAGGAGCAGAAGTTACAGTCAGCTTCATGTACTCACTCAGCACCTACTTAATGGGCCCTCGTGGGTGCCAGGTAATGTGCCAGGTGCTGGAGTTCAGTTAACAAAACCAGCATGGTCCCTGAGCCTAGAAGGTGGGAGTGGGGAATGGGAAGTGGAGGAGATTCTTCTGGGGGGAGGGGAGAGCACATGCAAAGGCTTGAGCGTGAGGATTGAGAGGCAGTGTGGCACACGATAAAAACGGAGGGGTGGGAGGGCACCAGGCCTCAGGCCCTGCCAGCCTAGTGAAATGGGAACCACTGAAAGATTTTAAAATTTGAATGACGTAAGATTTGCATTTTAAAAAAAAATCTCTGAGCGTTAATCAAATGTCAGGTTTTTGCATGGCCTTGTAATAGATTCATTAAGAAAATATAAAACATGTGGTTCTTGGGGCATGCATGGTCCCTTGGGGGTCAGGTTTAGTTACCTTAGCAAGCACCAGATCATCCCTTTGAAGTTAACATAGTGTGACAAGCGAGGGCCAGGCAGGGAGGGGGTGTCGTGGTGGCAGACCTGAGAAGACGTATATGGTGGCAGGCTCCTGTTCCTTTCCTGCTGCGAGTCAGAAGGGTACAAAGAGATGGTTCAAACCAGGGGCAGATGATAACTGGCTCTCGTATACCTCCTTTGGGCTTATGAGAGGAGGAATATCTTCCTGACCCAGCTGGAAACCTCTCTGTGATCCTGCCTGCCTTTCCAGAATGACCAGAGCTCTTATGGACTCCTTTGGGCCCGAGTGGCGCCAGAAGCTGCCCTCTATCCCCTTGGTGCCTGTTTCCGCTCAGAAGAGGTGGGAGTGTATGCCTTCGGGAGACTGCAAAGAGACAGCTAAAAGCAAATCCAAAGAAACCACAGCTACGAAGAGCAGAGGTAAGCTGTGACTTCCTGCCCGGAGAGAGTCCAGTCTCCCCAGAGCCACTTTCTTTAGAGTAATCCTGTAAAAATTGGCCTCGTGTAAGATGAGTTCTTTTAAAAATCCTATAAACAAAGTAAAAAACAAAACAAAAAGGCCTTAACCTCCTAGAGATTGTCTCCTCTGCTCTACAGTGGGCGATGAGACAGCCTACCCCACAGGTGTAGGGATTAGGTGATGTGAGGCTCGTTGAGCTCCCAGCCTGGCGCACAGGTATCCAGTGTTCGTTCCCTTCTCATCCCTCCGGCAGCATTTGGATGTATCATGTAGGATGTTTTTGGTTGAAAGAACAGAAAAACTTCATGTGGTAAAAATAATAAAGAGAATTTATTGGCCCATATAACTGAAAGGCCTGGAGTTCAGGTTCAGGCATGGCTTGCTCCAGCAGCTCACTACATCATCAGACTCTGGCTCCATTTCTCTGCACTTCCGTCTGCGCTCTTCTCTAATGTGTATCGTCTTTGTCTGCAGGCAGTCTTCCCTCCAAAGTAGTACAACAGCTGTAGCAGTTCACTGACTCGCATCCATGTGCCATGCCTCATGACCCAGAGGGAGAGAAAGAGTTCTTTTTCTGATAGCTACCTAAGAGAGGGTTTCTTTCCCCCAAATCCCTAGCTCCTCTTTTCTTAATTCATTTTGGCCTTATGTGGTCACAGGCCATTCCCTACACTAGTCACTGTGACCAGGGCTTGAGATTTTGTGATGAGCTCAGCTCTATGCCATCTGCTCCACCTCCATAGCTAGAGGAACGCACACACTGTATGAGTCCCTGGAGGAGGATGAGTAAGAGACGGAAGATCAAAGCCAGGTAGCCCCAAACAGGAGACTGTCCACCTCAGCTCTATAAAAACAAGAGGCCCTTCTTCAGGCAGGGGCAACTGGAAACTCTTTAAATGCTCCAGGGGAGTCCTCCCAGCCCAGCAAGTGAGGTACTGAGGATGTGAGGTGAGGTATTGAGGAGGCGGGGCTGGAGCCTTGCATCGAGTGTACAGGAGGGCAGGAGTCGTTCCCCTTCCCAGGAGGAAACCTATCTGGCCGTGGGGAGAATTCCCTCCCTAGAACGAGAACGTGGGGCGCTAATGAACTCGACGCCTTCAGTGCACCTACCATTTACTTCATTCTTTTGTTGGAGTCACAGCCAGGTGTGTCCCAGGCCCTGTGCTGAGCAGTGTGGCCCAGAGAGGCCCTCGGGACGCTCTCGGCCCAGTGAGAGACTGAGACGCATAAACAGAGCAATTTAAAATACAGGAGGAAGGCCAAAACGTTAATGCGTCGAAAGAGTCCCGAGAAGGAGACCACTATAAAGACCCAGGTTTCAGGAAGGCGTGAGTATTGGGCAGGGAGTAGGAGGCATGAGTACTAGGAGGGAAGCCTAAGGAGCTTCTTCTGAGGTTAGAGTGACTTAGATAAACAAAGCGTACAGTAGGTAATAAAAATGTAGTGGTAGTTACTTTAAGAGGTAGTTGAGGTTGAACTCTAACCAGGTGCTTATTAATATCTGTGGCATGAATAGACCAATGAGCTTAAATGAATCCAGGCCCATGATACGTCATCACCCACGTGTCCGTCATTTTAAAGAATGCTCACCTCCCTATTAACTCATTTCGTTTGGTCCTGATAATGACAGAGTGACTCAGGCAGGGAAGGGATCACTCTCCTGACGGCACAGATCGGGAAACCAAGGCCCAGGGAGGTGAAGTAATACGTGGCATTATGGAAGGAACAGGGTTGGGCTTGGAGTCCAGGGTTCTCTGGGCTCTGCCCCTTGGAGCTCCTCAGCCTTTCCTGTGACACCATGGTGTGGAGAATTAAGGAACAGATACCTATTGCTTAGTGTCTGACGTAGCACAGAGTAACCTTTCTCTCCACGGGCTGCCCCCGGAGGCCACATCAGAGATGCTCAGTAGAGGGACCACCGCCCAGCCTTGCCTGCTGCTTCTGTGTCTACACCACTTCTCTCTGCAGCCTCAGCAGTACGGGTTGGCCTGGACTGTTGTCTAAGCTGTGGAGCCATCCCTCCTTTTCCTCCTCTATAAAAATGCTGGGTTGGCCTCTGGGGGTAACCTTTAAATGTAAGACTAATCTCCCCAAGTCTAAAAATGCAATAATCCCTCTCCCCTCCCCCAAACAATTTAACTTTTTAAAATCAGGAGGTATCTTACAATCAGTGTCAACAGAAACTTTCCCGCCACCACTTCCCCTACGCCAGCCCTCTGAATTGTCATCAAATACACAGCATCTTGAATTGAAGGAGCATCGAGCCTCTCAGGGCACGGGAGAGAGGAAAGAGAATTGCCAGTGGGACTCTGGCTGGGCTTTCCAGCTGACTTGGACCCCACCACGTGTTGTTGGTGAGATAGGTTCCTATCTGCTCACTCAAGTCCCAAGCCGGGGCTGAAAGCTTTATGTGTGTAAAGGGCTTCACACGAGATGCATTAAAACGAACATACACTTAAGAGCTACGCGACGGCAGTCCCACTCCTAGAGAATCGAACACACGTTCACATAAAAGCTTGTTCACAAATGTTCACAGCATCATTATTCATAGCAGCCCAAAAGTGGAAACAACCCAAATGTCCCTCAGATGATGAATGGATAAACAGAATGTGGTATATCCATACAGTGCAACATCACTTGGCCATAAAAAGGAAGGAAATTCTGATACATGGTGCAACACAGATGAACCTTGAACACACTATGCGAAGTGAAGGAAGTCACAAAAGAGCACATATCGTATGATTCCGTTTAGATGAAATGTCCACGGTAGCAAATCCTAAAAGACGGAAAGTAGATTGGTGGTTACCGAGGATGGGGGTAGGGGAATGAATGGGAGGGGCTGCTAATGGGTATGGGGTTTCTTTTGGAGGTGATGAAAACGTTCTGGAATTAGGTAGTGGTCATGGTTGCCTAACTTTGGGAATACACTAAAATCAGTGATTTGTACACTTTAAAATGGTGAATTTTATGGTAGATAAATTGTATCTCAATAAATTTTAAAAAATAATAAAATACAGGAGGAAGAACAGGTGCTTTAGAGTCTCTAATGTTTGAGGAATTCAAATTGGGAACTGCCATCAGTGTGCTTGGGAGAGCTGGGGAAAGGCTCCTGGAGGTGACAGGTTGAGCTGGGCCTGAAAGGGTGAGCTCTTCAGGCGCGAAGGGAAGGGGGTTTCTGGCAGAGGCAGTGGAAGGAGTGAGAGAATGAAGTGGTGGGGCGTCGCTGGTGGCTAGCGGGGACAAGCGTGGGGCAGTGCGGGGTGCGTTGCAGAGCCGAGGTGAAGCTGAGGGTGTGTGCACATTGCAACCCACTGGCTCTGCTTCTAGAGAAACTCCTGCACGTGTGCACAAGGAGGCATGTACAAGGACGTTCAGAGCAGAAATTCGGTAAGAGGGACTTCCCTGGTGGCACAGTGGTTAAGGATCCTCCTGCCAATTCAGGGGACACGGGTTCGAGCCCTGGTCCGGGAAGATCCCACATGCCGCGGAGCAACTAAGCCCGTGCCTCACAACTACTGAGCTCGCGTTCCACAGCTACTGAAGCCTGCGTGCCTGGAGCCCGTGCTCCGCAACAAGAGAAGCCACCGCAACGAGAAGCCCGCGCACCGCAACTAAGAGTAGCCCCCGCTCGCCGCAACTAGAGAAAGCCCGTGTGCAGCAACGAAGACCCAACGCAGCCATAAATAAATAAATATATTTTTTTTAATTAAAAAAATTTGGTAAGAGCGAAAAGCAAAATAACCCAAGTCTCCATAAACAGTAGAACGGATAAGTCAGTTGCATTGCAGCAGTGGGAATGAATGAAGGAGTTACAGGTGTGTGCATCCACACAGATGCATCTCAGGAATATAATTTTGAGGGGAAAAAGAATACATAGAACTATGTATTCCTTTATGTGAAGTTCTAAAACAACGTAAACAATAAACAGTTTATAGATACGATTGTATATATAGTTAAACTAACCAAGAAAACGGGGGGGTTGGTGTGCACAGAACTGGGGACGATGGTTTCCTCCTGGGGTGGATTGATTGTGGGAGAGGCTCACAGGATTTCAAAGGTCTTAGTAAATGTTCTGTTTCTTAAGGTGAGGGATGAGTTCAAGGGTATTAGTTTTATTCCTAAAACCTTACCCTTGTCATAAGTATTGAGTATTTTATAAAGATAGTTTTTAAAAATTGAAAAAGCAGGTTATATGGGAGCTGGGGCTGGAATAATTAACTGGGGCAGTGCAGTGGAGGGCCCCAAGGCCAGGTGGAGCAGCTGGCATTTCACCTTGTTCTCTCTTTTTCTCCCTTTCTCCCTCTCCCCACCCCGCCACCCCGAAGGCTGGGGCACAGCTGCAGGTGTCGAGTTGGGGAGAACACTCACAGGCTTAGACCAAAACAACTGAGGAGTAGCAGATACCTCTGCCCTTTTCTGGAAGCGCAGGATCTTCACCCATTTTTACCAGATGCTTGTTTATTTAAATACTTTCTCACTTATTCTCCTACTTTAAGTTTATAGGGTGCTCTGCACTTTCTCCTGTTTTCTCACATTTCATCCTAACAGTAGCCCTGTGTGGAGTAGATATTGCCCCCAATGTATTGGCGAGCAAATTGAGGTCCAGAAGCATTAGGTAGGTCACACAGGACTTCCAGCTACTGAGTGGCAGTGCTGAGGCCAGAACCTGGGTTACTTTTTAATTGTGTATTTATCATTGTGTGTGTAAAAGTATGTTTATATCAGGAATCCCAATCTCTTCCAAAGGAAAAACTGTTTAATATCCCAGAAGCCATTGATCGGGGGTCTCATTACTCAGGCAGGATGCTTTACACGGTGCAGGAACGCTCTGGGGAGAGAGTGTTGTAGACGGCTTAGAAGAGACGCTGCCCAAGAGATCTCCTGGAGCTCAGCTGGGCACCTGCTCCATGGTTTTTTCCTCTTCTGAATTTGTATCTAGTGCCTTCTGCTGGGGATGTGGAGAGAGCCAGAGTTCTGAAGGAGGAAGGCAATGAGCTTGTAAAGAAGGGGAACCATAAGCAAGCGATTGAGAAGTACAATGAGAGCCTCTGGTTTAGTAACTTGGAATCCGCCACGTACAGCAACAGGTACCTTCCACACGGCTGGCCTGGGAGATTTCAGGACACTGAACATTCTCCCGTAGTCTTCTCTTAGACTGTGACGGGCTCTGCATCCCAGCATTTAGTCAGTTACAGGCATACCTCGGAGATATCGCAGGGTCAGTTCCAGACCACCACAGTAAAGCAAATATCGCAATAACTCGAGTCACACGAGTTTTGGGGTTTGCCTGTGCATCTAAAAGTTACGTTTACATTATACTGTAGTCCGTTAAATGTGCAATAGCATTATGTCTAAAAAACAACGTACGTACCTTAATTTAACAATACTTTATTGCTAAAAATTGCCAGTCATCATGTGAGCAAGTCGTAGTAGTAACATCAAAGATCACTGATCACAGATCACTGTAACGAGTATAATCATAATGAAAAGTTTGAAATATTGTGAGAATTATCAACATGAGTGAACAAATGCTGCTGGAAAAATGGTGCCAGTAGACTTGCTCGATGCAGGGTTGCCACAAATCTTCAGTTTTGATATCTGCAAAATATCTGTGAAGCACAGTAAAACGAGGTATGCCTGTGTGTTACAGCTCAAAACGTGCATTCACACTCTGGTCACGGTGGGATAGGCGTTGCCAGTGGCACTCACTCTCTTAAAGGGCAGAAACTGAGGGGTGCCCATGGGGAGCCTAGGCTTTGTTCGCCCCCCCACCCCCCAAATTTTCATTAACCAGAAAAACATAGGATGTGAGTAAAAGCTATGGGCTTGCTATGCAAACACACGCCCAACACAAGTATCAAAGCCTCTGCACCTTCCCCGACTCTCACCCCGTGGGCTTCTCCAAGACCCTCTGGTTAGAAGTTTTGGCACTGTCTGTCTGCGAGGACCAGGGCAGAACCCAGGGTATGGATTAACTGTTGCCTGGCCTGAGCAAGAGAGAAGGGTCCAGTCTAGCCTGGACTTGCGGCCCTGAGCTGCTGCCAGTGGTCGGTGATTCTTTCCACCAACAGTGAGAGCCTGGGAGCCAGGGTACTGTCTCTTTATTGTGTAGGAGTCCCTGCTCAGCAGTAGCCCTCAAAGGTATTGGTAGTAGATGCTCATCTTGTTTTAATGTTGAGAAAACCAAGGCTCAGAGCAGGAAGGGCTTTTCCTCAGCTCACCCAGCCGGTAAATGGCGGAGACAGAATTGGAACCTGGCTCCAGTGAGATCTGTTAGTTTTACTGTCAGAAGCTTGAAACATTCAGCAAGGGACCAGATCTGATCCAAACATTTGTTATAAGTCGTTAATAAATCTTGTGAGTCTGTTTCTCCTTCCCATCATTACTCTTTATTTCAGAAATCTTGGGTCTCCTATAGGCTCACCGTTCCTTACCCAAAACTCTTGGGATAAAATGTGTTTCCGATTTTAGGAAGGTATCATAGTGCATATGCTGAGTCCCATAACACTCCAGCAGGGTCTGGGCATCTCGCGGAAGTTCATCGTTAAGTGTTTCTGCAGTGAAACATATGGAAATTCCAGGATCACATGGAATGGTGTAAAGAAAGCCTAAGCAGCCTCATGTAAGTTCAGGTCAGGTTTTGCTGCCAAATGAGTTGAAAAGGGAACTTTTAGTTTTAAAGCATGGATTTTGGCATTTTGGATCTGTGGTTTTACTGGCCAATTGGACCCAGGTGCCTCAGTCAGCCAGGCTAACTCGGGAAAAAGGGCTGCAGCCCCTTTGTTCATGTTTGTGCAGCAGCATCTTTTTTTTTTTTTTAATTTATTTATTTTTGGCTGTGTTGGGTCTTTGTTGCTGCGCGCGGGCTTTCTCTAGTTTCGGCGAGCGGGAGCTACTCTTCGTTGCGGTGCGCAGGCTTCTCATTGCGGTGGCTTCTCTTGTTGCAGAGCATGGGCTCTAGGCACACGGGCTTCAGTAGTTGTGGCACGCGGGCTCAGTAGTTGTGGCGCGCGGGCTTAGTTGCTCCGCGGCATGTGGGATCTTCCTGAACCAGGGCTCGAACCTGTGTCCCCTGCATTGACAGGCAGATTCCTAACCACTGCACCACCAGGGAAGTCCAGCATCATCTTCTAACTCCTCTTTCTGTGGGCTCTCTGGCCTTGCTTATTACCTCATGTTGCTGGAGACCTCTATTAACCCATTTTCCTGGATTTTTACCACATTCAGGACAGTGTTTTATTTAAATACTGATTTTATTTAAATACTGATTTTCATGCAAATATGTCTGTGCCACACTGTTAATTACTATTGCTTTGCAATATATCTTGTAGGGCTGGTCTTTTCCTTAATCTTCTTAATCAGAGTATCCCTGGCTATTTTCCCAGCTTTGATCTTCTAGCTAAACCTTAGGTTCACTGTGATAAATTCCAAACCGTATCTTGTTGGGCTTTTGGTTGTAATTACATTGTAATTACATTGATTGTGTAAATTTAATTTAGAAGACTGAATGTAATTACATTGATTGTATAAATTTAATTTAGAAGACTGAAAACTTTATACAGATCAATTTCCTATCCATTGTGGCGGAATATACCACATCCTGGATGCCATTTTAATGCTCCACTTCGTACATATGCATCTGTATGGACCAGTGCATCATCTTAGGCTCCGGTTCTGTCTGTACAGTTGATACCTGAGTGGATATCACTGTCAGGTACTTGGCACCTACAATTTGCCAGGCCCTGAATGGACCTCCGAAGAGTCTCATTTAGTACTCACAGCAGTCCTTCAGGTTAGTCCTTCAGGTTAGGTCATGGTCCCAGATCATTTAATTTTAGAATTAAATGATCATAAAGTTAAACAACTGATACATGGTGGAGCTGCGATTTAAGTCAGGTGTTTATACTCCAAAGCCTGAGTTCCTTTTCACTCACTTGTCTCCTTCATAATGAAAACCCTTCTGATTGGATACAAAATCATTCTGTTTACCAAAAGCCAAGGGTGTTTATTTTATAGGCCAAAGTTATGCGTTTTTCACATCTTGAATATAATCTTTGGAGTGCATATGTTATTTTCATTGCAGCATTTATATTCGGAAGTTACCAAATAGTACCTAATGCTTATACTGTGGTTCCTCTGCTTCCCAGAAATTTGGCTAATTCTTTAAATTACCAGAGTCCATTGAGAGAACACTTTAGTTTCCTTAGAATTCTTCTATGTTCAAATTTAGATCAGGGACTACTATTCTAAAACTTAGTGGCTGACAACAGCTGTTTTATTTTGCTCATGATTCGTGAGCCAGGAATTCGGAAAGGGCAGTTCTTACTCCGGGTCTGTCATTCAGGGTCAACAAGATGGTAGCTGGGACTGGAGTCATCTAAACACTTCTCCTGCATATCTGGCACCAGGGCTGGGATGACTGAAATGGCTGGGGAATGGAACTGATAGAGCAAGCTGGAGCCTTTTTTCTCCTCTCCTGGCAGCCTTGTCGCATATGCTGGCTTGAGTGTCCTCACAGCATGGTGGCCTCAGGGTGGTTGGCTTCTCGCATAGCAGCTAAAGGCTCCAAGAACAGGTGTTCCCAGAGAACAGGCTGACGCTACAAGACCCCTGTAGCCGACCACTGGGACTCATACGTTCCTCTGTACTCATTGGTCAGAACCGTCACAGAACCTGCCTACATTCAAGAGGAAAGAACATAGGACCTCTTCAATGGGAAGAATGCCACAGAATTTGTGCCTGCTTTTAAATGGTTACAAGGAGAAGCTTTTTCTAAGTTGATTTATAAGTTCCATGCAATCTCAGTGAAAATACTAGAATTTTTTTACATTTTTGGTAATAACTCCATAATTTGTCAGGAAAAGAATAACAGCATAAGAGAATTTAGATATGATAAAGTGTGGGAAAAAAAGAGGAATTATCCAATAAATGGTGTTGGGTTGGCTGGAGAGAGTTCAAAAGGAACCCGAATCCCTACCCTCACTCCTTTTTTTAAAATAAATTCTAAGTGGATCACAGTTTCAAATGTAAAAAGTAAAACCATTAAGTTCTAGAACAGTGTGTGGGTTAACTGTCTTGCAGTGGGGAAGGTATTTGGTGGTGGTGGAGGGGGACCCACAGAAGTCATTAAAGAAGTTGGATAAATTTTATTTCATAAGATTTAAAAATCTTATATAAAGACACTCAGCTTTACCTATATTTAAAGCAACTACATTAAAACAGATGCTATTTTCTTTCATATTGGCAGAAGCTAAAGGTTGAGACCCAGGGTTGGTACAGTTGCAGGAAAATAGTCTCTGTTAGTAACTGTTCTTAAGTACACTTGACCCTTGAACAAGGCGGCTGTTGGGGGCACTGACCCTCCTTGCAGTCAAAAAATCTCAGCATACTTCACAGTCATCCTCTCGCATCTGCGGTTCTGCTGCATCCATGGAGTCCACCAAATGCAGATGGCGTAATACTGTAGAATTTGTTACTGAAAAAAATCTGCATATAAGTGGACCTGCGCGGTTCAAACCCGTGTTCCTCAAGGGTCAGCTGGTTTTTGGAGAGCATTTTGGTAATAATCAAAAATGTAAATGTATGTACCTTTTGATGCAGCAGTCCCTCCTCATAGGCGTCTAAGATTTATGCGCAAGGATGTTCATGGTAGCATCGTTTATTTATAAACTGGAAACAGTGAAAAATGTCTACTGATAAGGAATTAATAAAATAAATTATGGTACATACAAGTGAATACTACGTATCCATTCAAAAGTGAGGTGGAATGGATATCTGTTTTGTTTTTAGTGATTATCTTTGGGGGAAAGGACTAAAATTGAATGAGAGAGATACAAATATATACTTTCCCCCCGCCCAGTTGATGCAGAATGTGAAAATTTTCAAAATGTAAGTTGAATGAATTATGTATTGAACACCCATATACTTCCCAATTAAATTCATAAACATTGTTATAAAATCAAGTACGCTTCAGTTAAAAAGAATATTGTTATATTTGCTTTGTCACTATAGCCGTCTATTGATCCACTTTATCATCTTTGATGCGTAAGTTGTAGACATCTTTACATTTTGCCCCTAACACGTCAGCATGCCTGCTATTTACTTAGAGCCTGTGTATTTGTTTTTTTTCTTGAGGTAGATAACTTTTTATCAAGGGGAGCGTTTCGGGAAGCCTTTTATAGCTTGAAAGAGTACAGTGTGGGAGTGTAAGGCGGAGAGAACAATAGCACCGAACAGGGTCAGGATCTCGGGTCATTCGAGCCCGGGTTGAGTCCCAGGTCTGCCCCTCTGTAGTGGTGGAAGCTTGGCGCGTCCCTTCAACCCTCTGAGCCGCGTCACCTCTGCAGAAGGGGCTGGGTGGCTGTGAGGACTGAGGGAGGTAGGAAGCACCCAGCACGGTGTGTTCGGGGAGCCGCAGGGCGCTCCTCAGACCGCTGCGTGGCCCGCTCTTTCCCCTCAGGGCGCTCTGCCATCTGGTGCTGAAGCAGTACAAGGAGGCCGTGAAGGACTGCACGGAAGCCCTCAGGCTGGACGGAAAGAACGTGAAGGCGTTTTACAGACGGGCTCAAGCCTACAAGGCACTCAAGGTAAAGAGGTTCTGGCCGGAGGCACCAACAGGGCTCCAGCCAGTTGTGCCTGTGCTGGCACCTCCAGAGCACGGCTAAGGTGAGGCGTACCTGCCACGTGCCTTCTGGTCCAGGGGCCCGGGTGCTCCAGGCAGGCCTCCAGCCTGGGGTGCAGAAACCCTCTGCGGGCTCAGCAGCGGTCCCCACCCCCGCCTGGTCTCCCTGGGCCAGGGCTCCATCCCCACACCCCCTCTCTCCTCTCAGGACTATAAAGCCAGCTTTGCGGACATCAACAACCTCCTGCAGATTGAGCCCAGGAACGGTCCCGCACAGAAGCTGCGGCAGGAGGTTAACCGGAGCTTAAACTGAAAACCCAGAGGGGCAGCAGGACACCTCTGCCTGACCACCTTCCTCCGTGCCTGCTCCCGGGACCCGGCATGCCCCAGGGCAAGCTCCAAAGCACCCTCCTCTGCCCCTCAGAGATGTGATGGCCTCCCACCCCTCAAGAGGACTTGCCTGTTCACATTAAGCTCAGTGTAGTCAAAAACAAGACGTTTTGTTGGAAAGGTCTCTCCCTGTTCCGAACTCCCTGTGCTGCAGACAGCGAGCGGGTCACACAGACAGGTCCTCATAGGCAAAGCCCTCGGCTCTGTCTCTGCCCAGCACGCTCCAGAGCGAGTTGCCCTTCCAGCGTCACCAGGCACCCTCACCGTGGTCCACCTGAGCAACCTGGGCTGGGGCGTGGGGGGCACCGGGAAGCCCTGACCCGCCTACACCCAAAGCAGCCTGTTGAGCTGGTCTCCAGCGCTGCTGTCCCTGCCCGGTCCTTGGCACAGCGCTCTGTGTTCTAAGCCCCAGTGCCTTTTGGCCGAGCCCTCCTTTGGTGGG
This sequence comes from Grampus griseus, assembly GCF_964374135.1. NCBI lineage: Eukaryota > Metazoa > Chordata > Mammalia > Artiodactyla > Delphinidae > Grampus > Grampus griseus. The sequence goes on along the minus strand of NC_139008.1, from coordinate 73,491,530 downwards.
GATGCAGGACCTGGCCCTTGGCCGGCTTTGTCTGTGGCTCTGTGCTGCCGCCCCCTGCGTGGAGGCGCCTGAGCTGTTTCAAGAGCCAGAAGGTGTGGCTGCCACTTCGGAAGGCGAGACAGGGAGAAAGGCCCCCTGGAAGTCAGTGTCCTTCCGTCCCGGGCAGGGACCCCTCGAGGCTTCTTAGTTCCTTGTAATATGCTGACGTTAATCTGAACTGAACTGACTGATTCTGTTGAACCCTGTGTTGAAGCTACTGCATTAATGTTTTCTACATAAACGTCTGTTGTACTTTCATTTATGCTTTTTCAGTTTTGGTTCATTTTGGAACTTTGCAATAATTTAAAAAAAGACTGCTTATGGAGCACTCATCCATTCTTTGATCAGATTTACTGGAATGTCTGCATGGGCCAGGCCCTACGTATAGTGCTGGGGAAACAGCGGTGAGTAAATAGACACGGTCCCTGCTCTCGGAGGGCTGACTGTCCCATGGGACGCAGGAAGTTACTCACACGAGAGTGAAACCGCGGCCGGCTTAAGTGTTCTGCAGGAGTGGTCGCAACACCTTCCTCAACTAGGGAGGTTTGACCCCGTGGAGGAAAAGGGGTCCCTGAGGAAGTCAAGTTTGAATTAAGTTCTAATGTGGGGATCACAGCAGGTGAAGAGGGGAGGGAAGACCAATCCAAGCACACGGAACAGCACTGGGGAAGGCCTCTGCTGGGAGGACCGGGCCAGGGAGCGCCCTTCAGCTTCACAAGGTGTGGTATGGGTGAGGCTGGGGCGCCTCCCCTGCCTGCCCGGACTGCGTCTTAGCTTAAATTGTTTTCATCTTAACGGAGAAGTTTGACTCCAGAAAGCCGGGCAGACAGGGTTCGTATTGTCCCTTTGCTCCCCCATCCCATTCGGCTCTGGGCAACATTCAGCTGTTAGCACGCTGCTTCCGCCCCCTCCAAGGGCCGAGTCTCTGAGCAACCAGACCTCCAGGCTGAAGCAGGTTTTAGAGTCACAGAAACTCCAGGGGCCCGGCCTGGGGACCATTTCAAAGCGAGCAGCTGCACCCCCTTTTCTTGCTGCCTCGCAAGCAGGCATGACGCTCACCCGATTTTAGGCAGGTTTAGAGATGCCATCTAGTCACAACAGACTGACTTTCTCTTCTTGAGGCCCGCAAGGCAAGGAGCTTGATTTCCTTATGAAAACACAGGAGGCAGGTAGACCAGCATAACCTGGAAATCACAACCTGGGAAGGTAACCGAAAGCCTTTCTACAAGAGTGGAGTTGTGACACAACGCCTTGGTCAGCCGGCCCAGAGCGAAGAAGCGGTCACTGCTTCCAGAGGACCCTGCCCTGCAGGCTGCTCGGGCCGGGCACCCAGAACCCCCGTGCACACGTGGGCACCAGCAGCTTCAGTGCTGTGTGACGACCGCTTGGCCCCCTGCCGCACGGTTGGTGGGTGGCGGCTGCTCCTCTGGGGCCCTTACAGGTCGTCCTGCTCAGCTCCTGGCAGCTCTGCTCTGTCTGGTGCACGGTTTACACGCCCTCTGTGTGCGTTAGCGCAGCGCGCCTTTGGGTTTCTGTTCCTGTTTCTTACAGCCAAAGCCCCAGCCCAGTCAAGGCTACCCTTTGCTCTGCCCACCTCCCTCTGACACAAGAAGACCTCCTGGGAGACAAGACGGAGTTTGCAGCACTTTTAATGCACAAAGCAACAGGTAAGAGGCTGGCTGGGCGACCAGCCTTCATTCCACAAAAAGCTCAAGTGCAGATACAGCCCAGTTGGGAAGTTACGGTTCACAGGGCCTTAGAGCCAAGAGCAGGAAACGCGGTTCTCTTGTCAGCCAAGGGAGTAAGGAGTCCATTTTCTGGGGATGAAAAAAATAAATGTTTCTAAAGCATGGCAGACACCCAGTCTTCAAGCAAGGACACAGACGAGCCCAAGCCAGGCGTTTCGGCAGGTTGCGTGGGGCCAGGCGGTGCCCGGGGGAAGGCCAGCCTATTCTGAGTGAGGCTGCCAGGGCGGGCGGCCGGCCGGCCCACTCGGCACTGGAGTCCACGCCAATTCCCATCACGCAGTCTGTCCTCCTTGCCTTTGATCGTCACAGCTTCCCCTGAACCCCTTGGTGCCTCCGAGATAAGCCAGTGACACCACAGCGGTCTCTGGGAGTCTGTGAACGTCCCGTCCCAGCTCTGTACAGCTTCTGGGCTCGGCTGCTTCGGCACCCTTCCCCTGACCACCACCCACCTGGTCCCGGCGCACGTGCACTCAGGTCTGCTCCGTGGCCTGGTGGTCCTGCAACACCGCCAGGGCCTCTTCGACCTGTGGGACACACGGGGGAGGGGTTGGTGCAGCTGCCCCAGCAGGGTCCTGGGAGAGCCCTGCCTCCCCGCCTTGGCCCACCGGACACGAGAAGGCCCGCGCCCAGCCCCGCCGCCCCCTCTGACTGTGCTCACTGGCTCCCATGGCAGAAACCCACGGCCACCTTCTACACTGCCAGACGGCTGGGGGAACCCTAACCCTTGGGCTGGGTCAGAACACAGCGCCCTGTCGCACAGTCTTGCCTGGGGAGCTGCAGGGAGGCCGCAGGGGCTGAAGTAGCCGGCCCTTCACTAAGGCCCTCTGCCACCTCCACATTCTGCGGTGTTAGCTGATTTCAGCAAGAAGATACACTTCACCTGTCTAAGCAGCAGCCTACCAGCTCGCCTAGGAGAGGCCTTGATCCGTAACCCTCCTCTGCCCCCAGGCCTCCCCGCTCCTCGCAGGCTCCAGCCCACCTTGGCGCTGAGGGACTCTGGGGACTCCAGCAGGAGCAGCAGCTCCGAGTTGTCGATCTCCAGCAGCATGCCCGTGATCTTGCCAGCCAGCTGGGTGTGGACATTGTAGATGAGGGGGTAGAGACGCTCACCTGTGCGGAAGAGCCTCTGAGGCTTATGCACACACCTGGCGGACAGCCCGGGCATCCCAGGGCGGGGGTGGTATTGTGGAACGCAGCAGAGGGGGCATCCGGGTTTTTGTCCCAGAACTGCTCCCTCCAGGCGTGTCACTGAACACTCTTGGGGGCCTCTTCCCCAAGTGAGCATAGCCAACCCCGCCTTGGAGGCTAGTGTAAAGAATCAAATTTGACGGTACATGTAAAGTACACTGCATAGGCTCTGACACGAGGTTGGTTGCTGCTTTAAAGACTACTCTTGTTCATTTGGCAAGAAATCACTTGAAGGATCTCATTGAAATTCTAGACGGGATGCGATAACGCTGAACTTGACTTCTTGGAGGGACAGGGGAGCCAAGCACACAAGATAAACTTCCCTTCCACCACTGGGCACTTCGAGTGACGGGGCCTAGTGGTGGTGGTCAGCCCATCTGGGCAACGTGTGGAGGGTGCAGCCGGGGCTGGAGGTGCCTCCAGTGGTGGGGGAGGGCTTCTCCCACGAGGGGAGTGAAGATGTTTCCAGGGCACTGCTTACAGAGCCTTCTACCGCCATGAAGCCCATTTAGAATTTTTCTCTGGGGGTGGGTAGTAAAGTGGCAAAACCCCAAGCGAGCCGAGCAAACAATGGCGTGGTGGCATTGGGGGCCTTCCGAGAAGAGTCTGGAGGTCTAGGTGAAGGAAAGAGCCTGGGAACCAGAGCAAGCTCGCTCACTCATTCAGCAGGTAGCGGCCTCCTTAAGCGGGGCCCGCTACAGAGGCCGGGGTGGAGACGGACTGCACGGGAGATCAGGGGCCAGGGGGAACAATGTCTGTTTCCCAGGACACGTTTATGTTCTCCCTCCCTGCCGTGGGCACTGGGAGACCGATGAAACTCGGTGACAGCCTCTTCCCATCACGAGAGGTGTGAGGTACCACAGCACCCACCTTAGAGGCCATTTCCTGGCAGAAACCCAAGACCCTACCCTTCTGCTCCCCCTCCTGGCCCCTCATCTCCCCACGTCTGGGGTCTCTCCCAGCCTGAGTCGAAGCCACACAACAGCAGAGCTGGAAGAGATCTCGGGACCATCTGGTCTGACCAGGGTCTTAAGACAAGATGAACAGGGTCCTGGGAAGTAAAGGCCCTTTGGGCAAGTCCACCCGGCAGGTGGGTCAGCACGAGGCTGGGAACCTCGTCCCCACGTCTGGCCTCCACTCAAGGCACTTCCCACCAGGTAAGCCGGCTGGTGGCGCCCCCTTCCTGCTCCAGGGTCAAGGAACCAGCCACTCACCGATCATCTGCTTCTGCTCGTGCAGCGGCGCTGCGGCCAGCATGGACGCAGTCAGGGGCTCCTGTCCGGGGACACACACAGCAGGCTCCTGGACCTGCACATGGTGCCGGGGACACATCCCTTAACCACATGGATGGGCAAGGCCTCAAAACACTTACCCTCGTCGGGTGAGCACAGGCCTCCAGGAAGGCTCTAGAAGAGGGGGAGCAGGGGGCAAGGTATGGACAATCGGGCGGGACAGAGTCCCTAACAAGGGCACAGTGGACTAGACGACAAAGTGACGTCCTAGTGCAGACGTGTTCCGTGGTGCTAGGAACCCTATGCGTGTTGTCAAGTGAAAGCCACACGTTACTGACCACCTGGTGCTACAGAAAGCACTTTTTAATCAGGTAGCTTTATGGCCGCATCCCCAGCATCATTTCTGACCCTTTCGCATCTTGGCAACTTTAAAACCATTTTGCTCTCTAAAGCCTCCTCTTGTTCATTTTGCAAGAAATAGTTTGAAGTATACCCACAGAAATTCTAGACAGGATCTGAAAATGCTGACTCGGAGAGTGTTTTAGGGGGCAGGAAGATAAATACACAGCTCTTAATTACAGAAGGTATTTTCAGTTCTGTTCTGCAGAGTGATCACATCCTCGCTGCTTACTAAGTAAATACTAAGGAAACCCAAGTTAATTTTGGTAATAACCCAGGCGAAGCAAATTGTGATGAACAAACAAAATGTGATCCTCGTCTTTTTTCCCCTCTGTTAGTGGGTGGTGGGTGGGGATATCTCTTCTGATGGTACATGTTCATAAAGGAAACTTTACAAGCCAAGGATAGAAAGAAAACCAAGGCCCAGACAGGGCCGGCACCTTAGATAGGGTTCTGAGCCAAGCACCCCCAGAGCCCAAACTCAGTGGGCAGCTGGGCCAGCCTTACCCGGTGGGTGTTGTGTGTTGCCAAGGAACATCTGTGTGTCAGGAGAGGCCCCCTTGGTGAAGAGCATCCTGCCATACCGGGCCCTGTGGTCTGGGTACCGATGTTGGCTGTAAGAGATAAGCAGGGATGGTAAGGCCGACAGCAACCCAAAGGCATGACACCTCAAAAGCAGCATTCACGTAGAATCCCCAGCACCGAGTAAAGGGTCAGCACACAGGCGTGCAAACACCTGCCAAATGAAGGAACGGATGTTTGCCTTAGAGCCCAAACCTGCTCCCCCGTTCACAGCTGCCGCAGTACTTAGGTTCAGATCTGGTGCTGCGCCCCTGCACGTATGATCACTTTCACCCGCATAACACGACGGGAATACTGCTTTCACCTGGATTTTTTTTTTTGGCCGTGCTGCGTGGCATGTGGGATCTTAGTTCCTCGACCAGGGATCGAACTCACGCCCCTTGCAGTGGAAGCTCAGAGTCTTAACCACTGGACCGCCAGGGAAGTCCCTCACCCAGATTTTAGACAAGAGGATACCAGGTACAGTAGGTAGCATGACCACAGAGAGTCAGCCCCGGAACTGGGTCGGGAGGACCCTGACCCTGGAGCCCACTGCACGGCCTCAGATGCCGGCACTGCCCTCCAAGGGGGCCAGCGGCAGGGTCACCGTGGAAGCCGGTTCTGACTCCCGGCCAGGAGCAAGCCCCTACCCACCACCGCACCCCCCCTCTGTTCCATTCCTCCCAGCCCTGCCCACACTCACCCACTCCCTGGGCGTGGGGCACCAGGCGCGGCACGTGGGTGGAGATCTGCCTGGCACTGCCGATGGGGAACGAGGGGCGCCGAGACACGGCTGCTGGCTGGACAACCGAGGCCGCAGGCGGGTAGGCGGCTTGCGGCATAGAGAACATGGAGAAAGTTTAGGTGGAGGGGGACAACCAGGCGGGCACTGCACCCTGACAGTTCTGGGGTGAGGAAGGGGATGGGAAGGGGAACCAGAACATTCTGCAGCAGATAAGAGGAGTGAATTCACTGGCAGACCCAGAACTCCAGGGGAGGGCGTTGGAAATCTGCAATTACAAAGCCAACTTCTGTCTACCCAGGACCCCAAGAAGCATAGGTACCAGGACCACACAGCTTGGTCCCCCAGGGCAGCTTCAGGTCAGGGTGAATGTCACTCTTAGAGAAGGACCATTCATCAACAGTAGTGCCAAAGGAGTATTATTTTCTCAGCTTTGCAGGAATTTTCACCGTCACACATCAGGAGAGCCTTCGGAGCTCACGGAAGGTAACAGGCGTCTGTGTCTTTTACGGGCTCGGCCCTGTCCTTGGTGATTTACACACATCTCACTCAGGCCCACGTTCACAAAAGGAAACCGAGGCTCAGAGAGGTGACGTGACCCACCCAAATTAACACCCTGGGAAGTGGCAGAGCCAGGCTTGACCCCCAAGCTCGTGTCCTTAACCCACCGTGTTACACGCTGCCCCACGGGACCCATGTGGAGGGCAGGGGCTGGGTCACTCACACGAGGGTCTGGGTAGCTGGGCCGTCCACCTGGGGGCAGGCTGGACAGGTGGGCCAGAGCCATAGTATGGGGCCTGGGCTGGAGGCTGTGTGGGACAGAAAGACCTAGAGTGAGGGGGGCTGGCAGCAGGGGAGGTGAGAAACTGCATTCCCTCAGGGACACCACTATGGGAATTCCACTGTCCCCTACAGGGGACTGGTCATTATAGACCCACAAAGCTGGGGTTAAGGCTCCTGCTTCCCACATCAGGAGGTCCATTAGCCCTGACCCCTTCAGGGCAAGATCTCAGGCTCAATCCTTGCCCCTGATGATCAGTACTACTAGCCCAGTGACCTGGATAAAAGGGCGACAATCCCACTGTTACTTGTGCCAGCCTGAGGAACTGCTAAGGGGGAGGAATGTTCCCATCCTCGGAGCCATTCATCTTTCTACAGACATCTTTCTACTCCCTCCAGGTCACACAAGCTCCTTCCCCAAACCAGGCCCCTTAGAACATTAGCATACAGGAGAGATGTTAGCAGGCGTCCCACAAAAATGATCATCTAAGCTGGGGGAATGCTACGTACTCTGCCAGTTTGGGAAAGTCATGGTGCCTACTGGCATATCAGGATAGAAGAAGGTACATAGTAAAGAAATCAAGGCTTCTTTGGCTTAATGCAATATTTCCCCAACGTATTTCACTGCAGAGAATCTTTCAGCATAACATTCACGATTCTCTCCCAGATCGGGAAGCACTGCTTGACAGGGACAAAATTACCCCTGTTAGAGATGGGGTGACAACGGCCGCCTGCCGAGTGAGCTTCCAGCTGAAGCATGTTGGGAATCTCTGTCTGCCTGTGAAGCTCTGATCTTCCTGCCCCACCTGGCTGTCAGGGAAGGGATGCGGACAGGAGGTCACCTGGGGCGTAGCGGGCAGGAAGTAGCTGGCAGGCTGCTGGAAGGAGCCCAGGAGGGGGCTGCCCAGGGCCCGCATGGTGGAGAGGCGCTGCATGTACTGGTTGGTCAGGATGGCCTTCCGCTCCTCCTTGCGCTGGGCCAGTGCCACGTACAGTGGCTTGGTCCCCACGATGCGCCCGTTCATCTCTGTCACGGCCTTCGTCGCCTCTTCTGGAGAGGAAAAACACACAAAGCCAAACCCTTTGCTGTGGCCACCCTCTGTCATCACCTAAAAGCAAGACAAGACAAGGGCTGCTGGGGGTGGAGAAGGAAGACTCCGGGGGCCACGCTCCCCACCCCCTGGGGGGCCCAGCCCAGTACTGAGGGTACCCAGGAGAAACTGCGATTAAGGGGGGGGTCCTCTCTCACCCACACATTTACTGAGGCCCACAGTATGCCAGATGCCATCATCGGATGAATGGATAAAGAAGATGTGACACGCCTTCTTACTCGACAGGTGCAGCCACCTGAGCAGGGAGGCATGGCCACGCCCACTTTACAGGTGATGGAAGTGAGGCTCAGAGTGACTTGTCCAAGACCGGTCCACTTGCTAATGAGGGCTGCTCATCGTTTACTAGACCATTCCCCAAAATCAGGGAGAACAGCTGCATTTCAGAGTTAATTTTGATCTCTAAATTTTCCTTCTGAAAAGATTTTCCTAAGCGGTGATGGAAAGCCGGCTTAAATCGTTACTGTATCTGCCTTCGCCTGTGCGGCTAAAAGGAAGTGGGATGGTAGTTTGGGACAGGTTAATATCTAGGGGCAGGGTTCTTCGGCCAGGCTACAATCTTAAACCTTTCTGTAGGGGTCACTATAATGAAAACTCTGCATTTCAACTACTCCTCGGGTTTTATTTGTGAATTATGGACAAAGTAAGATGCTCTTAAGAGTTGTATTTCCTAGAGACTCCATGAAAGAGATTTGTATGGAATAGGAAAATAATTTGAATTTGTATTTTTGGTGCTTTATTGTGTTAATTTTCTTTGCGATAGAAACAAAATTCCTTACTATTATGGAGAAAAAAAAAAAAAGAATGACTCACCTAGGCAGTGGGTCATACATTAGCCACAGCTCAAACCTAATGTACGGTGCTGGTAGACCTCCACTGCCTCGGCAAGGCACAGAGCCACATTCTTTAGGAGTCTGGGGAAGAGGTTCTTAGCCTTTTTTTAAAAAAATTTTTTATTAAAATAACCTTTCTATTGTGGAATGACTTTAGATTTATAGAAAAGTTGCAAACATAGTACAGAGTTGCTGTATATCTTTCACCTAGCTTGACAAATGTACCATGTTAACAGTGGGACAGAACTACAGTACCGACTGATTGGTACAATACTATTATTATCTACAATGCTATTAACTGAACTGCAGATTTCATTTGGATTTCACTGGACTTTCTAACATTTTTCTCTTCAAGGATCCCATCCATATTGCATATACGATTCTTGATCTTTTTTTAGGGTTGAGACACTGGCCTGACTCCATGAGGACTTGAGCTGAGAACATTTTAAATCTGCTCTATTAGAGCCCATGCTCTAACATCAATGATTTTCAGCTGCACTTTGCTACTCATACAGGGGCCTCGACCTGAGCGTTCACAGATCCCCTCAGGGAGGTCAATGGATAGAATTCTGGAGGCCTGTGAACTCAGATGGGGGGAAAATGGCATCTTTATTTTTACATTAGCATTTCCTTCTATTTTGAATATAGGCAAAGAAAAAATACAGTAGCATTAGCTGTGCTTGTGACTTTGTCAAGAAGAATATTTTCATATCACATTAATTATTGCTGATCTCAAAATCTTTTAGGCTCATCACTACTTCACTAGATCTTATAGTTTTTTTTTTTTTTTTTTTTTTACCTTTTTCAGCCATACCACGTGGCTTGTGGGATCCTACTTCCCTGACCAGTAATTGAACCCAGGCCCTCGGCAGTGAGAGCACGGAGTCCTAACCACTGGACTGCCAGGGAATTCCCCTAGATCTTATAGTTTGCTGCCTTAATAAAGCAGAACATATTTTAACAAATATATTTCAATCCAACTGTTTTTTGTAATCTTATGAGTTTTCTTTTATGCATTTAAACATATCCTCCATAGGATAATGGGTCCATAGGCTTTATGAGACAGCCAAATTTTCTTGGCAAAAAAATACTGTCTTAGCAAATTAATAAGAACTTCTGTTAGGTAGTTTTAAAGAAGATAAAATTAGTACAACTAATACTTATGCAAGGACTTCCCTGGTGGTCCAGTGGTAAAGAATCCACCTTACAATGCAGGGGACACAGGTTCGAGCCCTATCAGGGAACTAAGATGCCACATGCCTCGGAGCAACTAAGCCCACATGCCACAACTACTGAGCCCACACGCCTCAACTAGAGAGCCCGTGCCTCAACAAGAGAGCCCACGTGCCACAACCTACAGAGTCCACGCACCCTGGAGCCCACACGCCACAACTAGAGAGAGAAAAAGCCGCACGCCGCAACTAGAAAGAAGCCTGCATGCCTCAGTGAAGATCTCCCGTGCCGCAACTAAGACCCAATGCAGCCTAAACAATAGAAAATAAATAATAAAAAATACTCATGCAGAGCTTACTATGAACTTAATCTCTACAAAGTGCTTATAACACTATTATCTCATTTTCAATCACTATTTTATAAAATAGAAAATATATTAAATTTTATAAGTACATATAAACTTATGTAAAATTCCCATTTTATAACAAGATGGTCCACCCCACTCTGCGTCAACTCTTAAGCAATCCAGATTTTGTACAATTCCCTTCATTCAAGGGGTCCTCAAGGAGGTCAGTGAATCTCCTGAAATTATATGCAAGGTATGTGAACAACTAGATCATTATTTCACTACTTATCGTGGGCAGGTGCTCCACTTGCAGGCCTTTTAGTTCTCAGGACACCTCTAGAAGTAGATCGTGTTGCTCCCATTTTACAGGTGGGTAAAAAGGGTCCAAATGGCAATGTCACTTCCTTCAGGCTCTACAGGTAGTTAATGGTAGGACTGGGATTTAGACCTACTTCTGATTAACTTTAAAATCCCAGCTTCCAACCATAATACTACACCAAGTATGCATTTGCCAGGAAAGAGGGCCCAGAGCTTTTTATAAATCAGATTTATCAATTACTGATTGATAAATTTAATCAGATTTCCTGATGCTTAATTCACATGTCCCACAGCTCTCTGTCACTTTTTTGGGGAAAACGTCCTTAACTCAAAAATTATTAGAACCTCTTCCCCAAATACCAGGCTCCCTGAAGGACATTTTAAATTGAATTCAACAGGCAAAAGAACTTCTAGACCACGTCCTAAGAGCCCAACCATCACACCACACGTGCAGGTCCTCAGCCCCGTCACCCACACTGACCTCTTTGGAAAGTCCTTCATTCCCACCCGCAGCTCCCTACCTCCTCACAGTCAAGTCAAACGCTGCTGCCACTGCCACTTCTTATAGGAAGCCCTCCTTCCTGTTCTGCTGAGCTCCCGCAGCTCTGCCTCCTCCACTTACCCCAACCCCACCCCACCCTACAGTAGATTTGAGTTAGTGATGCATCCGACTTCCCCACTAGACTATAAGTTACTCAAGGGCAAGGACTACGTCTGACTTATTCCTGTATGCTTCCCACAGGGCCTGGCAAAACAGCAGGTGCTCAAGTATGGAATGAACGAACACTAGGTCTTCTTAAAATTACGTGGGGAGCTTTTAAAATTAAGATGCCCAGAGCTCTACATTCAGTTTCTCTGACTCGGGTGTCTATTTAAGAGCTCTCCGCGGTATTTTAATGAGAAGCCAGGGTTCAGAACCATCCAGGGAGCCCACCGCCCACCCTCATCTTATAGATAAGGCTCGGAAGACATCTGCTCAAGGTCACAGAGCCAACATCACATCTCTGGTGCTAGGAGGGCACACGGTAGCTGTTCAATACGTGGGGAAGAATGAGTGAAGAATGATGCAGCCCAAGCCTCTCATTTTCCAAATGGGGAAACTGAGGCCCGGAAAGGGGTTATGTCACCAGCCAAGGCCAGACAACAAAAGTCAATGGAAATTCTGAGACACAAATATCTGTAATCTGGCATACAGTAGGCACTCAATAAATGCTTGTTGCATGAACCTCGGTTACAGCGAGCCCCAGCAAGTCCAGCTGTGCGACTGGGACTGTATTTCTACCCTCTTCCCCTCCAGCCCAGACAAGGCTGCAGATGGACGACAGACTCCAATGGGGTCAGACCCAGCTCCCAAACTCCAGAAGGAGCAGCGCAGCACCAAATCCCTGGAAGCCCCAGGGCGGGGATGGGGGTGTGCGTGGGCAGTGAGGATGGGAGGGGAAGGCTACCGATCCCCTGTGGGTGCCCCCGGCCCTCACCTTGGCACTGGTGATCACTCCATAGGGAGAGAACTCTTTCCTCAGTTTCTCATCATCGATGGAGTCATCCAAGTTCTTCACATACAGGTTCACGCCCTAGAAGGAAAGGACACCTGCTAGATGTGCCCCTCCCCCTCCAAGCCCCAGAATGACTTGGGGTGGGGGGAGGGGCTTACATGGGCCAAGGGGGCACTGGAAGCCCCGCCCACCACGCCTCCAGTTCTCAGTCTCATGCAGCACCCCTGCACCTCACCCATCACTCAGCGAGTCCATCACCTGGAGGTGCAGCCCCTCCCCACTCCCCGCATCTCTAAAGCCAAGTTCCCAGAAGCGGGATTGCTGGAGGAGGGAGTCGCATTCAGGGTTGCCCACACACAGACACTTTCACAGCGAAGCAGCTGCCCCACAGGAAGCCTGTCCCTCACCTGGTAACGGGTCAGCCGGTCCTGCTTCATCTGCTCGAACCTGCGCTTCAGCTCATTCTGCCGCTCCACCCGCTTCTGGGCCCGGCCTACGTAGAGCAGCCGTCCACTCACCTCCCGCCCGTTCATGTCCATCACAGCCTGTGCAGAGAAGAGGCAGCCAGGGGGCTTGGTAACCACCCCCATGAGGCCTTGGCCTTAGCCCTGTCCTCCAGTCCCATCTTCCGGGCCCAGACGGGGCCACCTGCAAGCCAGGCTGGCCTTGTTAGCTGAGAATAATTAGTACCAGAATCCAGGCCATTTAAAGTGAATTCATTTTTTAAAAACATGGGACAGAATTTCAGAGTAAACTATAGAATTTTAAAAAATTGATTTGGGCTCTACTTGAAAAAGTGAAATTGAAATTTGCAAAGTTTCCCATGATTTAACATTTAGGTTCTAACTGTAACTACACACACGATTAGAACAAAGCAACAAGCATAATTCTTTCCAAAGGGCGTGATGGCGTAATCAAGATCCTTCATGTTGGGTTTCACAGCACAGAGAACCGTTTTTGCTATGAGGACTTTAGAAACATTTGCTTCTTAACCCTTGATTTTTCTTTTCTTCAGTTAACTGGCCTAAGCCTGCCACACCCCAAACCGTCAGTGGCTTTGATTGCATGAATTCCTACATCTTCTGCAAGACGTGCAATGTCTTAATCCATAAGGACCTACTGTATAGCACATAGAACTTGACTCAACACACTGTAATCACCGAAAAAGAATGTATAAGACTGGTAAGAATCTGAAAAAGAATATGTAGATATAGATGTCTCTGTGTAAGTGAATCAAGTTGCTATACACCAGAAAGAAACATAACATTGTAAATCAGCTATACTCCACTATAAAAATAAAGATAAATTATAAAAGAAAAAAGGGAGGGAGAGAGAAATTTTTACTAAATTTGTTCAGGGGTGGTGACCCAACCTGGTGTCACATAAAAAAAAAAAAAACAGACGTGCAATGTCTCTCTGCAATCCACTAATAATGAACTGAATCGGCATTGACTTATCTGCAAAAATCAGACCCACGTGAGTACTGACTCAAAGGTTTGGATTAGACATTGGTGTTAGGGAGGAGAAATATTTAAAAGGGAACTGACTTTTTAAGTGGTCAGTTCATTAGTAAATATTTTCATATAATGACTTGCTTCCCTACTTAGACATGCAAACGTATGTAAATATATGTAAAAACACTCTGGGGGCCCAAGAACTGCCTGATCCGTAGCAGTCTTAAAGGTCATTGGCAGGGAACTTCCTTGGTGGTCCAGCGGTAAAGAATCCCCCGTACAATGCAGGGAACGTGGGCTAGATCCCTGGTCAGGGAATTAAGACACCACATGCCAGTGGGGCAACTAAGCCCGTGCGCCACAACTACTGAGCCTGCACGCCTCAACTAGAGCCCGCGTGCCACGAACTACAGAGCCCACACACTCTAGACCCCGTGCGCCACAACAAAGGGCCTACGTGTTGCAACGAAAGATCCCGCATGCCTCAACGAAGATCCTGTGTGCCACAACTAAGACCCGACACAGCATAAAATAAATAAATAAATAAAAAATAAATCTTAAAAAAAACCGCAAAAAACAGGTCATTACCGAAGTCTCCAAGACCTTGGAGTCTACGGTTTCCCCTGCCAGCTTCACTGCTCTACTCCAACTTGTCATTTTATAGTTGGGGCAACCAAAGTCTACAGAGAGGGTGGGACATGTCCAAGGAGACACAAGAAGTTACCTTTCAAAGGAGCCCTTTACTTAAGAACGAAACTTCAGGGCCAGAAAGAGTTGGTTCTAATCCCAGTGCTCTCTCCTCCTAGCTACAAGCTGGTGGAACCTGATAACCACAGTAGAGCCCACACTGGTGGGAGGAGACAGGACAGTGTCTGCAAAATCAGGTAGCACCTTGCCTGTGGTAAGTGCTCAGTGAGAAGTGGCTGCTATCGAGGTGGCCCCAGGATCCAGGTCTCCATCCAGAATCCACTATGAGCTGAGCTCTCCCATGACCAGTGATCTTAATGGCGCAGGAGCTACGGAAAGAGCTTCACGGTGGGAGGCAAGATCGGACATTATCCCTGCTTTGTTACTCACGCGGTGACCTTGTACCGTTCCCTTGCTCAGTAGATATGTATCTGGTACCTACCAGCAGTGAAATGCTAGAGATTTAATGGTGACATGAGACCCAGCCCCTGCCCTCAGTTCTATCCGTGGAGATCTGAGCTAATGATGGAGACAGACAGGAGGGGCACCTTGTCAGAAGCACTGAGGACAGGAAGAGGTGGCTTCCTGAAGGAGGGAAAAGTATAAGCTGAGACCCGTCAATTATCTACAGCTACGCTGTCCAACATGGCAACCACTTGTTGCACGCAGCTACTGAATACTTGAAAAACGGCTAGTCTGAACTGACATGGACTAGAGGTACCAGATTTCAAAGACGTAGTACAAAAAAGGGACTGTAAAAATCTCAATTTTTATCAATGTAAATATTACATCACAATCAATTATATCAACATTATACCACATTGAAGTGATAATTTGAATAAGTTAAATAAAATATATTATTAAAGTTGCAGGGGTTTTTTAACCCTTTTTAATGTGGCTACTGCACAATTTTGAACGGCACATGTGGCTCATGTTACATTTCTATTGGACAGCATTGGTCTAAAGAGTAGGGGAGGGGAAGTGTTTTGAGAAAACAATATGTTCAAAGTCTTGGAAGCAAGAAATAACACGGCACTCCCCCTCCCTGGCCTCAATCCCACGATCAATTCAACAAGAGGGTGATGGCTGTCTCAAAGGCCCCTAGTAGCTCCCAGGCTGCAAGATTCTATGAAAAGCCAGCCAGCCTCAGGCTATGGAAGCAACCGGAGGAGGCTGAAGGGTCTGCCTTCACCCCAGGCAGGAAGGGCCCTGGCTTGTGTGGACCCATGCTGGGGAGGGACTATTTCCTCCACAGGCAGCTGGAGCCCTCTGCTCCTGATCTCCCTTCTTCCTAGTCCTGGCTCCGCACCTCCTCCAAGAAACAGGGCCATAGGGAGGTTCCTACCTTCTGGGCTTCCTCATGCGTCTCAAAGTTGACAAAGCCAAAGCCGCGGGAGTGGCCGCCGTCATCCCTCATCACCTTGACACTCAGTATCTTCCCTAGGAAGGGCAACCTGTCTCAAAGGGGAGTCGGGCAAGCCCTGAGATGTCCCCTCCCTTCTCCCAAGTCTTCAGGAAGCCCCAGGGGGCACCCAAGCTGGGAGTAGAAGAGAAGTGATCCCCAACTCCCTTGGGGAACACGCCCACCAAACTGGGAGAAGAGGTCCTGCAGGCACTGCTCATCCACGTCCACGTGGAGGTTCTTCACGTAGATATTGGTGAACTCCATGGCCCGAGCTCCCAGCTCTGCATCCCGCTCCCGTCGGGGCTTGAAGTGGCCAACGAAGCTGTGGACACGCCAACAGGGTAGGCAGCTGCCTATGGCTGCCGTCGGCCACCCCCATCCCTGCCCCGGCCCACCCAGTAAGCCTGGGTCGCTTGAGTCAATTGCCGCTGGCCTCCAGGATCTCTGTACCCCTCATCAAGGGACTGGGCAGGGCAATGCTCCTTAGATGGCATACATCTAAGGACTGACCACTTCCAACAGCCAAGCTTCTATGTTCCAGCGTAAGGTTAAGATGACTTCATTCTTGGGGCAAATGCACAGGATCTCCTACTGCAAATGAGGCAGCTGAGTGCTCAGGAGATAAGAGCACAAATCTGGGAGTCACACAGACAAGGGCTTGAATCCTCGCTCTGCAGTTACCAAGCTGTGTGACCCTGGGCAAGTTACTTAACCTCTCTGAGCCTCAGTGTTCATTCCTGTAAAACTGGGGATCAAACTCACATCACAGGGATTTGCTTATTCATTTAACACATACTGGGTGCAGTGGCTGTGAGAGAACCAGATGTGGTTTATGCCAGTATTGCTGGGGTGGGGGAGGGGGGCACTGAAATCATTTAAATACATTATGAATTTTAAAAATTGTAATTTCCAAGTCCACATAAACACATCTAGGAAAGTATCCTAGATTAAGAAAAACAAAGCAAGCATAAGAAAATTTGATGGTACCTATAAAACAGCGGTCCCCAACTTTTTTGGCACCAGGGACCGGTTTTGTGGAAGACAATTTTTCCACGGACAGGGGTGGGGATGATTTGGGCGGTAATGCGAGCAATGGGGGGATGGTTCAGGTGGTAATGCTATCGATGGGGAGCGGCAGATGAAGCTTCCCTCACTCACCCACCACTCACCTCCTGCTGTGCAGCCTGGTTCCTAACAGGCCGCAGACCACTACCGGTTCGCGGCCCGGGGGTTGGGGACCCCTGATATAAGACATTTAGCACAAACGAGTGATAGCTGACACCAAAAATTGAAGGAAACTGAGTGACAAAGGAAAACAGGCAAACTGAAAGCTGACAAAGATAGAAACACACTTCTAGAGAACTGGGAAAAGCCCATCAAAGTTCTGGTTCACTGACAGGAGGCTACCCTGAGAACCTCTGGACAAAATGACTCTGGGTGCATCTGCCACCCCAAAGCTTCCTCCACTGCTCAGTCTCGGGCATGGGGCTGGGCCATCTGATGGGCAGAATCAGAACTGGGGGAGGCAACAGCCAGAGCAGATTCTCTCCAGCATCTGCACCTCAACTTTCCCATCTATGAAGTGGGGATGATGCCAAACTTAAAGGCATGAAAATGGCAGGCTAAGCATATGCCAACCTTCCTTCCTGTCCCCAGATCTCAGGAAACAAAAGGTTTAATAAAATTCACAGCCATGCTGAGAAGGTTGGAAAACAGACAAAAATCACTCTGTCCACTGATGATGTGGCCATTAGCTGTTCCTGCTAGAATTTCTAAAGCATCGCCCCATTTGCTACTCAGAGCTCCTTTAACGCATACCAGCAGCCCCATGTTGTACTTGAGGAAAGGGAGCCCCTGGGAGATGGAGCAACACGTCCGAGGCCATACTGCCAGGAAGAATACCAGCAGCTGCTCAGTGCCAGGCGCCCATTAGACGGTGGCAGTCCTATGGGTCCTAAGTTGGTGGTACCATGATTCTGCTCCTTTAGCCCTGGCGCCACCCACATCCCACCACTCACACTTTGCGGTCATTCAGCAGCATCCCGTTCATGGTGCTGATGGCGTTCTGTGCAGCCTCGTGGGTCTCAAAATGCACAAAGCCAAAGCCTCGGGAGCCATGATCATCACACACCACCTGGGCCACAGGGAAACAGGACATGAAGAGCATCCAACAGAGAACAAGAATGGCAACGGCAATAACGACTAACATCTGAGTGCTTGCTCTGTGCCTGTGAAGACAATCCTATCTCGCACAACAGCCCTATTTTAGAGATGGGAAACGAAAGCTCAAAGAGGTCAATCTATTTGCTTAAGATCACACAGTAAGGAGGGATAGAGTCCTCAAACTGAACGCAGATCTCATCTATACCACAGACCAGCTTTTAATGATCTTCCTAAAGCAATGGATAAAAGGATTAGATTCCAGCCACCTTCCCCCCTTTCTGCATCTTCGTTTCTAACTGCAAGTTAGAAACAACCCGAGATCCATCCAGAGGAGACTGGTTAAGTAAATTACAGTATATTCATCTTGGTCTGCTGTATGTGCATAGTTGAAGAGAATGTGGTAGATTTCACGGCTGGCAGGGTGACCTGTAAGGTATATTGTTAAGTGGGGGGAAAAAAGCCCATTTGGGTTAAAGTGGGCATCTATGCTTTTGAGAAACCTTTTGGCATTTTTTGGTAACATTCAATTGTGTTTCCGCTAACACAAGAAATACATATTTAGGGGAAACTTTTGGAAAGTGAGAGCGAGAGAGACAAAGAAATAGAGAAAGATTGAGAAAGTGAGGAAGAGAGGGGAAAGAAAGAAGGAAGGAAAGCAGGAAGAGAGAAAGTGTGGGATGGTTATTATTATTTTTCACTTATATACCATTTTTAAAAGGTTACTTTCCATTTACAGTGATTACAAAATACTGGCTCGATTCCCTGTGTTGTACAATACATCCTGGAGCCTATCTTTTTTTTTTTTTTTTTTTTTTGCGGTACGCAGGTTTCTCACTGTTGTGGCCTCTCCCGCTGCGGAGCACAGGCTCCGGACGCACAGGCTCAGCGGCCATGGCTCACGGGCCCAGCCGCTCCGCGGCATGTGGGATCTTCCCGGACCGGGGCACGAACCCGTGTCCCCTGCATCGGCAGGCGGACTCTCAACCACTGCGCCACCAGAGAAGCCCTGGAGCCTATCTTAAACCCAATAGTTTGTACCTCCCACTCCCCGTCCCCTATATTGCCCCTCGTCCTCCTCCCCACTGGTAACCACTAGTTTGTTCTCTGTATCTGTCCTCTGTATTCGTGAGTCTGCTTCTTTTTTTAATTATATTCACTCGTCTGCTGTAATTTTTAGATTCCACATATAAGTGATATCATATAGTGTTTGTCTTTCTCTGTCTGACTTATTTCACTTAGCATAATGCCCTCCAAGTCCATCCACATTGCTGCAAATGGCAAAATTTCATTCTTTTTTTATGGCTGAGTAGTATTCCACTGTATATATAAACCACATTGTCTTCATCTATTCATCCATTGATGGACACTTAGGTTGCTTCCATATCTTGGCAGGGAAATTTTTAAAACAGACACACACAAAACTGTTAATAATTATTTCCGGGAACTAGAGTTGAAAGCGACGAAAGCTTTTTTACTTTATTCCTTTCCAGGTTGTTTAAACTTTACCAATTAATCTATTATTTCAACAGCAAACTTGTTTCAAATTTTGAAAAGACCCACAAACATACTACCCCCATTCTGTAGGGCTCCCAACTCAAGTTAGGACAGACCTCGTGAATGGGAAAGATCTTCAGTTCACAGAGTTCCTGTCCCTCTGGCTGAACTTGCACTAAGACCCCTAATGACCATCTCATGGGGTCCACGGCTCCACTCATCCCTGCAGCCACCGCCCCGGCTCAACTAAGTGACATTTTCTGCCTCGACCACCACCCCAGCCTCCCAACCCAGCTTCTGGGCTGACCACTGGGACGCTTTTTCCAAAATGTAACTGTGATCATGTCCCTCTGGGAAATAATCTCCACTAGCTCCTACAATCCACAGAACTATACCAACGTGGCATTTGAGGCTCTCCAATTGGCCCTTCACGAGTCCTGCTTCCAAGTCCACACCCAACACGCACCCCTCCAGCCCCAAGCAGGGTCCCTCTGCTTTCAACTCAAGCCCAGGCCTGTCATTCAGATTTAATCACATTGACTGGGTTCCACTCTGTGCCAAGCACCTGCTAAGGGCATCACATACTGTTATATTTGTCATCAGAACCCTTCCAGGCAGTTCTTAACCTCTGAGCCCCAGCTGCCCGACTGGGGAAAATGGGAATAAATGACTTGTCCGAGGTCGGCCAGCCAGCAGAAGTAACTATTTGATTCCTGTAGATGCCTAATGAGATGCTCGCTACTCTTTCAAGGGCTATGTATATTGTGAAGATTATGTGAGTTAATATATATTCACAGCCACCCTAAGAGGTAGGTTCTACCACTGCCCCCTTTTATAGAGGAAACTGAGGCATGGAGAGGTTAAACAACCAGCCCAAGGCCACACTGCCAGGAAGTGGAAGAGGCAGGATTTGAACCCAGGACACTTGGCCCCAAAGTCCAAGGTCTGGCTGACTATGTCATGCTGACTCTCTGCTTGGTAGGCTGGGCTGATCTTTGAACTTGAGTGGTGTGACCCCAAGCCTAGTGGAGTTCCACAGTGCCTCAGAAACCTTTCCTCAGCCCCAGGGCACTCTCCTTTCTGGGTCTTTGACTCCCCAGATCCCCATGCATTCCCCTCAGAGCCCAATGTCCAGCTGTTCCTAAAAGTCTCACCATCTCCAACCAGCCTGAGAGCACTTGGTAGCACGCAAGGAATAGTTCTAACACAGAGGGAGGCATCACTCCCAACCTCTCCCCCTACCCCTGCCATCTCCCCAGAAGGGTGGACACGCCAGAGGCTATAGGGTAACTGACCAGCCATCCTCATAAAACCTAAAAGCAAACACCAGGGGAACGGACCACACTGAATGCCTTGTACCTAACCAGGCCCATAACAGGGCTTCATTAGGCCTGCAAAGACTTGCCCGAGTCTCACAGAACTTTCTGTCCAACCCTCAGTGGCCCAGAGGAAGCCTCAAGGCCTGGATAATGGGAACAGACATACTCTTCCCTGTTAAGTTAGCTTCAGCGAAGCCAGCAAACCCATTGGTTCAGATCCTGCCTTGGCCACTGACCTCCCACCCCTATAATATATAACTGTGAACAAGTAACCCCAACTCTGAGCCTCTCTGCCCTCCAGGGTGACTCCAGGATCCTCCTATTTGCATCTTAAGAGGCCATTTTGGGAAATTCTGTGAGGATGTGTATGCAGAAAATCTAGCACGTAGAAAGTTCTGGATAAATCTGCTGTTATCACTGTAAGAACCTAGCACACAGTTAAGACTCTCTCTCTTTTCCATTGATCCTCAAAGACAGGAAACAGCCCTTTCTGTCTATCATGGCATGCCCTTCGCAGCTGCTGCACCTCCTCCAGTCTGTTTGCCCCTCTGAGTCACAGGGATATCCCCTCACTCACAGGGAGGTGGTGAGGCCTCACTTGAGAACTGCAGGACTGTGCCTAGCACATAGTAGGAGTCAAGGAAGAGTTCTAACACAGAGGGTGCCATCACTCCCCATCCCCCCTGCTGCCTCCCCAGAAGGCTGGACATGCCAAAGGCTGCAGGGTAACTGACCAGCCACCCTTATAAAATCTAGCGGGCAAAACACCCAGGGTTAAGCCCTGTCAGGACAGACTGATCTGCTGCATGGCCCCTGACCCTCAACTACAAAGTCAGAGAAATGATCACAGCCCTTCCCAAATGATGATACAGCCATTAGCTCAACAAATATTTATTGAGCACCTACTATGTTTTCACATCTCAGGTACTTGGATACAGTGGTGAATAAGAACAAGATCCCTACTCCTAGGAAACTTCCATTCTATTATAAGAGAAATGTTACAGACAAGGTCTGGTCCATTGCCATCATGGCCTTCCTGTATCTACTTGCTTTGTCCTATAATTTCTACTGCCCTCTCATTCTGAATTCGGGCTGTTCTCATGACTTACTTTGGTCAGTAGAACGCAACAAAATGACAGTGTGCTAGTTCTGAACCTAGGTCTCAAGAGGCCAGGTGAGCTTCCACTCTGTCTCCTGGGACCCTGCTACTGCCATGAGAATAGCCTGGGCTAGCCTGCTGGAGGATGAAAGCCCACAGGGAGGAAAGCCGAGTCGGTCCAGCTGACAACCACCCACTCCCTAGAAGCAAAGCCATCCAGCTGTCAGTGGGCAAACAAAGGAACCCAGCCAAGAGCAGAAGAACTGCTCGGCTGAACTCAGCCCCAACCGCCAACGGTTGAATTACGAGCGGAATAAATCACAGTTGTTGACAGCCACGAAGTTAGGAGGTGGTTACACAGCAAGAGCCAGCTGATACGTAGGTGACCGCTACAGCTGAGAACAACTACCATTCAGGTGCTTGCTGAACCTGGCTCTTTACCGATGAGGTGCTGCTTGGTATCCCTCTACCACCACACAGGTGTCTAACACAGACCCCCCCCAAGAGGCACACCCACCTTGCAAGAGAGGATGTTCCCAAAGGTGGAGAAGGTGTCGTACAAGGCCTTGTTGTCAATGGAGTCTTCCAGGTTCTTGATGAAGATGTTGCCGACACCCGACTTGCGAAGTCCTGGGTCTCGTTGGGACCACATGATGCGGATGGGCTGGCCTTTGATCACCTCAAAGTTCATTGTGTCCAGTGCCCGCTCCGCTGGACAAGAGGAGAGAAAGGAGCTAGTGAAGGGGATTTTCCTTCCCTGAGCCCCAAGGAGCGTAGTTGGGAACTGAGCCAAAAAAGAAAAAAGAAAAGAGCCACTGTCTGGGTCTCACTTGGGATAAGAGCTTGAAGCCTCAGGAGGGATAAACAGAAAGAATTCATGTGTGTGGTGCTCCTCCCACCTTCCAGGTAGGATCTCCTTCAACTCTTCACCATAATGACGTGAGCAGGAATTCCTATCCCCATTTTACAGAAGGGCAAACTGAGGCTCAGAAAGGGGAAAGATCAGGAGGGTCCCTATGACAAGGGTGGCAGCAGTTTGAGGAAACTGAAGCTCAGAGGTGCTGAGCAGCAGAGTTGAGATTTGATCCCAAGGAAATATGGCTTTCGGGGCAGTGAACATCACCTCTCTGAGCCCACTTCTACACCTGTAAAGAGGGGATGATGACAATATTACCCACCTTTCTCCATCTAACAAAGGGAGAGAATACCACCTGCCTCCAGGTTGTCAGACAGACTGAAAATTAAATAAGGTGTGCAAGGCGCCTTGTACTTTGTGCCTGGCACAAAATAGGTGTCTGGTAAACAGTAGTATGTCTAAAAACAACAGCCTATGCCCATCCTTCTGTCAGGTGGTATGCTGTCCCCTGCTTCAGGGACACCTCTGGTTTCAGAGGGTTTGGAGGGGAACTGTGGAATACTCAGTGGGCAAGTTTCAAGAAGTCTGGGTTTTCCACCTAGTCCTGCCATAAACATCCAGGAGTAAAATCCTTCTGCTGTCTGGAGCTCAGTTTCTCCATCTATGAAGTCTGGCAAAAAGGTCAGGTTGCACAGGGCTTGGAGGAAGATGGCAAGAGGCAGTGGGTGGGTAAAGCAGAGCAGAGGGGAAGGCTCCCAGGAATCCAGCTCTACCACCTGCTGGGAAACCGGCAGAACCATCACAGCAAACTCCCAGATCAGGGAACCTCCCCATCCTCCCAGGAGACTCAGAGTAAAGGCACCCGCTTTTGGACTTGGCTGGGGCAGGTTTTTTTGGTTATACTTCTGGAGTCTTACACCTGAACGCTATAGTTATTATGATTTTTCTTGGGTTAGCACTTACCGAGGGCTTACAATGTACCACGTGATACAGGTGCTACTTCATAGACAAAGCCCTCCATTCCTTCCATGCTACTGGGTAATAAGGCTTAGCCCCACTTTACAGATGAAGAGATGCCAAGCCTGAAATCTTGCTCAAGCTCGCACCCTAGTGGCAGAGCTCCAACAAAACCCTGCGCTCTAATCTCTCTCCTCTCCACTCAACACCTAGCTGACAAGCTCTGATCTAAACCTATCAGCTCCGAGAAACGGGTCGTGGAGCCTGGAGCGCAGGCAGCTTTTCTCGGTTCCCGAAGGTGGAGGCGCCTGGTGCAGACCTCGGGTCCGGCTGCCGGGAAAGGCCACAGCCCGAGGCTGAGCTCTCCCGGCTGCCCCGCTCATCACCCGTGTCTTCTCGGGCATCTTCCTCACCGGGTGCTTTCAATTGCTCATCCTCCCAATCACTCTACAAAGCAGGTACCTCCCCCCTTTTGCAGACAGGCAACTGAAGCTCAGAATGATTCATTTGCTCAAAACCGCACAGCTGCCGGCTTTCTAATCCCAGGTCTGGCTGACCCCAAAGCCCTTGGCTGTTTTCACTGTCTTAACAGCTCTTCCGGAAAACGGAGCACCAGTAAAACACAGTAGGAGCACACTAACTGCTAGTTCCTGTCCCCGGGGCCTTTCGGAGCCCCTTCCAAGGCCTTGTATCTCTGGACCTCAGTTTCCCTGGCTGCAAAATGGAAGATTTTGCAGGATTAGCCAGAGATGAAAGCGCGCGCGGGTGGCTGGGATGCTGTCTGCCTGTCTGCCTGTCTGTAGGTGGGTCGGTCCGCCCCCCTCCCCCAGGGGCTCACCGTCGGCCGGCTGCTGGAAGTTGATGTAGGCGTAGCCCAGCGAGCGGCGGGTGGCCACGTCGCGGCACACACGGATGGACAGGATGGGGCCAGCGGGCGAGAACTTCTCGTAGAGCATGGCCTCAGTCACGTCGGGGTGCAGGTCGCCCGCGTAGAGCGAGGCGAGCGGGTAACCCGGGCCGCTGGAGTTCATGGTGGGCGCGCGGCCCCGCGCTCGGCGCCCACGTGCGCTCACCCCGGCAGCGGGGGCGCGCGGGGCGGCCGGGTTCTTCCCACCCCCTTCTGCCCCTGGCCTTTACCTCCCCCGCCGCCCCGCGCGCCAATCGCGGGCGCGCTCGGACCCCGCCCCGCACCTGGGACCCCTCAGCCTTCTGGAAGCCCCAGGTGGGGGGCATCTCTGCCCCCGCGATGGGAGGCGGGGAGAGCCCTCACCTGGCCCCGGGTAGGGCTGCGGGTACGTGGGGGGAGCTCCGAGCCGGCGCCAGCGGCGCAGAGAGGGCGGGGATACCACGGTAGGAGACCTGGGTTCTAATCCCCATTAGTCATTGTTCTCCTGCGCCCGTTTCCCTTCTCCGTGGAGTTAGGATTCCCTTTACACAAGGATTAAAGGCGAGCGTGGGCTCTCTGCACGTTTCACACGCAAACGGGAAAATTGCGAGCAGGATGCCCTGTTTCAAAACTTGCGTACCTACCCCCCTGAGAGGAGGCTTTCTCTCAAGACAGTCCGGATCTAGTCTCAGCCTTCTCGAACCGGCTTGGTGGTTTGGGGCCGAAGGCTCCGTGTGAGAATTGTAGACCACGAAGGCCTTTCTTGACCCTGGTTCTTCTACTGCCAAGACCTTTTCGTGGAACGTATCCTGAGCACCTTTCTCAACGAATCCACTCCACCTGCGCTCCACCACGAAGGCTCACCGAGTTCTTTGGGGCCCAGCCTCTATGGAAACAGTAGGGGCCTAACAGAACAAGGTCACGGCAGTGGCCCCAAACCAAGCACCAAGACCCCTCCCTCAATCTTAGTTTGCAGCCCCAATCTGTGGTGTAGGGTCATTTTTGAAAGAAGCTGGTCCAGTCCACTGTGGACGGATACTTCACTGGGCCTCTCCTAGTTCCTGCTTCAATAGAACAGGTAGCTTCCCACTGACCTCTGGTTGGGCACGACAGGTGGAACAGCCTGGGAGCCAGGAGCAGAAATGGGTCTGGCTGCCCGGCCTATACGAAAGTTAACAACCAATTCTAATCTGGGGCTTAAAAAACCTCCCTGTCATGACCCCCTCCCCGATCCTTGTGGGAATGTGGACGTTTTTATTTGTTTATTTGTTTTTGGCTGCACCCTGTGGCTTGCAGGATCTTAGTTCCCTGACCAGGGATCGAACCTGGGCCCTGTGAGTGAAAGCGCAAAGTCCTAACCACTGGAGCACCAGGGAATTCCCAATGTGGATGTTTTTAGATGGGGGCAAATCCCATGAGGAATCTCGGTGCCACGGGCTATCTTAGACAGTGTTAGGACAGGTGAGAGACTCGTATAACCTTGGAGATGACCAGGACTTATGCTACCATCTCTCACTGGCTTGGGCACATCTCAGAGTTTTTTAAAAAAGAGGAAGTGGTGGTGGTGCTGTGTGAGTGGGATGCTAAGTTAACAGTCCATATCAAGTCTTAGAAGCCACAGAGGACCTAACACCTGGATGGTTTGTGGTGGAAGGTGTACAGGCTCTGTTAATTCATGGCAATTTCTTCCCAGGCCCTCGACTTCTGGTTCTAAAGGATGAAATGAAGCTGCTCCCTCCTTTTAAGGAGCAGAGCCCTAAGTAAGTGTGATCCGAACAGTTAGCTAGTTCTGGTGGTGATACAGGCGGCGCCACACATCAATGCACAGGGCAACTAACTGATAAAATTTTTTATTTCACTTTTGAGTTTTTACACTTTTCCTGATTATTCCGTGTAAGGTGGAAACTAGAACTGTTTAAAAGACATACACAAATCGAGTACATCAATAACCGGGGTTTTTTCTTTTTTGCTATACTATTTTCACAACCACAGGTGTGCTTGCTAGGCAATATAACCATCACAGAAGCAAACGTGAGGCAGAATACTGGTGAGGAAAAACAAAGCAAGAGAGAGCTACCAGATATACAGACAGGCTCGTTCCACATTCACTACTGCGTTTTCAAGCGCCAAGTATTAACTGCACATTTTTGTTCAGCTAGAAAGGAGAGGGATTTTTTTTTCTTTTTTTTCCTTTTGGTTTGTTTGAAATCAGTGCATGAATGTTTCTCATTTCAGCAGATGGACAAACAGATGGACACTACGGCTATGGGGAATGTTCAGGGGAGGGGGGGGATACTGTGAGACTGGTAGGCCTGGCTATTCCCAACTCTCCCCATCGCAATGTTCATGCAACTTCCCTGCATTACAGGGTCTTGTTGAAACGTGTCTGTGAACTTGACAGGATGGGTACACTTGGGAGAGCTGGTGACAGGTGCTAACAAGCATCATCAGGGCTGGCTGCAATGTAAGGAGAAACCATGGATAGTTAAAAATACTTTTTTGAGTCAGATCTTGGTGTGACTGAAGAGCAACCACCGTTCTGAGAACTGGAAGAAGACAGAGCTGAGATGCGGGAAGCTCTTTTCAACTCTCTGAAGCAAGGCTGGCTCACCGAAGTGCTCATCAACATCCCTCACCCCCTCCAGGTCCCCTGTCCCTGCTCATCTAGTACTAAACAGTGAGCAAAAGGCAAAGAGAAAGAGAATGCACAAAGAAAACAAATTGAGAGAAATTGAAATTGAGAGAGAGAAGAGAAAACCAAAGTCAATAGTCAAAAAGGACAGTGGGAAAGAATGTTTAGATTTCAAAATTTTAAAGCCCCGAGCCAGGAAGAACCTAAAGACTGAGTACTTACTCCTCAAGTGAAAGGCAATCTCTGCAGAACATTATTCTTAAAGATGTTACCCAGGAAACAGATAAGGCCATTCATAAGATACACGGCTTTTTTTTTTTTCCTTCTTGAGCTCGTGGTTACAGGGAAAACAGATTCCACTATGGAAGCACAAGTTGCCAATCAGTAACATGCTGCTGTAGGAAAAGGGCTGGAATCACGTGTGGCCTGTGAGCACTGGACCTCTGCATGGTGTCCTAAGCCAGGTATCTGCCACCAAGAATGTTAATTTCTGGCTTCGACTGTCCTCAGAGGAAGACACTGTGGCCATCCGCAGTCATGAACCTTTGAGTGGCAACAGCCCCAACGGGTCAAGTGTCTACAAGCCCTGAACAGAACAGGCAGAATCACTGTGAATTACCATGAAACTCGAATGCCAAACTAGAGGTGTCTCACTCCAAGTCCCAGTGTCACAATATAATCTCTATAACTTTCTGTACAACTTTACAATGGAACTGTGTTTCACTGACTGTTTTGAATTGAATTAAACTTTCCAAAAAGTTACACATAATTCAGGTCTATTTTGTTTTCTACCAGTAAGAGTTCTGCTAAATTACAAAACCCCATAATCACAGTGTTCAGTTTTTTTTAAAAAATTAAACACACAGTAATCCTGTCAATGTTCATCAAAATCAAAACTTCAGAATGCCGTGGCATTTATGTGACCAATCTGAGTTTTAGATACAAATACCAGCTGCTTATCCCATGGACCATTTTTGCTAGGCTGAGGCTGTGAAAAACTGAAAGTCGACGTACGATTCTTTTTTTTTTTTTTTATCGCACAAAGGGATATACGTGGAGGGTACAGAGTGACACTGAAGAGATCACAAAGCACAACAGACATTAGTTCTCTCCCTCCCCAGCATCTCCTTCATCTCCCTGGTTTTCCGACGTCCACAGCTGCAAAAGAAAAACAGAGCTATAAACAAAGTAGGGCTACTAAAAGCTTCCTCAGGGAGGTGGCCCAGTGTGTATCATCTCATCTCATTCAACTGTTTAAAATTCTTCCTATATTACTGCAGACAGTGATGGCAAAGGTCAAAACTTCAGTAGGCACTTATAACCAATTAAAAAACTTAACTACACTTACAGGGTACAAATCCCCTCTTGAGTCTTAGGCAAGAGTGAATTACGAGGTAGAGGAATGGGAATAAGCTATAAGCCCTCCAGAAGCACTCATGGAATCAGCAGTACTTACAGTGAGATTGTCCCTAAGCAACTGCATGATCAGGGTGCTGTCTTTGTAAGACTCTTCATTCAGTGTGTCCAATTCAGCAATCGCTTCATCAAATGCCTAAAACAAAGAGCCTTCAGCAAAGAAGTCACAGGTTCCTTGGAACTAGTTTAGCCCAATGTTTTTCTGCTAACAAGTGACTATCATTTCTCTTTCTGTACAGTACTTTGGGGGAACCTAGGTCATTGTTACCTTGTTTGCTAGTTATGTCAGCAAACACATGATGCTGGTTTACCAAGCGTCAACCAAAAATGACAAAAATTCCTAGATATGACCTTTACCTATTAAGTCAACAGGTATTACTGTTAACCCAGCACACTCATTCTAAGCAAACTCACATGATTTTTCAATTACCAAAGACGTTTCTAGTAATCCGCCCTTTTTCTTTAAGCTGAAACTCAAAAGGTCTGGATACAAGGGATAAATGGAGAACAGAAGTTCACACCACTAAATCTGATTCAATTAAGCGATGGAACTTTGAGCATTCATTTCACACATTTTTACCAACTAAAAAATTTTAAAAGAGTGTGCATATTGAAAGACTACAAAAATATGTAGAAAAGGCAGCTGGGTTACGAAAAGAAGACAGGAGGTAATTCAGTTAACAAAGAAAACAAGATATGATTTCCTTCCTTTACAAGCCATAACCTCCAATCTTGGTACAAGGATGACAATGTACAATACAGTGGAGGCCTACAGTCCAAAGCGTGACAAAAACAACAAACTACCTTCTCCCTGGATTGTCCACAACCACCCCCAGCCCCAAAAGAGTAATCAAACAACACAAACAAAAATCAGCAGAAGGCACTGAAAAGTCAAGCAGCAATAGGTGTGTATTTATTCCATAAAAGATATATACTCCACCCCCAGAAAAATCTTCACAAAAGTCCAAGAAAATGAGTTATGTTCAGGTAATTAAAAAAAGGTACCAAAAAGCACAAGCAGTTTTACTATGATCAGAAACCACAGAGGGCACAACAATGTAAAACAACTATACCCCAATAAAAAATAAATAAATTTAAATTAAAAAAAAATTCTGCCAAAAAAAAAAAAAGAGAAACCACAGAGGGTCTTTCTCACCGTTTTTGCCAGGCTGCAAGCCTTTTCAGGAGAGTTTAGAATCTCATAGTAAAAGACGGAGAAGTTAAGCGCCAGGCCCAGTCGAATTGGGTGTGTAGGCTGCATTTCTTTCTTACTAATTTCAAATGCTTCCTGGTAAGCCTGCTGGGAGTTTGACACAGTGGCTATAAGAAAGATAAAAAATATGAAATGTTGGGTCTTTCACAGATTGCATCATATGCTGGATCCACTATCAAATTATTTTACCAAACTGGGCTGGAGCACATGCGCTATCAAACGAGGGTCAGTGTCTCTACCATTCGATTAACAATCCTTTGTTAAATGTGTACTCTAATCCAAGTACCATATTAAATGCTTTGAGGAAAAACAAAGACCATGATGACAAAGTCTACAAAAGCAGTTAGGAAATACAGAAATAACCCTGAACAAGATAGAACATGGAAAACAATGAGCTCTGATGGAAAAATCATGGACTTCAGAGTCAGACTCAAAGCTGGAATCCCCAACTCTTATTCATTAAGTGTGTGGTCTGGACTAAGTGAAAACCTCTGTGAGCCTTGGTTTCCTTACCAGAAAAAAAGGACAGACTCCCACCTACACTCCTAGCGTTGTGTGAGGGATAAATGAGACACACAGGAGGCACTTAATAAGGCATAGTTATAATTGTCACCATTACACTAATGCATGTATATGACAAGAGAAATGCATCTCTATTTACTATGATGGTTTCGTTCTACCAAACATTTTGAAGTTTCATCTCTAAAAGAGAGCTACCAAATAATCCTTAAAATAAAGACCTCTTTAAATGCACTACTGCACCACACTTTTAATGCCCCCCATACGTGCCCCTTAGATACATTTGTCAACTCCCATGACCCTGTTTAACACTGGTCAGCACAATGCTGTGGTCCTTTAAATTCTGACTACAAACAAAGCAAAAACTTCAAATTATTATGAAGACTGGCTCCATTATTGGTCAAATTTCTGAAAAAAAAAAAGAGTTACTTACTTTGTTTATTGTCTCCAGATGCCACCTCAGAAAGATATCTAAAATAATCGCCTTTCATTTTCAAGTAGAACACCTTACTTTCTGGTTGTGTAGCATTGGGAATAAGGTATTTGTCCAACAGCTCCTAAAAAGTGATTCACATTCTGTTAAGAATCTGGAAATATTACTTACAAGATGTTAAAACTATGTTTGAGATTCAAGATACACACTACCACTTCTAAATAAATTTTTTGGAAGATTGAAAAAAATCATAATTTTCATCCAAAGGTTTTAAATAGTTTTTAGCCCAGGTCATAACAGATGCCAGTATTTGTCTATTAAAAATCACTTTGACCGTCCATAAGGGGTTGATTAAAGTATAGCCATACAATGGAATGCTACATAGGCATTTGGAAAGGTTCTCCAAAAGAAGTCTGGGGTGGGGGGTCGGGGAGGAAGCAGATAATAAAAACCATGTGACTCCTATTTTAATATTAAAATAGATATGTGTACATGCACGGAAATACCTAAGGGAAAAGTCTGGAAGAATATTTATCAAGATGTTAATAATGG
Source organism: Grampus griseus (assembly GCF_964374135.1). Taxonomy (NCBI): domain Eukaryota; kingdom Metazoa; phylum Chordata; class Mammalia; order Artiodactyla; family Delphinidae; genus Grampus; species Grampus griseus. Next base: position 73,460,481 of record NC_139008.1, on the reverse strand, counting down.
TTCTCTAGGTGGTAGAATTAGAAGTGATTTTTTATTTTCTTATTTATACTCTTCTGCCCTGTGCTTTTTTTTAAAAAAACATGAACTTGTATTAATTCTGTAATTAGAGAAATAAAAAAACTTTCCATTTTGGGAGAAAAAAACGTGATAATAGGGCAAACCTGCCAAGAACTAAGTTTCGAATTGATCGGACCTGGGTAGAAATCCCTCCTCTGCTGCGTACTATCTGTATGACCCTGGACAAATGACCTAATCGCCCTGAGCCTCGGTTTCTTCAGCTACACACAGGGAAGCATTAGCCACCTCCCAGCGTACTTATGAGGATAAATGAGCCAGTGTTCACAAAGCGCTTAACACGCTGCCTGGCACGCAGTAAGCACTCCAAAAGTAGCTAATACTATTATTAATAATAAATTCCTTTAAACATTTATGCTTACAACAAAAGCAGTTCTGAAGGAGTCCAAGCTTCGTATACAGAGCAATATTTTCGAAGAGTTGTTTTAGAATGTGGCATCCTGAAAAACTGGTTAAGAGGCAGTAAGTACCATGCTTTTCTTCACATTCTTTCAGATGCTCATAAAAGCTGGTCTACAGTTCAGGAATTAGGGAACTTTCTTGCCTTTGGAATGCATGCCATACTTCATCTGAATACCAGATGTACCTAACATTCAGGAATTAGTGCACCGTTAACAAACCCCCAAATTACCAACAGGCAACAAATTTAGCCATGACACTCTTACACCACGACTCTAACAAAAAGAGCAGCTCAATGCAAAAGCTTAGTTGTAAGGGGATTTAATCAATCAAAGTGAGAAGATGCAGGGGGCAGTAGTCGTTTTAATATTCCTTGCAGACAGACAGGGTGTAACTCCTTATGGGTTAGGGATGAGTACTGCCTGGAGGCTGACAAGCTTTGTACTGGTTTTCAAAAGAAAGGTGTCAAGGGCAGTAACTCGGAGAGGCAGCCAGCAGGGGAGGAGGTAGATCCACAAGTGTGAATTCCTTTTCCCTTCAAAGCAGCCCTCACTGTTCATTTTTACCTGATTTCACCTGGAAGAAAAAGAAAGTTCCCAGTGGGCTCAGGATGTGAGGGAAAGACAATATGATCATGATTTGCTCTAGGATATGCACCCCTCCCATCCAACCCCAGATTGTGGCTCAAGGGAAAGCAGTTAGGAATCAGTGGTCTGACTAAGGCTTATATAAAACACCAGAGAGGAGAAACCCCAAACCACTTCTGATCTGCCTTCGGAATGCAGGCCCGAACTGATGGACACGGCTACCTTTCAGACAAAAACTGGACTCCATGCTGTGCAGGGACTGGGGAGGGGCTAAAAGGCAGGTCGGCTTTCTGCTCCTCTCTCCCCTACTGGAGATGGCACTGCCATCAGACTAATACAGAGAATGGCCTCTCTGTGGCTGCATCTATCAAAAATCCTGCCTCTCTGGCCTCAACTTCTAAAGAAAAGATGGAGGGATGCTGACCAAATGTACCTGTTTTTCAGAGGTCTTTGGAAGGGAGAGGAAAATACTCCATAAGAGACGAGCAACCTCTGATCAGGTAAGAGGTAAGAAAAAAATCACATCGTATGCTTAAAACTTAGCTGCAAATGGTTTGCAGCTTCCCAGTGTATTCAGACACCTTTCTCTCATGAGCTGTTTGAGAGTTCGCATTCGTACATGAAATGAATACTATTAGAAATCGTTGTTTAGAACAGGAACACCGGCCTCTTACCAGAACATCGTTGCAGATGTCCTGCAGCTCTGCCTCGATCTTCTCACGATACTCTTTGCCCATCTGCTGCTTCTTCTCATTCCTCTCTGTTTTCTGTTCGATGCTGGAGATGACACGCCAGGAAGAACGACGGGCACCGACCACATTCTTGTAGGCAACAGACAGCAGGTTTCTCTCCTCGTTGGAGAGCTCGTGCCCCTGCTCTGTGACTGCCTTCATGGCCGCAGCCATGTCATCGTAGCGCTCCGCCTGCTCGGCGAGTTTGGCTTTCTGTACCAGCTCACTTTTATCCATGGTCATTCCCTAGAACAAGAGCAAGAGAAAGAGAGAGAAAGCGAATGTCAGGCTTCGGGGTCCAGGAAATGCACGCATGAATCTTCTTCCAACCCATCTGGAAGGAAACATACCTAAATGGGAAGCATCTACTTCCAAATGCCCTCAGTAATATCGAGCATGAACGCCTGCAGGGTTAGGTACTTTGCTATCGTCTTTTTTACTATTTTGATCAATTTTCCCAACAGTCCTACAGGGCAGATATGTTCACAACAATCCTGCCCCCTCCTATGAGGTGAAGAAATGGAGGTTCAGAGGAGGCAAGTGGTGTGCCCAGGGCTAGGAGGTGGTAGAGAGCCAGAACTCAAACTCAAGTCTGTCTCTCGAGTTGTTTTCTTCCACTTTCCTAATCTGCCTCCTCAAAGCACAGAGACGGCTTAATTCTTTAGAATCTTATGTTGAATATATGTCCTTTTCTTCTTTCAAGAATTATCTGGTTTTGCTGTTTTTCCCCAAAGTATGTGGAAAAACACCTGAAGTGGGACGACTGTTTCAATCAATGTTAAAGCAAAAGGTATGACTTTCAGTGTTATATTTGGCAGTGCCCATGAAGCAGCAGGTACCTAAAAAACAGGAGCCATTTTTATCACATCTTCTGCAGTGCACTAAATTTGTTACAAGGACACACTGTCCACGAGAGCATAGACTTGAGGCAGGCAGATTTGGCTCTACCTAGCACCAGCTCTGCTACTTACAAGTGGCATGACCTTGGTCAAATCACTCAGCCTCCGAGAGCTTCCGTTTCCTAACTGGAGAATAAGAATATTCCCAACTCTCCAAGGGCCACTGTGAGGCGCAAATGACCTCATCTATGTGAAGGCACTGTGAAAAGTCTAGACGTTATATACAAATATCAAGCACTAACTCTGTACGTGGTACAGGTTGCAGGAGATATGGGTGTATTCACCAAGATGCACAGCAACAGAAATGCAAACCATAATTGAGTTTGCACAAGTTTTCCTGAAATAGACAAAAGTCTTAGTGATTGCACTTTATCATTTTATCAAACCCTCTATACACCAATCAGTGAATACCTCTTAAATAACTCACCTCATCTTAGTCAATTCCCCACTATAATAATCACCATAAAAGAGTGCAATAATTTTTGGATAACACGTAGCTAAAAAATTATTTATTAACCAATAAGAGTTAGTTTTATGTACTGTTGGTTTGAATTTCAATTGTACATCCACCTGTGCCACAGTGTAAAAGTACACTAATATCTTAAGGTGTAAAAAGATAAAATACTACTTTAAAGAGTGGTGAGAATATCAATATTTTTAAAACAAATTCTCTTATCACTTTATACATTGTATCACAATTTAAGACTGTGGGGAAAAAAAAAAAAAGACTGTGGCTTTGCCTCAAGTCATTTCTGTATTTTCAAGGGAGAAATTCTACAGACAGGGCCCTACCACAAAAAAAAGTTTTATTAGATGGAGTACGATTTTAAGATACACCCTAAATCTAGACAATTCAGAAAGAGTTGGTTCTCTAGTTCAGAACTGCGAGTTTTCTTCCCACAACTTATTATCTAAATCATATTCAGAGCTGTGTCCTATGTAAGGCTCGCTGATTCTAACCTTACACTCTGAAGCAGATCTCACCTTGATCCGTCTGACTTCACCCACATCACCAGAATGAGACTACAACAGAGATAATAATCCATCCACTCTCCTACATTTCCCAGCAACCCTTCTGCACTTCGGAGGGGTCATACAGTTAGTTCTGTCCAATGAAACATAAGCATAAATGACGCTACTTCCAGGTGTTGAAACTGCACAAAACCACGTGAGGCCCTCTTCTCTCACAGCAGCCATGGGATCTAGATGGTGCTGTCACAAAACAGCAGTTTCTGTAGCCTGAGTCCGTGAGTGACCATGCAGTACAGAGACCCCTGCAGGCCCGCACTGGACGTGCAACGTGAAGCCACTGAGATGTGGGGGCTGCTAGTTACCACACACAACACAACCCAGTCCTACTCTAATACAAAGTCATCGCAAATACACTATTCATCCTCTTAAAATTATATACTTCCTCCATACGTCTTTCTCAATCGTAACATCTTTCTGATCAGGATACTATCTCCATCTTTAAACAACCCTACTTTATGATCCCTAAAAGTGAGAGGCAGAGGGAAGCCAACTTTCAACGAACTTTAGAAGTTTTCCAGTTTGCAGACTAATTCAGAGTTAGAAGTCACCTAGTGGCCCACTCCAAAGTACAGAAACAGCACCTGTGCAACTCTACCCAGGAAAGATTCCAATTAATAAAAGTCCTGGTCAAAGCCAATTCAACGCTAAGCTATCCCTGCAGTATTACAAAAGAGTAATAGAGAAATGCAATTAGCACTGCCTAAGGGATGCCATGAAACTCTTTGGCTCTACCAGGCCCCTCAACTAAGGTCCCCTCAACCCCCCGACTTCTCTTCCCAAACATTAAAAGTTAAATCATCTCTCTCCCAAGAATCCTGACGACTCCTTGGGAACTCCCAAATGTACACGCCCTATTTCTCAAAATAAAATGTGGCCTTTCTCGTTTGGGGCCAACTATTTCAGGCTTCTTTGGGATCACTGCAAAAGCTCTTGGAGACTGAGAACCGTGATGATATGGTAAAACTGAACGCATGCCTTAAAGAATGCAGTCATCTATTTAAACAACTCTAAACACACACACACACCCAACAACTCACAACAAACAGAATCCATAGCTAAATGTCCTGATGCCTACTGCTTACATAACTTTTGACTTATATAACATGGATTTTGAAGCAGCTAGACCAATTTCAACAGGAAATGGGTTACACAACACCCAGCGTTTGGAGGAAGGCAGCAGACAAGGGAGAAATGAAATTGTTCCTATTTCTACATCCCTAATAAACCTCCCATCCATCATCTTTCCCTAGTCCCACTGCTTTCAGCCTCTCGTTACCTTTAACCTTCACATCTGCTCTCAGACCCATTTTAAAGTTCTGATCAAGTCACGTCCTGCTCAAAATCCTTTACAGTCCCTACTACTGACAGGAGAGTCAGATTTCCTCCCCTGTCAGTGAAGGTTTTCCAAGCTACCTCCCCAGGCTTCTCTCAAAATGGTTTTCTTACACGTGCTTCTCCGTCTCTGTGTCTGTGCTCACCAAGCCATCCCTCTGCCTGGAATGTCCTTTCCCGTTTATTCTGCATATAAAATTCTTCAGAGCACGGCTCAGATAGCATCCCCTCTATGAAACCTTTCTTAGGCCGCTTAACCTAAGCTGTCTAATCAGACAGCCACTGGCCACATGTTAAAACAGAAACGTCTCGGATATACGGAGTTAATTTTTTTGTCGGGGGGGGGGCCCACACTGCGCAGCTTGCGGGATTCTAGCTCCCCAACCAGGGATCAAACCTGGGCCACGCGGTGAAAGCGCCGCATCCCAACGACTGGACCGCCAGGAAAATCCCTGGAGTTAAATTTTTTTAATTACGAAAATTGATTTCATCCTTTCCCCCCATTTTTAAAATGCAGTTACCAGATAATTTTAAATTACGTGGGACTCACATCCTGTGTCTATTGGACAGCACTGCTCTGAGCTGAAAATATTCTCACAGAGCACTGCATCTATACTTCTCTTAATGTCTCAGCACACTTCTTCAGCACTACAATTATCTGTCTGTATCGCATACGCCCCTTCCCACACCATCAACTCCTTTAGGGCACGCCCTCCGCAGCTCCTCGCACAGAACTGGCATGAACAAATTCTCGCTGAATGAGCGAGCAGATCCTAAAGCTACAAATTTGGTAGAGTTCTGTCTCTTCTCAAATAATTCAAAGCACCTATTCTTCACAAGCACATTACGTCCTCATTACATCCGTACCTCACTCCATGTATCTCTGCATCTGATTTCAAAATTACCCTTAGTCATACCCAGACTCTTACTCAGCAACTTCGGATGACTCTCTTTTGGCTACTCCACCCAATCTAAACTCTTACCTGGCTTGCCAAGTCCTTCATAATTCGGCTCCTCTGTATGTATTAGGCTTTCGCATCCACTGTTCTCCAACATGTACCTTTTCTTGCAGGCTGGACATCACCGAATACCCTTAATCATCATGCTTAAACCTGTCTGAAATTACTTCAGTAGTTCCCTTCATCTAGAAAGCCCCCCGTTTACTCCCTGCCTATGTAAACTCTATCCATCCATCTAGGGCTAGAAAGCCTTCCTTGAATATCCCAGCCCCCACTGATCTACCCTGCCCACGAATCCAAACACACTCGTAGCCTCTTACACAGTCCAGGCTTCTCTAGGCCTCTGTTCTATATGTTCTATGGTCCAAGTAATGAGTGGTATACCACTTACGAACAGTGTTACATGTTATGTCCCCAAAGGAAAGCTTCACATTCATTTCTCATCTAATGCCTAAAACTTTGCCAAGTATAAAACTAATACTCAAGTAAGTATCTGTGAATTTTTTCAGCAGGTCGTTACTGGGAGGCTACCTGTATGTGGTGTGGCAAGAGGCCTGTGTGTAAGCGCAGAGGCTGCCACTACACAGCCGTGTGAGCTCGGTCGATCTCAGTCTTCCAACCTCTGAAGTGGAGGCAACAGCAGCTACCTCAGGAGAGGTGCTCTGAAGATGAGGTGCAGGGAATCAAAGGATGATAAATGTGGAAATCTTTTTTAAAAAGTGCATAGTGCACAACAAATTGGAAGTACTGTTATTCCTCTCATAGTACCTACACATCACTGTTTTAGCCCATAAATGTGAGCTTGGAATTAAGAAAAAAAGAAGACAACCCATGAGAAGGAAAAACAAGTCTAATCTTGCACAGGAAGCGAATATGTTACGATGTAATATTCCTGATAAGACTCCACCCCTCAACGTCCTGAAGAATGGACACACTTGTTAACTGTAACACTTTCTTTTATAAATTTATTTATTTATTTTTGGCTGCACTGGGTCTTCCTTGCTGCGCGGGCTTTCTCTAGTTGCAGCGAGCGGGGGCTACTCTTCATTGCGGTGCGCGGGCTTCTCATTGCGGTGGCTTCTCGTTACGGAGCACGGGCTCTAGGCGCGCGGGCTTCAGCAGTTGTGGCTCGCAGGCTCTAGGCACGCAGGCTCAGAAGTTGTGTCGCACGGGCTTAGCTGCTCCGCGGCATGTGGGATCTTCTCGGACCAGGGCTCGAACCTGTGTCCCCTACATTGGCAGGCTGATTCTTAACCATGGCGCCACCAGGGAAGTCCCAACTGTAACACTTTCATTCATTAGTTCCTGATTTCATTAAGAGGTGCCAAGTAGTGATGGTTTATAATCAGGGCCTACTTTTCTCCTGAGACTTTTGAACTGAGGACCCACCAAGAAAAACACTAGCAAGAGGGCCTTCATTTGCTCCTAAAAAGCCTTAAAAGGCTACAGTCTCCTCATCAGGCTTGGCACTAATGGTACAGAGTCAAAATACCAGAGGGGACAAATGTATGAGAGGCCACAAGAGGTCTAACCCTGCGGTAGACCAAGAGATTTCCCAGATCAGGAAGATGCTGACATGCTCTCAAGCACGGGCGTCTATCTCTCAGTCACTGCAGGCAGCACTTCAGAGGACTGGGGAGCATTTGCTGATTAAACCAGCAACTGCTTAGTGGAGAATGGGAAACCGTCTAAATATCCAACAGCGGAGTGGCTGAAAAGACACAGCTGGCACAAGATTACATGGCCGTCAAAAGAAGGGATTTAATGTCTTAGAAAGATCTGTTACAGAGGTATGGAGTGGCGGGAGCTGCACAACAGTCTTCCATTTTTGTAAAATATCCCCTAAAGAATGTTATGAGGAATAATTCTAAAGCTGCCCATGAAATAACAGGATTTCCCTCAAGTAAATGAAACCCTAAGTCAGACAGTGAATGCTAAAACAAAAGTATATATGAACCAACCTAGCCCCTCTATCTCAACCCTTTGCTTGAGGGATATTTTTCTAGCCCAGGACAGAATCCTGAGAGGTCATTTCCCAGTGGCCAGAAGGAGATATCCAAGGATAAGAAGGGACAAAAATTAAAATAAAAATGACTATCCACTGCTAATCCATATTTAAAAAAGCACTGCAAAGGACCTTAGGAAATGTGGCCTTGAGAAGTATTAACTTTCAGCTACGTTTTGTTTTCAAGGAAAAGAACATGCTCAATTCTAAAATACTGAGCTTTAATTGAGTTTAATAATTTGCTAGAAATTTAAAACGAGGATTCCATTATCAGGTGTCAGGATTACTGAAGCTCCGACATGAAACCCATATGACTGGGACCTGTTTTTAGGAAAGCCCTACATACAACAAATCTGGGCTTCTAAAGAGAAATTAGGTAATTTTTAAAATAATGTCTCCAAATCTCAGTTTCCTCAAATGTTAAAAGGAAACATTAATAGCTATCAAATAAGATGATATACATAAAATGCCTAGACAGTACTGGTCAAAGTAAAGGCTTAATAAATAGGCATATATTCTCACTCTTAAGCTACATCACAAAAATACAATGTATATAATTTAATGTGTGTTGAAATAACTGCAAATGGAAAAACTACCAGTATTTCCAAGAACTCTCGTTTGGAGTTCAGAATAGCACGGTCCTCCCCTCAGAGAGCTGAAACTCTCAGGGTAGGAACATGAGAAGGGAGGGCAGACATACTTAAAGATTAGAAAGCTTCCCCTTGAAGAAGCAACCAGGTAGAATTCAAAGGAGGAGGTTTAGTTTCAAAGGGGCTGGGTCCTGACTGGTTTTATGGGTTGGAGGGGTTCTGTGTAGGACAGAAAATGGGGGCTCCAGGAAGGGACAGGAAATACAGATGTATGAATAAAGTGCATGTATGTTTTTTTAGATGAAAAAGAAATCACAGGCCAAAGTAGATGAGGAACTGAGAAGAGTTAAGAATCTGGAGAGAGGAAACTGACAGGAGCACCTTAAAAATCTAGGCTAAGGGTGGGAGGGAGGGAGACACAAGAGGGAAGAGATATGGGAACATATGTATATGTATAACTGATTCACTGTGTTATAAAGCAGGAACTAACACACCATTGTAAAGCAATTGTACTCCAATAAAGATATTAAAAAAAGAAAAATCTAGGCTAAAAAGTTCCACGGGGTAAGGAACTGACAGTAAATCCTGAAGAGCATTCACGGACAGACCGCCCCAGACACAGCACCGTCAAGTCAAAGTTACAGTCCTGGAGTTACTCTGCTGAAGGAAAAGCAGATGCCAAACTACTGTGGGAGGGACTGAGAGAGTCAGTGGGGCCAGGTGTCTAGTGGGTGTTACCACGAAAAAATGAAGTACTCCTGGCTCTCAAAGAATTTTAATACTCAGTGAAAAACACCGCTCTAAAAACGGGTCTGTGTGCCATTCTACACACAAAATTCAGAGTCCTTTAATAAATTTAATTCTATTCACATGCTTGCAGGCTCTTTGTTAGAAAATGAAACACAGCATGTCTAAAATACAAAGGCAATAGCTCTGATATCCTGCCAACACTGAATTGTGGAGGGAAACATCACTTCTGCTTCAAAATCCCTTCCTTCTTTCATATCAATTGTTGAATATCATTGTTAATTATGTCCAATTAGCCAGAATTAAACCTGAAACAATGGAGGTGTGAAGTGATATGCCCAAGCTCATACAATGTGAATCAATAGCAGACATGACAATAAATTGACCTCTTGGCTTGAAGTGATCAATGGAACAGAATAAAAAATTAAAATATGCTAATTCTGATTCATAAGGATAATCCAATTGGTCAACCTTGTGAATAAGTTCAAAGGCTTTGGGCCCACCAACATAATGGAACCCAGTCCAATTTACCAGTACTACACACCAACTCCATAGATTACCTGATCTCTTGCGCATCTCAGTTTTCTCATGCATTAAAATAGGCAAATCTACCTAAGAGGGTTCTCGTAAGGAGTAAAACAGATCACGATGCAAAACATTTAGCACAGTCTCTGCACACCGTAAGCTCTAAAATGGCAGCTATAGTACATTCCACACAGAAGTCTACAAACGGTCAGCCAGTGAAGGGACACTTACTACACACCTCATTTCTTTTCAATCCAGATGGCTTTCCCCGAGACTTTTAAAAGGAAGGCACATGTTAACTTACATATGCCTATTTCTAAAGTAGCACTGGTCAGAATTTAGTGTAAATGTCTTTGCTGGCTCCCACATTGGATTGTGAGCTTGAGGTAGGAACCCAAACTTCTATCTTTGGGCACCCAACATGTGGCACAATGCCTGCCACACTGAATGTGAAACTACCTGATCAACTGATGCAGTTTTTTAAAGTGAACAAGGCTGCTATTTCCTATGTGGACAGAGGTAAGCAGACCACTTCTGACCTATAAAATACAGACTATATTTAAACTGTCTTAGACTACTCTTTGAAAAAAGCCATCTCAGCTCCAGTCAGGAGACAACACTATGCTCTCTGACCAATCGTTTCTCAGGTACCCATTGTTATATCTCTAGGTTCAAACTGAGTTTCAAAAAGCCCTTGAACTCCTCTATTTAAAAGTCCAACCAATTAGTTATACAAAAAGCCACACCAGCTTATTGGTTTAATAAATAACAACAAAATACCCATCATTTACGGTCTGCCTAAATGTGCAAAAAGTTAGGGGTTTATATCAACTCCTTTAATCATAAGTATCCTAAGGGGCAGGTGTCATTGTCCCAATAACCTGTTACACAGGTATATTTGGTACACGCTCTTTCCTCTGTGCAGCACCGCCTCCTAAAGATCAATATGATTCTTAATGATTACTTAAGGAAAAGAGAGAATGAACACTTTTTTGAAGAACCATACAAAGTTATTAGAGTCAGGTTTGAGAATTAGACTTAATTTATCTAGCTTTAAAAATCAAAATAAAATTAGTTTAAAACAGCATATGTCAAAAACTCATCAGACTGTCAAACAAGCTTTAAGGTGAGCTTTGTGGGCAAACAATAACAATGGCCGGGGCTCATATCAACTTTATTGTCTCCTCCAATCTCTGCTCTGGTCAAGGCCATTCAGAAATAACTTTTATTGTTGGGTCTCTTAGGGAAAACAATGAAATAAACTAACCAGTACAGGAAAAAACTTACACAATAGAGGGCTGGCCAGATTATTTTAAAGTCACCTTACTAACCTACAGTCTGCTGGAAATGCCTTGATCTGAAGGCCATCAATCAATTTCATCTCATTGTAAGTATCAGAAACATATAATTATGCTTATGTTAGAAGATCTTTTAGCAGAGAAAGCGGAAAGATGATTGGCTTTTAGCATACACATGACAAAACAGAAAGTACTTTCATCCATTTTTCCTCCCTAAATTAAGTAGTCCCTTTAGAAAAATCCCCTCAGAATCCAGCTCTGTTAGTTTCTCCATAATGACACAGAGAAGACTAGGATCTATTCATGTAGAGACCAAGATGGTTTTAAAGCTTAAAAATTGCTATTATACAACTAATTTCTTGCCTCCTAGCTAGTGTGAATTGCGGTCACCTGTCCTTAGAAAAATGTAGGAACCTAGGAACTTAAATTCCCTTTACAAGTAAATTTTAGTTCATTCTCTATGGTACCCTCATTTAAGGAAAACTGCTTAGTTTAATGCCACTGAAATAGTGGATAGCATAATAGGACATTTTAATTTAGAATTCTTTCTCTACTTACGTAGATATAGATACTTGGTCCTGACCAAATTCTACTAGAACCTAGGATTGGATAAATCAGTGTGCCACAAAGTAGCTGATGAATCTTCTCCCTAGTATGAAGCAAATACTAGAAAAACTGGGTTTTTCACAAGCTTGCTTCCTAATGCACACCAGCAGTATCCTCCCTGTATGCCAGAATAAATATACTACCGCCCCCCCAGAAACTACACTATATCTATTTCCAAAAATAGCTAAAATTCCTGTCCAAACACATTTACTTGAATAAGATACAGGTAAAGAAAAATTAACTACTAGATGGTATTCACATGAAGAATATACATGTGTTGTTCTACCACAAGTAGAAATCTATCATTAGAGCCAGACTGCCTGGGTTTGATTCCTGGCTCCAGCACTTACCCAGTGCTGGGTGTGTGTATGCCCCCAGGAAAATTATTTAACTTCTCTGTGCCTCAGTTTCCTCAACTGTAAAATGGGGCTAGCAGTACTTACCTATCATTGGCTGTTATGAAGGCTCAGTTAATATGTGTAAAGTGCTTAGAACAAAGCTTGGCACATACAAATGGGAGCTGTTATTATTACAGCTTGATGCTACCTCATCAGTTGATGAATAAATCATATGGAAGGACTTTGTATGTGCCTATGCTCTATAGCATATATGCATATGTCTTATGTATATATATATGTATATTCAGGAATGTAGTCAAGCAACATTTATTAAACATCTGGTATATCTCACACCCTTATTTTAATTATTGAGTTTGTCACAATAATACATCAAAGACTATTACCATTTGCACTGATCAGATGAGAAAATGGGCTCAGAAAGACTGAAGATGCTCTACACAAAACTGTTCCAGAAAAATGTATCGTTTTTTGAAAGCAACATGTATACAAAGTAGAATGCAACCAAGGGGGAAAAAAGCCCTTAACAGTGAACTCTGTGATGAAAACACAAAACCGAAAGCTTATATTTAACAATTTAGTCTGTAAAAAGGTCTCTTGACAACTCTGGAGACAGAGAAACCAGGAACCAGAGATTAAGCAGCACACTGAAGACCACATTACTATAAAATGCTGCAGGCAAGAGCGGAATCAAACTTATCTGACTCCAAGTCCAGTGCACTTTCTGCTTCTATATCCATAGCCAAATGGGTAAAATGCACTTTTTGCAGTGGCCCAAACCTCTGGAGACTCTGCCTCCAGAACTAGCATTAGGGGAATGTGCTCAGCCTGGTTTTGTGGAGGCTGCTTCCCTGATCCACAGAGCTCCGGTTCTAAAATGGCTCCAACGTAACACAAGCACGGCATGATGGGAAATGTACAGAAGATTATAGGGTAGGAGCTGTACTCCAGGGGCTGATAGGCCGTAAATATTTGCTACTGATGAAAGAGGAGATTCAACCTGGAAACCAGGTGTGTGGTCTAGGTCAGATCATCTCATTTCTCATAAGAACTTCATCTGTAACATGGGTGAATGGTTTCTCATCTCATTGAAAGGAGAGGCTTGGGAAATAATTCAGCAGTTGCTACTGGTTTATAAGCATTCCACTGTGAAGATCACCTGTAAAATTCTAACTTGAGTCCAATAAAAGTGACAGGTTTTACCCTCACCATGTGTGCTAAGGACACAGATCCTAGAAAAACGAGGGTTCCGGCAACTGATATATTCCTAAATAAGAAATGGGGTGCCCTAGAAGCAGTCAAGAAGGAAATGACTGAGCATCATTAACACATATAAATTTCTAACATGAAAAGGCAAAGAGCTGAGTATCCATGTGTCTAGTTCTATAAACTGCGTATGTGTGTGGTTTCATACGAACAATTGAGACACAGTGAGAAATGCAGAAAATTTTTCATATTCTCCCAAGTGCTTCATCTTTCTGTTTTGGCTCCTGTGGCCGCCAGATTTTATATGTTCATAACAACATCTTGCCAGATTCTGTCTCTCACACAGGGCAAGCAAAATCAGAACCTGATGCTGTGTAGCCTTACCAAAGGGAAAAGCAGTGACGACAAGGACAAGAGACAGGAATTTTTACAGAAAGGTTGGTGAACTGTCTTACCAATACTGCCACCTTTGAAAACCCCATTACACGTGAGTTCTCCATTTGCAGTAGACAAAGATGTACTCATCTTGTGCAGAAAAGGGGCCTAATCACTCCCACCCCTTCGCCACCACCAGGGAGGCCACCAGGAAAATTTCAGTCCTAAAAACGTGCTAACACACAGTATGGGGGAATTTGGGGCGAGGACACAAAAGACTCTGGCATTAAATGACGGTAAATACCGTGGGAAAATATTCCGATTCTCAGCTTCCGACATTTTTTTTCCTGGGGATCGCGCCTGACTCAATAATCAGTTCCAACAAATGCATTTTCTTGATTCAAACCTCAACCCTGTGCCTCCCAGGGAATCTCGGGTCCTGCCAGGCTCCCAAACCAGCGAACGATGATGAAATGGCTTTACTGCAAAGTGGGAGGGGGTTTTCCCTCTGCTCTCTCCCAAGGTTAAACCCCTTACCCATCCAGAGGGAGTCCAGCAGGGGCACTGGGGATCGAGAGCTCGCCCGCATTTGGTTACATTTTCATTTGTGGAAACCGGAAAGCGAGGAGCAGGGGTGATAGGGCTGAAAGGGTCGGTTCTGGCCGCTCAAGGCGCAGGGAGGGGTCGCGCGGGGATCGAAGCTGGGTAGTGAGGGAGGGTCGGGGGTCCGCGGCTCGATGTCCCTTCCAGCCCAGTACGGTGCCGCACCCCGCCCGCCGGGCGGGGACGCAGGCGGCGAGGGCGGCCCGGGCCTCTCCCAGAACGAAGGGCCCGGCCCCGGAAACAGGGAGGGGCCGCGGCGAGGCCGATCCCGCGTCGCAAGCGGCCGCACGGGGCCGAGGAGGCCGCGCGCCGCCGCCCCGAGGGCCCACCCGCGGGGTCGACCTCGTCGCCACCGCCGCCGGTGGTGGGGGAGCTTTAGGCTCGGGCCCCCGGGGGCCCCAGGCGGACACCGCGCCGCACTCACCGTGGGAGGACTGCAGGGGAGCAAAGACGCTTGCGAGCGGAGCGAAGGAGCGGTGACCGCTTCCTTCCCAAGCCCACTCCTCCGGCGGCGGCTGCAGTGGCGGCGGCGGCAGCAGCTACCCCGGCTCCGGAATCGGCGGCGGCGGCGGTGGTGGCGGCGGCGGCTCCACTTCCGCTCCGGTCACCACTTCCGCTCTGGCCCGAGCCCCGCCCCTGCACCGCCTCCTCATTGGGCCAGCGGCGCACGGGGTTGCCCCGGCCGCCCTAGAGGGGCGCCGACCGAGGGAGGAGGAAGGAGAGCTGAGAGCTGGGATGCTGCGGCCGGGGGAGGGCGGGGGTCAGGGCCGGGAGCAAGGAGGAGGCGGGCGTAGGGGGACGGAAATGGGGGCGGGGAGCGGAAAGAGAAGGTGGAAGGAGTGGAGGCGGAGCTGAGGGGGAATCTAGAAAGGGGACGTGTGGGAACGAGGGAGACTGGGCGAGGTTTGGGGTTCGGCGGGCCTGAGACTTAGGCTTGGAACTCGCCTGGGTCATGCTCAGAGTCTCCGAGGTCATCGGTTCCCACCCCACCCAAAAAGTAATCTTCACGAGGTCGGAGGTTGAAGTCAGTCCCCTTTTGCTGTGTGCTTTGGGAATACTGGATTTAGGGAAGGACAGACATTGCTCATCCCTAAATTTAAGCTTAGCCCTCCCTTCAGTCCTTCAAGGTACTGATCATTTCCTCCTTTTGTGGACTGAGGAGGCCAGGAATCGGACCGGCGAAGGCCTTTTCTTGGAAGCCTGTGTGTGTGATCTCTTAATTGAATACCCCTCCCCAGGATCTTAGAGGAAAGCTTAAGGAAAGGAACCAGGTCTCCACGGGCCCCCCCCCACTCCTGTGACTGCTCTTCCCAAGGCAGTTTTTCAAAATGCCTCACCTCTACTCCTTCCCTTTCATTCATTCTTTTCAGCAGATATTTATTAAGCAGGCTTTATGTTTTTGTTTTTGTTTTTTTTGGCGGTACGCGGGCCTCTCACTGTTGTGGCCTCTCCCGTTGCGGAGCACAGGATCCGGACGCGCAGGCTCAGCGGCCATGGCTCACTGGCCTAGCTGCTCCGCAGCATGTGGGATCTTCCCAGACTGGGGCACGAACCCGTGTCCCCCACATCAGCAGGTGGACTCTCAACCACTGCGCCACCAGGGAAGCCCAGGCTTTATGTTTAGTCCTGGAGACACAAGACAGACAGGGCCCTGCTGTCTTGGAGTTTACAGCCTGGTAGGAGATAAAACAAAGTAAATGGCCTTTGTCAATTCTCCTTTACCTTTACTTAGCTTATTGATGACTTCTAACACATCACCCCAGCCTCAGTCCTGCTCCCATCAACTGCCAAAGTGATCTTTGAAAAACCCCATTCTGATTGTGTCCTTTTGCTTAAATCCTTTGGTGATTACTCAGACCTAGAAGACAATTGATAAGCTCCTTGAGTGCGACAATCAAGGTTCTCCAGAAGCTGCCCTTATCCTTCAACTTCTCCCTGCTAGTTATTCCCCAACACAAACCCCCAGTTCAACTGGATGATTCCTTATCCTCCCAGTATGCCAGCTTTCAGTCTTTCTAAATCTTTTGTGTTAGTTGCCAACATTTTTTAAAGACTCAGAGATTTCTTTGTGAACAGAAATTTGCGGTCTGTGCCTTGTCTGGCAACACTGTGTCCACATTTCTGTGTGGCAATTGGTTGAAACCAAGGAACGGCTGCCCACTCTAGATCAGGTCTGGACTTGTCAAAGTGCCAGGGTCCCCTCCCCACGCCCCCCCCAGGCTGCTTTCTTCATTTACATTGTCTGTCATATAGGCATCTGTGCCAGTGACCCCTTATTACACCACCTTTTTTTTTTTTAACATCTTTATTTGGGTATAATTGCTTTACAATGGTGTGTTAGTTTCTGCTTTATAACAAAGTGAATCAGTTATACATATACATATGTTCCCATATCTCTTCCCTCCTTCCCACCCTCCCTATACACCACCTTTTAACTTGAGCAAAATTGAAAGAGGGTGTTGGGTAATGTAAACAGCATGGATTTGACATCAAAACCATAGGATTTGGACCCAAGTGCAAAAACTTCCCCGTGGGAATCCATCTTTGGCAAACCAAAGATCCATAATCCAGAGACTGCTCAGGTCGAAGTAAACCTTAATGTAACATGACCTTAGGCCCCCATCTAATAAATACCCTAGAGGGTCGGAGAGCTCATGGTAATTACACCACAAATGACAACAGTGCATGGAGGGAACAGAATTGCTCTTTGCCAGGCATCCCTGGGTGCCTGCTAACGTTGCACGGATTAGCTGCTTTCACCACCTCGGCATTCTAGGCCAGGAGTCGGCAAACCACAGCTATTAAGTAACAGAGACACAAAGAGATGTTAAAATACAATGTGGCCTATGCAGCCATAGGAATATATATGGCCAGGGTATTATGGGAGTCGGAGGCAAGGGCACCTAACCCATCTTGAGAGTATGGTGGGAGAGCAGGAAAGACTCCCTTGAAGAGGTGATACTGGAGCCTTAGATTCCATAATGAATTTTTTTTAATTAATAGGCTTTATTTTTTTTAGAGCGGTTTTAGGTTTACAGAAAAATCAACCAGATAGTACAGAGAGTTCCCATATACCCAATTTCTCCCCACCCACAATGTCCCCTATTATTAACATCTTACATCAGTTTGGTACATTAGTTACAATTGATGAACCAATATTGATACATTTTAAACTAAAGTCCATAGTTTACATTAGGATTCATTATTATTGTACAGGTCTAAGGATTTCAACAAATGGATATTAGGTACCTACCATGACAGTATCATACAGAACAGTTTCACTGTCCTAAAAATCCCCTGTGCTTCATCTATTCAACTCTCACCCTCTCCTCTCACCTCAACCCTTGGCAATCACTTCTTTAGTTTTGCTTTTTCCAGATGTCATACAGTTGGAATCATACAGTATGTAGCCTCCACCGACTGGATTCTTTCACTAAATACTATGATATAAGTTTCCTCTATGTCTTTTTATGGCTTGATAGCTCATTTCTCTTTATCACTGAATAATATTCCATGGTATGAATGTACCACCATTTGCCCATTCACCTACTGTTATGGATTGGCTCAAGTCCTCCAAAAAGATATGCTGAAGTCCTAATCTCTGGTACCTGTGAATGTAACCTTATTTGGAAAAAAAGTCTTTGCAGATGTAATCCAGTTATGATGAGGTCGTTAGGGTGGGCCCTAATCCAATATAATTGATGTCCTTATAAAAAGAGGAAGTGGCCATATGAACACACACAGCGGGGAATACCATTTGATGACAGAGGCAGGGTTTGGAGTGATGTAGCTATAAGCCAAGGAATGTTAAGGATCCGTAACCACCACCAGAAACTAGCAATAAGCAAGAAAGGATTCTACCCGAAATCTCAGAGGCAGCATGGCCCTGCTGATACCTTGATTTCGGACTTGTAGCCTCCAGAACTGTGAGAGAATAAATTTGGTTGTTTAAGCCCTCAGTTTGTAGTACTTTGCTACAGCAGCCCGTGAAACTGATACACTTCCTGAGAGACATCTCGACTCAGCTTTTGACAGTTATGAATAAGGCTGCTATCCACATCTGTGTGCAGGTTTTTGTGTGGACACAAGTTGTCAACTCATTTGGATAAACACCTGGGAGCATGACTTCTAGATCATGTGTTAAGATTATGTTTAGCTTTGTGAGAAATTGCCAAGCTGTTTTCCAAAGTGGCTGCACTATTTTGCATTTCCACCAGCAGTGAAAGAGTTCCTGCTGCTCCATACTCATGCCAGCATCGGGTGTTGTCAAGTTTGGATTTTATTTTGTTTGTTTTTTATTTCATCGGTTCTTATATAAATGTGTAATGTAAGATCCTGGTTTGTCTCCCCCAGTGTTTCTTTTTGTTCCTAATATTCTGAAATTTTTGTTCCTAATATTCTGATTAATGGCCTTGAGTCACCCAGTGGGTTTCCTTCCTTCCTTTCTTCCTTTTTGCCTCCTTACCTCCATCCCTCCCTTCCTTTCCCTTTCCTTCTTTTTCTTTCTCCCTCCCTCTTTTTTTTTTTTTTTTTTTTTTTTTGCGGTACGCGGACCTTTCACTCTTGTGGCCTCTCCCGTTGCGGAGCACAGGCTCCGGACGCGCAGGCTCAGTGGCCATGGCTCAGGGGCCCAGCCGCTCCGCCGCATGTGGGATCTTCCCGGACCGGGGCACGAACCCGTGTCCCCTGCATTGGCAGGCGGACTCTCAACCACTGCGCCACCAGGGAAGCCCTGAAATATTTTTGTGAGTTATTTCTTCAAGGATTTCCTTCCTTCATCTCCCTGTTTTCTATGTTTTCACTTTCTGGAACTCCAATTATTTGGATATCTGAGCTCCTGGAATGATTTTCTAATTTTATTTTTTTTCTCCCTCTCTCTTACTTTTTTACCTTTTTGTGTTTGGGTCTACTTTCTGAATAGTATCCTTCAACCTGTATTTGGTTAGAGTTCTGTGCAGGAGACAGGATCAGAAACCACTCTAGGTATTTTAAGCAGAAAAGGATTTATTATAGGGAATTAGGTGCCTGCAGACTCGTTGGAAGAGCTGGGGTTGCTGAAATCAGGGGGACTTTTGTTTCAAAGTCACCATAGCTGTGGTTGAGAGGTCACATTTGCTACTCTTGCTGCTGCCACCGTAACTTCCTGACCGCATGAAGCTGGGGACTGGGCACTGGATCAGGGAGTCTGGCCACTGACATTTGGCTCAAAGGTAGAGTTTAAAGACAGCAAGGTTGTTGTGTGGCTTGAATAAGAAGTTCAAGTTATGGGGTAGTCTATGACATGTCAACTTACATGAGGACTTTGATATTCATCCAACTGATATTCATCCAACCAATTTTGGCCTTTCATTTTAATGAAACAGAAGCTGAACTCCCGACGGAGTGAGTTCTATAGGTGTAATCAGAAACACAGCTCCAATAGCTTCACTAACTTTGCCAGACAAGAGTAGGCTGTGTCAAGGAGGCCAGAGTTCTCCAAACTCACTGGGTTGAATTTTGGTCACATAATCACCTTGGCTCTCACATAAATGAAGCCACTGGAAAGGTAGGCATCATTAATGAAAACAAATATAAATCTGTGTTTCAGTTTCATGATAGCTGGATCAGAAATAAGTTTCACAGTGGTCTAGGTTTTGCAAGTTTCTACCTGTTGAGGAAGTGGCAAGGTATCGTCACACTCCAGTATTTCCTCTAGCCTTGGAAGGTTCACAGAACTATCCTCCTCCAGTCTCTTTCTTCAGAGTTCCAGCTGGGCAAAAAGAACCATTAATTTTTTGGGTGTTTGTATTTTAAGAATGATATTTTGTAGCATTTAATTTTAAGTAAGCAAACACCTGCTGTATTCATTTTAAATAATATATTTTTATTACCTGGTGATGCATGAATATATTTCACTGTAAGACAACTAAAATATTAAAGATAAAAACTAAAGTCTCCTGTGATCGCCACCCTCAATACCAGTTCTCCTCCCCAGAAAGTAACCAAGTATCAATTATATAGCAGCATGCATTAGTCAAGGGAGGTTAGGTTTTGCTGCAATAACAAACATCTTCAAAATCTCAGTGCCTTACAACAACAAAGGTTTATTTATTGATCCTTACATGTTTGTCATGGGTTGGCTTCAGCTGTATCTCTGGACACAGGTTGAAAAAGCAGGTAGGTTATGCTAATCTTAAGGCAGAGAGAAAAGAAACAATGGTGGAATCTCTTAAATCTTCCACTTGGAAGTCTCATGTCTCTTTCACCCACATTTCCTTGGTCAAAGCAAATTATATAGCCAAACCTACTTCAGTGAGGGTGTATAATCCTTCCATAGAGAGGGACAGTGAAAAATTTCCTGTAGTTTTATAGAGTACATAAAACTATAGAAATAGGTATCATTTTAATATAAGTCATTGCAATACTGAACTTTACTTTCTTCATGAAAAATATGTCTTAGAAGTCTTTCCATGTTATACAGATAGACCCATCTCCTTTTTATTTATTTGTTTGTTTATTTTTGACTGCGTTGGGTCTTTGTTGCTATGCGCGGGCTTTCTCTAGTTGCAGCAAGCAGGGGCTACTCTTCGTTGTGGTGCGCAGGCTTCTCACTGTGGTGGCTTCTCTTGTTGCAGAGCACGGGTTCTAGGCGCGCGGGCTTCAGTAGTTGTGGCACATGAGTTCAGTAGTCGTGGCACATGGGCTCAGTAGTTGTGGCTGGCGGGCTCTAGAGCGCAAGCTCAGTAGTTGTGGCACACGGGCTTAGTTGCTCTGCGGCATGTAGGATCTTCCCGGACCAGGGCTCGTACCCGTGTCCCCTGCTTTGGCAGGTGGATTCTTAACCACTGGGCCACCAGGGAAGTCCCTCCATCTCCTTTTTAAACAGCTGCATTCATATGCCGTAATATGGATATACTATGGTTTATTTAGCTATTTCCCTATTTGAAAACATTTAAGTTGTTTCTAATTTGTTATTACTGCAGACAAAATTGTAGCAATATCCCAGTACTTGCCCCTTGTACATATGTGCAAGCGTTTCTCTGGGGTGGGTACAGAGAAGTGGAATTGCTCATGAATAGCTCATGAATAGTTCCAAAGGAACTGCCGGTTTTCTCTCTGTATCCTAATACGGCATACTCATTAGGAGAATTTCAAAGGTTTAATAAAAGGACTACTGACAAAGAATAGAGTAGTATCCCAAGACTGATAGCAGTGAGACTAGGCCTGAACGAGCAAGAGGAGGGAGCAGTTAGCAGAGACATGTGGAAAGAGATGGGTGAAGCCAGCAATATGGCCCTATAGTGAAGGAGTCAAGGGAATAAATGCCTCAAATCAGTTTTCCCTCTGGTCTCCTACTGGGCTGACCTCAAGCAGGTGACAGACAGCCAAGGAGTCTATTTATCTAGCCCGTCCTGGCCTGCCTCCTGGAACACAGAGGAGGTGGAAGGAATAGAAAGCCAACCTGGAGGAGCAAATAGAAGATATCTATCCCGTTCTCTTACCCACAGAACAGGAAATGACTTAATTGTTTGCCGATATGATAAGCAAACAAAAAAAATGCTACTTAAAAGTGCACTTTTAATTTGCGTTGCCCTAATTATTAGTGAGGACTTCTGCTGATAATGCAGGAACCCAGACTGTCTTTCCCAGCACAGCTTAGGTTTAAATAACCTAACCCTAACTGATACAGCATCCTACTATTGACAGTTCATAGTCCTTACATTTAATTAGAAGGAAAGAGATCTTATTGTTACTGTTTGTAGAAACAATGGGGTTGATTTGGTGGTTTGTGCCATTAAGTCTTCTGGAACTTAGGCTCCTTTAGTCTTGTTGCTTCATCCTACATTAATTGCTCATTTGGACCAAGCTCACCTCATGGGTCCAAAATGTCTGCTCCAACTCCTGCCATTATATCTGCATCCAAACCAGAAGGAAAAAAGAAGAGACCAGGAGGGAAAAGGTGGAGGTGTGGGGTGCAACCCAGTGGTCTCTTAATGAAGGTTCTAGAATCTGCTATGTGATTACCTGATTTACACCTTGTTGGACAGAACTCAGTTACATAGCCATACTTGGCTATAAGGAAGGTTGGGAAGATTTTAATTTTATTTGGGGAGCTAAGTGCCTAGGCACAAGGGAGATGATCTATAAATACTATTTTTAAAAGTCCAGGAATTGGACAGACACCCTTCTCTGGCAGGTGAGTTGGTCCTGCTTTCTAGGAGGAGTGTACCTGTACTTTGACCTCCATGACCCCTGGCTCTTCCCTTGGGGACACTCTTCCTTGTCCAGTATCCTCATGGCCAAATTTAATAGATACTAGTGTCACCTTTTTGGGGACTCCACAAATATTATATCCCTGTTTCCTGATAGTTTGGGGTCCCTGGAGTTTCTCATTTCTTTGTAGAAGAAATAAATGTGAAGATGTTTATTAGGGGACATTTAGTGGTCTCTGCCACAGGTGCTCAGAATAATGCCTGGCCCATTTTTTCCATGTTTAAGCTCAGGAGTCATATCCTATATGACTATATCCTATATCCTATATGGAGACTAAGGTCAGTTTTTAAAGAAAAATCATACACAGTCAAAATTATCATTGATACATCCATGTGTGTTATCCTCCACAACTTTGTAAATGTGTATCAGTTAGCTAAGGCTGCCTAACAAGCCACCTCAAAACTCGGTGATATACCCATTCATCTGTCGATGGACATTTAGGTTTCTTCCATGTCCTGCCCATCGTAAATAGTGCTGCAAGAAGATGTGGTATATATATATAATGGAATATTACTCAGCCATAAAAAAGAATGAAACTGGGTCATTTGTAGAGATGTTGATGGACCTAGAGTCTGTCGTACAGAGTGAAGTAAGTCAGAAAGAGAAAAACAAATATCGTATGTTAACGCATATATGTGGAATCTAGAAAAATAGTACTGATGAACCTATTTGCAGGGCAGGAATAGAGACACAGACGTAGAGAATGGACGTGTGGATACAGTGGGGGAAGGGAAGGGTGGGATGAAAGGGGAGACTAGGTTTGACATAAATACACTACCGTGTGTAAAATAGATAGCTAGTGGGAACCTGCTGCAGAGCGCAGGGAGCTCAACTCGGTGCTCTGTGATGACCTAGATGGGTGGGATGGGCTCAGGGGGGGGGAGGGAGGTCCAAGAGGGAGGGGATATATGTATACATATAACTGATTCACTTCATCGTACAGCAGAAACTAACACAACATTGTAAAGCAATTATACTCCAGTAAAAAAATACACAGTGATATAAAGCAACAGTCATTTACTTTCATGTAAAGTAAGTCTGCAGTCTGGCTGATCTAGCAGCCAGGGCATGTTCTCCTACATAACAGAAGCACTAGAGGGCAAGTCCAACCACGCAAGCACATTTCAAGCCTCTGCTTGTGTCAATGACTGCTGACATCCCATTGGGAAAAGGAAGTCACATGGCCAAGCCTAAGGTCAGTGGGTGGGGAAGTATATACGTACACAACCAAGGCCAGCATCCCCCAACATCAAATTCCACTCCTCCTATGGAGGTGGTGTGGGAGAGGGAGCGGAATGTTTTTAAATAATTTAATTTGCCATAAAATGATTTTTAAATCAATTGCTCTAACGTATTTGTCAACTTGTGGCCCTCGATTCTTCCATTTCTTATTTGAGGAGGTCAAGGAAGCCATCACCAACCACTTGCCCAGTTAGTTGAACATTGCATTTTACTTCTTTGTTAACAGCTTGACACCCATAAAATAATCTATATATTATTTCTGTATGAATTGGTCAAAATACATCCATTATTGCAATTGGATGGCAGATATGGCCTGGGTCACAGGTTCACTGAGTGGATGGTGGGCAGAACCATTTTCACTCTTTAAATCCCCCCTCCCACTACCCATGACATTGACCTTGGCTACCTATCAGCTGTTCCCCCTATTTGAGCAGCAGTGCAGATGGGACAAGTACATGGGCTCTGTAGTGGATACTGTGGCATGCTGCCCAGACCCCCCACTCCAGGACTGAGGCACTTATATTCCCCCAGCTGCTGCTAGCATAGACTGCTGACAGCTCTCAATCAAGTCCCTCTTGAGGATTTGCCCTTGGTTGAAGAAAGCAACCTAGTCCAAGTTCTACATCCAATGACTGGATGAAGTGGGAGTCCCAAAGTCCTGCCTCCATGCCATCCTAGCTCCATCCTTATCCCTTGGCATCAGCTAAGGCCTCTGCTGAGGCAACAGGCTCTGAATATGATCCTGAAAGCACTCTGTAATAATCTTCCTGCATGCATACCTCCACGGAGTTTTATTCCTGGGGAACCTAACCCACAACAGGCTCTGAAGTCAGACGGAACTGGGTTTTGAGTTTTATCCCAAATACCCACGAGCTATGTGGCCTTAGACATTATACGTTCACTATAAGCCTCAATAAGCCTCAGATTTTTAATCTCTAAAGATGAAATAATGATAGTATATGCCTCTTATGGTTACAATGAGGATGAAGAGAAATAATGCTGTAAATCATACGATATCTGGCACGTGTTAGATTTTGCTGAAATGTATTCCATTTTTGCTCAGCCCCGTTGCCTGCATTTCCAGAAGCCAGTGTCTTCATGCCTCACTGAAAGAGAAATGGTCCTGTTGTGCTAACTTCTTTCCAGCAGGTGGCGCCAGTGGATAAATCCTATCCAGCTCAGTTAACAACTCTCACTATTCAGATTACATACCAGTTTCACATGCATCATCTCATTTGATTCTCCTTCAACAATCATTTACCAAGTGCTGATTATTCCATCATTTATTCTTTCATCCCTTCCTCAACGCATGCTTGCTGAGACCTTACTCCAGCCAAAGTGCAGCTTTAAATCCCTTCTAAAACATCATGGTGACTAAGACACAAACAAAAAAGGAAAGTAAAAGAAAAGAAGAAAAGCAAATTCCAAGCCCCAGCTAGAAAGCTGGATTTTGAGAGATAAAAAGACAAGTTTTAGCCACTGATTTCGTTCTGGTCCTGACTTGGTGCCAACGTGCCTGATGGAGGCTGCTTTAATAAAACAATAAAGCGGAAGAAGCTTGATTTGAGTGAAACTGAGTCAGGAAGGAAATGATTCTTCTGCAGGAGCTGCTGAGGTGCCTCCCCAGAGACCATCCGCAGTCCTTCCCAAGGGCTATTGATCTGAAGGCACAGCAGTTGGTTCTTGGACTGGTTAAAATTGCCGAGTAGGAGAAAAAAAGAAAAAAAATCCATAAAGGAGGTGTTGAGGGCTTGCGGGGAGGAGGAGTTAGCTGGCCTGGATTCAGGAGCTCCCGATAGAAATGACTTTGTAGTTCTTTCTGCTTTGCAGCCGGCCAGCGAGCATTCCTGGAAGCCATGAGACCAGGCCGGCTGAGATCCTGGTGGGACAAAGTGTGCCCACCCTCAGCCTACTCTCACTCACTCCAGAGCCGTGGGGGAATAAACTCACCTGAAGATCACCCCAGCAGTGCAATTCAGGGGTGCCAAGAAGGGCTCCCTCCATGGGTGAAATCCCTCTATCTCTCAACAGCCAGTCTCTGGACCCCAGATGCCACCATTAGTGATTCATTGTCCCTTAAAATGAAAACTGCAGGAATTAAGAGCTGAACTTCTATATAGGTAGGGGTGTGTGTGTGTGTGTGTGTGTGTGTGTGTGAGAGAGAGAGAGACAGAGACAGAGACAGAGACAGAGACAGAGAGAGAGATTATACTGACTTGGAGAAAAGTCTGTAAATGTTCACATCAGTTGTTGACATGGGTTACCTTGAGCCAGAAGGTGTGGAGTAAGTTAGAAAGATTAATGGAGGATGGGAAAAGAGAAGGAGAAGAATAGGTAAGAAAAAAAATCACATTAAAAAAGGATGTCGGAAATTCCCTGGCGGTCCACTGGTTAGACTCAGCACTTTCACTGCTGAGGGCACAGGTTCGATCCCTGGTCAGGGAACTAAGATCCTGCAAGCTGTGGGGCATGGCCAAAAATAAATTTAAAAATAAATTAATTTTAAAAAAAGGATATCCATGATTTAAAGTATTATTATTTTACATCACAATCAATATGACTTTACTCCAGGAATATAAAATGGGTTTAACATTACAAAATGAACTCATACAATTTACCACTTTAACAGAACAAGGAGAACAACCATCTCAGTAGATGCAAAGAAAGCATTTGATAATATTCAACATAAGTTTATGATTTAAAAAAAAACTTAAGAAATTAGGAGTAGAAGGAAACTTCCTTCATATGGTAAAGATTTTCTACAAATAACATATACCATATTTAATGGGAAAATACTGAAAGCATTTCCATCGAGATCAAGAAAGAAACAGATTCCCAGTATGTCTATTTCTGTTTATTATTGTGTTTGAGATCCTAGCCAGTGCAAAAATAAAAGATTTGAAAGGAAGAAATTACACACATGAGGAAAAAAAAAAACCCCAAATCTACCAATAAGCTATTAGAATTAAAAGTAAATTTAGCAGGGCTTCCCTGGTGGCACAGTGGTTAAGAATCCACTTGCCAGTGCAGGGGACATGGGTTTGATCCCTGGTCCAGGGAGATCCCACATGCTTCAGAGCAACTAAGCCCGTGCGCCACAACTACTGAAGCCCGTGCACCACAACTACTGAGCCTACACTCTAGAGCCCACGAGCCACAACTACTGAGCCTGCCCGTGCCACAACTACTGAAGCCTGAGCCCTTAAAGCCCATGCTCCACAACAAGAGAAGCCACTGCAGTGAGAAGCCCCTGCACCGCGATGAAGAGTAACCCCCACTCACTGCAACTAGAGAAAACCGGCGCACAGCAACGAAGATCCAATGCAGCCAAAAATAAATAAATTTATATAAAAAAGAAAGATCCATGGACTAAATACTCAGCCATTAAGAAGTATGAAATTTTAAAAAAGGTAAATTTAGCAATCACCATATACAAAGTCAGTATACAAAAGTCAATTGAATTTTTATTTACCATAAAAATTTAACACAAAACTTTGTTTAATAACATCAAAAAGAAAAAAGTACCATTTACTTGTATCACAAAACCCAAATAGCTAGGAATAAATTTAAAGAAATATGTGCAAGACCTGTAAATTGAAAAACTTAAAACATCACTGGGAGAAATGAAAGTTCTAAATAAATAGATATTTCTTGTTCATGGGTCAGAAAACTCAATATTGTAAAGATGTCAATTCCCTCCAAATGGGTCTATAGATTCAGTGCAATTTTTTTCTTTGAAAAAGTAAGGAATATTTATTATTTGATTTCTGTAAAAGATTTCTTCTGTTGCCTGTGAGTGTAAAGACATGCCTGAAAGATGCCCACTAAAATATTAACAGTAGCTATATAGCGTGATAAGATTTCAGGGGATTTTACTTTCTTCCTTATAATTTTATATATTTAAAAATTTTATAGAGTGTGTTTAAATTTAAAAAACAAAACAAAACAAACTATTGCAAGCCAAACGGGAAAAGCAATGACAAAAACTGAGACTTAGTATCAGACAGGATTCAAATTCCAACTCCTCCATTCCCTAGCTGTGTGACTCAGAGAAAATTGCTTAACTTCTCTGCGCCTCAGTTTCCTCCTCTTTAAAAGCAGGGGTTGAGTGGACAGCTCTTGTTTTTGCCTGCCCAGCACCTTTCCCCTTGATCTCCCTTTGGGAATCATCCCACCTAATTCCTACCACAATCCATTTGATTTGTGCAAGAGTGGCGAGCTCAGGTACCCACGGGATTTGGTTTGGTGATGTAAATGAGGGAAGTGGGCCAGGTGTGAGGAAGGAACATGGGTAAAAGAAATATTTTACTTTCTTCTTTAATCCACTGTAAAAAACAAACAAACAAACAAACAAAACCAGTATTGCAAGATTTATGACAAATGGCTCTGATATGAGGCATCAATGCTGAGACAACAGGACATGGTGGGGACTGTGGAGAAATGGAGAAACCATGCTCTATCCAAAGGGGACCCCCATCACAACGGTGAAGAAGTGCACCCATGTTGCTGGATTTCCAATTTGTCAAGAGAAGCCAGAAATCTGGATTTTAATGTGAAATCTCTCAATGTTTAATTTTTGGCAATGAATGCAAAAAAATTAAAAAATGTGATGTTGGCCCAAACGGTGCAGGCCATGATTCTGTCTGAGTGCCAGATCTGAGCCTGAGGGTCCATTGTATGATCTCCGGCCCAGTGGGAGAGACAGATGGGTGGATAGGTAGTTTTGACACAGCTTGATAAGTGTAATGATGGAAACACATGCTGTAATGGGGCAGAGAAGAGGAGTGGGGGTGGGGAGGCGGTCTTTGAGGAGGAGCTGGCACCCCATCTGAGTCCTACATGAAGGCTCAGCAGGCCAAGAGACTGGGGTTGGGCAGTCCAGGCAGAGGTAACAGTCCAGGGGAGTTCCATGCTAGAGAACCTAGCAGACTGGCAAAGCTCAGGTGTCAGATGGGGGTGGGGAGCAGGGGGAGAGAAGGCTGGGGAGGTGGGCGGGGCCCAATGGAGAGTGACCTTGACCATATCATGTGTCTGTTCAACCATTTCTTAATTTTCCCACGTTGTAATTTCTGCTGTTCTTGATGGAAAACCAGAGGTTGTTTCCATGCCCCCAAACCAACCATTTCCTCTGATAAAAAGAAGCCCTTTCAGCTGTCAAAGTTGGCAAAACTCCTCTTTCTTCCCCCCCAACCCTCCCCAACCCCCCCCACCCCGCTCTGGCTCACCCTCACGTGCGTTTCACTCTCATCCCTGGAGTATCCAAGAAAATAAATACTTTTGACCTTTATCAGAACACCTTGGACTGGCCAGTATAAAAAGAAACAACTTGTACAGGAGGAAATGTTTCAATTCCTCCCAAATGGCTCTCTTTTCTCTAATGTCCAAAGCCAAATGCAGTTATGATTCTGAGACAACAGGGGTGGTGTGCAGGGCCCTGGGCTGCAGGTCATGAGTCCATTCTCATCCTGGTCCCACAGCCTGACTCCTCCAATAAGACCAGGCCACACATGCCCAACTGGAGCATAAGCAGGTATGTATTCGTTCTATGTGTCAACTTGACTAGGCTAAGGGATGCCCAGATAGCTGGCAAAACATGATTTCTGGGTGTGTCTGTGAGGGTGTCTCTGGAAAAGATTAGCATTCGAATCCATGGACTGAGTAAAGATGGCCGTCCCCTGCGTGGATGAGCATCCTCCAATCCATTGAGAGCTCAGTTAGAATAAAAAGGGGGAGGAAGAGTGAATCTGCTCTCTCTCCGGAGCTGGGACCTCCATCTTCTTCTGCCCTTGGACATTGGAACTCCGGGTTCTCAGATCTCTAGACTCAGACCAGATCTTAGATGTATACACATCTGTATCTATATCCCTATCTATCAATACACATGTATCTCCTGCTGGTTCTGTTTCTCTGCACAGCCTGAATACATTCATATACATGATAACATATTAAACAGCACGGGAAAGTTTACCATGAAAAGCAAACTCTCACCCCCAACTCCCTTGAGGCGACCTCTTTTAATCATTTTAATTTTCTGGTGATTACCTCCCTAATTATAAACAATAGCTAGATAATATTTACTGTCTGTAAAGTGTGCTTATAATCCCTGCTTTCTCCACCTGCTTGATATTTATATACTTATTTTTCGTTCTCATTTCTCTTCATAAATTCAATAAGCATAACCTCTATCTTATTTTATCCCATAGACCATATCTTTTGACACTCCACTTTCTAAGATGAAGGTATGAGCAGCGTTTCTTTTCTCTCGCTGTTTCTATTTTCCACTTTTGTTTTTAAAGCGTCATTTTATTTACTGTGGTAGACACTTCCAGAGTTCCCCTCTACTGGGGTCTCTCCTTCCAGACACATGGAGGATTATGTTTCCCCACCCCTTTGAGTTGGTGTTACCATGTGACTAATTCTGGCCAATGGGTTGGGGGAGGAAGTGACCTTTGCTACTTCTAGGCTTGGAGCATTTAATGGCTGGTGTGAGCTCCTCCCTCCCCCAACCCCCAGATGCAGATACCATGTTCTCCCACCTGCTGCCACACCTGGCAACATTCCATATGGAAGACCCTCTGTCAGCAACCCCGAACCCCGGCAATGTATAATCAACATGTAATATGAGGGAGACATAAATCTTTGTTGTTCTAAGCCTCTGAGTGTTTGGGGGTTATTTGTCACTGCAGCTTAAACATGCACTTCCTAACTGATGTAGTTAACATATTCTGTCCTGCAACTATTACAATCAAGAACTTTAATGTTTTGTCCATCCTTTAAATGAACAGATTACAAAAAAGATAAACTATTTCTGTCCTGGCAAGTCTGAAAATGTCCTTATTTGCTCTCACACTTGATTATGTTTGCCTGGGAATAGAATTCTAGGTGAAAAATCTCTTTTAGAATTTTCAAGATACTGCACTATTGGCATCTGGCTTTTGAATTCTGGTGAGAAATCTGATACTGGTCTGAGTCTTTTTCCTTCTCAGATGATTTTTTTTTTTTTTTTTTTTTTTTTTGGCTGTGCTGCGTAGCTTGCAGGATCTCAGTTCCCCTACCAGGAATTGAAACCGGGCCATGGCAGTGAAAGCACTGAATCCTAACCACTAGACCACCAGGGAACTCCCTAGATGAATATTTTTTTAATCCAGGGAAAACTTAGAATGTTTAAACTGTATTGCATCTGACACAGTTTAGTTTTTTTCTCTCTCTTGGTCTTTTCCATCTCTGTCTTTTTGTTCTATGTTGGGAGAACTTTCTTCAACTTTAAATTTCAGCCATCTATTAAAGTTTACATTTTAGCAATAGTGTATGTTTGAGAAATTTTAACAATATTCATATCAGTATAACAAACAGAAAAAAATCATGAATCGTAAGTGTACAAATGGATGAATTATCACAAAGTGAACACTCGCAGATAAGGACACCCTAGTCAAGAAGTCGATTATTACCAACAAGTCGTTGTCCCCTTGTGCTCCTTCCCAATCACTACCCACCCCTTCTCTCCAAAGGCTACCCATTCTACTGTTCTAACCCTGTCAATTAGTTCCTCCTGTTTTTTGAAACAAATAAGTGGAATCATACAAGTCACTTATGATCTTGAAGCTCCAGCTTCCTCAGCTGTAAATTGGGAGTAAAAATATAACTAAAAGAACATGGCAGATTATAGGTGCTTAGGACATGTTTGTTTGTTTAATCTGTGTAGCTCATTGTACCTTAAATCACTTGCACAAGTGGTGGATTTCCAGCATAAAAAGAGGTTATATCACCAATGAACCAGAAATCCTATAGTCCTAGGATCTGATATGGGCAGAGTAGGAGGTGAAAAGCCACTAAGTAGGAAAGGAACATTTTCTTTTGACATGAATGAGAATTCCTCTTGATCCACATCCTTACCTGCATTTGGTATTGCCTGTGTTTTGGAGTTTGGCTGTTCTAAGAGGTGTGTAGTTTTAATTTGCATTTCCCTGATGACATGTGATGTGGAACGTATTTTCCTATGCATGGTTGCCATCGATTTGTCTTCTTTGGTGAGGTGTCTGTTAAGATCTTTGACTCACTTTTTTTAAAGGCTTTTAAAAAAATTATTTATTTAATTTATTTTTGGCTGCGTTGGGTCTTTGTTGCTGCGTGCGGGCTTTCTCTAGTTGCGTCGAGCGGGGGCTACTCTTCGTTGCGGTGTGCGGGCTTCTCATTGCGGTGGCTTCTCTTGGTGCGGAGCACAGGCTCTAGGCGCGTGGGTTTCAGTAGTTGTGGCGCACGGGCTCAGTAGTTGTGGCACACGGGCTTAGTTGCTCCGCGGCATGTGGCATCTTCCCAGACCCGTGCTCGAACCTATGTCCCCTGCATTGGCAGGTGGATTCTTAACCACTGTGCTACCAGGGAAGCCCATTGACTCACTTTTTAATTTGATTGTTTGTGTTCTTATTGGTGAGTTTTTGTATAGTTTGGATAACAGTCCTTTATCAGATGTGTCGTTTGCCAATATTTTCTCCCAGTCTGTAACTTTTCTTCTCATTATCCTCACATTGTCTTTTGCAGAGTAGAAGTTTTTAATTTTAATGAAGTCCAGTTTATTGATTATTTCTTTGAGGATCGTGACTTTGGTGTTGTATCTAAAAGTTATTAGCACACCCAAGGTTTGCTCCTATTATCTTGTAAGACAGTGGTCCCCAACCTTTTTGGCACCAGGGACCGGTTTTGTGGAAGACAATTTTTCCACAGATGGTGGAGGGGAGGATGGTTCAGGCGGTAATGAGAGCCAGCGATGGGGAGCGGCAGATGAAGCTTTGCTCCTTCGCAGCCACTCACTTCCTGCTCTGCCACCCAGTTCCTAACAGGCCGTGGACCGGTTGGGGATCTCTGTTGTAGGAGTTTGGTGCATGTGTGGTTTTAATCTAACCTGTGGCTTTTGCCCCCATCCAGCTGGTTTCCAATAATGCCCTTGGCTAATTGTCTTTTTATTTTTTTCATATTTATTTATCTGGCTGCACTGGGTCTTGGTTGCAGCATGAGGAATCTTTTAGTTGCAGCATGTGGGATCTAGTTCCCTGAGCAGGGACCGAACCCGGGCCCCCTGCATCGGGAACTTGGAGTCCTAGCCACTGGACCACCAGGGAAGTCTCTCATTGTCTTCTTACAGTCACGGCAATGTTAACATTCTATAACCTTCTCTTCTTTATCTTGCTAAGGAGGCAGTTTCAGCCCAGCTTTTAAAATCTCCAGGTACTTGTGCTCTCCAGATTACTTCCCTTCGCTTTACAAGTCTTCTTATCAGATTCAATTGAGACTTACACTTCCATAACCAAGATTTGTTTGATTCTGCACAGGCTTAGGAGCTGATGTCTTCTCTCAGAGGTGGAATTACATTTACCAAGCTCATGGGACTGATGTGGAAAATGGGAATGTCAATGTATTCGCTGATAACAAGAAATAGGATTAAGCATACTGCAATTTTCTCATCAGCCTAACCAGCACATTCTTTCCTGAAGGCAGATCTAGGTGAAAAGTAAAATTACATAAAATAAAGGAAAAGAAGATGGCTTGGTGAGCATTTGACAGTTCAGCCCTATTGACTGAGAGCCTGTTACATGTCAAGCATCGTGCTGGACACAAGGCTGGACCCCAGGCGGAGAACAGCCAATAAGAGAGATGGGGCTCTGTGTTCACAGATCCTAGGCTACACAAAGAAGTTAATGAAACGTCTAGGTTAAAAAAAAAAAAACCCCAAACTGTGCAACGTAGCCTCTGCTTCCTCTCTGAAACTACTTAAATAACAGTACAGGGATTTTTCTTTATAAAATACAATGGCCTGGGTGGCGGGGGTGGGGAGGGATGAATTGGGAGCTTGGGATTGACGTATACACACTACTATACATAAAATAGATAACTAATAAGAACCTACTGTATAGCACAGGAAACTCTACTCAATACTCTGTAATGACTTATATGGGAAAAGAATCTAAAAAAGAGTGGATATATGTACATGTATAACTGATTCATTATGCCGTAGACCAGAAACAAACACAATGTTGTAAATCAACTACACTCCAATAAAAACTAATTAAAAATTTAAAAAATACAGCGCCCTAAGACAAAGGTCAGCAAGCTATGGTCCATGAACCAAATCTAGCCTGTTCCCTGTTTATGTACAGCCTATAAGGGAAGAATAGTTTTGCATTCTCGAATGGTTGGGAAAAAATAAAAAGCAGAAAAATATTTTACGACACATGAAAACATTAGGAAATTCAGATTCCAGTGTTCCTAAATAAAGTTTTGTTGGAACTTAACCATGTGTTCCAATGCATGTTCCACGTATTGTTAATGGCTTCTTTCATGCTACATTGACATAGTTGAGTAGTTGCAATGGAGACCATATGGTGTGCAAAGCCAAAAACACTTACTATCCGACCCTTTACAGAAAAGATTTGCCATCCCTTGCTCTAGAGCAGCTCTATTCCACAGAACTTTCTGCAGTGACAAGGAATGTCATGTACTGTCCAATATAGTTGCCAGCCACTAGCTCCATGTGGCTATTGAGTTCTTGAAATGTGGTTAGTGAGATTAAGGAATTGAAAGTTTGTTTTATTTTATTTTAATTAATTTAGATTTAAATAGCTGCAGGAGACCAGAGTCTGCTGTGTTGTATAGTGCAGCTGTAGAGAGTAACAGAAGCAGATCTGGATTAGGAAACACCAGGCACAGTGGATGATGGGGCATCATCCTGAAAGCGGAGGGATGAAGTGAAAGTTTGCATATGGAAGACTGAGATGCTCTGCCCAACCTCCTTCCCTCAGGCTTCTTTCACAACCTAGATTCCACATTGCTGGCATGGAGGAATGTACTCTCCTAAAGAGATGCTATAAGAGTCTTCTCTGGAGAATTTGACCAGCTCAGGAGGAAAACCCTAAGGATGCTGACAATGGGAGCTCCCTAATGGACAGTCACACCATAGTTAATAATTAGTCCTCCTCACGTGCATCCCGTGCCCAATCAGTTTCAGTCTAGGTCCCACCCTTCAATGTGAGCAGACAGCCAAGGATCATCATACGTTGGAGGAAAGATGCAATGAACAAAGAGATCAAATGGACAGACTTAAGCAAAGACCTATGGGAGAACATAATTTGTTAAATTTGGAGATCCATGAAGTTGGACGAGAAAAATGGTCTTTATCTTTAAGTTCAACTTAAATTCAGCATTTCCTTCACTTACGAACATAAGCAACAAACCAGAGTAGCATTAGCAGTTCCCGTGGCTTCACCAATAGAAAACATGTATTTTCCTATCACAATGGTCTTACCGAAGGCAACTCAAAATATCATTTCTGCTTATCATGACTTTGAAATTATGCTAGTTATTAGACATACCACTAAATCTTCTAATATAGAAGCACATATGTTACTATATGACAGATTTGTTTTTAAAATATTTTGATAACTGCATTTTGATATAAATGATTCCCTCTGTAATCTTCTGTATGGAAGTTTATTCATTGAAAAATATTAGGCTGAGAAGAGGTCCATGGGCCTCACCAGGCTGCAAAGGGGTCTGTGGCACAAGAAGGGTTAAGAATCCCTCTGTTGGGCTTCCCTGGTGGCGCAGTGGTTGAGAATCTGCCTGCCGATGCAGGGGACACGGGTTCGAGCCCTGGTCTGGGAAGATACCACATGCCGCGGAGCAACTAAGCCCGTGAGCCACAGCTACTGAGCCTGCGCGTCTGGAGCCTGTGATCCGCAACGGGAGAGGCCACAGCGGTGAGAGGCCCGCGTACCACAAAAAAAAAAAAAAAACTGGGAGACATCGATAAGGGGGCAGTACAAGAAAAAATTTGGTCCATGAAGAAAACATAATAATTCAGTTAATAAAAAAGTTATGTTCAGGGACACTGTGTAGGAGTGCTGAGTCCCCTTCTCATGGTTCCAGCCCCAGGGACAGAGGTTGTCCAGTGTCACTGTGGGGAGAACCTTTCAAGGGAGGAGTGGGATAAGGACATAAGGGGAAGACGGGGAGAAAGTTCTGCTGTCCCCAGTGTGGAACAGGCAGGGATACGGGGCTGGAGGATGTGCTCACAGAAGCCTGAGGAGGGGGTGGGGAAGCAGGGGCTTTGTCAGTTCTGTGGGTTTAGAGCCCATGCTGAACGGGATTCCCGCTGTGCCCAGCTGTCTCCCACTCTGCTGTGTTGAGTCTGCGAGCCTGGGCTATGCTAACTCAGGGGTGATACAACCTGGAAGAAGAATGTGAGGCTGTCTTGGAAAGATGCAAAACCATGTCAGTTGCAAGGGGCCAAGATCACAAGGTCCTGCTGCTACCTGAGGAGTCTGAAGCTTTGAGGGCAGGGGCTGGGGAGTCACAGTCCTGTGAGGCAGGGAGAGAGAAGAGTCACAAACCCAACTCAGAGCTGTTCTCCAGCCCTATAGGTGCTTTCACTCCTCAGTGCCCTGGAAGTCACCAGCGGGTGTCAACTGGGAAGACAGGGACAGGAAGACAGGGATGGCCCGGGGCTTTTTCCTGTTTGATTTTAGGCCTGTTTCTCCGTGAAAGGATGGGGGCGGCAGGGCGGAATGAATGGATGAGTCACACCTCCAAGCAACAGCAGGAAGGAACAGCCTCTGCCGGCAATGACAGTATCCTAGGTGAGGGCCCTTGGGGCTCTGACAGGGAAAGGCAAGATTCCCCCACTCAAATGCCCTGGGTTAGGACAGGTAGGAGGGAATCCTAAAATGCAGCTACGGGGAGTGTGGTGAGAGGGAGCAATACTAAAAGAACAAACTCCAATACTGATGCGGACCCCCTACGAGGAAGTAAGAGAAGCACTGACAGCAGCCCAGTCCAGAGGGCTGCGGACTGACCTGGGGCTCAGTGGAGCCCCAGAACCAGGATTCCTTTGGTGCTAGAGGGCAGCAAGTGAAGGGCGAGTATGCTCCAAACCTGTGGAGGGAAGGAAGGAAACTGGATTCTGTTATCAGGAAAGCCGAGATCAACTAGCTTATAGAGGGCCCCCAGGCTTAAGTCTTGGAGAAGGGGCTAAAACTCCCAACTCCTGGGTCTCTGAAGGGCAGGATCAGTGTAGCTGATCCCTTGAAGACCACTTGGCCTTAGGCCCAATCCATTCAATGCACTGATTACCACTACGGGTTCTCTCTCTAATCCTATCTAGAGGTCCTCTGCAGACCAGGGGAGGGTACAGGCACATGGGAACTTTGTGGGGCAAAGGGAAGCTGCGGGTAGGAAGGGATGGAGTGGGAGAAGAGGGTAACAGGTATCACGTGATATTCATTCTGGTGTTGTCCTAGAGCCAACAGCACCCCCTGGAAGGCCCCAAGCAAGACCAGGGAAGGTGCTATGAGGCAGGCAGCACAGGGCCCAAATAAAGAAATCGGTGCAGCTAAATCAGGGCTGGGGGAGAAGCCCTATGTATTTCGGATTCTCAGGGCTTGCTCTAATTCTTGTCATCTCTGCTGCACCTTGGAGTAGAAGTATTGGCACATGGCCTCCTGTGCCCAAGGCTGGAAGTAGAGCTCAGCTCAGCGCTCTTCCTCTGGGTTACCCACCACATCAATCATGGTCTTGAGGTCCCAGCACTGGGACTGAGGCCAGTCATTGATGAAACCCTGAGGGTCTCTGGCAAAGCTCAGCATGAACTCTCGCTGGGTCTTCAGCTGATTGATAGTTTCTATTGTCTCATGGATCTTGCTGTCTAGAGTAGCAATCTCCTGCTGGCTGGCAGTAGACAACAGAAAAGAATTCATCTGGGTCTTCAAGGTATCATCTGCTTCCACATCAATGTCATAACAAGCTGTCTTTTCCTGATCATTCGGGTCAACACTAATGATATGATTAACGATGATGGGCTCTGGTGGCATAAGCAAGGCATGGAGCCGTTGCGGGATCTCTGAAAAACTTCATACGTTGAGACTCAAAGATCTGCTGGAGGTACTTGTCACAGATGACAAACTCCCGCTCAGGTGGGTCCTGGAGCTTACGCGTCTTAATATATCACCACAGTGCTTGAATGGTCACTGGACGGGTCTGGGTGTGGGTGCCCAGCGGCCGAGCCAGAGGAGGGTCCAATTTAAACTGAGGAGGCTGGTAACCCAGCATCAGCAGGACAGTACACCGTACATTCACATCTTCTGGCCTCTTCACTTCGAAGCCATCTGTCTCCTGGGTAGTGGCGGTCCTGTACCATTCTACCAGATGGTTGTCTGGCCCATACAGGTCCTTGTCCAGTTCGAGCACCAAGGACTTAAAAAAAGAAGAGAACTTCCTCTTTTGTTTGGTGGCATCATATTTGGACAAGGCTGACTTGATGGGATGTTTCAAGGCCTCCTGGATATCTAGCCATTTCCTCATGATAGTCTGGTCCAGTTTCCTTTCAAAAGCCAAGAGACCCGTATAGGCCTGGGATTCTGGTACCAGTTCACGAATACTTTGAGGTAGAATTTTGTCAGCCATCTTCTTTTTCTTTGCACTGTGGTTCCGATTCTGGACCGCCTTCTGTTGGAACTGCTGGATCTGCTGAGGAACAGGTCTCCTGCGGGACTGGTCCATCCCTGACTGGGCCAGGCCAGGTCGGACTGAAAGGCTCCCCTCAGAGCCAGGGGGTCCCATGGAAGGTCCCTGAGGTGTCGTTCGCCTGCCTGGTAGCATACCTGGTCTCGGATAGGCCGCTCCGGGCATCGGGGAGCGGTACAGCCCTTGACCCGGTGCCGGGCCCATTCGTACCAGTGGCCCCGGAGTCCCACCTGGGCCCAGGGCAGCCTCCACGCCCACCCCTCCTGAGTCCTGAGGCTCCAGCGCTGCCGCTCGGAGCCACAGGCTGGAAACCTGCCCCGGCCTCCATCTTTCCCGGA
Source organism: Grampus griseus (assembly GCF_964374135.1). Taxonomy (NCBI): domain Eukaryota; kingdom Metazoa; phylum Chordata; class Mammalia; order Artiodactyla; family Delphinidae; genus Grampus; species Grampus griseus. The sequence goes on along the minus strand of NC_139008.1, from coordinate 73,421,812 downwards.
GCCAGAACCCAAAAGTTCAGTTTTCTATTGTAAAAATTGTACGAGCAGGGGGACTTCCCTGGGGGTCCAGTGGTTAAGACTCTGCGCTTCCAATGTAGGGGGTGTGGGATTGATCCCTGGTCGGGGAACTAAGATCCCACATGCTGAGTGGTGAGGCCAAAAAAACCCATAGTACATGCACATCATAAACAAGTTAGAGAAGTACAAAGAGGACAGCAAAAATCACCTCCAACCTCACTACCTGTTTGGTGAACATTGTTTTAGACAGCACTTCATGCAGATATACATAAATATACATACACACCCATACAAACTTACATAAAGATAAATATATGTATTGGTATAAAGATATATACATAGTTTTAAACAAAAACAGGATCAAACTACACACTTACTATTTTATTTTTATTCTTTTACTAAGTAATACATTGCATTTATCTTCCATAGCAATAAGAATTGAGGCAGGTAATTGTCTTCACCATACCAGGAAGCTGAGACTTGTCCATGATCACACCTGTTGAGAGAGGAAGAAATCTCTTGGTCATCCCAGAACTACTTATTCTTCAAGGACCTCATGTCTGTGAGGGGGTAAACCCTGGAGTTCAGCTGAACTGGGAAGCTTTCACCATCTCAGCTGCATTTACTTAAAAGCTTGTAACTTATGTAACTGGAAATCTTAGAGATTTCAGGGGATGCTAGCTCCGGTGCAGGTCCCATATGCTGAGTCCCAACAGAGATCTATTGCTGAAAAACTTCAACTCAACTGTCACACTTTGGAGGCAGGAATCTGGCGCATCCTGGGCCCCTTTCTTTATCTTGGTTCTGATTCTTCTGTGAAACAAACGGGAGCAAGGAGCCAGTTGTCTCCGTAACCCTCAGTGCAGCAACTCACCACTAGGTGTCTCCATGGCACCATGTGCTGTAGTCCGTGGATAGAGAGCCACGCCCACAAAGGTTGATCTCTTCATCCTGTCTGGCTTCCAGGAACGGGAGGAAAATGAGAGAGGGTAGACTTCCTGAGCTTGGTCCCAGAGTTTATTTAATCTTAGGTTTATTTAATCTTCAGGATCCCAAAGCTCAGAATGGCTGCATCAGAGTCACCTAAGGAGCTGGCTGAAAGCAGGGATGCCAAGGTTTTGCTCCCAGAGTAGTGGATATCAACCTTGCCTACCCATTAGAATCACCAGGGAAGCTTTTTTTTTTTTTTAACATCTTTATTGGAGTATAATTGCTTTACAAAGGTGACCAGGGAAGCTTTTAAAAAACAAAATGTTGGAGCGTGTTAGGGACTGAATGTTTATGTCCTCCCCAAATTCATATGTTGAAACCTTACTCCTCTCTCCCAACATGTGATGGTATTAAGAAGTGAGATTTGGGGAGGTAATTAGGATTAGATGCAATCATGAGGGTGGAGCTCTCATCAGTGGGATTAGTGCCCTTATGAGCCATGAGAGAGCTTGCTTCCTCTTTCTGCTTTCTGCCATGTGAGGATACAACTGAGAAGCCGAGAAGTCGGCAGTCTGCAACCCAGAAGAGGACTCTCACCAGAACCCGACCACACTGGCACCCTGATCTTGGACTTCCAAGAACTGTGAGCAATAAATTTCTGTTGTTTATAAGCCGCCTAGTGTATAGTATTTCTGTTATTAGCGCCCCAAACTGCTGCTGAGACAAGGGGCTCCAAGCTCCCCCATAGAAACACTGAGAAAACAAGCAGATACTGTCAGAATCAACTTTGTAAGAACTTTGGAAAACCATCAAGGTTTACAGCAACCAACTGAACGCTGAATAAAAAAAAAGAAAAGGCAACTTAAGAATGGCTCAGGGGACTTCTCTGGTGGTTCAGTGGTTAAGAACCCGCCTACCAATGCAGGGAACATGGGTTTGAGCCCTGGTCCAGGAAGATCCCACATGCCGCAGAGCAACTAAGCCCGTGCGCCACAACTGCTGAGCCCACGTGCCACAACTGTTGAGCCTGCGTGCCTAGAGCCCGTGCACCGCAGAAAGAGAAGCCACCGCAATGAGAAGCCCACGCACCACTACGAAGAGTAGCTCCGATGCAGCAATGAAAACCCAACACAGCCAAAAATAAATAAATTAATTAATTAAAAACAAAACAAAACAAAAAAAGATGGCTCAGTGCAAGCAGGGAGTATGGGCTAAAGCAGAGCTGCAAACAGCCTCCACAACACAGAGCCCATCTGCAAAGCCTGAGAGGTATGTTTTGTTTTAAGTTCCAGGTGTGCCAAGAAATCTCTGTCAAGGTACTAGTTGAACATGAGCTGAAAGAACAGATTTCAGCGACTACATACGACGTGAAATACAGCCTATGTAAAATAGTTTGGGAAAAATCACTAAGCAAATGGATGACTGCAGCCTTCATCAATCTAGATCAGCAACACCTGGGGAAGGGGGAGAATCTGATTTTCAGTTACCATATTACAATATTCAAATGCCCAATCTCAGAAAAAAACAATCACAAAGCATCCAAAGAAACAGGAAAGTATGGTCCAGTCAAAGAAACAAAATTAATTGACAGAAACTATCCCTGAGAATGCCCTGACGTTGAACAGATGAGTCAAAGACTTGAAACCAACTGCCTTAAAAATGCTCAAAGGACTGAAGGAAACCATGGACAAAGAACTAACAGAACTCAGAAAAACAATGTATGAACAAAATGTGAATATCAATATTCTATCAAAAGAGACATGGAGAATTCCCTTGCCGTCCAGTTGTTAAGACTCCATGCTTTCACTGCTGTGGGCTGGGGTTCGATCCCTGGCTGGGGAACTAAGATCCCACAAGCTGCGTGGTGTGGCCAAAAAAGAGAGAGAGAGAGATGTGATAAAAAAGGAACTAAATAACTGTGCTCCGCAACGGGAGAGGCCACAGCAGTGAGAGGCCCGCGTACCGCAAAAAAAAAAAAAAAAAAAAAAAGTTATATGTGTGTCAAGCAATAAGAGAATTAAAGTGAGACAAGAGGATAGCGGGGGATGAGAGCAGCTATTTTGGATGGAGTGGTCATAGTGACATTTGAGAAGTGGCCTGGAAGAAATGAGGGAGTGAGCTTGGTGCTAGAGAATGTCTGGAGAAGTGCTGTCAGTTGAACAGAAATCTATGAAATCTTGGTTTAAGGATAATAGTCACAGCCTCCCATCAGCCAGTTTCTTTCTTTTGTTTTGGGTGCGTCTCTTAGCTGAGTCTTACTTACCTCTGCTTTCCACCAGCCATGTGGATTTCAGGCAAGCCACATCATCCCTAAGAGTCATAGTGTCTTCATCTGTAAAATACACATCATAACCATAATCATACCCACCTCACTGTAGGGTTGCCGAGATAGGGAAGCACAGTGCAGTGCTTGACAGCATGGCCACTGCAGCCAAACAACCTGCGTTTGGAGTCTGCCTATATAACCAGACTATGTATAGCTATATAACCATGGGCAAATTACTTAGCCTCTCTGGGCTTTTGGTTTGTGTGGTGGGCACATTGACTCCCCCCAACATATCCACATCCTAATCCCAAATGTGTGAATATGCCAAGTTATATGGCAAAAGGGAATTAGGTTGAAGATGGAATTCAGGTTGCTAATCAGCTGGCTTTCAGATAGTGAGAATAATCTGTGTTTTCCAGGTGAGCCCAGTTTAATCACAAGGGCCCTTAAAATTGGAAGAAGGAGGCAGAAGAGAAGGTGCAGAGGGATGTGACCACAGAAGAACTGTCAGAATGATGTGATGTGAGAAGGACTTGGCTCATCGATGCTGGCTTTGTAGCTGAAGGAGGCCACAAGCCAAGGAATGCGGGGGGTCCCTAAAACCTGGAAAAATCAAGGAAATGGGTTTCCCCCTGGACTGAGAGAGAGGAATGCAGCCCTGCTGATACCTTGATTTTTAGTAAGGTCTGTGTAGGACTTCTAACCTTCAGAACTGTAAGATAATACATTTGTATTGCTTAAGCCCCTAAGTTTGTGGTAATTTGATATAGCAGCAATAGGAAACTAATACACCTTGTCATCTGGAAATCAACAAAATAATAGTATCTGCCTCATAGGTTTGTTGGGAGAGTTACGTGAATTCACAGCAGTGCCAGGAATATCACAAATTCTTGTGGTAGGTGGAATAACGAATGGCCCACTGAGGATGTCTGCATTCTAATCCCCAGAACCTGTGAATGTTACCTTCCCCCCGACCCTGCACGGAAAGCGGGATCTTAGTTCTCCGACCAGGCATTAAACTAGTTCCCCTGCAGGAGAAGCACCGAGCCCTAGCCACTGGACCTCCAGGGAAGTCCCTGTGAATGTTACCTTACGTGGCAAAAGGGACTTTGCACATGTGAGTAAATTAAGGATCTTGAGATGGGGAGATTAGTCTGGATTTTCCAGGTGGGCTCAATGTAAGCACAAGGGGCTTGCAAGTGAAAGAGGGAGGGAAGAGGCTTAGAGTCTGAAAAGGAGATGTGACAATGAAAGCAGAGGGCAGAGAGACAGAGAGATTTGAAGATGCTGTGCTGCTGGGTTTGAAGATGGAGGAAGGGGCTCGGATCCCAGGAATGTGGGCAGCCTTTAGAAGTTGGGAAAGGTAAGGAAAGGGATTCTCCCCTGAATTCTCCAAAATGAGCATATTTTAGGACTTCTAACCTCCAGGACACTAAGAGAATACCTTTGTGTTTCAAGTGTTAAGTTTGTGTTAATTTGTTACAACAGTGATAGGAAACTGACACAGTTCTCAATAAATGTTAGCTCTTTCCATGAGGTATGGCCTTTGGTATTCTGTCAGACATGTGGTTAGTGTGCTCAACAAATCCCAACCACCTCCTTGCTTTTGCTTTCATTTCTGCCAGGAATGTAGGTGAGATTTCTGGAAGTAAAGCAGCCATCTTGTGACTATGAGGGTGAGAGCCACCTGCTAAGGATAACAGAGCAGGAAGATAGAAGGAACTTCAGTCCTTAATGGTTTCTTTGAGCCTCTGTACCAGCCTGGACTGCCTACCTCTAGCCTTCTTGTTACATGAGAAAAAGAAAGCTTTATGTGGGCAGATTCCTGTTACATGCAAATCCATGCAATCCTAACTGACAAGTTCTCCAAGAAAAGTGTCTCCTCTGCCTTGCAATCCTTACTTGTGGCCTTAATAAGCATCTGTGGTGGCCCAAAAATAAACCTGGGTGGGGAGGAGGGATTGGCCATGGGTGTGATTCTGAACTTGCTGAGTCATCACCTGTTCCAGCCATGCTCTGGAGAAGAGTGCTATTAATTATACTCTCCCCGGCCAGCCGGGCACAGGAGGCTGCGTCTGTGTGTTCTCAGGGAAGCTCAAATATAGCTCAGGCTCCTCCACTGCTTTTGCTGAGTGTGCAGCATCTTCACGTCTAGCAGCCCCAGTGAAGAATGGGGAAGCTTCTCCTGGGAGGTTAGGGTCTGAAAAGGCACTAAAACCAGGGATGTCGGCAAGGCCCGGCTCAAGGAAACAAGATCTCTATTCCTACTGCCTCCTGCAAGGTGGGTACCATACTGCCACCTGCTAACTTCCTAGTTAGCAGGTGACAAAACTCGCTTGAGGTCCAGAGGGTGGAGTGACCATATGTTACATTATTTGGTTGCATGCAACCAACTGGACTCTATAACTGGGGAAAAAAATAATTTGGGGCCCTCCCTGGTGGCACAGTGGTTAAGAATCCGCCTGCCAATGCAGGGGACACGGGTTCGAGCCCTGGTCCGGGAAGATCCCACATGCTGCGGAGCAACTAAGCCCGTGTGCCACAACTACTGTGCCTGCACTCTAGAGCCCATGAGCCACAACTACCGAAGCCCACGCGCCTAGAGCCCGTGCTCCACAACAAGAAAAACCACCGCAATGAGAAGCCCGTGCACCGCAACAAAGAGTAGCCCCCGCTCGCTGCAACTAGAGAAAGCCCGCGTGCAGCAACAAAGACCCAATGCAGCCAAAAATAAATAAATAAATAAAATTTAAAATAATAATAGTAATTTGGGGGACGAACATAATATGGCTCACAGAATTGCATAAGAGGATAAAAAACCAACTTGGACACAAAGGCAGACAGAATTCCAGGGGGTCTGGGTGGCAGAAGCAAGCACTGGGTGACAGCTTGGGTCATGAGTCTATTCCACGGTTAAAGGAGGGCTGGACACCTTGACTGACAGTCTTTCTAAATGGTATTGGGAAGAGTGATTTTTTAAAAGATTTGTTGAAGTACAGTTGATTTACAATGCTGTGTTAATTTCTGCTGTACAGCAAAGTGATTCAGTTATACATATATCTACATTCTTTTTCATATTCTTTTCCATTATGGTTTATCACAGGATATTGAATATAGTTTCCTGTGCTCTACAGTAGGACCTTGTTGTTTACCCATTCTATATATAATAGTTTGCATCCGCTAATCCAAAACTCCCAATCCATCCCTCTCCCCTTCCCCGCCCCCTTGGCAACCACAAGTCTGTTCTCTATGTCTGTGACTGTTTCTGTTTCATAGATAAGTTCATTTGTGTCATATTTTAGATTCCACATATAAGTGATATCATATGGTATTTGTCTTTCTTTGACTTACTTCACTTAGTATGATAATCTCTAGGTCCATCTATGTTGCTGCAAGTGGCATTATCTCATTCTTTTTTATGGCTGAGTAATATTCCATTGTATATATGTAGGGAAGAGTGGTTTTCCTGAAGCATCCTGAGGGTTCAAGTACCAGAAGATTGGCAAGAGGAAGTTGGGTGGTACAAACAAACAAACAAACAAAAATGTCCCCTGCAAGTAGTATAGAATCGGTCAAGGGCATGGGTTTGGGGAGCTAGCTGACCTTAGTTAAAATCTTAGCTCTGCCCTTTACTATCTGCCTTTGGTCAAGTCAATTAACCTCTTTAAGCATCAATTTCCTCACCTGTGCGTGATGGGAGTGAGACATGTTTAAACCCAATAGGATATAAGCTCTTGAGGGTAGAGATTTTTGTCTTTTGCCCCCGCTCTTATATCCCCAGCGCCCAGACTAGAGCATGGCTTGTAGTTGATGTTCAATGCATGTTTGTTGAATGAGTGAATGAAATTTACATTTGTCCCAGAATACCTCTTAGGTAGTGAACTATTTTGTTGGAAATCTAATTTGATAGAGGGACTCGGAGTGGAAAGTGAGCAGCCCCTGCTGCCTCATTGCCTCACTCCGGGGAGGGAGAAAGAGAGGGAGGGAGGAGATCGAGGCAGACACTGATGGAGTAAGGAGACGTCCACTCTGTAGACTCTTCCTGACAGGCTCCCCACCAGCCTGGTGACCTGTGTGCTCCCATCAGTCACCTGCCCTCATCCTCACAAGCAAGGCTCTTCAGCTGAAAACAACAACCCCATGTTGAGGGCAGGAGGGATCCGGTCCAGCTATCTCCAGGGCTCCAGCACAATGTTGGCATATTCAACTCGGCTCACAGGTCTGACAGGTTAAGACGTCTGAAAGTCACCACCCGCTACATTTCACAGTGAACTGTTGCAAACAGAATAAATAACAGCCCTGTGGAATGTGTGGCTTATTTCAAAAAGCACACACTGCAGGACTTCCCTGGTGACCTGACGTCGACTCTCAGTCATGTTTTTCATCCATAGCTTGACAAGGTGAAATTCTAAGCTGTTTGGTTCCCCAGGGCCATGGCAGAAATACCAAGCATAAACAAAAGAGGGAAACCTTGAAGAAATCAAGATTTGGGTCTCTTTGATCCCTCTAATAACCAGGACCTTTGCCATATTGTTCACCACCCTCAGAAGCATCACCATCGCCAAGCCCCCAATTACCACCACCACTACCCTTTTCCACCACTGTTACTCCACCATTATTACCGCCACCGCCATCACCACCACTTCCCACCACTGTTACTCCACCGTTATTACCACCACCATTTACCATTTAGCCTAGCCCACCTTCAACGTGTTCAGAACACTTACATTAACCTACAGCTGGGTAAAATTATCTAACACAAAAACTATTTTATAGGAAAGTGTTGAATATCTCATGTGATTTATTGAACACTGAACTGAAAGAGAACAGAATGGTTGTCTGGGTACAAAATGGTTGTAAGTGTATTGTTTTTTTACCCCCACGATCTCATGGCTGACTGGAGCTGAGGCTCACTGCCACTGCCCAACATATCACTAGCCTGGGAAAAGATCAAAATTCAAAGTACAGTTTCTACCGAATGAATGTCACTTTCACACCACCATCAAGTTGAAAAATCATAAGTCCAACCATTGTAAGTCAGAACTGACAATATTCGTGCTCCAAAGCTCTCTGTGGGATCAGGCTGAGGCTAGACTTCAAATGAGTCCACATTTTTGGCCTAGCTTGGCCCTGTCCTATTCTGCTTCCTTCATTTACTAACAGGGTTCACCTGAGAAGTCCCTTGATCAATCACTTGTACAAGAATCCCATTTCAGACTTTGATAAACCCCACGTAATATACACTACTACCACTTTGGTGACTGTTCTAGTGGACACATTTTGGATTGCTTTCCCTGCCCATACCCCTCCTGGAGGGAAGTCCACCTGCACGGACAGGGCTGTGCTGGAGCTGGCCAGCTCTAGCTCATGAGGGCCAATCGCCCACATTCTTCCCAACTCTGTGTTCAGGGAAATCACACTGGTAGCTTGAAATCAGCCATGGTGGCAGTACTTACACCATGGAAATTGGCAGAAACATCTTGCTGTTATTGTTTGTTTGCTTTGGAGTGCTGGTTGTTAAATATTTACCAGCATACCACTCGGCACAGGTTGGCCATACAATTGCAAACCCTGGTTGGAATTCCAACCCTAAGTTGTAACTTAAGGGGCTGAGATAGACTCCTACCCCTGGGGAGACTTACCCATAAGCTGCCAGTGACGTACGAATTATGTGGCCTGGTGAGAAAAAATGGCTTAGGCCAGCAGATGTCTAATGGAATTGGGAAATCAATAAACTGTGGCAATTAGAGTTGAATAAAGATAATCATCATAGCTACTATTTATTGCAGGCTAAGCTAAAGTTGTGATGCACTAAGCACATTGACTGTGTTATTCTTTTTTTTTAGCTATGCCACGCGGCTTGCGGGATCTTTGTTCCCCAACTAGGGATTGAACCTGAGTCCTCGGCAGTGAAAGCGCAGAGTCCTAACCACTGGCTGCCAGGGAATTCCCTGTAATTCTTATAACACCCCTTACAGGAATATTATCATCCCCTTTTATCAGATTGCACAAGTTCAAGGAGGTAAAGTCCTTGCCCAAGACCCCATAGCTTGGTGGAGGAACTGGAATTCAATCCCCTGTCTTTCTGCCTTCAGAGCCTGTATTCATAACCACTCATGAAGCAGAGCTGGGGTCTCAGACAGGCAAAAAGCACAGACACGGTGATGTTATGAGGGAGTAGAAACTAGAGGAAGTAGAATGTACTCATCAGGATACTTGGCTTCAAGTTGCAGGAACCAATCTTGAACTAGATTCAGTGAAAGAGTTCTTCATTGGTTCAAATCGGAGGCCGAGGTACAGCTGAGGCTGGCCTTAGCACTGACTCAGAGAGGAGTCTGGAATCCAAAATCAACCATTTTCCTTTCCCCACCTCTCTCTTTTTCTTTTGCGGTACGCTGGCCTCTCACTGTTGTGGCCTCTCCCGTCGCGGAGCACAGGCTCCGGACGCGCAGGCTCAGTGGCCATGGCTCACGGGCCCAGCCACTCCGCGGCATGTGGGATCTTCCTGGACCGGGGCACGAACCCATGTCCCCTAGCATCGGCAGGCGGACTCTCAACCACTGCGCCACCAGGGAAGCCCCCCACCCCACCTCTCTTTTTCCCTCTCCCTTTTCTCCATCTCTTTGTTTCTCTCTGCCCCTAGGAGGGGCTGAGAGAAGGCTATCCCAGCCACCCCGGGCCCTCAGCCCCATCTGATTGCAGACAAGAGTTGTTCAAGGCACCCAGAGGGTAGTGGGATCCTGATCCCAGGGATTCACGCCCAGGCGATTCTCTGATCAATGTAGAGACAGAGAGATCCTGAAGAGTCTGAACAATCTTATGGATTGGGAACGGTTGCCAAAGTTCATCGTCTTTCCCACGATTGAAACTCTTTCACCCACAGTTCTTCCTGGGCAGCAGGTGCTGTGGGGTGGAAGGGACATAGCGTAGGTTTGATGTCACAGAGTCCTAGATTCAGACAGTGGCTTTCCCATGCACACCCAGGGCACTGCCTGAGCGATATGTGATGGTTAACTGGCTTTGGGCAAGTCACTTCCCTTCTCTGAGTCTCAATTTCCCCATCCATAAAATGGAGAGGACCGTGGTACTTAACTAGAAGACTTGTGAAGATTCAGCAAATGAGGTGAAGCACCAGGAACACAGATGGTGCTCAGTCAACGTTCATTTCCATACCCACTCTCTTTTCCAGTGGAATCAGCTCTCCTCTGTTCTGCCATTTCCAACTGGGCTAGTGGGGTGGCCTCCATCCTTACCCAGGGCTGTAGGGTAAAGGGAAATATATTATATTAAAAATATCTGGATGAGGCCCTAATTCTTTGCTAGCAGTTACATAAATCCCAAAGTCATCTCCATCTTTCTCTGCCCTGGCTAGCCTCCAGAGCAATTAAACATTGATGCTGTAGCTATACTTGTCTCCTCTTCCCTCTTCCAGCCTTGGACATCAATTCTCTTGATCAAATAAAAAATTTAACCCTCACATTTGTGGAGGTCTTCGGTTTATGAGCACTTGCAGATTCACTGTTTTCACATACTTATTATAGGAACTAAAGCAATATGGAAAAGTACAAATAAGAAAGTTTAAAGAAGTAAGGTGATCAATTTCAACATTGCCAATGGTGAGTCATGTCGCAGTCGTGTGCCACTGATAAGATGTAATGAGAAGGACATGTCACTTCTGTGGTCTTCTTCCCCAAAACCTATAACCCCAGTCGAATCATGAGAAAACATCAGACAAGCTAAAATTGAGGGATAGTCTACCAAGTATCTGACCACTACTCTCTAAAAGTGTCAAGGCTGTGAAAGACAAGGAAAGATGGAGAAACTGTCATAGGCCAGTGGAGACAAGGAGACATGACATCTAAATGCAAAATGGTATCCTGGTTTGGAAACTGGGACAGAAAAAGGACATCAGTGGAAAAATCTGAATGAAGTCTTTAGTGTAGCTAATAGTGTCATACCAATTACCAAGTTAACTTCTTAATTTTGATAAATGTACCATGCTTATGTAAGATGTTAACATTAAAGGAAGCTGGGTGAAGAGCAAATGGGAAAATACTTTCTGTACTATCTTTGCAACTCTGCCATAAATCTACAATCATTTCAAAACTAAAAGTTAAAAAAAAACCCAAACAAGCCTGAAATTTGCATAATTCAAATGAGATGAATATCATGCCAAACATTTTTCAATGCATGTATACAGACAGATCATCAGAAATAATTGTATAAAAATTGTTTCACATTATAATACTCTTCTTAAATTTTGAAATATATTTTATTTATTTTACTTGGGTTTAACAGTATTTTAAAGATGAAAGAATTTCTGAACTTTAGATAGCTGTTTTTCTACACCAAAAGAGATATTAGCTCCCCAAATGACCCTCTGGAAAACATCAAGAGGTTGCAGCCATCATCATTTTTAACCATATATTTCAATTATAGATGGTGACTACCTGCAGTGAAACATTGGCACTGTTACACTTTTCCCCAAACGTCCTGTTTTGTATTAGTTATGTTATTATTTTTACATTGTTGGGTGAATCAGTTAAAGATTGCTTTTAGTAATGAAACCTGAGCAGAAAACCCGCTGAGCAGACAGCAGCTTAAATAAACAAATAGTGAAGAGCTAGGCAGTTGCTGTTACTGATTCAGTGCCTCAAGGATGTCAGGACTGGTTTCTCTGCAATTCTCCAAGGATTTTCCTCACGATTGCAAAACAGCTGCTGCAGCTCCAGCCATCATGTTTTTGTTCCACTAAGGAAGGAGAAAAGACTCTAACAAGAAAGGAAGGCTTTCTACAATTTCCCAGTCTATACCTCATTGGACATCACTGTGTTAAATGCCACCTCTAGCTTCAACAGAGGCTAGGAAATGTTGGATTTGTTTTTTTTTTTTTTTTTTGGATTTGTTTTACTAGGAACATTTGATGGCCCTAATAAAATCGATGTTTCTTAGGAAGGAAGAAAGGAAGAACTGCTATTTCTCAGTTATTTTTTCTTATTTTATATTTAAGCATATTTAATATTTATAATATTAAATATTATAATATGATATACCAAAGCTTCTTTATACTTAAATTCATTATTTTGATTCACCTCTTGGTTGGCAGGATTTCATTGTCAGTGGTGATCTCAGGAAGTGCCCACCCTAATTTCTCTACGGCCCTGGAATCAAGACGCTAAATGGAAAGAAAGAGTTAAATGGCCCAAACCTGGCTCCCTTATTCAGGCAGAAGCTGTCCCTTTAAAACAGGCAGCAGAGGTGTCTCACTGATGCCAGAAAGACTTGACTGACAGCCAGTGTGCTCCCTGGAGGCCTGATGTCATCGCCAGTGAGCAGCAAGGCACCCAACTGGCAGCGGAATGAGGAGTTATTGCTGTGACTGGAATGGGAGTGAGAGTGCAGTACCCACCTAGCAAGATTTTAAAGTTGGAGGAATTTGTCTCAAGGGCATTGCTTTTAGTTCATCCCAGCTCTTCAGGGCCTGTCGCTCAGCTTCACTTTTCAAATAGGGCTGGGCACTGGGCTTCTCTCCTCCCTTCTCTCTGTCCTTGGAACCATGGCATCCTGCCTGCAAGACCAGACTTTAGGAGGGTGCCCAGGACTGGAGACCCTTGAGAAGCTCTGTCCACCCCCAGAGTCCCAGGTCTGGACCACAGATGGTTCTCATGTGCATGTCCGTCTCCCCTACTCCCCTCCAATAATAAACTGGGCATTTTTTTTTCTGATTGTAAACGTAATACAGTCTTATTATTAAAAAAAAGAAAGGAAAGAATAATCTAAAGAATAAAATGAGGGACTACCCTGGTGGTGCAGTGGGTAGGACTCCGTGCTTTCACTGCCATGGGCCTGGGTTCAATCTCTGGTTAGGGAACTAAGATCCTGCAAGCCGAGTGGCATGGCCAAGAAAAAAAAAAAAAAAAAAAGAATAAAATGAAAATTATACTTAGCAACCATCACTGCTAACATTTTTCTGTTCTTTTCCTCCAGGATTTTTTCTATGCATTTATGAGTTTTTTTCCTTTTTTAGTGAGATATAAAGTTTAGTGACATATAAACTTTCATAAAGCACACATTTTAACTATACAACTGGGTACACCAAGTTGACCACAACCCAGCTCAAGATCTAGAATATTTCCAGAGCCCCAGCATGCTTCCCAACCAATGACCACCCCCCACCCCAAATCTTGATCACCATAGGCTTGTCTTTCCTATTTTTGAATTTCATAAAAATGGCATATATGCATCTTAAAAATGAAAATGTGACATCCTTTTTTTTTCATTTAGTATATACTATGACTGTTTCCCCATATCCTTATTTTTTCACAACTTATTTTTAATGGCTATGTATTTTATCATATGAGTCTACATGATTTATTTATGTATCCTTCAATTCTTTTTTTTTTTTTTTTTTTTATCCTTCAATTCTTACACAATGAAATGATTTCTGAATTTTTGCTATTTTAAGGAGTACCATGCAGAGCATCTTTTTTTTTTTTTTTTTTTTTTTTTTTTTTTGCGGTACGCGGGCCTCTCACTGCTGTGGCCTCTCCCGTTGCAGAGCACAGGCTCCGGACGCACAGGCTCAGCGGCCATGGCTCACGGGCCCAGCCGCTCCGCGGCATGCGGGATTCTCCCGGACCGGGGCACAAACCCGTGTCCCCTGCATCGGCAGGCGGACTCTCTACCACTGCACCACCAGGGAAGCCTGCAGAGCATCGTTTTTATACACACTTTTCCAGAGGGTGGTATAGAGAGGTGGCTCAGTGCATGGCTTTTGGAGTTAGAAATCAGGGTTCGAGCCCCCAGCCTGTCACTTACCAGTTGCTTGAACTTGTGCAACTTACTACAGCTCTTTGAGCCTCAGTTTCCCCACCTGAAAATGGACACAATAGTACTCATCGTATGTTGCTGCAAAGACTAAATGAGTAAAGTGTCAAGTTCTTAGCATATTGTTTGGCACAGAGTGAACAACCAGTAAATGCTAAGCTGCTATTATTCATCTTTGTGTTCATTTCTAATTACTTCCGTAGGAAAACTTCCTAGAAATAGAAGTGATGGATCAAAAAGAGTGCTGTCTGTAGGGTTTTTAATACAGTCTGCCAAATTGCCCTCCAGATAAGCTGGGCCAATTCACAGAGCTACCAGCTGTGTGTGAGAGTGCCCTTTCCCTACTCTCTCAACAGTGAGTATCATCATTAAAAAAAAAAAGAGAGTAAGAAAGAACAAAAAGCAAGAAGGAAAAAGAAAACAGAAACCTTGCCAATCAGATGGGGGGGAAAATCCCTTATTGTTTTGCTTTCTAGTGAAGTTGAACATTTTCTTTTTTTATATTAGCCATTTGTTTTTCTTCATTTGGAAATCTGCCTGGTCGGGTGTTTTGCCATTTTTTTCTCTCTGGGAATATGCTGGTGTTTCAACAGCAGGGCCACTATTCAATTCAAGAGGTCTCTGTTCCATCCTGCACGGGCTGCAGTCCCTGTAAGAGGGCTTTGGCCTTGGTCCCTGTTCCTAAGTTTCCATCTGGGTGGTCTACCTAATCTCCTGGTTCTTCTCTGCTTAGGCTTCTGTTTCGTGCTTGCTAGGATCCCAGGATATCTGACTATTCTTTTTCCCCACCTCTTGCCAGCCTGCAATGTGTAGGTGCCCAGAGCAACTAATAATTCAGTGTCTGTTTTTTCCTTTAAAATGTTTGCTCAATGTTTGTTTAGAAGAGAGGCTGGGTGATGCATGAAGGAAGAGCTGAGAAGGAAGACTCCTTGTGGCAACAAGCAAGTCCGCTCTGTCCCGGAACTTGCACATCTGCTTAATGAAACTGGCTCCCTGCAGTTAAGCAGACCCATCTTCCTTAGAAGGCAGTTTAATAGTCCAAAGCATCTCCTCTCTCTCCCAACACCCAAGTCGTTTTTGAAAGTATCACCTTCAAATAGGTATAGTGATACCCCCAAGAGGAATTCAGGTCATTATCATTCTCTCTGTCTCATTTCACATCTAGAGTTGTTTTAGAGCCCCAAGGATGCTCGGCACCTTCTGTAGATTGATACTCTTGGCAACTTCCCATTTCTCTAGTGCGTTACTGGTTTTGCTTGGTTCTCGCAGGGCCCTGGGTTTCTGAGATCTTTCACCTTGCCAATGAGGTGATCCAGGAAACACAGTCATAAGGGCAAGTATATAGAAAAACTTGGCTGTCCTGAAAGAAGATACCATTCCCATCTATTAAACTGGAGAAATTTTTTTAGAAAAAGAAAAAAGAGAAAAAAAGAAAATGAATTATCTAGAAATTAACTGGGCCAAGCATGCCAGAGAGAATGTACTAAAGGAGATTTTTACCTCCTGGATAAATGGAGAAATATACTATGTTTGTGGAAGGAAAGGCATAGCATTGTAATGGTGTCAATTTATGTAATTCTCACTAATATTTGGGGGAGAGGAATTGGATAAGCCAATTCGAAAATTTGCGTGGAAGAATAAGTTTCTACAAGTAGCTAAGACAAGTCATCTCAAAAATAAAAGCAAAGGTGGGAAACTTACTCTACCAGACATTAAAACATAAAGTTTAATTTTTCAAAGTGTGCTATAAAAGCTAGACCAATGGAACAGAAGAAAAGAATCCAGAAACAGACTCATGTATATGGATATTTGGTATGTGATAGAGGTGCAGGGGACATGGGTTCAATCCCTGGTCTGGGAAGATCCCACATGCTCCAGGGCAACTAAGCCTGTGTGCCACAACTACTGAGCCCACATGCTGCAACTACTGAAGCCTGTGCGCCTAGAGCCCGTGCTCTGCAACAAGAGTAGCCCCCGCTCGCCCCAACTAGAGAAAGCCTGCTCACAGCAACGAAGACCCAACGCAGCCAAAAACAAAAAAAAATCTAGCAACCCAAGAAAAAAATAGGCAAACTCACTTTCTGAGGAAGTTACGTAGTAAATAAACATATGAAGAGAAACTCAATTTATTAGTAACCAGAGGAAGAAAAATTAAAACAACAATGACACACTGCTTTACATTCATCAGACTGGCCCCTCCCGCCCCCAAAATAGATAATTTCAAGTGTTGAGTAGGATGTAGAGAATAAAGAACCTAATGCCTTGTAAGTTAGCACAGCCATTCTGAAGAGTAATTTCAAAGTATGTAGTGGAACCAAATCCATTTTAATCTATTATTTTTCAAATTGTGAGTCATGGCCCATTAATATGTTAAATAATCTGTTTAGTAGGTCGTGATCAACATTAAAAAAGGAAAGTTGACTTAAATAGAATAAAACACATCAGAATGCTTTTGTCATGATATGGATAAGTATTATTTCATGAAATTTTTGTTTTACTTGTATGTGTGTGTGGGGAACCTTACCAGATTATGATATAAAATGTATTTCTTATCATGGTTCACAGTCAAGTAAATTTGAAAGACACTGCCAGCCCTACCATCCAGCAATCCCTCCTCTGCTTAGGCACTCTAGCAAAAACAAAGAGATAGCATAAAGATATCCACCACAGCATTGCTTATAATAGCAAAGTGAAGGCAGCCACATCAGTCTGAAAACGTATTTATAAAAAATGAAGACAGGGGCTTCCCTGGTGACGTAGTGGTTGAGAGTCCGCCTGCCAATGCAGGGGACACGGGTTCGTGCCCCGGTCCGGGAAGATCCCACATGCCGCGGAGCGGCTGGGCCCGTGAGCCATGGCCGCTGAGCCTGCACGTCCGGAGCCTGCGCTCCGCAACGGGAGAGGCCACAGCAGTGAGAGACCCGCGTACCACAAAAAGGAAAAAAAAAAAAAAGAAGACAAAAATTAAACAGTAGTTACATAACATAGAGTTAACAGTAATCTCAAAACCAGTATTGGTTGAACAAAAAGGGACAATAGAATAAAATACATAACACAATAGAATTTACATGAGGTTTTAAAAATGCCCTCCCAAAGCAATATCATATATTGTTTGTGGATACACATACATGTAAATAAATGTTTTGAGGATGGATTGTCTAAGTTTATACATGTGACACATCCGAGTGAGTGGGTGTCTGGTGGGAGCTGTGAGATCATGGCATTGTGATGGCAAACAACAAAAAAAATCACATGAGCTAGTTTTAGAGAATGGGGAATAGTGTATCGGCTCCTGGAGAGAGTAAAGAGTGTTCCAAAATTGTTAGGGGAGATTTGTCAATAGTTATTAAAGGCCTTGGAAACATGCATCCTTTTGACCCAGTGGTTTCACTTCTAGTGAACCCATTACGGGTGTGTCAGCAATTTAACTGGGAGAGTCTTTCTTTCTTTCTTTCTTTCTTTGGCCACACTGCGCAGCTTGTGGGATCGAACCCAAACCCGGGTCCCTGGCAGTGAGGGCATAGAATCCTAACTACTGGACCATCAGGGAACTCCTGGGAGAGTATTTCTTTAAATATTAACATGAGCGTAAAAAACAGTAAGGATGAGTTAAATAATATGGAATGTTATTCAATAATTTAAAATAGTGACATAGAGGTATTTATTGCTGTGGGAAAATGTTTATGATAGAAAGCTAAGTGGGAAAAAAACAAAACACAGGCCATGAAACTACTTAGGGTGTGAGACCTTTGAAATGCACTTACATGAAAAAAAAAAAAAAAAACGGAAGAAAACATGTCAGGTTTAAAAATGGCAATCTCTGGGTGGTTTAATTAACAGGATTTTCCATTTTTCCTTTGTGCTTAGTTTTTCCCTAAATTTCCTAAAATGTGCAAAAATTATTTCATAAGAAAATTTACTTATTTTGATTTGAAAAGTGAGCAGGCTATCCAGATGATTTGTTAAATGGAAGGAACTAGTCCGAGAAGAGAACCAGGCACAAAACTCTCAGGATGGGACACTCGGAGATGGGCAAGAAGGTCAGAAGCAGGGAGGGTGAGAAGAAAGGCCTAGAGACCAGAGGGCCTTGCGGTGGTGACTTATCCAGACTCTGCAGTTTGGGGGCTTGGCTGGAAGGGAGGTGTTCAAGATGCAGGGTCTTGTCCCCAACTCCAGCCCAGCAGCTGGAACACTACCTCCTGCAGGCTCCAGACTCCCAGTGGCTGGACCCCAACAACTCCAGGCCTTGATTTCTCATCACTCTCCTGTTTGCCAGGCTGGAAGCAATGATCCCCCAAGTGTGGATATTGAACTCTGTCCACCAAGTGGACCCTGAGCCACTGTCAGCCTCAGCTGGGTGAAGGCAGAGGGAAGTAGGGCAGGGTTCCTTGAGGGTCAGATGCCATAGCCTCAGGTCTACAGGGTGCATACATGAGCCAAGAAAATGGTCAGCACTGGGATGGAAAGAATGTCTTAGTATGTACAGTAGTTCCCCCTTATCCGTGGGGGATACATTCCAAGACCCCCAATGGATGCCTGAAATTGCTCAAGTACCAAACCCTGTATATAATTTTTCCTATACGACATACATATGATAAAGTTTCATTTATAAATTAGGCACAGTAAGAGATTAACAACAATAACTAATCATAAAGTCGAACAGTTAAAACAGTATACTATAATAAAAGTTATGTGAATGTGGTCTCTCTCTCAAAATATTGTACAAATTTCATGTCTTTTCCATCATAATGAAGCACTTATCATGCACTGTGGCCACAAACTGCAGTTTGCGATGTGACAGCAAAACTAGCACACGTCTTCCCTGTGGCATGTGGGATCTTAGTTCCCCGACCAGGGATCGAACCTGTTCCCCCGGCAGTGGAAGTATGGAGTCTTAGCCACTGGACCGCCAGGGAAGTCCCTAGCATACATTTCTTTTTCCTTCTTCACAATTTCATGGATAGAAGATTCATTCTTACTGTAGATCTTAGCAACTTCAGTATGTTTTTTTCCTTTCCTTATAAAGTCAAGACCTTTCACCTTTCCATTAAAGGAAGCACTTATGGCATCTCTTTGGTATATCCGAATTGCCAGCATCACTGCTCTTGTGCTCTGGGGCCATTATTAAGTAAAATAAGGGTCGCTTGCACACAAGTACTACAACATTGTGACAGTCAATCTGATAACCAGGACAGGTGGCATAAACTGGGCAAAGGGATGATTCATGTCCAGAGTGGGACAGCGTGAGATTTCATCACACTGCTCAGAATGGCATGCAATTAAAAACGTATGAATAGTTTATTTCTGGAATTTTCCTTTTAATATTCTTGGAGCTACAGTTGACTACAGGTAACTGAAGTTGCAGATAAGGGAGGAACTTCTGTATTGTTAAGTATCAAATTACCACAAACAGTCTTGAAAATGCGCATGCGTACATTTCTTGTCTCACAGTTTTTGTGGGTCAGGAGTCAGGACAGGGCTCACTGCATCCTCTGCTTCATTACGAGGCTGCAATCAAGGTGTCAGCCAGGGCCGGGGTCTCATCTGAAGGCTCGAAAGGGGAAGAATCTGCCTGGTTAGAAGCAAGTCACAGGTTGCACCCTCTCTCAAGGGTATTCGTGGGTGCCCTGTGTCTGGGTACGAATCCAGGAGGCAATGGTCATCTTAGAGTCAGCCCACTACAAAGGACAACCTAGAGAAACCAAGCCTAAGCAAGATGGTCTGAGGCTAAAGAGTGGGATGGGGACCCCCAGTGGTAGGATGACCAGTCATCCTGGTTTATCCAGAACTGTCCCAATTATGAAAGTACATCCTGGGAAACCCCTTAGTCCTAGGGAAACCAGAACTGTTGGTCACCCTACCTAGAGGAACAGATGATTTTCGATCATCTCCATTTCACTGAGAAAGTCTTCATTCAGTGCTACTGTGTCTTATCACTTCTCTAGAGTGTCAATCAGTCTTTTATCAGAGAGACTGCTGACTTCAGATCAAGCCTTCTGCAAGCCGCAGTATCTCCCTATAATTTAATATTGTTTCAGTTTTGTCCTATTTATTTACTCGGTCACCTTCTATTTATGGTAAGTGATACTGGTTCTTCATCTATAGTAGTAGCATAAAATTTTCATCTCAGATAAATGTATCTAAACAAGAAGTCAATTTAAGGAATAGTAACAAAATAGTAATATTTGTGGCTTATGACTACTGCACAACTCAAGAAGGCCTATACCATCTTCCCACTCCTCTCCATTATCGCCTTTCTGATTGCATGTTGTACCACCTTCCCCCTTCACTCATCTACACCAGCCACACTGGCCTCCTTTCCTTTTTCCCAACACACCAGGCATACTCCCACCTCAGGGCCTTTGCACTTGCTGTTTCCTCTGCCTCTAACACTCTCTGGTTATCTGCATGAGTTACCCCTTCAGATCTTTGCTCAAATGTCACCTTCTCCTGAAGCTTCCCTGGCCATCCTGCATAACGTTATAAATCCTTCTCCAGACACTCTCAATTCTCCTTCTCTACTTTATATACATTTTTTTTCAACATCACTTCCGACCATCTAAACACTATACACAGTTTTTTACTTATTGCTCTTCTTCATTTTCTGTTTCTCTCCACCAGAATATCATCTTCATGAGGACAGAAATTTTTTGTCTGTTTGGGCATTATTTTCTGCTCTTCCTGGGACCTAGAGCAGTGCCTGACTGAAAGGAAGTGTGCAGTAAATATTTACTATCCAAGGGCTCTGTGATGTGTGAGTGAGTCATCCCGGTTCAGAGGTACAGGGCTGGGGATATGGCTACCATTACCTTCCTCGTCCCCCACATGTTTCTCCCATGGTCCAGGAGAAACCTGCATCCACTTTCCTCCCTCCTTCCTGCACCTTTCTTCCCTGAATCAGAAACAAAGACACCTGCCACTAAAATCCACATTTAGAGGTGTCCTGGAGAAGCTCTGGCTGAGTCTGGGGTTACTTGGTTTCAAGAAATAAGACAAGGAGTGGGTTTTATTGAAGGGATGCCGGGCAATGTCAAAGACTCATTGGCACGAGATATAGTCAGGTGAGTGCATCCGCTGGGATGCTTTTTGGTGACTGGAAACAAAATCAGAAAGCTCAAAGCAGTATGTATTAAACAGTAATGAAATGTACATGCTAACAATTACACTAAGCCACCTAAGTAGGGCAACTCCAAGGTTGGTTAATTCAGTGGCTCAATGACATCATTAAGGATCTGGGTTCTTTCTTTTACCTGCTCTGCCATCCAATTTTTCAGGTTTGTCCTAATTTAGCTTCCCTCCTGGTTGCAATAACTATATGCCCAGCAATGGAAAAGGCAGTGTTTCTCTCTAATGTGTTTATTTTTTAACTGTGAGGGAAGCTTTCCAAGGAGCTGCTTGTCCCCAAAGTTTCACTCACATCACGCTGGTCGGAATCGAGTCATATGCATAAACTAAACACTGGCAGGAGGAATGGCTGTGTAGTGGAGGGTGAATTACCCAGATAAAAACAGAGGAAGGGGCAGGAAGATGGACTTGGGTAGGCAACCCAACATGTATGTTTCAGACAATCTCATGAAGAAATGAAATTGAGAACTGAAAAAATCAAGGCACCAAGTTTGTCCTTTCCCTATTTCCACAGCTTGATTTTTTCTGTTCATCTCTACAGAGCTTTTTTTCACCCTCTTGCTTCTCTGGGAAATCTGGCTTTCCTCGCCCCACATGGCCCATGGCCCCGACAAGGCTCCTTTGGCCCCAACTTAATTTCTCCTCGCAACTCAAGTACAAGACTCAGTAGTGAATATATTAGGCAGGATAGACTAATGGCTGCAACAAAGAAGTCTAAAATCTCAGTGACTTCAGACAATAAAGTTTTATTTCTTGCTGATATTGCAGTCTAATTTGCATGTGGTGTGTGCGTGCTCTGCTCTCTGTAGTCATTTAGTCACCCAGTTAACTTCTGTTGGCTCTGCTGTCCTCTAAGTTTTGGAGCACTCTCCATTCAGCTGGGAGATGGGGAAAGCTCCAGGGTTTTATGGGACAGGCTTGTAAGTGACATCTATCACTTCTATATTCCATTATTCAGATCTGTCACGTGGGCTCCTTCTAATTACAAAGGAGGCTGGGAAGCACAGTCTAGCAGTGCCTATAAGAAAAAGTTACAGAAATCGTATGGACTCTATGAACTCTGAGAAGACTTTGCCTCAATTAGTTACTCTGTTTTATCAAGATGGTAACCTGAGCTAACAGGCGGGAAAACGTAGTCTTGGGAAGGTCAGCGTCTGGGGGATGAGATACTTTTTAATTCTGCCGTGAAATCTTTTTTTTTTTAATTGAAGTATAGTTGATTTACAGTGTTGTTTCTCATGTACAGCAAAGTCATTCAGATAGGTAAATAGATAGATTCTTTTTCATATTCTTTTCCATCATGGTTTATTACAGGATATCGAATATAGTTCCCTGTGCTATACAGTAGGACCTTGTAGTTTATCTATTTTATATATAGTAATTTATACCTGCTAATTCCAAACTCCTAATTTATCCCTCCCCCACCCCTTCCCCTTTGGTAACCATAAATTTGTTTTCTACGTCTATGAGTCTGGTTCTACTTTGTAAGTAAGTTCATTTGTATCATATTTTAGATTCCACGTATAAGTGATATCATATGATAGTTGTCTTTCTATTTCTGATTTACTTCACTTATTATGATAGTCTTTAGGTCCATCCATGTTACTGCAACTTCTACCATTAAATCTTTTTTAAAAAAATATTTATTTATTTGGCTGTGCAGGGTCTTAGTTGCGGCACACAGGATCTTCATTGTGGCGTGTGGGATCTTTTAGTTGCAGCATGAGAACAGTTAGTTGCAGCATGTGGGATCTAGTTTCCTGACCAGGGATTGAACCCAGACCCCCTGCACTGGGGGAGAGTCTTAGCCACTGGACCACTGGGGAAGTCCCTGTCATGATATCTTACACGCTAGTGGAGGATACAACATTTCAGATGGGCAGTTTTAGTTAGTGTCAATATGTAACACGCATATACTCCTTGAATTTACTTTGCCACTTCTAGAAATAGAGTCTAAGGAATTAATAGGCCAACAGCGCAATGAGATATATGTGGGGATGCACTTCACAGAATTGTTTATAATATTCTAAGTTAGATACAGCCTAATTGTCAATAACAAAGGAATGATTAAATTATAGGGACATAGAGACATCCCCATGATGGAACACTATACATATTTGTTAATACTAAAATATATCCATGTAATAATGAATAATTTATAAGAGGTGACAAAACCTGATCTTGTTTATGTAAAAGCGAATGAAATTTTCTGCATGATGAGAGGTCTGGGAAGAAGTTCATCAAAATGTTTGTCATTTATATCCAAAACACGCACCCATATAATCCGTGATTGATGACAAAGGGGCCACAGTGGGGAAAGATGGTATTTTCAATAAATGGTATTAGATCAGTTGGATCTTCATGTGGAAAAAAAAATAAACCTTGACTCTTTACCTTGCATTATACATTAAAACAATTTAAAATGCATCATAGATGTAAATATGAAAACTAAAACTCACTACAAAGCCACAAGAATAAGTAAAATTTAAAAAGATGAATAATACAAAGTGTTGGTAAGGATATAGAGCAACTGGAACTCATCTATTGCTGATAAGAGTGTAAATTGGTATAACTACTTTGGAAACGGTTTAGAAGTACCCATTAAAAATAAACACATGAGGGCTTCCCTGGGCGCAGTGGTTGAGAGTCCGCCTGCCGATGCAGGGAACACGGGTTCGTGGCCTGGTCCGGGAAGACCCCACATGCCGCAGAGCGGCTGGGCCCGTGAGCCATGGCCGCTGAGCCTGCACGTCCGGAGCCTGTGCTCCGCAATGGGAGAGGCCACAACAGTGAGAGGCCCGCGTACTGCAAAATAAATAAATAAAATAAACACATGACCACACTATATCTCAGTAATTTGACTTGTAGGTATATATCCAAGAGAGATGGGTGCATATATTATTCATCAAAAAATGTTCATCATAGTAGTTCATATATTTGTTCATTTATAATACAGTCATTTCTTGGTATTCAAGGGGGATTGGTTCCTGGACCCCTGTGGATACCAAAATCCATGGATGCTCTAGTCTCTTATTTAAACGATGTAGTACAGTCATTCCTCCATATCCGCGGGTTCCACACAATGTAGAAATCTGCTGTATCTAACCAAGAATATTATAAACAACTCCGTGAAGAACAGCCACAAATGATGCAGAAACTGTGGAAACAGAGGGCCGCCTGTAGTCATAAACTGGAATCAACCCAAATATCCATCAATTAGTAGAATAAACAAATAAATTGTGGTGTAGTCATATAATGGAGTACTATATAGCAATAAAAGAGAATGAATTAGAATTATGTGCAACAATATGGATGAATCTCACATCCACGATGATGAGAAAAATGAATTAGAAAGAAAATTAAATAATGTATGATTCCATTAACACGAATGTCCAAGAACATGGAAAATGTTGCAAACAGAGGAGGAGAGAACACTTTCCAACTCATGCTATGGAGCCCATGTTACTCTGATCCCAAGTGAATGGACTCTCACTCCTGCTATGACTCATGTACTTTTTTTTTTTAATAAAGTGTTTTTTTAATTTATTTTTTGACTGTGTTGGGTCTTCTTTGCTGTGCATGGGCTTTCTCTAGTTGCCGCGAGCAGGGCTACTCTTTGTTGTAGTGCGCGGGCTTCTCATTGCGGTGGCTTCTCTTGCTGCAGAGCACGGGCTCTAGGCGCACAGGCTTCAGTAGTTGTGGCGTGTGAGCTCAGTAGTTGTGGCACACGGGCTTAGTTGCTCTGTGGCATGTGGGATCTTCCCGGACCAGGGATCGAACCTATGTCCCCTGCACTGGCAGGCAGATTCTTAACCACTGTGCCACCAGAGAATTCCCCCTTATGTACTTATTTATTCAGTAATAACTGCTACAAGGATGAAGTAACATCATGGATGGGAAAGCAGTTTGGAAACTGCCCCTTTTTTGAAGATGGGGAAGTAGAGGACCAAGAGGACATGAATGCCATGGTTAAGGAAGGACACATGGCACAACAGTGGGAGAGAGGCCACTCTCCTGGTATCAGGATAGGATGGGTATGGGACGATGGAGGAATATCCAGCTACTTCTCAGTAGGGACCATTGGACATGGAGGTGAAATCAGAGCTGACCCACGTAGCATAATTTGTTTGGCACCAAAAGTTTTCTTTATGCCCACATTCCCTTAATCTTAAGAGCTTGTTATAGCATCTTGAGGGAAGAGATCACTCTTGGAAAATATATTGCAAATGAAGCTCAGATGAATTCCAAGAGGCCCCATCCCCAAATCTTTTCTGTCCACCTGCTTTTGCTGACCATCTTGGATGCTCAGCCTTTGTTAGTTAATAATAATACTCATGGGTGATTTGGACAGGGGCCACGCATTAACCCGTGATATCACATGAATTCAGCAGCAAGTGCTAGGTTTTATGCTGACTGATTCCTTTCTGGCTCAGGAGAGCTTTTGGGTGCAGAGTGGGAGGCAAGGTGGGAAAGGCCCTTAACTGGGGCTACTTCTGAGAGGGACAGGTCTAAGTGAGACTGGTGAAGAAGAAGGAGAAGAAGGGGAAGAAGGAGAAGAAAATTGATGGTGGCTAATATTTTTTTATTAAAGTGAAGTGGATTTACAATGTTGGGTTAATTTCTGCTGTACAGCAAAGTGATTCAGTTATACATATACATACATTCTTTTTCATATTCTTTTCCATTATGGTTTATCACAGGATATTGAATATAGTTCCCTGTGCTATACAGTAGGACTTTGTTGTTTAACCATTCTATATATAATAGTTTGCATCTGCTAATCCCAAACTCCCAGTCCATCCCTCCTGCACCCCTCCTCCCCCTTGGCAACCACAAGTCTGTTCTTCATGTCTCTGTGTGAGTCTGTTTCTGTTTCGTAGATAAGTTCATTTGTCTCATATTTTAGATTCCACATATAAGTGATATCATATGGTATTTGTCTTTCTTCTTCTGACTTACTTCACTTAGTATGATAATCTCTAGGTCCATCCATGTTGCTGCAAATGTCATTATCTCATTCTTCTTTATGGCTGAGTAATATTCCATCATATATATGTACCACTACCACATCTCTTTTAGATGATGGCTAATATTTATTGAGCTACTACTATTTGCCAACTATCCTATGAGGTATATTATTAGTTTTCCTGATTTACAGATGAGCAAACTAAAGCTCATAGAGGTGAAACAACTTGCTCAATATTACACAGCTAGTGACTTTCAGAGGCTAGTTACTTCCAGAGCTCATTTTCGAACTCCTGACTATCCAACCCGAGGGAGTTACCCACAGAAGTGGAAAGAACATCCAAACCAGCTTGGACTCAAAAAGATGTCAGAGCAGGGAGGGCATTTAGTGGTCATCCTGTGCCACTCCCCTTTTGACACTTGAGGCCCGGAGAGAGACACTGGCTTCCCCAGGGTCACACCAGGAACTTTTGAAAGAGCAAATCTTAACCTTGCTCTAGGCTGCTAGATCCCAGCTGCTTCCTCCTTTTGATCTGGGTGCTATCAAAGGAGAGCTTCAGATGTCAAGGTTGCCTGGTGGGAGAAGGGGTACAGTAGGAAAAGATTCTGGGTCCTGGAAAGAAGAGTCCACTGTTTACACCCAGACAGGGCCTCCCTTGGCTTGGGAGAGCAGATGATGGCTTGTGAAATGGCAGGTGGTTGTTCTGGGAAGCTTAGGCTACTTCCTCACTCCCAGGAGACTGGATATTGACACATGCTCCCACTTAATCCCTGTTGCTGGACTCAGAGTTAACAGGGAGTTAGCGTGTAGCCCTGGCCCAAGTAACACACTGACACTTCAACTATTTACGAATTGTTGATACTCACACCTTATTAGGTGAAAAATGTATTTAAATTTTTTTGTTCAGAAAAATACATGCTCATGGTAAAAAAAAACCTACACCATAGAGAAGGGCGTAAAGCAAAATGTACTGACTCCCACCTGAAAGTTTTCTTATTTCCCAGAGGAAACCATAGTTAATAGCTTCTTGTATATTGCTCCTGAACTTTGCATGTCTATTCAAAGATATTTAAATATGAATATATATGTATATGCATATATACACATATGTATATAAACACATACACACAGATGGGATCATATCATATATACTGTTCAGATTTTGCTTTTTTATTTAATTGTATATCTAGGGTATCAGTGCATATGGAGACCTACATTGTTCTTTGAAATGACTGTAGAATTCCCTGTATGGATGTACCATAATTTATTTAATGGGCCTATAACTTGTTTCCAGTCTCTTGCTGTTATAACAATGCTGCAACAAACATTCTTGTACATATTATACATGTGCATATATGCAGGTAAATCTGTAGAATAAATTCATAGAAGTGGAATTGCTGAGTAAAATGGTGAATTTCTAAATTAAATGATTTGTAGATGTGAATATTTGATAGATACCAACAAATTAATCTCCAAAGAGTTTCCATCAATTAATATATACTCCCACTGACAGTGTGTGTTTGTGTCTATTTCCCTGCTCCCACTTCCATACAGTTTATTGTCAAGCAATTTCTTCTTTGTTAGACTGATAGGTCAAAAATGATGGTTCACTTTTATTTTAATTGACATTCCCTTAATTGTGAGAGATACTGAATAACATTTTGCTATTTATGTCATTTACAGATTATATTTATATGTCTGTGAACAGTCTGTTCAAGTCCTTTCTCCACTTCCTATTGGAGCAATGGCCTTTCCATATTGTTTTGTAAGAGCTCTTTATATATTGAAGAAATTCATCTTTTTTTTTTAGCCTTTAGAAAACTTACTGTAGTTTTATAATGTTTTATTATCTGATAGAGCTTATTGTCTCTCATTATTCTTCCCTACTCTCCCCAACTCCACATTTCCTGACAATTTTTACATGTTTGTTTTTCCTTATGAACTGTAAAAATCAGCTTGTCTAGTTCCAAAGGTTCTTTTCCATTTTTTTCTCCATTATTTCTAAAACTCTTTTACAGGCTTATCTTATTTAGCCTTGAAGCCACTGAATGAGGTTTGTGGGCTCATTTTCCAAATGAGAAAACTGAGACCCAAATTGTGTCTTAGCCTTGCCTAAGGTCACACAGGAGGTTTCTTATGGCAAGAATCTGCCCCTACTTCAAGAACCCTGCCTCCTCCTCCACCCCCTGCTTTGTGTGTGTGTGTGTGTGTGTGTGTGTGTGTGTTGGTTGGTTGAGGATGACTCAGGAAGTATAGCAGCCCTTGAAACAGAGGCGGCCCAAACCAGGTGTGCAATAAAGCCTAACTTAATTCCTTCTGTCTTCCTATCTCTAACGATCTCTCTCCCTCTCTTTTGTTCTCCGCCTCTTGTGTCTCTCTGTTATTATGTCCCTCTTTTCTAGTCTCTGACTCTTTCTACCCTTTGTTTCCTTCTTTCTCTGTCTCTTGTCCAAAGGGGTGGTTTATTGGGGCAGAAATCACCTCCCTTAACCAGTTCCTTTATTTCTTTTTCTTTTTCTTTTAAGCATAAGTTCCCTCACCAAATAGTAAGTGAAGATGCTCTTGGTGGACAAGAGGAAGGTAGGTTCCTGCCCCACTTCGCTCCCTGTTCCCTCACAGGCTTGTTCCCTGCCGTGAGAGCACATCAGGTTCTTCCCCAGAGGGAAAACAGAGGCTGGTAGTGATAGGAACGAAGTGACAGGAAGCAGTGGATTGAGCCCTGCAGTGACAGTGGGTCCTGGCTTTGTGTCAGCTCTGCCTGACCCTCGAGATGACCCAGGACTGGGCCCTGCCATTCTGAGGCTTTGGGGATCCCCTGGCGTGCTCCATAACTGTGCATAGCTCTTTGCAGTTTTTAAAGGGCAGGTACACTCAGAATCTCCATGAGGGAGGTGGGGCAAGGGTGCTTTATCCATTCTGGGGGTCCAGAGCAGGCATAGGTTTTATCCAAGTTACACGAGAAAGTGGTGGCAGAGGCACTTAATGGCCTCTGCTGTACTAGGACCCTCCCACCCAGCTTCTAGCTGAGCCCTGACCCTTAGTAAAGTGCTGATGAGAATTTGCTGAAATATACTGTCTGCCACAATGATGATGATAATAGTTAATATAGAACGCACTTACTATGCACTATGCAATGTGCTAAGTGTTTTATATGCAGCGTCTCACTTAACTCCCCCACTTCCCCACTCCCAGCCCCATCAGGTATCATCCGCATTTTATAGATGAGAGAACAGAGACACAGAGAAATTAAGTAATTTGTCTAAGAGAGATAACTATATAGCTAGTAAATGTTAGTACGATTGAGATGAATGGGCGGGTGGGTGGATAGTTGGATGGATGGATGGATGGATGGTTGAATGGATGGATGGATGGTTGAATGGATGGATGGAAGCATAAAGTAATGGTTAGGATGGTTAGGTAGTAGGCTAGGGGACTTGGAGTTACTAAAAGATCTTTACTTGTCTATCCCCATCAGCTCAGTCATGTATTAGCTACTTAAAGGCAAAAATTAACCCAAGGAAATATGAGTCCCCTCTCAAGCTGTCAGTCCACATAGAGAAGTCCACACACAGCAGCATTCACACACAGTCACGGATAAATTCACACTGACCAGGATGTAGGGAGCCAGATACACACACACGTGGACAAGAACAGAAATCTGACATTGATACCTAAATATAACCAACACAGCCCAGTTACATACACACACATGTAGACACTGATACACTAAGAGGTAAGGCAGACACTGAGAAGGACACACTTTTAATAGGAGACACCAGCACATACTCACTCAAGCAGATACAGACCCACACAAAGATTGGGACACATGGCTCATGCACACAGAGGATGGATAAGTGCTCTCTTGTGTCTCTGTCTCCGTCTTTCTCTGTCTCTCTATCTCTGTCTCTGTCTCTCTCTCTCTCACACACACGCACACACACACCAGTGCATACAAAGACCAGGAGGCATGTTGTATTTAAAGCCAGTCTGGATTCACTTAACACAAGGATATGCATCTTGCAAGGACATGTTTAGAGGAAAGGTCATTCACAGACAAGGACACAGATATGCAGAAGTGCCCATCTATTCAGAGACATACACACACAGATGTTTTACACACACACACACACACACACACACACACACACACACACCCCTACCCCAACAGGCAGAACACGAACAGGATCAGTCTTTTTCTCGCTGACAAAGCAGCAACCAGGGCCCTCTTGGGTTTAGCTACATTCCAGCACCTTTTACTTCTAGAAAGGTACTCACCCGGGTCTTGCTATGCATGCAAAGTTTTGGGGCCACTTCCCTCCGTGCTTCGTCTTAGAGGAGAGATGCTGGAGAGGAGGAGTTCCATCCATATGTGCTGTTTTCTCTTGATGCGGCAAACCTTGGCAGTGCCTCTGTTCCCCTTTCCTTCCCCATCCCCACCCATCCAGCCTGTCTCTTAATCCTGCCTAAGTTATCTTAGGAACTTTCTCAGGCTCAGCCCTTCCTGCCCTCTCCTCAGCCTTGGCCCTTGTTGCCTTCCCCTCAAGGCCCACAGCCTTCCATCTGGCCTTGCTTCCCCTCCTCCTCCACTTCACCTTCCCACGGGACATTCTTTCTCAGCCTCCCCTGCCATTCACATTTTAAAAACAATCAGTGTCTTTTTGGTTCAGATCAGGATTTATCTGAAGAGAAGGAGGGAAGCAACCCTCTAAATCACTCCAATCCATTCCTCGCAGAGCAGCGCCAGAGATGATTTAAAAGTGCAAATGTGAGGGCAGTGACTTTATTTCATTTGCTGGTATATGTATATCCCCAGGGCCAAGAACAGTGCCAGGCACATAGCAGGTGCCATTTTCAGCTAAAATGTCACCTCTCCAAAGAAGTCTTCCTAGATTCCCTCGGTTTGGGTAAGATACACACACACACACACACACACACACACACACACACACACACACACACACTTGTAGGTGCACACACATGAACACACATGCATTATAAAGTATGTATACATATATATCTTGCAAATGATATATATATGATATATACATATGTCATATAGGTATCATATATATCTCTTATAAGTGTCAAGATATATATATATATATGTATGTATGCATATTTTCATGTAGACTTAATCTAATCACATGAGCACTTGAAAAGCAGAGAGTTTTCTCAGTCCAGTAAGCAGAAGGGAAGTTAGAGGGATTCTAAGGATGAGAAGTGTCTGACATCCTAATATATGACCTCGAAGATGGAGGAGGCCATGTGCAAGGACCAGAGAGCCGCTTCTAGGAACTGAGAGTGACTTCCGGCCAATGGCCAGAAAGGAAATAGAGGCCTCCATCCTACAGCCACAAGGAACTGAATACTGCCAACAACCTGAGTGAGCTTGGAATCTGGCCGATATCTCGTGAGGCCCCAAGCAAAGAACCCAGTTGAGCCTGTTCAGACTTCTGACCTAGAGAATGGTAAACTAATAATTTTTTTTTTAAGCCTCTTTGTTACACGACAACTGAAAGCTAACACACGTGTTATCTTAATCCTCACAACCACCCAAAAGGGAGGGTTTGCATCCCCCTTGTACAGATGAGGAAACTGGCAGGTGAGGCAAAGGACTTTGCCTTAGACCACATGCAAGGATAGCGCCACAGTCTGGATCAAAACTCTGTGCTCTTGCCATCTCAGCAGGCTGCTTCAGGAAGCAGATGTGGAAGCAGCTGGGAGAAATTAGACATCTGGGCCTGACTAGGTGGGGACTGAGGTCTTGGGTCAAGGGCAGGGAATGGAGTGCGGGTTTCCGATTGTGATTGTGTTCACCTACAGGGCTCTGCATGTCTGAGCCTGTGTGTGTGTGTGTGTGTGTGTGTGTGTGTGTGTGTGTGTGTGTGTGAGTCCCTGGGGGTTTATATGTGGGAGTGTCTGGGTGAATGTGTGAGTCTGGTGGAGTGTATCTGCGTCCATGTATGAGTCTGAGGGTGTCTGTGCATCAGAATGTATCCATCACCAGGAATGACTAAGCTGTGGGGCTGTGTCTGAGTGTGAACCTGTGTGTGCCCACTGAGGTGTGTCTGAGTGTCTCTCTTTGAGGGTCTGGGTCTGAGGGTGGCTGTGTGTGAGTCTGACAGGATTTGTTACGGTATTTCTGGGTGTATGTGAATGGGTGCTGAGGGGGTGGTCAACGTTAGGAGGGCCACTGGTGTCTCTGTGTGCAGGTCTGAGAGTGTATCACTGAGTATGAGTGTCTGTGTGTGAATTCTGTGAGGAGTGTGGGTTCATGGGGGTGTGTGTGCCCACCTGAACTTCTCTGTGGGTTCGTGTGGGATCAGAGGGTCTCCCTGTGTGGTTAAGGGTGTCCCTGTTTGTCGCTCTGAGTGTGTCTGCAGGTCTCTGGTTGTGAGTCTGTGTGTGTCCGTGGATGTACCTACCTGTGTGGGTCTCGGAGGTCTGGAGTCTAAGGGGGTCTGTGGATTGGTTACCCCAAGGGTCTCTATGAGTGAGTGAGTCTGGGTGAATCTCTCTGGGTGTGTAAGAGTCTGAGGGTGTCCGTGGTGTACATTGCAGAGTGAATGCACTCTTGTGGGTGCCTGTTTGTGCTCCTCTGCGGGTTCATGTGTGAATCTGAGGATCTCCAGTGCCGGTCACTGTACCTGTGTCGCTTTCCAGCGCGTCTGCGTCCCGGGGGGAGGCCGGTCTCAGTCGGGGACTGGTCGCCTGGATTCGGGGCGAGTATGAGGGCTGAGTGTGGGGGACGGGAAAACTTGGGGGGCGCGGCCCCTGGACTGGGAGCGCAGCCGCCCTGCGCGCTCCTCCCTTGGGGCGCGCACACCTGGCGGCCTGGGCGGCGAGCAGGGGCCCCGCCCGCGCCCTCCGGCTCCCACGCCCCGCGCGCGGCGCCCCCTCCCTCGGGCGGTGCCGATTGGCTGCGGCGGCGGCAAGAGCCCGCCCCTCGCGTCCGGCGATGGGCGCCGCGGGCCAGAGCGAGCTGCGCCGCCACAGCTGCCGCTGCCGCCGCCGCCGCCGCCGCCGCCGCCGCCGCCGCCGCCGCTACCGCCGCCGCTACCGCCACCGCCACCACCGTTACCGCCGCCGCCGGGAGCACAGCGCGCCTCGGGTCCGCGGGCCTCCAGCTCCCGGCCCGCTCTCCGGCCCAGCCGCGCCCGCCAGCCCCGCCGCGGAGCCCCGGCCCGGCCTCGGGCCGCCGCCACCACGCCGCGCGCCGTACTCCGCGTCAAGAATGGGGCGGCCAAGCTGCCCAAGCCGGCCGCCGCCGCCGCCGCCGCGGCCGAGGCGCCCGGCGCCGGTGCGGGCATGGAGCGCTCGCAGAGCCGCCTCAGCCTGTCCGCTTCCTTCGAGGCGCTCGCCATCTACTTCCCGTGCATGAACTCCTTCGACGACGAGGACGCGGGTAAGCGCGTGGCCCGCCCCCGATCCCCGGGGGGCGTCCCGGGAGCCAGATCCCGAGGCCCCCTCCCCGACCCAGTGCTCCCTAAGAGGTGGCCACTCTTTCCTCCCCACCCCCAATCCCAAGCACGCTCGGGGATGCGCCCCCAGGGTCTTCTTTCCCACCCACAGGACCTCAGATCTCTAGGATGTGGGGTCTCCTCGCCTCCCGCCGCCCCCCAGGGACCCCTAGATCATCTGCATTCACCCCTTTTCCGCAAGTGGGCCCTTTGGGTCGCCTGGACTTAGCTCTCCCTACTCACCTGCGCCTACTGAATGCTCCCGGTCTTGTCCCTGGATCCGACCCGCCACCCTCCCCGGGCCTCTTGTATGTGCCCACTCCTCAAACCCCGGGGCTTTGGCCGCCTCACCCCCGGGGCTCCGACGCGCCCCCCGCCATTGGAGGTGGCGCGCAACCTTACCGCTCCATCTTTGTCTTGGCTGCATTCATTGACTCCCTGCACAAGACCCCCGCCCTGCGCCCAAGGCCTTGAGCGCCCCTGTTTGTCTCTCCTCCTCTTCCCCCAGTCCTTTAAGGACTGGGGCGGACCGCGAGGGGACCGGTCGGGTGACGGCCTTTCCTCTCGGTTCTTCCCGGCGGTTCCCCGAGGGAGGCGTAGGGCGGCACCGACTCTACACCTGCGCGCCCTCCGGAGTGTGCCCCTGACCCCGGGTGCTCTTGTGCCTGGAGTAGCCCTTCTAGGTGGGCTGAACCGGGCCACCATACAGCGGCCCGAACCTCAGGATCCCAGGCCTGCGCGCAACCCCAGCCAGAGCCCAAGGGGCGGGGAAATGTAGGGAAAACAGCTCTTGGGGGCCCTGGGACCAGGCAGAGGAAACAGAAGGGCTTCAGATCTGGTTCTGCGG
This sequence comes from Grampus griseus, assembly GCF_964374135.1. Classification (NCBI taxonomy): domain Eukaryota; kingdom Metazoa; phylum Chordata; class Mammalia; order Artiodactyla; family Delphinidae; genus Grampus; species Grampus griseus. Next base: position 73,387,373 of record NC_139008.1, on the reverse strand, counting down.
TGAGGAAGCGAAGCCACCAACAGGTGGGGTACCTAGAGGGCTTGGGTGAGAGTTCCCCAAAGAGTGCCAGATTGGGAGTTGGAATGAGGTTCCAGTCTTGCTTCTCTCCGTATTAGCCATGACCTTGAGCAAGTCATGCCACCCCTAGCCTCCACATCCCGATCTGTAAAATGGGATGACAGTACCTCAGACATAAAGGTAAAGTTAAAAGTGTTTTGTAAGGTGAAAATCTGAGAGTATTTTAATTCAATGAGGGGATGAAAGGGAGAGGGGTGTGTGTGGTGGGGAGTAGTAAAATGGTTTCATGGACGCTTTTGAGAACTTGATGAAAATATGGACAAGTTCTCCAAAAAATACACATAGGCACCATCCAAAAATTTTTGTCCACAGTTTTAGGGAGTTCATGGGCTCTGCTTAAGGCTCTCTGCCTGCAGGGACCCTTATCTGGTCATCCCGTTATCTGATAAGCCTTGGATGGAACGGTGGGTGATGGGTGCTCATGTCTTTCTGCTGGTGCAGGAGGCAGGTGGGGAGAAAGGGAGAAGGTTCTCCAGAAGAAAGTGTTGCCTGAGTGAATGAATGGGGCAATGTGAGGCTGACCCCTGACAGACCTGTCTTGCTGTTGACCTGGAGATGGGGGTGGAGTAAAGATGGTTACTGCAGAGCCATTTTACAGAATCTACATTTTACAGAAAAAATAACTGAGGTTCAGAGGCTTAACTTCCCCCGTGATGCAGCTGAGGGCGGTTGTATTATTATTCTGGACAAGGCAAAGTGAGGAGAGAGGTGGAGGGGCTCTCCTAACCCGGTGGCCTCCTCTGGAGCAAAATCCGGGAGAGGAAGTCCCCGGCTAGCATGGGGGCTTGGGGAGGGAGCCCCACCTGCCTCGGTGAGCTGGCTCCCCCACGCCTCACTTGACGTTCAAGGACGCTCCTGAAATCCCAACAGGCCACTTGGGTCTCAAGAGGCAAGGTGCATGAGTGGTGGGGACAGGTGGGTTTTTCTTCAAAGTCATGCTCCGTGTCATGGTTCAGATGCCTTGGTTATTATTGTTGGTGGCTGGTGACTTGCTCTGGTCTCACGTGAGTCAGAGTAGATAACTTCATGGAATATTAGAGATTTTTAAAGGTCCCTATTTTTTTTTTCCAGTGGGTTTCTTCAAATTCTTAAGTTTTTCACTTGGAGCACCTAGAAATCATCTTGTCCGACCCTTTTTTGCCCCCAAATTGGTGTGTGTGTGTATTTGTGTGAATGTATGCATGTGTGTGAGATTGAAGCCCCAGTGTGTGTGTGTGTGTGTGTGTGTGTGTAACACAAGGTCACCCAGTGAGGCAGGCACACAGCCAAGACAAAAATCAGGTTTCTGGTTCTCTTTCCAGTAAGACACTAGCCCTCTCTCTGAAAGAGGATTTTTTAAAAAGTCAAATCTCACTGTGTAGAAAATGGTTCCCAGGTGAAGAGGTCCCAGGGAGCGGCTGGCAGCCAGGAGTTGGGTTTGGGCATCTCATGCTCACTGTCTGCTCATCTTAAGGGATGCTTCGAGTTTGGGAGGGGGAGGGAGAAAGTGAAGTTTCCTTTCAGGAAGGCTAATGAGTGTCTGGTGAAAATAGGAAGTAGGGAACGTTGTCTTGGTGCTTAATTTCTCTTGTTCTTCTCAAAGTCATTCATTTTCTCCTAAAAAAATAAACCCCCTTGGATTTATTCTTTCAGAACGGCACCACCCTGAACTAATTTCGAAAAGCAGTTTGAATATCTCTCAGATACTGTACAGAGACTGCTCCAGTTGCAGGGCTGTCAGCATTGGCTTTGCTTTACCTTTCTCTTCTTTGCTCCGTCCCCTCACCAGTTTCCTGCCCCTCTGTCCCCGATGACTCAGAAGTGTCCCTGATGGGCCTCTGGCTCATCTGGGTGCCTCCCCTTTGTTGCTGCTTCTGACTCCTGTCCAATGCACCTTTTTCATCAACCGTATTGACTCAGAGCCATCTTCAGGGCTTACATGCCACCCTTCAGCTGGTTTCCTGAGAAACTGTATGAGGAGGAGACTTTCATTAGCCTTAACTGGGCCAGAGCACTTTCCTGCCTCCGGCTTAGGAGCCTTGGACATTTTGTCAGCAAAGGAAGCTGCCCCTTCCACCCCTTTCTAGCCACCCTGTGGTTCAGGATGCTGGTCATTGCAGATTCCTAGAATTCCTCCCAAGGAGCATCTTCCATCGTGCACTCCAAACCCATTACTTACACTGCGTTTGCCCCTTTTCACAAAGATGCTGAGGCTTTAGAGAGGCATGCTCTTGGGAGGCATTTTTTGTGTCTGTGTCTTCATGGCTCAGCCTTGCTGGTACTGGTTTTATAATTGAGGAGGGGTGGGGCAGGGAGGAGTTAGACACGTGACCTCTGCTTTTTCACATCTATATTGTTGGTTGCTGGTGACTTGGAGAAAGAAAATAATAGCATGGACCACAGAGGGTCAACATTTTTTAAATGATTACCTTTCTCTAAGTATCCTCCTAGGCACTTTCAATATTGTTTTCTTTCCTCACAGCAATTCTATAAAATTAACATTTAACAGTCCCCATTTTCAGATGAGAAAACTGAGGCACAGAGAGAATATTCTTCAAGGTCACTGAGCCGGGAAATGAGGGTGGTAGGACTTGAACTTGAGCAGTCTGACTCAGGCATCTGTGCTGTTGATTATTATGCTGTTTTGTGCTACGAAAAGGGCTTAGTACAGTACCTGGCACTAGATAGGCTCTCAATACCTGTTAGCTCTTATCTTTCTTATTACCAAGTAAGACTTATTTCTGAGCATGACTGTAAAAAAGAATCTGTGGGTTTGAGGAGGGGGGGTAGCCTGGTTCTCAAAATGTTAGCTTTTATAATTTTAATAAGCTAATTTTATTGCACTGTTATAGCTATTAAGGCAGAGTTGGGCCCTTCTTCTTGGAGGGGGTTTAAAGATGAGATTTGGGGGACTTGCATGTGGAACAAGAGGGTGGGGAGCACTAGCTCCCCATTTCCCTGTTCTCTTTAACAGTTAATTTTCATTACATCTACAGTCCCAGCCCTGCCACTCTGCCTTGGGGCACAGCTGGGGAGCAAGAGTGTCTTCAGTATCCAGCAGATGCCAAAGGGCGTTGCTATATCAGGGTCTGGAATTGAGGCTGGTGTCCCTGAGTCTGACCAAGTGGTTTTGGCGTCCAGTTCTCCCCCACCCACCCGGGAGAGGGGCGGAGAAGCTGGAGCAGCCAGCTCCGATTTGCCCATAGGATGCTTCTATCCAGCGCAAGGAGGAAGTTGCCATGGCAACACAGGCCGGCTACCGGTCCCTCTCCTAGCAGTTCGGGCCACATTTCTGGGCTGGAAAGCCCTTCGTGGTACTGCCTTCTTCCGCTCAGACCAAATCTGGTGGGTGGGGTGGCGTGGTGGATGGGTCCCACAAACTAGTGCTAAAGCCCACTCCCCTTGTTTTTGGACGGAGGGGAAATGGAGGGGGCTGTCTGAGTGACTTCTCCTGGCTCGTGGGGTGGAGATACTCCGGTCTTGCCAGACAGATCTCAGCAGGGGTAATGAGAGCTCCAAATCCCGCCGCACCCCAGGCACCTGGAATGACCCCGCTGGAATCCCCCCTCCCTTCCCCAGTTTACTCCTTTTGGCAAGGTTTTCTTTCCCAGACCAAGTGCTAACTTTTGTCCTTGAAATTTGACCTGAGCTTTTTCTGGGAAACAAAATGTCCTGCTATCCCATCCCTTCCCCCTGAGATGGTGGGAACAGAGTACTTCAGCCCTAAAGCGGGGCTGGGGCTGGGTGGATAAGGGAGAATGGTGAGGGGGGAGGCCTTAAAGTACCCTTCAGGATTAGGGCCACTTGAGGGCATGAGGTGGAGGCTTTGAAGCCTCCATTCCCACCCCCGTCCCTAGGGCAGGCCACTTCCTGTCCCCCCTCTGCCCCTTTCCCTAATTTACCACCAAGCACTGTAATCTCCTTTATGGGCTGGGAATTGGGCAGAACTCTTCTAGTTTTAGATAACTGAGGCATAGTAAAGAATCGAACCAGTTGTTCCCATCGTTCAAGTTGTGGGTGTGTGAGAGTGTGGACCCAAACTACTTTATCGTAAATTACTCTGAAAGAAGTATTTCAGAAAAATTGGGTGATGGGGAGTCATCCCTTCCCCCATTACACAGATCACTGGCCTGTGGATCTGCTCTGATGCAGTTCGAGCTCTCTCCTAAAATTCTCTCTTTCTCTGGCACCCTCTCTTCCTTGTCCCCAAGCTGCCAGACTGATGGCTTCAGCTTCCTTGGCTTTTGCAGCTGCCAGAGGCCCACCTGGTTCTGTTTGGTGGGAAGGGGAAAGGAGGGGCCCATTCCCCTTGTCTCCCTTTGAGAACTAGGCTCTGCCTTCCTCCCCACCCACCTCCATCCCAGAGGCCGAGCCTGTTCTAACTAACTGAAGGCGGAGTGAGGGCAGGGCGGAGGTGTGGAGGAGAGCAGACCGCAAGCCAGCTGACCCTCTCTCCCATCTCAGGGCCTTACTTTTCCTCTGCCTCTTCTGACATCTCTTCATTGTGGCCTTAACCATCGCTTCAGCATTTCTTTTAAGAATTGTTGGAAAGGCACCAGTTTTGGAGGACATGCTCAGGAGGGTGCAGACATCTCCCCCACTGTAATCTGTGTACCGCCCTCCCCCCCACCCCATGATGTTTTCCAGTCAAGCCCACTGTCTTACTGTCAGAGCTCCAGTTCCAAACCCCACACCCAGTCCCTTGGAATGACCGACTGGAATTCTCTCCTTCTCCCACCCAGTTTACTCCATGGGGCTCGGATTTGACTCCACTTTGGTGCTAGGACCTCAGGCAAGTCCTGGGCCTCAGTTTCCCCATCTTGAAAAAGGGGTTAATTATCCTTGTCTGAGCATCTCTTGGGGTTGTAAAAATAAAATGATCAAGAGGCTTGCTTGGCTGTGCTCAGTGATTTCCATGATCTTACTGAATCATATAGCAGCCAAAAGGGGTATCAGCTGTTGCCGATGTACCCATTTTGCAGATGAGGAAAAGCCAGGCAGCTTGGTGTAGTTTAGTGACTTTTTTGGGTTTCATGGTGGTGATTCAAACCCAGGCGTGTTTGACTCCAGAGACCACCCTCTGCCTCTTGGCCTGAAATGGGCAGTGTAAGCCCCAGGGGCTGTGCTTGGGCTGTCAAAACAGCCACTGACAAAGGCCAGGGTGTGAGGGCCTGTTCACATCCAGATGCATCCCTCCAGGGTCTGCCATCCCACCGCATTGCACCCCAGCCCACTGGAGTGCCTTCCTGGCCATCACTTCCTGGATGATCCCCATCAGAGGGCTGCCTGGCCTCCTTGAAGAATCCAGTTGTCTGCCCTGGCCCTGGGGGCTGAGCCATCACCTGCCTCTCCAGACCGATGTAGGCCAATGCTGGATTATATTTAACGCTGTGCTATTTCCACTTGACAGCTCCAGAGAGCCATCCCCCCTCCCCTTTTCTCCTTCCTCCCCCCTCCCCTTCTGATTCACTCGGAAACTGACAAGGCTGATGTCAGCGCCTTATTCTTAGCCCCCGTAATTGTAACTGCATTTAGCAGTGCGCACTTCATTAACAGTTTCTGCGAGGGGGCAGTGAGATGACTGCGTGGCTGGGCAGGGACACGGGTGGGGGTGGGGAGGGGGCAGCTGCTGCAGGGACCCTGGCCAGCTGCCTCTTCTGAATGGACCAGCTGGGCAGGTTCCAGGCCTGGCTTTCCAAGACTAGCAGTCTTGGAAGGCCCCTGGGAGAGCATCTAGTCCACTCTCCTCATTAGGCAGAGAGGGAAACTGAGGCTCAGTGAGGCAAAGCAACTTGCCAAGGTCACGTGTTAAGGATCCAGGGCTCTGGCCTTTGAGTCTAGGTTTTCTTCTTTGGTATTATTCATTCAGCTAATATTTAATTAGCTGCTCAGTGCCAAACAGCATTCTAGGTACTGGGGCTATATCGGGGGAACAAGGCAGACACAGTTTCTGCACTCACGGAGTTATGTTCTGAGGTGCAGGAGACAGACAATAAGCAGGAAAGCAATTAAACAAATAATTTCAGATTGTGTTAAATGAAATGAAAATAAGACAGGTTGATGGGATGGGAGATAACATTAAGTAAGATAGTCAGGAAAGGCTCACTGAGGAGGTGACATTTGAATTGTGACCTGAATGACAGAGCCAGTAATGGGAATATGAGGGGATGGAGGGATCTAGGCAGAGGCAACAGCTGGTGCAAAGGCCCTGAGGTCAGCGTGGAGTTTGGGTGTTTAGGGAAGAGAAAGCAGACCAGCGTGGTTAGACTGCATGAGGGGAAACGAGGTCAGAGAAGTAAGCTGGGGGCAGATCACTCAACCTGGTAGACAATGATAAGGAGTATCAGGTGGGGAAACTGAAGTTCAGATTGGGAATGGAAAAGACCCCCAGCTGGGTAAAGAGAGAGAGGCCGAGAACTCCCGAATCCCTGTCTTTTTAGTCCCTTAGACACAGGTGGCTGTGCCTTTAAGTGCATCACGTGGCTTCCTTTCACATTGTAGCTGGTAGTGTGGAGTCTGGGAAGGGCTTTTTCTGCCCTCCCTGCCTGCCCCTCTCTCCTCCTCGACTCTTACCCCACCCAGCTGTATAGCTTCTCAGGGTGACGTAGCTGTGAAACTCTGGGGAGCTTTCGTGGTGGGACAGAAAGAACATGGCTTTGGAATCCAACACACCTGAATTTTTATCCTGCCTCTGCTGCTTCTAAATTGTGTGACCTTGGGCAAGTGGCTTCAACTCTCTGGGGCTCAATTTCCTCATCTGTAAAAGGGGGGCATAATAATAGCAAGTTCTTCAAAGGGTTATTGTGAGTAATACGTTGATATAATGCACAAAACACACCTACCCCAGAGCCGGGTATGTGGAACTAAGATTTCCTCAGTTAAAAGGACTAATGAGATCGCAGGTTTAATGCTGGGCACGTAGTAGATGCTCAGTTAGAGGTTACTGCTGCAGTTGTGGTTGTTACTGTTGGTTTTAACGGGTCAGAATCATCGAGGGGGCTTGTTAAAACATAAATTGCTGGGCCTCACCCCAGAGTTTCTCATTCAGTCTGGGGCGGGGCCTGAAAATCTCATTTCTTTTTTTTTCCCAAATATTTATTTATTTATTTGGTTGCACCAAGTCTTAGTTGTGGCTCACTGGCTCCTTAGTTGCAAGCACATGGCCTCCTTAGTTGTGGCATGCGAACTCTTAGTTGCAGCATGTGTGTGGGATCTAGTTCCCTGACCAGGGATTGAACCCGGGCCCCCTGCGTTGGGAGCACGGAGTCCTATCCACTGCGCCACCAAGGAAATCCCCTGAAAAATCTCATTTCTAACAAGTTCCCAGGTGATGCTGATACTGGTCCAGGGAGCCTGCTTTGAGAATCACTGGGTTAGAGAAAAAGCTGGAGAGAAATGAAGGGTTCTTCTCAACTTGGGATGTCTCCTGGCTACCTGTGTCTTAGATGCTGGGGACATTGAGTACCAAATTCAGGACCCGGGTTTAGTCTTCAGGCACTCATGTTTCCATCACATGGTCTCGGATCAAATGAGCCTCAGCTGCTACCCTGCTTTGCACTGGGTTTAATGTGAAGGACCCCATCAATCCTTTTGGAAGTCATCTGTATAAATGATAAATGAGTCGACATGAATAACACATCAGACCATAATATCCTTTTGTGGAATATTGAGGGGCTCAGGTCTAGCACCTTTTACCGAAGGGAACAGGACACGGTCCCTTTCCTGCATTGGGGAAAGGCAGGGCTATGTGTTAAAACCAGGAGGTTCATTTGAGGACAGGTCTCTGCTGGGAAGAAGTAAATCAAAGGGACCATCAATGTTAAGGGGCAAAATGCTGGGAAATGCTACCAAGAGACTTTACTGAGTCAGTTTATTTAGATGTTTCTAAGAAAGGGGTCGCTGGTAATTTTCTAGGGAAGGTGGAGATTTTGCTTAGATTGGAGGCGTGGGGGATAAACCATATGATGTGATAAGATTCCCATCCAGTCCCTTAAAACTCAGAGTCTGAAGATACAGGCATTTACAAATACATTCCCGGTGGGACTTGTCCTCAACTGAGGGGAGACACTTCTCCAAGAGGATTGGCTCAGGATAGCAAAAGAGCACAGACTTTGGAGGGTCCCAAACCTGGGTTGAATCTCTGCCACCTACTAGCTGTGTCTCTTGATTATGATACGTAACTATTCTGGGCCTCAGCCTTGTGCTTTGTAAAATGGAGTGAATAACTCTACCCTGTGAGAATTAGAGATAATGCATGTGTGAGGCATAGAAGGCATTCAGGACATGGCAGCGCTGCCTCTCCTGCTGTTGTAGACTTCCTGGATGCAGGAAGTGTGGGATGGTGGGAGCGCTTTGCCTGCGTTTGGGACTCCTGGCTCGGGTCTGGACAGCTGGTGCTTACTCTGTGCCCAGTGAGGCCTGAGAGGCTGCGTTAGGAGTCAGGAGAAGAGGTCTCCGTTCAGCCGCCAAATCTCAGCATCTCCTGTGGCTGCTTCCCTTTGTCTTTTGGGCCTCAGGATCCCCATTTACACAGTGAGGTGTCTAGCGGGCTTGGTTTAGATACAACCAGAGTCTCCCAGAAAACAGGGGACACTTGTCCAGGCCCCCATCTCCTCCTTTGGATTTCTCCCCTGCTCCTCTGCCTCTATGGTCGTTTTCATCCCCAGAGCATCCCCTCCTGCCAGAGTTTCTAGCTGATCCTTGGCTGATTGGTCATTCAGTACTTTTTAAAAGAATAAGTATTATTTGGATTAAGTAATATATGCAGTTGGTACAACATTTTAGAAGCACAAAAAATATCCAGTTAAAAGGGCCCCAGGCACCTCCGTCTTCTGGGTCTCCTGTCCCCTCCCTAGGACAAACACTGTTTCTAGCTCTCACAACCCTTTATGCTGCTGTTACTGACAGTAACATGTTATGTGGTGAAAAGCCAAACAGCACAAAGGACACCCAAGAAAACATCAGTCTCCCTCACACCTCAGCCACCTAGTCCCACTCCCACAAACCACCAGTATGGTCTTTTAGGCTACCAGTTTTTTCTTTATTTTCCAGTTAGTAAATTCTTATTAAGCACTTATAGTGGTGCCCAGTCCTGTGAGGATTCAAGAGTAGTCAGATTATACCAGGCAGTATAGCACAGTGGTGGTTATGATACACACTCCACAGCTAGATGGCCTGGGTTTGAATCCTGGCTTTGCCACTCATTGGCTGTGTGACCTTGAGCAAGTGACTTAACTTCTCTGAGCCTCAGTCTCCTCAACTGCGAAATGGGCCCATAATAACCCCTCCCTGCCTTGAAGGTGTCAGGAGGATTAAATGAGTAGGTATTTGTGACATGCTTTGTAGAGAGCCGGAATACAGTAGAAGTGTGTTAAGAGTATTAGCTGTTACTGTCTCAGAGCCCTCAAGCCAGAAGTCTCTCTGAAGTTCTCTAGCATCTTTAGCGGAGGCCCAGAGAGGGATCTCATGGTTTGTTCAAAGCCTCACAGCAGGTCTCTGGTAAAACCAGGAGTAGAACTGATGTTTCTGGACTCCCAGTCAGGGCCTCTTCCTCTCCCAGGTGACCCAAGTGGCTCCTTTGCACCCTGTTGGCGCCTGAGGCTTCACGTCCATACCCTGCATTTCCGGTACTTGGTGTCCCTGAGAAATGCCGCTTGGAGTCGCCTTGGGAGTGGGTGGGAGGATATGTCACTAATTGGGGCCTGTAATGGAAATTAATTAGTTCCTCAGCAAATGTTGAGAAACATCTCTCATCTGCCTGGGCCCAACACCAACACTGGACCAGGTGCCTTGGGGGCCCACCCAGACCCAGGCCAACCCACCCCCGAACCATCTGGCCCCTGGAAGCTGCAGCCACTTCTCTCTAGCTTCTGTTGGGTATGCTGGGTCCTGGGAGAGGGACCCCCAAACTGGGATGCCTGGCCCTGATGGGAATTGGGTGGGTGCTAAGAGGGAGGGAGAAACTAACATGTGTAGTATTCTTAGACTCCTCCCAGCGGTCTTCAACTTGAAAAGAATATAGAAGATGGGAGAATTCTCTCCTGTTCCCACTGTCTTAGTTTGAGACGTGGATTCTTGTGCAGGTGATATGCTATGCAGTGCTGTCAGGTGAGACCGGGATGCAGGATGGGCAGGAAAGGAAGCAGCTAACGATGGGCACTCAGCCACAGGCTAGCCTCAGCCTGACCCATGGGAAGCTCTAGAGGGCGGATGGCGTCACAGAGTTGACTGGCCTTCTGGACTCGCGTATGAGTCAGTCATGGGCTGTGGACAGTCCCCCCGGGGCGGGGGAGTGGAGACATAACTTTTGGGGCAAGGCAGCTCCCATCAGCTAAGAGCAGCTCTCCAAAGGAGGGGCAGCTGTGAGCTGGAATTGCAGAAACTCACAGCAGCTGTGAGATGGGTGGCCTGCTTGGTAAAGGGGCTCTGGCTGGGCTGGGTCCACCACCAGCTGTCTGGGAACTTCTGACGACAGAGTGAGGAGAGCAGGTGTGGCCAGCTCTGTGCTGGGTAGTGCCCACCCCTATTACAGGTCACCCTCTCCATGGTCCCACAAGGTGTGCGTGGTCATTACGTTAGGTTGGGCTGGAGGAATCGAGTGTCCAGATGGACTCCTGGCTTGGCCAAGGTCAAGTTGGTGAAAGGTAGGACAGGGCTGCAAACCCGGGCCTGCCTCCAACACTTGTGGTCTTTCCAGCATTCTGTGCTGCATTTAATTCTTTTCATGAATATATGTGTGTATTTTGTGCTTCCTGGTGGGTTTCTTTCCAGGTACCTCTTTTTTTTTTTTAATTTATTTTTGGCTGCGTTGGGTCTTCGTTGCTGCACGTGGGCTTTCTCTAGTTGCGGCGAGCAGGGGCTACTCTTCGTTGCGGGGGGCTACTTCTCGTTGCGGTGGCTTCTCGTTGTGGAGCACGGGCTCTAGAGCGCAGGCTCAGTAGTTGTGGTGCACAGGCTTAGTTGTTCCACGGCATGTGGGATCTTCCCGGACCAGGGCTCGAACCTGTGTCGCCTGCATTGGCAGGCGGATTCTTAACCACTGCACCACCAGGGAAATCCCCTAGGTACCTTTGGAAGGTATCTATCTTGGTTTTCTGTTTTGTACCTTGCAAACATAAAGACCTTTGGGCCTGACAGGTGTTTGCCTATTTGAGATCACCTGATCCTCATGGAAAATCGGCTTTGTTTCCAGAGAGGTGGGCAGGGGACCTGACTGACAGACTCCTTGAGGTGAAAAGTTAAGGGGTAGCTGCTTTGTCATGGAATGAGCCCTGAATTTGTCGTAAGAAAACCTGGATTTGAGACCCCATTTCTGCCCATTTGTCAGCTGAGTGACCCTGGGCAGGTCTCTTCGAGCCTTGCTTTCTTCTTTAGGTGAACAAGTCCACAGCTATAAGCCTCAGGTAGCCTGGCAGGTGTGCTAATGATACTGCATATAGCAAGGACCTGGCAAGGCTTTGACTGGGTTGGGGTGGGGAGTCCAAAACCAGACCTGAGGGACTTTCCTGGCGGTCCAGTGGTCAGCACTCCATGCTTCCACTGCCGGGGGCCCGGGTTCCATACCTGGTCAGGGAACTAAGATCCTGCAAGCCGCGTGGCATGGCAAACAACAACAACAACAACAACAAAAGAAAAAAACCCCCAGAGCTGACCTCTGTAGCGTGTGCGCGGGAACCGTGTCAGATCAGGGCCCATCTGTGAAATGGGCACAGTGACGCTTGTCTTCCTGTCCTAGCTTGGGCTTCCCACGAAACAAGGATTTGAGTACAAGTATTAGGTTGAACCACAGGAAACTGCCAGTTTTAGGAGTCAGAGCAGTCAGATAGCAGTTGTACGTGGTTCATATGGTTCCCGAAGGTGATGGATGAAACTCCAGGAGGGGAATGAGAAAGTCACTTGGGGAAACAGCGTGTTATCAGCCAAGTTACCCCGGACCGAGGGCAACCGCGTTGAGGCTTCCTGGGGGCTCTGGGAAACTGTAGAACAGGGCTTGGCAAACTTCTGTAGAGGGCCAGACCCTGGATGTTTTAGTCTTTACGGGTCATAAGGTCACTTTCCCAACTGCTGGGTTACACAGTTGGAGGGCAGCCACCGACAATATATAAATGGATGGGTGGTGCTGTGTTCTAACAAAACTTTATTTACAAAAATAGGCAGTGAGCTGGATTTAGCCCATGGGCCCTAGTTTGCAGACCCCCGGAGGAGCACATGTACCTCCGTTATCCCACTCAGGAGTGAGGGAGCTGGGGTGCTTATACACCAACTCCCATCAGTCACTGGTTGAAGGCCAAGTGTGGGGATGGGGATGGAGTGGGGGCAGGGAGTTGTCTGTTGCCCTTGGCCAAGAGAAACAGGCGCTGTCCGCAGGTCAGGCCAGCGGTCACTGAAATGCTAAAGGGATGTGGGACAGGGGATGGCTCCTGCCAGTTCAGAGGCCTGACTGTGTGTGGAGAGTGTACCTGAGAGAAAGTGACAGGATGAACAGGAAAATGAGTTCGGGGTAGGGCCAGATGATCTAACTTCGCATTTCTAGCCTTTTCAGCCAGTTGTTACTTCCAGGCAAAACCTGGGTCCTCCATTCTTGGCAGGCTTGTTCGAATTTTCTGCTTCCCGTCCCTCTGCTTGGGCAATTTCGTCTTCTGGGATGCCCCCACCTTCCCCCTCAGGGCTCCGATGCCACTTCCTCCAGGAAGCACACCTCTCTTCTCTCGGGCGGAGTTGATTGTTCCTCCTGGGCATTCACATGGCACTCTGAGCTTCTCTTCTCTCTCTCCAGCAGTTGCAAATTCTGGCTGACATCACTTTTCACTGCCACACTGAGAGCCCCTCCAGGTCAGGGACTGTGTGATTCTCTGCTGCATCCCACCCAGGGGAACCCTGATTTGGGAAAGGCGGAGCTGAACCCCAAACCTTCCCAGACTCTCTCCCTCCCCCTTCTCCCCTCCCTCTCTCTCTTTCTTCTCCAGTAGGTGCTGATGACCCGAGACAAGCCCAGTCTTTGCCTTCATGGAGTTTACAGTCTGGTGGGAGGGGGTTAGACATAAGACAACCCAAAGGAACAACTAATAATTTGATCATTACTGTGCTTAGTGCCACACAAGTCAAGTGCAGGGTGCCGGGGGAGGCTGGAGCTGGAAGAACTGAGCTGGGGGAGAGGAGGGGAGGAGACAGCGAAGCTGAGACTTAAGGGATGAGTGGAGTTGGCCAAATGAAGGCGGGGGAGTGGCGGAGTGAGACAGGATGCCATGACTCTGAGAGCACGGACTTGGGGTCAATTATGGGAGTTGGGGGTGCAAGTCTTGGATTCTCTCAGTCTTTGTGGCTGTCTCCCCCTCCCCTCATCTGTCTCTCTTCTTCCTGTCTCTCTCTCTCTCTCATTCTTTCTCTCGCACACACACACATCCACGCATGCACACGGATGGAAATATTGACCATAATTACTTCTACGGGGCAGAATTATGGGTAGTTTTTGTTTTCTAGTTTGCACTTCTTTGGTATTTTCCAAATTTTCTACAATGGACAAATCACGGCAAAAATTGAAGTCTTCAGCATCCGGAGACCACACTCCCACTGGTAGCTGTGTGACCTTGACCACGTTGTTTAATCACTCCTGCTTCTGTCTCTCTCTGTAAGATGAGGACAGGGGTGGTCAACACACGGTACCCATCACATCCTGACACTTCACCTCCCTTAACTCACCAGAGCTTCACAACTACTCCGTGGGGCAGGTGCTGTCACTATCCCTGTTTTATAGATGGGGAAACAGGCATGGAGAGGTTAAGTACATTGCTCAAGATCACACAGTAAGAGACAGAAGTAGGATTGAAACCCAGATGTCTGACTCCAGAGTCTGAGCTTACCCACTTGGCTCTACTGCCTGCCTCCCAGGGTCAGGATGATAATCAATAAGAAGACACCTGCCAAGCCCTTAGCACGGTGCCTGGCATAGAGTTAGTGCTCTGTAGATATTAATTCTTGTTATTATTAGCAGCTGTGCAAAGGCCCTGGGGTAGGAAAGGCACATGGTGTTTTGAAGGCACATGTGGTTAGTGAAGTAGCAGGACTGGGTCATACTAGGTCTTTAAAGTCAAGAATCTTGGATCTGAGCTTAAGAACAGTTGAGTTGAACCCTGTTGGGTTTTTAGCAGGGAGGTAACAGGCTCAGATCTGGGGTTTACAAAGACCTCTCTGGTTGTGGATGAGAAGAATGGGGCCAGGAGGCCCAGGGATGGCTCCCTTTGTTACAGTGACTCTTCCCAAATGGGTCGGACCATCCCAGCGTTGACTCCTCAGACCCTGGCAGTGACGGTGTTTTGCTGTCTAGGCTGGCTGTGTGGGCTAGAGCACAAGACACGGAAGTCAGGAGTGTGTCACCAGGCAGGTCTGGTGGTGAGGCGAGGCTGGGAAGTGCCAGTCTGAAGGCAGGAGCAAATTACTCTCCTGGAGATGAGGCCGGGCCAGTTCCTGTCGTGTTACATTATTAAATTTGTAATCTTCCTTCTAATACTTCCCAGCAGTGAATAAGAACCAAATTTAAAATGGTGACTTTACATTTCTGGAATGAAGCTTTTGTCAGGAACTCTTGAAACCCATAATTTCTCTCCAGAGGTGAATGTCTACATCCTTTAAAAAAAAAATTAAAATAATAAAACCACTCTTTAGTTAAAGGTTGGGTCTGGAGGTTTGTCTGCAGCCCAACCGTGGCAAGAATTGAGAGTGGGGTGTGTATGTCTCCAGCCCCAGAAAAGGCTCAAAGTAGGGCTGGGCCTGCAGATGCCCTGCGCCTCCCAAGATATTTAAACCCCCTAAATCTGGGCCTTGCTAGGGAAGAATGGTGGGAGAAGCCGCATGCCCACCTCACCCGCAAGTCTGTTGGTTTGCAGGGTTTTTTTTTTTATCGTTTTTGGCCGCGCCAGACAGCAGGAGGGATTTTAGTTCCCCGAACAGGGATCAAACCTGTGCCCCCTGCAGTGGAAGCGCAGAGTCTTAACCACTGGACTGCCAGGGAAGTCCAGAATCTGTTGATTTGTGAAAGGGTTTGGTAAAAAATTAGACCGCAGTCTTTAGGAGAATTGCCCTGTGTCAGGCTGTGATGAGTTTTCTCATGACCTATTTGGGGGCAGTAGACCTGGCTGCTGGTGGAACCATGGGCTGTGTCATTCCTGCCTTTACACTTAGCAAGAAGGGCCCTGATCTGGGGTCACCAGCACTACTGGGCTGATCTCCAGCCCTCCTCACTGGGTGAGGAATCTATGGGGCAATGGGGACATGCCCACCGGGACCCCCCTTTCTAGGCCATGTTCCGGGTACGTGGGACCCTGGAATTCCCTGTCCAAACGGCCCTGAGTCAGCATCTGGGGTCTGTCCAGACCCCTTCCCTAGGCCCCTCCTCCATCACGGGTGTCCTGATGCATGGCCGCAAAGTAGCTGTTTGTGGAGGTGAGAACAGAACACACATGTACAGAGTGGGCCCCTGGGTATGCGGGGGTGGGGAGGAAGGGAAGGGATGGGCTACAGCAGAGGGCCTGTATTCAGCTCCTCTCTCCATATTCAGCCATGGAACTCAGAGGATTCTAAATTTGAACCTGTCCTGGCCTTCAAGGTCATTATGAAGGCATATTTGTCAGAATGGAAGGATAGAGCATGTTTTATGTAAGAGCCTGATTTATATCTTTTAAACATTTAGAATGAGTATGACGGCCTCCATTGTACTTTTGCCCTGGGCCCTCCACTGTTGGGTGGGGCCTTTGCATCATCCTTTGAACTCAGAGTGAGAGCCGCGCAGGGATGGCTCTTCCCCTCGTGATCCCACATGTGGGCTCTGGTGCACACACATGGCTCGTATGGCATGTTTGTGCTAGCCTCACCCCCACCCCAGGTGATTGAATTCAAATGGTACCTCCTGTAAAAGGATGAATTAGAAAAAGGCCCGTGGGGTGTACCGCCTGGCCAGTGAAAACAGGCTGTGTGTCCACCCAGCTCAGTCGGGCACCTTTGTGCAGGTAGCAACCTGTCCGATAGTTCACAGGGTCCCATGGACCTGAACCAGAGAGGGACCCTGAGCAAGACCGCCAGGGAAAGTGCTGACACTCTGGTGTCCCAAGATAATCATTAAAGTCATTTTACATTTTCAATAATCATCCTTATCATGACAGCAAATGTTTATTTTGTGTTTCTCACATGCTGAGTACTCTGAACTCTGGATTATCCTATCAAAACATCAGAATACGAAGGGGGTACAACTGTCATGCCCATTGCACACATTAGGAAACTGAGGCTCAGAGAAGAGACGCTCGTCTTTGGCTCAGGGTCATTCAACAGCAAGGTCAAATGCAGGTCTGCCTGAGCCCATGAATCTATGGGCCTAACCACTGCTCTGCACTGCCCTTTCTCATTTTAAAGTGTTACTTATGCAGTCAGCGTATTTACTGACCCCCTACTCCAATGTGCTGGATGCTGAGGTAGGTGCGGAGTAAGACGGGGGCCTCCCGCAGCCAAGGAGGAGAGACAAGCAGAGCAGATAACTGGGTGACCCCATTGAGCCGGGGGTGCTGAGGACAGCCTTGAAGGGTGAGAAGCTGTTTACGAGGCTGGAGTGGAAGGGGGGAGGGAGGTGCTTCAGACCCCTGGGGGTTCTGTGTGGTCAAGGAAGAGTGTCCTGAGGTTTATTGATGCCTTGTGGGTAGGTGCATGAAGAGATGGGTGGGGGTCTACAAAACAGAAATAAGAGTTACAGATGTAGGGCTTCCCTGGTGGCGCAGTGGTTGAGAGTCCGCCTGCCGATGCAGGGGACGCGGGTTCGTGCCCCGGTCCAGGAGGATCCCACATGCCGCGGAGCGGCTGGGCCCGTGAGCCATGGCCGCTGAGCCTGCGCGTCCGTAGCCTGTGCTCCGCAGCGGGAGAGGCCACAACGGTGAGAGGCCCGCGTACCGCAAAAAAAAAAAAAAAAAAAAAAAAAAGTTACAGATGTAGAAAACAAATTTATGGTTACCAGGGGGTAAGGGGGGGAAGGATAAATTGGAAGATTGGGATTGACCTATACATACTACTACATATAAAATAGACAACTAATAAGGACCTACTGTGTAGCACGGGGACCTCTCCTCAGTACTCTGTGGTAATGGGCTGTATGGGAGAAGAACCTAAAGAAGAGTGCATATATGTGTGTGTATGACTGACTCACTCTGCTGTACACCTGAAACTAACACAACGCTGTAAATCAACTATCCTCCAGTAAAAATTAAAAAAAAAAAAACAGATGGGTGTGGGGAGGAGGAGGGGTCAGGAAAGGGGGGTGGCAGGTTGGGAAAGGCTCTGGGGCTGTGTCCAGGACCTGGCCCTTCTTGAAGACCAGAGCTGTGTCATCCTCTTCAGGCGTCTGCTGAGACGAGTGGTACTTACCAGTCTACCCACCAGCACCATCCTTTTCAGAGTCAGAAAGGCGAGACTGCAAGGGGAGTGAAGGGTCCTTTGGTGCATTCCTGGCCGGGGTGGGTTTGGAACCCAGGCCTCTGAGCCCTCCCAGGCTGTAGTCTAGTCCCTTCACGAGCCGGGAGAGTGGGAGAGTCAGAGAGTCACTCCTTTTCATTTTAGTTTCTTAAAACAATCTTGTGCTTTCACAAGTTTCAAACGCTTGTAGAGTTATTCTGGCTTTGCATTTTCTGAGCATACGCCGCGTTCCTGGTGCTGCGCTCAGATTTCATGTGTGTTACCTTGGATAGCCCTCAGAGGGAACCTGAGGGGGGGGTCCTGTTGTTGCTGTTCCCATTTTACAGATGAAGAAATGAAGGACCTCTCCCAGGGTCGCCCACACAGCAAATGGCAGAGCCAGTTTCCTTGAGCCTAACCTTCTCAGGCTATGCTCTGTGTACCCAAACTTTGGGAAAATGCAGAGAAAGCACACGGAAAGAAAATTAAAATGACTCCAATTCTATATAATCCAAGAGCAGAATGTTTAACCATTGGGGCTGTTTCTCTCCAGTTGTGTGTGTGTGTGTCTGTGTGTGTGTACAATGCATGTGTGCAGGAATGCGTGTTTAAACCAAGGCAGGGTCACGCTGTGATACTGTTTTGTAAACCAAAGCCACTATTTAAGAATCACCTTAAAAGGACCTTCATGGCCTGGTCTCTACAGGGACACTGATTTCTAGAATCAGGTCTAGAACTGCATCAGACTTGCCAAGGCAGGACCAGGGACAGCACCAGGCAGCTCACTCAAATAGCCACGGTTCATTTTTGCCCCCTGCTTTCCGCTCCTGTTCTTGTAAAAAAAAATAATAAAATAAATTTAAAAACTGACAGACCTACCCAGGATTTTATTCCATGCCTGGCCCGGCATTTAAATGCAAGAAGCAGAAGGCTTGCGAACTATAAATAGACCCGGCTGCTTCTGAACAGTGGCAGGGAGAATTTGTAGGTCCTGTTTCCTCCGAACCTGGTGACCTGGATTACCTCCTTCCTGCAGCGGTTGCTTTCCTCTCTGTCTCCTCTGCCCATCCTTTGTGGAGCAGAGCAAGTCCCTCTCTGCAAATGCTTGGTGACCGTCTACACTGGGCCTAGGTCCTGAGCGAGCCACCACCAGCCCCCTCACAGCCTGGGGTAGCAGGGGTGGACATGGGCACACATGTCCACAAGTGAAAATCTCGTCATTGGAGAAGCCCAAAGAGGGGTCCCTAGTTCTGGGAGTCAGGAGGGGCTTCCTGGAGGAGGGGGTGCTGAAGCTGGAAAAGGGAAAGAGGACACAGGGAACCCGGGGAAGGGGTGGCCTGGGAGAAGGAGTCTGTGGGGCCGTGGGTGTAACCCTTGGCACAGAGCAAGTTTTTGTGGTTAGTAAGCGATCACACGCTTCTTGAGGGCGCATCCTGGGTTCCTTTGGTGGCTCCCATGGCTTCTAGGATCCAGCAGTGCTGAGGACAGAGGCTACTCAGCATTTCAGTAGCCCAGTGATTCTTCACCTGCTCTGCCCATGCTCTTCCATCTGCAGCCAGGATCCTGAGCGACTCAACTGAAAACCTCAGCTGGAACCTGGAAATCTACTTCTTCACTAGCTCCCCAGTTGATTCTGATGTTCTACCTCATTTGGGATTTGCGGTGCGGACCCAGGCTCCCATCTGGGGACCATGCCTCAGACCCCCAGTCCAGTGGGGGTCCACCCTCGGGTGACAGTGAAGGGAGCTCACACCCTCTCAGGGCAGTTCCTTCCATTGACAGAGAGCTCGACTGCAGAAAGGCCTTCTCCCCTTGTGCCGAGTCACCATCACCATTAATCCTAACACAGCAATGATATGGAAAATCTAATGTGTACAGTCCTTTGTTGTCTACAGAGTACTTATATGATTCGAGAGGCGATAGATTTTAAATTCAGCCAGACCTGGATTTAAACCCTGCCCGCCCCCCCTTTTTTGGTCCTACCCTGTTGGCTGTGTCCTTAAACAAATGACTTCCCCGTGTCTCAGTGCTTATGTCTTAAATGGAAATAATAATAGTACTTACCTCTCAGGTCACTGGGAGAATTGAGTAACGTGCATGCTCAGTACAGTAGTAAAGCACTTACTCCATAATAGTTTATTATCATCATGATTACTGCTACTACTGTTACGTAAAATATTTACATGGTAAATTCAACATCCAAGAGGTTTTTATCGAGCGCTGAATGTGTACCCTACTATAGGTGGTGAGCTACATCGTCAAAAAGTTCTCACTAAATGACAGTCATCATTGTCAGTATTATTAGGATGATTTGAGCCTTCCAGAGTTGGAGTAGGTGGTAAGATCACCCACCTTTTACGGGTAGGAAGATGAAGCTCAGAGGGTTAAGGGGTTTCGAAAACCTCCTCAGCTGATAAGAGATGGGATGGGAATTTAATCCATGTCTTCCGTCTAATCCTCTTCTTTTCTCCCACCTTCAGTAGGCTTTTGGAACAGTCAGTTGTGAAGGAAGGAAGGAAGGAAGGGAAGGAGGGAGACCATTATATTACAGGGTTATATAAGGGCTCCAGCCTTAGCCCCCGTGGTTTTCTCCACGGCAGGCAGGTCCGCAAGGTCCTTTCTCTTCTCTCCCTCCACAGTGTTCCACCAGGGAGATCCAGCTTTGTTGCGTTTGAGCATCTTGCAGGCATAAAATAGTCCTCGGGGAGCACTGTGTGGCCAGGCAGCTCAGCACGCTTACCCCAGGCTGGTTTTGCAGCCGGAGTGCGGTTTAGGTCTTCTCATCTGCTCTGGCAGCTGCGGGTGCCTTTGACACCTTGTCCACTGTCTGCAGCCCCCACTCCACCCTGAGTCACTGCCCGGTACCCACACCAACAGATTTGTTGGGTCCAGGGCTTGCCCTGGCTGGCTGCAGAATGCCCCCTGCTTTCAGTCTCCTTCCTGCCCCAGGAAAGTGAGCAGGTGCTTCAGCCACTGAGTTCTCTCTCCCAGGGAACTGGCCGTTCAGCTGGATCTCTCTCCACTGGATAGAAGGCCCCGTCCCCGTTAGAGAAACTGCAGACTTCAACAAGGCAATGGGAATTGTAGCTAGCAGAGGGTCCCTGTAACCAGACATATGGGCGGGTTCCTTGCCGGCAAGGTGGGTCCCAAGCCAATGGCTCTCGTGTCTTTTATTCTGTACAAGATGTCGACTGAAGCTTCCCTCTCACAAGCCTTTCTGAGCTTGCTCTCTCCCTTGCACAACTTCAGCTGCCCTATTTCCGTCTCCCTTTCCATTCACTTCAGTAATCAGGCAAATCTAATTTCTAATAGCCTCTGACGGTAGGAAAACGCTAGGTTGAGGGTCAAGAGACCAAATTCAAGAGCAGTGCTGTCCGATAGCAATTTCTGCGATGGAATGTTCTGTTTCTGCGCTGTCCAAAATGGCAGGCACTAGCCACATGTGGCTGTTCAGCACATTAACTGTGGTTAGTGCAGCAGTGGAACCAAATTCTTAAAAATTGTAATTAATTTAAGTGGTCACATGTGGCTCGTGGCTACTATATTGGGCAATACAGCTCTAGACCCTGCTCTAAATATATTGAGCTCTGAGACCTTGAGCACCTTTCTTGCCCTCTCTGGGAAGATGAGGGGTGCAGTTTGGGAATTCAGAAGGAGGCTGTCTGGAATAGAGACTGAGGTCAGGGGTCAGCTACAACTGGAGTAGGTTCCAGTTCTGCCAGATACCAACGTGTGATCTTGGGCAAGTCACTTAACCTCTCTGTGCTTCAGCGTCCCCATTTGTAAATGGGGCATAGCAACAATCACCTCACAGTGTTAAATGAAATACCATGAATCTCTTAAGTGCCTCACTCCCAGTAGGCTCTTGACAAATTGTAGAAGTAGGAACACATGCTCTCCCCTGCCTCTTTGGACAACTCTGACAATTCTTGCTTTAGCTACAAATGTATATAACGTGCTTCCTTTTGGGACCAGAAGTCATCACCTTGACCTCTTGAAATTATGTACAAGTTGTGTCATTGTGCATCTATGTTTTTTTTTTTTCTGGAGAAAACCAGAATTTTTTAAAAAGAGAGATAAACAGCTTTCAGAAGATTCATAAAAGGGTCCAAAAGGTTTAAAAACTCAGGGAAGGAAGGAAACTGGTACTCACTCACTCGCAGGGCCTGGGCAACAGGGCTGGTAAGGTCAGAAGACATCAGACTCTGGCCCCAGACTGCCAAGCATTCCGGTTCGAGCCCTGCCACCTCCAAGATGCACAAACCTTGTTGAACTTCAGCTTCCCCATCTGTAAAATGGGGGTAATATAGGAGCTATTTCATGGGTTGTTGTGGGGATCAGATAAATGAGTCCATGTTAATTGTGTGGCGCAGCACCCAGCCGGTGCCCGGTGCACGCTAGCTGCTTCAGCAGCAGCAGCGTCGTCATCACCATCATTTCCATCCACTGTGTGCCAGGCTTGATGCAAAGTGTGTTTGTCTCCCCAGGTCTGTGCTTTCTTACCTGCCGCGTCATCTCAGACCGCCCCTTTCTCATTCTGCTCCAGCGGCTCTGGCCTCCTTGTTTGTCAGACATAACAGACGTAAATCCACTTGGGGTCTCTATGTTTGTGTCCTCTGTGCTGGGAGCACTTTCCCCCCAGATATCCAGGTGGCTCATTTCTTTACCTCCTTCACGTAGCATGGTGACACCTCCCTGACCTCTGTCTAAAACCAAAACACCCACCCCTGCACCCATCACCTTCTAACACCCGCTGTGTGTTCACGTATTTGTGCACTTTGGTGTTTGCCTGCCTCCCCTGGATCGGAGCTTCAGGAAGACAGATGGTTTCCCTTATTTTTGTTCCCTGCTTTCGCTCCAGTGCCTAGAGCAGTACTTGACATATAGAAGGTGCTCAGAAAAATGCTTGGCGAATGAGTGAATGAGCAAATGAATCTCATTCTGCCTGAGATAGGCTCCTGTGGGATCCTCAAACCCCAGGCGATGTCTCCTGTGTAATATGTCCAATCAATAAGTATTCCCTGTGTGAACCCTCCTCCGTGCCAGCTTAATCTCTGTGTCAGGGATAGAAGGATGAAGAACACTCCAGGTCTTGAAGAAGAACTCATAGGCCTGGGGGTGGGGGTGGGGTGACCACAGCCATGTCCTCTTCCAAGTGCTTACTGCAGTTGTAACTACCAAATTGTCTTGCCATCCTGTGTGTGGTCTGTCTTCCACCCTAGACTGGAAAGGCTCAGTGGACAAGGACCCCCATCTGCCTTGCTCAGTGCCGTGTCCTCAGCACTAGTACAAGGCCCGGCACGTGTATGTGGACTGGATGCATGACTGAACAGGATATAGGGTGTGGTGGGATAGGAACGGGCAGAGGGTCTGTGGTTGTACCAAGGAAGGGCGGAGCTGTGGAAGGATTCACATGGGAGGTGAGGAACTTTCCCCGGTCCCTTGGCAGTTTGCCTTGACCTTCACTTGGCCAACGATGGAGCATCTTGGGGGGATGGGAGGGTGGTGGCTTCCCCTCCCTCAGGAGGCTGGGTGGCCTGCCGCAGCCCTTCTATATTTCAGCTTCTGCCTGCGCCTCTGTCCTTGGAGTTAAAAATAACCAAAGATGAGAGTGCAAGGACACACTGTCCTTCTTTGCTGTGTAGCAGGGATTCTGCTACCTCGTCTCAAAGGGGGCTGCAGGGTGGCAGGTTTGAGAAGCCAGCAGCTTAAAGAATTATCCCTTCCTGCTCCCTTGAGGACAAGCACAGATCTCACTTTCCCCAATCTGGGATGACTCTAAATGAGTTATGGAATGTCACAGCTAGAAGGGCTCTCCAGCCTCCAGGTAGGCTGGTTACCTGGCAGGAAGCCCATGGCCCTCCAGGCCTGGGACCTTGGCAGACATTACCAATCAATTAAGCCCCCCCACACCCTTTCCTGGGACCATGGCAGGCATCACCAGTCAATCACAGCACCCTTTTCTGCCAAATCCAGACATAGTCTAAGAATTCTTAACACGGGATATTTTAGGCAACAGCTACCAGAGTTGGCATAAAAAGAGAAAACCTGTTTATCATCGTAATCTAGTCCAGTCCCCTCATGGTGGGGAAACGGAAGCTCAGAGAGGTGCACTGCAGGTCCATAGTGGAGCTAGGACCAGACCCAGGAGTCCTAACTCTGCTGGGACTTTTTTCCCGCTGTCCCCTACTGCATCCTCTTTTCCATGAGAACTAAGGTTTGTCCAAAGGAAGGGTTTTTTAACCCATGGACTGCAAGCCTCAAATTTTTATACAACGTACTGTGTGTATGTGCTGACAGGTACTTTTCTAAGGAAAGTGAGAACAGCTTCCATCATCTTCCCAAGAGTATCCTTGCACAACCAAGAAAGGCAAAGAAATCAGAAAAGAGGGTGAGTGGAGTGGGTTAGCGTCTTGCTACTCAGAGTGTGGGCTGCAGACCAGCAGCATCAACCTCACCTAGGAGTTGTTAGAAATACAGACTCTCAGGCCCCACCCAGACCTACTGAATCAGAATCTGCATTTTAACCAGATCCCCAGGTGATTCATTTGCATATTAAAGTTTGAGGAGCACAGGGCTGGAATTGGGAAGCGTAGCGTTTGGTTTTCTGCAAATGTATGGAGTACTTGCTGAGTGCCAGACACCCTTGCCAGTCTACAAGAGGACCATGGTCCTTGCTGTCATTTGAGGGAGCAGAAAGAAACCTAGGCTTCTTAGCCAAGATGGGGCCCAGCTGCTCTGCAGCTCAGCTAAGGCCAGATCAAAGGAGGGATTTGTTTAAACTGTTCGAAGGTAAAGGATGGAACTTCCATCCAGCGAATATGAGACCCCAGCGTGCATTAAGCGAGTGTGTGGGGAAGTTCTCGCCTGGAAAGCGTTAGGTGGGTGCTGGGCTAGCTGGTCTCCTGTGCAGTGGTGCTGAGAGGGACTGGTTTTTGAGCAGTCATGGGATTTGGATGAGTTGAGTGGCAACTGAGAAGGTATGCTGCTTGAGGCCGGCTTCACCAGCAGCCTCTGGTGCCGAGAGCCACTCATCTAAGGTAGGCTTGCTCTCATGAGGAGTGGTCCCAGGTGGTTCCAGCTGGTACCAATCAGTGGGTCTCAGGTGATCCTGGCTAGTTCTTCTGGGTCTGATAGGCTCTGAAGGAAGCTGACCACCTGTCGACCGGGGAAGGTGGTATTGCCGGAGCGGGGGTTGGGGGGGTGGGGCGGTGCAGGGGGCGTGCCCCGGGGCACAGAGGAAAGTTTGCCCTGGTGGGACTGTCATTAAGGAATTCGACCCCTGTGCTCCGTGTAACCACCGCATATTTCATCCATGTGCCATTGTGGGGATCCGAGTGCATGTGGGTGCTTTGAAGATAGCACACCTGGGATCCAAACCGCCGAGCCCAGGCCTCGTCTGGCCCTCGCAACAGGCTTTGTGCGCTGGCCCCTTGCTCAGCTGGAGCCCTTTGGGGCCCCTGGCAGAGACCAGTGCTGACCTGAAAAGCCTACTCACCCGACACTACTGGGTCCTTGATTCTGTGAGGGTCAGTGTAGAATAAGGGTTAACAGCAGGGCCTGGGAAATGATACACACACACACGCACACGCGCGCGCGCACACGCAGAGCTTTACTGAGATAATTCACACACCATACAATTCACCTATTTAAAGTGTACAGTTCAGCGGGTTTTACTATATTCTCAGAGTTATGCAGTCATCACCACAATCAATTGTAGAACATTCCTCCCTCCAGACCCGCCAAAAGAAACCTGTACCCATTAGTCGTCACACTCCAGTCCCCTCTCACCCCAGCCCCTAGCAACTACTACTCTGTTTTTTTCTACCTCTGTGGATTTGCCTCTTCTGGGTATTTCATATAAATAGTCACGTAGATAGAATATGCGGTATTTCATGACTGGTTTCTTTCATTTTGCTTATTTTCAAGGTTCATCTCTGTTGAAGTGTTTATCAGTAGTTCATCCTTTTTTATGGCTGAATAATATTCCAGTAGATGGATATACTACTACATTTTGCTTATGGAGTCATCAGTTGATGGACATTTGGGTTGTTTCCAGTTTTTGACTGTTAATGAATAATGCTGCTGTGAACATATGTGTTCACCTCTTTGTGTGGATAGGATGGGTTTGTTTTGCATTGTCTCTCTACCACTCACTTGCTGTGGGACCTTGGGCAAACTGCTTCAGTTCTCAGAGGCTCAGTTTTCTGAGAATTTCTGGGAGTTAGGGATGCTGCTGTCTATCTCAGAGTATTATTGATAATAGTGGCTATAATTTACTGAGTGCCTTTATCTTTTTAAAAATTTTTTTTCTTTTTTTGGCCATGCCACATGGCTTGTGGGATCATAGTTCCCCAACCAGGGATCAAACCTGGGCTCCTGGCAGTGAGAGTGCCAAGTCCTAACCACTGGACCGCCTTTATCATGTTAAGATAAAAGCACCCTGTGTGCCTTTATCTTATCATGACAGTCACTGTCCATATGCTGTGTTCTTGAGTTCAGCCCCACAAGGGTCATGAGAAGATTTATTTCACATTAATGTGGACTTGTGCTATAATAGGCTGACATGCTGCCTTGATCCAGCAAATCATTTTGGTAGCTTGATGAATTCTCTTTCCAATGTATGTGCCTAGGGAGAGAACTTCCTTACCTTCCCTACACCTTTGGCCTTTTTACATTATTAGGGGCATTTTTTTTTTTTTTTTTGCGGTACGCGGGCCTCTCACTGCTGTGGCCTCTCCCGTTGCGGAGCACAGGCTCTGGACGCACAGGCTCAGCGGCCATGGCTCACGGGCCCAGCCGCTCCGCAGCATGTGGGATCCTCCCGGACTGGGTCACGAACCCGTGTCCCCTGCATCAGCAGGCGGACTCTCAACCACTGTCCCACCAGGGAAGCCCAGGGGCATATTTTTATCTTTACTTTTGTATATTAAAAATTTTTTTTTTTTTTTGAAATATACATAGAGAAAAGTGCAGTAATTAGAAGGCTATCTCATGGTTCTGTCATTTCTATTTTCTCTCTGCCATGAGACTAGCACGTCCTAGATAGGGCTTGCTCCTCATCCTGGATTCCAGAAGAATCCATGGAGTAGAGCTATAGCTAACTCACAAGGGACATTTAATATGAGCAAGAACTAAACCATGGTTCTATAAGCCACTGAGATTTGAGGGTCACTTGTTAGTGCAGCACAACCTAGCGAGAGCTAACCAATACATTTAATCCTTATAACAAAGTAAGGTGGGTTTTATTACTATTTCTGTTTTTTGAGGGAACCGAGGCTCAGAGAAGTTCAGTAACTTTCTTTAGTTTGCTCAGATAGTCTCAGAGGGCTGCTTCTAGTCCCAAACCCAGTTATTCAGACTCCAGAGCCTGTGCTCTTAAGAAGATGGAAGTACATGGGCTGTTTGGTGAATGATGAGTAATCCAGTGTGGATGGAACACCTGGTATGTGCATGATGTCAGACTTGTAGTGTAGATTTGGGGCAGATCCTGGAAGCCTTGAAAGCTATGTGGATTATGAAGCTTCCTGGTGCCAGATGGGACCACAGACTGTACCTTTTGCTCACAACCCAACTTCTCCCAGCGCTTGCTCAGCTTGTCCCAAGAGCTGGTGGGAATGGCTTCCTGGGGAAACTGGTGGGAATTGTAAATTGTCTTCCTTCCAGTGATTGCTGAGATGCCCCCTTCTCCAGAAAGTCTTACCACTCTGGAGTCTTCCCATGCTCTAGGTAGACCGGGAGCTGGAATAGAGTGAATGGCGTTCCCCTGGCCATCCCTGCTAAGTGTAGGACCTCCCCCTGCCCCAAGTGCATTTACTCTGCATTCAGAACTCTTTGTCCTCAGTTTATATTTTGGTTCCACATTTTTGCCCTCTCTCTACATGTTTTCCATTTGTCAGTATAGCCTTTGGTTGTGGTCACCCAAAATGTGTCACTTCCATCTACAATAAAATCTTACGATTTTATTTGTAGTCAAGTATAACTCAGCATTGAAATAATTCTCCCTACAACCCAGACCCTGCCTCTACTTCCAGTGCTGTATTAATTACCTTCTCTTCGGCTCTCATAATATTGTGTATATCTTTGCCCTTGAACTATACTATCTTGTAATTATAACACCTTGTGTTAATATTGTCCCTTTACTTGGCTGACTCCCGGTAGATTGGGAGTTTCAGCCAGGTCTGGGTTTAATGCATCTGTGTTAGGAGTCTCCAGCACAGGCCCTGGCTCTGAACAGGCACTTAGTAAGAGTTTTTTGAATAAATGATAATTATTTATCTGTTTCATCTCCTCTCCCCATCTATTAACTGTAAGTTCCTTAAGGACAAGGACTGTGTCTTATTAGAATCCGCAAGATCAAGAAAAGCATGGTATAGGAAATGAGCTCAATGAATACATTCTTCACTGAATAAGTGAGAATAACATTTCCTTCCGGAACAGAACCCTTTAGAGTCGCAAAGCACGTTTATATACCTTACCCAGCTGATCCTCTCAGATCTTCAAATTCTCCCTGTCTAGTGTTCTCAAACCCCTGTCATGTGCTCTTTGCCTCCCTTGCGCCTACCTGTTTCATCTGGGCGTCTTCATGATTTCTCCCTCTTCCCCCTTCAGATCCTCTTGGATAAAGGTCCTCGGGACCCTGCCCCCCGCCACCCCAGTGAACAGCGGCCTAAAGGGCAAAAATTACTCTCTGGTCTGCACTGAACCAAGATCATGCTTCCATTTAAGGCTTTACCATCTTGGGCAGGTTCACTAACCTCCATGAGTCAGCTTTCTCTTCTGAAAATGGAGACACTCGTGGTTGTGAGGCTTGGATGAAATAATGTCTGCTGAGCACCTATCATAGGTTCTGGCTGAGCCCAGTAAGTGGGAGTTCCTGTTTTTACATAGAAGGGTGGAATTTGAGACATCAGCAAGCCCATGGGAAAGAACTGTGGTCTTAAAACAAACAGGAGATAGGGTTGCTTTGCTCTGAGATCTCTGCTCCCTGTGAGGTGCTACCTCTGTTTCAGCACCACGGACAGCTCCTGCTGCATCTGGAGGTCCAGCTAATTGCAAGTCGCAACGTTATTTTATATGCCACCAAGAGAGAGAAAAACATGTCAGGATTTAACTATGACATGCTAATCAGCTGTCATTCACATCTTGATTTCAGAGATGTTGAAAAGTGTGTCTTAGAATCCATGAAATAATGACAATTTTGTGAGAGATGGTATCAGTGAGCTGTTGACCTCTGACCCTTGAAGAGGTTAATTATAATCGCCAGCACTTTCTGAATGCCTACTATGCTCCAGGCCTTTTTCACTCCTCTCTCTCCTGTCCTGGGTGCTGTCTGCCCTCTATACATTGACTTAACAAATACTACATTTGGGGAATATAAATGTAAGCCAAATAGACAGTTAATCAACAGTTTTCTCAGTCCTGAGCCTCATTGTTTCAGAGTATTGCTTCCTGCCGAAGGATAATCTAAGTCTTACTTTCCAGTCCACATCTTGCTTAACCCATTTAAAGAGCATGTCAAATGCATGTCCTGTGGCCCAGTAATTTCATTCCTAGGTGTGTGGCCAGAAGAGATGTACACAGGTGGTCACCAAAAGACGTGCACAAGATTGTATTTGGCAGAGCTGTGTGTAATGTCTCCAAACTGGAAACTACCCAAATGCTCATCAACAGTAGAAAGAATAAAAATAATGTTGATATATTCACACAATGTAAGACAATAAAGCCACAAGAATGAATGAACTGCAATGAAACAATCAACATGGGTGAATCTCACAAACATAATGTTGAGTGAAAGAAGTCAGACACTAAAGAGTAAATGCTAGGTGATTCTATGTATATAGAAGTACGAATTAGGCAAAACCAATCTGGGCTGTTAGAAGCCAGGATAATGCTACTCTTGGAGGGGAAGTAACTGCTACTCATGAGGGGCTGACTTCTGGGGACGTTGGTAACGCTCCGTTTCTTGATCTGGGCGCCGGTTCTGTAAATGAGTGCAGTTTGTAATATTCATCAAGCTATAGACTTAAGAGTTGTATACTATGTAATTGTACACTTTGTATATTATGCTTCAACAAACAGTTGTTTTTAAAAGCATCTTTCTCCAGAGAAGAGGATGCTGAGAATTTCCTATGCAGGATGATCGGTAAGACATTTGGAGTAGCCAGTCACATGGAATATTTGGAATTACCTGAATTATTCAGTGTGAACGGAATGTAGAGCACATTGGGGATAGGGGAAAAAAAACAAGACTGGAAATGTAACTGGGGACCAGGTCAGAAAGGCAGTGTGTGTTAAGGCCATTGGAATTTATTCTGCGAGTAATGGGGTACCACAGTGGAGGTTTTATGCAGGCCACAGAGTGGAGAACTCATAGAAGAGGATACCAGTTAGAGTAGAGACTGACCACCTGACCGAGTACTTGAGTTACCAGGGGATTTTCTAAAACTACAGATTCATGAGCCCTGCCCTAGACCTGCTGAACCAGACTCCCCAGGAGAGAAGACCAAGGAATCTGTATTTTAACTGAGTTCCCAGCATATTCCTAACTGTCACACTCGCACTGGCCTCTGAGCAGGTGCTTGGGAGCCTCTGAGTTAATTGACTCTTACAGTCATCCAGGCAAGAGTATGTGGGGATGTGAGCTGTGAACTTGGTGATGCAGAGCAGGCTCAAATTTGTGTCCCCAAAGGAGGCATGGAGACAGTTTACTTAATTAACAAATATTTATATGTCATGTACTAAATAGTGCTTACTATGTGCCAGGCCCTATTCTAAGTACTTTTTAAAAAAGTATTAACTAATTTAATCCTCACAGACATCCTATGAGGCACATAAATTACATTCTCCATTTTTTTTTGAAGAAGAAGAAGAGGAAAGTGAGACACAGAGAGGTTAAGTAACTTACCCAAGACAGCACTACTAATAACGTGACTGGGGCCAGCTTTACAACCCAGGCCATCAGACTCCATCATCCATGCTTGTAACCACTAGGCCTTGCTGCTTCCTGCATATGCTTCAGAAATAGTCGTGAGTGGCTCTTTACTGTGAAATGGAGCTGAGAGGTTGGCAGTGAGGAGACCTGAATCCTAATGCCAACATGGTCATTACCTCATGTCCCTCTTGGGTCTCAGTTGCCATTCTATACAAGGAAGGCCTTGGTTTAGATGACCCCTGAGTTCCCTCCAAAAGGAATTTTCTCTGATTTTAAGGGAAGGCAGATATCGACAGCTCTGGAGAAAAGAGGGGGAAGGTAAAGGGTTCTCACTCAGGGTTTGTGCTTCCCTGGCCTGTCCTTGGAGATACAGCCAAAGGCAGCATCAGGGCTATGGAGGCCTGAGTGCCTGCATGTCAACTCAGCCCTTGGTTTTCAGATGAGTTTTAAGACCTGGGCAGGGGAGACATGTGGCGCTTGAAGTCATTGGGAATAGCTAGGCCAGGAAGAGGCTGACCATGGAGGAAGAAGAGGCAGTAGCCTCCAGGGTATTTATCTTGGAGGGACAAGAAGGGCAGTGGCCGTGGGAAGGGAAAGCAGTGAGCCCCAGGGGATCACCCTGGTTTGAAGTAGCCCACTGACCCAGAGCTCTTGTGTCTGGAGGGCTTCACAGGCTGTGAGATGGACCTGGAGGAGGCCGCTCACAGAAACGAGATTATACTCCGGCCGGTGACGTGGTTAGGGATTTTAGAGCCTGGGGACCTGCAGCAAGTCATATAACCTCTCTCAGCTTTGGGCTCCTCATCTAGAAAACAAAGCTGTAAAGACCCATTTTGGATGAAATGTCGAAGTGGAGAGTGGTAGTGTTCTTTCCCTCCTCTCCCTTCCACCACCACATTACTGAGATCTCTAGTGGTTAAGAGTGTAAGATCTGTTTTTACAAAGGTCTGGATTTAAAACCTAGCACTCTCTTGTCTGGTGTAACCTTGGGCAAGCTGCTGAACTGCGTTGAGTCTGGTTCCTTTTAGTAAAATTAGGGTAATGATACTTGACTCTCAGAGTTATGGCTAAATTTTATATAAACATACATAAAACATGTAAACAAATATACATTTATAAAGTTATAATTTACATGTAATTTATATTAATTTAATATATCATGTATATGAAATACTATATATAAAATATTATATGTATATGATAGTGTCTGGTAAAGGGTAAGTGCTAAAAGTAATGTCATTAATAATTTATTAGCATTTTATTCCTGTTCCTTTATGAATACTTGCTTTTGGGAGAAGGTACATTAAACACATTCGTATTCAGTTATGGACAACTGAATGAGACTTACTTGTTTTCTTCACTGGAGAATTCGCACTTTTCTTGAAGACACATCCTAAAAATAAAAGCAATTCAATTAAACACTGTTAGTGGGATGGGCAATGCTGGGTGCTGTCCATGGTGCGGAAGGGAAATGACGGCTGAATGAGCTTACACAGTAGACAGGGAAATCAGTAGGTTGATCAAGGACTGTGTTTCAAGGTGCAGTGGAATAGATACCCTAATAAAGGTGAAGGTAAAGTGCCCCTGGGACTCAAGGAGTCTGATCAGAGAAGGGTTTGTGGAAGAGATGGCATTTATATTCTGTGACAGAGTGCAGTGAGTTTAGTTTAGTGGTTCATTAAAAACATGGTTATTGGAGTCAGAAAGACATAGGCCTGAATTCTAGTTCTGCCATTAGTAGTTTTGTGTGTCCTTGGGAAAGTTACTTAAACCTTCTTTATCCTCATTTTCTTACCTTATAAAATGGGGTAGTAACTGTCTCACAACTTATTGTGAGAATTAAAATGAGAAGATGCCTATGTAAAACACATGGCATAGCATCTGGCACAGTGGTAATATTGTTAATAATAGCCACCTTACTGAGCGCTTACTGTGTGCCACAGCCCACCTAGGATGTCCTGAGGATTAAATGTCATTATATTATTCCATTACCTTATTATATTTAATCCTCATAACAGCTCTAAGAGTTTGGCGAGTTTCTGATAAACTGTTATTTAAAACTTAACTCTGGAGTATGCTCAGAATTTTGATAGGGAAGGTTAGGAAGGCAGGAAAGTAAAGGAGAGAAAATGGGGATGAGGCAGTTACTGAGGATGTACATGGAGCAAAGAGGTGCCTGGCTGGGCTGGAGTGCGGAGACTGAGAGGGGAATCAGGAGCAGATGGGGAGGGAATCAGATAATGGAGAGTCGTGAATGCCTGAGCGTGAAGCGGGTAGCTCATTGGATGGGCAGTGGAGAGCTATTCTAAGGTTTTAAATAGGATCATGGCATGAAGTCATGATTTATTTATAAATTTATATTTTACCTTCATTTACGTTCTAGAATTAATACATTTAGCTATAAAATACTCAGAAGACACAGCAGCCTACAAAAGAGAAATAAAATCTCCCCAATGGGCTGATTGGAGTGTAAATTGGTACAACTACTCCGGAAAATCATTTGGTAGCATCTGCTAAAGCTGAACAGATGCCTGCCCTATGACCCAGCCGTTAGGTATATTTCTGCCCTTAGGTATACCTCCGAGAGACACAGGCACAAATGTTCACCAAAGGCCATGCACTAAAGCAGCATTATTCCTAATAGCCCCAACCTGGAAAAAAAATGAAATGCCCGTCAACAGTACAGTGGGTAAGTAGATTGTGGAACAGCGTATTCCTACAGTGGAATACTTTATAGCAGTGATAATAGGCAGGCTGCAGCTACACACAGCAATATGGACGCATCTCATACAGTCAACATGACACTGAGCAGAAGAAGCCAGCACCCCGCCACCGCCAAAGGCCACGCTCTGTATATAAAGTTTAAAAACAGGCAAAATATTTGATGTTTGAGATCAGGATAGTGGCTACCCTTGTGGAGCAAGATAGAGCCTGGAAGACTGGGCACGAGTGGGCTTTGGGGACCCTGGTAATGCCGTTTCTTCATCTGGCTGCTGGTTACATGGGTGTGTTTACCTTGTGAAAATCCGTCAAGCTGTACACTAAAGGTTGTGCACATTTCTGTATATATCTTATACTTAAAGTTACAAAAATAATCTTCCACACACACCCTCTAGCAATCTTTCCCCCTACAGTTATTCCCCATTAATGGTTTGGGTAATATCCTCCCAGATTTTTCTATGTCTATGCATGAAGAGAAAGAGAAAGCTACGTTATCTATAGCTTTACAAAAATGGTCTTGTGCTTTACATGGTGTCCTGCAACATGCTTTTTTAACTTCACAGTATGTTGAAGCCATCTTTTATATCACTGTAGTTGTAGGTCTAGATGATTCGTTTTAACACTTGCACAGTATCTTATTCTGGGGATGTGTCACTTAGTAAGCCCATCTCCTGTTGACAGACAGTTAATGTCAGCATTTCATTGGTGTAAATGGTGCTGTGGGGAACCTCTCCGTGCATAGCTTGGTGTGCTTTTCTGACTATTTTTGAATTTATAAATTACTAGGAAGGGAATATCTTGGTCTGAAGTGGTATTTTAAGATAGTTAATCTGTTAATGACTTGCTGAGTGGGTGGGTTGGAAGCAGGGAGACCAGTTAGGAGGCTATTAAAATAGTTTAGACTTGGGGTAGTTGGCTGTGAAAATGGACAGAAAGGGAGAGAGATAAGAGATGTTAAGGGCAAAGACTTTATACGACCTGGCATCTAATGAGAAAGGGGGAAAGGTCAGAGAGGTCCTCGGGGGTTCTGAGTCTGTGGCTGGGAAAAGTGGGAACGTAAGTCAAGAGGATTTGACTGGGGAAAGTGGGACGGGTTTAGTTTTGGCCAGCTCCTCATCCAGGTAGCAACGTCCAGAGTGCAGTAGGAAGTATTGGGTCTTGACAGAGTTAAGGGCTATAGATTGAGGTATAGGATTCCTTTGCTTAGGGTGGTCCTCATGTTGTGGGAGGGGAATGAAATCAGCGATGGGAAGGCTCTAGAGAGGAAGAACCAAAGGACTGGAGAGCGAGGGCTCCATGTGTAGGGATGGCGGCTGTGGTCAGTAGATGGGAGGGGATCTACCAGAATTCACTATCACAGAGGCCAAGGGAGGGATCTGAAGTGACTGTCATTCAAAGGACGAAGTAGTCAGTAGCCTACATTAGTGTCCCTCCCACTGGGCCGCCAGTGGGTGCTGTCATCACATCTTTTACTTACTCCTCAAAGCCCTTAACACACTTGTGATTAATCAGTGTGATCATCTGTTTAATGTCTGCCTCCGCCTCTGAACTGTGAGCTCCATGGAGGAGGGATCACCCCACTCTTCCTCCCTCTGCTGTACTCCGCATCAGGTGTGTGCTTGGCACACACAGGTGTTGGTACCCCAAGTTGTTGCTGTGTTTTGGTGGGACTCCAGTTGTCCACACACCTTTTGCCTGATGCCTACCCACCCCCTGCCACACACACACACACACACACACTCTCTCTCTCTCTCTCTCTCTCTCTCTCTCTCTCTCTCTCTCTCTCTCTGTCAGCACAGGTTGAGAGGAGGGACTTAGAACCCACAGGGTACAGCAAGTGGGAGTGGGTAGCCAAAAGTAGGTCATCCACACTCCATTTACTTGTACATCACAGTGGCCAGCCTTGAGGGCAGTCTCACAATTGGTACCCAAAGTTTACAGGACTCAACCTCCAGGCCTCCCCAATGGAGCCTTAGGATAACCACGGACAAAGGAGCCTCTTGCTTGATCCTTAACTATCCCTTCAGAAAGGGGGCCCCTTCCATGCCTGCACTGTTGTGCAGCTGATCTTGTTATCACCACACTTCCTGGAGGGAATGGTATTTTCACTGTGATGCTGGAACCCACCTGTGCAGCTTTTTTTGAACCTTGACTTCCTTAGGATGCCAGCTAAGCCAGGTGTCTTAGGTCAAGTTTCCCCAAAAGGGCCCAGAGATGAGATTCGTGTGCAGGTGACGTACAAAGGAAGTGCTTCCCAAGGAGGCTGGGCACCCAGGAAACAAGCAGGGATGTGCTGTTGGGCAGATCCC
The DNA here is from genome assembly GCF_964374135.1 of Grampus griseus. NCBI lineage: Eukaryota > Metazoa > Chordata > Mammalia > Artiodactyla > Delphinidae > Grampus > Grampus griseus. The sequence continues at coordinate 73,351,925 of NC_139008.1, read as the reverse complement.
ACAGAGGGCGGCTTCAGCCCCTCCTGCAGGCTTCCTCGTGAGCCTGGGTTATGCCCCAGAGTTGTTCTGACCTGAGGCAAAGGACCCGAGCGTTCATTCTCTTGTTCTATTTAGGCTTTGATTAAGGGGCTTGGGGGCCACAAATTCCCAGGCACTTCTGCCTCTGCCTGTGTGGGGACAAAGTGGGCTCAGTAGCCCAAAGGAAGATCTAAAAACAGACCCTAAAAAAGTTGGCTTGTTGTGGCTTTCAGAAGCCAGTGTGGTGGGACCTCATGAAAGTGGGAAGAAGGGAGATGTGTGGGGATGTGGGCGGAGCATCAACTTTGTCCAGTGCAGTGGGTCACACCAGGACCTATTTCTGGGCTCCTATGGACCGAAGCAGGGTCTCCCATCCATGTGTGTATGGTCAGTGGAGACCAGCACTTGGGAGTGTGTTTAACATCTTCAGGAGGGCTCCCCACCAGACATGAAGGCACTCAGTAAATGCTTGTTGAGTAAGCAGAAGGGCCATACTCTGGGGTTGGAAGCCGAGATAAGGCCCTTTTGCATGGTCACGAGCCACTATTGGAGACTGGTGTAGTCAGTCCTGCGGTTGGGCATATGGTGGCCAGAGGCTGTTCTCTGAAGGAGTGTGTTTATTGAAGGGTGTGGGGAAGGAAGTGAAGCCTTGCGCAGGCTTGCAGGAGGGGTGGAAGGAGCCAGAAGATGGAGAGGTGGTAGATTCAAGGCCCAGGGAGGACAAATGGTGGGAGGACGTCCCAGTGACGGTGGGAGAAGGTGGGATGGGGAGGACAGAGGGCAGATCAGGCTGGGCCAGGTCAAGGATCGCTCCTTCCTCTCAGAGAGGGAGGGAGGGTCAAGGGGCAGGTGGAAAGGTCTCAGGATGGTGAAAGATGGAAGCAAGAAAGAGTAAGTCCAAGAGACATCTTTTCAGCCAAGTGGGAGAAAGGTCACTTGTTAGGATGGATGGGATTATGAGATGGGGAGTGGGAAAGCATTGGGACAGTCACTCTGGGGATATCACTGAGTCAGCAAGAGATGACAAAGTGAAGAATTGGACCATGACCGAGTCAGCAAGAGATGACAAAAGGAAGGGTTGGATGGACAAGGTTAGGTGGTGGCACTGTGTGGTATGGTTGGGTACAACAGTGGTCTCCAGATTGGGGACTCCCGAGGTGGGGAAGGTAGCATGTCACGGTGCCACCTGACTTGCCCGAGGTCCCACAGCTACGGCTGCAGAGCTGGGACTCTGCCTGGGCCACCTGATTGCAAAGCCAGGCTTACCTGCGTGCTGAGCTAGGGCTGTTCTGAGGCCCACGGCGGGTACTGGATGTGAAATGCTTTGGGGCTGTCGAGTGCTACACAGACGTGAACCATACTTCTCCAAACCTTCCCCCGCCCAGGCCCCTTAGGGACTGAGTTGTTTGTCATGCTTTGGTCCGCCCTCTTCCTGGAGAAATGTGTCAGACCTTGCTGAGTGAGAATGAGCCAGTGTGGGGCTCCAGAACAGGGCTCAGTGGGGAAGTGAAGACCCCAGGCCAGGTATCTGCAGCCTGCCTACGGGGTAACCGGGTTGTGGGTCTGTATCCCCACTGTAAGGAGGGGGTTGTCCTTGGAGGTGACTGTGCTTGTGTGTGTGTGTGTGTGTGTTGGAGGGATGTCTCTCTGTGCCTGTGAGTCTGTGTTTCTGAGTGAGCATGTGTGTGTCTCTGAGTCTTTCTGTGCCTCTGACCCTGCTATACACAGAGAAACAGAAATGTTGGGAGGGGGACTTCAGATACAAAGTAGGGTAAGAACGAAGTGTGGAATGACGGGAAACAGACACAGGGACACACACATTCCCCCACGTGTTCAGAAATAACCCAGGGTGACACACACATATACACACACATACACGCGCGCTGTGTCGGTTTCTCTGTGTGCGTTCTTGAGTGGGTTGGTGTACACTTCTTACGGCCACGTGTCTGCATGTGGCTGGCACATGCCCAGACACACATGCCCATTTAGCCTCAGAAGCACAGAATGACAGCTGTGTGGAGACCCATGGCAACACACAAATATAGACACTTAGACATACATTAACATACTGTGTCTTCACATTTTCCTGTGTGTGTGTGTGTGTGTGTGATTTTCTGAGTATGTGGACATCTGTGTCTGAATTACGCAGATATATGTAGGAGAGAAACATGTGGGCACACACTCTGAGAAGCACACACAGAGCACCTGTACCTCTGCATGTGTGTGCACGTGTCTGTCTGTCTGCCGGCAAGTCAGGGAGGAAGGGGACACCGTCGTTGAGTTGGGAGGAGGGAAGCCAGGAGAAGACCAGTAGGAGGTGTCCTGGCCTCGCCCTGTTTCCTGGCACACAGGCCCCGCCCCCCATCTTCTTGCTGAGTAGGATCGCGGGGTTTGGGTGGCACTGCTGTCCCCTGATGGGTCAGTCAGTGAGCTCTGGTGAAGGCCCTGGGGTCTGTCAGCTCATCCCGGACTCTGTGGGGAGATGGGGAAGGTCCCACTAAGGATCTGCCTCCACCTCTAGCAAACCCACAGCCCCTCCAGGGCGGTGGGAGACGGAGAGCTTGCTGTGATCTCAAGGATGTGGAGCACAGAGCCAAGAGGCCGCCCCAGGGTCAAACGGTGCCCCGCGTCCCCAGCCCCGCCTTCCGGCTCTATGCGCAGGCCAGTCCCTTGCCCTCGCACCTTAATCCCACGTGAGCAGGAGCCGTGGCTTCCTGGGCGGCTGTGGATTAAGACCAGTCTCAGGGCAGACACCCATTCATCCAGCAGTTAGTAATTAAGCACCTACAATGGCTGGACTGTGTTCTCAGCCCTGGGGCTTCAACACGCCACACAATGAAATGCATTGTCCTCACGAAGTTTACCTTCTGCGTGAAGGAAGCTAGTCAATAGACCAGTAGTGCAGAACATGTCAGGGGTGGTAAGTGTCAGGAAGAAAGCCAAAGCAGGGCGCTGGGTGGAGAAGGGCCTGGGGTGGGAGGGGCCAGGAGATGATAAAGGAGAGCTTGGATAAGATAACGTCTGATCACAGAGTGGAAGTGGAAGCGAAGGTGTGAGCTGCTGACGGGAGAGGGAATAGAAGGGCAGAGGGCCGTCCTCATAATAACCCTGCTCTCCCATTTTACAGTCGAGGAAGTGGAGGCACAGGGAGACTAGTAATTTGCCCAAGGTCTTACAGCCAGTAGAAAGAGATCCGGGGTTTAAACCTGGGCAGGGTGCCAGTGGTCTAAATCGGTGGTCCTCAGTCAGGGGTGATTTTTGCCCCCCCTCCCATCCAGAGGATATTTGGCAGTGTCTGGAGACTTTTTTTTTTTTTTAAATTTCAGTACGTGGGCCTCTCACTGTTGTGGCCTCTCCCGTGCGGAGCACAGGCACCGGACGCACAGGCTCAGCGGCCATGGCTCACGGGCCCAGCCGCTCCGCGGCATGTGGGATCTTCCTGGACCGGGACACAAACCCGTGTCCCCTGCATCGGCAGGCGGACTCTCAACCACTGTGCCACCAGAGAAGCCCTGGAGACATTTTTGACTGCCATGACTGAACTGGAGGGAGGGTGCTACTAGCATCTAGTGGGTAGAGGCCAGGGATACTGTTGGACCTTCTACAGTGCACAGGACAGTGCCTGACAGCTAAGCAATAATGCATCCACATGGCCAGTTGTGCTGAGGTGGAGAAACCCTGGTCTAAATCCATGAAAAGCACTTGGCAGAGAATATGCCACATAGTAGGTGCTCGGTAACTAGGAGCTGAAGAGGAGGAGGGAAATGATCTGGAGAAGGTTGCAGGGAAGAAGTGAATTCAAGAAACAGTACATGTTGGATGGACCTAGAGAATGTTATACTTAAGTCAGACAGAAAGACAAATACTGTATGGTATCACTTATACGTGGAATCTAGAAATAATACAAATGAATCTACATACAAAACAGAAACAGATTCACAAACATAGACTTATGGTTACCAAATTGGAGAGGGAGGGAGGGAGGGACAAATCAGGAGGATAGGACTAACAGATAGATACAAGCTACAGTACATAAAATAGATAAGCAACAAAGATTTACTGTAGAGCACAGGGAATTATATTCAGTGTCTTGTAACAATCTATAGTGGAATATAATCTGAAAAAAAAAAACTGAATCACTTTGCTGTACACCTGAAACTAACACAGTATTTTAAATCAATTATACTTCAATTTAAAAAAAAAGTACATGTAAATGAATCTGCCAGCTAAGAGAACTCATGTGATTTCTGTTTGTTGGGTGGGTGTAAAGGGCAGGGAGGGTGGGTGCAGGTGAGGCCGATGGTGGGAGGAGGTTGAGGGACTGGGGATGGGGATGGTAGAGGCCGAAGCTGGGCCGCCACCAGCCTTTGAAACACTAACCAGAGGACTGGTCTCTCTGTCCCCTGCCACCCCATGTCTCTCCCCCCATCTCTCTTGGCCACTCTGCCCAGAAGGGGACAGCCGGAGGTTGAAGGGGGCCATCCAGAGGAGCACGGAGACGGGCCTGGCGGTGGAGATGCCCAGCAGGACGCTGCGCCAGGCCAGCCACGAGTCCATCGAGGACAGCATGAACAGCTACGGCTCTGAGGGCAAGTGAGTGTGGGGCCCGCGGTTGTCTTGGGCGTGGGGTGGGGCGGGAGGGACAGAGCAGCACCCTCCAGGATCCCTGGGTCAGCCTCAGGCTGGGAGGGGTGCTCACTCAGGGCTCCTGGGTCATCCTCATCCTCAGAAGGAGGTGGTGAAGCAAGGATGCTCTGAGGGAGTGCGATGGAGCATGGACTCTGGTACCCAACTGTCTAGATCTCAGTCCTGGCTCCACCGCTTACTGGCTGTGTGATCCTGGGCAGGTCACCTCTCTGTGCCTCAGTTTCCTCGTCTGTAAAACGGGGACAGTACTACCAGCCTCATAGTGGGTGTTATGAGGATTAGATGGGTTAATATTTATAAAGCACACGGCACCGTGGCTGGCAAAGCAGTGTCAGTAAATGAAGAAGGGGGTTGGAAGGGGTCTTGTTAGGATCGTTGTTATTTCCTCTTTACTCTCTTAGTTCCTGAAATCCCAATTGGTTTTTAAAAATGTGTACTACTGCTTGATGAGGAGTTTCACACACATCAAGTCATAAAACATTAGGTCCAACTGGCTCCTTGCCTGTGTTTCTCTCCCCCAGCTGTACATCAGAATCGCTGGGAACTTGCTACAAATACAGATCTCAGGGCCCCAAGTCCAAGCTGCTGAATCACACTCCTTGACAGTGGAGCCTGGGAATTCCATTTTTAAAGGCTCCCTGGGAGAACACCAGTCTAGACTGGGGTTCTCATTGTTGGAACAGTCATGGACCCCTCTGAGAATTTTGGGAAAGCTTTGAGCCTGCTTCCCCCTGGTAAATATACACATACGCACCCGAACACAAACAAACACTCATTTTTTAAAAAAATTTTTAAAATTTCATCTACTTATTTTTTTGGCTGCATCAGGTCTTAGTTGTGGCACACGAATCTTCGTCGCGGCGTGCGGGGCCTTTTGCTGCTGCACGTGAACTCTGTAGTTTGCGGCACGTGGGCTCTCTAGTTGAGGTGCTCAGGCTCAGTAGTTGTGGTGCGCGGGTTTAGTTCCCCTGAGGCATGTGGGATCTTAGTTCCCTGACCAGTGATCAAACCTGCATCTCCCGCATAGGAAGGCGGATTCTCAACCACTGGGCCACCAGGGAAGCGCCCACAGACACGCATTCTCACACGCACAGTCGTACAGACACACTTGGTGTAACTGGAGTGGGTTCCTACATTCTCCCAAACCCCATCCCTGGCAAGGAAACTTTGATCCAAAGTGACTTCTTAATTGTACAGATGACCAGGGCACTCAGAGAGGTTGTGGGGCTTGGCCTGGATCACACAGCATGTCAATAGGTCTGGAACCCAGGAGTCCCGACTCTCAGCCGGGGCTTGTACCACAGCACCCCATCGCTTCATTGTCTCAGCCATCCTTGGCCAAGGAGGACAGGGGTATCACCATCCTTGTCAAGCACAAGAGGAGACTGGGGCTTGGAAAAGTTAAGTGCCCTGCTGTCCAGTATGATAGACCCTGGACGAATATGGCTATTTAAATGTAAATGAATTAAGATTAAATATTCTTTTCCTCCGTTGCATTCACCACATTTCAGGTGCTCAGTAGCAGCATGTGTCCAGCACCAACTGTATGGGACTGTGCAGACGTCGACCATTTCCGTCATCATAGGAAGTTCCATTGGACAGTCCTGGCTGAGTGGCTTGTCCAAGGCCAGACACCCAGCCAGGCCGCTGGGAGGTGGGACTGGGGCTCAGCTGCCACCTTCTGCTCCCGTCCTGCTTCTGGCCCTGCCTCGCAGCTAGGGGCTCTGCCGCCTGAAAGCCTTCTCCCCCTCAGCCCCTCCTAAACGGGGCGTCTCCGGTCTCTGAATGGCCTTGCCTTGGCAGATTCTGCCGGTCCACCCACCTCCTAGGGAGACTTTCCAGAGGGCGAGAAGAGAAGGAGGACAGGCGGGAGGGAGAGGGAGAGAAGGAGGACGAAGAAGAAGGGAACAAATGTTTTCTTTAACCTAAGAAACTTGGCAAGGCAGCAAAACTTGGAGGAGGATATTCTAGGAATCTGGGTAGCAGTAGGTCCCTGCTGAGTTTCAGGGGGTCAGGAGATCTGGGTACCAGTCCTGGGTTGGCCACTGACCCCCTGAATGGCCTTGGGCTGTCTGTAGTCCTCTAAGCTTTAGGGAGGCGGATAAACATCTCATCTGTTGGCCTCGCAGACAGGTCAGAAGACCGGGTCACGGGGGCGGCAACATGGTGCAGTGAAAGAGAGCAGGGGGTCAAACCCATATTCCCACTTTACAGAAGAGGAGCTGAAGGCTCGGAGAGACCACATGACCTGTCCGAGGGGAGCAGCATAGGAGGGTGTCGTGGGGAAGAAATGAGATGATGCCTGCACATGACAGGTGCTTGGGAGGTGCCTCCTGTTGTCATTTGCTGTCATGTGATTTAAGGGACCAGAGAGTATGCTATGTTACAGATGTGTTCAAAGCCAGGACTCTGGAGTCGGACAACCCTGGTTTTAGCCTCATTTCTGCTTCTTAAGAGCTGTGTAGCTTTACGGAAGTTACTTTACCTCTCTGGTCCCAGTTTCTTCATCTATAGAAAGGGGTCCATAATAGTACAGACCACTAATAGAGTTGTTGTGAGGATTCAATGAGTTAATATATGTAAAACACTTAGAACAGTGGCTGTTACATAGCAAGCATTATTATTATTAGCTGTTGTTATTGTTGTTTGTTGATTCAGCCACTGTAAGTTGAGTATTTTGCTCCTTGTGGCCAGTTGCATCCTAGTAGATAGAGTAAGCCACCCCCATTATAATTGTGTCTAGAATGTGCTTAGCACAGGATAAGCACGGGATAAATTTTGGCTGTGATGATTATGGTTATTAAAAGGTTTGCGGTGGGTGTCTTGAGACAGTTGAGGAAGGATCAGGTGGTTTGGAGGGTGATTTGTCCAGGAGACGGGAGAGTCTTGCCCTCACAAGAGGGGCTGCGTCTTGGTGGAGCCCAACCAGGTGCTACCCCCTTCCTCCAACACCTGGGTGAGGAAAGGAAGTCGAAGGGACAGGTGGGGACATTGAGCTGTGGTCAGCCTCCTCTTTGTTCTGGAGGTATTTTGGGCACTGGCAGGACCCAGATGCCAGGCTCTGAAACAGGAGGGGGTGTGACTATCCTCCCCCTGGGCTCCTGCCAGCCCAGCTGAGGCTTATAGGGAGCCGGCATGTTTGAGGAGCCCCTGCCAGCCTGCAGCCCCTGGTGCTGCCGGGTGTGTTTATTCCTGCAAGTGGGCACAGGGGTTTTCATTTAGCACCTACAGTGGATTTTCATTTAGTACCTACAATGTGCCAGACAATTGGGCCGGGCATCTCAGAGACCCTGCCTTCCACTGACCACGCAACTAGCAGTGTGGTGAGAGATGCAAAGGGCAGGCACAGAGAACTTTGGAAATGCTGCATGCAGCCAGGTCTCAGGGCTGGGGAACAAGGGCTCCCTACAAGGGTTGGGCCATTCTGCCATTGACAGTGCTTGGGCTCCAGGCTACACGATACCAGTTACAGTGGCTTTAGCCCTTGCTATTCAAAGTGTGGTCCACGGCCCAGCAGCATCCCCCGGGAGCTTGTTAGAAATGCAGCATCTCTTGGGACTTCCCTGACAGTCCAGTGGTTAAGAATCCACCCTTCCACTGCAGGGGGCACAGGTTCGATCCCTGGTCGGGGAGCTAAGATCCTGCATGCCACGTGGCATGGCCAATAAAAAGAATAAAAAGAAATGCATCATCTCAGGTTTCTTTTTTTTTTCTTCTGCTATTTAGCAAGGTAGTATTTTTATTTATTTATTTTTAAACAAGTTTCAAAAGATTTTTTTTTTATTTGGGATATAGTTGTTTTACAGTGTTGTGTTAGTTTCTACTGTACAGCGAAGCGGAGTTCCCTGTGCTGTACAGCAGGTTCTTACTAGTTATCTATTTTATACACATTAGTGTGTGTGTGTATATATATATATATATATATATATATATATATATATATATATATATATATATATATCAATCCCAATCTCCTAATTCATCCCCCGCCCCACTTTCCCCTCTTGGTGTCCATATGTTTGTTCCCTACATCTGTGTCTCTATTTCTACCTTGAAAACAGGTTCATCTGTACTATTTTTCTAGATTCCTCATATATGCCTTAATATACGATATTTATTTTTCTCTTTCTGACTGACTTCACTCCTTATGACAGTCTCTAGGTCCATCCATGTCACTACAAATGACCCAATTTTGTTCCTTTTTATGGCTGAGTAATATTGCATTGTATACATGTACCACATCTTCTTTATCCAGTTGTCTTTCAATGGGCATTTAGGTTGCTTCCATGACCTTGCTATTGTAAATAGTGCTGCAGTGAACATGGGGGTGCATGTGTCTTTTTGAATTATGGTTTTCTCAGGGTATATGCCCAGTAGTGGGATGGCTGGGTGGTATGGTAGTTCTATTTTTAGTTTTTTAAGGAACCTCCATACTGTTCTCCATAGTGGCTATATCAATTTACATTCCCACCAACAGTGCAAGAGGGTTCCCTTTTCTCCACACCCTCTCCAGCATTTATGGTTTGTAGATTTTCTGATGATGCCCATGCTAACCGGTGTGATGTGATACCTCATTGAAGTTTTGATTTGCATTTCTCTAATAATTAGTGATGTTGAGCATCTTTTCATGTGCCTCTTGGCCATCTGTGTTTCTTTTTTTGAGAAATGTCTATTTAGGTCTTCCACCCATTTTTTGATTGGGTTGTTTGTTTTTTTGATATTGAGCTGCATGAGCTGTTTATATATTTTGGAGATTAATCCTTTGTCCATTGATTCGTTTGCAAATGTTTTCTCCCATTCTGAGGGTTGTCTTTTTGTCTTGTTTATGGTTTCCTTTGCTGTGCAAAAGCTTTTAAGTTTCATTAGGTCCCATTTGTATATTTTTGTTTTTATTTCCATTACTCTAGGAGGTGGGTCATAAAAGATCTTGCTGTGATTTATGTCGAAGAGTGTTTTTCCTATGTTTTCCTCTAAGAGTTTTATAGTGTCCAGTCTTACATTTAGGTCTCTAATCCATTTTGAGTTTATTTTTGTGTATGGTGTTAGGGAGTGTTCTAATTTCATTCTTTTACATGTAGCTGTCCAGTTTTCCCACCATCACTTATTGAAGAGACTGTCTTTTCTCCATTGTATATCCGTGCCTCCTTTGTCCTAGATTAGTTGACCACAGGTGCATGGGTTTACCTCTGGGCATTCTATCCTGTTCCATTGATCTATATTTCTGTTTTTGTGCCAGTACCATGTAGCCTTGATTATTGTAGCTTTGTAGTATAGTCTGAGGTCAGGGAGCCTGATTCCTCCAACTCTGTTTTCTTTTTTTCCAAGATTGCTTTGGCTTCATCTCAGGCTTCTAACAAGATCCCCAGGTGGTTTGTGGGTTAAGGTTGAGAAGCTCTGGCTTAATGGTAGTAATGTTCTAGCGCTAACACTATACAGAGCACTTGCTACGTGTGGGCACTGCGCTAAGCGTTTTACACGTATTGACTCATTTAATTCTCCCAATAACCTGATAACCCTGGAACTGTTAATATCCTCATGTTACAGATGAGGAAATGAAAGCCAAAAGAGGTTAATTAATTTGCCCAAGGTCACACAGCCAGTAAGTGACTTCAATTTTGGGGATTCAAATCTAGCATTTGAAGTCTGCCCTTACCCATTCTAATCGACTCTTTCCCTCCTTTCATGGCTGCGTCTGTCAAGATTTCTGGAGGTAGATGCTTCCAGGATGGTTTGGTGGCTCAACGAGTCTGTCTTTCCCCTCCGCAGGCCTCAGCATGGTGGACCGATCCTGGTTTATCCCCTGGCACTGGGGAAGGGTTTTCTCTTCCAGTGCCCCTTTCTGCCTGATTGAAAATTTGGTTCTGTATGTTAAGGATGGAAGGGAACAGTTATGGTTTGGGCAACCATCCAAGCTCCCACTCCCACCCCTGCCCCAAGCAGGCGCATCTCCCCTAGATAAAGGGCAAGGATTCAAGCCCCCTGAGAATGGACGATGAGAACAGTACCTCCCCAGACCCCTCATCAATCCTGAGATACTCCCTGGTGACCATCTGTTTCAGTTTGGGTTCCCCAGAACCAGACCCAAGACATGGATTTGAGTGCAAGCAGTTTACTTGGAAGGTGATTCTGGAAAACCATGGTGGGGGGGGCCCATGAGAGAGAGAGGGCAGGGGAGGCATCCAGTAACGTGTGTTGAGAAGCCAGCTGCCACTGTGGGCATCCGGAGCTTAATCCTGATGGGGACTCTAGGAGTCAGTGTGGAACAGGTGCCTGAGAGTCATTTCCTGAGAGGCCAGGGAGCTGGAGTATTTATACTACCACTCTCAACGGTTACTCGTTGATGGATGTTCACGTTTAACTCTCCTGCCCTTCCTGTGGCAGTGAGGGCTCTGGAGACCAGAGAAATTTCTTAGGGGCCAGAGAAACATAGCCAGAGGAATGAGGGTGCCAACAGTTAGAAGTCGCTGAGCACTGACATGGTGAGGGTCAGGGCACGTGGGGGACAGCAGCAGCGTCTGCTGTGCTTTCTGAGTGCACAGCGCCACCATCTCCCAGCTGCCCGAACCAGACGACTCTCGCAGACACCTCCTGCTCTTTCGCACTCCGTATCCAGTCCATGATTGGGCTGTACTATTTCACTCCTAATCGTCTTTGACTCCATCCACTCCCCTCCCCTCCCCCAGCCGGGAGGCCACTCATCACTCTTGCCTGGTTACCTGCAAGTCTCCTTTTTGGTCTAAACTGCACAGTTTGTCACTCAGCACTTACTTCCTCTGGATTCTGCCAGCTTCCCCCAGTCCGCAGCTGTGTGCCCCCTGCTCCACCACTGAACCTCTTACACTTCCCTCCGTCTCACCTCCAGATCTTTGCATACATTGCTCCCTCTACCTGGCACTCCCTTTCCTACCCCTGCTCCCTCTTTGCCCTCTGACTCATTCTTCCTCCAGATCTCAGCTAAGAACATAAGCTATATTTCGTGTGCCAACTTCAGCTAATCGATAGTGGCTCCCTGGAGCGCTGTGTTGAGGAGGATTCTGAAGTGCGGTCCGGGCTTGGCAGGAGTGTTGAGGTTGATTGGCAATGTCTGTCCTGGGAGTGGGCAGGGGAAGTGGAACGGCACAGGTCTGCCATTCCTCTGGCTGCATCGGCAGCTTCCACAGCCTATTCTTCCCCCACCATAGCACCCAGCAGTCTGTCTTACTTCTCACGTGTGTGTCTCGTCTGTCCTACTAGACACTGAGTGTGGTGCCTGCTCAGCACAGGGCCTGGCCCACAGGAGATGCCCCACAAATTTGGATGAGTAATAGGTGGAGACTACGTACAGAAGTACATACACACACTTGCCTCTCCTTCCCGCCCCTCCCCAGCCTCCTTCACCACAGACCCAGGGTCTCAGCATCCTCCCCATAAACCCGAAGCCGTCCAGGCTGGCTGCTGGCGCCCCTCCTCCTCCTTCCCTCTGCCCCTTGTCGTCCTGTGGTGTCTGGGTCATCAGCATCCTGCTCCCTGGGTGTCTGGGTCACGGTGCCCACAGCTCTGGAGAGCAGAGTGTGAGCCGATGGCAGGGCCACTGCACCCAGCCTCAGGGTGGCTTCCTGTCAAGGCTGTTTCAGTCATCACCGAAGGCCCAGGAGGATGGGTGGGTGGTCAGAACCCCCTTTCCTTTTCCCACCTCGGCTACTTAGCAGTCATCGTGCCTGAAGGACAGGCAGGACAGGTGTGGGCGTGGGCTAGGAGATGGGGGTTTGGTTTCTTCTGTTTTATAAGCATCAGGATTTGTTGAGCACTTGACTGCACCAAAGCCTGTTCTAAGGCGTTCATCTCATTTAATACTTACAGCAGCACCAAGGGTGGCCTACCACTGTTCATTCCTACTTCCCCGAAAAGGAAACCCAGGCTCTGAGTGGTGAAGGACGTGTCTGTACAACCAGTGAGTGGGGGGAATCAGGATTCAAATCCAGGCCTGCCTGACCCCAAAGCGTGGACTGCAGATCCCTGTGCTCTGCCCTGGGCAAGGCTAAGGTCCCCTCGGGACACAGAGACAGTGTAGCAGAGAGATAGAGTAGATGAACCCAGGAACCAGACTCCCAGGTTCAAATCCCAGGTCTGCCACTTAGCAGCAACATGATCTTGGTCGGGTTACTTAACTTTTCTGTGCCTTGGTTTCCCCTTCTGGAAAGTGGGTATTAATAATAAGTACCTAGCTTGCACAGCATTGTTAAATGAGGTTTAAATGAGTTAATACGGATAACTTAGTACTATCAGTGCTTGGCTCATGGCAAGCTTTTGATCAATAAAAAATAAATCAAATCCCTGGCTTCACGCCTAGGAGCTACGCTCTCGTGGCCGGGGTGGGGGGAGGGGTAGGTTTGGGAATGTCTCGAATACTTGAGAAGCTGGAGTCAGGACTGTGTGATGCTGTGTCTCCTGGCACACAGTCAGTGCTGCTGCAGTGCTTGTTTTGCAAACGCACATTTGTTCCAACACGATTGAAGTATTCTGGAATAATTTGAGCACAATATAAACTTCGCCTTTGCTCAGGTGTGATTTCATCCACGAGAAACACGAGGTGAACTCGGGAAACTGCACCCATGTAGGAATGCACAAAACATACTCCTCGCTTCCTCCTGACCCCCCTCCCCCCACACCTGGTGTTACAGCTTCCCACCCGTCCGTTTCAGACAGCCCTCCGTCACCACATTGCAGCAACTCACACTGCAGACCTGCTGACACTCATTTCCAAAAGCAAGCATCAGGCTGTCTTCACGGTAAAGCACCATATTTATTGTAGTATCTGTGCGTTTCTTAACCATTTTACACGTATAAGACTGTGCTACCGTTTTTATTATATCCCTGTCCTTTTTTTTTTTTTTTGATACACTTTTTGGGTGTTGTGCCCCTAACCGTGTTTTCCCCATAAGCTCTGTGTTTGACTGCAGGACTTTTCACTGCACTGTGGTTTTAGGAATGTATGTTTTGCGTTACAGCAGAACCGACTGTATTGCAGGCTCAGCGAGGCTGTGGGAGGGTGGATGGATGGACGATGGACATGTAGGGGCAGGTGGTGAATGGATGGACAGAGAGCCCGTGAACCTTTCAGAACCACATAACCCATACTCACCACGAGGGCTGGACCGCCTTTTAATTTCTGATGAGTTGAGACAGGCGATCCATCTGGAAAAGAGTAGAAGTCAAAACCCCCGAATAACCCAATTATTTCTTTAACCATTGAGAACACGGGAAAACCAGAGGCCAAACTGAGCTCAAAGGTTAATAATAAAAGACAAATGGGTTTCAGCGCCACAAACAAAACTAACAGGATTTGAAAGGCAGGAAATCTCATTTCACCAGTAACACAAAATAAAAGGCCAGCAGAACAGAGGTTTTAATCCTGTTTCAGGTCTGCCTCCGCCTGGTGGCATGTGTCCCTTGGAAGAATCAGCTGCTGTAGCCACCCTGCTCCCCCTCCCACCCCGCCGCAGATGACCTGGCCTCTTTGTCTCAGGCATCCAGGTGCTGCACTTCCTAATAGGTCAGGAATTGGAAGTGCTCTGAAAGCACCACAGAGGGCTTCCCTGGTGGCACACTGGTTGAGAGTCCGCCTGCCGATGCAGGGGACACAGGTTCGTGCCCCGGTCCGGGGGGATCCCACACGCCGCAGAGCAGCTGGTCCCGTGAGCCATGGCCGCTGAGCCTGCACGTCCGGAGCCTGTGCTCCACAACGGGAGGTGCCGCAGCAGTGAGAGGCCCGCGTACCGCAAAAAAAAAAAAAAACACCACAGAGAGGGAGAAGAGGCTCTCCCAGGCCAGGCAGCAGGGACCCGCTAGCCACGGCATCTCAATCCTTTACTCATTCAGCAGATGCTGTGTGCTAGGCCCTTTGCTAAGCACCTTGCCTGCGTCATCCTGTTGACTCTCCCCAACAGCTCAGCCAGGTGACTATAACTTATTTCCATTTTATACATGCAGCTCAGAGAGATTACCAAACTTACCTCAGGTTGCACAGCCCTGGAACCCAAGGTCTGTATTATGCCGAGTTCAGTCTCAACCAGTATATTTTCCCAGTTTGGGGACAGCCCAAGGGTCTGGCAGTAAAAATCTATTGAGTTCCTACTGAATAAGGCATGGTCTAAGTAGCAGCAAGTTTGTGGCATTTACTAATTCAGCACACTCTTTCCTACCCCTTTGGGAATGGATCCTATAAGCAGAGATTTTCAAAACATTTAAAACTGGTACAGCACAGGCACCCAGCAGTGGGAGGGCTGTACTTCTGTCTCTAGGGTAGGTGTGGGCTCGTTTGCAGGTAAGAAGATTCAAGTGCAGAGGCACCAGCCGCTGGCCAGAGGTCACACAGCAGGCACTTGACCAGCAAGGAGTAGGATCTGCTCTGACTTTGTATCCTCTGCCTTCCGTCCTCCAGGGGAGTCCCCGAGGTGGAGCGGGGTCTCTGATGCAGTTGGTCCCCTGGCCAGCAGGGACCTACCTCCATTTTATTCTTCCTCCCTCCAGCCCCATGGAGGATGGGGCAACCCGTTCAGGGTTTCTGGGGAGTCAGCCTGGTTCCTTGGCAGCTGGCGAGGCACCCTGGGATGGGAAATCAGGCCGCCACCCAGATATTATAAACAGTCACCGCTGGGCACCAGGCCTACCAGTTCCCCATTGTCTGCTCAGAATCCCACCAGGAACTGAGGGGCAGACAGTGACGATGTTGGAGGAAACTTTCAGTTTCAGGCTGCAGAAGGCCTTGCTCTGCCTTGGGGGGCTGGGCCCCTTCAGTGCCTTAGATCCCACGAGGTACTGCTATTTCTCGAGCTTTTAGAGCCCAGACCCTCCTAAGAGAATGGATTCCAGACCCTCAGGAGGCTGGGGTGGAAAAGAAACGGGTGTGGAGGAAAGGCCAGGTCACCAGCTGTGAGCGGGTCTAGGTCTTAGCTTTCATGCTGTTAATTCAGGTTCTTTGGGTTTGCAAGCAGAGCGGGTATCCATTTCTGTCCCCAGGTAATTAAGTTATTTTTCCCATACTTTCTCTATAACACCGTTGCATGATTGTAGAGATAATAGATTCGGAAGCTTGGCTGCCTGGGTTCCAATACTACTCTGCCATTTCTTAGTTCGGCCCTCTCAAAGGTGCAGTGGGAACATGTGCTCCTCTCCAGGGTGTGGAGGGACACACAGAGCCTCAGAGATGCTCCAGAGTCATTTGACAAGACACTAGACAACATTTCTGCAAAGCATCACGCCCTTTTCTCAGCTCCACCCAATAAGAAGCATGGGCACGAGTCCCCTCTGCTTTCAGAGTCCCCAAACCTCTGTGGAGTTTCCCATCATCCCTTAGCACTGCCAGCCCAGCCTGGGGACCCAGACCTTCCTCAGTTCTCTTCCCTCCCTGCCTGACTCCCTCTGCTCTCCCTGGCTGGGGATTTGGGGTTGGTTGGTTTACTCACGGGCAGGACGGCCGGGTTTTGCACCTCTCCTTCTTAGATTTGAAACTCAAAAGCTGCTTCTTAGATTTGAAACTCAAAAGCTAAGAATCTGACTGTCTTGTTCTCTGCATCCTACAGGGTCATCCCTTCTCTGAGGCAGTAGACCTAGGATACCGTGGCTCCTGCCTGAATGGGGAAAGGGTGGCAGCAGGTAGTAGGAAATCATGAAAATGAAAAAGTACTCAGGCTAAAATCTCAAATTATTATCCTTCCATTGACTCTGCCAATAACTTAAATCAAAACAGAATTTGTTGGAATGATTGTGGGACATCTCACGTGCTTGAGGAAAGAACTGGGTGGACAGGACTGGGTGGCTAGTAGTTGGGGCTCTTTTCAAGGACAGGCCATTCACACGGCTCAGTTCTCATGACTGTTGGTCTCCAGGCTTCTCTTTTATTTCCCAGAGAGAGTCTTTGCTTGACTGAGCTTGGGTCAGCTGTCTGACCCTGTGTCCATCAGCTCTGGCCAGGGGACAGGGTCACTGCATTCATTAGTCAAACCAGTTGCTGTAACAAGCCTCTTCAATCAATGACTTATGGCTTAATGACAATGACTTAATACAGACATTTGTATTTTGCTCATGCAGACTTCAGTGCAGGTGTTTCTGGTCATTGCTCCCAGCCAGCTCCTTTATTCTCGTCTTTTTTTTTTTTTTTTTTTAAATCCAATACGTGTTTATAATTCCTCTACTGTCAGATATTTAGATTGTTTCCATTTTTACTATTATAAGTCATCCGTGGCTAAATACAGTCCTTTTCTCCTCAATGTCCAAAAGCTTAAAACAGTTGATTTCCGTCTTTTCTTCCCGGATCTCTGTCCTTTCCCGTCTTCTGTGACATTGTATACACCTGCAACATAGACCTTCTCCAAGTTCCAGAACTAGACTCTCTTGCCCCTGCCTTGTCTCAGTCACCCTCCTGGGCGAGAGAAAAGTACTTACTCTCTCCTGCTCTTCACTAGGCTCCTTTACTCTTGTGGTTTCACCATCCTGAGGACCTCAGGACCCTGTGCTGGTGACTCTGGTCAGGATAGAGGGAAGATAGTATGTGGGAGGTGGCCTTCCTTCCTCTCCCCTTGTTGCTGGACCCTGTGTATCCTTTGGCCCCCAGTTCAAATTCTCCTCTCCTGGTCCATTCTGGGCCACTGCAGCCAGCAGTGCTTCCTCTCTTCTGATGACCCCTGGGCTCCCACAACCCGAGGTGGGCGGGTAGAGGACCGGTTGTGCCTCATAAGAAGACAGTAGTCTTTTTTAGTTGTTTCTTTGGGGGGCAATATGTTTGTTTGCTCAGCAGAATGGTAAGTTGTTTGTGCACGGAGTCTTCTCTTGTTTCTTCCCCCAGCTTGCTTGGAATTTTATACATAAAGGCCAAATAGTCTTGGGTGACATGAGTTGGGCAGTGGCCTCGTATGGTAGCAGGCACTGCCATCATATAGCCCTCGGACAGGTGTCTTTCTCACTCCTGGCCTCAGTCTTCCAATCTATGAAATAGGGAGTCTGCTGGCTTGGAGGACACCTTCCTGTAACTGTTTGCAGAGCCAGCAGGTATATCCTTTGCCAACTGTGAGGTTTTGTGAATTAGCAAGGAGGTGTAAAGGCGGGCAGCTGTGGTTCAGGCACCAACGAGCATGTCTAGGGTGTGAAGAGCTGGGTACAGGCAGAGGAGACCATGAGTGAATTGTTCTCTCTGAAGAACTGGGGCAAAGGTAGACTAGCAGAGTGGTTTGGAAGCAGAAGGGGGCACCCTCGGAGTGGAACCAGAGACCCCAGAGGCCGAGAGCTCAGCAGGTTCCCTGAGAAGGGAGCTGGGGGCAGGGTGGCAGCTGCTCTCAGGCTGGGGAACAAAGTGTACAGTGCCCTTGAGGCCCAAGGCAGGCTCCCCTTCCTGTTCAAAAAGCCCCTGGCTGCTGCTGTGAAACCCAGCTCGCGGTACGTGCTTATTAAAAGTTAGCTGTTACTCTTGGAACATGCCCAGGTGGAAAGTCACCTGCGGTTGGCCTTAGAAGTGTTGTATCCAAGTGTTGAGTCTGCCCTGTGAGTTCTGGCTTTAGGTTGGCCTGAACCTGCTTCCTCATCTGAATAATGCTGATAAAATCAAAACAAAACAAAACAAAACCATCCTCCTTTGTTTGTGGCAAGGTTCCTATGAGAATGCTTTGCTCCTAGAGGTAATAGGGGCACATCAGGCATGGTACTTAGTGCCTGATCTCATTACATACAACAGACCTAGGAGATGGGAAAGAAAAAACTAAAATTGGTTTCAGCAAAATAATATAATAATAATTGTTGTTGTTGACTTATGTAACAACAACAACAACAACAAAATATCTCTTGCTTCAGGCAGAGTTTGATCCAGGAGGTCACGCAGTGCCACCTGTGTGATGTCTTCCTTCATGGGCTCCAGACGGCAGCAAGAGAGCTGCCAGAGGCTCCAGTTTTCTGTCTCGGGCTCAAATCTGATGGGAAGAGAGAGCTTCTCACTTCCTACAGTTCGAAGAAATCTTCCTGGGCAGATTCTTGGGAGCTGCATTGGGCCACACGCCCAACCCTGAGCCAGTCACTGGCTAAGGAAGGAACGGCTTGATTGGCTAGGCTGAGCCTACGCCAGCCTCTGGAACCAGGTCTGCTCTGCTCCATGCGAATCAATGCCTTGGGGGAAGGGGCTCCCCAAAGGAGATTTGAGGTCTTTTTCCCAAAGGAAGGCGAGGGGACATTGGGCAGCTCTGTGGCAAGAGCAAGTGCGAACCTTGGAGGCTGAGCCACTGGCGCCGTGCATCTCAAACTGTCCAGTGCAAACGAGTCTTCTGGGGCTTGTGTTAAAAGCCAGTCGCTGATTCAGCAGCAGGGGAGTGGAGTGGGCCTCAATTCCCTTTCTAATTAGCTCCCGGGTGACGCTGCTGGTGTCTGGACCACACCTTGAGTATCGCAGCTCTCACCCATAGAGCCAGGCATCGACAGACATCATCTCCCGTGAGTCCTACAGCCACCCCGAGAGGCGGGTGTCACCATACCCATTTCATGGAGGGGGAACCTGAGGCTCGGCCAGGAGAGGTAGGACAGGGAAAGGTACAGGACACAGAAGCTAAGCCCTGGAATTTTGGAGTCAGAGCTGAGATTTCAGGGCTATTAAAGTAGAAAGGAGGCAGAGATAGGACAGCGGTCTGCCTGAGGCTGGGTGATGGATGTGGACAGAATCACTGTGGAATGAGGGCCATTCTGGAGCTGACTGCCTGAGTCATCAGAGTCCTCAGTCGGCCCCTGGGAACGTCTGCTTTTGTCTCATTCTTTCTTCTTGCAGCCTTAACTATGGGGGAGTTTGCCTGGCATCGGACGCCCAGTTCAGTGACTTCCTGGGCAGCATGGGGCCAGCACAGTTTGTGGGCCGCCAGACCCTGGCCACCACGCCGATGGGTGAGTGTCCCAAGACCTGTTCCAAATGTTGGGGGGGGGGTCCCCACCAGAAGCCCCGTGTCCCTCCCTCCTTCCCCTCTGCCTTGCCTCCATCTAATGAGCACCCAGCCTGGAGCCCAGTTCACACCTGCCAGGCGCTCCGCAGAGCCCGGGCGCTTGGTGTGGGAGTTGTTCTGGTCTTGTTTGGGGCTGGGAGCAGGGGGAAGGGATCTCATCCCTCAGCGGAGAGGAGGAGCTGAGTCCTTGATGGAGCTCCCAAGCCACTTCCCAGTCTCAGCTCTTGGGGCCTGTTGCAGGGGATGTGGAGATCGGCTTGCAGGAGCGGAACGGTCAGCTTGAAGTGGACATCATCCAGGCTCGGGGACTGACGGCCAAGCCCGGCTCCAAGACACTGCCAGGTGTGGAGGCTGCCCTCTCGTCTGCAGGGTGGGGGGTGGAGGTCGGGGGGATGTCCTGAGGGCTGTCTGGGTCTAGAAGAGAGAAAACTGGGTCCAGCTCTGAGGGGTCCCTCAGTCCCAAAGCGAGTGACTCTTGTGTAACTGGAGATTTAGGATTTTTCTGGAGACCCAGTTGAAATTGTCCATTGACCTTGTCAGCCTCCCCGACTGGGCTGAGCTCCTGGGGGCCAGGGACTGTCTTTCCTGTTTATGGTTCTACCCTAGCGCCTGGTAGGGCTCATGGAATACTGTGGGTGCTCAGCAAACATCTGCGTGAATGGGTCAACCATGAATATATAAGCCCGGGAAGGGTGGGCAAGCCAGGGACTGAGAGAGGGAAAGGGTGAGCAAAGGAAAGGGGAGGCAGGTAGGACCACCCGAGGGGGCCGAGTAGGCCCCAGCTAACCCTGGCTGCACCCCACCACCTACCCCCACCTGCCCCTGTTGCCTCTTCTGCAGACCCCCTGGGGGGACTCTGATCCCCAGCAGCGGGTCCCTCTGCTGCGCCCTTCACCCACCATGTGGGGTTCAGGCTAGAACTCATCCTGCTGGCCTCTGTCCCCAGCGGCCTACATCAAAGCCTACCTGCTAGAGAACGGCGTCTGCATTGCCAAGAAGAAGACCAAAGTCGCTCGCAAGTCACTGGACCCGCTGTATAACCAGGTGCTGCTGTTTCCAGAGAGTCCCCAGGGCAAAGTCTTGCAGGTGAGGGGCTCGGGGGTGGGTCGGGGTGCAGTATCAGAGGGAGAAGGAGACCCTTCTTGGGGGTGGGGGCTCCCTGCAGGGCTTCATCTGGAGGAAGTAGAGCACTGTGGCTAATCTGAGCGCCGCAACTTGGTGTGCGACTTTGAACAAGTTCCTTTCTGAACCTCAGCTTCTTCATCTGTAAAATGCGGATACTAACAGTACCCACTGATAATGTTACTGTGAGAGTGGAATGTGTGCTTTGTGCAAGAAGAGTATTTGCAAGTTTGGCTCTACCAGTGGCTGCCATTAACATCATCGTCATCATCACCATCACCACCACCACCACCACCACCAACCTCTGGAGGCCAGGGGCTTGGCATGGAGCACAGTGGCAATAGACTGAGAGCCTTTGGAGGATCCAGAGAGGTCTTCGGCTCCGTGGCTTTTAGGAGAATCTGGGAGCTAGAAAAAGCTGCCCATCACGGGGCCGGCAAGGCCCGGGTTGGATGCCTGCAGGAGCCATACGCCTGCTCTCTCAGGGCCGCTGTTTGGACGCCTCTAGCTTATACCTCAATTTCTTGCTCCTAACCTGGGCAGGCAGAGCAAACAAGGGTAGGGCCAAGGTGTTACAAGTCGCCAAGACAGTGGGACTTTTGCCAAACTGGGAAGCCCAGGTCCTGTCTAGGACCTAGTCTTTCAACCTGTGGGTTGAGACCCATCAGTGAGTTGTGAAATCAATTTAGTGGGTCTCAACAAGTACTTTTTTTTAACGGAATGGAATAGGAAATAGGAAAGAAATAGGAACTAGGACTAGGAAAGGTAAGTCTTAGTAAGATAAGTCTTATTTGGTGGAGCCCTTGCTTCAGTTATGAATCCCATGTGTTTACTGGGTGATGATATAAATGTCTGTCTTGCTGTATATACTGGTCAAAAAAGTTTGGAAAAACCCTTCTGGTCTAAAGACATTCAGAGACAATTTGAAACAACCAGAAGACCATCTGGGGCCCACATCTGGTCCACTGGACAAAGGTTTGTGCATTTTGGCCTGAGCATCTTTGGAGAAGCTCCAGAGCACATCCCTATCTGGGATGCAGAGGGAGTGGGGAAACAGAAATCTGACATGGGGTCCTTGCTACTGAGCCTTCTGACTAATGTCAGAGCAGGACAGGCCCACTGCAATTGAGGAATGCCAGTTGTATTAGTCTGCTAAGGCTGCCATAACAAAGTACCATAGACTGGGGGGCTTAAGCAACAGAAATGTATTTCTTACAGCTCTGGAGGCCAGAAGTCCAAGGTCAAGGTGTCACAGGTTATGTTTCCTGAGGCCTCCTTGGGCTGCAGACGGCCACCTTCTTGCTGTGTGCTCACATGGTCTTTTTTCTACATGCGGACATTCCTGGTGTCTAGCTGTGTGTCCTAATCTCCTGTTCTTATAACAACACCAGTTAAAACCACAACCACCCTAACGGCCTCATTTTAATGTAATCACCTTCTTAAAGGACCAGTCTCCAAATACAGTCACATTATGGGGTTAGGGCTTCAACATGAATTTGAGCGAACACAGTTCAGCCCATAACACCAGTGGAAACAGACCCATCCACACACCAGACATGAGCTTCTGATCAGCTGCCTAAGGGGTGTTGAAGACTTAGTTGAGTGACCTCGGACAAATGATTCAACCTCCCTGAGCCCCAGTTTAAACAGCTGTGAAATCGGAATCCTTTTTTGTAGGGTTGTTGGGAAGGTTGACTCTAAGGCTGGTTTAGCCTTAGAACGGTTCCTGACATGCGGTAACCAATAGCAGTGGCCCATGTTGTTTGCATATTACCCTGCATGCTTGAAGAACGTCTTACAGCTTACAGCGAGCTTTCACATCCATTATCTCCTGTGATCCTCGCTTGCCAGGTGAGCTGAGTGCGGGTGATTCCATTTACAAACAAGAACTCTGAGACTCTGTGAGGTTAAACAAACGACTTTGCCCCAAACCACCCAGCCAGCACTGGGATTAGAACCTGCGCGTGTCTGACCCTAAAGCATGTGCATTAAGACAACAGGCTCTATGTGTGATAAGCCAGCCCACCTTTGGAGCGGGGCAGAGTTAGAACCTGAGGTGCCGGAGAGCAAATGAGGGTCCTGTAGCCACACACCATCCACCTGGCCACTCTAAGAGAGGAGGTTGACCAAGAAATGAGGAAGGCGGTGCAGAAAAGAGTCTGTTGGAAAAAAGGAAGGAGGCTACCATGTACACTATACACGTAGCAGCCACTTTTTTTAAAATTGAAGTAGAGTTGACTTACAATATTGTGTCAATTTCAAGTGTATAGCAAAGTGATTCAGTTATTTTTTTCAGATTATATTCTACTATAGGTTATTATATGATATTGAGTATTCTTGTTGCTTATCTATTTTATATATAGTAGTTTGTATCTGTTAATCCCATACTCCTAATTTATCCCTCCCTCCCTCCCTCCCTCTCCCCTTTGGTAACCATAAATTTGTTTTCTATGTCTGTGAGTCTATTTCTGTTTTGTAGATAAGTTCATTTGTGTCATATTTTAGATTCCCCATATAAGTGATATCATATAGTATTTGTCTTTGATTCACTTCACTAAGTATAATATTCTCTAGGTTCATCCATGTTGCTGCAAATGGCAATATTTCATTCTTTTTTATGGCTGAGTAACATTCCATTGTGCGTGTGTGTGTGTGTGTGTGTGTGTGTGTGTGTGTGCGCGCACCACATCTTCTTAAGCCAATTGTCTGTTGATGGGCACTTGGGTTGTTTCCACGTCTTGACCATCGTAAATAAAGCTTCTATGAACATTGGGGGTGCATGTGTCTTTTCAAATTAGAGTTTTCATCTTTTCTGGATATATACACCCAAGAGTGGGATTGCTAGATCATATGGTAGCTCTATTTTTAGTTTTTTAAGGAACCTCGGTACTGTTCTCCATAGTGGCTGCAACAATTTACATTCCCACCAACAGTGTAGAAGGGTTCCCTTTTCTCCACACCCTCTCCAGCATTTATTATTATTATTATTTTATATATATATAATTTTATTTATTTTTGGCTGCATTGGGTCTTCGTTGCTGCACGTGGGCTTCTCTCTGGTTGCGGCGAGTGGAGGCTGCTCTTCGTTGCGGTGCATGGGCTCCTCATTGCGGTGGCTTCTCTTGTTGCAGAGCACGGGCTCTAGGCGCGCGGGCTTCAGTAGTTGTGGCTCACAGGCTCTAGAGCGCAGGCTCAGTAGTTGTGGCGCACAGGCTTAGTTGCTCCGCGGCATGTGGGATCTTCCCGGACCAGGGCTCGAACCCGTGTCCCCGGCATTGGCAGGCGGATTCTTAACCATTGTGCCACCAGGGAAGCCCGCATTTATTATTTGTAGACTTTTTGATGATAGCCATTCTGACCAGTGTAAGGTAATAGCTCTGACCAGTGTAGGTAATTGTAATTTTGAATTTTTCTAATAATTAGGGATGAGCATCTTTTCATGTGCCTATTGGCCATCTGTATGTCTTCTTTAGAAAAAAAATAGTGTATTTGGGTCTTCTGCCCATTTTTTGATTGGGTTGTTTTTTTCAGTATTGAGTTGTATGAGCTGTTTATGTATTTTGGATATTAACTCCTTGTCGGTCATGTCATTTGCAAGTATTTTCTAGATTTCTGTAGATTGCCTTTTTGTTTTTTTGATGGTTTCCTTTGCTGTACAAAAGCTTTTAAGTTTGATTAGGTCCCATTTGTTTATTTTTTCTTTTATTTCTCTTACCTTGAGAGACTGATCTAAGAAAATATCGCTACGATTTATGTCAGAGAACGTTTTACCTAAGTTCTTTTCTAGGGGTTTTGTGGTGTCATGTCTTACACTTAGGTCTTTAAACCATTTTGAGTTTATTTTTGTTTGTGGTGTGAGAGAGCGTTCTAATTTCATTGATTTACATGCAGCTGTCCTACTAGCCACTTTTTAAAACTTTGTTTCCGAGGATCTGGAAGCAGAGGGCCTTTTGGGGGGTGGGGTGGCAGGTAGGACACTCATAATGTAGGGTCAGCCCTCAAGGCTTGGGCTCAGAGACGGGGCCGGTGGAGGATGGAAAGAAATGGCAAGACCAGAGGCCGGACGCCAGTCATCCAGGGACCAATAATGGTGGCACTGGAGCCAGGAGAATATGGTGGGACTCGAGCCATTTTCGGCAGTAGAATTCCCTGGACTCAGAGACGAATGGGGCGTGGGGTGACCCCAGGTTCTGCTTCTGGGCCCGTGAGTAGCACTGACAGGATTTGAACCACTGTGTCTCTTGCCCCGCAGGTGATCGTGTGGGGGAACTACGGGCGGATGGAGCGGAAGCAGTTCATGGGTGTGGCCCGCGTACTGCTGGAGGAGCTGGACTTGACCACCCTGGCCGTGGGCTGGTACAAGCTCTTCCCCACCTCCTCCATGGTGGACCCAGCTACGGGCCCCCTGCTCCGGCAGGCATCCCAGCTGTCCCTTGAGAGCACCGTGGGGCCCTGCGGCGAGCGATCTTAGTGCCAGGGAGGGGGAGGGGCTCCCCAAGATGGTCTGGAGACCGCCCAGCCCCGACCTGGGACCCCAGGCCCAGGGGCACATTGAACAGAGGAGGATGGGGTTCTCCCCCCACAGCGGGGAAGCAGAACGGGGAGACCTGCCCCCTCAGGGCCCCTCCTCACCCCTTCTTTTCCTCCTATCCCCTGAGACCTTCCCTCTCCCGATGGGATTGGCTGCACTTTTGACTTGGCTGGTTCTTGACCTGGTGGATGTGGCTGCAATCCGGAGAAAGGAAAGACCGAGGTGGCAGAGCAAACCATCCTCCTGCCCCAGACACTGTCCGACCGCTCCCCCTTTTTGCCTCCTTGGAAGCTCGCTGCCCGGAGCCAAGTCCAGAACCCAGCGGCCATCTCCATGGTGCCAATTACCAGCAAGTGTCTTTCCTGCGGCACCGGGTTCAGGCAGCTACTCCTGCCCCAGAGCCTATGGGGCAGCTTTGCAAGGATCCGGAGCCAGCTCCGGGGGGCCCCAAGCCCCTGACTTGAAGAGGAGCTCAGGCCTCCCTCCACCTGCCCGTGGAAGGAGCTTTGCCGCAGCCTGTTCGAGTCTATCTGTCTGTCCCCTGCCTGCCCCTCTTATGGTGGCTCTAGGACTTGGGGTCCTTCAGGGACCAGAGGATAGGAGGGGTGCCCTGGGCCTGGCACAGACCCCCAGGGTACCTGCCTCTGTGGGATTGCAACAACCTAGTTTGCAAACCGTTAGTGGACTGGACAGAACTCTTGTCGCCTGTGTTTTAGCAGAGGAGCTGTGGGACCCCGATTTTTGAGAACCCCAGCTCCAGAGAGCTCACCGTCTCTGAATTTTGGGGATGTGGGATTGGAGAGGGAGTCTGAGGAAAGCTGGGCTTGGGACTGGTGGTGCCCAGGCGAGGGTTTCCCAAGTAGGAGAATCCCTCCTTGCTGGATGAGGTCAGAGGTTATCTTGTCTGGCCCTCTGCCTCCAGGCTAAGGGTCTGGGGAGGCAACAGAGCTCCCCAATTTTAGTCTTTTTAAACAAACCATCCTGTACTAAGGGCAGAACCCACTGCCCCGGCCTCAGTGACCTTGGCTCAAGGAGAGAAAGAGAGTGAGGAGAGGCATGAGTGTGAGAATTGGGAGGTTCCTTCTCGAGCAGGCCTGGGGCCCTCCCCGGGGCCTCACAAGCCCTTTTGCATGCTGGGGAGGACGCAGGCTGGCCCCCCTCTCTAGAAGCACATTTCTGCCACCTTTGCCCAGCCGCCCACTCCCCATACCCCCCTCATTACCCAGTCCTGCTGTGTAGGGCATAGTCCTGGTTAGCCGGGTAGGGTTAGTGTGCCAGGCCCTGTGCCTGCTCTTAGCTCACATAGAGTCCTTACAGAGTCCCCAGACGGGGCGAGAGGAGATGGAGTGCATTCCAGGAGACGGCCTTTCCCTCCTCGATGGCCTGGCCTGGGCCTCGATCTGGAGCCTGGTTCACACGGGAGGCTGCCCCCCAGCCCCTGCTGCCCCCCTTCCCCCTCCCCTCCCCTCCCCTCCCCTCCCCTCCCCTCCCCTCCCCCTCCCCTCCCCCTCCCCTCCCCCTCCCCTCCCCCTTCTTCCCCTCCCTTCTCCCCCTCCCCTCCCCCTCCCCTCCCCTTCTCCCCTCCCCTCCCCCTTCTCCCCCTCCCCTCCCCCTTCTCCCCCTCCCCTCCCCCTTCTCCCCTCCCCTCCCCTCCCCTCCCCCTTCTCCCCCTCCCCTCCCCTCCCCTCCCCTCCCCTCCCCCTTCTCCCCCTCCCCTCCCCTCCCCTCCCCTCCCCTCCCCCTTCTCCCCCTCCCCTCCCCTCCCCCTCCCCTCCCCCTTCTCCCCCTCCCCTCCCCCTTCTCCCCCTCCCCTCCCCCTTCTCCCCCTCCCCTCCCCCTTCTCCCCCTCCCCTCCCCCTTCTCCCCCTCCCCTCCCCCTTCTCCCCCTCCCCTCCCCTCCCTTCCCCTCCCCCTTCTCCCCTCCCCTCCCCTCCCCCTTCTCCCCCTCCCCTCCCCTCCCCCTTCTCCCCCCTCCCCCTTCTCCCCCTCCCCTCTCCCTTCTCCCCCTCCTTCCTCCCCCTCCCCATGTAGGGTTGTAGCCAGAGCTGCCCATGATACTCAGACGTTCTGATTTATTACCCTTGGTACTGATTTTATTTAGGAAGCACTCCTGAGGCTGTGAGCCTTGGCAGAGGGGGCCTGGGCTCCATCAGAGGAGGTCGTTTCCCACTGGGGTTGCCCGGCTGTGTTGAGACCCACCTTCCTCCCAGTCCCCCTCTAGGCTGTTGACCAGGTGATTCCTTCCACCTGGAGCCCCCCCTCCCCTCAGCCTGTTTGAGCCCTGGGCACCCTTTAAAATTCTGGAGGAGGTATAGCGCCCCCATGCTCTGGGAAGGGGAGATGGAGGTCCCCTTTGATCCAGGAGGCCTTCAGACCTTCCTGGGATTGTGGTGGCTGGAATCCCAAGGCTGGGGCAGGAGGCAGCCGGCTCTGGAGGCCCAGAATCAGCGCCTCCCCCGTGTGTTTTTTTTAAACCAGTGTGATTTTTCTGCCGTTCGTTTATTACTCACCATTCGTAATATTTTGAGCCAGGAGAGCGCCTTCTCTCTCCAGCTGTCACTGCTCTGGTAGTTCAGGGGTAGCTTTTCAAAGACGGGGCGGAGCCTGGCTGTTTCAACCAGAGGGGAGGGGGTGTGGTCTGTGCGCCCCAGCGTGATCCTGCCCTCGGGTGTCTGCACAGCCTTTATAAAGAGAGAGAGCGTGCTCCAAAGCAATAACATCCAGAGGGTGGTCACCGAGGGCCCCCCTCAATGACTTTCTTGTTTGTTCTGTGAATTCTCAGCTCACCTCCTGGAGGGGTGGGCTGGGGTGAGGGCTGGAGCCCTCTTTCTTTGTATCATCGTTGTGAGCACATGGCCACCTTCCAAGGGGCCCCGACCATTTGGCGTGGGAACCACCGTCTGTCCTCACCAGGGGATGGGGGTTTGGGGAGGGGTGACTATTCTCATCATTAGCTTTGGGGAACCATCAAGCCTGCTCCTGTCTGATCCTTTGCCAGCTCAAACTCCCCCATTTGGAGAAGAGCAGAGAGGGTGGAGTTGGGGGCATTAGGAGTCGGGGGGCTGGGGTCTCCAGGGGACAATTCTTTTTTCAATCCTTGGGCCAAAGGTCACATGCAGGGGTATGGTGGGAAGGAGTCATCTCCACTTTCCTTCTCCAGAATCTGCCTGTCGCACTAAAGCGAAAGGGGCTTTGGGACCATTGGTGAAATCATTTCCATTTTACAAAGAGATCCCAGGCCTCTGGGGTCACCCGTGAGTTTATGACACCCCCAGCCGGGGCCTCCTCTTCCCACCAGAGGCTGAGCTGGAGCCACCATTTCCCACAATATTTCCTCCGCTCTCTCTGTGTCCTTCTCCCAGGGGCCTTGGAGAGATGGGCAGGGCCAACTGTAGCCCATCTGAGAGGGGAGGAAACTGAGGCTCAGAATCAGTAAGTGACTTGCCCAAGATGAGACCCCTCAGCAAGTGAGCCAAAACCAGGGCTCTACTGTCCCTCCTTTGTGGGACAGAAGACCGTCGCTCCAGGGCACATCTGCCATGATAAATATTTGACCTTGAAGCCCTGGGCCACCCAGCCCTGCTTGGTTCCATCTTGATGGGCCAATAACTTTTCTGGCCCCGGGTTTGGAGGAAAGGGTTGCCATAGAGACCTCGCTCTCCTGGGGTTCTGGCCTGACTAACTGAGGCTGTGCAGGATTTGGTCCAGGCCTTGATGTCTAAGTGGGGACTCCCGCCAAGGGGCCACAACCCCTCCGAGACCAACCTGAGGGAGGCAAGACACTGGTTCCTCCCTGGGGCTGTGCGGGAGTGAGCTGGCTGTGGTACACCTCATCTTAGGGAAATCCTCACCAGACCTTCAGATATAATAACAGCTGATCTTCCTGTAGTGCTTTTCAAACTTTTTTTGTTTTCAAAGTGCTTTTACCTTGCGTGTAACCTCACAAGAGCCCCTGGGCAGTCGGTGGGCACCTGTGTTATCAGCCCCATTTTACAGACGAGGAAGCTGAGGCCCTGGGAGGGGGAGGCACCTGCTAAGGTCCCACTGTGAGCTGGTGGCTGAGCCTGGATGAGAACTCAGTTCTCCAACAGTTCAGAGCTCTTTCTTCAACGTGGGGTGAAGCAGAGTTGAGGTCATGCACTTTACAAGCTGATCCGCCATCCGGCTCCTTATATCAGGAGCTCACGGGCACAGCTCAGCGTTCAGAGGCACCTCTGAGCTCCGCTGCCCTTGGAGCACGGCTGTTGCGTCAGGCAAGGCCACCTGCATTTATTTATTGAGCAGCAGCCCTGTGCCAGGCCCAGGGGACTGGGGTGCCCCACCTCCATCCCCCGTTGCCCTGTAATGACTCCTGTGGGCTCGGGGAGGCTCTGTCTGCATAGCAGCATCTCTTGAGTGGACGGGAAACGTTCATGTCCATGAGCTCATCTGACTCACAAACCCTGACAAGGGAGGCACTGACTGTGCCCGTTTGACGCATAGCTTCTGTGAGGGCAAAGTGGAGACTTGAACACGGGGCCTCAGGCATCACCTCTGGAGCCCTTTCACTCTACCACTGCCTCCTGAGGGGTGGCAGGAAAGCAGGACCCCTGGTCCTCAGGCCCACTCTCCACTCACTCACCTTTCCCCCCTTCCCTCTTTGGCAGCAGGAGCCCCTCAGGCTTTTGGGGAGGGAGGGTTTCCTGGGCCCCTGGGTTGGAGCGGGTCACGTTGCATTGTGTTCATGACCATGTAGCTCATGTTGAAAATTAAAGTTTTTGGCTTTTCTAACGTGGCTTGCTCTGCTGTGTGTCGACGCCCTTCTCTCTGGGACACTAAAGGCCCTTAGTTTTAAGGATCTGAGTGCTCCGGGATGTCAGCTTTGTTAACGTCTCCTTATGGGGCTGGGGCCTGGCCCAGGAACCCTCCCAGAGATGCATAGGAGGGAACAGGGTACTGGGTGAACCCAGTCATTTTACAGATGTGGAAACTGAGGCCCAGGGAGGGGATGAGACTCCCCGAGGTCACACTGTGGGTGATTGGCAGTACCCAGGTCTCACAGTTCCCAGAAGAGGCTGTGGTCCAGGTGTCCCCGTGACACGGGTGTCAGCAAGGCCCCCCCTTATCCCAAAGTGGGGCTGGCCAAGGACAAAGAGCATCAGATTTGGGGGTGGGGCCAATTCCACTCTGCGCGCCGAGTAAGAGAATGGGTAATCATTTAAATAGCGCAGAGATTTGCCCACTGGTGCACGCTGGACCGTAAATGTTGCCCTTCAGTCCGTCCGATCCCTGTGCTTCTCGTAGTGGGAGCAGCTGGCCTCACTGGTAGGATTCCAGTGTTGGAAGTCATGCATTTCCCCACAACACGGAAAGCCCACCTCTGCACACAACAGACAAATGGGCACCTGCTTCCGTTCCGCAGGGCCAGCTAGGGACATGGGCCTGTGGCGAGCCTCTCCTCAGTGGCGGGTGTGGCCACGCCTTCTAAAACAATTTGGATCACAAGTGGTTTGCACCTACAGGGCGAGTTTAGAGTCATGCTTGTGCTTATGATGCGACTTTAATACATTTTTGGAGAGGAGGGAGGGGCTTGCCACAGAAGGAAATGAGAAACTACTCGTGGCAGAGGACGGCATTGAGGCTACGGCCCCTCACCCCTCTCCGAGGTCTGGGGAGGGTCTACTGACAGGTGAATCCAGACCTTCCGGCTCTAGGATCGACCCCCAGCCAGGATAGGGCTGTCAGATGGACTTACGCCGGGCCAGGGGCCTGCCTGCCCTGCAGCCGCCGCCGCCGCCGCCGCCTCCAGCCCCAGGGCTCGCGGGGGGCGAGAAGCCCAGATTGTCGCGGGCCCGCAACTCCAGCTGGTGGATGCGGTAGGAGATGGAGGTGGAGCCGGCGGGGTGGGCGGGGCGGCGGAGCAGGGCGGGGCCTCGGCTCTCGGGCGTCCCCCGGCGGAGCGGGCGGGCAGCACGCTCGGGCGCGTCCGCGCTGGCCGCCAGGAAGCGCAGGACCACCAGGTTGAGGAAAGCGCCGATGACCGTGAGCCCCAGGAGGATGTAGAGGAAGCTGAAGACCACGTAGGGTGGCTTCCTCTGCAGCGCCTCGTCGTTCTGCAGCGCGACGAAGTCGCCAAAGCCGATGGTGGTGAGGGTGATGAAGCAGTAGTAGTAGGCGTGGAAGAAGGTCCAGCCCTCGAAATGCGCGAAGGCGGCGGCCCCGAGGGCCAGGGTGGCCGCGCACACCAGCAGCCCGGCCACCACCATATTCTCGGTGGACACGTGCGGCCGCCGCAGGCCCAGGCAGCGCTTGGCCGCCAGCAGGAGGCGCCGCATCAGCGCGTTCAGCCGCTCACCCAGGCTCTGGAAGGTGACCAGCGTCAGGGGGATGCCCAGGAGCGCATAGAACATGCAGAAGACCTTGCCCGAGTCCGTGCCCGGCGCGGCGTGACCGTACCCTGAAGGTAGAGAGGAGGGGAGGGTTGATGAGGGTCCAGCTCCATCTCACACTCTCGCCCGCTGCCGGGTCTCTCTCCCCATCCCCCATAGCCGGCAGAGCATCTTGAAATGCTAGTTCGGACTAGGTCGTTCCCCGGCTTTAAAACCTTGCATGGTTACTCATAAGCGACCCAAATTGTAAACAATCCAAACGTCCCTCAGCTGGGGAATGC
Organism: Grampus griseus; assembly: GCF_964374135.1. NCBI lineage: Eukaryota > Metazoa > Chordata > Mammalia > Artiodactyla > Delphinidae > Grampus > Grampus griseus. Next base: position 73,320,010 of record NC_139008.1, on the reverse strand, counting down.
ATAAACAACTGTGGTACATCCATACAGTGGAATTCTTTTCAGCAATACGAAGGAATGAACTACTGTTTCCTCAGCAACAAAGGATGGGTTTCAAATGTATTCTGCTGAATCAAAGGAGCCAAGCTCAGAAGGCTACCTATTGCATGGTTCCATTTAAATGACATTCTGGAAACATTGTGGTAAAACTATAGGGACAGAGAACAGATCTGTGGTTGCCAGTCCTCAGAGTTGGAGGTGGGGTTAACTAACTAAAAAAGGGCATGACAGGGGACTTCCCTGGCGGTCCAGTGGTTAACACTCTGCCCTTCCAATGCAGGCAGCGCAAGTTTGATCCCTGGTCAGGGAACTAAGATCCACATGCTGTGCAGACAAAAAAAAAAAAAAAAAAAGGCATGACAGAATTTTGGGGAATGATGGAAATGTTCTATGTCTTAATCGTGGCTGCAGTTACAAGACAGGTTTTCATTTGGCAAAATCCGCAGAAGTGTACGCTGAAAAATAGTGAATTTTAATGTCTGTAAGTTGTGCCTTGAAAGAAAAAAAAGCAAAATCTTTTGTGTCTCCCCAGTCCCCACAGGGTAAAGTCCCAGTTCTCAGGTGATGTCCAAGCTCCTTCATGATCAGGACCCCCCTCACCTCTCCAGCCTCGCCCCATTTTGTTTCCCCAACCAGTATGTCCTTTTCTTATGGGTCCCCTCCCCACCACGATCTTCTCCCCCTGTCCCAGTCCACGTTTCCCCTCCCAGATCCTGCTCCAAGCCAGCTCTCACAAAACACCTCTTCAGTCGGGTGGAGCTCCTCATTGAGTCCCCTCAGCCGTTGTAGGGGACGTAAACATGAGTGGGCTTCCCTGAGTCTTGGCACACCGTGCTATCACCATGGAAATAGTGGATATGTGTGTCTTCCAGGATTGAGAAGCGAAAGCTTTCATGGTATTTTCAAAGGGTCCCATAACCCAGGAAAAGTCAGGTGGCCCTTCCCCAACAGAATATGCCTCCTGTAGCAAATTAGCTCCATCTGCCAAAATGTAAATACACCTCTGGCCTGTGCAGTTCCACACTGAGGAAGGTAGTCCTCCAAAATACATGCACGTGCAAAGTGATGTATGCATGTGAGTTGTCGTTGCAGCACTGTTGGTCATAGTGAAAACTGAGAAACAGCCTAAGTGTCCCATCAAAAGCAGCCTGGTTAAATAAGCCACAGCGCCATTCAGACGATGGCTGTGGTTCCCACGGGGGGCAATTTTGCCCCCCGAGGGCACAACTGGCAATGTCTGGAGACATTTTTGGTTGTCACAGCTGGGAGGTGGTGGCTGTGTGCTACCGGCATCTAGTGGGTACAGGCCAGGGTCCCGCTTAGCATCCTTTGGTGCACAGGACAGTCCCCACAACAAGAATAGCCAGCCCAAAATGTCGCCGGTGCTGAGGCTGGGGGGCCCTGCTAGTCCGCCATGGAAAAGAGGACACAATTCTTCAGGGACTGATATAAAAACATCACCAAAATATATGAAGTGAGAAAAGCAAGAGGCAAAACCGCATGTATAATATAATATAACATGTTTGTGTGTGTGTCAAAGGAATATATGGAGAAGATATTAGGAAGGATCCTCAAAAAACTGATAACTGCATTTGATCCAGGGAAGGGATCCAAGGGTTGAGGGACAGGGAGAGAGGGAGACTTCCTTTTCATCCTATACCTTTTGTACCCTGTGTGCATATATAACATTGGAAATGTCAACCATATATATATGTGTGTGTGTGTGTGTATATATATATATATATATATATATATATATATATATATATATTTAAAGATCTATGGCTCCACTGCCATGTTTTTACTTTATGGCCCTATCAGTCTGCCTCTATCTATTTGGCGGCGGGGTGGGGGGGGGGACTCTGCTGCCACTAGACAACCGTGAGGTCCGTGAGGCGAGAGACCATGCTGGTCATTTCTCTGTGTCCCTGGTCACCAGTGAATGCCCTGCACAGAGCCTGACACAGACTAAGGGCTCAATGAAAGTTTAATCATCAATGATAGGGACTTCCCTGGTGGTGCAATGGTTAAGAATCTGCCTGCCAATGCAGAGGACACGAGTTCGAGCCCTGGTCCGGGAAGATCCCACATGGCGCAGAGCAACTAAGCCCGTGCGCCACAACTACTGAGCCTGAGCTCTAGAGCCCGCGAGCCACAACTACTGAGCCTGCACGCCACAACTACTGAAGCCCACGCACTCTGGGGCCCGCATGCCGCAACAACAGAGCCTGCGTGCGGCAACTACTGAAGCCCACGCGCCTAGAGCCCGTGCTCTGCAACAAGAGAAGCCACTGCAATGAGAAGCCCACTCACCGCAACAAAGAGTAGCCCCCGCTCGCCGCAACTAGAGAAAGCCCGCCCGCAGCAACGAAGACCCAATGCAAACAAAAATGAATAAAATTATTTAAAAAAAGAAATGAAAGAAATAATCAATGATAATAATAATAGACCAGATTGAAGGAGGTGCTAAGTGTGAGACAGAGGAGCCGCTTTAGGAATAAGAGGCCGGACGGTACTGTTTCGAGCTGTTTGGGGGTATGTCAGGTTTTGACAGAAAGAAAAATGAATAATGGTAGTAACTAAACATGCTAGGTACTCTACATGGATTATTTTATTTAATTGTCCAGTGACTGTATGAGATGATATTATCCCCATTTTACAGATAAGGAAACTAGGCTCAGAAGGAGGAAGCTGCCCAAAGGTCACAGGGCTGAGCTATTAACCACTATCCTCCATAGCTTCTCGGTGCCTCTCTTCTGTCCTTACAGAGTTCAGCTCCTAGATTCTGGCGCCTGGCTCTCTCTGCAAGGCTGGCTTATGCAACCTGGACCACACAGCCAGTGCTGGCGCCCCCAGGTGGCCAAAAGAGGCAAAACTGCTGTTTTCACAGTCCCTTCCCCCCACCCTCCCAGATACAGGTCAGAGGGGAGCAGTCAGAAGAAGAGGCCATATCCAGCTGGGAGGACTCCAGAAAATGTGGGGGAAGGCAGAGGAGGTGGATAGGGTCCCACACCACTGGGCAGAGTAACAGGGAGGGTCTTAGGCTAGGCCAAGATAGGCAAGCAGGGGTGCCCACTTTGAACGGGAGCTGGGCCCACAGTTGGCAAATAATGAATTGTTATTATTGCTGATTAATAGTCGCTATCTAGCCTCAGGCCTGTGCTATGCATTTTACACACTTGATCTCACTTAAACCTGGTAATCACTCAGTGAGGTAGCAACAATTGCACTTTGTAGTTGAGGAAACCAGGGCTCAGAAAGGTACAATCAATTGTCAGAGAAGGCAGGAGGCAACAGAGATGAGAACAGAACTCTGGTCGATGTAATTGCAGAACTCAGGCTTGTAACTCCACTGCTAAACCCACAAACTCACATTGGCCTGCAAGAGCATTATGGAGGGACTTTCTCCACGGCACTGCAGGGTGGTGGTCTAAGCCCAAAGGGACACCTGGACATCCATAGCTGGGGCCTGGGGAGCGGCTGGCACCCAGCGTGGAGCCCTGCAGAACCTGCTGCTCTCCTTTTCTGCTTCCCCAGGCTTAGGCTCAGCAGGTACCAGCCAGACAGTAGCCATGGCAACGGCTGGCGGTCCAGATACTGCAGAGAAAGTGCTCTGGATCCCCGAGGGTGAGGTCCAAAGCTGGTGGTAATCAGTCATTCCTTCAACAAATATTTATTGAGTGTCTACTACCGGCTAGGCACTGGCCATACTGCAGGGACTAAGACAGAGTAGATGCCCATTCTCTTTTGTGTCATAATACAAAAAGCAATCTTTTTTTTAGTGCTTTCTATGTGTCAGGTCCTGTGCTAAAACTTTCTGCATATATTATCTCCTTAATGATAACTGTCTCACTACAGCCTTGAGATGGGGCCTATTAGCACCCCTATTTTATAGAGGAGAAAACTGAGGCTCAGAGAGGTTAAGCAAGTGGTATGAGGTCACACAGCCAGCGTGATGCAGCCAGGCAAGGAAGCAACTCCAGCCATTTAGGCTTCCGGCCCCATTCCATCCGTCTGCCAGCCCCTGGGGCGTTTTCTGACACTCCTGCGGGCCAAGCCTCTTGGCAAACGGGACCTACTGGCTCCTCCCAGCCTTGCCTGCGTGGAACGACAGACAGCCCATTCGACAGAGGGAGGCGAGTGAGGCTCGGCGAGCTGAAATGACTGGTCCAAAGTCACCCAGCTGGACAGGGGCAGAAGTGGGATTCAAACCCAGGGACGCCGCGGGCAGCTGGGGATGGAGCGAGCGCTGAGGGGAGGCGCCGGGGCCGCTCACCGATGGTGGTGATGACGGTGATGGCGAAGTAGAAGGAGCCGGCGAACTTCCACTGGCGGCCGGCGCGGTGCGGCTCGGCTTGCCGCGCCAGGCGCTCCAGCTCGCGGTAATCCTCGGTCGAGAAGCCGTACTTCCTCCGCAACTCGCTCCGCTTCTGGGCCAGCAGCCGCTTGCGGCCGCTCTCCGCCTCGGACTCGAGCGCGTCGAAGACGGCGGCGCCCACCAGCAGGTAGGACAGGATGCACAGGATGAGCGCGGCGGTGCGCACGCTCTGCTTCCTCATCGCTGAGCCCTGGGCCCCGCTCGCCGGCCCGGCACCCTGCCCGCCGCCGCCCCGTCCATTCGCCCCGACGGCCGGCCCGCGCCCCACGCGGCAGGAGCTAGGGCTGCTTGCGGCTGGGGTGCGGTACCCAGGGGCGGGGCCTCGGCGGGGCGGGGCGAGGAGGGCCGAGAGGGCTCCTGCAGCTGCCCCTTCCCTGCCGCCTCCCGCACACCTGCCTTTGTTTACCCGGTGGGGCCCCGGGGCTGAGGTGTCTGCAGATAGCGACAGTGGGAGCAAAGCGCCCAAAGCCCAGGTCTGCAGGAGCCCTGTCTCCACCACTATCTCGTCCTGTAACCTTGGGCAAGTCATTCATTTCTCCGTTTGGTCAGTCATCCAACAAATATTTACCAAAGCACCTACTGGTGCAAACAAGATTCCTGGTGTAAATAGACCTGATATCCTAGGATGGAGGGTTGGCTAAAAAGCAAACACACAAAGAGATAATTTAAGAAAAGTGTGAGAAAGAAGGAAAACTTCTTTTCTTGCGGGAGTGGGGGGGATCGCCAGCTAAGGTTGAGGGGAGAAAGCCTCCCTGGGGACGGACTGGGGCGGAAGCGTCCAGGCAGCAAGTGCGGGTCCTTTAAGCAGAGAAGCCAGTGTGTCTGGAGCCACAATAATTGGGGTGCTGGGGGAGTCAGGGTGGGAGTGGGGATTGGAAGGAAGACAGAGAGTCCACTTCACACAGGGTTTTACAGGCCCTCCCGAAGGTTTATTCTTCAGTACCATGGAAAACCCTAGAGGGACTTCCCTGGAGGTCCAGTGGTTAAGACTCCGCGCTTCCACTGCCAGGGAACTAAGATCCCGCGTGCCACGGGGCGCAGCGGAGAAAAAAAAGAAAAAGAAAACCCTAGAAAGGTTGTAAGCAGGAAAACAAACACCAACAATCTGATTGACATTTAGAAACAAAAACATTCTGGCTGTCATGTGGGAAAGGGATGGTGGCCCAGAGTGAAGGTCAGTTAGGAGACTTTTTTTTTTTTTTTTTGGCCACGCTGCCAGGCATACGGGACCTCAGTTCCTGAACCAGAGATCTGAACCAGGGCCCCCTGCAGTGGAAGCGCGGAGTCTTAACTGCTGGACCGCCCGGGAAGTCCCCAGTTTGGAGCCTCTTGTCGTCCAAATGCGTGCTTAGGGTGGCCTGGAATCAGGGGCATCGCCCTGGAGATGGAGACAAGCGGGTGGATCTGAGATGCTGGGGCCGGGGGTGGAGCCGGGCACACACGGCCACCACATTTCCCAGCCTCCCTCGCGCTTAGGGGTGTCCATGTGACAATGGAATGAGGGCAGAAGTGACCTGTGCCACCTCCAGGCCTGGCCCATAAAGCCCTCCCACACGCCATGCCCCCACCTGTCTTCCCCAACTGCAGACTGAATGCGGACACCTAGTCTTTAGGAGAGGACAGAGCCACGGGGTGGGAGGAGCTGGGGTGCAATGACACATTGCAAAGGGTCTCCCAAAGGAACACCTAATTTGAACTTCTGTGGCATTAAGCCCCTGACGTCTGGGGTCCATCTGTTACCACAGCTAGCGTTACCCAGATGTGCACAGCAACAGGACTTGCTGAGGGGTTGGGTGTGGAGGGCGAAGGGGAGGACGACTCAAGGATGATCCCGGGGTCCTTGGCCTGAACAGCGGGGCGCTCGGGGCACCTTCCATTGACCTCACTCCCTGAGGAATCTACCCCTGCCCCCCCAGCACCAAGGTGACCCTCAATTCAGAGTCCTGGGTGAGCCTTCATGGAGAGTCTGGGCAGAGCACAGGCAGCATCTCCTGCAGCTTTCTGGGACACCCACCTTCCCAGGTCTCTGCTGCAGCCTTGACATGCATCACTTCTCCCCCTGTGACCATTCCAGCCCCTCTTCCTGCAGCCCCTTTGCATTTTTCTGCTCCAGCTCCATTAAACTTGCAGCTCCTTGTGCAAACTCTTGCTTTGCTTGGAACAGTCCTCTCCCCGGCCCATTCAACAGCCAACATTTATTGAATGCCTGCTAGAGGCTAGGCATTGGTTGAAGCACTTTACATGTATTCATGCATTTAATCCTCACAACCTCCTTATGTGATAGGGGCTGCTGGCTAACGCCCTATTCATCCTTCACCTCTCCCTTAGTTGGACATCTTTCCTGACTCCTAAGGTGTTCCTCCTCTGTGCTCCTCGAAGACTTCCCGTGCTCCTGCCATCTCTCATCCCTCCCACTGCTTTGTAATTCTCGTGTTCCACATATGTGTCCCCCTGAGGACAGGGACCCCATCTTGGTCTCCAGCCTGTCCCCAGCAACCGGACCTAGCACAGAGCACACATCCAGTGATCGTTTGTGGATGAACAAGCAGCAGTATCAGCATGTAGAGCGTGGACTCTGCACCTCCACTGCCTGGGAGTGTATCCTACTTTCACTTACCAGTCGTGTGAACTTGGGATGCCTCAGTTTCCCCAGTTTAAAATGGGGTTAGGAAAGTTCCTATCTCATAAAGTGCTGTGGTCAGCAGAATAATGGCCTCCCTGAAGATGCCCACATCCTATCCCTGAGACCTATGACTATGTTAGGTTATGTGGCAAAGGGGAATTAAGGTTGCAGATGGAATTAAGTTTGCTAATCGACTGACCTTGAGACGGGAGATTATCCAGATGATCTGGGTGGGCCCAATGCGATCCCAAGCATTCTTATAACTGGAAGAGGGAAGCGGAAGAGGGGGAACCAGAGAGATGCAAGGTGAGAAGGACTTGGCCTGACGTTGCTGCTGGCTTTGAAGATGGAGAAAGGGAGCCACATGCCAAGGACCACAGGTGACTTCTAGAATCTGGAAAAGGCAAGGAAACTAATTCCTGCCTAGAGCCTCCAGAAAGGAACGCAGTTCTCCCAATGCCTTGATTTTAGCCCAGCGTGACCCGTGTAGACCTCCATCCCACAGACCTGGAAGGTAATACGTTTGTGTTGTTCAAGCCGCTAGGTTTGTGATAACTTGTTACAGCAGCAACAGGGCACGACTACAGTGGTTGTGAGGATTAAATAAGCGGGTAAATGTGCGGCCCTGAGAGCATCGTCTGGCCCCGACGACTCATCTAGAAGTGTTAGCCAGTTTTGCAACTATCACAACAGAGCAAAGGCCCAGGTCCACAGGGATGTTAGACTCAGTTCCTGCCCTGACTCAGTTCTCGGGCAGAATTGGGACCCCGTGCCTGGTAAGGGGAGCCTTGCACCCCTTCTTCCCCCGAGAAGCTAGAGGGGGGCAGCTCAGCAGCTCAGAAGCAAGTGTCTGGTGCTACTGCCTCAGCTTTATTTTTAGCAATGGTGTCAGCAAGTTTGCTTTTCTGATTCCTGCTCAGACTTCAGAGGAACAGAAACCTGGCCTACAGTCTCAGAGTGGGCCCGGGTGGGGCACCAAGGATCTATAGCCCGAGAAGGGCCTGAGCAGAGCTTATGGGGCCAGTAGGGGTGGAGGGCACTTGCTCTCAGGGGAAGGGCTGGGTCCACCCCGGGGACAGTTAATGAGTCCTGGTCCTGAGCACAGCTGAGTCAGTGAGGCCTGGGTTTAAATTCCAACTCATCCACTGTCTACCTGGGTATCTGTGGATAGAAGCCTTCTGCTTCTCTGCACCTTAGTTTTCCCATGTGAGAAATGGGGGTGATGGTCAGGCCCACCTCCTGCATTATAAAAGACACCATATGTCACTTTCCAGGTGCCCAGGAGCCACTTTTCCTCCCTTTTTACAACTGACTGCCTGCTGATGTCAGGAATTCTTTTTCCAGAAGCAGGGCCAAGAGACTGTGGAGCGCTGTCCGCACTAGGAACATTCACAGACATTGCTAAGGGAGCCTCACTCCCCAGTGCAGGAAGCCGGGCTGCAGAGGAGAAGAGACCCCGCTTGCCAAGTCCTCACAGCCAGGCAGCGGCTGAGTCAGAACTTGAACTCAGGGCCGTCTGGCCCCCCAGGGTCACGATCCTTCGCATACACGGTGCCGCCTCATCAGACAATATGCTGGGGGCTTTATCACCCTCCAGCGGCCTCTCAGATCTCACTTTCCTAATCTCTAAGGTGGGTTTGAGGAGCGCTGGCTTCCCGCCCCCACTGTTGTGAGCATCTTATGAGACGAAGCTGAGAGGTGCTTTGTCAGATGGGTCCGCTGGCGGGGGAGGTATTACTGGGGCCACGAGGAGCTGTCTGGCCCTGCCAGGCAGGTGACTCTGCCCTGTGCTTGGCATTTTCGGTTCCACAGCTCTATTTTAAGCCAGAGGAGGTTAGAGTTTGTTATGTGTGTTTCTCAGCTTGGAGAACCGTCAGCTGAGCAGTCACCAAAAACAGCAACACCCCAAGGCACTCCCTGAAGCTCTCCCTCCCTTCTTTTTCCTTTGGGAACCTGAGGGGACCTAGTGATTTTCCTCTGTCCCTTCATGCCAGAGTCGCACCGGGACCCATCAAGGAGGCTTGGATCTTCTTCTTCCAGAGCTGCAAGTTTGCCAGCCTTGAGGACAACGAGATAGGTGACTCCAGGCCCTAACTGGGTCCTCTACACCTTTCAGAGCGCTTCACGTCCCTGAGAAGGTCAAGGTCCTTCTGAGAGCTGTAGGAGCCAGCAGGCCTTGTCATTCCCACATCAGGGAGAGAAACAGACTCAGACAGAGAATAAAGGCTGCCATCTAAGGTGCCACATAGTAGGTAGGACAGTGGTTAGGAAAGAACGTGAGTTTCTGCGGGAGCCAGACCTCAGTTCTACCTTGGGCAAGTGGCTTCACCTTTCTGAGCCTCAGTTTCCTCATCTGTGACATGGGGGCAAAAGTATCTGCCTACCAGTGTTCCTGTGAGGATTAAATGAAAGCATGAAGGGGCACTCAGCACAGATTAGGTGCCTAGCAAATGTTAGTGCCCCCTCCACCCAATTAATTTCTTCTTTTCCTTTTCTACACAGCTTATTCCCCAGACCTACTGAGATCTTAAGGGATTGATTTTTATAGTTAGAATATAGTTCAGTAATTTTCCAGAAGGTCAGAAGCCCTGGGCATTTTCCCTGATAAGATCTCTCATCTCTCTTCTAAAAGAATGGATTATTTTGACCTCAGGGGATGACAGGTACCAGCTCCTTCGAGATGGCAGCTGTGGCTCTTCTGTAACTTGAGCATCATTTAGGGATCTGGGTGGCAAGAAATTAAAAGCTGCCTCTTGCTAATTTAAAGAACATTATAGGTAGGATTTGGCAGGGGTGGGGGGGCTCTTCCAGAACCTTCCAGGCACTGGAAGACAAGCTACATGGCTTGGGGGACCCAGAGAGATGGAACCTATTGCCTGGGAAACAGCATAGCCACACCCATGTGTGGGCACCATGGTTCCCAGGCTTGTGAAGATATTACTTGGGGAGGGTAGGGGGGCGACAAATGACAGCTGTCTGAGCATGACCCTGTCTCTGGCTGTTGGGACCCTCCAGGGCTGCTCTGAGGATTCCTAACACGTGTTTGTGGCCATTTGGTTGGAGCCATTGGGAGTTTGTTCTTCACCTTCCTAAGGATGGATATCTTTAAGTTACTGAAGATACTAAAGCCTTTATTCTGGTTAATAATTTTAAAAACTGATAGAAGTATGGGGGGGTTCTTAAACCATTCTCTCTACTTTGATTTACAATTGAGAATTTCCTCACTGAAAGGCTTTTTTGAAAGAGGCTTTTCTCTCTCTCCATCCCCACCCCCACATTTTCCCTGCTGTTCCTTTGGTCTGAGGATTGGATTGGATTAGAAGGACATTTACTGAGCAGTTACTGGACCCAAGCAGGGAGCTAGGCACTTAGCAGGCATCACCTCACGCAGTCCCCACAACAGCAAACGCTTTTATGTGGCCGCGCCTTGCAGCATGCGGGATCTTAGTTCCCCGACCAGGGATCGAACCCACGCCCCCTGCAGTGGAAGCTCAGGGTCCTAACCACTGGACCGCCAGGGAATTCCCAACAGCAGGCACTTTTAATCCCACCTTCCAGAGGACGAAGCCAGGGTGCAAAGGGGTGCGGTGTTTTGCCTCGAGTCACGCTGTTAAGTAGGGAGGGGAGCCGTCCCATCCTGCTCTCAAGCTCTTGCACCTGAAGGCGATGCTTCCCCCACCCTGAGGAGCTGCAAGGGCTTCGGGCACAAGATGGCAGCTGCTGCCACGTGGCCATTCCAGCTCAGCCGTTGCCCCCTCTCCTCCTGCCAATGCCCATCCCTCTCGTTCTCCAGCCAACATAAAGAATTGGAATGAAGGGACATCTGAATCACAGGGGCCAGTGCTTGCATTTCAGAAGACACATCATTGGCTGGAAAGAGTCAAGACAATGAAATTAAAAAGCCTGAGATGCTAAGGAAGGCACATGTTAAAGTAAGGACAGCACAGAACTGTGCTGTCGCATAGGGTGGCCACTGGCCGTGGGTGGCCATTTATACTTAAGATTGAATTTAATTAAAACTTCAGTTCTTCAGTTGCACTAGACACATTTCAAGTGTCCATTAAACACATACTACATTGGACAGATCAGATACAGAACAGCTCCATCACCACAGAAAGTTGCATTGGACGTTGCTGGTACAGAGAGTGAGACTGTAGACTTTCAACTGGACTGGCTGGTTTTGAATCCTGCCTTTACCACCTACCTACTGGTATCCTGGGCCTCAGTTTCATCACCTATAAAATGGGGTTAATAATCCCGTAGAATTATTATTACATATCCAGCTCAGTTGGGACCAGTGGTTAGTCAACTAATCAAAGAAGCAGGGAATTATTATTATTATTATTATTTTTTTTTTTTTGCGGTACACAGGCCTCTCACTGTTGTGGCCTGTCCCGTTGCCGAGCACAGGCTCCGGATGCGCAGGCTCAGCGGCCATGGCTCGCGGGCCCAGCCGCTCCGCGGCATGTGGGATCTTCCCCGACCGGGGCACGAACCCGTGTCCCCTGCATCGGCAGGCAGGCTCTCAACCACTGCGCCACCAGGGAAGCCCGCAGGGAATTATTTTAAATGATACACACCTTGAACATCTGCCACTCTGTTTTTTGAACGTGGGGCTGTTCATTGGCTTTTTGTGCTGTCCTCCTTACGTGAACTACACCAGAATCTACCTTCTGCTTTCTAGTTTTGGTTGATTTCAAGTGAGGCAAGGATCTGAAGACACTTGTGTAGCAACTTGAGTGCAGAATCCCTCCAGATTCTCATGGTGATTGTTCCCAGATCTTTTGTAGTTGTTTCTTCCACACCTCATTTGGCAGCCTGTTTTAGCAACTCATTTTTATTGTTTTCCTAAAAACAAATCTCTTCCTTTTTGCACTCACATTTCATCAGCTTATGGAATATCTAATTAAATGACACCATGACAATAACAAATGTGCTGGCTCAAACTGGCTTGAGAACAAACCCAACAGATTTTTGGCAAACACCTCATTTGTCTTAGCTTGGGCTTCTCTAACAGAAGGCCGTGGACTGGGGGTCTTCAACAGCAAACATTTATTTCTCACAGTTCTGGAGGCTGGAAGCCTGAGATCAGGGTGCCAGTATGGTTGGATTCTTGGCGAAAGCCTTTTTCCTGGTTTACACACTGCCATCTTTTCACGGTATTCTCACATGGTGGAGAGAAGGAGCAAGCTCTCCTATCTCTTCCTGTGAGGGCACTATCCCATCCATGAGGACTCTACCCTCGTGACCTAGTTACCTCCGCAAAGCTCCGCCTCCTAACACCATCACATTGGGGGTTAGGATTTCAACGTATACATTTTGGGGGAGACACAAGCTTTCAGCCCATAACAGCATTCTACTGGAGAGAGCAGAAGGGAGCAAGGGCGCCAGAGAGTGACCTCCTGTGAGCGTTCATTATGCCTGGGGCAGGAGTGTTGTACTCAGGTGGAAGGGAGAGCACTGGTTAGCCTGGTGAACTGATTAAACAGACATTATTAAAGAGAGTTTCTTTGTCTCACTAACTCTGTCAGACTGTAGGGTGGAGTTGGCTCTGGAAGACACTTGCCCAGCCAGAGACTACATTTCCCAGCCTCCTTTGCTTCCAAGTATGACCATGGGGCTAGGCCCCACCAATGGAGTGTGAGTGGGGGGTGATGTCACTTCCAGGTGGGCGTCTTTAGGAAGCAGGTGAGCTTCTCCATTCCTGCCTGCAATTTAGAGGTAGAAGGCCCAGAGGCCCAGGAGCTGGTGGAGCTGTAACATGTAAGTCACCCGGCTCATCACGTGAAGGAAAGCTGCCCTCCAACCAGGAACACCTGCCTTGGAATATTATGTGAGTAAGAAATAAACCTCTATTGTGTTAAGCCACTGAATTTTGGGGTTTGCTTGTTATAGCAGCTACAAGTGAACCCTGATTAATAAGCTTACCTTATAGGGCAGTTGTGAAAATTAAATTAGATGATATGCATGTAACAGACTCTTAAATGGGACTTTCCTCTTGTCTTGTATTTCCAGTTAACAGTTAAGCCTCAGTTAAGCCTCAACACAGGGTCGCAACGTGCTGAATACCCCATATTTCAGAAAGCCATGAGACACACACCAGCAGGACTGTTTTAGGGGCGTCATACCGGCTTTTCTCCCACTCCATTCCCACCCCCCTCAGCCTCCGCGAGCAGAAGACTAGAATTTGAGAATAATTTTCTAGAATAGGGAGAAATGATATACCTTTTCTGCTCTCCTGGGAGAAGAAAGGATCCCACACCCACCCCCATCCCGAGACGTCCCACTTGTAGAGATTTTGGGTTCCTGCCAGAAGTGGTGAGTGGTAGCTGATTCCCCGACCGCTCGTGAGGCAGGCTTGCAGATCTGCCCTCAGAGTGTGTTTGAGCAGAGAAAAAGTGATTAGAGAGAGATGGCAGGAAGGGGGGCGTCCTGTACACCCATCACTTAGCTGAACAAGAATGCGTGAGCTTCCCATGAGCTGAATGGGTGCCGGGCCATCTGACCTGGGCCCTGCCCCAAAGGGATGATCCTTGTGCTTCCCAGGAAAGAGGACCCTGGCAGAAAGAGGCTGTGAAGTGCACTTCTGGGAACAAGGTCTAAGAGAGGTCAAGGGGTCCAGATATCCCCCAGCAGTCAGGAGACCACTACAGGGACCCCTGAATAAGCTAGTCATGTGGTCCAGGAACACTAGCCTTTAAACACTTTCCACACAAAAGGAATCCACCTCCCTGAGGGGACTCAAAGCAACACCAGCTACGTTTTTTCCCCCCTTTCCTCCACTGCTCCTTCCAGGCCTCATAAACAGGAGAAGCTAGAACTCAAATAGGGAGGATGGAAAAGGTTTTTAGAGAGACCCTCACACTCTCTCAGTGCTGCAGAGGAATGTAATGCAGAGACTAAGGGCAAGTTTCCAGAGCCAGACAGCCTGGGTTTGAATTCTGTGTCTCTAACTTACTAGCTGTGTGACCTTGGGCAAGTTACCTCATCTCTCTGGGCCTTAGTATCTGTAAGATGCCATTAATAATAGTACGTACCTCATATCCTCATAGCACTGTAAGGTGCCCGTAGTTAGACTATTTAATAGTTTATTAAATTAAATAACAATGCATTATTGAGGTGAAGGGTCAAGCTTGATTTAGAGGAGGTGTTAAATAGTATATAATTAGATGTTCAATCCATACTGAAAGGCATGGGGCAATGAGAGATTTGACTGGATGTGTTCAAAGGCAATGGGTGAAGAAAAACTAGATCCATTTATGTGTGTCCCTCACCAAATTCAGATTATTCAATAAGCCAGTTACACGTGTGACATATTTGGATCAGTTTGGGACACATTGAAACCCTCAACACATGTTAACTATTATTATTCAAACTTGTGCCAGGTCAGAAATCGAATCCCTTCTAAGTTTTATTAATTTTGAGGGATAATAAGAATGACTATTTTTGTGGTGGCATAAAGCAGTGATTCTCATACTTTTTGGTCTTCATAAAACCACCCAACTGCGTAAAATATTTGTGAATCCAAATCACATTGCCAGCTCCATTTGCAAAGTAGAAACAATGGGGAAAAATGAGCAAGTACTATATTTATAATCCTCCTCATTTTATAAAAGAATGAATTTCACAACCCCTCAAATGAGGAAGGTCGTAAGTTCAGAGTAAAAGACAGTCTTACAGGTGGAATCCATTTCACTTGATGAGATTTCACTGTGTTGTCCTTATTTTTAGCACCAGTTCACTGGCTGGAGTTTGAAGACCTCAGATATAAATTCCCATAGAGTTTGCGAGCCTCCAGAGCTGTTATCCCCTTTAATTCTCACGACTCCCCTGTAAGACTGGGACCATGGCCTACTTTTTCTTTTGAGTATGGAGGTTCAGAGGGGTTAGATGCCTCGTTCAGGGTCACCCAGCTGGAATAAGAAATCAAGCCTGGCTTCAGAATCTCGATATTCCTGGTAAAATACGGTGTTTTCCTCTGGTTTGAATACATGTTGGAGGGGCCTTTCCTGTATGTGGTCATCCAAGCATGAAGTTCCTTTTCTTTTGTGACTCTGTCCTGTCCTAAAGCAGAGATTCTTTTCCCGGAGACAATACCCAAGGATCTGGGGATGAAATTCAGGGATTCCTGAACTTGAAAGGGAAAATAATTGCATCTTTCCACTGACCTTTAGCTAACATCTAGCACTTCAGTTATGAATGGAGAAAACAAAGTAGTAGTAGCAGTACCTATTTGTCACCAAAAGAAATCACAGGTATTTTCATATCACAAAGTAATTATTGTGGATATCTTGAAATGCTGTTTATACTCTCGCCACATTGAAATTATGATAATTGAATCTCGTTGTTTAATATATTCCTAAAAAAGCACATGTAACAATCTCACATACATTTTTTATTTTGGTTACCGTATTTCAATAATTTGTGTCCTTTGTAATCCCATGTATTTGATTTTATGTGTTTAATATGACTTGTCTGAGGAGATCATAGACTTTACCAGTTGCCCAAGGAGTCCTAGGTTCGTAAAGAAAGGTGAAGAACAATGTTCTAGAACCTTGAAGTCCTCCATTGTGTCCTCTGCATGTGATCAGCAGACGAGGGCAGAGAACGAGTGTGGAGGGTGGTGAGGGGGGTTTATGGTCTGGGTCTGGAGTCAAGCCCATGGCCAGACCTCGGTCACTGTGGCTGGGAGATGTGGTCTCTCTCTGGGTGCCCAGGAGGGGAACAACCAGCCAGCTGCTGCTCCGTTATCATGCGTTTGCAATGGCTCAGACTCAAGGAGGCGCTGGGATCCCTTGTCTCGGCGATTTCTAGGGAGATGGTGGGGTGGCAAGTGCTGGGCACCAGGCACCATCTTGCTTATCTCATCCGCAGGTGCAACAAGTCTACTGTTGCATGGAGGTGGCACTGGGGGCAGCTAAAGCTTCTCCTCTCAGATCTTACTTCTGCTCCAACGTGCTGTCTGCTTTGTGCCCCAAGAACCCACAGTCTACAGGGGGCTGATGAAATTAGGACAAAATGTACATTTTTGCAAATATAACTGTGGCTTTTGCGTGTGCAGAGCGCTAGAGTTTGCTAAGCACTTTTGTAAGCTGGGCTTATCTCATCCTCACTGCCGCCCTCCAGCAAGGCAGGGCAAAGATGATCATTTCCACTGTGCAGAGTCAGAAACAGCTCACAGGGGAGAATTAGATGCTCAAGGTCACAGACTAGAGGCACAATCAGGGCTAGAACCCAGGCCTCAGTCACCATTCAGCAGACGCGTATTAAATACCTACCACGTACCAGGTCCTGTGCTGGGTTTCAGGGACACAGGGATGAATCAGAAATCTACCTGGCTTCTAGGGAACAAAGCCCAACAGAACGGCCAAGAATAGACAGGTAATTACACTACCGTATACAATTATATTTGTCAAGACTCTTAGTTCAGGTAACAGGAACCCAATTCAAACTAGTTTCAGTAATAAAGGGAGTTTATTGGTTCACATAACTGAAAAGTTTAGGGAAGGATAGCTTCAGGCGCAGCTGGATCTAGCAGCTTGAACCTAGTTGCCTGCCATCTGTTTCTCTTAATTTCTTGGTTCTGTGTGACTAAAGTTTTCAGCACTTCTCATGGTGGCAAATACAGCCTCCAGCAATTGAAGACTTACCTTCTAATAGTTTGCCCACTTGGGTCAAAAGATGGTACCTCTTTCCCAGTTGTTCCAGAAACAGTGTTGGGGTTTTGCATGGAATGGCTGAGCCTCTTGCCTCATGTCATCCTGGATGCGGATGAGGTGGGGGTGAGGTGAAGGCATAAGAGCGAAGGAGCCTGAGTCCCTTAATCATTTGGGGACTACCAAATGCACCTACCAGAAGCACCTGTTAGGAATGTTACATAACCGAGAAACAGACTTTGTGCTTTAGACAGTGAGCAGTGGTGTGCTGGGGGGTGCTGGTGGCAAGAGTGGTCTGCCCCCAGAGGCAGGTGAAAAAGGGGTACACTGTGTTTAAAAACTTTTGAAACAATAATAAATGGGCTGAATGCAATCTGCTTTTTATTATCACCACGGGCCAGCAATTCTAAACATCGTCTGCATTAAAATATTCCTTCCCCAGAACACCACTCCCACCATCAACCCTGACCCTTTGGTATGCCACTGGATTTGGGGCCTACTGACTGCTGGAATCTGGTTTGCCAAGACATACATAAGGGTTTATTTATTTATTTTATTTTTGGCTGCCTTGAGTCTTCGTTGCTGCGCGCGGGCTTTCTCTAGTTGCGGCGAGCGGAGGCTACTCTTCGTTGCAGTGCGTGGGCGTCTCGTTGTGGTGACTTCTCTTGTTACAGAGCACGGACTCTAGGCACATGGGCTCCAGGCGTGTGGGCTTCAGTAGTTGTGGCACGTGGGCTTCAGTAGTTGTGGCTCGCGGGCTCTAGAGCGCAGGCTCAGTAGTTGTGGTGCACGGGCTTAGTTGCTCTGCAGCATGTGAGATCTTCCCAGACCAGGGATCAAACCCGTGTCCCCTGCACTGGCAGGCAGATTCTTAACCACTGCGCCATCAGGGAAGTCCCCCATAAGGGTTTAAATAGCAATCTGATGGACACCCTTATGTACGTACACCACAGTGGTTAAGGAAACATTACAAATATGGCGATTGCCACAAAATTTGGAAATAAGTTTAGATTTCGTTTGGAGATTAAATTCAGACACCTGAGAGATCTGGCTGAGTTGGTGAAAGGACCCAGGGGGACTTCACTTTGTACGGGGGCCACATCGGGACCCTGGACTGTCCGTCTGTCGTAAGCGGTGAGGCAGTGTGGATGCTACCAGGTTCTAAAACCTTGGGCTTTAAGGGGGTGAGAGTGGGCACAGAGAAGGAATCGAGAGAGGAAGGGAGGGGAATGGGACATGAGTGGGATGGCTCATAGATGAAGAGATGCAGGAGGGTCATTGGGACACGGAGGTCCAGCCCTTGAGGTGAGAAGGGGAGTAAAGTCAAAGTCAACCCCCGTGTTGACCGCCTGCTGGCTTCAGGGCTGGGAGGAAGCTACAGAAGAAGCCCGTGTTAAGTACTGCCCATCCGACAGGAGCAGATGAAGAGACTCAGCCCAGAGATGAGATTGGAAACACTTCCACGAAAGCCAGTGGTGAAGGGCCAGGGGGCAGCAAATGGAACATGGATAGGAACCAGACCAGTGTGGTGGGGCCACTTACAAGTAGGCTTGTTGACTAACCTTGCGATGTCCAAAAGGCCTAGGCTCCTGCCCTGGGGCTCGCCCTAGTGTTGTAATTAATTGCAGTGGAAGAGGAAAAAGATGAAGTTCTTGAGAATTGGCTAAACCATGACCCTGTTGCTAAGAATGTGCGTCAGACCCTAGACCACATTTTAGCCCTGGAGAGGCAGGTGGACTTTTTGATAGCACATGAAATGTGGTGGCCATACGAGGCTTCCCTTTCCCAGGCACCCCCTCCCCCGTGAGGCTGCTCGAGTTGCCCCTTGAAGAGGGTGCCCCACCTTTTGTTACTGCAGTAGCCAGGATGGCCATAGGCTGGTGGGCTGCATCCTTTGCAGCGCTGGACAAAGGACCAACGTGTATGTATATTGATGGGGATAATCTGGAAGAGAGGGAGAAATGGAAGATGTGGGGATAACATGGGGACAGTGGCAGGAGTCAACACCTGGGCAGGTGAGAGGGGGTGGGAGCCAGGGCCCAGGGAAGGGTTGGCCTCGGTTAGATGTAGAGACTGCAACTCATGAAGAATAATCAGGGGCATCTGTGAAGGGGAAAGGAGTGGCCCAGGCAGAGGGGACAGCTTGGGGAGAGGCCTGGGCCAGAGTGGGGAGCCCCATCCATCCCGTGTAGCTGGAGCGCGGAAGAGGCTGGAAGACATAGCAGCGTGGCGTGGACCCCACCCGGAGGGCACCTCTGAGCCCAGGAGGGCTTTAAGCAGAGTGACATAACCGTAACTGTGCTCAAGAAAGATCCATGTGGCTGTATCGTGTGGTCGATCTGTCCAGAGCTGAACTGTGGGCAGAGGGACCGGGGGACAGACACAGGTGTCCTGGCTCAGGGACCAGCAGGGGCTCTTACAGGCATCTGTCTAAATGTTTTAAGAAAGCTGCCGCATTCGACTCAAATAGGAAAGAATCCTAGGCCAGCTCTATCCCTGCCTCACCCTGAGGCCTTGAAACAGGAAGGGAATGGGTCCCAGGCTCCCAGGCTCCTCCCTGCTGGTGGTCATTCACCAAAATGCCACAAGGGGGCAGCAGCACATCACCGTTTTCTTCGTATTCTCATATGAAGTCACGCTATTAAACTTACACAGATTTTAATGAAGTGGAGGGCTTGTTAAAACACAGATTTCCCGACCCCACTTCCAGAGTTTTTGTGGGTTTGGGATGGGACACAAGATATTTGCAATTCTAACCAGTTCCCAGGCGATGATGTTGCTTCCAGTCTGGGGACCCCACTTTGAGAACTACCAAGGTTGAGGATTGGGAGGGAGGGTCGGGGTGAGCTCTGAGCCACGCAGACACGGACACTGGGAAATCACTGTGAACTGGGCAGCCACTCCCATTTGTCAACTACATATTGACTTTTCTAAGCCCCATTAAATTCCCCCTCCCCGTATTTTTGTTTGTTTGTTTTTTTTTTTTTTTGGCCACAGTGTGGCAGATCTTAGTTCCCCGACCAGGGATCAAATCAGTGCGCCCTGCAGTGGGAGGGAAAAGTCTTAACCACTGTGCCACCAGGGAAGCCCCCTGAATCGCTTTTTAAAGGCAAGACAGGGACTTCCCTGGCAGTCCAGGGGTTAAGACTCCGCGCTCCCAATGCAGGGGGCCTGGACTCGGTCCCTAGTCAGGGAACTAGGTGCTGCGAGCCACAAAAGATCCCCCAGTCAGCAACGAAGATCCCGCAACTGAGACCCGGTGCAGCTGAATGGATACGTAAACATTTTTTAATGAAAAGCAAGGTTCTTTCACTCATTCAATAATGATTGGGCTTGGTCCATCCTGGGCACTGTTCTAGGTCCTGGGAATCCATCAGTGAACAAAGCAGGGAAATTAATTCCCACCGCACGTGGAGTTTGGCAACAAATAGTAAATGTTATAAGTAAGTAAGTTACGTTAAAAGGTGCTAAGTCCATCAAGGGTATTGGAAGAGCTCGGGTGGGTTCTCAGTGAAATGGTGACTTGTGAGTCAGACTTGAAAGAGATCAAGGGGATTTGCCACGTGGGGGAAGATGATGTCAGGCAGAGGGAAGAGCCCGTGCAAAGGTCCTGAGGTGGGAGCAAGTCTGGTGTGTTTGAGGAACAGCAAGGGGGCCAGTGAGGTCAGAGCAGGGAGAGGGTAATTGAGGACAAGGGCAGAGAGGTGACAGGGGCAAGAGCGGGGGGCTTGTAGGTCACGCAAAGGCCTTTAGCTTTCCTCGGAGTGAAAAGGAGCGGCGTGGTCCAATGTGGTTTTTAACAGAATCCCTCTGGCACTCCCTGTGATGAGCAGGAGAAAGTTCCCACAGGTATCCGGGCAGAGATGACGGTGGCCCCAGCCAGGGGGGCGAAGTGGAGCTGGGGATGGTGGTAAGGGGTTATACACAAACACACACGTGCGTGCTATTTCCATAACTAAACCAACTGGGTCAATGTGATTATCCACTCCTCTCCTCTGTCCAGGTGACCCACATTCTCGGCCTGAACCCTTTTCTCTATGTCCAGACCTGTGCCGTCTATGATCTCCAACTGCCTCTAGCCACACTGCCCTGGATCACTACCGTCTCCTTGAACTCAGAATGTCTAGGACACGCCCCTCCTATCTGCCACCAATGGGGGCTCACCTCTGCTCTTCCTGGTTGCTGGTGATGTCCCCCCCACCCTCCCCATCCCCCAGCAGAAAGCCCTGGGATGTGTTTGGCCTCTTTTTTCCCCTGCCGATCATATTCATCCTTCCAAGGAGATCTCACAGGCGTGGTCAGGCCCTGCTGACTCTCCCATCTGGTGCTTTTGTTTTTAATATTTAATTAAATAATTTATTTATTTGGTTGTGCCAGGTCTTAGCTGTGGCAGGCGGGCTCCTTAGTTGTGGCTCACTGGCTTCTTAGTTGTGGCATGTGAACTCTTAGTTGTGGCGTGCCTTTGAGATCTAATTCCCTGACCAGGGATGAACCCAGGCCCCCTGCATTGGGAGCACGGAGTCTTACCCACTGCACCACCAGGGAAATCCCATCCCATCTGCTTCTGTTCCTTCTTTTCTATTCCCGTGGTCCTTACCTCTGAACATGGCAGTGACTGCATTTGGTATAGCCTGGTGGCCAAGAGCAGGGGCCCTGGAGCGGGACCCTCTGGGTTTGAATCCTGGTTTTGCCAGCTTTGAACTGTGTACACTTGGGCTGTTTCCTTAATTTCTCTGTACATCAGTTTCTCCATCTGTGAAATGGGCATAATTATACTTACTTCAAAGGGTTATTGTGAGGGTCAAGTGAGTTGTTACATAGAAGATGCTTGGAACAGAGCCTAGTATATTGTTAACACTCAATGAATGTTAGCTCTCATTTTTATTAGTTTTGCAATAAGTCTTTATTGAGCACCTATTATGTGTAGAAACCTCCATCATACTCAGAGATAATCTGACCCAAGAGAAAGAGCACAGGCCTTGACTCGGCAATCCCACTCCTAGATACATATCCAACAGAAATGTTTACCAATGTCTAGCAGAAGACATACACTAGAATATTCACCATGCCTTATTCATAATAGCCTCAAACTGGAAACTACCCAAATGCCCACTGAATGTAGAATAGGTGAATAAAATGTGCTCTATTTACACAATGGAATATTATACAGTGACAAGAAAGAATACATTATTGTTACTTGAATATCATGGATGCAACTAACAAGTATAACGGGGCATGGCTGGGCTGGGTCCCTCTGGCTCGGGCTTCAGTGGGGGTAGCCTGAGTTTCACCTGGCGACCTTTGTCCCCAACACCATCCCCTCTTCACAAACAAGAAGATTCCCAGCCTTTGCCTTCACATTAGTCTCTGACTTGCAAAGAATTATCAAGACAGGATGATGATGATAGCTTATTTTCAAGTGAACATAGAGGACTCACTCACCTAACATTCACAATACCCCTACGTGGTGGGTACTCACTCAACACAATGACCCTACAGGGTGGACATTACTATTTATGCCCATTTTACAGATGAAAAAGCTAAAGCACTAGGAGGTCAAGTCAAGGTAATGATAGCTAAAATGTTTATTTAAACCACATAATACTTTGAACAGCCCTCTGTGTTGAGTACTTCCATTATCCGCATTTTAGAGAAAAGGAAACCGAGGCACAAAGAAGTTAAGTACCCTGCCTGAGATCTCAGCAGGAAACCAGCCAGGACCGGGCAGGCTGGCTGGGGCCATTCTTCATGGCTCTGCTCACAGCTTCTCAGGAGTGAGGTCATGGGCCTTACAGCAAACCTGGCCCAGAGCCCAGCAGCACAACCCTAGGACAACTCATTAATCACTCTGAGTCTCAGTTTACCCACCTCTAAAATGGGAATATCAGCGGCACTTTGTTTTAGGGATGTCTCAAGGGCAACGTGTGATTATGTGGGTAGAGCTCTTTGCAGAGAGAGCCCCCCACGTAGGAATAGTTCAGTGCGAGTTCATTGTTCTCATCCTGGCTCTCAGGATGTTTTCAGAATTGTTCTGGGCAGCGTGTTCAGAGTTTACACTTGCAGAACCAAACCCACCAAATCTCAGCCTGCGAGAGACCACAGACCCAGCCTGGAGAGTCAGCTAAACCTGGCTTGGACTAAAATCCCACCCCAACTGCAAACCAGCTTTTGGACAGATCACATTTCCAGATCTAGGCTTCCTCATCTGTGAACTAGAGTTAGTTCTATTTTGTGAAGATTAAATGGCTCCAGTGCTGCCTGTGATTCTCAAATTGGGGTACCCGGAGGAGGTGGTACCTGACCGAAGTACTGGAGGCCACCGTACTGAAGAGCAGGTCATTTACCACCTGTGTGCTGGGAATCGCCCTTCCTGGCTCTGTTTTGTACCTTAGAGCACTGCATTCCTGGCCTCCCAGGTCTTCCCAGTAGGTTTGACCGATGGGAGGCACTTCTGGGAACTGGGGGGTGGGAGAGAGCAGAAGCCAGGATCTGTCTCCCCATCTCCATCTGCCTTTTGTCAGGCACACGGCTGCATCTCCGTGGTGGCCCCTGCTCCCAGCAGACAGCCCTGCTGTGATTCCATCTTTCATCTTCTGGTCCCAGCTTCTGGGCTCTGCCCTCCCTCTGCCTCTCCACCCCGAGAGTTGGTACTGAGGGAAAGAAGTCATTCAGTAAAGAATACTTACTGTATGACTCTATTTACATGAAGTTCAAGAATAAGCTACATCACCTTTGAGGGCGGAGAGGATGATCCAGCCCGAGAAAACTTCCTTTGATGATGGAAATGTTTTACACCTTGACTGAGGTGTTGGTGTGTGCATTTGTAAAGACTTATGAAACCATTAAGACCTGTGCCCTGATGGCGCAGTGGTTAAGAATCTGCCTGCCAATGCAGGGGACATGGCTTCGATTCCTGGTCCTGGAAGATTCCACTTGCTGCGGAGCAACTAAGCCCATGTGCCACAACTACTGAGCCTGCACTCTAGAGCCCGTGAGCCACAACTGCTGAGCCCGCCTGCCACAACTACTGAAGACTGCACGCCTAGAGCCCTTGCTCCGCAACGAGAGAAGCCACCGCAATGAGAAGCTCGCGCACCGTGACAAAGAGTAGCCCCCGCTCGCCGCAACTAGAGAAAGCCAGCACACAGCAACGAAGACCCAACACGGCCAAAGATAAAAATAAAAGACCTGTGCATTTAACTGGGTGTGCCTCATCCCTCAATCAAATTAGTTTAAATAAGAAGAAATCCTGGAAAATACCAAGAGTGTTTTCTAATTTCCTGGTTGGATCCTGATGAAAACACAGTTTTTATTTTAAACAAACACAGGTAGACCACCAAAGAGGATATAAAATTTATATGCAGGGATTTTTTTGTCTTTAAACAATAAAACATGAGACGTCAAACGGAACTTCACATGGGTTGGTTTATTTCAGGCCGTGTTCCCCAGTCTCTGGAAGGTACTCTTCATCATCCCCTGCTTCTCTCTAGTCAAAAATGTTTCCAAGCACCGACCCGTATGAAATCTCTGGCTTGAGCTCAAAAACGTTAAGAGTCTCAAAAACGGTTAATTCTTACTAATACAAGTTGGGTTTAAGGGGTCAAGTTAAGGCCTGTTTTCTGACTTTCTTCAAGACAGAGTGATTTCACCTTGTGATTTTTACAAAGAATTCAGCCCCTGAATTCTGCCCATGGTTGGGGGGGGAGGGCTTTCTCAGACAGCACAGGCTTGACACATAGGCACATATTCAGGGATATTCTTACATCGCTCCAGGAAGGGAAGCAGGAGATTCAGAACATCTGTGCCCTCTTTAGCATACCCCCAGAAAAATAGCCCATCCAGCCCAGCACCTGCCTCAGTCTAATGATTAAGGGAGAGATGGTGGCCCCATCTCTGGAAAGCTAGCCCGTGCGCATCATTGTAAAGGCTGTGAATGGACCAGAAGAAACCTGGCCATTCTCCCAGGCTGTGAGTTAGAGAAAGGGGGACTAGGGCATGCATCCCGCTGCATCTCAGGGTCCAGGTGGACCAGCTGGCTTGGGAACACTCTCGTCCTCCGGGGCCCGGATGGTGGACCCAAGCTGGACTGTTGCCTGCAGCCCAGGTTGCTTGCTTGGCAGGCGGGTGACACCGAGTGTCCATCCTCAGTCTGGCTCTAAAAGGCACTGTTCCGTGGGCTGCGGCCCCTGGTGGGTGGACAGGGCCCGAGTAGGCAGAGGCGGCGCTGGGTCTCCAGGCGGCAGAAGCGATTCTGGTTGGACACCCGGGTGGCCACGCCCAGCCCACAGGTGGTTGAGCAGGGGCCCCAGGCCGTGCTCCATTCTGGGCAGGAGACGGCAGGGGCTGGGGGAGCGACAAGACCAGAAAACTGGGGTCCTGGGGGAGAGAAAGAGGGGTCAGCACGGCAAGGTTAGGCAGACAAATCTACCCACTGGCTTGCGATGCAATCTTGGTCACGTTGCTTAACCTCCCTGGACCTCAGTTTCTTCCTATGTAAATTTCCTAATAGTTGATGGGTAGGATTGGATGAAATAGTGGAGGTGAAGTGCTTAACACAGGGCCTGGTATTTGTAAGCACTTCATAAATATTGCTTATTAGGCAACTATGATGGCATTGGCCATGATGCCTCCCAGTAAATGGTGAGTTTCTCACTGCTGTATCCTCCACAAGTTCTGTGATAAGTAGCATCTTACAGGAAGGAGGTTGGGGCCCGTGTGTGTGGTGGTACCATGACCTGGAGGTAAGGATGCCGGTGACGGTGAGGCCGTGTCTGGATCAAGGTGGTGGGCTCCCATGGTC